>NC_143195.1:14765000-16025000 GCF_051530095.1 Phoenix dactylifera
GACTTAAAGATTGATTACCACATTTTTAATCTGATTTTTAAAGAAATTATGCTTGCTGGATTTTCTGCGTGCTGAAATTTCAGGTTGCTGAAATTTTCAGCATGCAAATTTTTATTTGCTATGATTTTGCAAATTATTTTAAAATTATAATTAAATTATAATATTTTAAATCAAGTAATGCATGATCTGAAATTCAGAGAATAGCATAATAGGTTTAAAGTTTCAGAACTGAAAATATACATGAGATGCATATGGTAATCATAATGTTCATACTTGTTTAAGGTTATGTTTAAAACAATGTATGCATGAGATGTATGTATTTGTTAAACAAAAATTTATTTGCATAAGATGTAAATAAAATTTTTAAACAATAGGACATTTATATAAGATGTAAACTGAAACAATTATGTCATTTACATAAGATGTAATCACATAATATATGAAAGGATTTCATAATTATATAGGATGTAAACCTGAACCAATGTGACATTTACAAAAGATGTAAATCGAATGATATATGGTATGGGGACTTGATGCAAAAATAAAATTGTTCTCCCAAGTGCAGGAGAATCGCACAAGTAGTAAATTTCTCGGAAGTCCGAGGTCGAATCCTCAGGGAACGAAATATATATAAGATTATTTAATATAATTTTAGATTAATTAATTCAATAAATTTGTGGATTAGGATGATGTTTTGCAAATAGAAAATAATTCAGTAAACAGAGAATCGAAATTTAAATAGATTAAGATGGTGTAGGGATCTGGGATCCCCTTCGATGATATTATTTTCAACAATTAAATTCTGCGATTCTTGATTAAGGATCAATCAGATAGAATAGTTCTAATCATGGAGTATACAATTTGAAAACATGAATTCAAGATCTAAGCATTTATCGTGCCGATTACGTCTACGACAAATCAAACATCGAAACAATACATGAATCAAGAAATATAAACCATAAAAGATCTATCTCATAAATAAACATTCAAGAATCAAAAACATATGAATAGATGTAAAGCAAAGAGATCAATGTTCAGAATTTACTTGAAAAAATAAGACATCAAAGGTTCCTCCATCACCCTTCACCTAAGGGATTAGCCGGCCATAAACATAAAAGAAACTCCCCTGTTCCTCTTCCTTCTTTTTTTTTTCTTTTTTATTTTCGGAAACAGGGCATCCCCTGTTTCCCTTTCTCTCTTTTTTTTCTTTTGAATGGCAGGGGGCCTCTCTGTTTTTTTCGAATGGGAAGAATGCCTCCCCCAGCCGAGCGGAAGCCTCATATATACCCTTGCGATGGATCCCTGATCCAGTTGCGAGATATCCGAACGCGGAATCATGGGAGCTGGATGATACGCATGAAACGATCGCAGGCGTTGGGCGCGGGAGATTCGGGATGATTCGTCGGACGGGATCATGGAAGAATGCTTCGCAGATGGCCGGGATGCTTCGCGGATGGTTGCGGACGAACGTGGCCTGCTGGGATGAAGTCGGGACTTGCTGGGAGCTGATCACAGAAGCTAGAATCTCGGAAGAAGCGGACTCGTGGAAGAAGCTAGATGCGGGGTGAATCGTGATCACGGAAGCTGGGATTTCGGGATAGCCGGTGGCAGAGCCTTTGCTGGGAGTCGGATGGACGCGGATCGAAGGATGGGATTTGTATGATGCCTCGCAAGATGCTGGAAAAGGCTGGATTTGTGCCGTGAATGCGGGATCTTGGCGGATTGCACGCGGACGCTGGGATGCGGATCCTGGGACGCGGGCACTGGGAAGCTTCACGGGAGACTCGCACGCGGAGAAGACGGACGCGGTTGGAATCGCCACGGACGGCCGGATGTTGGTCTCGAGATGCTGAGATTTGGATGATGCCAGGGTGACGACTAGAAGGAATGAATCATGAACTCTGGATGCCTTTGAAATGGGGAAAGAGAAGGATGCGGGACGCTGGGTGGATGCTTCGCGAGATGCTGGGGACTCGGCTGAACACGTGGACGGCTGGGAGAAGTTCAAATGGACACACGAAATGGGGAACATGCTGCTGCTGGATATGGCTGCACCTAGCCGGCTAATGCTCCTTCTAGTGTGTAACTGGGATTGAATCATGCAGTTGGCTGGTCACCTGCAGTGATTGCATCTTTTCTAGACCCAATGCGCATTTTAACTTTGATTTCCGATCACCTGCACCCTACAAAAATATAATATTAATACAGCACTTCTATCATTATGTGTTAGCAATAATACTAATTTAAGTGATGTGTAGATCATACTTTTGTGCTCTCATTGTTAGATGTATGCCCTAGAAGCCAATTTGGCTGACACATTGTTGATTCTAGGGACATAATTTTGTACTTGACTATTTATTATTGAATAAATAAAAGGCATCTTTTTCATTCATATTGTTTATGTGTCTATGAATCGTCCAAGAAATTAATAAGATGATGATACATATTCTCAAGAGTTGATAATTTGAGCCATGTATCATTGGTGATTAATTTCTAAATGCTCCTGATCAAAGGATCATCACGAGGACGGTGATCGATCCGATCAGTGCACAGATCACTCTCCTTCTGGATGAACGAGACTTGAGTCCACAGTGTAGGGACACTGAAGTGATAGTGCAGGTGCTTGTTAGAGAACAAGGGTACTGAGCGTGACCAATACAAGAAGTCACTTGGATGTCTATCCACTCGTCAGTGACTTGCTTGATGTTGCAGTAGTGTGACTGGTCCTTTGACCTGCGGTGCTTCGGCTACTCACAGTGAGGTTATTGTAGTTTGACTGCACACATACATGGTCTCTAGCCATATGGGTCCATGCAGTGTAGATTGGCTGCAGTAAGTTCACTGTAGGAGTAGGGTATGCACCTATATGGAATCTATCGACCTTGATAGATAAGGAGAGATCCTATGTGATTTATAAGACTGAGTTCGTAAGACCTCGGCCGGGGCAGTATGCACAGTGGAGAAAGAGTTTTTCACTATCGAACTCGAGTCGAATAAATCTTGACATATGACAGACGATGGGGTTTGACGAGTTGTCCATGACCTCCGTCCTGTAGGGATCCACGATAGTAGGACTGTATCACATGTTTAACTGCACCTAGAGGTTCATCATTCTATTCTGCTGGGTAGCCACTACATGCTGCTAGGTGTCACTGGTGGATGGTGGGACTCATAGGGATTATCTTGATGATCGATAAACCCTAATAAGTTGAGTTGGAATCGTTCCAACCCATTGAAAGGAGTTTTCAATGATATAGTGATAGAGATCACAATATATCTCACTACCAGTCAGAATAGAACCTATGGGGTCACACACACTAGAAGTATTGACCGATCCGATGGTTGAAATCGTGATTAGGAATCACAAGAAATCAATTTGATTGATAAGAAGTTGAAGAAGAACAAAGGGAATTAATTAATTGGACTTGAAACAAGAATCCTACTTCGGGTAGGATACCTAGAGTTCTAATTGGATTAGGACTGGAATTCCTACTTGGAATAGGATTCCTCAATCCTAATGAGATTAGGAGTTTTGAATTAAAATTGGATTCCTACTTGGAGTAGGATTCCTAGAAATCCTGATAGGATTAGGACTTCGGATTCAAATAGAGTCCTAATTAGATTAGGACTAAAATTAAACAAATCCTAATTGGATTAGGATTCCTTAAGTCTAAATTAATTATTAATCTAATGAATCAACATGACTCCTAATTGGATTAGGATTGAAGAGTTCAATTGAGTCATGGTTCATTCAAGTCCTAATTGGATTAGGACTAGCATAGATTGAACCCAATTTGGCCAATCCTAATTAGATTAGGATGAAACCATGAGAGAGGCACCTAATCCTCTTTGGAAGAGGATTAGGTTAACCAACTAAGAGGGGCATCAGCCCCTCTCCAAATGCTTGGGGCGACAAGAAGAGAGGAGCTAGGGCCGGCGCCCCCTTCTTATTTGGTAGGTTGTCATTGGAACTCCTAAAAGTTAGGAGCTCCAATCCCTTTTTAAAGAGGACTAGAGGCCGGCGCCCTAAGAGAGCTTTTCATCCTCCTCTTGCTGCCGCCACCCTCCCCTCTCCTCTCTTGGTTCAGCCGCAAGCAAAGGAAGAGCAAGGTCCAAGCGTTGGCGTCTTCCTCTTCCTCCAATCCTTCTTCCAACGCAGGGAAAAGAAAGAAGGCTGCAGAAGCTGTGTTCTTCTTCCTTGAGTTCCTTCTTCTTCTTCCTCCTCTCAAGCACTTTCAAGAGTTGAAAGAAAGAGAAGAGATCAGCCATCAAAGGAGTCTTTGCAAGGGAGCTAGCACCCCGGGAAGACAAGAAAGCTTTGATCGGTTCTCTACTTTGTGTGGATACCCGTAGAGGCCGGACGTTTGAACGGCTTCAAACGAACCCTCTTCCAAAACCACGAATTCAGATTCGCGGTGATCATCTACCCGCGCAAGGTGAAGATTTGATCTTCCTATTAGTTCTAAAAGTTTTAATTCTTACCTAATTACGAAAGGTCTCGAAACAAGCGTTCATGCGATGAACGTCGAACCCGTGCATGCCGATTCCGCTGCCATCTGAAATTTTTTGAAATATCAGCGGCATGGGCGGGTTCCCAACAGTGGTATCAGAGCCTAGGCTTCGTAGATTAAGGTAAGAATTAAACATCTAAAGGCATATTAGATCTGAAAATTAAATGATCATGCATGCTGAAAAATTCTGCATGCAGATTTTTTCAGGGGTGCTGATTTTTACATGCTGATTTTTATGTGATAAAAAGATGATTCTAATTGCATTGTTAATGGGATTACAAAGTTTAGAATCATGATTAGCATGATCAGCGACCTATGTCATGATATAATCAGTTAAGTTTCAGATCTGAAAATTATAATTGTAGCATACAGTGATGATCATAGGATTCAACCCCTTTTGGTATCAAATGTAATGACCTGCGATGTGATCTGCGATGTCATGTAATTTTTCAGATGCTTGCATGCATCTTATTTGATGTTTTGAGAGGCCTGCGTGCCTCCTAAAAGGAGATGTAAATTATTTTTATTTTTATTTTACATCTGGTTGTATTTCTGTGATGTGATGTACATCAACGATCAAGTCGAAGCAAAGGCATGAGATGAAAGGTGATCTAAACGGTTGATGGCGATGGGATCAAGAGTTGATCAAGGATCGAATCAAGGAGGCTTGGAACCAATTCAAGAGTTGAAGACCACTTGATCGATTGATGTGCATGTGCTTGTAATACGACCTAATTAGAATCCATGATCATCGCCTATTTAAAGTTTAACTTTATTTGATGCTGCGATTATAACTGCCTGTGATGTACCGTTTGCATGTGATGTGAATGCGAGTCGGGTAGATAGGTTTACATGTGATGTAGCAAACCCAATTGAGACCTAAATCAAAACCTCCTCAATCAAGTCGAGAGTGAACCGACATGAGCAAGTCATATTAGATTAATTGATCTAATTGGTGTCTAGGAAAGCATGAAAGGTGGTTACTTAATTAGGACCTTACTCTCTGAGTAAGGAGAGCCTCCCACCTGCTTACCTGGCCAATTGTTCGATTACCTCTTATGAAAGGCTCAAGTTGCAAACACTAAGACCTGATTAACCAATATTAAGTCAATAGGTCTTCCACTGTAGTAGAGCTGCTAAGGCCTTTCTGATGTTGACTTGTCTCGGCTGGATACAGTGGTCAAGTTGCATTGGGGGGCTGGACCTCTCTATAGACATGAGATGTTGTAGGGTAAAGGTGGGGTTGGGCACCAATAACTGTTAGGTGAGGACCCAATGACGACTTTATTCCTACGGTTATACAGTGGGTCTGACTTAACTAAGAAATGAGACCAATAACTGTTAGGTGAGGTCTTCATGGCTTAGAGACCAAGTTGCACTGCAACATGCTTGAGAAGCATTGTACAAGAGTTGTACACTCATCCATCTATGTGTCACCAATAACTGTTAGGTGAGGTGGCATGTGAATTGGTGGGACCGCAGTACCCACTAGAAACCCTAGTCGTGTGGGATTTCCGTTTTCCTACCAGGGGAGTGTGAGGAATTCGAAAAAATAGTGGGAGTCATATTTGTTCTAAAAGACCTTAGGACAGATTAGGATCAAGTACAAGAGTCTAACTAGAATCTTTACTCTCTGCAGATACAATGTCGGCTTCAAACCCTTTGACCCGTATTCTTGAGACCAACCGACTGACTGGAACCAATTACAAGGACTGGCTTAGAAATCTCAAAATAGTTTTGGACTGTGAGAAGATAGGCTATATACTCGATTCAGATATCCCCACATTACCAGCACGTCCCACTGATGTTCAGCGTGAGATGCATAAAAAGTGGTTGGATGATGACATTAGAGTAAAAATGCTATATGATGGCATCTATGTCTAATGAACTCCAATGCCAGCATGAAAATATAAAGACTGCTAGGGACATACTGGCACACCTACAAGAGTTGTATGGTGAGCAGAGTCGCACAGCTCGTTTTGAAGTGTCCAAGAGGCTTTTCAAAGCGAAGATGCGCGAAGGGCAGTCTGTTCATGATCACGGTCTGACCATGATCAAGGACCTAGAGGAGCTTGAGAAGCTCGGTATGGACATGCACAAGGAATTGCAAGTGGATTTGATCCTACAGTCACTTCCTGATTCATTTGGTCAGTTTATAGTAAACTACCACATGAATAAGATTGAATGCACTAAGACTGAACTAATCAACATGTTGGTAACTGCTGAGGGAGCCTTGAAAGGTTCAAGGGGCAATGTCCTCGCTGCTGAGTTGACTTCTGGTTGCAAGAGAAAGTCTACTTGGAAGAAAAGGAAGCCTACAAAGAAGCAGAAGAAAGACAATAAGCCAAAGAAGGAAGTTCAAAAGAAAAAAGCTAACGACAAAGGAAAATGTTTCCACTGCAATGTCGAAGGCCACTGGAAGAGAAACTGTCCTTCATACCTCGAGAGCCTGAAGAACAAGAAAGGTGACACACCTTCAGAAGGTATAGACTTGCTCATAATTGAAACTAATCTAACGGTTTCTTCTACTTCCAGTTGGGTTATAGATTCTGGTTCTAGTGCTCATTTGTGCACTACCATGCAGGGTCTAAAGGAAAGTAGAAGGCTGGCAGAAGGTGCGGTAACCCTTCGGGTTGGCAACGGGGCAAAAGTTGCTGCTGTGGCTGTGGGCACCTACCATCTGCGACTACCGTCTGGATTTAGTTTAATACTTAGAGACTGCTATTATGTACTTGTTGCTAGCAGAAATTTGATTTCTGTTTCATGTCTAGCACAGGAAGGTCATGTTTTTACATTTGACAAAGACTGCTGTTCTATTTATTTGAGAAATAAAATAGTCGCACGTGGTTTTATGATTGACAGTCTCTATCATTTACATATGGATGTATCTGTGAATGTTACCGAGCAAGATGTGAGTGCCAAAGGATCCAAAAGATCCAGAGATGAGATAAACCAAAGATATTTGTGGCACCTCAGACTTGGCCATATTGGAGAAGATAGAATGAACAAAATGGATAAAGATGGGCTCTTAGGCTCATTGACTTCCGAGTCATATCCAGTTTGCGAGTCCTGTCTTCAAGGAAAAATGGCTAGACTGCCCTTTGTAGGACATGGGGAGAGGACCACTGAAATACTTACCCTAGTACATACAGATGTATGTGGCCCATTCGATGTGCTGGCCAGGGGACGTTATTCTTACTTCATTACCTTTACCGATGATTATTCACGGTATGGGTATGTGTATCTTATGAGACACAAGTCTGAATCCTTTGAAAAGTTCAAAGAGTTCAAAAATGAAGTAGAAAAACAAACTGGAAAATCTCTTAAGGCTCTTCGATCAGATCGGGGAGGAGAATACCTTAGTGGGGAATTCCGGGACTATCTCAAAGAAAACGGCATAGTCTCACAATGGACACCTCCGGGTACACCTCAACTCAACGGGGTGTCAGAGAGGAGAAATCGGACCCTATTGGATATGGTCAGGTCCATGATGAGCTTCACTGATTTACCTATGTTCCTTTGGGGAGATGCCTTACTCACAGCGATTTATTTATTGAATAGAGTTTCCTCTAAATCTGTTCCTACCACACCGTATGAGATATGGCATGGTAAGAAACCAAGTCTGGGTCATCTCAAGATTTGGGGATGTCCGGCCCACGTCAAGCGACTACAGGCGGACAAGTTAGAGGCTAGGACCATAAGTGCTCGTTTTATAGGATATCCTAAAGAGTCATTAGGATACAATTTTTACGTCTCAGAGGATCACAATGTGTTTGTGAGCCGTCATGCCATCTTCTTGGAAAATCAGTTTATCCTTGATAGAGGCAGTGGGAGGAAAATTGAGCTTGAAGAGAAAGTCTCTGAAAAGCAACGAGTCATGGATCCTAAAGAACCTATTCATAAGGAGCCAGTACACGATGTCCCTCAACCACCTTGTAGATCTAGTAGAGTCTCCCATCCTCCCGATAGATACTTAGGTATACTTGAAGAGGATACTGAGGAAATGTTCCTAGTGGGAGATAGGGATCACATACAGGATCCCAAAACCTACAACGAGGCGATATCTGATATCGATTCCGAGAAATGGCTGGAAGCTATGAAGTCAGAGATAGACTCCATGCATTCCAACCAAGTCTGGACCTTAGTAGATCCACCAGAAGGTATTGTACCTATTGGATGCAAATGGATCTACAAAAGGAAGATAGGTTCGGATGGAGAGGTAGAGACCTATAAGGCAAGGCTTGTGGCGAAAGGGTATAGTCAGCGCGAAGGCATTGACTATCAGGAGACCTTTTCACCTGTAGCCATGCTAAAATCCATCCGAACATTGCTTGCCATTGCAGCATTTCATGATTATAAAATCTGGCAGATGGATGTGAAAACTGCTTTCCTGAATGGATATCTTGATGAAGATATCTATATGAAACAACCTTTGGGTTTCACTTCTAGTGATGGAGATCACAAGGTCTGCAAGCTGCAAAGGTCCATCTATGGACTAAAGCAAGCCTCTCGGAGTTGGAACACTCGTTTCAATGATGCAATCAAAACGTTTGATTTCATCAAAAACGAGGAGGAACCATGTGTTTATAAAAAGGTTAGTGGGAGTGCTGTCGTTTTTCTCGTACTGTACGTAGATGACATTCTCCTGATTGGGAATGATATTCCCATGCTAACCTCGGTCAAGGTCTGGTTGTCAAAAGAATTCTCCATGAAAGACCTTGGGGAAGCATCCTATATTTTGGAAATAAAGGTCTATAGAGATAGATCTAAAAGGATGCTTGGCCTGTCACAGAAAATGTACATAGAGGAGGTGCTGAAGAGGTTCAGCATGGAAAACTCCAAGAGGGGTCTCTTACCCCTAAGGCATGGAATTCATCTCTCCAAGAAGATGTGCCCCAACACATCTGAGGAAATTCAATGCATGAGCAAGATTCCTTATGCATCGGCAATAGGAAGCCTCATGTATGCCATGTTATGTACACGACCTGATATAGCTCTTGCTGTGAGTGTCACAAGCAGATATCAGTCGAATCCAGGTGAAGAACACTGGACAGCTGTGAAGAATATTCTTAAGTACTTGAGAAGAACTAAAGATTTATTCTTGGTTTTTGGAGGATCATCAGAGTTAAAGGTAGAAGGGTACACAGATTCAGACTTCATGACTGATGTCGATGACAGGAAGTCAACATCTGGATATGTGTTCTTGTGCAATGGTGGTGCGGTAAATTGGAAGAGTTCTAAACAACCGATCATTGCTGATTCTACTATGGAAGCCGAATACATCGCCGCCTCTGAAGCTGCTAAGGAAGGCTTCTGGTTCAAGAAATTCATTGCAGAGTTGGATGTGATGACATCAGATGCCATAACACTCTACTGCGATAATAATGGCGCCATAGCCCTTGCTAAGGAGCCAAGGTCTCATCAGAAGTCTAAGCATATAGAGCGGCGCTTTCACCTCATACGCGACTATGTGGAGAAGAAATATGTAGAGGTGCAGAGAGTAGACTCCGCGGATAACGTGGCAGACCCGTTCACTAAGCAGCTGAGTCAGCAAAAGACTGAAGCCCACCTTGAGAAGATGGGCCTAAGATATATGACCAATTGGCTTTAGTGCAAGTGGGAGATTGTTAGATGTATGCCCTAGAAGCCAATTTGGCTGACACATTGTTGATTCTAGGGACATAATTTTGTACTTGACTATTTATTATTGAATAAATAAAAGGTATCTTTTTCATTCATATTGTTTATGTGTCTATGAATCGTCCAAGAAATTAATAAGATGATGATACATATTCTCAAGAGTTGAGAATTTGAGCCATGTATCATTGGTGATTAATTTCTAAATGCTCCTGATCAAAGGATCATCACGAGGACGGTGATCGATCCGATCAGTGCACAGATCACTCTCCTTCTGGATGAACGAGACTTGAGTCCACAGTGTAGGGACACTGAAGTGATAGTGCAGGTGCTTGTTAGAGAACAAGGGTACTGAGCGTGACCAATACAAGAAGTCACTTGGATGTCTATCCACTCGTCAGTGACTTGCTTGATGTTGCAGTAGTGTGACTGGTCCTTTGACCTGCGGTGCTTCGGCTACTCACAGTGAGGTTATTGTAGTTTGACTGCACACATACATGGTCTCTAGCCATATGGGTCCATGCAGTGTAGATTGGCTGCAGTAAGTTCACTGTAGGAGTAGGGTATGCACCTATATGGAATCTATCGACCTTGATAGATAAGGAGAGATCCTATGTGATTTATAAGACTGAGTTCGTAAGACCTCGGCCGGGGCAGTATGTACAGTGGAGAAAGAGTTTTTCACTATCGAACTCGAGTCGAATAAATCTTGACATATGACAGACGATGGGGTTTGACGAGTTGTCCATGACCTCCGTCCTGTAGGGATCCACGATAGTAGGACTGTATCACATGTTTAACTGCACCTAGAGGTTCATCATTCTATTCTGCTGGGTAGCCTCTACATGCTGCTAGGTGTCACTGGTGGATGGTGGGACTCATAGGGATTATCTTGATGATCGATAAACCCTAATGAGTTGAGTTGGAATCGTTCCAACCCATTGAAAGGAGTTTTCAATGATATAGTGATAGAGATCACAATATATCTCACTACCAGTCAGAATAGAACCTATGGGGTCACACACACTAGAAGTATTGACCGATCCGATGGTTGAAATCGTGATTAGGAATCACAAGAAATCAATTTGATTGATAAGAAGTTGAAGAAGAACAAAGGGAATTAATTAATTGGACTTGAAACAAGAATCCTACTTCGGGTAGGATACCTAGAGTTCTAATTGGATTAGGACTGGGATTCCTACTTGGAATAGGATTCCTCAATCCTAATGAGATTAGGAGTTTTGAATTAAAATTGGATTCCTACTTGGAGTAGGATTCCTAGAAATCCTGATAGGATTAGGACTTCGGATTCAAATAGAGTCCTAATTAGATTAGGACTAAAATTAAACAAATCCTAATTGGATTAGGATTCCTTAAGTCTAAATTAATTATTAATCTAATGAATCAACATGACTCCTAATTGGATTAGGATTGAAGAGTTCAATTGAGTCATGGTTCATTCAAGTCCTAATTGGATTAGGACTAGCATAGATTGAACCCAATTTGGCCAATCCTAATTAGATTAGGATGAAACCATGAGAGAGGCACCTAATCCTCTTTGGAAGAGGATTAGGTTAACCAACTAAGAGGGGCATCAGCCCCTCTCCAAATGCTTGGGGCGACAAGAAGAGAGGAGCTAGGGCCGGCGCCCCCTTCTTATTTGGTAGGTTGTCATTGGAACTCCTAAAAGTTAGGAGCTCCAATCCCTTTTTAAAGAGGACTAGAGGCCGGCGCCCTAAGAGAGCTTTTCATCCTCCTCTTGCTGCCGCCACCCTCCCCTCTCCTCTCTTGGTTCAGCCGCAAGCAAAGGAAGAGCAAGGTCCAAGCGTTGGCGTCTTCCTCTTCCTCCAATCCTTCTTCCAACGCAGGGAAAAGAAAGAAGGCTGCAGAAGCTGTGTTCTTCTTCCTTGAGTTCCTTCTTCTTCTTCCTCCTCTCAAGCACTTTCAAGAGTTGAAAGAAAGAGAAGAGATCAGCCATCAAAGGAGTCTTTGCAAGGGAGCTAGCACCCCGGGAAGACAAGAAAGCTTTGATCGGTTCTCTACTTCGTGTGGATACCCGTAGAGGCCGGACGTTTGAACGGCTTCAAACGAACCCTCTTCCAAAATCACGAATTCAGATTCGCGGTGATCATCTACCCGCGCAAGGTGAAGATTTGATCTTCCTATTAGTTCTAAAAGTTTTAATTCTTACCTAATTACGAAAGGTCTCGAAACAAGCGTTCATGCGATGAACGTCGAACCCGTGCATGCCGATTCCGCTGCCATCTGAAATTTTTTGAAATATCAGCGGCATGGGCGGGTTCCCAACACTCATCAGGGTAGATGGTTACATTAGATGTAAATCCCAAGAGACCTAAAATCTCTCTAAATCAATCGAGAGTAAACGATATATTAAGCTAGCCATATTTGATTAATTGATCTAATTGGTGTCTAGGAAAGCTCAAAGGTGGTTACTTAATTTGGACCTTACTCTCTGAGTAAGGGGAGCCTCCCACCTGCTTACCTGGTCAATTGATCGATTACCTCCTATGGAAAACTCAAAGTTGGAATCACTAAGATCTGATTACCCAATATTAAGTCGATTGGTCTTTTACCGTAGTAGAGTTGCTAAGATCTTTCCGGCATTGATTAGTCTCGGCTGGATACAGTGAGCTAGTTGCATGGAAGGATTGGACCTCTCTTGCAAGAGTAGATACCCTACAAGCCAATCGCAATATGTATTGTGAAGGATTTTCTTTCGATTTTCCAAATCATGTACATGACATTCAATATAAATAAAGGCATTGTGTTTCATCATATGCTGTTGATTATATTTGTGATGAACCCCTTAGATTAAGGCAATGATTTTGAGGCTATGATGAGATCATACTAGTGAGACCTAAAATCCTAAAATCCTAATCTTAAATATTTCCAGTCATTGGTACATTGATTCGGGGATCAACGTTGTGGAGTGATTGATTAAAACCCCTATTTGATTTTGATGAGCTCAAAGCGTTTGAGTATATCTTATGTTTACTAATGAATTCAATTAAATGTTTCAGTGAAAATCGTGTCTAAGTGTTTCTAGACTTGGTTCAAGATATTTTGGATAAGGTATGAAGTCAGTTTGAACCAAAGTCTGAGACTTGAGTCGACTCCAGGATATTACGAGTCGACTCCAAGCGTATCAAAATCACTGGCACGGGCTCGAGTCGACTCCAGACCAGTACGAGTCGACTCCGACTGAGAACAGACAGACGAACAGAAAGCATCAACTCAAAACCTGTCAGCGAGTCGACTCCTGAAGTGCGCGAGTCGACTCCGATGCTTACCGAGTCGACTCCAGAGTAATATGAGTCGACTCCAAGAAGCTACAGACAGAAAAGTCAGAGAGCATTTTTTTCGACCCTGAGATTCGAGTCGACTCCTGTGGAACGCGAGTCGACTCCGATGGTTGGCAGGTCGACTCCAAAGAAAGTGAGAGTCGACTCTCAGTGGAACACAAGGCAAAAGTCAGAGAACTGTTTTCGGACTCTGAGATTCGAGTCGACTCCCGCAATACGTGAGTCGACTCCAAGACAGCGCGACCCAAAAAGACAGAAGATCAATTTGTTGTCTCTGAGAGCCGAGTTGACTCCCAGACAGCTCGAGTCGACTCCAAGGCAGCGGTACACCAAAAAGGCAGAAGACTAAGTTTCGAAAACTGAGAGCCGAGTCGACTCCGGGGAAGTTCGAGTCGACTCCAAGACTGGACGAGCCAAAAGACAGAAGATCGGAAGTTCGGGCTCTGAGCGCCGAGTCGACTCCCAGGACTGTCGAGTCGACTCGAGCGGATCAAATTGAAAAGTTGATCTACGGATTTCATGGGAGGAGCCGACTCCAAAAATGCCAAGTCAGCTCCAGAAGTTGGCGAGTCGACTCCGGGTCAAGACGAGTCGACTCCCAGTTGAAGAAGCTACTTTAATTCAAATCCGGAACAGTTGCCGAGTCGACTCCAGAAAAGCATGAGTCGACTCCCGCTACAGCCGAGTCGACTCCTGATCGCGCGAGTCGACTCCGACCCCAACGGACACATTGTCAGGTTGTGCAGAGTGTGCAGAACGGGCAGAAAAAGGTGTCTAACGGCTAGTTTCCGTGGGGGATGGCTTAAATAGCCACAGAGGACTGTAGCAAGGCAGAGAACTACCATTCCATTCAAAGAGATCAAGCATTTATTCTCTGCAAACTTGCTTTCAACGAAAAAGAAGGAAGAGCGCCATTAACTCAATCCAACAACCTCTTCCCAGCATTGAAAGAAGTCTCCTCCTGCATTCAAGTCGATCAGACGTTCCAGAGGAGACTCAAAGTTCAAGAAGCCTTATTCTACTCCAACCCAAAAGTGTTTGAGGGCTCTTAACTTCTCTCTAGTTTATATTGTAGCAAATCTGCTTTTAAGAAGCTCAGTTTTTCTATTTGTTTCTTATTCTTTCCATATTGTCTTTGCTTGATTCAATCGGGGGATTGAATCAAGGGTGTAGAGGTTGGTTGGTGAGCCGAGTGTAAAACCAATGTGTAAGGGTTCGATTGTGATCCCGGGAAAACAATCGGGGTTGGTTCTAGTCGGTGAGCCTGGAAAAACCGACCGAGTTCGTTGTGAGCTCGTAAAACAACAAGTTTGGTTGTGAGCTTGGAAAACAACCGGCTGTAATCCAAGGGGTTATAGTGAATTCCCAAGTGAGGCTTGGGGAGTGGACGTAGGAGCAAGGGTTAGCTCCGAACCACTATAAACATCGTGTTTGTGATTGCTTGTCTCTCTTTCTCTCA
The DNA here is from genome assembly GCF_051530095.1 of Phoenix dactylifera. Classification (NCBI taxonomy): domain Eukaryota; kingdom Viridiplantae; phylum Streptophyta; class Magnoliopsida; order Arecales; family Arecaceae; genus Phoenix; species Phoenix dactylifera. Next base: position 14,779,931 of record NC_143195.1, read on the forward strand.
TTCTCATTTCACTCACAGCACATAGCAACTAATTAATCACCTTGCAAAAGTATTAATTAGTCATCTACAAAAGTTTTAATTGTAAAATTATTTTAAAACCCAATTCACCCCCCCTCTTGGGTTGTCTATCTGGGCAACAAGTGGTATCAGAGCCTAAACTCTTCTACCCTAAGAGTAAAAGATCGAAATGACAACCCCATTTGGATCTTCCCACATTGAGGGTCAGTCCACCCAAAGACCCCCATTCTTTAATGGATCCGATTACTCATATTGGAAGGCTAGGATGAGAATATTCATCCAAGCCCAAGACTATGAGATGTGGACCATTGTATCAAATGGACCATACATCCCATCCATCTATGTAGAGGGGGTCACTGTACCCAAACTAAAAAAGGATTGGGATGAACATGACATGAGAAAGGCACAACTCAATTCTAAAGCAATGAATGTGCTTTACTGTGCATTAGATAGGAATGAATTCAATAGAGTCTCTACTTGCAATTCTGCAAAAGAGATTTGGGACAGACTTGAAGTGACCCATGAGGGCACGAATCAAGTCAAAGAATCCAAAATAAATATATTAGTTCATAAGTATGAACTATTTAAGATGGATTCTAATGAGACAATCACTAGCATGTTCACTAGGTTTACTGACATTGTCAATGGCCTAAAAAGCCTTGGCAAAAACTATACTAATAGTGATCTTGTCAGGAAAATTCTTCGCTGTCTACCAAGGTCATGGGAAGCCAAGGTGACGGCAATCCAAGAAGCTAAGGACTTGAACAAACTTCCACTTGAAGAGCTCCTTGGATCCCTAATGACTCACAAGCTAACAATGAAGCAGCACAGCGAAGAAGAGTCCTCCCATAAGAAAAAGGTAATAGCTCTTAAATCTACATCATCTAACAAGGACTTATCTTGCAGTAGCAGCAGTGAAGAAGAGGATCATGAGGGAGATGATGATGAGGCTCTTCTTGTGCGCAAATTCAGAAAATTCATCAACCACAAGAAGTCCTATCATCAAAGGAGAGGCCCCTCAAATTTCTATCGCAAGGATAAAGGTAAGAAAAGGAAAAATGAGGGGATTGGTTGCTATGAGTGCAAAAAGCCGGGACACATCAGAGCTGAGTGTCCCTTACTAAAGAAGAGCAGCAAGTACAAGAAGAAGAAAGCCCTTGTCACCACCTTATCGGACTCCGACGCATCATCGTCATCATCGGATGAAGAACAAGAAGAAAAGGCCAATTTCTGCTTCATGGCCAATGAAAATGAGGTAACATCCGAAACACATCTTGATTTTACTTTTGATGAACTGTATGATGCATTTAATGAACTAATGATTGAATATAAGGCTATAAACGTTAAGAATAAAGAGCTAAAACTAGCTAATCAATCTTACCTACATAAATGCGATAAATTAGTTAAGGATAAGGACTATATCACCAAAGAAAATCTAGAACTTAAGACAAGCAACCAACTCTTAACTCAAAAGACTAATACCTTGAGCAAAGATAATGAAAAACTAACTAAGAAAATTTCAGAACTTAAAAACAATAAACCAATCTTAAACGAGAATCTCATAAAAGACTTAAACATTCTAAAAACCGAAAAACAAACTCTAACTAAAGAACTTGAAAAATACAAACCTTTGGTTGAAAAATTTACATATAGTTCTGAAAAATTGAATATGATACTTAACAGTCAACGAGCGGTATTCAATAGAGCGGGTTTAGGGTATAAACCTAAAAATAAGCAAAAATTTCTTAGTAACTTCTTTGTTAAAGCAGGAGAAAGTAAAACTAAGAAAATAACCTATTTTTGTTGTGGAACTGTAGGACATAAAGCAAATGTCTGCAATTATAGAAAAGAAAAAACAAAAAGAAAAGTTAAAAGGGTATGGGTTCCAAAAGGAACCAACATGACTAACCATGAAGGACCCAAGAAAACTTGGGTACCTAAGATTACATGATTTGCTTGTGTAGGAGTGTCTTGCAGCCAAGGTCAACAAAAATTGCTGGTACTTGGATAGTGGCTGCTCGAGACACATGACGGGTGACAAGGATCAATTCTTCACCCTTGAAGCTAAGAAGGGAGGTGCTGTGACTTTTGGAGACAACAACCAAGGTCATATCATTGGTATAGGTAAAGTACAAATTACTCCTTCTACTTTTATAGATAATGTTCGATATGTTGATGGTCTTAAGCATAATTTATTAAGCATTAGTCAATTATGTGATAGAGGCTATAATGTCATGTTTAAACCATCACTATGCATCATAACAAACCCAAATGACAATAGTTTAGTTTTTAAAGGAATAAGACGTGGAAATATGTATGTTGTAGACCTTGAGGATCTTGCCAAACACAACCGATGTTTAGTTGTTAATGAAACCAAGGATAATGATGCTAGTTGGTTATGGCATCGTAAGTTAGGTCATGCAAGCATGGACACAATATCTAAACTAGTTAAAAGAGATTCTGTGATAGGTTTGCCAAAATTAAAATTTGAAAAGAATAAAATATGTGAAGCATGTCAATTTGGCAAACAATCAAGGAACTCCTTTAAATCTATAAATTGTGTCTCTACCTCTAGACCTCTAGAACTACTACACATGGACCTCTTCGGACCAACTAGAACCACAAGTCTAGGAGAAAATAAATATGGTCTAGTTATCGTAGATGATTACTCTAGATTCACTTGGGTTATGTTCTTAGCACATAAAGATCAAGCTTTTTCAGTCTTTAAAAAGTTTCATAAGGAAGTAACAAATGCTAGAGATTCTTCAGTCATAGCCATTAGAAGTGACCATGGAACCGAATTTGAAAATCAGTTATTCGATGAGTTTTGTAGTAAAAAGGGGATAACTCATAATTTTTCTGCACCTAGGACACCACAACAAAATGGAGTTGTGGAGAGGAAAAATAGAACTCTAGAGAAAATGGCTAGAACTATGTTATGTGAAAGTAACCTCCCTAAGTACTTTTGGGGAGAAGCCATTAATACTTCTTGTCATATATTAAATAGAGTTCTATTAAGACCCATTATAAAGAAAACACCTTATGAATTTTGGAAAAACAGAAAACCAAAGGTAAACTATTTTCATATCTTTGGATGTAGGTGTTTTGTTCATAATAATGGAAAAGATAATCTAGAAAAATTTGACTCTAAATCTGATGAGGGCATATTCTTAGGGTACTCTACAACTAGTAAAGCCTATAGAGTCTTTAATAAAAGAACCCTAGTCATAGAAGAATCTATACATGTTGTTTTTGATGACTCGAGTGATATCTCCTCTAGTAAGAGAGTTAATTTTGATGATGATACGGAAATTCTTGAAGAAAAGATTGATGAGATGACATTACAAGATAACAATCAAAAATTAATTGAAGATGCATCATCAAGCCAAGAGACTATAGTAGATCATGGGCTAACTAAAGCTTGGAGGTATGCTCACGGGCATCCTAAGAAATTAATTCTAGATGATCCGTCTCAACCTATTAGGACTAGAGTATCCCTTAGGAACTTAAACAATCATCTAGCTTTCGTTTCACATTTTGAGCCCAAACACATAGAAGAAGCTGAAAAAGATGTAAATTGGATAAATGCAATGCAAGAAGAATTAAACCAATTTACTAGAAACAAAGTATGGAATCTAGTTGAAAGACCTACTGAATATTCAATTATAGGTACCAAATGGATTTATAAAAATAAACTTGATGAAAATGGTATTGTAATAAGGAATAAGGCTAGACTAGTAGCAAAGGGTTATAATCAAGAAGAAGGTATAGATTTTGATGAAACCTTTGCTCCTGTAGCTAGACTTGAGGCTATTAGATTATTATTAGCATATGCATGCTCTAAGGACTTCAAACTATTTCAAATGGACGTAAAAAGTGCATTTTTAAATGGGTATATTAATGAGGAGGTATATGTAGAATAACCTCCTGGTTTTGAAAATCATCAATACTCTAATCATGTATATAAATTGAACAAAGCACTTTATGGTTTGAAACAAGCACCTAGAGCATGGTATGAGAGGCTTAGCAAATTCCTATTAGAACATGAGTTTTCTAGGGGAAATGTAGATACAACATTGTTTTTAAGGAAGAAAAACAAAGATATGTTGTTAGTGCAGATTTATGTTGATGATATCATTTTCGGTGCTACTAACAATCGCCTCTGCGAAGAATTTGCTGATTTGATGCAGAGTGAATTTGAAATGAGCATGATGGGAGAGCTGAATTACTTCCTTGGACTTCAAATCAAACAATCTGAAGAAGGCATCTTCATCAATCAAGCCAAATACATCAAGGAGATGCTCAAGAAGTTTGATATGGAGGGAAACAAGTCAATCAACACCCCCATGAGCTCATCATGCAAATTAGACCAAGATGAATCAGGTAAATCTGTAGATCAGAAACTATATAGAGGTATGATAGGATCTTTATTATATCTTACTGCAAGTAGACCTGATATCATGTTTAGTGTTTGCATGTGTGCTAGATATCAGTCTAATCCTAAGGAATCACATCTAATTGCAGTTAAGAGAATCTTTAAATACCTAATAGGAACTAAGAATATAGGTTTATGGTATTCTAAAGAATCTAGTCTGAACTTAATAGGATATACAGATTCAGACTTTGCTGGATGTAAACTTGATAGAAAAAGCACCAGCGGGTCATGTCAATTTCTAGGAGAAAACTTAATATCATGGTTTAGCAAGAAACAAAACTCGGTTGCATTATCTACTGCTGAAGCTGAATATGTTGCAGCCGGGAGTTGTTGTGCTCAAATCTTATGGATCAAACAATAATTGGAAGATTATGGCATTAAACAAAATAAAATACCCATTAATTGTGATAATACAAGTGTCATTAATTTAACTAAGAATCCAATTCAGCATTCAAGAACTAAACATATTGAGATAAGACATCACTTCATAAGAGATCATGTACTGAATGGTGATGTGACACTACAATTTGTTTGTACTGATGATCAATTAGCTGACATTTTTACAAAACTCCTAAGTGAAGAGAGATTTAGTGTGCTTAGGAGGGGATTAGGAGTGATTGATCCATGCTAGTGGTGTTTTCCACTAGTTCATTGATTTTGATGATTAGATTGTGGTTAATTTAGAGTGTCTTTACAATGATCATCAAATCAGATCATAACTTAGTGATTTTTCCTCATTCGGCACGAACATAGCATTAGGTGCGTGCCAGAGTTCGAGACGATTCGAGTAAGTTTCAGAGTCGGCTCGTAAGGGGGAGTCGACTCGCATATTTACGGGAGTCGACTCGAGATCAATGGCCGCAGAGGGTGAGTCGACTCGCATACAGTCGGGAGTCGACTCAAGGTCAATAGGCGCATAAGGAGAGTCGACTCGCGCATATTCTGGAGTCGACTCGAGGTCGAGTCGACTCGTGACTCAGTGGAGTCGACTCACAGTCGGGATCCGACTTTTTAACCCTAACTCCATCGTTTAGAAAACATTTCTTTTCACCGCCGCCACTGTTCAAAACCCTAGAGTCGACTCCTAGATCGTCTCCGGCCGCCCCTAGGTCCTTTTTCCGTCGATTCTTCATCGTCCATTAGGATTTCATACCATTCTAGGTCAACCATGCCTCGCAAAGCCACTGTCCCAAGCCGGAAGAGGCCCCATTCCGCGACCGGTGCCGAGCGGCGTTCCAAGGCTCGGAACGACCCCGAGAGGCCACAACCTCCGGCTCGTTCCCCGCCGAGGGCAGTTCCCGCGAGGCCGTGCGCCGGGAAGGCGGTCTCCACCGGGAGATATGTCGATTTCGACTATCTCTCCCGGGAGGGCTTTACTATAGGAGAGAGGTTGCGAGTCCAGGGCCTAGAGTATTTCCTTACCCTAGATCTTCCCACATACCCTGGACTAGTTAGAGAGTTTTATGGGACCGTCCATAGGGGAGATGGGGGTATAGAGGGCACGGTAGCCGGTGTTCCTTTGTTCATTTCGGAGGATATCATTGCCCACATCCTCCACCTTCCACAAGTAGGGGTGGCTCCCACACACCCCGAGGATAGGACTGAGGCCCTTACGGCCATTCTAGGTTATCCACCTCAGTCCCCCTTAGATGAGGTATCCGCTAGCTCACTTCCTGTTGAGGTGCGGATCCTCCTAAGTATCCTGTCTAGGTCCCTTTTTCCGAAGACTGGCCGCTTCGATTTTGTTTCTGAGAGGGACCTCGCCCTTATGTTCTATATTCTCCAGGATACCCCAATCAACTTTCCCAAGATGATGTATAGGTACCTATGTGAGCCACTAGATAGACCTAGGCTCACCCTTCCCTACGGCATGATGTTCACCCTTATCTTTAGGGAGGCCGAGATCCCTATTCCTGAGGGGGAACCCTCTCGCGCATTGCGATGGATAGATCGCATGCGTCCGGGGACCCTACACAGGATGGGGTTTCGGAAGGTCGAGGGGACATGGGTTAGGAAGTCTTCTACCTCCACACGTACCACCAGACACTCTCCTAGTCCTGACCCAGACTCTGATTATCCCACTCAGCCTTCCACTCCAGTACCCTCCACCTCAGCCGGACCCTCCTCCTCAGCTCCACCACCCATGGAGGTCTGGATCGCTCCTGAGCAGCTCCTGGAGTTGCGGCAGGAGATTGTCAGAGACCTGCGGGATGATCTACTTCGGGAGCTCCGAGGTTCAGTGCCTGCTCCCACTCCTGCACCCACATCTTCTGAGTTGGTCCCTTCCTTGACTGCCGTGACTGACATGACGGCCCATGTACGGAAAGAGATCTACAATGTCCGGAGCTTGATCCAGGCTCAGTTCTCCAGCATGAGTGAGGTCACGGGTATCACTCGGAAGATGCGCGATGACATCCGGAAGGACATGAGCACCACTACTCAGGGGGCCGAGCGCTTGGCGAATGTGCTCATCGACAAGCTGGACACACTTCAGAAGTCGGTGACCGAGCTCGACACGATGCATAGCAGGGCCACCTCGGCCATCATCCGACAGCTAGAGCACGTCACCAATGCGGTCCAAGCACTCGCTGAGCGCATGCCTCGGGGAGCCACATCCTCTTCGAGGAAGCCCTAGATATCGTTTTGTATTTGGATATGTATTGTTTTCCTTTACTTATTGTATTCTCAAATGTATTTACATACAAATCAATACAATGAGTAGCCATATTTTCTGCAATTCTGTGCCAATTCATCTCTGTTTGATTGTGTGTTCTGCTTACCTCCTTTTTGATACGATCACAAAAAGGGGGAGAAATACTTAATAGATATGTAAATGGAATCAACATAAAAGGAATCAAATGAAAATTAAAACATAATTTGTTCTTAGTGGATTTGGTACCTCGAGGCTCATTATCTCTCTGTTGGGGCTCCTAATGGAGTAATCTCCAGAATCTATTCAAGGGATATTCGGAGATTAGTTGAATCCTACTCAAGAACAAATTGACAAATTTTCCCTCTAAAAACCAAAAATTTCAGTTCAAAAACTTCAATGCATTAAAAGGAAATTCAGAGAATCAAAACAAAGTTGAATGCATATGTTGAGGGAGAGAATCTGAATTTTTAAGAAAGCTAAATCATTAAATATATATAAGCCAAACAATTGATTGCATGATATGAAGGCTTATATAATTCCAAATGAAAGGGGGAGCTTTAACTCCAAAATTTATTGTTTCACACCTTTCAAGTTCGGATAAATCAAATAACCAGACACTTGAATTCATTTATGGATTTTATTTCCTTGTTTATTGAGCAATTCACTTTACATATACTCAATGTTTTGTCATCATCAAAAAGGGGGAGATTGTGGAGTGATTGATTAAAACCCCTATTTGATTTTGATGAGCTCAAAGCGTTTGAGTATATCTTATGTTTACTAATGAATTCAATAAAGTGTTTCAGTGAAAATCGTGTCTAAGTGTTTCTAGACTTGGTTCAAGATATTTTGGATAAGGTATGAAGTCAGTTTGAACCAAAGTCTGAGACTTGAGTCGACTTCAGGATATTACGAGTCGACTCCAAGCGTATCAAAATCACTGGCACGGGCTCGAGTCGACTCCAGACCAGTACAAGTCGACTCCGACTGAGAACAGACAGACGAACAGAAAGCATCAACTCAAAACCTGTCAGCGAGTCGACTCCTGAAGTGCGCGAGTCGACTCCGATGCTTACCGAGTCGACTCTGGAGTAATATGAGTCGACTCCAAGAAGCTACAGACAGAAAAGTTAGAGAGCGTTTTTTTCGACCCTGAGATTCGAGTCGACTCCTGTGGAACGCGAGTCGACTCCGATGGTTGGCAGGTCGACTCCAAAGAAAGTGAGAGTCGACTCTCAGTGGAACACAAGGCAAAAGTCAGAGAACCGTTTTTGAACTCTGAGATTCGAGTCGACTCCCGCAATACGTGAGTCGACTCCAAGACAGCGCGACCCAAAAAGACAGAAGATCAATTTGTTGTCTCTGAGAGCCGAGTCGACTCCCAGACAGCTCGAGTCGACTCCAAGGCAACGGTACACCAAAAAGGCAGAAGACTAAGTTTCGGAAACTGAGAGCCGAGTCGACTCCGGGGAAGTTCGAGTTGACTCCAAGACTGGACGAGCCAAAAGACAGAAGATCGGGAGTTCGGGCTCTGAGCGCCGAGTCGACTCCCAGGACTGTCGAGTCGACTCGAGCGAATCAAATTGAAAAGTTGATCTACGGATTTCATGGGAGGAGCCGACTCCGAAAATGCCAAGTCAGCTCCAGAAGTTAGCGAGTCGACTCCGGGTCAAGACGTGTCGACTCCCAGTCGAAGAAGCTACTTTAATTCAAATCCGGAACAGTTGCCGAGTCGACTCCAGAAAAGTATGAGTCGACTCCCGCTACAGCCGAGTCGACTCCTGATCGCGCGAGTCGACTCCGACCCCAACGAACACATTGTCAGGTTGTGCAGAGTGTGCAGAACGGACAGAAAAAGGTGTCTAACGGCTAGTTTCCGTGGGGGATGGCTTAAATAGCCACAGAGGGCTGTAGCAAGGCAGAGAACTACCATTCCATTCAAAGAGATCAAACATTTATTCTCTGCAAACTTGCTTTCAACGAAAAAGAAGGAAGAGCGCCATTAACTCAATCCAACAACCTCTTCCCAGCATTGAAAGAAGTCTCCTCCTGCATTCAAGTCGATCAGACGTTCCAGAGGAGACTCAAAGTTCAAGAAGCCTTATTCTACTCCAACCCAAAAGTGTTTGAGGGCTCTTAACTTCTCTCTAGTTTATATTGTAGCAAATCTGCTTTTAAGAAGCTCAGTTTTTCTATTTGTTTCTTATTCTTTCCATATTGTCTTTGCTTGATTCAATCGGGGGATTGAATCAAGGGTGTAGAGGTTGGTTGGTGAGCCGAGTGTAAAACCAACGTGTAAGGGTTCGATTGTGATCCCGGAAAAACAATCGGGGTTGGTTCTAGTCGGTGAGCCTGGAAAAACCGACCGAGTTCGTTGTGAGCTCGTAAAACAACAAGTTTGGTTGTGAGCTTGGAAAATAACCGGCTGTAATCCAAGGGGTTATAGTGAATTCCCAAGTGAGGCTTGGGGAGTGGACGTAGGAGCAAGGGTTAGCTCCGAACCACTATAAACATCGTGTTTGTGATTGCTTGTCTCTCTTTCTCTCATTCTCATTTCACTCACAGCACATAGCAACTAATTAATCACCTTGCAAAAGTATTAATTAGTCATCTACAAAAGTTTTAATTGTAAAATTATTTTAAAACCCAATTCACCCCCCCTCTTGGGTTGTCTATCTGGGCAACAAACGTTTACCGGAAGACTGGCACATCTTATATATGCTCGATGCAGAGGGTGATTGATCTCACAATCACTTGTGTGGAGACACTAATACAAAGATGTGGGTGCTCATTAGAGAAATGAGTTCACTGAATTGACCTACAAAGAGAAATCTTATGAAGTCTTACTTACATATCAAAAGATGATTCTCTTAGTGGGAGTTGTGCAACTGATCCTTTGACCTGAGATCACCATAGTATCTTGTGCACATAAATCCATATTTTGGTTTCCACTCATTCATGACAATAAGTTATGTACGAGGTCTTCTGGATATGGTGGAATGTGTACGAAGGTTATGAGTAGATCAACAAGGAATTAATCACTTCTAGTAAGAGAAGATTGCATCCTATTTATTCTAATCATATGATAATTCAGGAAGCCTTTGATCAAAGCACAATGAAAATTAGAAAGAGTTTCTAATGTTTCATTATTCAAATTATCATTAGAAGATTGAGAAATATATGAATATGAAATTGAGTTTGACATATATTCATACTCATATACATATTCGGGATGCAGTTTGATTAAAGGATTGAATTGTTCGGTAACTTACCACTGAAGGATATTTTTGGTATTTCTACCAAATTCCATATTTTCCGGATAGACATGACACGTTGCTAGACGTCAATCTTGTCTTATAGGTTTGATCGAATTAAAGAGTTTAATTCGATCACCAATTAGAAAGGATTCTAATTGTTAAGTTCGGGTTCGCGCAGTTTGGACTTAAATCAATTAGAAGAGTTCTAATCAAGTTGGGTCAACTCGCACTCACACCTATTGCTGGCTAAGTATGGAACCCAATGGGTCACACACAAGAAAACTTATTAAGGGTCTAATTGGATTAGATCATGTTTGCAAGATAGACATCCTAGCAGGTGTTGCAAACCCTTAGCTCTTGATTCGAATTGGATTTGAATCCGATCCTTAATTGATCTAATTTGATTAGATCATGTTCTAATATGGGTTAACCAAGAGTTGGCACCTAATTGGCTTGGTTTGAGTCTAATTGGATTAGATTTAATAAATCATTCAATCTAGACCATTAAATCTTGATCTACCGTTGGATGAAGACATAATGGAGAGTTGGTTTAACCCAATTGGATTGGGTAAGAGGATGGCTATCATAATTGATCATTGGATCTTAATCCCACCATTAGATGAAGACATATTGGGTCAAGTGAATGGCGCCTTGCATTGGAGCCCTTGGATCATCATCATGAAAGATCAAGAGGTGAGGCGTGATGGACATGTGATTAGCATGTGATGTTGACTTGGTCAAAATATGGCACCACATTAAAGGACATATTATTTGATACACCTCCTCACTTGATCTGCACCTCCTCTTATTTGATATGGCCCTTTAGATGATGCCCTTTCATGAGAGGATGTGTGGATGGGATGCATCCCTTGGAGATGCATCCCTACACCTATTATAAATAGGCTAGCACTCCATGGGTTTCATCATTCCAACTCCACCCCACTCCTCTCTTCTTTCTTTCTTACATTAGTTTCTTTCTTTCTAGCATTGCTTCTAGTGTGTCCTAAGCCAAGACAAGGTGGTCTTCTTTAGGACAAAAGGATTAGAAGGGATTTTAGAAGGTTAAAGAAAAATAGAAAGAAAGGAAAGCAAGCCATTAGAGTTCTTTAGAAGAATTCTGCATTAAGTATCAAAGTCTTTGAAGCTTAAGACTTAAATCAAGTTTTCGTGTGGATCAACGTTGGAGGGTGAACACTTGGGCACCTAGTGAAAATTCTGCACATTGGATTAGCGTTAGAGGTATTCTTCTATTTCTTTATTTATATTATATTATTTGATTGCTTCCATTAAGGTGATCTTGGCTTATAAGGGTTTTATGTTAAGGAACTTTATCAAGAAATTTTTAAAATTCCTAGCTTCCGCTGCCCATTATAGCATGCTAGAACCCTTTCAGTGGTATCAGAGCAAAGGTCCAAGAGTTGTGACCGATCTCCAGAAACTCTCATGCGTGATCGTGTGATGAAGCGTGGCTCTCCGTCCGGAGGCGTATAGAGATGCGTGCTCTGATAGGTATACATGGGTGTCACCCTATTTTTAATGGGACCAAACCCATGTAGGAGTGGAGACTCCCCCAATAGTGGTATCAGAGCAAAGGTCCAGGAGTTGTGACTGATCTCCGGAAACTCTCACGTATGATCGTGTGACGAAGCATGGCTCTCCGTCCGGAGGCGTATAGAGATGCGTGCTCTGATAGGTATACATGGGTGTCACCCTATTTTTAATAGGACCGAACCCATGTAGGAGTGGAGACTCCCCCACCTTTCAGTGGTATCAGAGCCACCCTTAATTGGTTCAATCAGGTGATTATGCATGATGTATAATTGTTAAATTACTATGAGATAGTAATGTCATATGTTTAGAGGAATGCTAAATTATATGATTCATATATGATATAATATATAATAAAATATCATGATATGAATTTTTTATAAGAAGATATGTTGAAGCATATTAATTGATCCAATCAATTGGTAATAATTTGTACATACTATGAGATAGCCATGCAGTATATATGCTATGAGATAGTATTATGTTATAAATTTCATGATATGAATTTTCATATGAAGATATGTTAATTGATTTAGTTAATTGGTAATAATTTATACATGCTATGAGATAGCTATGATGCATGATAGTTGGTTATGATTTATATATGCTATGAGATAGATATATAATTTGTTATAGCATATACAAAGACATATGTTCAATATGTTATAATTATAGAATGTGCATGAGACCAGTAAGCCCTCAATAACATTATATTAAGTCATAGTGTTGAAAAACTTTGAGCTGATCCATTCTAGAACAATTAATCTAATTGGTGTCTAAGGAAAGCACTAAAGGTGGTTACTTAATTAGGACCTTACTCTCTGAGTAAGGGGAGCCTCCCACCTGCTTACCTGGCTAATTGTTTGATTGCCTATTATGGATAAGCTTAATATTGATAAAACACTACTGATATCCTTCCTTCATGCCTCGACATTATTATGTCAAAATTCATGCTAGCTTGTTGTGCAACCACAAGACTTGCAATGAGGACTGATGTTATACTGTCTTGGTGCATAGAGATGCTTATAGCATATTTTAATATGTTGCTTTGTTGTGCAACCACAAGGGCAATATTATTTGAATATGACTATATGGAAATGAAGGGTTTGACTTAACTAAAATATTATAGTTTGTTGTGCAACCACAAGGCTACAAGTGTTTTAAGAGGATAGGATAAAGTTGAGAATTGCATGAGATGCAATTGGAAAGAGTTTCCTACCTTTGAACTCATAAAGGTTTGTTGTGCAACCACAAGGCTTTTATGATGAATTAGGATCTCAACCCTACTAAGAAAAATTAGATTTTCTCGTTTATCATAGGAGAGGGCTATGATATTCGATAAAATAGTGGGAGTAACAATTAGATAAAGTCCTTGTCTAATTGTATATATGTCATCATGATTGGTTTGTTTATGATAGTTTCGTTCTTTGCTTATGTAGAATTAATTCTGAATTAAATGGCATCTTCACTATCACTAAGAGGCATCTTGGATGCCAACAAGTTGACCGGTCCAAACTATGTAGACTGGTTGAGGAATCTTAAGATTGTACTCACTCAGGAGAAAATTTTCTATATTCTTGAAACCCCTGATCTTGAAGATCTAGGGGATGATGCTACAGAAGAGAAGGTAGCCACACATAAGATGTGGAAGAATGACAGTTTAACTGTCAAATGTATCATTCTTGCCTCCATGAGCAATGAGCTACAGAGACAACATGAGAACATGGACACTCAATCCATACTTCTTAATTTAAAGGAGTTGTATGGAGAGCAGAGTAGAACTGCTAGATATGAGATATCTAAGCAATTGTTCCGTGCTAGAATGAATGAAGGAACGTCCGTGCAAAACCATTGTCTTATGGTTATAGACTTGATCACCAGATTAAGTCAATTAGGTTTTGCTATGGATAGTGAGCTCAGTCAGGATTTGATCCTGCAATCACTACCTGAATCATTCTCTCAGTTTGTTGTGAATTTTCACATGAACAAGCTGAATGTCTCACTGCCTGAGCTGTTAAATATGTTAAAGACAGCTGAAACCCATATCAAAAAGGAAAAGGATCCGATCCTTCTTGTTGATAGGGGCTTAAGGAAGAAATCAGGCAATAAGGGTTTTAAAAAAAGGTTGAACCCTAATAGTAGCAAGATCAAGAAGAAGAAAGGAAAGAAAAACTCCAAATCTAGTACCTGTTTCCACTGCGGCAAGGAAGGCCACTGGAAGAGAAATTGCAAGAGTTTTCTTGCAAGTATGAAGACCGATGCAAGAGTTGCATCGAAAGGTATGTTTATGTTACATGCCAACTTATCATTAAGTTCTTCAAATTCAAATTCATGGGTATTGGATACCGCCTGTGGTTCTCATATTTGCAAATCTTTGAATGGACTACAGAAAATTAGAATTTTGAAGAAAGGTGACTTCGAGCTGTATGGCGCTGGAGGAGAGTCCATCCAGGCTGAAGCTGTTGGAACCTACCATTTGGAGTTGCCTTCGGGAGAGCTCCTGGAATTAGAAGATTGTTATTATTGTTAGATGTATGCCCTAGAAGCCAATTTGGCTGACACATTGTTGATTCTAGGGACATAATTTTGTACTTGACTATTTATTATTGAATAAATAAAAGGCATCTTTTCATTCATATTATTATGTGTCTATGAATCGTCCAAGGAATTAATAAGATGATGATACATATTCTCAAGAGTTGAGAATTTGAGCCATGTATCATTGGTGATTAATTTCTAAATGCTCCTGATCAATGGATCATCACGAGGACGGTGATCGATCCGATCAGTGCACAGATCACTTTCCTTCTGGATGGACGAGACTTGAGTCCACAGTGTAGGGACACTGAAGTGATAGTGCAGGTGCTTGTTAGAGAACAAGGGTACTGAGCGTGACCAAGACAAGAAGTCACTTGGATGTCTATCCACTCGTCAGTGACTTGCTTGATGTTGCAGTAGTGTGACTTTGAAAGAGTAGATGCCCTACAAGCCAATTGCAATATGTATTGCGAAGGGTTTTTCTTTTGATTTGTCCAAATCATGTACATGACATTTAAATATGAATAAAGGCATTATATTTTATCATATGCTGTTGATTATATTTATGATAAACTCCTTAGATTAGGACAATGGTTTTAAGACTATGATGAGATCATACTAGTGAGACTTAAAATCCTAAAATCCTAATCTTAAATATTCCCAGTCATTGGTACATTGAGTCGGGGATCAATGATTACCGGAAAGACTGGCATGTCTTATGTATGCTCGATGCAGAGGATGACTGATCTCACAATCATTTGTGTGGAGACACTAATATAAAGATATGGGTGCTCATTAGAAGAATGAGTTCACTGAATTGACCTACAAAGAGAAATCTTATGAAGTCTTACTTACATGTCAAAAGATGATTCTCTTAGTGGGAGTTGTGCAACTGATCCTTTGACCTGAGATCACCATGGTATCTTGTGCACATGAACCTATGTTTTGGTTTACACTCATTCATGACAATAAGTTATGTACGAGGTCTTCTGGATATGGTGGATTGTGTACGAAGATTATGAGTAGGTCAACAAGGAATTAATTACTTCTAGTAAGAGAAGATAGCATCCTATTTATTCTAATCATATGATAATTCAGGAAGCCTTTGATCAAAGCAGAATGAAAATTAGAAAGAGTTTCTAATGTTTCATTATTTGAATTATCATTAAAAGATTGAGAAAAATATGAATATGAAATTGAGTTTGACATATATTCATACTCATATACATATTTGGGATGCAGTTTGATTAAAGGATTGAATTGCATGGTAACTTGCCACTGAAGGGTATTTTTGGTATTTCCACCAAATTCCATATTTTCCGGGTAGACATGACACGTTGCTAGATGTCAATCTTGTCTTATAGGTTTGATCGAACTAAAGAGTTTAATTCGATCATCAATTAGAAAGGATTCTAATTGTTAAGTTCGGGTTCGCGCAGTTTGGACTTAAATCGATTAGAAGAGTTCTAATCAAGTTGGGTCAACTCGCACTCACACCTATTGCTGGCTAAGTATGGAACCCAATGGGTCACACACAAGAAAACTTATCAAGGGTCTAATTGGATTAAATCATGTTTGCAAGATAAACATCCTAGCAGGTGTTGCAAACCTTAGCTCCTGATTCGAACTGGATTCGAATCTGATTCGAATTGGATTCGAATCTGATTCTTAATTGATCTAATTTGATTAGATCATATTCTAATATGGGTTAGCCAAGAGTTGGCACCAAAATTGGCTTGATTTGAGTCTAATTGGATTAGATTTGATAAAACATTTAATTTTGACCGTTGGATCAACATTTGGATGAAGAGAAGGATCAAATGGATGGCGCCATGGATTAGAGCCATTGGATCTTCATCATGGGATGATGGGAGATCATGATCTCGTGATGGACTTGTGATATTGACTTAGTCAACATCAGATGGCGTGAGAAAGAAGGGAATACGGTGAATTTAGAATGGCGCCTCATGAAGAAGTGCCACTTGGATTGGATAAAGATGACACGTCATCATATCCTAACTACTTTCCCTTCAACCGCATCATTCTCTCTCTCCTTCTTTCTTATGGCGCCACCAATAAGGGCCTTTGGATCATCATCTAGCCTTGATCAATGGTTGAGAATGCTCCCTATTTTTCATGCGTGAGAAGAAATGAAGAGAGGCATGAGTACGGTGGATTTCATGAAGAGATGCTTAGGGAATGGATAAGGATGAAGTGCCATATCATAAGCACTTCATCTTATCCTAACTACTTCTGATATGCCCTCTCATCAAATGACACATCACTTGATCTCACGCCCCTCTTCATGCATGAATGGATGGCTACAATGCATCCGTACGCCATTTATAAATAGGGAATGCTCCCGGTGTTTTCAAATCATCGAAAATCAATCCAACTCTCTCTCTCTCATATCCCTTCTTTCTTACATTAGTTTCTTTCTTTCTAACATTGCTTCTAGTGTGTCCTAAGCCAAGACAAGGTGGTCTTCATTAGGACAAAAGGATTAGAAGTGATTTTAGACGGCTAAAGAAAAATAGAAAGGAAGGAAAGCAAGCCGTTAGAGTTCTTTAGAAGAATTCTGCATTAAGGATCAAAAGTCTTTGGAGCTAAAGTCTTGATCAAGTTTTCGTGTGGATCACCATTGGAGGGCGGACACTTGGACGCCTCGTAGAGATTGTACACTTTGGATTAGCATTTGAGGTATTCTACTAATTCTGCATTTATTTTATATTATTTGATTGTAATCATTAAGGTGATCTAGGCTTAAAAGGGTTTCATGCATAGAGACTTTATTAAGAAAATTTTAAAATCCCTAGCTTCCGTTGCCCATTATGACATGCTAGAACCCTTCAGTGGTATCAGAGCTATCCTTAATTGGTTCAATCAAATAATAATGCATGATGTATGATTATTAATTTACTATGAGATAGTAATGTCATATGCTTAATGAAATGCTGAAATATATGATTCATATATGATATGATATGTAATAAAATGTCATGATATGAAATTTTCCATATGAAAATATGTTGAAGCATGTTAATTAGTTGCTTATAATTTATACATGCTATGAGATAGCTATGATGCATGATAGCTTATTTTAGATATGTTAAATATATGTTACAATTAAAGAATGTGCTAGAGACTAGTAAGCCCTCAATAAAAATTATATTAAGTCATAGTGTTAAAAAATTTTAAGCTAACCCATTCTAGAACAATTAATCTAATTGGTGTCTAAGAAAAGCACTAAAGGTGGTTACTTAATTAGGACCTTACTCTTTGAGTAAGGGGAGCCTCCCACCTGCTTACCTGGCCAATTGTTTGATTGTCTATTATGGATAAGCTTAATATTGATATAATACTATTGATAGCCTTCCTTCATGCCTCGATATTATTATGTCAAGATCCATGCTAGTTTGTTGTGCTAACACAAAACTTGCAATGGGGACTGATGTTATACTGTCTTGGTGCATTAAGATGCTTATGGCATATTTTAATATATTGCCTTGATGTGCAACCACAAGGGCAATATTATTCGAATATGACTATATGGAAATGAAGGGTTTGACTTAACTAAAATATTATTGTTTGTTGTGCTAACACAAGGCAATAAGTATTTTAAGAGGACAAGATAAAGTTGAGAATTGCATGAGATGCAATCGGAAAGAGTTTCCTACCTTTGAACTCATAAAGGTTTGTTGTGTAACCACAAGGCTTTTTATGATGAATTAGGATCTCAACCCTACTAAGAAAAATTATATTTTCACGTTTATCATAGGAGAGGGCTATGATATTCGATAAAAATAGTAGGAGACAAATTAGATTAAAGTCCTTATCTAGTTGCAAACATGTCATCATGATTGGTCTGCTTATATTAGTTATGTTCTTGCATATGTAGAATTATTAAATGGCTTCTTCACTTTCACTAAGAGGCATCTTAGATGCCAACAAGTTGACCGGACCAAACTATGTGGACTGGTTGAGGAATTTAAAGATAGTACTTACTCAGAAGAAAATTTCCTATATACTTGAAACCCCTGATCTTGGAGATCTAGGGGATGATGCTACAGAAGAGGAGGTTGCCACACATAAGATGTGGAAAAATGACAGTTTGACCGTCAAATGTATCATACTTGCCTCTATGAGCAATGAATTACAGAGGCAACATGAAGGCATGGACACTCAATCCATACTTCTCAATTTAAAAGAGTTGTATGGAGAACAAAGCAGGACTGCTAGGTATGAGATATCTAAGCAGTTGTTCCGTGCTAGAATGAATGAAGGAACTCCAGTGCAAAACCATGTTCTTATGGTTATAGACTTAATCACTAGATTAAGTCAATTAGGTTTTGCTATGGATAGTGAGCTCAGTCAGGATTTGATCCTGCAATCACTGCCTGATTCATTCTCTCAGTTTGTTATGAACTTTCACATGAACAAGCTGAACACCTCCCTGCCCGAGCTGTTAAATATGCTCAAAACAGCTGAAGGCCATATTAAGAAGGATAAAGGTCCACTCCTTCTTATAGATGGCACTTCTAAAAGGAAATCGGGAAATAAGGGTTCTAAGAAACGATTGAACCCCAAGAGTAGCATCAAAAAGAAAAAAGGAAAGAAAAACTCCGGATCAAGTACCTGTTTTCATTGCGGCAAAGCTGGCCACTGGAAAAGGAATTGCAAGAGTTTTCTTACAAGTATGAAGACCGATGCAAGAGTTGCATCAAAAGGTATGTTTATGTTACATGCCAACTTGTCATTAAGTTCTTCAAATTCAAATTCATGGGTATTGGATACCGGCTGTGGTTTTCACATTTGCAAATCTTTGCATGGACTACAGAAAATTAAAATTTTGAAGAAAGGTGACTTCGAGTTGTATGGCGCTGGAGGAGAGTCCATCCAGGCTGAAGCTGTTGGAACCTACAACTTGGAGTTACCTTCGGGAGAGCTCCTACAATTAGAAGATTGTTATTATATGCCCAAAATTATTAGAAATGTAATTTCCATTCCTTTGTTGTTAAAGAAAGGATTTGAAATTAATGGAAAGGGCAATGGTTGCTCTATTTATTTTTCTAATAAGCATCTTTGCAATGGCATTATGGAAAATGGTCTTCTTGTTTTATTACTTAATGACAATGTCTTTCATATTAATAAAAGCAATAAAAGAAAGAGAGAGGAAGTAAATAACACCCTTCTTTGGCATTGCCGACTTGGTCACATAAGTGAATCAAGAATCAACAAGTTATACAAAGAAGAGTTCTTTGATCCTTATGATTATGAATCATTAGGAACTTGTGAATCTTGTCTTATGGGTAAAATGACTAAGTCTCCATTCACTGGACATGGAGAAAGGGCAAGTGAGTTATTAGGACTTATACACACAGATGTATGTGGTCCTATGACAACTCCAGCTAGAGGTGGATACTCTTACTTCATCACATTCACTGATGATTTATCAAGATTCGGATATGTGTATCTTATGAAACATAAATCCGAAGCTTTTGATAAGTTTAAAGAGTATCAAAGTATGGTTGAAAAACAAACCGAAAAGTGTATTAAAATCCTTCGATCTGATCAAGGAGGTGAATACCTTTCTAGTGAGTTTTTAAATCATCTTAAAGAAAAGGGCATTCTCTCTGAATGGACACCTCCGTATACGCCACAATTAAATGGTGTAGCTGAACGGAGAAATCGTACTTTATTAGATATGGTACGGTCCATGATGTGCTTTACTGATCTTCCTATTTCCTTCTGGGGTTTTGCCCTAGAGACTGCTGCACTAATATTAAACAGGGTACCTTCTAAGTCTGTACCTAGCACTCCATATGAGATATGGAGAGGAAAGAAGCCTAATCTTAAGTATCTTAAGATATGGGGTTGTCAAGCTTATGTCAAAAGAAATTTTGGACACAAGCTAAGTGCTAGATCAGATAAATATATTTTTGTAGGTTATCCTAAAGATAGTATAGGATACATCTTCTATCATCCTACCGAACAAAAAGTTTTTGTAGGTAGGCATGCCATTTTCTTAGAAAAAGAGTTTATCTTAGAAAAGGGCAAGGATAGAAAAATAGAACTTGAAGAAGTTCAAGACCTACAAATAGAAACACAAGAAATTCTTCAACCAGATGTACCCATTGATGAGGTACAACCACAACACACATCTCCTCTCCGAAGGTCAGATAGAGTGCGAAGAGCACCTGAGAGATATGGGTTCATCATTGAAAATGATGAAGCCCACATTGTTCAGAATAATGATCCTCTGACCTATTCGGAAGCTGTCATGAGTAATGACTCTGACAAATGGCTAGAAGCCATGAAATCCGAAATAGATTCTATGTATACCAACCAAGTATGGACTTTGGTTGATGCACCAGAGGGTGTAAACCCTATAGGTTGCAAATGGGTCTATAAGAAAAAGATTGGAGCAGATGGCCAAGTAGAAACCTACAAGGCTAGATTGGTGGCAAAAGGTTTCAGGCAAAAGCAAGGAATTGACTATGATGAAACTTTTTCGCCAGTAGCTATGCTTAAATCTATTCGGATTTTGCTTGCAATAGCTGCATACTATGATTATGAAATCTGGCAGATGGATGTCAAAACCGCCTTCCTTAATGGTTATCTTGAGGAAGAAGTTTACATGACACAGCCAGAAGGATTTGTCTCAAGTAAGAGAGCAAATCAAGTATGCAAGCTTAAGAGATCCATTTATGGATTAAAGCAAGCATCGAGGAGTTGGAACATCCGTTTTGATACAACAGTCAAAGAGTTTGGTTTTATCAAAAATGTGGATGAACCATGTGTGTACAAGAAGACTAGTGGGAGTGCCATTGTCTTCTTAATATTGTATGTAGATGACATACTGATCATTGGAAATGATATTCCAATGTTACAATCGGTCAAGACTTGGCTGTCAAAAAGCTTTTCCATGAAAGACTTGGGAGAAGCATCCTATATACTTGGTATAAAGATCTATAGGGATAGATCTAAAAGGATGCTAGGCTTGTCCCAGTCTAGGTACATAGATAATGTGCTGAAAAGATTCAGCATGGAAGAAAGTAAAAGAGGTTATTTGCCTATGAGTCATGGCATACGTCTCTCTAAGAAGATGTCTCCTAAGACATCTGAAGAGAGGAATAGAATGAATTCTATTCCCTATGCTTCGGCAATAGGATCGATTATGTATGCTATGCTATGTACTAGGCCTGATGTTGCTTATGCCTTAGGCATAACAAGTAGATTTCAGGCTGATCCAGGAGAGGATCATTGGATAGCTGTGAAAAATATTCTTAAGTACTTGAGAAGGACTAAAGATATTTTTCTAGTTTATGGAGGATCTGAGTTGAAACTAGAAGGATTTTCTGATTCTAGTTTTCAATCAGATCCAGATGATAGCAAGTCCACTTCAGGGTATGTCTTTACCCTAAATGGTGGTGCAGTGAGCTGGAAGAGTTCCAAACAGCAAACTGTAGCTGACTCAACTACTGAGGCAGAATATATTGCTGTAAGTGAAGCCGCTAAGGAAGCTGTCTGGATGAAGAAGTTCATCTCTGAGTTAGGAGTAGTTTCCGAGATTGCTGGACCAGTCCCAGTTTATTGTGATAACACTGGAGCTGTTGCTCAAGCGAAGGAACCAAGGTCTCATCACAAATCCAAGCACATTCTAAGACGCTTCCATCTTGTTCGAGAGATTGTCGAGAGACAAGACATAGTCATTGAACGAGTAGACACCAAGAACAACCTAGCAGACCCGTTCACTAAAGCTCTACCACAACAGCAGTTCGATCGCCACCTCGATTGTATGGGGATAAAATATAAGAGCGATTGGCTTTAGTGCAAGTGGGAGATTGAAAGAGTAGATGCCCTACAAGCCAATTGCAATATGTATTGCGAAGGGTTTTTCTTTTGATTTGTCCAAATCATGTACATGACATTTAAATATGAATAAAGGCATTATATTTTATCATATGTTGTTGATTATATTTATGATAAACTCCTTAGATTAGGACAATGGTTTTAAGACTATGATGAGATCATACTAGTGAGACTTAAAATCCTAAAATCCTAATCTTAAATATTCCCAGTCATTGGTACATTGAGTCGGGGATCAATGATTACCGGAAAGACTGGCATGTCTTATGTATGCTCGATGCAGAGGATGATTGATCTCACAATCATTTGTGTGGAGACACTAATACAAAGATATGGGTGCTCATTAGAAGAATGAGTTCACTGAATTGACCTACAAAGAGAAATCTTATGAAGTCTTACTTACATGTCAAAAGATGATTCTCTTAGTGGGAGTTGTGCAACTGATCCTTTGACCTGAGATCACCATGGTATCTTGTGCACATGAACCTATGTTTTGGTTTACACTCATTCATGACAATAAGTTATGTACGAGGTCTTCTGGATATGGTGGATTGTGTACGAAGATTATGAGTAGGTCAACAAGGAATTAATCACTTCTAGTAAGAGAAGATAGCATCCTATTTATTCTAATCATATGATAATTCAGGAAGCCTTTGATCAAAGCAGAATGAAAATTAGAAAGAGTTTCTAATGTTTCATTATTTGAATTATCATTAAAAGATTGAGAAAAATATGAATATGAAATTGAGTTTGACATATATTCATACTCATATACATATTTGGGATGCAGTTTGATTAAAGGATTGAATTGCATGGTAACTTGCCACTGAAGGGTATTTTTGGTATTTTCACCAAATTCCATATTTTCGGGGTAGACATGACACGTTGCTAGACGTCAATCTTGTCTTATAGGTTTGATCGAACTAAAGAGTTTAATTCGATCATCAATTAGAAAGGATTCTAATTGTTAAGTTCGGGTTCGCGCAGTTTGGACTTAAATCGATTAGAAGAGTTCTAATCAAGTTGGGTCAACTCGCACTCACACCTATTGCTGGCTAAGTATGGAACCCAATGGGTCACACACAAGAAAACTTATCAAGGGTCTAATTGGATTAGATCATGTTTGCAAGATAAACATCCTAGCAGGTGTTGCAAACCTTAGCTCCTAATTCGAACTGGATTCGAATCTGATTCGAATTGGATTCGAATCTGATTCTTAATTGATCTAATTTGATTAGATCATATTCTAATATGGGTTAGCCAAGAGTTGGCACCTAAATTGGCTTGATTTGAGTCTAATTGGATTAGATTTGATAAAACATTTAATTTTGACCGTTGGATCAACATTTGGATGAAGAGAAGGATCAAATGGATGGCGCCATGGATTAGAGCCATTGGATCTTCATCATGGGATGATGGGAGATCATGATCTCGTGATGGACTTGTGATATTGACTTAGTCAACATCAGATGGCGTGAGAAAGAAGGGAATACGGTGAATTTAGAATGGCGCCTCATGAAGAAGTGCCACTTGGATTGGATAAAGATGACACGTCATCATATCCTAACTACTTTCCCTTCAACCGCATCATTCTCTCTCTCCTTCTTTCTTATGGCGCCACCAATAAGGGCCTTTGGATCATCATCTAGCCTTGATCAATGGTTGAGAATGCTCCCTATTTTTCATGCGTGAGAAGAAATGAAGAGAGGCATGAGTACGGTGGATTTCATGAAGAGATGCTTAGGGAATGGATAAGGATGAAGCGCCATATCATAAGCACTTCATCTTATCCTAACTACTTCTGATATGCCCTCTCATCAAATGACACATCACTTGATCTCACGCCCCTCTTCATGCATGAATGGATGGCTACAATGCATCCGTACGCCATCTATAAATAGGGAATGCTCCCGGTGTTTTCAAATCATCGGAAATCAATCCAACTCTCTCTCTCTCATATCCCTTCTTTCTTACATTAGTTTCTTTCTTTCTAACATTGCTTCTAGTGTGTCCTAAGCCAAGACAAGGTGGTCTTCATTAGGACAAAAGGATTAGAAGTGATTTTAGAAGGCTAAAGAAAAATAGAAAGGAAGGAAAGCAAGCCGTTAGAGTTCTTTAGAAGAATTCTGCATTAAGGATCAAAAGTCTTTGGAGCTAAAGTCTTGATCAAGTTTTCGTGTGGATCACCATTGGAGGGCGGACACTTGGACGCCTCGTAGAGATTGTACACTTTGGATTAGCATTTGAGGTATTCTACTAATTCTGTATTTATTTTATATTATTTGATTGTAATCATTAAGGTGATCTAGGCTTAAAAGGGTTTCATGCATAGGGACTTTATTAAGAAAATTTTAAAATCCCTAGCTTCCGCTGCCCATTATGACATGCTAGAACCCTTCAGACTAGTCCTTTGACCTGCGGTGCTTCGGCTACTCACAGTGAGGTTATTGTAGTTTGACTGCACAGATACATGGTCTCTAGCCATAGGGTATGCACCTATAAGGAATCTATCGACCTTGATAGAAGAGGAGTGATCCTATGTGATTTGTTAGACTGAGTTCTAAGACCTTGGCCAGGGCAGTAATATAAAGTGGAAAAAGAGTTTTTCACTATCCAACTCAAGTCGAATAAATCTTGACATATGACAGACGATGGAGTTTGACGAGTTGTCCATGACCTCCGTCCTGTAGGGATCCACGATAGTAGGACTGTATCACATGTTAACTGCACCTAGAGGTTCATCATTCCATTCTGCTGGGTAGCCACTACATGCTGCTAAGTGTCACTGGTGGATGGTGGGACTCATAGGGATTATCTTGATGATCGATAAACCCTAACGAGTTGAGTTGGAATCGTTCCAACCCATTGAAAAGAGTTTTCAATGATATTGTGATAGAGATCATAATATATCTCACTACCAGTCAGAATAGAACCTATGGGGTCACACACACTAGAAGTATTGACCGATCCGATGGTTGAAATCGTGATTAGGAATCACAAGTAATCAATTTGATTGATAAGAAGTTGAAGAAGGAACAAAGGGAATTAATTAATTGGACTTAAACACAAATCCTACTTCGGGTAGGATTTCTAGAGTCCTAAATGGATTAGGACTGGGAATCCTAGTTGGAGTAGGACTGGGATTCCTACAATCCTAATGAGATTAGGAATTTTGAATTAAAATAGGATTCCTACTTAGAGTAGGATTCCTAGAAATCGTAATTAGATTAGGACTTCGGATTCAAATAGAGTCCTAATTGGATTAGGACTAAAATTAAATATGTCCTAATTTGGATTAGGATTTCTTAAGTCACAATTAATTATTAATCTAATGAATCAATAAGACTCCTAATTGGATTAGGATTGAAGAGTTCAATTGAGTCAAAATTGATTTAAGTTCTAATTGGATTAGGACTTACCTAGATTGGATCCTAATTGGTTCACCCTTGGACTAAGCCTAATTGGATTAAGGCTTGACCACATTAGGGCATTTCAAACCCTACTTAATGTGGATTAGGGTTTACCATGAGGAGGGGGATATGCCCCTCCCTTTTCCATGTGGAGAAGGGAGAAGAGAGCCCCTCTTTGGAAATTACTCTAGGGCTCCTAGATTGTAGGAGCCCTAGATGGCTTTAAAAAGGGGAGCAAGGGGCCGGCACCCTAAGACTTGACCTCCTCCTCTTCCAAGCCGTGGCCACCCCTCTCCCTTCCTTGGTTCAGCCGCCATCAGCAAGGGGAAAAGAAGAAGGGGCGTGCACCTCTCCTTGGCCTCCTTCCTTGGTTCCAACGCAGGGAAGAAAAGAAGGCTGCGTGGGGATTCTTCTTCTTCCTCTTCTTCATCCTTCTTCTTCCTCCTCTCAAGCACAATCAAGGGTTGATTGAAAGAGAGGAAATCAGCCATCAAAAGAAGTCTTTGCAAGGAAGCTGGCACCCCGGGAAGACAAGAGAGCTTTGATCGGATCACTGCTTCGTGTGGATACCCGTAGAGGCCGGGCACTTGAACGGCTTCAAGCGAACCTTCATCCTAGACCACGAACTTCAGTTTGCGGTGATCATCTACCCGCACAAGGTGAAGATCTGATCTTCCTAAAGGTTTAAAAAGTTTTAATTCTTATCTAACTACGAACGGTTCATAAAACAACGTTCATGCGATGAACGTCGATCCCGCTTATGCCGATTCCGCTGCCATCTGAATTTTTTTGAAATATCAGCGGCATGGGCGGGTTCCCAACAGTGGTATCAGAGCCTAGGCTTCATAGATTAAGGTAAGAATTAATTATCTAAATGCTTATTAGATCTGAAAATTGAATGATCATGCATGCTGAAAATTTCTGCATGCAGATTTTTCAGGGGTGCTGATTTTTGCATGCTGATTTTTATGTGATAAAAAGATGATTCTAATTGCATTGTTAATGGGATTACAAAGTTTAGAATCGTGATTAGCATGATCAGCGACCTATGTCATGATATAATCAGTTAGTTTTCAGATCTAAAAATTATAATTATTGCATACGGTGATGATCATAGGATTCAAACCCTTTTGGTATCAAATGTAATGACCTGCGATGTGATCTGCGATGTCATGTAATTTTTCAGATGCTTGCATGCATCTTATTTGATGTTTTGAGAGGTCTGCGTGCCTCCTAAAAGGAGATGTAAATTATTTTTATTTTTATTTTACATCTGGTTGTATTTCTGTGATGTGATGTACATCAACGATCAAGTTGAAGCAAAGGCATGAGATGAAAGGTGATCTAAACGGTTGATGGCGATGGGATCAAGAGTTGATCAAGGATCGAATCAAGGAGGCTTGGAACCAATTCAAGAGTTGAAGACCACTTGATCGATTGATGTGCATGTGCTTGTAATACGACCTAATTAGAATCCATGATCATCACCTATTTAAAGTTTAACTTTATTTGATGCTGCGATTATAACTGCCTGTGATGTACCGTTTGCATGTGATGTGAATGCGAGTCGGGTAGATAGGTTTACATGTGATGTAGCAAACCCAATTGAGACCTAAATCAAAACCTCCTCAATCAAGTCGAGAGTGAACCGACATGAGCAAGTCATATTAGATTAATTGATCTAATTGGTGTCTAGGAAAGCATGAAAGGTGGTTACTTAATTAGGACCTTACTCTCTGAGTATCCCACCTGCTTACCTGGCCAATTGTTCGATTACCTCTTATGAAGGGCTCAAGTTGCAAACACTAAGACCTGATTAACCAATATTAAGTCAATAGGTCTTCCACTGTAGTAGAGCTGCTAAGGACTTTCTGATGTTGATTTGTCTCGGCTGGACACAGTGGTCAAGTTGCATCGGGGGGCTGGACCTCTCTATAGACATGAGATGTTGTAGGGTAAAGGTGGGGTTGGGCACCAATAACTATTAGGTGAGGACCCAATGACGACTTTATTCCTACGGTTATACGGTGGGTCTGACTTAACTAAGAAATGGGACCAATAACTGTTAGGTGAGGTTTTCATGGCTTAGAGACCAAGTTACACTGCAACATGCTTGAGAAGCATTGTACAAGAGTTGTACATTCATCAATCTATGTGTCACCAATAACTGTTAGGTGAGGTGGCATGTAAATCGGTGGGACCGCAGTACCCACTAGAAACCCTAGTCGTGTGGGATTTCCGTTTTCCTACCAGGAGAGTGTGAGGAATTCGAGAAAATAGTGGGAGTTACATTTGTTCTAAAAGACCTTAGAACAGATTAAGATCAAGTACAAAAGTCTAACTAGAATCTTTACTCTCTACAGATACAATGTCAGCTTCAAACCCTTTGACCCGTATTCTTGAGACCAACCGACTGACCGGAATCAATTACAAAGACTGGCTTAGAAATCTCAAAATTGTTTTGGACTGTGAGAAAATAGGCTACATACTCGATTCAGATATCCCCACACTACCAACACGTCCTACTGATGTTCAGCGTGAGATGCATAAAAAGTGGTTGGATGATGACATTAGAGTAAAATGCTATATGATGGCATCCATGTCTAATGAACTCCAATGCCAGCATGAAAATATGAAGACTGCTAGGGACATACTGGCACACCTGCAAGAGTTGTATGGTGAGCAGAGTCGCACAGCTCGTTTTGAAGTGTCCAAGAGGCTCTTCAAGACGAAGATGCGCGAAGGGCAGTCTGTCCATGATCACGGTCTGACTATGATCTAGGATCTAGAGGAGCTTGAGAAGTTTGGTGTGGACATGCACAAGGAATTACAAGTGGATTTGATCCTACAGTCACTTCCTGATTCATTTGGTCAGTTTATAGTAAACTACCACATGAATAAGATTGAATGCACTAAGACTGAACTAATCAACATGTTGGTAACTGCTGAGGGAGCCTTGAAAGGTTCAAGGGGCAATGTCCTTGCTGCTGAGTTGACTTCTGGTTCCAAGAGAAAGTCTACTTGGAAGAAAAAGAAGCCTGCCAAGAAGCAGAAGAAAGACAAGAAGCCAAAGAAAGAAGTTCAAAAGAAAAAGGCTAACGACAAAGGAAAATGTTTCCACTGCAATGTCGAAGGCCACTGGAAGAGAAACTGTCCTTCATACCTCGAGAGCCTGAAGAACAAGAAAGGTGACACACCTTCAGAAGGTATAGACTTGCTCATAATTGAAACTAATCTAACGGTTTCTTCTACTTCTAGTTGGGTTATAGATTCTGGTTCTAGTGCTCATCTGTGCACTACCATGCAGGGTTTAAAGGAAAGTAGAAGGCTGGCGGAAGGTGCGGTAACCCTTCGGGTTGGCAACGGGGCAAAAGTTGCTGCTGTGGCTGTGGGCACCTACCATCTGCGACTACCGTCTGGATTTAGTTTAATACTTAGAGACTGCTATTATGTACCTGTTGCTAGCAGAAATTTGATTTCTGTTTCATGTCTAGCACAGGAAGGTCATGTTTTTACATTTGACAAATACTGCTGTTCTATTTATTTAAGAAATAAAATAGTCGCACGTGGTTTTATGATTGACAGTCTCTATTATTTACATATGGATGTATCTGTGAATGTTACCGAGCAAGAAGTGAATGCCAAAGGATCCAAGAGATCCAGGGATGAGATAAACCAAAGATATTTGTGGCACCTCAGACTTGGCCATATTGGAGAGGATAGGATGAACAAAATGGATAAAGATGGGCTTCTCGGCTCATTGACTTCCGAGTCATATCTAGTTTGCGAGTCCTGTCTTCAAGGAAAAATGGCTAGACTGCCCTTTGTAGGACATGGGGAGAGGACCACTGAAATACTTACCCTAGTACATACAGATGTATGTGGCCCATTCGATGTGCTAGCCAGGGGACGTTATTCTTACTTCATTACCTTTACCGATGATTATTCACGGTATGGGTATGTGTATCTTATGAGACACAAGTCTGAATCTTTTGAAAAGTTCAAAGAGTTCAAGAATGAAGTAGAAAAACAAACTGGAAAACCTCTTAAGGCTCTTCGATCAGATCGAGGAGGAGAATACCTTAGTAGAGAATTTCGGGACTATCTCAAAGAAAACGGCATAGCCTCACAATGGACACCTCCGGGTACACCTCAACTCAACGGAGTGTCAGAGGGGAGGAATCGGATCCAATTAGATATGGTCAGGTCCATGATGAGCTTCACTGATTTACCTATGTTCCATTGGGGAGATGCCTTACTCACAGCGATGTATTTATTGAATAGAGTTCCCTCTAAATCCGTTCCTACCACACCGTATGAGATATGGCATGGTAAGAAACCAAGTCTGGGTCATCTCAAGATTTGGGGATGTCCGGCCCATGTCAAGAGACTACAGGCGGACAAGTTAGAGGCTAGGACCATAAGTGCTCGTTTTATAGGATATCCTAAAGAGTCATTAGGATACAATTTTTACGTCTCAGAGGATCACAATGTGTTTGTGAGCCGTCATGCCATCTTCTTGGAAAATCAGTTTATCCTTGATAGAGGCAGTGGGAGGAAAATTGAGCTTGAAGAGAAAGTCTCTGAAAAGCAACGAGTCATGGATCCTATAGAACCCATTCATAAAGAGCCAGTACACGATGTCCCTCAACCACCTCGTAGATCTAGTAGGGTCTCCCATCCTCCCGATAGATACTTAGGTATACTAGAAGAGGATACCGAGGAAATGTTCCTAGTGGGAGATAGGGATCACATACAGGATCCCAAAACCTACAACGAGGCGATATTTGATATCGATTCCGAGAAATGGCTGGAAGCTATGAAGTCAGAGTTAGACTCCATGCATTCCAACCAAGTCTGGACCTTAGTAGACCCACCAGAAGGTATTGTACCTATTGGATGCAAATGGATCTACAAAAGGAAGATAGGTTCGGATGGAAAGGTAGAGACCTATGAGGCAAGGCTTGTGGCGAAAGGGTATAGTCAGCGCGAAGGCATTGACTATCAGGAGACCTTTTCACCTGTAGCCATGCTAAAATCCATCCGAACATTGCTTGCTATTGCAGCATTTCATGATTATGAAATCTGGCAGATGGATGTGAAAACTGCTTTCCTGAATGGATATCTTAATGAAGATATCTATATGGAACAGCCTTTGGGTTTCACTTCCAGTGATGGAGATCACAAGGTCTGCAAGCTGCAAAGGTCCATCTATGGACTAAAGCAAGCATCTCGGAGTTGGAACACTCGTTTCGATGACGCAATCAAAATGTTTGATTTCATCAAAAACGAAGAGGAACCGTGTGTTTACAAAAAGGTTAGTGGGAGTGCTGTCGTTTTTCTCGTACTGTACGTAGATGACATTCTCCTGATAGGGAATGATATTCCCATGCTAACCTCGGTCAAGGTCTGGTTGTCAAAAGAATCTCCATGAAAGACCTTGGGGAAGCATCCTATATTTTGGGAATAAAGGTCTATAGAGATAGATCTAAAAGGATGCTTGGCCTTTCACAGAAGATGTACATAGAGGAGGTGCTGAAAAGGTTCAGCATGGAAAACTCCAAGAGGGGTCTCTTACCCCTTAGGCATGGAATTCATCTCTCCAAGAAGATGTGCCCCAACACATCTGAAGAGATTCAATGCATGAGCAAGATTCCCTATGCATCGGCAATAGGAAGCCTCATGTATGCCATGCTGTGTACACGACCTGATATAGCTCTTGCTGTGAGTGTCACAAGCAGATATCAGTCGAATCCAGGTGAAGAACACTGGACAGCTGTGAAGAATATTCTTAAGTACTTGAGAAGAACTAAAGATTTATTCTTGGTTTTTGGAGGATCATCAGAGTTAAAGGTAGAAGGGTACACAGATTCAGACTTCATGACTGATGTCGATGACAGGAAGTCAACATCTGGATATGTGTTCTTGTGCAATGGTGGAACGGTAATTGGAAGAGTTCTAAACAACCGATCATTGCTGATTCTACTATGGAAGCTGAATACATCGCCGCCTCTGAAGCTGCTAAGGAAGGCTTCTGGTTCAAGAAATTCATTGCAGAGTTGGACGTGATGACATCAGATGCCATAACACTCTACTGCGATAATAATGGCGCCATAGCCCTTGCTAAGGAGCCAAGGTCTCATCAGAAGTCTAAGCATATAGAGCGGCGCTTTCACCTCATACGCGACTATGTGGAGAAGAAATATGTAGAGGTGCAGAGAGTAGACTCCGCGGATAACGTGGCAGACCCGTTCACTAAGCAGCTGAGTCAGTAAAAGACTGAAGCCCACCTTGAGAAGATGGGCCTAAGATATATGACCAATTGGCTTTAGTGCAAGTGGGAGATTGTTAGATGTATGCCCTAGAAGCCAATTTGGCTGACACATTGTTGATTCTAGGGACATAATTTTGTACTTGACTATTTATTATTGAATAAATAAAAGGCATCTTTTCATTCATATTATTATGTGTCTATGAATCGTCCAAGGAATTAATAAGATGATGATACATATTCTCAAGAGTTGAGAATTTGAGCCATGTATCATTGGTGATTAATTTCTAAATGCTCCTGATCAATGGATCATCACGAGGACGGTGATTGATCCGATCAGTGCACAGATCACTTTCCTTCTGGATGGACGAGACTTGAGTCCACAGTGTAGGGACACTGAAGTGATAGTGCAGGTGCTTGTTAGAGAACAAGGGTACTGAGCGTGACCAAGACAAGAAGTCACTTGGATGTCTATCCACTCGTCAGTGACTTGCTTGATGTTGCAGTAGTGTGACTGGTCCTTTGACCTGCGGTGCTTCGGCTACTCACAGTGAGGTTATTGTAGTTTGACTGCACACATACATGGTCTCTAGCCATATGGGTCCATGCAGTGTAGATTGGCTGCAGTAGGTTCACTGTAGGAGTAGGGTATGCACCTATAAGGAATCTATCGACCTTGATAGAAAAGGAGTGATCCTATGTGATTTGTTAGACTGAGTTCTAAGACCTTGGCCAGGGCAGTAATATAAAGTGGAAAAAGAGTTTTCCACTATCCAACTCAAGTCGAATAAATCTTGACATATGACAGACGATGGGGTTTGACGAGTTGTCCATGACCTCCGTCCTGTAGGGATCCACGATAGTAGGATTGTATCACATGTTAACTGCACCTAGAGGTTCATCATTCCATTCTGCTGGAAAGCCACTACATGCTGCTAGGTGTCACTGGTGGATGGTGGGACTCATAGGGATTATCTTGATGATCGATAAATCCTAACGAGTTGAGTTGGAATCGTTCCAACCCATTGAAAGGAGTTTTCAATGATATTGTGATAGAGATCATAATATATCTCACTACCAGTTAGAATAGAACCTATGGGGTCACACACACTAGAAGTATTGACCGATCCGATGGTTGAAATCGTGATTAGGAATCACAAGTAATCAATTTGATTGATAAGAAGTTGAAGAAGGAACAAAGGAAATTAATTAATTGGACTTAAACACAAATCCTACTTCGGGTAGGATTCCTAGAGTCCTAATTGGATTAGGACTGGAAATCCTAGTTGGAGTAGGACTGAGATTCCTACTTGGAATAGGATTCCTACAATCCTAATGAGATTAGAAATTTTGAATTAAAATAGGATTCCTACTTGGAGTAGGATTCCTAGAAATCCTAATTAGATTAGGACTTCGGATTCAAATAGAGTCCTAATTGGATTAGGACTAAAATTAAATATGTCCTAATTTGGATTAGGATTTCTTAAGTCACAATTAATTATTAATCTAATGAATCAATAAGACTCCTAATTGGATTAGGATTGAAGAGTTCAATTGAGTCAAAATTGATTTAAGTTCTAATTGGATTAGGACTTACCTAGATTGGATCCTAATTGGTTCACCCTTGGACTAAGCCTAATTGGATTAAGGCTTGACCACATTAGGGCATTTCAAACCCTACTTAATGTGGATTAGGGTTTACCATGAGGACGGGGATATGCCCCTCCCTTTTCCATGTGGAGAAGGGAGAAGAGAGCCCCTCTTTGGAAATTACTCTAGGGCTCCTAGATTGTAGGAGCCCTAGATGGCTTTAAAAAGGGGAGCAAGGGGCCGGCGCCCTAAGACTTGACCTCCTCCTCTTCCAAGCCGTGGCCACCCCTCTCCCTTCCTTGGTTCAGCCGCCATCAGCAAGAGGAAAAGAAGAAGAGGCGTGCACCTCTCCTTGGCCTCCTTCCTTGGTTCCAACGCAGGGAAGAAAAGAAGGCTGCGTGGGGATTCTTCTTCTTCCTCTTCTTCATCCTTCTTCTTCCTCCTCTCAAGCACAATCAAGGGTTGATTGAAAGAGAGGAAATCAGCCATCAAAAGAAGTCTTTGCAAGGGAGCTAGCACCCCGGAAAGACAAGAGAGCTTTGATCGGATCACTGCTTCGTGTGGATACCCGTAGAGGCCGGGCACTTGAACGGCTTCAAGCGAACCTTCATCCTAGACCACGAACTTCAGTTTGCGGTGATCATCTACCCGCACAAGGTGAAGATCTGATCTTCCTAAAGGTTTAAAAAGTTTTAATTCTTATCTAACTACGAACGGTTCATAAAACAACGTTCATGCGATGAACGTCGATCCCGCTTATGCCGATTCCGCTGCC
Source organism: Phoenix dactylifera (assembly GCF_051530095.1). Lineage (NCBI taxonomy): Eukaryota > Viridiplantae > Streptophyta > Magnoliopsida > Arecales > Arecaceae > Phoenix > Phoenix dactylifera. Next base: position 14,814,295 of record NC_143195.1, read on the forward strand.
ATCTGAATTTTTTTGAAATATCAGCGGCATGGGCGGGTTCCCAACAATTATATGCCCAAAATTATTAGAAATGTAATTTTCGTTCCTTTGTTGTTAAAGAAAGGATATGAAATTAATATAAAGAGCAATGGTTGCTCAATTTCTTTTTCTAATAAAGTCTATTGCAATGGCATTATGGAAAATGGTCTTCTTGTTCTATTACTTAATGACAATGTCTTTCATATTGATAAAAACAATAAAAGAAAGAGATAAGAAGTAAATAACACCCTTCTTTGGCATTGCCGACTTGGTCACATAAGCGAATCAAGAATCAACAAGTTGTACAAAGAAGAGTTCTTTGATCCTTATGATTATGAATCATTAGGAACTTGTGAATCTTGTCTTATGGGTAAAATGACTAAGTCTCCATTCATTGGACATGGAGAAAGGGCAATAGAGCTATTAGGACTTGTGCATACAGATGTATGTGGTCCTATGACAACTCCTGCTAGAGGTGGATACTTTTATTTCATCACATTTACTGATGATTTATCAAGGTTCGGATATGTGTATCTTATGAAACATAAATCCGAAGCCTTTGATAAATTTAAAGAGTATCAAAGTATGGTTGAAAAACAAACTGAAAAATGTATTAAAATCCTTCGATCTGATCGAGGAGGTGAATACCTTTCTAGTAAGTTTTTAAATCATCTTAAAGAAAAGGGCATTCTCTCTGAATGGACACCTCCGTATACGCCACAATTAAATGGTGTAGCCGAACGGAGGAATCATACTCTATTAGATATGGTACGATTCATGATGTGCTTTACAGATCTTCCTATTTCCTTCTGGAGTTTTGCCCTAGAAACTGCTGCACTTATATTAAACAGGGTACCATCAAAATCTGTATCTAGTACTCCATATGAGATATGGAGAGAAAAGAAGCCTAATCTTAAGTATCTTAAGATATGGGGCTGTAAAACTTATGTCAAAAGAAATTTCGGACACAAGCTAAGTGCTAGATCAGATAAATGTATTTTTGTAGGTTATCCTAAAGATAGTATAGGATGCATCTTCTATCATCCTACCGAACAAAAGGTCTTTGTAGGTAGACATGCTACTTTCTTAGAGCAAGAGTTTATCTTAGAAAAAGGCAAGGATAGGAGAATTGAACTTGAAGAAGTTCAAGACCTACAAATGGAAACACAAGATATTCCTCAACCAGATGTACCCATTGATGAAGTACAACCACAACACACATCTCCTCTCCAAAGGTCAGATAGAGTGCGAAATGCACCTAAGAGGTATGGATTTATCATTGAGAATGATGAAGCCCACATCGTTGAAAATGATGATCCTCTGACCTATTCGGAAGCTATCATGAGTAATGACTCTAACAAATGGTTAGAAGCTATGAAATCCGAAATAGACTCTATGTATACCAACCAAGTATGGACTTTGGTTGATGCACCAGAAGGTGTAAACCCTATAGGTTGCAAATGGGTCTATAAGAAGAAGATTGGAGCAGATGGCCAAGTAGAAACCTACAAGGCTAGATTGGTGGCAAAAGGTTTTAGGCAAAAGCAAGGAATTGACTATGATGAAACTTTTTCACCAGTTGCCATGCTTAAATCTATTCAAATTTTGCTTGCAATAGCTGCATACTATTGTTGGGGGAAAACCCAAATCGTCCCGAAATGAAGGCGCCCGACCAGGGAGCGCCGACCAGAAAAGTGCCCGACCAAAAAGCGCCCGACCAGGAAACGCCAACTAGAACGCGCCGACCTCGCGACGCTCGAATTAGAGGCGCCCCGCTGAGCAACTGGCTCGGCTCGGCACCCGGCCAGGTGCCGAGCCCTAAAATGCCCTGTCCAAATATTTGACCCCAGCCTGATTTCTTAGAGAGAATCTGACAACTAGATATCCAGCTCCATCGTACTCTGCTACCGTCGTCAAGCCATTAAGGCACGTGACCTTCGCAGGCATCCGGCACACCCGATCATTAATGCGTATGGTCTCTGCAGGCCTCCAGTGCACTCAACCATTAATGAACACGGCTCGAGATGATCTCTGAATCACTGGACCATGAAAACATATGGCTCTCCCTGATCACCGGTTCACTCAGCAATTAATGCACTTACTATCTACGAACCCCAGGCCCACCATGGCCGGCAGTTGAACCACTCCACCAGGTCCGATCAACCATGACAATTCGCTGACTCCGGTCTGATCCGGTCTCATCCTCCACAACGCCATTAATGAGCATGATCGTGCCCAATTATCACGAAGAAGACAATTTTCCCTATCACCTCCTAGGTAATATAATATCCTTCTATAAAAGAGAACCTGGGAAAAAAGAGAGGGGGAACAAGAACAAACATTCTCCTTTTTTACTCCACTCATATACGATCCCCCTCTGACTTAAGCATCGAAGGGCCGGCGCCGGAGATCCCGGCCACCGGCTTCTTGCAGGACTCTCCAGGAGGACGCCACCAGCTGACGCACCGCCACCTACCGTTCCAGTAGCGGAGCTCCTCCCCTCTCAGCCGACGGTCGTCCTCGGGTCCAATTTCCAGCAACAGTTGGCGCTAGAGGAAGGGCCCGAGTCGCGGCCATGAAACTGAGAAGCAAGGGAGCTTCTAATGCCTCTCGACGTCCTCCACCCAGTCCTGGACACTCTGTCCAGAACTCGCCACCTCCGGCCGAGTCAACTCCCCAAGTTCGGCCGGAGCAGTTTGATGCTCTGGTACAACAGGTTCAGGCCTTGGCCACTACTGTCCAAAGCTTGCAACCCAGGGGCATCCCAACGGCACCGCTCCCTCCAGCCCCAGTTCAGCCGGTACCTCCCGCAAGCGGATTCCCCCTCCGAGGCCAAGACTCCCAAGTTCAGGCCTCCCTTTGGAGAGAGCACCCGATGAGAGGTCCTGGTGGCTGGCCACAACCATCAGAAGCCGAGTCAGTCCCAGGGCAACCTGCGCCGGAGCGGACCGCCGTGGCGATCCCCCAGAATGATGAGCTCGACAAGAAGGTCGAGAAGCTGGAGCGCCAGATTGAGGCACTCCATGGAAGGAGGTTGGGACGCGATGGTGACTTCAAGTTCACCACGAGGTCCTCCTTCTCCCAACAGATTGAAGATGAGCCGGTCCCGCCAAGATTCAAGATGCCCCAGGTGGAGCCTTACAACGGCAGGACCGACCCCCTTGACCACCTGGAAAGCTATCGGGCCCTAATGGCCCTGCAGGGAGCCTCGGAGGCTATGCTGTGCAAAGCCTTCCCGGCAACACTCCGAGGACCAGCCCGGCTTTGGTTTACCGGGCTGAATCCAAGCACCGTTTCCTCCTTCAAGCAGCTCGGCAGACAGTTTGCCAGCAACTTTGCTGCCAGCCAACCCCAGCGGCGGACCTCGGACTCCCTCCTTGATATAAAACAAAAGGAGGGAGAGTCCCTTAAGAAATATTTGGACCGATTTACCACCGCGACATGGGAAGTCCGGGAGCTTGACCAGTCAATCGCCATGTCAGCACTAAAGGCTGGAGCCCGGTCTTACAGATTTCTCTTCTCCATTGAGAAGAACTTCCCTGCTGACCTCACTGAAATGTTGGTTCGGGCGCGGAAGTACGCGAAAGCCGAGGAAGCTGTTGCCATTAGACGGAGCGGGACCGAGCAGACTTCCAAGAAACAGAAAAGACGCCGTGAGGAGCGCGGCCATCCTAGAAGCCCGTCCCCGTGCCGAGCCAAGAATCCGCCCCGTCTGAAGAGTCCAGCCCGATTACGGGGACCACCTCGGCAGAGGTCACCGCTCCGCCCGAGGTTTCCATCACGGGCCCGCATACCCGACGGGAGGTGCGAAAACTATACTCCCCTTACTGCTCATCGGGACGAAATCCTCATGGAGATTGAGGGCCGGGACTATTTCCGGCCCCCGCCCCCGAGACGAGATCCCGGAGCCCAGCGCGATCCCCAGAAGTACTGCCGTTTCTATCGGGATCACGGCCATGTTACGGAGGAATGCTTCCAGCTCCAAGACGAGATCGAAGCACTCATTCGCCGAGGGGTGCTCGATCGGTTCGTACGAGGCCGACGTGAAGAGAAAAGGCCAGCGGAGAGAGCCGCACAGCCTGAAGATCCAAATGCCAACAGGCCCATCGCCGGCACCATCAACACCATCCGAGGCGGGGCCTCGGTCGAAGAAGCTCCAGGGGAAGGAACCTCCTCGAAGCGCCTACGCGCCTCGGAAACCATCTCATTCTCAGATGAAGACTTAGAGAGAGTCGAAACTCCCCACGATGATGCTGTAGTCATCTCGATGGTTATGAACAGATTTGATGTAAAATGCATCTTAATTGATAATGGAAGCTCGGCGAATGTTTTGTATTTTAATGCCTATTCTAGAATGGGGATGACAGAAAAGCAACTACGGAGGATGAATGCCCCGTTGGTCGGATTTACTGGGGACTCAGTCCCAGTAGAGGGCGAGGTCGATCTCCTGGTCACGGTCGGGCTCGCCCCCTGGGAAAGTACCGTGAGGATGGGCTTCCTTGTGAAACGCCTGCCCTCGGCTTATAATGCCATTCTTGGAAGACCAGGGCTCAACGCTTTTCGAGCCGTGGTCTCCACTCACCACGTGCTTATGCGATTCCCCACCAGCCAAGGAGTCGGCGAAGTCCATGGGGACCAAGCGGTAGCGAGACGATGCTACATGGCGACCCATGAGGCGAAGCGACCGGCCGAGGTGCCGGTCCCAACAACAGACCAGCTTTCGGCTGAAACCCTGGAGGCACGGGTCGGCCCTCAGAAGAATCGGGTAGAGCCCGGTGAGCTACTAATTCAAGTTCCTTTGCACGAAAACTCTCCCGAGCTAACCGTGCAGGTCGGTTCCGGCCTCAATGATCGTGAAAGGGATCGCCTCGTCAACTTCTTGCGGAATAACATGGACGTCTTCGCCTGGTCGCCCGCGGATATGCTGGGGATAGATCCGGAGGTCATGGTCCACCGACTTCAAGTAAAACCAACCTGCAAGCCTGTGCGACAAAAGAAGCAAGGTGCCGCTCCTGAACGACAACGAGCAGCAGCCGAGGAAGTTGATAAACTTCTCAAGGCCGGCTTCATCTGGGAGATATCCTATCCAGAGTGGCTCGCCAATGTGGTCCTCGTCAAAAAGGCTAGCGGAAAATGGCGCATGTGCGTGGACTACACCGACTTGAATAAGGCCTGCCCAAAGGACAGCTTCTCACTCCCCAGCATCGACCAGCTCGTGGACTCCAACTCGGGACATGAGCTGTTGGCATTTATGGATGCCTTCTCCGGATACAACCAGATTCGGATGGCGCCAGAAGATGAAGAAAAGACGGCCTTCATCACCGACGGGGGTACCTATTGTTACAAAGTAATGCCATTCGGCTTAAAGAATGTTGGAGCAACTTATCAGAGGCTGGTCAGCCGGATCTTCAAAGACCAAATAAGCCGAAACATGAAGGTCTATGTTGATGACATGTTGGTGAAAAGCAAAGTGGCGCAAGATCATGTGACCGACCTCAGTGAAGCATTCTCCACACTCCGAAGGTACCAAATGAAGCTCAACCCGGCCAAATGTGCGTTCGGAGTCACCTCAGGCAAATTCCTTGGCTTCGTAATTACGCAGCGGGGAATTGAGGCCAATCCTGAAAAGATCCGAGTGCTCCAAGAGATGATGCCTCCGAGGACAGTCAAGGAGGTACAACGGCTTACGGGCCGAGTCGCAGCCCTCGGGAGATTCGTCTCCCGATCGGCCGAGCGCTGCCTCCATTTTTTGCAGCTCTTAAGTAGCCAAAGGACTTTCTATGGTCGGCCGAGTGCTAGCAATCTTTTGAAGAGCTCAAGCACCTTCTTGCTTCTCCTCCTCTGTTCACAAAGCCTCAGCAGGGTGAACTCCTCTACCTTTACTTAGCTATTTCTCCTGTAGCAGTGAGCTCGGTCCTGGTTCGGAAGGAGAGCAAGCTCCAAAAACCGGTATATTACACCAGCCGGGTCTTGAGGGATGCTGAGACCCGATACTCCAAGCTGGAGAAGACTGTTTATGCCTTGGTCATCTCAGCTCGGAGGCTCCGGCCCTATTTTCAAGCCCACACGATGGCCGTGCTGACCGACCAGCCAGTAAAGTAGATCCTGCAAAGATCAGACCGTGCGGGCCGGATTACTAAGTGGGTCGTCGAGCTCGGGGAGTTCGACCTCGAGTACCGACCCAGACCGGCGATCAAGGCGCAAGCACTCGCTGACTTTATAGTCGAGTGCACTGTACCGGACGAGGCCGAGCCCGAACCTGAGCCCGCGCCAATAGAGCAGACCCCGAGCTCGGCATGGACTCTGCACGTCGATGGTTCTTCAAACTCGGGGGGTAGCGGAGCGGGTCTCATCCTTACCAGCCCGGATGGCGTGGTTGCCGAACAAGCTCTGCGCCTCGAGTTTTCCGCTTCCAACAATGTGGCGGAATACGAAGCACTCATCGCCGGGCTCAAGCTAGCCAAGGAGCTAGAAGTGAGGGACCTGAGGGCCTTCAGCGATTCCCAGCTCGTCGTAAACCAAATCCTGGGTGACTTCGAAGCTAGAGACCCCACAATGCAGGAATATCTCCGGAAGGTACGGGACCTCACCTCGACCTTGCATTCTTTCCACATCCAACATGTTGCCAGGTCAGAGAACCTTAGAGCAGACCAGCTGTCAAAGTTGGCGTCCTCTCGCATGAGCGAGCTTCCCAAAGCGGTGGCGCTGGAGTATCTCCAAAAACCCAGCACGGAGGAGCTCGAGCAGGCCCTTTGCATTGGGTTCGAGCCAAGCTGGATGGACGAGCTCATCAGCTATCTGCGGGACGAAGTCCTTCCCGGTGATGAACGTGAGGCTCGCCGAGTGAAGCGTTCCGCCGCCTGGTACATATTGTACGAGGGAAAGCTTTATCGAAGATCTTTTACCTCTCCCCTCCTCAGATGTCTCCGCCCGACAGAAGCGGATTATGCAATGCGTGAAGTCCATGAAGGGATTTGTGAAAATCATCTGGGGGGACGAGCACTGGCGCATAAGATTTTGCGTCAAGGATACTACTGGCCGACACTCCAGAAGGATGCCTTGGACTTTGTCCGAAGGTGCGACCGATGCCAGAGAAATGCCAATGTCCAACGCCGACCCTCGGCTCCATTAACCTCCATCAGCTCTCCTTGGCCTTTTGCCCAGTGGGGGATCGACATCTTGGGACCATGCCCTCTGGCGACCGGGCAAAGGAAATTCCTAGTCGTCTCCATCGACTATTTTACTAAGTGGGTGGAAGCCGAGCCAGTCGCCCGGATCACCGAGCAGAAGATGCGGGATTTTGTCTGGAAGTCAATAATCTGCAGATTCGGACTCCCCCGCATCCTCATATCAGACAATGGCCGCCAGTTCGACAACCTTCGCTTTAGAGAATTCTGCTCCGAGCTTGGTATCGACCACCGCTTCACCTCGGTCGCGCACCCTCAGACGAACGGAGAAACCGAGGTAACAAATCGTACTATCTTGCAGGGGCTCAAAGCCAGGCTCGACAAGTCCAAAGGACAGTAGGTCGAAGACCTATATAATGTTCTGTGCGCCTATCGGACCACATTCCGTGTTCCCACCGGCGAAACTCCTTTCAATCTGACATATGGAATGGAAGCCGTCATCCCGTTGGAGATCGAACTCCCTTCTTCGAGGGTAGAGTATTATGACGCCAGCTCCAACTCTCCACAGCTCAGAAATAATCTGGACCTAATCGAGGAGACAAGGGAGGCCGCCCGAGTTCGCATGGCGAGGTACCAGCAAAAAACAGCGCAGTACTACAACGCTAGAGTCAAAGTCAAATCCTTCAAAATAGGGGACCTCGTCCTTAGAAGAGCTGAGGCCTCCCGGCCGACCGAGAAAGAGAAGCTGGCTCCGAACTGGGAGGGACCTTACCGAGTCGCACGTGTCCAACGGCCCGGGGTGTACAAGCTGGAGTCTCTCGATGGGACCCCCATTCCACGAAGTTGGAGTTCCGAAAATCTCCGGGTGTACTACCAGTAGAACCCCGAGGGGTTCCCCATTTTTATCATAAATCTCACTTTTCTACAACAGCTTATGTGCAATTGTTCAAATGTGCCAAAATTCTCCTAATGATTGTCTCATAACTCCCAGACTTGGCCCAGCTCGTCAATCAGCATTGAGCGAAGCCGGGCGCCTTAACAAAACTTCGGAGTGCCGATGTCGAGCTCGGCTCGATCTCCACCGGCCATCGAGCTTGGCTCGATCTCCATCGGCCATCGAGCTCAGCTCGATCTCCATCAAATACCTCGACTACGGTCGGGATGCCCCGATACTTCAGGATGATGGAGCACCCTCGTGGTCTCCCCGAAAATGTTCGTGGTCATCCAACAATTCGAGATACGGTCCTCTATCGAGCTCGGCTCGATCTCCATCGGCCATCGAGCTCGGCTCGATCTCCACCGGCCATCGAGCTCGGCTCGATCTCCACCGGCCATCGAGCTCGGCTCGATCTCCACCGGCCATCGAGCTCGGCTCGATCTCCATCAAATACCTCGACTACGGTCGGGATGCCCCGATACTTCGGAATGATGGAGCACCCTCGTGGTCTCCCTGAAAATGTTCGTGGTTGTGGAGTGATTGATTGTAACCCTATTTGATTTTGATGAGCTCAAAGCATTTGAGTATATCTTATGTTTACTAATGAATTCAATCTAGTGTTTCAGTAAAAATCTTGTAAATTTATGGTAAAGAGTCTCTAGATTTGCTTCAAGACAATTTGGATAAGTTAAGAAGTCTATATGAACCAAAGTCCGAGACTCGAGTCGACTCCTGGAAAGTACGAGTCGACTCCAAGCGTATCAGAAGCATTGGCACAGGCTCGAGTCGACTCCGGAACATTACGAGTCGACTCCGACTAAGAACAGACAGACAAACAGAAAGACCCAACTCAGAACCTGTCAGCGAGTCGACTCCTGAAGTGCGCGAGTCGACTCCGATGCTAGCCGAGTCGACTCCAGGGTAGTATGAGTCGACTCCAGGGAGTTACAGACAAAAAGTCAGAGAGCAGTTTTCGGACCCTGAGAGCCGAGTCGACTCCTGAGGAACGCGAGTCGACTCCGATGGTTGGCAGGTCGACTCCAAAGAAAGTGAGAGTCGACTCTCAGTGTAATACGAGGCAAAAGTCAGAGAGCAACTTTCGGACACTGAGGGCCGAGTCGACTCCCGCAAAGGCCGAGTCGACTCCGAGACAGCACGACCTCAAAAAGACAGAAGACAATATTTGTGTCTCTGAGACGCGAGTCGACTCCAAGAAAGTTCGAGTCGACTCCAAGGCAGTGCTACTCCAAAAAGACAGAGAACTGTTTTCCGGATACTGAGAGCCGAGTCGACTCCGGAACAGTTCGAGTCGACTCCAAGACTGGACGAGCCAAAAGACAGAAGATCGGGAGTTCGGGCTCTGAGCACCGAGTCGACTCCCAGAATTCACGAGTCGACTCGAGTGAGCCAAGTTGAAGAATACATCCATGGATTCCTTGGCATGAGCCGACTCCAAAAATGCCAAGTCAGCTCCAGACTTTGGGGAGTCGACTCCGGGTTAAGTTGAGTCGACTCCTAGTCGAGAAGACCACTTTAATTCAAATCTGAAACAGTTGCCGAGCCGACTCCAGAAAAGCATGAGTCGACTCCTGCTACAGCCGAGTCGACTCCAGATCGCGCGAGTCGACTCCGATCCCAACGAACACATTGTCAGGATGTGCAGAATGTGCAGAACGGCTAGAAAAGTGTGTCTAACGGCTAGTTTCCGTGGGGAATGGCTTAAATAGCCACAGAGGACTGTAGCAAGAGGAGAACAAGAGACTCCATTCAAAGCTAAAGTGATTTTCACCTACCAAAGCCTCTCTAGAGTAAATACAAGAGAAAGAAGGAAGAAGTGCATTGAAGTCCATACTCCCAACGTCTTCTTCGCATTCAAGGCTCCTCATTTGATAGCAAATCTTCTTCCCACTCACGAGGAGATTGCAGAGTTCGAGAAGCCTCCTTCCTCAAATCTAAAAATCTGTTTGAGGGCTTCTAACTCTTCTTTAGTTATATTGTTTATATTTGCTTTTCAAGAAGCTATTCCTGTATTCTTTATAAACTGTTTTCTTGTCACTTGATTCAATCGGGGGATTGAATCAAGGGTGTAGAGGTTGGTTGGTGAGCCGAGGGTAAAACCAACGTGTAAGGGTTCGATTGTGATCCCGGAAAAACAATTGGGTGGTTCTAGTCGGTGAGCCTGGAAAAACCGACCGAGTTCGTTGTGACCTCGTAAAACAACAAGTTGGGTTGTGAGCTTGTAAAACAACCGGCTGTAATCTGAGGAGTTGTAGTGAATTCCCAAGTGAGACTTGGGGAGTGGACGTAGGAGCAAGGGTTAGCTCCGAACCACTATAAAAATATTGTGTTTGTGATTGCTTGTGTCTCTCTCTCTTACTCTCATTTCACTCACAGCACATAGCAACTAATTAATCATCTTGCAAAAGTATTAATTAGTCATCCACAAACGTTTTAATTGCAAAATTATTTTAAAACCCAATTCACCCCCCCTCTTGGGTTGTCTATCTGGGCAACAAGTGGTATCAGAGCCGGAACTCTTTTACCCTAAGAGTAAAAGATCAAAATGACAACCCCATTTGGATCTTCCCACATTGAGGGCGAGTCCACCCAAAGACCCCCATTCTTTAATGGATCCGACTACTCATATTGGAAGGCTAGGATGAGAATATTTATCCAAGCCCAAGACTATGAGCTGTGGACCATTATACTAAATGGACCCTACATCCCATCCATCTATGTAGAGGGTGTCACTATACCCAATCTTGAAAAGGATTGGGATGACAATGACTTTAGGAAGGCACAACTCAATGCCAAAGCAATGAATGTGCTCTACTGTGCATTAGATAGAAATGAATTCAATAGAGTCTCCACCTGCAATTCTGCAAAAGAGATTTGGGATAGACTTGAAGTGACCCATGAGGGCACGAATCAAGTCAAAGAATCCAAAATAAATATATTAGTTCATAAGTATGAATTATTTAAGATGGATTCTAATGAAACAATCACCTGCATGTTCACTAGATTTACTGATATTGTCAATGGCCTAAAAAGCCTTGGCAAAAATTATACTAACAGTGAACTTGTCAGGAAGGTTCTTCGCTGTCTACCAAGGTCATGGGAAGCCAAGGTGACGGCAATCCAAGAAGCCAAGGACTTGAACAAGCTTCCACTTGAGGAGCTTCTTGAATCCCTAATGACGCACGAGCTCACAATGAAACAACACAGCGAAGAAGAGTCCACCCATAAGAAAAAGGTAATAGCTCTCAAATCTACATCTTCTAACAAAGACTTGTCTTGCAGTAGCAGCAGTGAAGAAGAAGATCATGAGGGAGATGATGATGAGGCTCTTCTCGTGCGCAAGTTCAGAAAATTCATCAACCGGAAGAAGTCCTTTCATCAAAGGAGAGGCCCCTCAAGTTCCTATCACAAGGATAAGGGTAAGGAAAGGAAAAATGAGGGGATTGGATGTTATGAGTGCAAGAAGCCGGGGCATATCAGAGCTGAGTGTCCCTTGCTGAAGAAGGGGAGAAAGTACAAGAAAAAGAAAGCCCTTGTCTCCACCTTATCGGACTCCGACTCATCATCATCATCATCGGATGAGGAACAAGAAGAAAAGGCCAATTTCTGCTTCATGGCAAATGAAAATGAGGTATCATCTGAAACGCATCTAGATTTTACCTTTGATGAATTGTATGATGCATTTAATGAATTAATGGTTGAATATAAGGCTATAAATCTTAAGAATAAAGAGCTAAAACTAACCAATCAATCTCACCTCCACAAATACGATAAATTAGTTAAGGATAAGGACTCTATCACTAAAGAAAATGTAGAACTTAAAACAAGGAATCAAATGTTGATTCAAAAATCTAATACCTTAACTAAGGATAATGAAAAACTAGCCAAGAAAATTTCTGAACTTAACAAGGATAAACTAACTAAGGAAATTTCAGAACTTAAAAACAATAAACAAATCTTGAACGAGAATCTCACAAAAGAATTAAACACTCTAAAAATGGAAAAACAAAAACTAACTAATGAACTTGAAAAATACAAACCCTTGGTTGAAAAATTTACATATAGTTCTGAAAAATTGAATATGATACTTAATAGTCAACGAGCTGTATTCAATAGAGCTGGTTTAGGGTATAAACCTAAAAATAAGCAAAAACTCCTTAGTAATTTCTTTGTTAAAGCAGGGGAGAGTAAAATTAAGAAAATAACATGTTTTTGCTGTGGAACATTAGGACCCAAAGCAAATGTATGTGATTATAGAAAAGAAAAAACTAATAGAAAAATTAAAAGGGTTTGGGTTCCAAAAGGAACCAACATTACTAACCATGAAGGACCCAAGAAAACTTGGGTACCTAAGATTATATGATTTGCTTGTGTAGGAGTGTCTTGCAGCTAAGGTCGACAAAAATTGTTGGTACTTGGATAGTGGCTGCTCAAGACACATGACGGGTGACAAGGATCAATTCTTCACCCTTGAAGCTAAGAAGGGAGGTGCTGTGACTTTTGGAGACAATAACCAAGGTCACATCATTGGTATAGGTAAAGTACAAATTACCCCTTCAACCTTTATTGATAATGTTCGATATGTTGATGGTCTTAAGCATAATTTACTTAGCATTAGTCAATTGTGTGATAGAGGTTTTGATGTTTTGTTCAAACCATCACTATGCATCATAACCAACTCAAATGACAATAGTTTAGTTTTTAAAGGAATAAGACGTGGGAATGTGTATGTTGTAGACCTTGAGGATCTTGCCAAACATAACCCATGTTTAGTTGTTAATGATACTAAGGATAATGATGCTAGTTGGTTATGGCACCGTAAGTTAGGTCATGCAAGCATGGACACAATATCAAAACTAGTTAAGAGAGATTCCGTAATAGGTTTGCCAAAACTAAAGTTTGAAAAGAATAAAATATGTGAAGCATGTCAATTTGGCAAACAATCAAGGAACTCCTTTAAATCTATAAAGTGTGTCTCTACCTCTAGACCTCTAGAACTACTACACATGGACCTATTCGGACCAACTAGAACCACAAGTCTAGGTGGAAATAAATATGGTCTAGTTATTGTAGATGATTGTTCTAGATACACTTGGGTCATGTTCTTAGGTCATAAGGATCAAGCATTTTCAGTCTTCAAAAAATTTCACAAAGAAGTAACAAATGCTAGAGATACTTCAGTCATAGCTATTAGAAGTGACCATGGAACCGAATTTGAAAATCATTTATTTGATGAGTTTTGTAGTAAAAAGGGGATAACTCATAATTTTTCTGCACCTAGGACACCACAATAAAATGGAGTTGTGGAAAGGAAAAATAGAACTCTAGAGGAAATGGCTAGAACCATGTTATGTGAAAGTAATCTCCCTAAGTACTTTTGGGGAGAAGCCATCAATACCTCATGTCATATATTAAATAGAGTTTTATTAAGACCCATTATAAAGAAAACACCTTATGAACTTTGGAAAAACAGAAAACCAAAAGTGAACTATTTTCATATCTTTGGATGTAGGTGTTTTGTTCATAATAATGGGAAAGATAATCTAGAAAAATTTGACTCTAAATCTGATGAGGGTATATTCTTGAGGTACTCTACAACTAGTAAAGCCTACAGAGTCTTTAATAAAAGAACCCTAGTTATAGAAGAATCCATACATGTTGTTTTTGATGATTCTAGTGATATCTCTTCTAGCAAGAGAGTTAATTTTGATGATGATGCTGAAATTCTTGAAGAAAAGATTGATGAGATGACGTTACAAGATGATGAACAAAAATTAATTGGAAATGCATCATCAAGCCAAGAGGATATGATGGATCATGGGCTAACTAAGGCTTGGAGGTATGCTCACGGGCATCCTAAAGAATTGATTTTAGATGATCCATCTCAACCTGTTAGAACTAGAGCATCTCTTAGGAACTTAAATAATCATCTAGCTTTTGTCTCACATTTTGAGCCCAAACACATAGAAGAAGCTGAAAAAGATGTAAATTGGATAAATACAATGCAAGAAGAATTAAACCAATTTACTAGAAACAAGGTATGGAATCTAGTTGAACGACCTTCTGAATATTCAATTATAGGTACCAAATGGATTTATAAAAATAAACTTGATGAAAATGGAATTGTAATAAGGAATAAGGCTAGACTAGTAGCAAAGGGGTATAATCAAGAAGAAGGTATAGATTTTGATGAAACCTTTGCTCCTGTAGCTAGACTTGAGGCAATTAGACTTTTACTAGCATTTGCATGCTCTAAGGACTTCAAATTATTTCAAATGGATGTAAAAAGTGCATTTTTAAATGGATATACTAATGAGGAGGTATATGTAGAACAACCTCCTGGTTTTGAAAATCATCAATACCCTAATCATGTATATAAATTGAACAAAGCACTTTATGGTTTGAAACAAGCACCTAGAGCATGGTATGAAAGACTTAGCAAATTCCTACTAGATCATGAGTTCTCTAGGGGAAATGTAGATACAACACTGTTTCTTAAGAAGAAAAACAAAGATATGTTAGTAGTGCAGATTTATGTTGATGATATTATTTTCGGTGCTACTAACAATCGCCTCTGCGAAGAATTTGCTGACTTAATGCAGAGTGAGTTTGAGATGAGCATGATGGGAGAGCTGAACTATTTCCTCGGGCTTCAAATCAAACAATCAAAAAAGGGGATCATCATCAATCAAGCTAAATACATCAAGGAGATGCTTAAGAAGTTTGATATGGAAGGAAACAAGCCAATCAGCACACCCATGAGCTCATCATGCAAATTAGACCAAGATGAATCAGGTAAATCTGTAGATCAAAAGTTATATAGAGGTATGATAGGATCTTTATTGTATCTCACTGCAAGTAGACCTGATATCATGTTTAGTGTATGCATGTGTGCTAGATATCAGTCTAATCCTAAGGAATCACATCTAATTGCAGTCAAGAGAATCTTTAAATACCTAATAGGAACAAAGAATATAGGTTTATGGTATTCTAAAGATTCTAGTCTGAACTTAATAGGATACACAGATTCAGACTTTGCTGGTTGTAAACTTGATAGAAAAAGTACCAGCGGGTCATGTCAACTCTTAGGAGAAAATTTAATCTCTTGGTTTAGCAAGAAACAAAACTCGGTTGCATTATCTACTGCTGAAGCTGAATATGTTGCAGCCGAAAGTTATTGTGCTCAAATCATGTGAATTAAACAACAACTTGAAGATTATGGCATTAAACAAGATAAAATTCCCATTAATTGTGATAATACAAGTGCCATTAATCTAACTAAAAATCCAATTCAGTATTCAAGAACTAAACATATTGAGATAAGACATCACTTCATAAGAGATCATGTACTGAATGGTGATGTGACACTTCAATTTGTTTGCACTGATGATCAATTAGCTGATATTTTTACGAAACCCTTAAGTGAAGAGAGATTTAGTGTGCTTAGGAGGGGATTAGGAGTGATTGATCCATCCTAGTGGTGTTCTCCTCTAGTTCATTGATTTTGATGTTTAGATTGTGTTAAAAATAGAGTTTCTCAACTATGATCATCAAATTAGATCATAACTTAGTGAGTGTCTCTGGTTTGGTACGAAAATAGCATGATTTTTAGGTGCGTGCCAGAGTTCGAGTCGACTCGAGTAAGTTTCAGAGTCGGCTCATAAGGAGGAGTCGACTCGCACACAGACGGGAGTCGACTCGAGGAAGATGAAGCATAAGGGGAGTCGACTCGCACATTGACGGGAGTCAACTCAAGGCCAATGAAAGCATAACGGGAGTCGACTCGCGCATATTTTGGAGTCGACTCGAGGTCGAGTCGACTCGCAACTCAGTGGAGTCGACTCGAGGTCGGGATCCGGATTTTTAACCCTAATCCAAGCGTTTAATCAACACTTCTATTCACCGCCGCCACTATTCAAAAACCCTAGAGCCGTCTCCTAGATCGTCTCCGACCGTCCTTAGGACTTTTTCCGTCGACCTTCCTCCGTCCATTAGCGTTTTACCCCATTCTAGGTCGACCATGCCTCGTAAAGCCGTTGTCCCAAGCCGGAAGAGGCCCCAACCCGCGACCGGCACCGAGCGACGGTCCAAGGCTCGGAACGATCCCGTGAGGCCACAACCTCCGGCTCGTTCCCCGCCGAGGCCCGCTCCCTCGCGTCCGTGCACCGGAAAGGCGGTCTCCACCAGAAGATACGTCAACTTTGACTATCTCTCCCGGGAGGGCTTCACCATAGGAGAGAGGTTAAGGGCCCAGGGTTTAGAGTTCTTCTGTTCCTTAGATCTCCCCACATACCCAGGGCTAGTTAGGGAGTTCTACGGTACTGTGCATAGGGGCCATGGTGGGATAGAGGGAACGGTAGCCGGTGTCCCATTGTTCATTTCGGAGGATATCATTGCTCAGATCCTCCATCATCCCCAAGTTGGGGTATCTCCTACACATCCAGAGGACAGGACTGAGGCCCTTACGGCCATTTTAGGGTGTCCACCCCTGTCCCCATTAGATGAGGTGTCCGCCATCTCACTGTCAGTTGAGATGCGGCTCCTCTTGAGTATCATCTCTAGGACCCTCTTCCCGAAGACTGGCCGCTTCGATTTTGTTTCTGAGAGGGACCTAGCCCTTATGTTCTACATCCTCCAGGACACCCCAATCAACTTCCCGAAACTCATTTATAGATACCTATGTGAGCCACTAGAAAGGCCTAGGCTCACCCTTCCCTATGGTATGCTGTACACATTGATCTTTAGGGAGTCTGGGATCCCCATTCCTGAGGGGGAACCCTCTCGCGGTCTGCGATGGACAGATCGCATGGGCGAGGGGACCATGCACCGGATGGATTTTCATAAGGTAGAGGGAACCTAGGTTAGAAAACCATCTACCTCCACACATACTACCAGACACTCCCCCAGTCCTGACCCTGATTCAGACATTCCCACCTTTCCCTCCACCTCAGCACCATCCACCTCTGCCGGACCCTCCACTGCTCCACCTACTCAGCCATTAGAGGTCCGGATATCACCTGAGCAGCTCCGGGAGTTGCGACAGGAGATCGTCAGGGATCTTCGGGACGACCTACTGAGGGAGCTCCGAGGTCCAGCCAGTACCCCATCTTCTGCATTAGTTCCCTCATTCTCAGCCGTGACCGAGATGACGGCTCATGTGAGGGAGGAGATCTTCAATGTCAGAAGCCTGGTACAAGCCCAATTCTCAAACATGAGCGATATCACAAGCAACACACGAAAGTTGCGAGATAGCATCCGACAGGATATGGGCACCACTAGTCAGAGGGCCGAGCGCTTGGCGAATGTGCTCATCGCCAAGCTGGACACACTAGACAGTGACCGAGCTCTCCACGACACACAGCAGGGCCACCTCGGCCATTATCAGACAGTTAGAGCACGTCACCAATGCGGTCACCCTACTCAAGGAACAACAGTCCAGACTGCCCAAGGGAACCGCATCCTCCTCGAGGAAGCCCTAGTTTATTTTGTTTACCTTGACATGTATTTACTGCTTTACTTATTGTATTCACAAATGTACTTACATATATATCAATACAATGAGTAGACAGCTTTTCTTCAATATTGTGCACATTGATCTCTACTTGCTTGTGTGTTCTGCTTGCCTCCTTTTTGATATGATGACAAAAAGGGGGAGAAATATTTAATAGATATGTAAAAGGAATCAAAATGAAAATTAAAAAAAACTCTTAAAACAAACAATTATTTGTTCTTAGTGGATTTGATACCTCAAGGCTCATTATCTCTCTGTTGGGGCTCCTAATGGAGTAATCTCCAGAATCTATTCAAGGGATATTCGGAGATTAGTGAATCCTATTCAAGAACAAATTGACAAATTTTCCCTCTAAAAACCAAAAATTTCAATTCAAAAGTTTCAATGCACTAAAAGAAAATTCAGAGAATCAAAACAAAGTTGAATGCATATGTCGAGGGGGAGAATCTGAATTTTTAAGAAAGCAAAATCATTAAATATATATAAGCCAAACAATTGATTGCATGATATGAAGGCTTATATAATTCCAAATGAAAGGGGGAGCTTTAACTTCAAAATTTACTGTTTCACACCTTTCAGTTTTGGATAAATCAAATAACTAGACACTTGAATTCATTTTGAAATTTTACTGTAAATTTCCTTTTTGGTTGAGCAATTCACTTTACATATACTCAATGTTTTGTCATCATCAAAAAGGGGGAGATTGTGGAGTGATTGATTGTAACCCTATTTGATTTTGATGAGCTCAAAGCATTTGAGCATATCTTATGTTTACTAATGAATTCAATCTAGTGTTTCAGTGAAAATCTTGTAAATTTATGGTTAAGAGTCTCTAGATTTGGTTCAAGACAATTTGGATAAGTTAAGAAGTCTATATGAACCAAAGTCTGAGACTCGAGTCGACTCCTGGAAAGTACGAGTCGACTCCAAGCGTATCAGAAGCATTGGCACAGGCTCGAGTCGACTCCGGAACATTACGAGTCGACTCCAACTAAGAACAGACAGACAAACAAAAAGACCCAACTCAGAACCTGTCAGCGAGTCGACTCCTGAAGTGCGCGAGTCGACTCCGATGCTAGCCGAGTCGACTCCAGAGTAGTATGAGTCGACTCCAGGGAGTTACAGACAAAAAGCCAGAGAGCAGTTTTCGGACCCTGAGAGCCGAGTCGACTCCTGAGGAACGCGAGTCGACTCCGATGGTTGGCAGGTCGACTCCAAAGAAAGTGAGAGTCGACTCTCAGTGTAATACGAGGCAAAAGTTAGAGAGCAACTTTCGGACACTGAGGGCCGAGTCGACTCCCGCAAAGGCCGAGTCGACTCCGAGACAGCGCGACCTCAAAAAGACAGAAGACAGTATTTGTGTCTCTGAGACGCGAGTCGACTCCAAGAAAGTTCGAGTCGACTCCAAGGCAGCGCTACTCCAAAAAGACAGAGAACTATTTTCCGGATACTGAGAGCCGAGTCGACTCCGGAACAGTTCGAGTCGACTCCAAGACTGGACGAGCCAAAAGACAGAAGATCGGAAGTTCGGGCTCTGAGCACCGAGTCGACTCCCAGAATTCACGAGTCGACTCGAGTGAGCCAAGTTGAAGAATACATCCATGGATTCCTTGGCATGAGCCGACTCCAAAAATGCCAAGTCAGCTCCAGACTTTGGGGAGTCGACTCCGGGTTAAGTCGAGTCGACTCCCAGTCGAGAAGACCACTTTAATTCAAATCTGGAACAGTTGCCGAGTCGACTCCAGAAAAGCATGAGTCGACTCCTGCTACAGCCGAGTCGACTCCAGATCGCGCGAGTCGACTCCGATCCCAACGGACACATTGTCAGGATGTGCAGAATGTGCAGAACGGCTAGAAAAGTGTGTCTAACAGCTAGTTTCCGTGGGGAATGGCTTAAATAGCCACAGAGGACTATAGCAAGAGGAGAACAAGAGACTCCATTCAAAGCTAAAGTGATTTTCACCTACCAAAGCCTCTCTAGAGTAAATACAAGAGAAAGAAGGAAGAAGTGCATTGAAGTCCATACTCCCAATGTCTTCTTCGCATTCAAGGCTCCTCATTTGATAGCAAATCTTCTTCCTGCTCACGAGGAGATTGCAGAGTTCGAGAAGCCTCCTTCCTCAAATCTAAAAATCTGTTTGAGGGCTTCTAACTCTTCTTTAGTTATATTGTTTATATTTGCTTTTCAAGAAGCTATTCCTGTATTCTTTATAAACTGTTTTCTTGTCACTTGATTCAATCGGGGGATTGAATCAAGGGTGTAGAGGTTGGTTGGTGAGCCGAGGGTAAAACCAACGTGTAAGGGTTCGATTGTGATTCCGGAAAAACAATCGGGTGGTTCTAGTCGGTGAGCCTGGGAAAACCGACCGAGTTCGTTGTGACCTCGTAAAACAACAAGTTGGGTTGTGAGCTTGTAAAACAACCGGCTGTAATCCGAGGGGTTATAGTGAATTCCCAAGTGAGACTTGAGGAGTGGACGTAGGAGCAAGGGTTAGCTCCGAACCACTATAAAAACATTGTGTTTGTGATTGCTTGTGTCTCTCTCTCTTACTCTCATTTCACTCACAGCACATAGCAACTAATTAATCATCTTGCAAAAGTATTAATTAGTCATCCACAAACGTTTTAATTGCAAAATTATTTTAAAACCCAATTCACCCCCCCCCCCTCTTGGGTTGTCTATCTGGGCAACAGTGGTCATCCAACAGTTCGAGATGCGGTCCTCTATCGAGCTCGGCTCGATCTCCACCGGCCATTGAGCTTGGCTCGATCTCCACCGACCATCGAGCTCGGCTCGATCTCCACCGACCATCGAGCTCGGCTCGATCTCCACCGGCCATTGAGCTCGGCTCGATCTCCACCGACCATCGAGCTCGGCTCGATCTCCATCAAATACTTCGACTACAGTCAGGATGCCCCGATACTTCGAAATGATGGAGCACCCTCGTGGTCTTCCCCGAAATAAATGTTCGTGATCAGCAAAACATTCGTGATTGGCAATAAACATCCCTGATAGCAACTGGTTTCTTCTATTATGCCGGCGTCCCCAGAGAACGGACCCCGAGCAAAAGAGCGTCCTCAAAAGTTCGCCGAGGAGCAAAGCTGACGACCTCGGCGTAAGACGCTCGACCCCAATGGTACAAGGTACCCTTTTTAATCGATGTTTCCATTATTTCATTTACTTCGTTCCTGATTAAGCGCCTGAATGAAACCCCGACCAGCATCGAGGTACTTGGCCGGGCCAATCGTTGCCTGGCCTTGCCCGTCCCGCATGCACTGCTCGATGGCGAACTCTAGCCTGGTTTACACTGGCACCCCGACGAATTCCCATCCCGAGCTTCGGGATATTAGACCTGTTTTAAGTCGAAGAGGCCCGACAATCTGCCTCGGCAACTTAAGGTCCGAGCTCGCGGAGTCCGAATAAAATTCGAGTTGGTTTAGTGACCTTTGGTCCCAGGGCTCGGCCGAATTCTGAGCCAAGCTCGAGCTCGGACCTAAACACCGCAACGTTGCTGGTCGGAAGTCCAAGCAACGGAAACCTAGGACCTGAGCTCGGACTCGGCAAGTATGCCGAACCTAAACATGGGTCTACATAGCGAACGAAGTTGGGGCTGCAGAGCCCAAGTCCTTAGAACCTAAAGCGGATTCGATTGAAGAAATCTAGGGTTACTGAAAATCGAAACTCAAACCAATCATACAAGTTAGAAAACGATATTCATTTAAGGGGGCCCAAAGGCCAAGTACAAAGTTTAGGCTCGGCCTTGTAACAATATAAGGGCCGTCCCTATTTACAAAAATGATAAAAGGATATGAAGAAATCCTAAGGCTCGACCCCATTGTCTTCGGCAACTTCGGGGACGGCTGGTTCCTCCGCGGCCGAAGTCTCCACATGACCGTCCTCAGTGACCTCGGGAGCAGCCTCGGGCGCCCCAGCTGGGCCCTCCTCGGCGGCCTCGTCGACCACCGGAGTACCCGCTTCTGATTCTTCGACCCCCGCTCCCGGTTGAAGCAGATTAAGGTCGAAGTCGGGGAGGAGCCGCCGTAACTGGTTACAGAAGTCCTTGAAGCCCTGGATGAGTCCATTTACGCCCTCCTCCTCGAGCAGGTCGCGAAACTCTTCCGATTCACGGAAGAACTTAACGGCGTTTTGGGCCTGCTCCCGAGCCTCCTTCTCCCGAGCTTCGTGATACCCGGCCTTCCGTTCTAGATTCTTCATTTCCCGTTCGCGAGTGATGAGCAAGGACTGCGCGTCGAGCAAACGGGCCTCGAGCTCCTGGGCCTTGAGGTGAGCCTCTCTCACCTCCTGCTCGGGGATAGTGAGCGTCGATTCGGCCTCGGCCAAACGCACCTCTGCGGCGCGCACTTCGGATCTGGCCAGGGCTGTTGGAAACCCGCCCATGCCGCTGATATTTCAAAAAATTCAGATGGCAGCGGAATCGGCATAAGCGGGATCGACGTTCATCGCATGAACGTTGTTTCATGAACCGTTCATAGTTAGGCAAGAATTAAAAACTTTTAAATTCATTAGAAGATCAGATCTTCACCTTGTGCGGGTAGATGATCACCGCAAACTGAAGTTCGTGGTCTAGGATGAAGGTTCGCTTGAAGCCGTTCAAGTGTCCGGCCTCTACGGGTATCCACACGAAGCAGTGATCCGATCAAAGCTCTCTTGTCTTTCCGGGGTGCTAGCTCCCTTGCAAAGACTTCTTTTGATGGCTGATTTCCTCCCTTTCAATCAACCCTTGATTGTGCTTGGGAGGAGGAAGAAGAAGGATGAACTCAAGGAAGAAGAACACAGCCTTTCTTTTCCCTGCGTTGGAAGAAGGATTGGAGGAAGAGGAGGCGGACAAGGCTCTCTTCTTTTCTTCTTCTTGTTGGCGGCTGAACCAAGGGAAAGGGAGAGGGTGGCGGCAGCAAGGAGAGGAGAGAGAGCACTTCTTCTATGCCCTAGGTGCCGCCCACAAGTCCCTTTTTATAGACATGTGGAGCTCCTAACATTTAGGAGCTCTTGATATCTTTCCTAAGAGGGGGCGCCGTCTCTTCTCCCTTCTCCACGTGGAAAGGGGAGGGCCTTATCCCCCTCCTCATGGTAAACCCTAATCCATATTAGGTAGGGATTGGAATGCCCTAATGTGGTCAAGCCCTAATCCAATTAGGCTTAGCCCAAGGGTGAACCAATTTGGATCCAATCTAGGTAAGTCCTAATCCAATTAGAACTTAAATCAATTTTGACTCAATTGAACTCTTCAATCCTAATCCAATTAGGAGTCTTATTGATTCATTAGATTAATAATTAATTGTGACTTAAGAAATCCTAATCCAAATTAGGACATATTTAATTTTAGTCCTAATCCAATTAGGACTCTTATTTGAATCCGAAGTCCTAATCCGATTAGGACTCTAGGAATCCTACTCCAAGTAGGAATCCAATTTTGATTCAAAAATCGTAATCTCATTAGGATTGCAGGAATCCTATTCCAAGTAGGAATCCCAGTCCTACTCCAACTAGGATTCCCAGTCCTAATCCAATTAGGACTCTAGGAATCCTACTCGAAGTAGGACTCTTATTTCAAGTCTAATTAATTAATTCCCTTTCCTTCTTCAACTTCTTATCAATCGAAATGATTACTCGTGATTCATAATCACTTTTCAACCATCGGATCGGTCAATACTTCTAGTGTGTGTGACCCCATAGGTTCTATTCTGACTGGTAGTGAGATATATTGTGATCTCTATCACTATATCATTGAAAACTCCTTTCAATGGGTTGGAACGATTCCAACTCAACTCATTAGGGTTTATCGATCATCGAGATAATCCCTGTGTGTCCCACCATCCACCAGTGACACCTAGCAGCATGTAGTGGCAATCCAGCAGAATGGAATGATGAACCTCTAGGTGCAGTTAACGTGTGATGCAGTCCTACTATCGTGGATCCCTACAGGACGGAGGTCATGGACAACTCGTCAAACCCCATCGTCTGTCATATGTCAAGATTTATTCGACTTGAGTTCGATAGTGGAAAACTCTTTCTCCACTTTATATTACTGCCCTGGCCAAGGTCTTAGAACTCAGTCTAACAAATCACATAGGATCACTCCTCTTCTATCAAGGTCGATAGATTCCTTGTAGGTGCATACCCTACTCCTACAGTGAACCTACTGCAGCCAATCTACACTGCATGGACCCATATGGCTAGAGACCATGTATGTGTGCAGTCAAACTACAATAACCTCACTGTGAGTAGCCGAAGCACCGCAGGTCAAAGGACCAGTCACACTACTGCAACATCAAGCAAGTCACTGACGAGTGGATAGACATCCAAGTGACTTCTTGTCTTGGTCACGCTTAGTACCCTTGTTCTCTAACAAGCACCTGCACTATCACTCCAGTGTCCCTACACTGTGGACTCAAGTCTCGTCCATCCAGAAGGAAAGTGATCTGTGCACTGATCGGATCGATCACCGTCCTCGTGATGATCCATTGATCAGGAGCATTTAGAAATTAATCACCAATGATACATGGCTCAAATTCTCAACTCTTGAGAATATGTATCATCATCTTATTAATTTCTTGGACGATTCGTAGACACATAAATAATATGAATGAAAAGATGCCTTTTTATTTTATTCAATAATAAATAGTCGAGTACAAAATTATGTCCCTAGAATTAATAATGTGTCAGCCAGATTGGCTTCTAGGGCATACATCTAACAATCTCCCACTTGCACTAAAACCAATCAGTCATATATCTAAGCCCCATCTTCTCGAGGTGGGCTTCAGTCTTTTGCTGACTTAGCTGCTTAGTGAATGGGTCTGCCACGTTATCCGCGGAGTCTACTCTCTGCACCTCTACATATTTCTTCTCAACATAGTCGCGTATGAGATGGAAGCGCCGCTCTATATGCTTAGATTTCTGATGAGACCTTGGCTCCTTAGCAAGGGCTATGGCGCCATTATTATCGCAGTAGAGTTTTATGGCATCTGATGTCATCACGTCCAACTCTGCAATGAATTTCTTGAACCAGAAGCCTTTCTTAGCAGCTTCAGAGGCGGCGATATATTCAGCTTCCATAGTAGAATCAGCAATGATCGGTTGTTTAGAACTCTTCCAATTTACCGTACCACCATTGCACAAGAACACATATCCAGATGTTGACTTCCTATCATCGATATCAGTCATGAAGTCTGAATCTGTGTATCCTTCTACCTTTAACTCTGATGATCCTCCAAAAACCAAGAATAAATCTTTAGTTCTTCTCAAGTACTTAAGAATATTCTTCACAGCTGTCCAGTGTTCTTCATCTGGATTCGACTGATATCTGCTTGTGACACTCACAGCAAGAGCTATATCAGGTCGTGTACATAGCATGGCATAAATGAGGCTCCCTATTGCCGATGCATAGGGAATCTTGCTCATGCGTTGAATCTCTTCAGATGTGTTGGGGCACATCTTCTTGGAGAGATGAATTCCATGCCTTAGGGGTAAGAGACCCCTCTTGGAGTTTTCCATGCTGAACCTCTTCAGCACCTCCTCTATGTACATCTTCTGTGAAAGGCCAAGCATCCTTTTAGATCTGTCTCTATAGACCTTTATTCCCAAAATATAGGATGCTTCCCCAAGGTCTTTCATGGAGAATTCTTGTGACAACCAGACCTTGACCGAGGTTAGCATGGGAATATCATTCCCTATCAGTAGGATGTCGTCCACGTACAGTACGAGAAATACGACAGCGCTCCCACTAACTTTTTTGTAAACACACGGTTCCTCTTCGTTTTTGATGAAATCAAACATTTTGATTGCGTCATCGAAACGAGTGTTCCAACTCCGAGATGCTTGCTTTAGTCCATAGATGGACCTTTGCAGCTTGCAGACCTTGTGATCTCCATCACTGGAAGTAAAACCCAAAGGCTGTTCCATATAGATATCTTCATCAAGATATCCATCCAGGAAAGCAGTTTTCACATCCATCTGCCAGATTTCATAATCATGAAATGCTGCAATGGCAAGCAATGTTCGGATGGATTTTAGCATGGCTACAGGTGAAAAGGTCTCCTGATAGTCAATGCCCTCGCGCTGACTATAACCTTTTGCCACAAGCCTTGCCTTATAGGTCTCTACCTCTCCATCCGAACCTATCTTCCTTTTGTAGATCCATTTGCATCCAATAGGTACAATACCTTCTGGTGGGTCTACTAAGGTCCAGACTTGGTTGGAATGCATGGAGTCTAACTCTGACTTCATGGCTTCCAGCCATTTTTCGGAATCGATATCAGATATCGCCTCGTCGTAGGTTTTGGGATCCTGTATGTGATCCCTATCTCCCACTAGGAACATTTCCTCTGTATCCTCTTCTAGTATACCTAAGTATCTATCAGGAGGATGGGAGACCCTACTAGATCTACGAGGTGGTCGAGGGACATCGTGTACTGGCTCTGTATGAATGGGTTCAATAGGATCCATGACTCGTTGCTTTTCAGAGACTTTCTCTTCAAGCTCAATTTTTCTCCCACTGCCTCTATCAAGGATAAACTGGTTTTCCAAGAAGATGGCATGACGGCTCACAAACACATTGTGATCTTTTGAGACGTAAAAATTGTATCCTAATGACTCTTTAGGATATCCTATAAAACGAGCACTTATGGTCCTAGCCTCTAGTTTGTTTGTCTGTAGTCTCTTGACGTGGGCCGGACATCCCCAAATCTTGAGATGACCCAGACTTGGTTTCTTACCATGCCATATCTCATACGGTGTGGTAGGAACTAATTTAGAGGGAACTCTATTCAATAAATAAATCGCTGTGAGTAAGGCATCTCCCCAAAGGAACATAGGTAAATCAGTGAAGCTCATCATGGACCTGACCATATCCAATAGGGTCCGATTCCTCCTCTCTGACACCCCATTGAGTTGAGGTGTACCCGGAGGTGTCCACTGTGAGACTATGCCATTTTCTTTGATAGTCCCGGAATTCTCCACTAAGGTATTCTCCTCCTCGATCTGATCGAAGAGCCTTAAGAGGTTTTCCAGTTTGTTTTTCTACTTCATTCTTGAACTCTTTAAACTTTTCAAAAGATTCAGACTTGTGTCTCATAAGATACACATACCCATACCGTGAATAATCATCAGTAAAGGTAATGAAGTAAGAATAACGTCCCCTAGTTAGCACATCGAATGGGCCACATACATCTGTATGTACTAGGGTAAGTATTTCAGTGGTCCTCTCCCCATATCCTACAAAGGGCAATCTAGCCATTTTTCCTTGAAGACAGGACTCGCAAACTGGATATGACTCGGAAGTCAATGAGCCGAGAAGCCCATCTTTATCCATTTTGTTCATCCTATCCTCTCCAATATGGCCAAGTCTGAGGTGCCACAAATATCTTTGGTTTATCTCATCTCTGGATCTGTTGGATCCTTTGGCACTCACTTCTTGCTCGGTAACATTCACAGATACATCCATATGTAAATGATAGAGACTGTCAATCATGAAACCACGTGCGACTATTTTATTTCTTAAATAAATAGAACAGCAGTCTTTGTCAAATGTAAAAACATGACCTTCCTGTGCTAGACATGAAACAGAAATCAAATTTCTGCTAGCAGCAGGTACATAATAGCAGTCTCTAAGTAATAAACTAAATCCAGACGGTAGTCGCAGATGGTAGGTGCCCACAGCCACAGCAGCAACTTTTGCCCCGTTGCCAACCCGAAGGGTTACCGCACCTTCCGCCAGCCTTCTACTTTCCTTTAGACCCTGCATGGTAGTGCACAAATGAGCACTAGAACCAGAATCTATAACCCAACTAGAAGTAGAAGAAATCGTTAGATTAGTTTCAATAATGAGCAAGTCTATACCTTCTGAAGGTATGTCACCTTTCTTGTTCTTCAGGCTCTCGAGGTATGAAGGACAGTTTCTCTTCCAGTGGCCGTCGACATTGCAGTGGAAACATTTTCCTTTGTCGTTAGCCTTTTTCTTTTGAACTTCCTTCTCTGGCTTCTTGTCTTTCTTCTGCCTCTTAGCAGGCTTCTTTTTCTTCCAAGTAGACTTTCTCTTGGAACCAGAAGTCAGCTCAGCAGCAAGGACATTGCCCCTTG
Organism: Phoenix dactylifera; assembly: GCF_051530095.1. Lineage (NCBI taxonomy): Eukaryota > Viridiplantae > Streptophyta > Magnoliopsida > Arecales > Arecaceae > Phoenix > Phoenix dactylifera. Next base: position 14,842,002 of record NC_143195.1, read on the forward strand.
AACCTTTCAAGGCTCCCTCAGCAGTTACCAACATGTTTATCAGTTCAGTCTTAGTGCATTCAATCTTATTCATGTGGTAGTTTACTATAAACTGACCAAATGAATCAGGAAGTGACTGTAGGATCAAATCCACTTGTAATTCCTTGTGCATGTCCATATCGAGCTTCTCAAGCTCCTCTAGATCCTTGATCATGGTCAGACCGTGATCATGGACAGACTGCCCTTCGCGCATCTTTGTCTTGAAGAGCCTCTTGGACACTTCAAAACGAGCTGTGCGACTCTGCTCACCATACAACTCTTGCAGGTGTGCCAGTATGTCCCTAGCAGTCTTCATATTTTCATGCTGGCATTGGAGTTCATTTGACATGGATGCCATCATATAGCATTTTACTCTAATGTCATCATCCAACCACTTTTTATGCATCTCACGCTGAACATCAGTAGGACGTGTTGGTAGTGTGGGGATATCTGAATCGAGTATGTAGCCTATTTTCTCACAGTCCAAAACAATTTTGAGATTTCTAAGCCAGTCTTTGTAATTGGTTCCGGTCAGTCGGTTGGTCTCAAGAATACGGGTCAAAGGGTTTGAAGCTGACATTGTATCTGCAGAGAGTAAAGATTCTAGTTAGACTTTTGTACTTGGTCCTAATCTATTCTAAGGTCTTTTAGAACAAATGTAACTTCCACTATTTTCTCGAATCCCTCACACTCCCCTGGTAGGAAAACGGAAATCCCACACGACTAGGGTTTCTAGTGGGTACTGCGGTCCCACCAATTTACATGCCACCTCACCTAACAGTTATTAGTGACACATAGATTGATGAATGTACAACTCTTGTACAATGCTTCTCAAGCATGTTGCAGTGTAACTTGGTCTCTAAGTCATGAAGACCTCACCTAACAGTTATTGGTCCCATTTCTTAGTTAAGTCAGACCCACCATATAACCGTAGGAATAAAGTCGTCATTGGGTCCTCACCTAACAGTTATTGGTGCCCAACCCCACCTTTACCCTACAACATCTCATGTCTATAGAGAGGTCCAGCCCCCCGATGCAACTTGACCACTGTGTCCAGCCGAGACAAATCAACATCAGAAAGGCCTTAGCAGCTCTACTACAGTGGAAGACCTATTGACTTAATATTGGTTAATCAGGTCTTAGTGTTTGCAACTTGAGCCCTTCATAAGAGGTAATCGAACAATTGGCCAGGTAAGCAGGTGGAAGGCTCCTCTTACTCAGAGAGTAAGGTCCTAATTAAGTAACCACCTTTCATGCTTTCCTAGACACCAATTAGATCAATTAATCTAATGTGACTTGCTCATGTCGGTTCACTCTCGACTTGATTGAGGAGGTTTTGATTTAGGTCTCAATTGGGTTTGCTACATCACATGTAAACCTATCTACCCGACTCACATTCACATCACATGTAAACGGCACATTGCAGGCAGTTATAATCGCAGCAATAATTAAAGCTAAACTTTAAATAGGTGATGATCATGGATTCTAGTTAGGTCGTATTACAAGCACATGCACGTCAATCGATCAACTGGTCTTCAACTCTTGAATTGGTTCCAAGCCTTCTTGATTCGATCCTTGATCAACTCTTGATCCAATCGCCATCAACTGCTTAGATCACCTGTTCATCTCATGCCTTGTCTTCAACTTGATCGTTGACGTACATCACATCACACAAATACAACCAGATGTAAAATAAAAATAAAAATAAATTACATCTCCTTTTAGGAGGCACGCAGGCCTCTCAAAACATCAAATAAGATGCATGCAAGCATCTGAAAAAATTACATGACATCGCAGATCACATCGCAGGTCATTACATTTGATACCAAAAGGGTTTGAATCCTATGATCATCACCATATGCAACAATTATAATTTTCAGATCTGAAAACTAACTGATTATATCATGACATAGGTTGCTGATCATGCTAATCATGATTCTAAACTTTGTAATCTCATTAACAACGCAATTAGAATCATCATTTTATCACATAAAAATCAGCATGCAAAAATCAGCACCCCTGAAAAATCTGCATGCAGAAATTTTCAGCATGCATGATCATTCAATTTTCAGATCTAATATGCCTTTAGATAATTAATTCTTACCTTAATCTACGAAGCCTAGGCTCTGATACCACTGTTGGAAACCCGCCCATGCCGCTGATATTTCAAAAAATTCAGATGGCAGCGGAATCGGCATAAGCGGGATCGACGTTCATCGCATGAACGTTGTTTCATGAACCGTTCGTAGTTAGGCAAGAATTAAAAACTTTTAAATTCATTAGAAGATCAGATCTTCACCTTATGCGGGTAGATGATCACCGCAAACTGAAGTTCGTGGTCTAGGATGAAGGTTCGCTTGAAGCCGTTCAAGTGTCCGGCCTCTACGGGTATCCACACGAAGCAGTGATCCGATCAAAGCTCTCTTGTCTTTCCGGGGTGCTAGCTCCCTTGCAAAGACTTCTTTTGATGGCTGATTTCCTCCCTTTCAATCAACCCTTGATTGTGCTTGGGAGGAGGAAGAAGAAGGATGAACTCAAGGAAGAAGAACACAGCCTTTCTTTTCCCTGCGTTGGAAGAAGGATTGGAGGAAAAGGAGGCGGACAAGGCTCTCTTCTTTTCTTCTTCTTGTTGGCGGCTGAACCAAGGGAAAGGGAGAGGGTGGCGGCAGCAAGGAGAGGAGAGAGCACTTCTTCTATGCCCTAGGTGCCGCCCACAAGTCCCTTTTTGTAGACATGTGGAGCTCCTAACATTTAGGAGCTCTTGATATCTTTCCTAAGAGGGGGCGCCGTCTCTTCTCCCTTCTCCACGTGGAAAGGGGAGGGCCTTATCCCCCTCCTCATGGTAAACCCTAATCCATATTAGGTAGGGATTGGAATGCCCTAATGTGGTCAAGCCCTAATCCAATTAGGCTTAGCCCAAGGGTGAACCAATTTGGATCCAATCTAGGTAAGTCCTAATCCAATTAGAACTTAAATCAATTTTGACTCAATTGAACTCTTCAATCCTAATCCAATTAGGAGTCTTATTGATTCATTAGATTAATAATTAATTATGACTTAAGAAACCCTAATCCAAATTAGGACATATTTAATTTTAGTCCTAATCCAATTAGGACTCTTATTTGAATCCGAAGTCCTAATCCGATTAGGACTCTAGGAATCCTACTCCAAGTAGGAATCCAATTTTGATTCAAAAATCCTAATCTCATTAGGATTGCAGGAATCCTATTCCAAGTAGGAATCCCAGTCCTACTCCAACTAGGATTCCCAGTCCTAATCCAATTAGGACTCTAGGAATCCTACTCGAAGTAGGACTCTTGTTTCAAGTCTAATTAATTAATTCCCTTTCCTTCTTCAACTTCTTATCAATCGAATTGATTACTCGTGATTCATAATCACTTTTCAACCATCGGATCGGTCAATACTTCTAGTGTGTGTGACCCCATAGGTTCTATTCTGACTGGTAGTGAGATATATTGTGATCTCTATCACTATATCATTGAAAACTCCTTTCAATGGGTTGGAACGATTCCAACTCAACTCATTAGGGTTTATCGATCATCGAGATAATCCCTGTGTGTCCCACCATCCACCAGTGACACCTAGCAGCATGTAGTGGCTATCCAGCAGAATGGAATGATGAACCTCTAGGTGCAGTTAACGTGTGATACAGTCCTACTATCGTGGATCCCTACAGGACGGAGGTCATGGACAACTCGTCAAACCCCATCGTCTGTCATATGTCAAGATTTATTCGACTTGAGTTCGATAGTGGAAAACTCTTTCTCCACTTTATATTACTGCCCTGGCCAAGGTCTTAGAACTCAGTCTAACAAATCACATAGGATCACTCCTCTTCTATCAAGGTTGATAGATTCCTTGTAGGTGCATACCCTACTCCTACAGTGAACCTACTGCAGCCAATCTACACTGCATGGACCCATATGGCTAGAGACCATGTATGTGTGCAGTCAAACTACAATAACCTCACTGTGAGTAGCCGAAGCACCGCAGGTCAAAGGACCAGTCACACTACTGCAACATCAAGCAAGTCACTGACGAGTGGATAGACATCCAAGTGACTTCTTGTCTGGGTCACGCTTAGTACCCTTGTTCTCTAACAAGCACCTGCACTATCACTCCAGTGTCCCTACACTGTGGACTCAAGTCTCGTCCATCCAGAAGGAAAGTGATCTGTGCACTGATCGAATCGATCACCGTCCTCGTGATGATCCATTGATCAGGAGCATTTAGAAATTAATCACCAATGATACATGGCTCAAATTCTCAACTCTTGAGAATATGTATCATCATCTTATTAATTTCTTGGACGATTCATAGACACATAAATAATATGAATGAAAAGATGCCTTTTTATTTATTCAATAATAAATAGTCGAGTACAAAATTATGTCCGTAGAATTAATAATGTGTCAGCCAGATTGGCTTCTAGGGCATACATCTAACAAGGGCATGTGCGCTGATGAGAGCACAAAAGTGCGACCTATATGTCACCTAAATTAGTATTATTGCTAACCGATAATGATAAATTCACTGGATTAATATTATATTTGGGTTTGGCACAGATTATCATAAATTAGAGATAAAATGCACATTGAGTACAAATTTGACTTCCCAGACCCGACTCGGGTCCGAGTGGGTTCGGGTCCGAATCGAGTCCAATTTTTCTGTGCTTTTGGGAAAGAATTTTGGGCAAATCTAATTTGGCCATATCATAACTATGAGGTGCTGGGTGACCCATGACTTGAAAGACTTGCAATTGGCCTTCAGTCAGAATAGATGACCCGTGACAAACTAAGTCCATCCGTCTACAAGCCAAATTTCATATCATATTATTTTTTTATCTATATGACTAATTGGACAGAACTTGGTGTCTCCCAGCTCCCATCTCACGAGGGAAAAGAAAATCTCAGCCAAGCCACTTGGTGCCTCTCCCATGATCCAAGCCGCCCGCATCCGCATCTCCAACGCCATCATCTCCGCGATTCCTCCTAGCTCCAGCCAGGATGCAAGCCGAGATCGCGTGCCAGCAGCCCACCTTCCGCTCCTTCCCAGCAACCAAAGAAGGAAGTTCTCACCGTGCCAGCAACGCCCGGAATCCCATCGTCCCGAATCCACGCATCCCAGCTCATCCCACGCGCTTCCTTCCTTCCGCGACTGGTCCACCATCCACCGAGGCCAAGATCGGCTCCTCCCGAGATCTCGCAGCCGGCCGTGAAGCATCCCGAAGCCCCAGCGCCCGGATCCGCATCCCCACCTTCTGCGAGTGAGCCCAAGCATCAATCCAGCGGCCAGCCCCTCCTCTGCGATCCATCCCAGCAACTTCTTCCATTTCCAGCCGGCTGTGATCCTCCCGAGATCTCGCAGCATCACGTCTGCAATCTCCCGTCGATCCCGCAGCGGCCTCCAAGTGATCCCGTAATCGGCTCCTCCCAGCAGTCCGTGATCAACGTTCCCCGAGATCCCAGGCGCCCGTTCTTCCTCCTCTCCATGTGGCTGATCTCTGGTGGGGACCTATAAAAGGGAGGGGAAAAGAAGAAGGAGGGTGTGCTCGGTTGGGGTGGAGGCCAAGAAATAGAGGAACCAAGGAAAGAGCTCTCGGTCGGCTGGTCCAAGGAGGAAGAAGAACCAAGAACAGAGTGCTCTGTTATTGGAAAGAAAGAAAAAAAAAAAGAAAGATTAGTTTATGTCGAAGTCCCACCGTGGGAGAGGAAGGGATTTTCTCAGTTTTATTTTATTTTTCTATTTGCAGAAGAAAGGAGCATTAGGCTTCATCTTCAAGTTTTTTTTTACTTTTTGTAATTTCTATTTTTTTATGCAATCCATTAATTTTCTTTTTATGCAATTCGTGTCTAAGTTTTAATTTAATTTCTGCAATTTATCTTATGTGTTTTGAAATTCTTAGTTTTAAGATAACTCTGAAATTAGTCTTTGCTGTTTGATTAGCGATTTTAATTTATATTCTGTTTTTAGAAATCGACCCCTACTCTGCATCAGATTTCAATTGGAAAGTTTTCTATCTTCCTTTTGTTTATTTTCAAATAAGAAAATATTCTCTGGTAGACTATAGAATCATTCAACATTCTCAAAATAATGTTTTTTTCTGTTATCATTCAAAAATCGATTTTGAATCCGAGTGAACGTTTTAATTTTTATGCAACTCCAATCGCCTCCCTGTGGATCGACCTCTTACAACCACTATTCTTCGAGTAGAACAGGTAAGAGTAAATTAAATTTCAACTTTGTTTGTCGGTTCTAACAACGATCTGTTTAGCATATTTTTAGTTAGACAGGAAAGGACGAACAAAATTTTGGCGCCGTTGCCGGGGAGGCAAATCGAGAAGCAAGAACGATCACGAAGATCAAATCAAATTTTGGATGCCCGGAGTGAACGTACTCCGGTAGTAAGTTTTTATTTTTATTTTTATTAATTTTCCTTATTTTGATAATTTCTAGTTAATAATTTCGTAGTTATTAAATTCTGAAATTTGAAATTCGAAATTTAAAATTCAAAAAAAAAAATTAAAATTAAAAAAAATTCAAAAATTCAAAAAAAAATTTAATTCAAAATTTGAATTCTGAGATTCGAAATATAAAGTTTAAAAAGAAAAAAAAAATTTAATTAAATCAAAAAAAATATAAAAAAAATTATTATTTTTGCTAGTAATTGATAGGGTGCAATCCCCCGAGGTTATCATACCTCTATTGGGACTCCTCATGGAGTAATCTCCAGAGCTTATTCAACGGGCATTCGGAGATTGACTGACGCATAAGAATTGTGTTTAGTTTACATTCAAGTTATTGCTATAAAAAAAAAATAAAAAAATTATAAAAAAAATAAAAAAAAAAATTGCTTGCTCATTTAATCAATACAACCTAATGACATTGCATAAACTTTAAAAAAAATATATATATTGATTATTTGCTGCATTTAGTATTAAGCATTTGCATAAAATAATTAAGGGCAAAACTCATTAAAAAGATAAGGTCGGGAAGTCATTACCTGTCCTTAGCCCAAAAATCACCACCTTGCATACTTATCCTAAGCCAAATTAAATTAAAATCAAATTAGACGTTGGCCTTAGGGTTTTCGAGCTCAATTAGGCTCTTGGAAAGAAGCGGCTGAAAGCCACTCTAGTGAGAATTTAGTAATTGGTGATGTCTAGGAAAGTTTTACAACAGTGAGAACTGTTACGGGTATTGTGGTATCGGTGTATCCCTTCTGGCACCACCACACACCTCGGGACTTTTCTGGTCACTGATTACTGGATTGCTTAACTGGTAAGCTCAAGCTTAATCTGAAAGGAAGATTAGGAGCTGTCTAATCTAGGAGAGAATTTCAAAAACTTTTTAACCTGATACATCTCTGTGCAACTAGATTTAAGAAGCTACTAAACCTCACTTAGTTCTAAGACTAATAGGGTCAAATTGTTGTGTGGTGTTGGTTGTGGTCATCTGTGTCTAGCCCTTCTCTTCTTTTAGGATTTCGTTCATTGTAGGAGTCAAATCTAATGAAGTGTTGATAATGTATGCATGGTAGAAGGTCATTAAGGGATAAGTTAACCCCATTTGATCCTGAGATTGACAGAACTTTTCATCACAACTTGCAAACTGTAAACCAACTGTCAATCTCTACAATGGGTGAACACATTAGAACTTTAAATGAGTTATTCACACCCGCATCCGCTAGTCCCCCTACTTGCATAGTATTACCAATTAATAATGCAGCCCAATTCGAGATTCGGGCTGCAACAATAAACATGTTACCCAAGTTTCATGGGTTCGAGAGTGAACAACCCTACTGTTGCCCAGAGATGGTCACCCAAGAGGGGGGTGAATTGGGTGTTTTAAAACTTTTTGACTAATTAAAATCAAATACTCAAGTGTGTGTGCAAAGATAAAACTAGAGTAGCAATCACAGTCAATCGCAAATACACAAAGGTTTATAGTGGTTCGGAGCTTCCACTGCTCCTACATCCACTCCCCAAACACCTTTGGGAATTTTTACTATAATCAGCGATTACAGTACGGTAGTTTTGCGAGTTCACTACCCAACTCGTTGTTTTACCCCGGGCTAACAATGAACCCTACAATTCCCCAATTTAATCTAGGCTTGGGACGCCTATCCCTTGTTCCAAGTCCCTTGACTGGAACAAGCACAATAAACAAAGGTTTTACAAAAGATTTGAAAGCTCTTAATAAGCAAATATGACAATGAGAAATAATGAAAAACCCGGAAGAATCCTTTTGCCGTTGGAAGCGTGGGAAATGGTGATTCTTCCGATGTGGATCGCGTTGGGTTGAATGTGAGCTTTGAATGCCGAGTGGGAGTGAGTGGTTGATTACGAAATCAGTTGGGAAAAACTCGAATGCACTTGATTTCTCCTCTTGAAAGCTCTAACTCCCTTGAACCTCTTTTTCTTTCTTCTCTCTTGAATGATCTTGTGTTGGGTTGGTGAGAAGTTCTTTTAAGGCACTTAAAAGCTCCCTTTTATAGCCCAAAAAGCAATAGATCCGTTAGACACAAAAATATGACCGTTTGAAATTCAAATTTACCTGAAAAAGTGTGTCAGTCGCATCCCAGGCGCTCCGGAGACGTCTCCGCTTCAACGCGAGACGTCTCGGCTGTATAAATTTTCTTTTGACGATGTTTGGAGTCGACTCTGCGCTTTACGGGGACGACTCCGCAGAAGGACTCTATGACTTCTTGTTTTTCTGTTTTTCTGAGAGAGTCGCCTCGCCACTTTACGGGGACGTCTCAGGATGTTTATGCTTCTGCATGGGGACGACTCCGCTGCCTCAGGGACGACTCCGCTGTTTTATCTCTGAAAAACAAGTACTCTGGAATTCTCTGAGAGAGTCGACTCCGCGCTTTCAGGGGACGTCTCGGCAGTTCTGTCAACGAAAAACACATCCTCTGGAATACCCTGAGAGAGTCGACTCCGCGCTCTCTGGGGACGACTCGAAAGGTCTGCTTTTAACTCGCGGGGACGACTCCGCGTCCTGTGGAGACGACTCGCGCGCATCCTTTGAAATCGGCCTTTCTGCCGCCTCTGAGAGAGTCGACTCTGCAGTGTCGGGAGTCGACTCCGACCCTGTGAGACGCCTCGCCAGGTGCCGGGGACGTCTCCAGACGTGCTAATTCTTCCTGTTTGTGCCAGAGACGTCTCTGAGACGACCCGGAGACGTCTCGGCTGTCCCTGATCTGTTTTCTTCAACTCAAAAATTCTTCAATAAATTATTAAAAAATATGGAAACTTGCCTAGACATTTCTTAACAATATTCTTAATTAATCACCTGAAATCCTCAAGTAAATTGTTAAGATAAATGGAATTATACTCTAGTGTTTTGTATTCATCAAAATCCATTAGACGGTCAACAATCTCCTCCTTTTTGATGATGACAAAACACTGAGTATATGCAAAATTCGAAATTTAAACATATACACAGTATTTGATCAGATGTACAATTATTGTGTTTTGGTTAGAGCTAGATACAGTGTGCATAAGTCAAAATAGTCAACTTTCAGTTCTTCCTTTATGCATAAGTATTGGTCTTAGTAGCTCTTGAGCAATTTTGGTATATCAACTGAATTTGAATCAAGTTAAATTGTCAATTACTGAAATATTGATGCTAAAGACAATTGAAGGCTAAGTACTTTTTGACTCCCCCTTTCTTTTCCAGAAGGGCAATTATCTTAAAGCCAATATTCTTCAATTTTGTCTTTTCTAATTCAACTTTTAAGTATGAGTGTAAATTTTGCATTCCATATTTAGGTTCTACTCCATATATAGGTTCTATATATCTACTCCCCCTTTTTGTCATCAACAATGAAGGGGACAAATTATCCTTAGGTACTTAAAACACAATTTCTAGTGGAATTCAGCATGTTACCACGATTCACTTAAGGATATTCAAGTTATGCTCCCTCTGTCCAAGTTATTCTTATTAATGAATGCAGCATTCATTTCACTCCCCCTTTGTTTTGGAATTCATTTCAGACCCTTTTTTTTGTTTAAAATAGTTATCACAAGATGTGCTCCCCCTGTTTTATATGCATTGATAAGTTGTGTCAAATTTGAACACTTTGTTGGGGTATGTGGAGACCTTTGGTGATGAAGAGAATTGAAGGAGAATCAATTCTGCATAGTTCTGTCTGGCGGACTGTCAGAGTCGACTCGGGCTACAGTCGAGTCGACTCGGGAACAGTCGAGTCGACTCGAGGTCTGTCGAGTCGACCCGAGAAGAGAAAAGCCGCAAAAACCATGTTTCTGTCTGGACTGTCAGAGTCGACTCGAACTACAGTCGAGTCGACTCGGAGCATCGTCGAGTCGACTCGAGATACAGTGGAGTCGACTCGAGATCGTGCCAGTTAAACTGAAAATTGTCCAGACGTGCCAGAGTCGACTCGGACTTCAGCCGAGTCGACTCGGGCTCGCGGGAAATCATACGGATGAGTTTTTCTTTTGGTGTTTTGTTGGCGTTTCGACGGCTATGATCATCTGAAGGTCTTGAGACTATATATAGGACTCATGAGAGCCCTAGGAAAATAGGATTATTGGCCGTATATTTGAGAGAGACTCTTGTTTGTGAGGCTAGGGTTCTAGAGAAGAAGAGGATTGGGATCCTACTTCTTGTGCAAGGGGAATTCTGTGTGAATCTCTTGTAGATCGATCGCTTGTGATCGTTCGGGTGTGTGCTATCTCTGTAATCAGTTCATCCTTATTGAGATTTGGAGCGGTGGAGGACGTAGGCTATTTGTAGCCGAACCTCGTTACATCTTTGTGTTTGCTTTGCTATTTTCTTCCTTCTTCTTCCTTTGATCTTTGATAATCCGTTGCGGTGCTCAAGTGTTTTACCCTACTGATACCAAGGGGTAATCTTTTGCCCTTCGTAGGCGGAGCGAAGAGGTGATCCTTGAGTCCGGAGTCGAGGGAGCGAGAGAGTGCTTATCCGTTTGTATCTCTCTTGCTTGTCCGACGTCGGTGGCGGCGCTGGTGTGAGTGGGTTCCGGCGTGGGCTCCGACAACAATTGGTATCAGAGCTATTGGTTATTCTGCAATGGCGGATGAAGGGAAGTTGCGAATTGAGAAGTTCAATGGCACGAACTTCGGGTTTTGGAAGATGCAAATAGAAGATTACCTTTACCAGAAGGATCTCTATTTACCTCTTGGAGGTAGAGCAAAGAAACCAGAGAAGATGTCCGATGAAGACTGGGAGGTCCTCGATCGGAAGACGCTCGGCACCATCAGATTGTCACTTGCATCCCAAGTGGCATTCAACATCAAAAACGAGAAGACGACGATGGAGTTGATGGCAACATTGTCGCGGATGTACGAGAAACCCTCAGCATCAAACAAGGTATTTCTCATGAAGAGGTTGTTTAATCTTCGTATGAAAAATGGCGGCAGCGTAGCAGAATAACTCAACGAGTTCAATGGACTCACGGCCCAGTTGGAGTCAGTGGAGATTAGTTTTGACGATGAGATTCGGGCATTGCTAATCCTCTCCGGATTGCCTGATAGCTGGGAGGGCCTGGTGATGGCGGTGAGCAACTCTTCGGCAACGGGGAAGTTGATTTTTGATGACGTTGTGGGAGTGCTTCTGAGTGAAGAAGCAAGAAGGAAATCTTCTGGAGCTATGGAGTCATCTGGAAGTGCACTAAACACCTCTGACCGGGGAAGACAAAAGAAGGACGGTCGTTTTCGAAGCGACTCGAAGTCGAGATCCAGCAGGTCTCGAGCACCTCAGAATAAGGGAGCGAAGTGCTGGAACTGCGGGAAGACGGGGCACTTTAGGAGGGATTGCAAATCTCCTAAAGGGAAGCAAGGCGACCACACCGAAGGAGTCAGCAAGGATCTGGCAAATCTTGCTGAAGACGGTGATATGGATGCCCTCGTTCTATCTTTGTCTACCTGTGACGAGTCTTGGGTGATAGACTCGGGCGCGTCTTTCCATGCTACATCCCAACGGAAGCTTCTTGGAGGATATGAGAAGGGAGACTTTGGCAAAGTCTACCTAGGGGATGGAGAGCCTTGCACCATACAAGGAAGGGGAAGCGCGGAAGTGAAGTTGGTTTCTGGATCTTCACTTGAGCTTGAGGACGTACGGCACGTGCCTCAACTGCAGAGGAATCTGATTTCTGTTGGACAGTTGGCGAGCCAGGGGTACAAGGCTACTTTCACAGCTGATCAGTGGAAGATATCCAGAGGTTCGTTGACGGTGGCTAGTGGCAAGAAGGTTGGGACACTTTATGTCACCAACGGCACGGAGAACTCTATTGGAGTTGTTGCAGCAGATGTGGACACCAAGTTATGGCATTGTAGACTTGGGCACATGAGTTATCAGGGACTGGAGGTGATGCACCAGTTGGGAAAGCTGCAGGGTCTCAGGAGTGTTGAGATGGACTTCTGTGAGGATTGTGTTCTCGGAAAGCAGAAGCGTGTTTCATTCAACAAAGAAGGTAAACCTCGGAAGCAAGAAAAGCTAGATCTCGTGCACACGGATGTGTGGGGGCCTGCACCGGTTTCTTCCATTGGTGGATCTCAGTACTATGTTACTTTTATTGATGATGCTACCAGGAAGCTTTGGGTGTTTTTCTTGAAGCACAAGTCAGAGGTATTTGGGGTCTTCAGGAGATGGCAGGCGATGGTAGAACTCGAGACAGGAAAGAGGTTGAAATGCCTGAGATCGGACAACGGTGGTGAGTATTGTAGCAGGGAGTTTGAGGACTACTGTGCAGATGCTGGGATTGTCAGGCAGAGGACAGTTCCAGGAACACCACAACAAAATGGAGTTGCTGAAAGGATGAACAGAACAATTAATGAGCGTGCCAGGAGTATGAGGATACATGCTGGATTGCCACAGCAGTTTTGGGCGGAAGCAGTTAATACTGCTGCCTACTTGATCAACAGAGGGCCATCAAAGAAACTTGAATTTGGGATTCCTGAGGAAGCATGGACAGCGAAGAAGATTGATTTGGCGCACTTACGAGTATTCGGTTGTACCAGTTATGTCCATGTTGATTCCAGTCAAAGAAGCAAACTAGACGCCAAATCAAAGAAGTGTATTTTCGTTGGATACGGAGGTCAACAGTTTGGGTACCGGCTTTGGGATCCCGAACACAAGAAGATCATTCGTAGTAATGATGTGGTATTCAATGAGAAAATGCAGCAGAGCACTGAATCAGAAACAAAACCTGTTGAGCCGTGTTTTGTGGATCCTGAAGAGGAGCCTACAAATTCTGGTCAGAAGACTCAGTCAGAGCAAGAACCTGAAGCATTGGCACCCCCTCCACAACTAAGAAGGTCCACTCGTAGTACTCATGGGAAGCCTCCTCAAAGGTATGATGGGACTCTTAGTTATTTGTTGCTCACATATAATGGCGAATCTGAATGCTTCACGGAGGCATTGGAGGTTGATACCAGGAAGGAGTGGGAGTTGGCCATGGATGATGAGATGAAGTCATTGGAGCAGAATCAAACGTGGGATTTGGTGGATCTGCCCAAGGGGAAGAAAGCACTGTCAAACAAATGGGTTTACAGGCTGAAGGAAGAGCAGGATGGGAAGAAGCGATACAAGGCCAGGCTGGTTGTAAAAGGATTTCAGCAGAGAGCAGGTATCGACTTCACAGAGATCTTTTCTCCTGTAGTCAAGATGAGTTCTATTCGAGCGGTGCTGAGCATGGTGGCTGTAGAGGATCTTCACTTAGAGCAGCTTGATGTGAAGACGGCCTTTCTCTACGGAGATCTCGATGAGGAGATATATATGCAGCAGCCGGAGGGATACAATGCAGCTGGCACGGGTGACTTGGTTTGCAAATTAAAGAAAAGCCTCTATGGTTTGAAACAGGCACCCAGACAATGGTATCTCAAGTTCGATAGTTACATGCTTGAGATAGGATACAGGAGATGTCAGGAGGATCACTGTGGCTACTTCCGGGACTTCGGTACATCTTACATTATCTTGCTATTGTATGTTGATGACATGTTGTTGCAGGAGCTAGCATGCATGAGATTGCAAAATTGAAGCTGAAGCTGTCAAGAAAATTTGCAATGAAGGATCTAGGAGCAGCAAAACAGATCCTTGGGATGCGGATCAGTAGAGATAGGTCTAAACATATCCTCAGACTATCTCAGGCGGAGTACATCAGCCGAGTACTCAGGAGATTCTGCATGGAGGGTGCCAAACCTGTTGGCACACCGCTGGGTGCCCATTTTAAGCTCTCAAAAGGGCAAAGTCCGAAGACGCGGGTGGAGGAGCTCAATATGTCAAAAATCCCGTATGCATCGGCAGTGGGGAGCTTGATGTACGCTATGGTGTGTACGAGACCAGACATTGCTCAAGCAGTGGGAGTTGTGAGTCGCTTCATGAGCTGCCCAGGCTTGGAGCATTGGCGCGCAGTCAAATGGATACTGAGGTATCTGAAAGGCACTGAGCACATGTCATTGTGCTATGGAGGTTCTGAGATCCGGTTACAGGGCTATGTGGACTCAAACATGGCAGGGGACTTGGACGGCAGGAGAAGCACGACAGGGTACTTGTTCACCTTGGGCAGTGGAGCCGTCAGTTGGATTTCCAGGTTGCAACCAGTTGTTGCATTGTCGACTACGGAGGCGGAGTATGTGGCAGCCACAGAGGCGTGCAAGGAACTAATATGGCTTCAAGTCTTGATGAAGGAGCTTGGGAAGGAACAGAAGGATTGCATGTTATATTCAGATAGTCAAAGTGCAATTCATCTGGCAAAGAATTCAGCTTTCCATTCAAGGACGAAGCATATTGACATAAGGTACCACTTCGTGAGGTCATTGCTCGAGCAGGGACTCGTCAAGTTGGAGAAGATTCATACAAGTCAGAATCCTGCAGATATGTTGACGAAGGTCGTCACGGTGGAGAAGCTGAGGAGTTGTTCAGCTTCTGCTGGTCTTCATGCTTGAAGACGTTGAGGAGGCATCGTACCTATTTCACTAGGATGATTTAGTTTCAGTGGGAGCACAGAGGAGAGCCAAGTAACAAGAGGATATACCCAAGGTCTCCAAGTGGGAGATTGTTGGGGTATGTGGAGACCTTTGGTGATGAAGAGAATTGAAAGAGAATCAATTCTGCATAGTTCCGTCTGGCGGACTGTCAGAGTCGACTCGGGCTACAGTCGAGTCGACTCGGGAACAGTCGAGTCGACTCGAGGTCTGTCGAGTCGACCCGAGAAGAGAAAAGCCGCAAAAACCATGTTTCTGTCTGGACTGTCAGAGTCGACTCGAACTACAGTCGAGTCGACTCGGAGCATCGTCGAGTCGACTCGAGATACAGTGGAGTCGACTCGAGATCGTGCCAGTTAAACTGAAAATTGTCCAGACGTGCCAGAGTCGACTCGGACTTCAGCCGAGTCGACTCGGGCTCGCGGAAAATCATACGGATGAGTTTTTCTTTTGGTGTTTTGTTGGCGTTTCGACGGTTATGATCATCTGAAGGTCTTGAGACTATATATAGGACTCATGAGAGCCCTAGGAAAATAGGATTATTGGCCGTATATTTGAGAGAGACTCTTGTTTGTGAGGCTAGGGTTCTAGAGAAGAAGAGGATTGGGATCCTACTTCTTGTGCAAGGGGAATTCTGTGTGAATCTCTTGTAGATCGATCGCTTGTGATCGTTCGGGTGTGTGCTATCTCTGTAATCAGTTCATCCTTATTGAGATTTGGAGCGGTGGAGGACGTAGGCTATTTGTAGCCGAACCTCGTTACATCTTTGTGTTTGCTTTGCTATTTTCTTCCTTCTTCTTCCTTTGATCTTTGATAATCCGTTGCGGTGCTCAAGTGTTTTACCCTACTGATACCAAGGGGTAATCTTTTGCCCTTCGTAGGCGGAGCGAAGAGGTGATCCTTGAGTCCGGAGTCGAGGGAGCGAGAGAGTGCTTATCCGTTTGTATCTCTCTTGCTTGTCCGACGTCGGTGGCGGCGCTGGTGTGAGTGGGTTCCGGCGTGGGCTCCGACAACACACTTAAGGTATGTTATGAGATTTTTATGGCACATCACAGAATCACATACACAAGGTTTGATTCCACAGAATTTGAAACATACACAAAGTTTCAAAGGAATTGTATGACATTCATATATCATTGCAATCATTTGAGGTCATTACAAAGTTAAGAAAGGAAATCATTACAAGTATTGATTCCTAATACAAAAGAAGTTTCAAAATGAGCATAGGGTTTACAAAAAGAAGAAGAACCCTAGATGTCTACAAGATGTCCTTCACCGGCGACGTGGCTCAATAGCTCTAGCCGCTGCCTCTATAAATGCATTTATTGAATCTAGTAGAGTCTTAAACTGATCTCCCTGAGATTGATGGAAGGCTGCTACTAGTGCTTCAAACTCAAGACTCGCCCTTTCAATTTTTCCTTTAAGTTGGGCAGCCACGGTGCCTACACTGCCTCCAGGGCTTGTCAACTCTTGAAGACCATCTGATATGATCTTCAATTTCTCCTGTAGCTCAATTGATCTTATAGTTTGGATGGTACTCACATGAACCAATTCTGATGCTGTAGCTTCTACCTGAGTTTTGATTTCCTTCAATTCTTGTAGAAGAGCTTCATGTGAGGTACGGATGGGGGCCAACTCAGCAGTGATCATCGATCTCATCTCCTCCCTCATCTGCTGGCATATCACAGATGCTAGAGTGTGCATCTGTTCATCTGATAGGGAGAAAGGCCCACTGACTGGAGGAGGAGGAGGCATAGAGGTGGAAGGTCCAGCTGAGCTGGAGGGTACATCAGGGAAGGCCATATGGCTATGTGGAGGAGAGTGGTGGTCAGGCTCCTGATGTGGGATCTCGGGCTCTAAGGTTTGAGGTTTTCTTTTAGGGACCTTAACCCAAGACCCATCTACCTTGTGAAACTCCATTCTACGCATTGTGCTTTCATTATAGTAGTCGGTGTTTCTTAAAGGTTTTGCAGGCTCATTTTCTGGAATGGGAACTTTGAAATGTTTGAACAGTAAAGTAAAGATCATTCCATAGGGTATGCTAAATCTAGAATACCTATGACATATAGAGATGTAGTTTAACATAAGTCTAGGGAGGTTTAGGGAAATCCCTAGTAAGATATGGTGCATGATAGCTAAGTCTCGCTCCGAAACGAAATCGAAGCAGCCGGTTTTTGGAAGCAAGACCCGGTTCACAATGCTCAAAAGCAATCTCATTTCGGCATTGAGGTCTTGGGAGTTAACTACATCAAGAGGGCCACAGTCCTCTCGTCCTAAAACTATGTTTAGTGCAATCTCCCTTTGGGGATGTGAGGTCGGAGCCTCACCGTATTTAGGGATTTGCAATATGCTAGATAGGATATCCTCATTAATCTCTATCAATGTCCCTCGGACATATCCAGTGTACCCCGAGTCCCCTAAGGCCATGTTGCTAAACATTTCTCTAACTAGGCCGGAATAGGTTGATGTGTTTAGGGTACAAAGGTATTTCCAACCTTGGGCACGGAGTCTCTCTCCAATAGAGAACCCCTCACTATCTAGAAATTGGAAGTCAATGTACCTACCAGTGGTTACTGTGCGATTTGCACAGGAAAGGGTCGTGGTTGGCGGAGCAACCGGAGGAGACGGCGCGGAAGGCTCTTCCCTCCGTTCCTCGTCGTCGGTCGCTACCCTAGAATGCCTCCCACAGGTTCTCCTAGCTCTTTTAGGTGCCATGGCTCGGAAACCCTAGGGAAATGGGGAGAAAGAGGCTAGGGTTTGTGGTGGAGAGAAAATGGAAGCTAGGGTTTTGTGTTTTCGTTGGGGACGAAAGAGGATAGCTCGGGTCGGCTCGAGCTGTTTCGACCTAATTTAAAAACTTTCGTTCGGTCCCCGAGACGTCTCCACGACTAACGCGAGACGTCTCGCCGGGGGGACGTCTTTGTGATTTGCCAGAGACGTCTCCGGCACTGAAAATTTTCTGAATGATTTCTATCTTTTCCCAATTTATTTTATTTAACCACACTAATCAACATGATTTCTTTTGGTGAATATAGAGTGAGTTTGTTTGTGATCCTCCCCTTTAATAATATACCCTATAAAAGTTTGACAATGATTTTTGAATTATTAATATTGAAATGAGGAATGTTTGACCAAATTTCGAATACCTATGAAATAGGCTCTGAAAATATCTCCATGAAGAGTCCAAGGGAGGGTAACCATCCTCCGGAAAGTCAAACAGTTCGTCATTTAACTTAGATAGATTCATGCTTTCACTTAATAGATACTAGGTTTGCTATTTGTGACTTTGAGGTGGATTGCTAGTTTGAGTAGCAAAGCATTGCAATACAAGTTCAATTTATTTGCTAGGATCATACAAGCTCAAAGCATTCCTTAAGAAGTTGAACCTATCTTTACAAAGGGGCTTTGTAAAGATATCGGCCAATTGATTTTCAATACATACATACTGAATCATCACATCATTTTTCAGCACATGATCCCTTATAAAGTGATGCCTAATCTCTATATGTTTTGATTTTGAGTGTTGGACAGAATTTTTTGTTAAATTAATTGCACTTGTATTATCACATCTAATTGGTATAGTCCATTTTGATACCGAAGTCTTCAAGTTGTTGCTTAATCCAAAGAACTTGGGCACAACAGCTTCCAGCTGCAATGTACTCAGCCTCAGCTGTGGATAAGGCAACTGAATTCTGTTTCTTGCTAAACCAAGAAACCAAATTAGCACCCAAGAATTGACATGTGCCACTTGTGCTTTTTTTGTCGAGTTTGCACCCGGCAAAATCAGCATCGGAATAAGCAATTAAGTTTATATCAGATTGTTTAGAATACCATAAGCCTACATTAGATGTCCCTACTAGATATCTGAATATTCTCTTAACAGCTTGCAAGTGTGATTCCTTAGGACATGCTTGGTATCTAGCACACATGCAAACACTGAATAATATATCTGGCCTACTAGCAGTAAGGTAAAGTAAAGAGCCTATCATACCTCTGTACAATTTGCAGTCTATACTTTTACCTTTTTCATCTTTGTCAAGCTTGCAACTTGAGCCCATGGGTGTGCTGATTTCCTTTGCATCCTTCATCTTGAATTTTTCCAACATTTCCTTGATATATTTGGACTGACTGATGAAGATGCCTTCCTCTGATTGTTTTATTTGTAGCCCAAGGAAGAAGTTGAGCTCACCCATCATGCTCATTTCAAATTCTCCCTGTATAAGCTTGGCAAACTCTTGACAAAGACTATCATTAGTAGCACCAAAAATTATATCATCTACATAAATTTGCACAAGCAATAAGTCATTCCCTTTTCTTTTAATGAAGAGGGTTTTGTCTACATTTCCTCTCTTAAATTTATTTTCAATTAGAAAATTACTTAATCTTTCATACCATGCCCTAGGGCCTTGCTTAAGTCCATACAATGCTTTATGCAATTTATAAACGTAATCTGGATGTAAGTGGATTTCAAAACCTGGAGGTTGTCCTACATAAACTTCCTCCATTATATAACCATTTAAAAAGGCACTTTTTACATCCATTTGATAGAGTTTAAAATCCATGAAGCACGCATATGCCAGAAGTAGTCTAATAGCTTCTAACCTAGCAACAGGAGCAAAAGTTTCATCAAAATCTATTCCTTCCTCCTGATTATAGCCTTTGGCAACTAGTCTAGCTTTGTTTCTTATAACTATTCCATCTTCATCTAGTTTATTTTTATATACCCACTTGGTGCCTATAATTGAAACATTAGGAGGTCTTTTCATTAGAGTCCAAACTTGATTTCTCTCAAATTGATTTAATTCCTCTTGCATAGCATTTATCCAATTTTCATCCTTTTCGGCTTTCTCTAGTGATTTAGGCTCTATTTGTGAAACGAAAGCAAGATAATTACTAGTATTTCTTAGAGAGGATCTTGTCCTTACCCCTTGTGAGGGATCACCAAGGATTAAATCCCTTGGATGACCATGTGCATACCTCCATTCCCTCGGAAGATCTTGATTTCTTGTTTGGGGTTGATCTTCTTCATCTTGCTGAATTGTATCTTCCTTGACTTCATCCTCAAGTTGTTTGTCTTGTATGGAGAACTCCTTCATTCTGTCTTCAAGTATACCTGCATCACCATCTTCTTCTTTTCTAGAAGAATCTCCATTAGCTTCATCAAAAACAACATGAATGGATTCTTCAACAACGAGAGTTCTCTTGTTGAAGATCCTGTATGCTCTACTAGATGAGGAATAACCTAAGAAGATCCCCTCATCTGATTTAGCACTAAATTTACTTAGATTGTCCTTTCCATTGTTTAAAGTAAAGCAACGACAACCGAAAACATGAAAATAACATATATTTGGCTTCTTATTATTCAGCAACTCATAAGGTGTTTTCTTTAAAATAGATCTGACTAATGCACGATTTAGAATGTGACATGCAGTATTTATTGCTTCAGCCCAAAAATATTTTGGTAGATCCGATTCGCACAACATGGTACGAGCCATATCTGCTAGTGTGCGATTCTTCCTTTCTACCACCCCATTTTGTTGGGGTGTCCTAGGGGCCGAGAAATTGTGATTGATACCATTTTCGTCACAAAATTTTTCAAAGTGCTGATTTTCAAACTCGGTACCATGATCACTCCTAATTGCTTTTAGTTTAAGATTAAGTTCATTCGAAATTCTGTTATGAAACTTGATAAAAGCGGGAAAGGACTCATCTTTATGTGCAAGAAATGAAACCCATGTAAAACGTGAAAAATCATCAACAATTACAAGACCAAATTTCTTACCCCCTAGACTAGCAGTTCTAGTGGGTCCAAACAAATCCATGTGAACTAGTTCTAGGGGTTTTGATGTTGAGACTATGTTCTTAGACTTGAAAGAACTTCTTGTTTGTTTCCCTAATTGACATGCAGCACAAATTTTGTTCTTTTCAAAGTCTATTTTTGGTAGTCCTTTTACTAGATCTTTTGTAATCAATTTAGAAATTAAATCCATGCTAGCATGCCCTAACCTACGATGCCATAACCAACTAGTCTCATTGACTTTGGTACTCATGGCTACAAGACATTGGCCATCCTTCATGGTGAGATCATCAAGATCTACCATGTAAACATTTCCATGCCTATGTCCTGTAAGTATGATCTTATTGTCAACTGGACTACTAATTATGCATAGTGAAGATTCAAATGACACTTTAAAGCCCTTGTCACAAAATTGACTTATACTTAATAAATTATGTTTTAGTCCATTAACTAACAATACATTGTCAATAAATGAGGAGGGTGATATGGAGATTTTACCAACACCAATGATTTGACCTTTAGCATTGTCTCCAAATGTGACTACTCCTCCTTCTTTTGATTTCAAGGTGACGAAGAGACTCTTGTCACCGGTCATATGCCTTGAGCAACCACTATCAAGATACCACATTCTCTTTTTACTCCCGGCTGCCAGGCATACCTGCAAAATAATCATGTGAAGCTCTTAGGTATCCAAGTTTTCTTGGGTCCTTCTTGGTTAGTGTAGTTGGTTCCCTTAGGCACCCATACTTTAGTTGTGTTTTTACCCTTTACAAATGTATTCTTGTTAGTTTGAATCTTTCTTTGAATGCAAGAATAGACTTTATGTCCACTTTTTCCACAATGAAAGCATGTAGGTTTTTCAGTTTTGACATCTTTTGCTTTCACAAAGAAATTATTTAGATACTTTTGTTGTTTGCTAGTTTTATATCCTAATCCGGCTTTATTAAAAACAGCTCTTTGATTGGATAGAATAAGATTTAATTTTTCAGAGCTTTGTGTAAATTTCTCCACAATTGGTTTGTACTTATATACCTCATTTTTAAGAATAAAATTTTCTTTAGCCAATTCTTCCTTATCATTTTTAAGGGATTCAACATTTTGCGCAAGTGAGGTATTACTATTCAGTAGGGATTTAACTTTTAGATTTAATTCCTTAATTAGTGTTTTTGCCGTTTAATTTTCAATGCTAAGTTTTGAATTTTTATTTTCTAGGTCAATGGTGTTAACATTTTTAACGCTCTCCTTCTCAATCAATAGGTTTTTAATATCATCCTTTAGTTTTTGATTGGAGGCCTTTAATTCTTTATTCTTTGCTCCTAGCATACTACAATCACTCATGAGTTCTTGAAAAGCTTCATATAATTCTTCTAATGTAAAATTTGTAGTTGAGCTTTGACATACCTCATCGTCTTCGAATGCCATGAAGCACAAGTTGGCGGTCTCCTCCTTCTCTTCCTCGGAGGAGGATGTGTCACTATCATCCCACGTTGCTTTCAACGCCTTCTTCTTCTTCTTTCCAAAGTGCTTCTTCTGTTGAGGGCATTCGGAATGGATGTGTCCCGGTCTCTTGCAATCATAATATATGATTGGGTCTCTTTCCTTTTCTTTTTCCTTTTCCCAATCATTTCTCCCTCCAAACTTCTTTCTTGGGAAGGGTTTCTTTCTTCTCATGAATTTCTTAAACTTCCTTACTATTAAACCCAAATCCTCATCTTCGCTTTCTTCTTCACTCCCACTACTTTCTTCTTCACACACACTCGAAGTAGCCTTGAGTGCGATTGTCTTCTTCTTTGGCAAATCTTCTTCATGTTGCTTCATTGTGAGCTCATGCGTCATCAATGAGCCCAATAGTTGTTCAAGCCCCAATGTGTTGAGGTCTTTGGCTTCTACGATCGCCGTGACCTTCGCTTCCCATGCTTTTGGCAAAGACCTGAGAATTTTACTCACAAGTTCTGGGTTAGTGTAAGATTTACCTAAATTTTTTAGACCATTTATTATGTCCGTGAAGCGTGTGAACATGCATGAAATGGTTTCATTGGGTTCCATCTTAAATAACTCATATTTGTGAACTAGAATGTTCACTTTAGACTCTTTGACTTGATTTGTACCCTCGTGGGTAACTTCAAGCCTATCCCATATTTCCTTGGCGGAATTACAGGTGGAAACTCTATTGAACTCATTCACATCTAGAGCACAGAATAATGAGTTCATGGCTCTAGCATTGAGTTGAACCATCCTATTATCATTCTCATCCCAATCCTCCTCAGGTTTGGGAACTTGAATGCCATTAACCATGTGAGATGGTTCGTGTGGTCCCTTGATTATGACCCTCCACAAGGCATAATCTTGTGCTTGAATAAAAATTCTCATTCTAGTCTTCCAATAGGTATAATTTGTCCCATCGAAGAGTGGAGGTCTATTGGTTGCCTGCCCCTCAGCAGGAATATTATTGAAGGGTGTTGCCATCTAGATCTTTGGCTAAGACGGTTAGGTCTTCAAGAAATACACAGAGCACCTGCTCTGATACCACTTGTTGCCCAGAGATGGTCACCCAAGAGGGGGGTGAATTGGGTGTTTTAAAACTTTTTGACTAATTAAAATCAAATACTCAAGTGTGTGTGCAAAGATAAAACTAGAGTAGCAATCACAGTCAATCGCAAACACACAAAGGTTTATAGTGGTTCGGAGCTTCCACTGCTCCTACATCCACTCTCCAAACACCTTTGGAAATTTTCACTATAATCAGCGATTACAGTACGGTAGTTTTGCGAGTTCACTACCCAACTCGTTGTTTTACCCCGGGCTAACAACGAACCCTACAATTCCCCAATTTAATCTAGGCTTGGGACGCCTATCCCTTGTTCCAAGTCCCTTGACTGGAACAAGCACAATAAACAAAGGTTTTACAAAAGATTTCAAAGCTCTTAATAAGCAAATATGACAATGAGAAATAATGAAAAACCCGGAAGAATCCTTTTGCCGTTGGAAGCGTGGAAAATGGTGATTCTTCCGATGTGGATCGCGTTGGGTTGAATGTGAGCTTTGAATGCCGAGTGGGAGTGAGTGGTTGAGCACGAAATCAGTTGGGAAAAACTCGAATGCACTTGATTTCTCCTCTTGAAAGCTCTAACTCCCTTGAACCTCTTTTTCTTTCTTCTCTCTTGAATGATCTTGTGTTGGGTTGGTGAGAAGTTCTTTTAAGGCACTTAAAAGCTCCCTTTTATAGCCCAAAAAGCAATAGATCCGTTAGACACAAAAATATGACCGTTTGAAATTCAAATTTACCTGAAAAAGTGTGTCAGTCGCATCCCAGGCGCTCCGGAGACGTCTCCGCTTCAACGCGAGACGTCTCGGCTGTCTAAATTTTCTTTTGACGATGTTTGGAGTCGACTCTGCGCTTTACGGGGACGACTCCGCAGAAGGACTCTATGACTTCTTGTTTTTCTGTTTTTCTGAGAGAGTCGCCTCGCCACTTTACGGGGACGTCTCGGGATGTTTATGCTTTCTGCATGGGGACGACTCCGCTGCCTCGGGGACGACTCCGCTGTTTTATCTCTGAAAAACAAGTCCTCTAGAATTCTCTGAGAGAGTCGACTCCGCGCTTTCAGGGGACGTCTCGGCAGTTCTGTCAACGAAAAACACATCCTCTGGAATACCCTGAGAGAGTCGACTCCGCGCTCTCTGGGGACGACTCGGAAGGTCTGCTTTTTACTCGCGGGGACGACTCCGCGTCCTGTGGAGACGACTCGCGCGCATCCCTTGAAATCGGCCTTTCTGCCGCCTCTGAGAGAGTCGACTCCGCAGTGTCGGGAGTCAACTCCGACCCTGCGAGACGCCTCGCCAGGTGCCGGGGACGTCTCCAGACGTGCTAATTCTTCCTGTTTGTGCCAGAGACGTCTCTGAGACGACCCAGAGACGTCTCGGCTGTCCCTGATCTGTTTTCTTCAACTCAAAAATTATTCAATAAATTATTAAAAAATATGGAAACTTGCCTAGACATTTCTTAACAATATTCTTAATTAATCACCAGAAATCCTCAAGTAAATTGTTAAGATAAATGGAATTATACTCTAGTATTTTGTATTCATCAAAATCCATTAGGCGGTCAACACCTACATTCATCTAAACAAATTTTTGACAATCTGTCAAACATTTAGAAATCAAAATTTAGATGAAGAGGGTATTAAATTAAGGTTATTTCCCATGACTTTAGAGGATCGTGCTGCTACATGGCTGTATTCCCTAGCTTCAAATTCCATCACATCATGGGAACAACTATCTAGGAAGTTCATGGCTAAGTTCTATCCCATGGTAAAAACTGAAAAAATTAAGGATGCAATCAGAACTTTTAGAGGAAAATCTGAGGAGGAATTTTTCCAACTATGGGAAAGATTCCATGATCTTTTGGTCAAGTGCCCCCACCATGGGCTTGACAAGGCTGATCTAGTACATTTCTTTTACAAAGGACTACCTCCGGCACATAGAAACATGATCGAGTCCATGCACAAAGGTAGGTTCATGGACCAAACCCCGGATCAAGCCTATGAATTTCTTGTTGACTTAGCCGAGAACGCTCAAAATTGGAGTAGCTATGGTGAGGAAGTAAATAGAGATGAGTTCGGATCTAGAAAATCAGGTAATTATGAAATGAAAGCAGACCCAGAACTCAAAAATGTCATGTCCAATCTGGTGACTAGAATGAACAACTTAAGCAAAAAGTTTGATGCTTTCACTGTTTCCACTAGCTCGAGTTCATATAAAGAGTTAAATCCCATCATGAAAGTGGATCACGAGTCACATAGTTTATGTATCTTGTGTAATAGTTCTGAGCATCTAGTGGAGTGTTGTCCTAGTTTACCCAACATTAAGGCTGAGCAGGCAAATGCTCTTAACTCATATAGTGCCTTCAAGAAGCCCACTCCCAATTCATTCAGCCCGGTCTACCATCCTGATAATAGGTTCCACCCAAATTTCTCATACAAGCAAAATGAACCTATTCAGCATCAAGGTGGTCCACCAGGTTTTCAGAAGAATTTTCCCAGGATAGATCCATCACAAATAAACCAATCATTGGCTCCACCTATTCCTACTTATAGTGCCCCTATCCCTCAGCAAACTACATCATTGGAAGCCATGATGGCTAACATGATGAAGCAGCAACAAGACTTCATCCAACAGCAACAACAGACCAACATGGCTCAAACCCAGACTAACCAATTTCATGCGCAAGCGATTGCAAAACTTGAGGTTAGTCTGAGCCAAATAGCCAACTCTCTAGGGGATAGGAAGAAAGGTGAATTGCCCAGTCAGCCAGTACCTAACCCTAGTAGACAACAGAATCAAGGGCCGAGAGGCCAGTTTCAGATTGATTCTAATGGAAACCCTACCCATGAAGTCCAGGCAATCACCACTTTACGGTCTGGCAAGCAAGTGGACAACAAAGTCCAACTTCCTGTGCAAGAAAAAGAAGAAAAGCATGAACCAAACCCCACCCAGAAAAAGGCACAAGAACAGGAAACACAAGGAATAGAGGAGAAACCAATAGAAACTTACACACCTAAGGCTCCCTTTCCTAGTAGACTACAAGACTCAAAGAAAAAATCTCAGTACGATGAAATTATGGAAGTCTTTAAAAATGTTCAAATAAATTTACCCTTCTTAGATGCCATCAGACAGATCCCCTCCTATACAAAATTCTTAAAAGACCTAACCACAGTGAAAAGGAAAATCAGTATTCCTAGGCAAGCTGTGATGGCGGCACAAGCTCATCTCTTATTCAACAACAGATTGCCCCAAAATATAAGGACCCTGGTTGCCCCACTGTTGAAATTAAAATAGGAGACGCCATCATTCGGAGAGCCCTACTAAACTTAGGAGCAAGTGTAAACCTATTACCCTATTCTGTCTACACCGAACTAGGTTTGGGGGAATTAAAACCCACAAACATTACCTTATCATTAGCAGATAGGACTGTGAAGTATCCCAAAGGAATTGTAGAGGATGTGATTGTAAAAGTTAATGAATTCTACTACCCTGTGGATTTTGTAGTCCTTGAAACTGAACCAGTAAAAAATCCAGAAAGTCACATTCCGGTGATCCTAGGTAGACCATTTTTTGCCACTTCAAATGCTGTGATTAGTTGCCGAAATGGAATAATGACTCTAGCCTTTAGGAACATGACTATCCAGCTCAATGTTTTTCATAGTAGTAGTCAGTCAACTGAGATGGACGATTTGGAAGAAATTCACATAATTGAGAATATAATTAGCAGTTCTTTTAAAGAGTCGAGTTATTCTGACCCATTAGAAAGATGTTTGGCTAATTTTGGTCAAGATTGCGAGTCAAGTCAAGAGGTTAATGCATTGTTAGATTCCATTCCTGTGATGGATACTAGCAGATGGGCCACCAAGTTTGAATCATTGCCTATTTTGGAATCTCAGCTAGTGTCATCCAATGTCAAACCTCCACAACTAGAACTCAAAGACCTTCCCGAAAACTTGAAGTATGCATTTCTTGGAGAAAACAAGACCTTACCTGTTATAATTGCATCGAATCTAACTAAAGAACAGGAAGAGAAGCTGTTAAGTATCCTTCGGAAGAATCAGGAAGCTATCGGTTGGTCTATAGCTGATATTAAGGGGATTAGTCCTTCTGTGGTCCAACATAAAATCCATCTAGAAGAAGATGCAAAAATTTCTAGAGAACCACAAAGGCGACTTAATCCAATCATGAAGGACGTAGTTCGAGCCGAGGTCATCAAGCTTTTAGATGCAGTGATTATATATCCTATTTCTGATAGTCAGTGGGTAAGCCCAGTTCAAGTCGTACCTAAAAAGTCTGGCATCACTGTGGTGAAAAATGATCACAATGAGTTAGTCCCTACTCGAGTCCAAACGGGATGGCGAGTATGCATCGACTATAGGAAGCTTAATGCCATGACTAGGAAAGACCACTTTCCTCTACCCTTCATCGATCAAATGCTAGAACGGCTAGCTGGCCACTCCCATTACTGTTTCCTCGATGGTTATTCTGGATATAACCAAGTCCCTATCGCACGTGAGGATCAAGAGAAAACCACATTCACCCGTCCTTATGGCACTTTTGCCTATCGTCGCATGCCTTTTGGGCTATGCAATGCACCAGCTACATTCCCACGGTGTATGATGAGTATTTTCTCCGACATGGTGGAAAAATTTTTAGAAGTTTTCATGGATGATTTTTCTGTATTTGGATCCAATTTTGAGGAATGTCTCCACCACTTGACACTTGTTGTAGAACGCTGTAAACAGAAAAACATAGTTCTTAACTGGAAGAAGTGTCATTTCATGGTAGAATCAGGTATTGTTTTAGGACACATTGTGTCACAAAGGGGAATTGAGGTGGATAAGGCCAAAGTAGAATTAATTGCTAAATTGCCACCTCCCAAAACTGTTAGGGAAGTCAGATCCTTTTTAGGGCATGCGGGTTTTTACCGCCGCTTTATCAAGGATTTCAGTAAATTGTCGAAACCCTTATGCGATTTGTTGGCGAAAGATGCTACTTTTAATTTTTCGCCAATTTGTATAACTGCTTTCGAAAGACTAAAGTCTGAACTAACTTTAGCACCCATCATAAGGAGTCCTGATTGGAGTCGTCCTTTTGAAATCATGTGTGATGCATCCGATTATGCCATAGGTGCTGTCTTAGGTCAGCGAGTAGAGAAGCTTCCCCATGTTATTCATTATGCAAGCAAAACTCCAAATGACGCCCAACTCAACTATTCCACCACTGAAAAAGAATTGTTGGCAGTTGTTTTTGCTCTAGATAAATTCCACCCCTACCTGATAGGATCTAAGGTTCTTATTTATTCTGATCATGCCGCCCTTAAGTACCTTCTCACAAAGAAGGATGCTAAGGCAAGGCTCATTCGTTGGATCCTATTGCTCCAGAAATTTGATCTCGAAATTCGAGACAAAAAGGGATCTGAAAATGTAGTAGCTGACCACTTGTCGAGACTAATTGTTGAGTCATCTGCAGAATCATTACCTGTATCCGAAACTTTTCCGGATGAACAACTAATGATGATTTTCCATACCAATGTTCCATGGTATGCTGACATAGTCAACTACCTCGTTACTGAACAAATGCCTAGCTCTTGGACCAAACAGGAGCAATGTCGCTTCCTAGCTCGTGTGAAGTGGTATTTTTGGGATGAACCATACCTATTTAAATATTGCCCTGATCAGATCATCCGACGGTGTATTCCTGAATACGAACAAAGGAAAGTCCTTTTCTTTTGTCATGACCATGCCTGTGGTGGTCATTTCAGTGGTAACAAGACGGCTGCAAAGGTTTTGCAGTGCGGATTCTATTGGCCCACACTATTTCATGACTCACACGAGTATTGCAAATCATGTGACCGATGTCAAAGACTAGGAAAAATTTCAAGAAAAAATGAGATGCCCCTGAACCCGATCTTAATTGTAGAAATCTTTGATGTTTGGGGTATTGATTTTATGGGTCCTTTTCCTATGTCATTTGGGCACCAGTACATACTCCTAGCTGTTGACTATGTGTCCAAGTGGATTGAGGCTGTCGCATGTAAGACCAATGATCATAAAGTAGTGATCAAGTTTCTTAAGGAGTCTGTCTTTGCTCGCTTTGGCACCCCTCGTGCTATCATTAGTGATGGGGGGAAATATTTTTGCAATAGAATTTTTAAAGCCCTTGCTAGGAAGTACAACATCACCCATAAGGTCGGTACACCATATCATCCACAAACGAGTGGACAAGTTGAGATTTTCAAGAGAAAAATCAAGACCATTCTTGAAAAAACTATCAATCCATCTCGAAAGGATTGGTCCCTTAGGTTAACAGATGCATTGTGGGCATATCGTACGGCCTACAAAACACCAATTGGAATGTCCCCATATAGGATTGTCTATGGCAAGGCTTGCCATTTACCTGTCGAGTTAGAACACAAGGCGTATTGGGCAATCAAACGCCTAAATTTCGATCTCGACAAGGCAGGAGAACATAGAAAGCTTCAGCTCGACGAGCTTGAAGAAATTAGGAACGATGCTTACGAGTGTGTTAAGAAGTACAAGGATCGCATGAAAGTCATGCATGATAAAATGATTACTCGTAAAGAGTTTTACCAAGGACAAAAAGTTCTCTTATATGATTCTCGGTTACATCTATTCCCTGAAAAACTTAAATCTCGCTGGACTGGCCCATACACAGTAGAGAAAGTGCACCCGCATGGTGCAGTAGTAATATGCAATACCAAGGATGGTAGGTCCTTTCAAGTCAATGGACATCGTTTAAAACCATACCTTGAGTATCTGAGTCCAGAAGTCGAGGAGACACTTCTGACCAATCCTATCTATTATGAGTAAATCGGAATTGTCTGGCTGAAGACATAAAATTTAGCGCTCTTTGGGAGGCAACCCAACATGTAAGTTTCTTTTATTAAAAAAAAAATCATCAATAAATTACTAACATGCAGGTTTGGGGGATTTTGTCCCAACTTTCAATTAACCCACCCATATCAGGTACTTCTCCTCTGTCCTCTTACTGCTTTAAATTTTCTTTAACATTGAGGACAATGTTAGATTTAAGTTTGGGGGTATTTTTACGCATTTGAAATTTTATTAAAAAAAAAGTTTTTAGTTAAAATTTTTGAAAAAACAAAAAAAATACAACACACAAGGTATATAAAATCTAAGAGCCCAATGACTAGTTGGAAGTAGTGCAAAGTGAGTTCTTTTTATTAAGTTTCTTTTAGTGAGTTGTAAGCTAATTAGTGCTTTGAATTTCACAACATATCTGGCCTGCATTTTCTAAGGTATAGGTTCGACATTGTGTTGAGAATATGGTAGCAACCTTGAATCCTGATGAACCATCTTTTTCTGATCCAAAAAAAAAAAAAAATGGTGGATTTAGTCAGGTACATCGAAAAGAGCTACCTATTGTCAAAGGTCAGCGGGCTTGTGATGAGGAACCCGAGCATAGGTCCGTAGGGGAGTCTTGATGCCCGACACCTCATGCCAACTGGTGTGAGAATTGTCGACTAATTGCTCGCTACATGGAGGAATCATCACAGGAGTAAAAGTGCACAATATATACATTATCATTTCTCTTTAATGCAAAAAAAAACAAAAAAAAACAAAAAAAAATGAAAAAAAAGTATATTGACCTTAAGAAAGACAATAGTGTGAAAGCCGTCGTTGTAAAAATTCGAGTAAACTAGAATATTACAGATAAAACCCATGAGGTATTAAAGTAAACATCCACAGCTCTCGAAATCCTGCAGAAAAGATAATTTTGAATCAGCAAATAGGTCTTGTCCGACCAATTCTTGGAAACTACTAATATTAGCGATATTTTGGAGATCCAAAACCTTAGCTTGTGCATGGTCCAAACTTCACTGAGCACTCAAGTATAAATAAGTCTTACAACTTCCTAACGGAAAACTTAATAACTTCAACTTAAATTGCATACTAACCTAGAAATTGGGCTACTTAGTAATTAAAACATTGTGTGCTTTTGAAATTCTTATCAGTTATGTACTTGAAATAAGACTTTCATTTCACAAACCAAATTTTATTTTGGGATTGAAGTTTGTGGGTAACTTCACTGCAAACCCTCACGAGACAACACTCGGGTAACCTAAGGATTTAAAGGCTTATTGCACGTGCTAAGTGCAATCGTAATGCTCTACGAAAATGAGTATTTATCTTAGTATATTTATATAATAAATTACACTTTTGCACTCTTATTTTATCATTTTCGCACTAAATTGCTAGAGACTAGCAATAAGCTAGTTGGGGGGTGTGATGAGAGTACAAAAGTGCGACCTATATGTCACCTAAATTAGTATTATTGCTAACCGATAATGATAAATTCACTGGATTAATATTATATTTGGATTTGGCACAGATTATCATAAATTAGAGATAAAATGCACATTGAGTACAAATTTGACTTCCCAGACCCGACTCAGGTCCGAGTGGGTTCGGGTCCGAATCGAGTCCAATTTTTCTGTGACCAAGTTACACTGCAACATGCTTGAGAAGCATTATACAAGAGTTGTATACTCATCCATCTATGTGTCACCAATAACTGTTAGGTGAGGTGGCATGTAAATCGGTGGGACCGCAGTACCCACTAGAAACCCTAGTCGTGTGGGATTTCCGTTTCCCTACCAGGGGAGTGTGAGGAATTCGAGAAAATAGTGGGAGTTATATTTGTTCTAAAAGACCTTAGAACAGATTAGGATCAAGTACAAAAGTCTAACTAGAATCTTTACTCTCTGCAGATACAATGTCGGCTTCAAACCCTTTGACCCGTATTCTTGAGACCAACCGACTGACCGGATCCAATTACAAGGACTGGCTTAGAAACCTCAAAATTGTTTTGGACTGTGAGAAAATAGGCTACATACTCGATTCAGATATCCCCACACTACCAACACGTCCTACTGATGTTCAGCGTGAGATGCATAAAAAGTGGTTGGATGATGACATTAGAGTAAAATGCTATATGATGGCATCCATGTCTAATGAACTCCAATGCCAGCATGAAAATATAAAGACTGCTAGGGACATACTGGCACACCTGCAAGAGTTGTATGGTGAGCAGAGTCGCACAGCTCGTTTTGAAGTGTCCAAGAGGCTTTTCAAAGCGAAGATGCGCGAGGGGCAGTCTGTCCATGATCACGGTCTGACCATGATCAAGGACCTAGAGGAGCTTGAGAAGCAAGGTATGGACATGCACAAGGAATTACAAGTGGATTTGATCCTACAGTCACTTCCTGATTCATTTGGTCAGTTTATAGTAAACTACCACATGAATAAGATTGAATGCACTAAGACTGAACTAATCAACATGTTGGTAACTGCTGAGGGAGCCTTGAAAGGTTCAAGGGGCAATGTCCTTGCTGCTGAGTTGACTTCTGGTTCCAAGAGAAAGTCTACTTGGAAGAAAAAGAAGCCTGCTAAGAAGCAGAAGAAAGACAAGAAGCCAAAGAAGGAAGTTCAAAAGAAAAGTGCTAACGACAAAGGAAAATGTTTCCACTGCAATGTCGAAGGCCACTGGAAGAGAAACTGTCCTTCATACCTCGAGAGCCTGAAGAACAAGAAAGGTGACACACCTTCAGAAGGTATAGACTTGCTCATAATTGAAACTAATCTAACGGTTTCTTCTACTTCTAGTTGGGTTATAGATTCTGGTTCTAGTGCTCATTTGTGCACTACCATGCAGGGTCTAAAGGAAAGTAGAAGGCTGGCGGAAGGTGCGGTAACCCTTCGGGTTGGCAACGGGGCAAAAGTTGCTGCTGTGGCTGTGGGCACCTACCATCTGCGACTACCGTCTGAATTTAGTTTATTACTTAGAGACTGCTATTATGTACCTGCTGCTAGCAGAAATTTGATTTCTGTTTCATGTCTAGCACAGGAAGGTCATGTTTTTACATTTGACAAAGACTGCTGTTCTATTTATTTAAGAAATAAAATAGTTGCACGTGGTTCATGATCGACGGTCTCTATCATTTACATATGGATGTATCTGTGAATGTTACCGAGCAAGAAGTGAGTGCCAAAGGATCCAAAAGATCCAGAGATGAGATAAACCAAAGATATTTGTGGCACCTCAGTCTTGGCCATATTGGAGAAGACAGAATGAACAAAATGGATAAAGATGGGCTTCTCGGCTCATTGACTTCCGAGTCATATCCAGTTTGCGAGTCCTGTCTTCAAGGAAAAATGGCTAGACTGCCCTTTGTAGGACATGGGGAGAGGACCACTGAAATACTTACCCTAATACATACAGATGTATGTGGCCCATTCGATGTGCTAGCCAGGGGACGTTATTCTTACTTCATTACCTTTACCGATGATTATTCACGGTATGGGTATGTGTATCTTATGAGACACAAATCTGAATCTTTTGAAAAGTTCAAAGAGTTCAAGAATGAAGTAGAAAAACAAACTGGAAAACCTCTTAAGGCTCTTCGATCAGATCGAGGAGGAGAATACCTTAGTGGGAAATTCCGGGACTATCTCAAAGAAAACCGCATAGTCTCACAATGGACACCTCCGGGTACACCTCAACTCAACGGGGTGTCAGAGAGGAGGAATCGGACCCTGTTGGACATGGTCAGGTCCATGATGAGCTTCACTGATTTACCTATGTTCCTTTGGGGAGATGCCTTACTCACAGCGATTTATTTATTGAATAGAGTTCCCTCTAAATCCGTTCCTACCACACCGTATGAGATATGGCATGGTAAGAAACCAAGTCTGGGTCATCTCAAGATTTGGGGATGTCCGGCCCATGTCAAGAGACTATAGGCGGACAAGTTAGAGGCTAGGACCATAAGTGCTCGTTTTATAGGATATCCTAAAGAGTCATTAGGATACAATTTTTACGTCTCAGAGGATCACAATGTGTTTGTGAGCCGTCATGCCATCTTCTTGGAAAATCAGTTTATCCTTGATAGAGGCAGTGGGAGGAAAATTGAGCTTGAAGAGAAAGTCTCTGAAAAGCAACGAGTCATGGATCCTATTGAACCCATTCATACAGAGCCAGTACACGATGTCCCTCGACCACCTCGTAGATCTAGTAGGGTCTCCCATCCTCCCGATAGATACTTAGGTATACTAGAAGAGGATACCGAGGAAATGTTCCTGGTGGGAGATAGGGATCACATACAGGATCCCAAAACCTACAACGAGGCGATATCTGATGTCGATTCCGAGAAATGGCTGGAAGCTATGAAGTCAGAGTTAGACTCCATGCGTTCCAACCAAGTCTGGACCTTAGTAGATCCACCAGAAGGTATTGTACCTATTGGATGCAAATGGATCTACAAAAGGAAGATAGGTTCGGATGGAGAGGTAGAGACCTATAAGGCAAGGCTTGTGGCGAAAGGGTATAGTCAGCGCGAAGGCATTGACTATCAGGAGACCTTTTCACCTGTTGCCATGCTAAAATCCATCCGAACATTGCTTGCCATTGCAGCATTTCATGATTATGAAATTTGGCAGATGGATGTGAAAACTGCTTTCCTGAATGGATATCTTGATGAAGATATCTATATGGAACAGCCTTTGGGTTTCACTTCCAGTGATGGAGATCACAAGGTCTGCAAGCTGCAAAGGTCCATATATGGACTAAAGCAAGCATCTCGGAGTTGGAACACTCGTTTCGATGACGCAATCAAAACGTTTGATTTCATCAAAAACGAAGAGGAACCGTGTGTTTACAAAAAGGTTAGTGGGAGTGCTGTCGTTTTTCTCGTACTGTACGTAGATGACATTCTCCTAATAGGGAATGATATTCCCATGCTAACCTCGGTTAAGGTCTGGTTGTCAAAAGAATTCTCCATGAAAGACCTTGGGGAAGCATCCTATATTTTGGGAATAAAGGTCTATAGAGATAGATCTAAAAGGATGCTTGGCCTATCACAGAAAATGTACATAGAGGAGGTTCTGAAGAGGTTCAGCATGGAAAACTCCAAGAGGGGTCTCTTACCCCTAAGGCATGGAATTCATCTCTCCAAGAAGATGTGCCCCAACACATCTGAAGAGATTCAACGCATGAGCAAGATTCCTTATGCATCGGCAATAGGAAGCCTCATGTATGCCATGCTATGTACACGACCTGATATAGCTCTTGCTGTGAGTGTCACAAGCAGATATCAGTCGAATCCAGGTGAAGAACACTGGACAGCTGTGAAGAATATTCTTAAGTACTTGAGAAGAACTAAAGATTTATTCTTGGTTTTTGGAGGATCATCAGAGTTAAAGGTAGAAGGGTACACAGATTCAGACTTCATGACTGATGTCAATGACAGAAAGTCAACATCTGGATACGTGTTCTTGTGCAATGGTGGTGCGGTGAATTGGAAGAGTTCTAAACAACCGATCATTGCTGATTCTACTATGGAAGCTGAATACATCGCCGCCTCTAAAGCTGCTAAGGAAGGCTTCTGGTTCAAGAAATTCATTGCAGAGTTGGATGTGATGACATCAGATGCCATAACACTCTACTGCGATAATAATGGCGCCATAGCCCTCGCTAAGGAGCCAAGGTCTCATCAGAAGTCTAAGCATATAGAGCGGCGCTTTTACCTCATACGCGACTATGTGGAGAAGAAATATGTAGAGGTGCAGAGAGTAGACTCCGCGGATAACGTGGCAGACCCGTTCACTAAGCAGCTGAGTCAGCAAAAGACTGAAGCCCACCTTGAGAAGATGGGCCTAAGATATATGACCAATTGGCTTTAGTGCAAGTGGGAGATTGTTAGATGTATGCCCTAGAAGCCAATTTGGCTGACACATTATTGATTCTAGGGACATAATTTTGTACTTGACTGTTTATTATTGAATAAATAAAAGGCATCTTTTCATTCATATTATTTATGTGTCTATGAATCGTCCAAGGAATTAATAAGATGATGATACATATTCTCAAGAGTTAAGAATTTGAGCCATGTATCATTGGTGATTAATTTCTAAATGCTCCTGATCAATGGATCATCACGAGGACGGTGATCGATCCGATCAGTGCACAGATCACTTTCCTTCTGGATGGACGAGACTTGAGTCCACAGTGTAGGGACACTGAAGTGATAGTGCAGGTGCTTGTTAGAGAACAAGGGTACTGAGCGTGACCAAGACAAGAAGTCACTTGGATGTCTATCCACTCGTCAGTGACTTGCTTGATGTTGCAGTAGTGTGACTGGTCCTTTGACCTGCGGTGCTTCGGCTACTCACAGTGAGGTTATTGTAGTTTGACTGCACACATACATGGTCTCTAGCCATATGGGTCCATGCAGTGTAGATTGGCTGCAGTAAGTTCACTGTAGGAGTAGGGTATGCACCTATAAGGAATCTATCGACCTTGATAGAAGAGGAGTGATCCTATGTGATTTGTTAGACTGAGTTCTAAGACCTTGGCCAGGGCAGTAATATAAAGTGGAGAAAGAGTTTTCCACTATCGAACTCAAGTCGAATAAATCTTGACATATGACAGACGATGGGGTTTGACGAGTTGTCCATGACCTCCGTCCTGTAGGGATCCACGATAGTAGGATTGTATCACACGTTAACTGCACCTAGAGGTTCATCATTCCATTCTGCTGGGTAGCCACTACATGCTGCTAGGTGTCACTGGTGGATGGTGGAACTCACAGGGATTATCTCGATGATCGATAAACCCTAATGAGTTGAGTTGGAATCGTTCCAACCCATTGAAAGGAGTTTTCAATGATATAGTGATAGAGATCACAATATATCTCACTACCAGTCAGAATAGAACCTATGGGGTCACACACACTAGAAGTATTGACCGATCCGATGGTTGAAATCGTGATTAGGAATCACAAGTAATCAATTTGATTGATAAGAAGTTGAAGAAGGAACAAAGGGAATTAATTAATTGGACTTAAACACAAATCCTACTTCGAGTAGGATTCCTAGAGTCCTAATTGGATTAGGACTGGGAATCCTAGTTGGAGTAGGACTGGGATTCCTACTTAGAATAGGATTCCTACAATCCTAATGAGATTAGAAATTTTGAATTAAAATTGGATTCCTACTTGGAGTAGGATTCCTAGAAATCCTAATTGGATTAGGACTTCGGATTCAAATAGAGTCCTAATTGGATTAGGACTAAAATTAAATACATCCTAATTGGATTAGGATTCCTTAAGTCTAAATTAATTATTAATCTAATGAATCAACATGACTCCTAATTGGATTAGGATTGAAGAGTTCAATTGATTCATGGTTCATTCAAGTCCTAATTGGATTAGGACTAGCCTAGATTGGATCCAAATTGGTTCACCCTTGGGCTAAGCCTAATTGGATTAAGGCTAAACCACATTAGGGCCTCCCAATCCTCATTAGATGAGGATTAGGGCAACATGAGAGGGAGGGGCTCACGCCCCTCCTCCTTGGATCTCTTGGTGCGGCAACAAGAGGGGCCGGCACCCCTCTTGGTAATACATCAAGGGCTCCTAACTTGTAGGAGCCCTAGATGTTATAAAAGGAGGACTCTTGGGGGCTGACCTAATGGATATAGGAATCCCCCTCCTCTCCATCACGTGTCCACCCTCTCCCTCCCTTGGTTCAGCCGCCAGCAAGAAGAAGGGAAAAAGAAGCCATGGCGCCCTCCTCTTCCTCCTTTCCTCCTTCCAACGCAGGGAAAAGAAAGTAGGCTGCAGGGGCCTTGCTTCTTCCTCTTCTTCTTCCTTCTTCTTCCTCCTCTCAAGTACATTCATGAGTTGAAAGAAAGAGAGGAGATCAGCCATCAAAAGTTATCTCTGCAAGGGAGCTAGCACCCCGGTGAGATAGAAAGCTTGGATCGGATCCTGCTTCGTGTGGATACCCGTATAGGCCGGGCACTTGAACGGCTTCAAGCGAACCTTCATCCTAAACCACGAACTTCAGTTTGCGGTGATCATCTACCCGCACAAGGTGAAGATCTGATCTTCCTAATAGTTTTAAAAGTTTTAATTCTTACCTAACTACGAAAGGTCTCGAAACAACGTTCATGCGATGAACGTCGATCCCGCACATGCCCCTTTCCGCTGCCATCTGATTTTTGTTTTGAAATATCAGCGGCATGGGCGGGTTTCCAACAGTCACCTCCCAGGTAATATAATATCCTTCTATAAAAGGGAACCTGGGGAAAAAGAGAGGGGGAACAAGAACAAACATTCTCCTTTTTTACTCCACTCATATACGATCCCCCTCTGACTTAAGCATCGGATGGCCGGTGCTGGAGATCCCGGCCACCGGCTTCTTGCAGGACTCTCCAGGAGGACGCCACCAGCTGACGCACCGCCACCTACCGTTCCAGTAGCGGAGCTCCTCCCCTCTTAGCCGACGGTCGCCCCCGGGTCCAATTTCCAGCAACAACTATGATTATGAAATTTGGCAGATGGGTGTCAAAACCGCCTTCCTTAATGGTTATCTTGAGGAAGAGGTTTACATGACACAGCTAGAAGGATTTGTCTCAAGTGGGAGAGCAAATCAAGTATGCAAGTGCAAGAGTAGATGCCCTATAAGCCAATCATTTGATGGGTTTCTCTTTGTAATCCTCCAAATCATGTACTCTGACACTCGATATATATCAATAAAGGCATTGTGTTTCATCATTTGCTGCTTATCTATTTTATTATTGGATGATGAACCCCATAAATTAGGATATTGGTTTTAGGGTTATGATGAGATCATACCAGTAAGACCTAAAATCCTAATTTAGAATATTTCCAGTCAAATTGGTATATTGAGTCGGGGATCAATATTACCGGAAAGACTGGCACATCTTATGTATGCTCGATATAGAGGGTGATTGATCTCACAATCACTTGTGTGAGACACTAATACAAAGATGTGGGTGCTCATTAGAGGAATGAGTTCACTGAAATGACTAGGCATGAGAACATCTTATGGATTCTTACTTAATTATCAAAAGATGGTTCTCATAGTGGGAGTTGTGCAAGTGATCCTTAGACCTGAGGTCACCATGGTACCTTGTGCACTTGAAGCTATGTTTTGGTTTACCCTCATTCACGACATTGCGTTGTGTACGGGGTATTATGGATATGGTGGATTTTGTACGAAGGTTGTAAGTAGGTCAACAAGGAATCAGTCACTTCTAGTAAGAGAAGGTAACATCCTACTTACTCTAATCTTATGATGATTCAAGAAGCCTTTGATCAAAGCAAAATGAATATTAGAAAGAGTTTCTAATGTTTCATTGTTTGAATTATCATATAAAAGATTGAGAGAGACATGAATAAGTGATTGAGTTTGATATTGATCCATACTCATGCACTTATTCAGGATGTAGTATGACTGAGGGATTGAATTGCACAGTAACTTGCCACTGAAGGGTATATTTGGATTTGTCCAATACATTTCTCATCTTCCGGGTAGACATGATACGTTGCTAGACGTCAATCATGTCTTGTGGGTTGATCGGATCAAAGAGTTTGATTAGATCAAAGCATCAGAAAAGTTCTGATTGCTAAGTCAGGTTTAGCACTAAATTGAACCTAAATTGGATTAGAGGTATTCTAATCAGGTTAGGTCAACTTGCACCTGCACCTACTGCTGGCTAAGATAAGGAACCCAATGGGTCACACACAAGGAAATTGATCAAGGGTCTAATTGGATTAGATCATGTTTGCAAGATGAACATGCCAGCACGTGTTGCAAACCCTAGCTCCTGATTCAAATTAAATTCGAATCTGATTCTTAGGTTAGGTTGATCTAATATGATTAGATCATTACCTAATATGGGTTAGCCAAGAGTTGGAACCCATTTGGCTTTAATTAGACCTGATTTGATTAGGTTTAATGTTTTCTTTAAGTTGGTTAAACCCAATTGGATTGGGTTTGATAGGGCCTTCACTTCTGGACCATTGGATCACTCCCTGGATGAAGGATCTGGTCCACTGGTTGGCGCCTTCATCTGGACCATTGGATGGTTTCCTGGATGAAGGATCTGGTCCACTGGTTGGCGCCTTCATCTGGACCATTGGATGGATTTCTGGATGAAGGATCTGGACCATTGCTCAGCGCCTGAATCTGGACCATCGGTGATGGCATCTTGCTTCTGGACCATTGGATGGCACCCTGGATGATGATGCCTTGATCTGGACCATTAGATGGTGCCTAGATCTGGACCATTGGCTTTGGTTCACTGCATTTGGGCCCTTGGATCATCAGGATTTAAGAGGGAGATATGAGAAAGAAGTTGATACACCCTTCTCCTTAGCACCCCATCATGATGGGATGCCTCTCTTGGCACATGCCTCATCATGATGAGGTGTGTGGATGGGATGCATCCCTTTATGATGCATCCCTCCATCTCTTATAAATAAGGAGGTGCCTTGGGGTTCTAAAGATCATCAAAGAAAAAGTCTCTCCTTCTCTCTCCCTTATCCCTTCTTTCTTACAAGCCTCTCTCTTTTGTCCTAACCCAAGACAAGAGGATCTTCTTTAGGACAAAAAGGCTAGTGAATGTTTTAAAGGTAGAAAGGAAGAAGGAAGTGAAGGAAAATCAGCCAATTAAATTCTTTGGAAGGATTGAACAATTAGAATCAAGTTTTGGTGGAGCTAGAGTCTTGAACCCATTCCAGTGTGGATCAACATCGGAGGGTGAATATTTGGGCACCTTAGGACATCTTCAGACATATTGGATATAGCGTGATAGGTATTCTTCTATACCAAGATTATATTTTCTACATTATTTGGTTATACTATTAAGGCGATCTTGGCTTATTAGGGTTTCATATAATGGGTTTTATAAGAAAATTTTATAATCCTGTATCTTCCGCTGCGCCCTAGGGCACTGGAAAACCCAACAGTGGTATCAGAGCCACCCTTAATCAGTTTAACCAAATGATAATACATGCTATTATCTTGATGCTATGAGATAGCTAGGTTGTTTGTATGCATGATTAGTTTATGCCATGAGATAGTGTTATATTTATGTTGTAGCATAGTATAATTGCTAGTGCTAAATTATAGAATGTGCAATGAGACCAATATAGTAGTATGAAAATTTTGGGCTGACCCATTCTGGAACAATCGACTCAGTTGGTGTCTAGGAAGGAAGCCACAGGTGGTTACTTAATTAGGACCTCACTCTCTGAGTGAGGGGTGCCTCCCACCTGCTTTCCTGGCCAATTATTTGATTGTCCTTTATAGTTGAGCTTAATGTTAGTAAGGTACTACTATTTGAAAGCCCTCACTAAATTCATAATTAAGTCGTAGTGTTAATTGCTTGAAGCTGAGCCATTTTGAATCAATTGACTAAGTTGGTGTCTAGGAAAGAGGCTATAGGTGGTTATTTAATTAGGACCTTACTAAGTAAGGAGAGCCTCCCATCTGCTTACCTGGCCAACTATTTGATTGACCTCCATGGAAAAGCTAATTGCTGATATAACACTATAAAGGTCCTTCCTTCATGCTTAGATATTATTATGTCAATATCTACGCTAGCTTGTTGTGATTCCCACAAGGTTAGTATTAGGGATTGATATTGTAATATCTTGGTGCATATGATGCATATGGCATATTTTAATATGTTGCCTTGTTGTGATTCCCACAAGGGCAGCATTATTTAAATATGACTGTATAAAAATGAAGGGTTTGACTTAACTAGACACAATAGTTTGTTGTCATTCCCACAAGACTATATGTGTGCTAGAGGACAGAATAAAGTTGGAAATTGCATGGGATGTAATTGGAAAGAGTTTCCTACCTTTGAACTTATAAGGGCTTGTTGTGATTCCCACAAGATCTTTTATAAGGAATTTGGATCTCAACCCCACTAAGAAAATTAGTATTTTCTCATTCATCATACTTGAGGGTTATGATATTCGATAAAAATAGTGGGAGTAACAATTAGATAAAAGTCCTTGTCTGATTGAATA
Organism: Phoenix dactylifera; assembly: GCF_051530095.1. Lineage (NCBI taxonomy): Eukaryota > Viridiplantae > Streptophyta > Magnoliopsida > Arecales > Arecaceae > Phoenix > Phoenix dactylifera. Next base: position 14,884,249 of record NC_143195.1, read on the forward strand.
CATGTCATCATGATTGGTCTGCTTATATTCGTGTTCTTTGTAATTATAGATTAATTCTGCAAAAATGGCATCTTCACTCTCACTTAGAGGTATCTTAGATACAAATAAATTGACTGGTCCCAACTATGTGGACTGGTTGAGGAATTTAAAGATTGTTCTCACACAAAAAAAAACTTTCCTACATTCTTGAAACCCCTGACCTAGGGTCAGCAGGGGAAGATGCAACTGAGGAGGAATTGGTCACATATCGTATGTGGAAAAATGACAATTTGACTATCAAATGTATCATGCTTGCTTCTATGAATAATGAATTGCAGAGGCAGCATGATAGCATGGATACTCACTCCATACTCCTTAACTTGAAGGAGTTATATGGTGAGCAGAGCAGAACTGCTAGATATGAGATGTCTAAGCAGTTGTTCCGTGCTAGAATGATCGAGAGATCGTCTGTGCAAGACCACTGTTTAAAGGTTATAGACTTGATCACTCGATTGAGTCAACTTGGCTTTGCTATGGACAGTGAGCTCAGTCAGGATTTGATCCTGCAATCACTACCTGACTCATTCTCGCAGTTTGTTGTGAATTTTCACATGAACAAACTGAATTCCTCCCTGCCTGAGCTTCTAAATATGCTGAAAATAGCAGAGTCTCACATCAAGAAGGACAAGGGTCCGATCCTTCTTGTTGGTGAGAGCTCAAAGAAGAAAACGGGCAACAAGGGTTCAAAGAAAAAATTAAACCCTAAGAGTCGCATCAAAAAGAAGAAGGAAAAGAAAATCTCTGGACCCGGTACCTGTTTTCATTGTGGCAAGACGGGGCATTGGAAAAGGAACTGCAAGAGCTTTCTTGCAAGTGTGAAGCCTGATGCAAGTGTTGCATCAAAAGGTATGTTTTTATTACATGCCAATATGACATTAAGTTCTTCTGATTCTAATTCATGGGTATTGGATACCGGTTGTGGTTCTCACATATGCAAATCTTTGCATGGACTGCAGAAAATTAGAAGTCTGAAAAAAGGTGACTTCGAGCTATATAGCGCTGGAGGAGAATCCATCCAGGCTAAAGCTGTTGGCACCTACATACTAGAGCTACCCTCTGAAAAGTTCTTGAAGCTAGAAGATTGTTATTTTATGCCAAAAATCATTAAAAATATAATTTCAATTCCTTTGTTGCTTAAGAAAGGATTCGAAATAAATGGAAAGAGCAATGGTTGCTCTATTTCTTTATCTAATGAGTATTATTGTCATGGCACTATGAAAAATGGTCTTTTAGTATTATGTCTTAATAATGTTATGTTTCATATTGGCAAAGATAATAAAAGAAAAAGAGAGAATATTAATAATACCCTCCTCTGGCATTACCGATTAGGTCATATTAGTGAGACAAGGTTACACAAGTTGTATAAAGATAAATTCTTTGACCTTTATGATTTTGAATCATTAGGAACTTGTGAATCTTGTCTTATGGGTAAAATGACCAAGTCTCCATTCTCGGAACATGGAGAAAGGGCAAGTGAGTTGTTAGAACTCGTACATACTGATGTGTGCGGTCCTATATCAACTCCAGCTAGAGGTGGATACTCTTACTTCATCACATTTACTGATGACTTATCAAGGTTCGGTTTTGTGTATCTAATGAAACATAAATCCGAAGCCTTTGATAAATTTAAATAGTATCAAAGTATGGTCGAAAAACAAACTGGGAAGTGTATTAAAATCTTTCGATCTGATCGAGGAGGAGAATACCTTTCTAGTGAATTTTTAGACTATCTTAAATTAAAGGGTATACTCTCTGAATGGACACCTCTATATACGCCACAATTAAATGGTGTAGATGAAAGGAGGAATCGTACCTTATTAGATATGGTACAGTCCATGATGTGCTTCACAAATCTTCCAATTTTCTTCTGGGGACATGCCCTAGAAACTGCTGCATTAGTATTAAATAGAGTACTATCTAAGTCTGTATCTAGCACTCCATATGAGATATGGAAAGGAAAGAAACCTAATCTTAAGTATCTTAAGATATGGGGTTGTCATGCTTATGTCAAAAGAAATTTTGGACATAAACTAAGTGCTAGATCGGACAAATGTATATTTGTAGGTTATCCTAAAGACAGTTTAGGATATATCTTCTATGATCCTACCGAACAAAAGGTATTTGTTGCTAGGCATGCCACTTTCTTGGAAAAAGAGTTTTTCTTGGAAAAGGGCAAGGATAGAAGAATTGAACTTGATGAAGTTCAAGACCTACAAGGTGAGACACATAATAATCCTCAACCAGATGTACCCAAGGAAGAGGTACAGCCACTACACACTACTCCTCTTCGAAGGTCAGAAAGAGTGCGAAATGCACCTGAGAGGTATGGATTTATCATTGAGAATGATGAAGCCCACTTCATTGATAACGATGACCCTCTGACCTATTCGGAAGCTGTCAAGAGTAAGGACTCTGACAGATGGCTGGACGCCATGAAATCCGAGATAGATTCTATGTATACAAACTAAGTGTGGACATTGGTTGATGCACCTGAGGGAGTGATTCCAATAGGGTGCAAATGGGTATACAAGAAGAAGATAGGAGCTGATGGCCAAGTAGAAACCTACAAGGCCAGGCTAGTGGCAAAAGGTTTCAGGCAAAAATAAGGTATTGATTATGATGAAACTTTTTCGCCAGTAGCTATGCTCAAATCTATTCGGATTATGCTTGCTATAGCTGCATACTATGATTATGAGATCTGGCAGATGGATGTCAAAACCGCCTTCCTTAATGGTCACCTTGAGGAAGAGGTTTATATGACACAGCCAGAGGGATTTGTCTCAAGAGGAAGAGAAAATCAAGTATGTAGGCTTAAGAAATCCATTTATGGATTAAAGCAGGCATCTAGGAGTTGGAACATCCATTTTGACATGATAGTCAAAGAGTTTGGCTTCATTAAAAATTTAGATGAACCTTGTGTGTACAAGAAGACTAGTGGGAGTGCTATTGTCTTCTTGATATTATATGTGGACGATATATTGGTCATTGGAAATGATGTTCCAATGATGCAATCGGTCAAGACTTGGTTATCAAAGAAATTTTCCATGAAAGACTTGGGTGAAGCATCCTATATACTTGGTATAAGGATCTATAGACATAGATCTAAAAGGATGCTAGGTTTGTCCCAGTCTAGGTACATCGATAATGTGCTAAAGAGGTTCAACATGGATGGAAGTAAGAAAGGTTTCTTACCCATAGGACATGGCATAAAACTCTCTAGGAAGATGTCTCCTAAGACATCTGAAGAGAGAAATAGAATAAGTTCTATTCCCTATGCTTCGGCAGTAGGGTCAGTCATATATGCTATGTTATGTACCAGGCCTGATGTAGCTTATGCCTTGGGTATGGTAAGTAGATTTCAGGCAGATCCCGGGGAGGATCATTGGAAAATTGTGAAAAGCATTCTCAAATACTTGAGAAGGACTAGAGATGTTTTTCTGATTTATGGAGGATCAGAATTGAAACTAGAAGGCTATTCAGATTCTAGCTTTCAATCTAATCCAGAAGATAGCAAGTCAATCTCTGGATATATCTTTATTTTGAATGGTGGAGCTGTGAGTTGGAAGAATTCCAAACAGCAAACTGTAGCTGACTCAACTACTGAGGCAGAATACATAGCTGTTAGTGAAGCTGCTAAGGAAGCAGTCTGGATGAAGAAGTTCATCACAGAGCTGGGTGTAGTTCCTGAGATTGCCGGACCAGTCCCAGTTTATTGCGATAACACTGGAGCTGTTGCACAGGCTAAGGAACCAAGGTCTCATCATAGATCCAAGCACATTTTGAGACGCTTCCATCTTGTTCGAGAGATAATCGAAAGACAAGATGTCAAGATTGAACGAGTAGACACAAAGAACAATATAGCAGACCCATTTACTAAAGCTCTACCACAGCAGCAATTCAATCGTCACCTCGATTGTATGGGGTTAAAATATAAGGGCGATTGGCTTTAGTGCAAGTGGGAGATTGAAAGAGTAGATGCCCTATAAGCCAATCATTTGATGGGTTTCTCTTTGTAATCCTCCAAATTATGTACTTTGACACTCGATATATATCAATAAAGGCATTGTATTTCATCATTTGCTGCTTATCTATTTTATTATTGGATGATGAACCCCATAAATTAGGATATTGGTTTTAGGGTTATGATGAGATCATACCAGTGAGACCTAAAATCCTAAAATTCTAATTTAGAATATTCCCAGTCAAATTGGTATATTGAGTCGGGGATCAATATTACCGGAAAGACTGGCACATCTTATGTATGCTCGATGTAGAGGGTGATTGATCTCACAATCACTTGTGTGAGACACTAATACAAAGATGTGGGTGCTCATTAGAGAAATGAGTTCACTGAAATGACCAGGCATGAGAACATCTTATGGATTCTTACTTAATTATCAAAAGATGGTTCTCATAGTGGGAGTTGTGCAAGTGATCCTTAGACTTGAGATCACCATGGTACCTTGCGCACTTGAAGCTATGTTTTGGTTTACCCTCATTCACGACATTGCGTTGTGTATGGGGTATTCTGGATATGGTGGATTTTGTACGAAGGTTGTGAGTAGGTCAACAAGGAATCAGTCACTTCTAGTAAGAGAAGGTAACATCCTACTTACTCTAATCTTATGATGATTCAAGAAGCCTTTGATCAAAGCAAAATGAATATTAGAAAGAGTTTCTAATGTTTCATTGTTTGAATTATCATATAAAAGATTGAGAGAGACATGAATAAGTGATTGAGTTTGATATTGATCCATACTCATGCACTTATTCAGGATGTAGTATGACTGAGGGATTGAATTGCACAGTAACTTGCCACTGAAGGGTATGTTTGGATTTGTCCAATACATTCCTCATCTTCCGGGTAGACATGATACGTTGCTAGATGTCAATCATGTCTTGTGGGTTGATCGGATCAAAGAGTTTGATTAGATCAAAGCATCAGAAAGGTTCTGATTGCTAAGTCAGATTTAGCACTAAATTGAACCTAAATTGGATTAGAGGTATTCTAATCAGGTTAGGTCAACTTGCACCTGCACCTACTGCTGGCTAAGATAAGGAACCCAATGGGTCACACACAAGGGAATTGATCAAGGGTCTAATTGGATTAGATCATGTTTGCAAGATGAACATGCTAGCACGTGTTGCAAACCCTAGCTCCTGATTCAAATTAAATTCGAATCTGATTCTTAGGTTAGGTTGATCTAATATGATTAGATCATGACCTAATATAGGTTAGCCAAGAGTTGGAACCCATTTGGCTTTAATTAGACCTGATTTGATTAGGTTTAATGTTTTCTTTAAGTTGGTTAAACCCAATTGGATTGGGTTTGATAGGGCCTTCACTTCTGGACCATTGGATCACTCCCTGGATGAAGGATCTGGTCCACTGGTTGGCGCCTTCATCTGGACCATTGGATGGTTTCCTGGATGAAGGATCTGGTCCACTGGTTGGCGCCTTCATCTGGACCATTGGATGGATTTCGGGATGAAGGATCTGGACCATTGCTCAGCGCCTGAATCTGGACCATCGGTGATGGCATCCTGCTTCTGGACCATTGGATGGCACCCTGGATGATGATGCCTTGATCTGGACCATTAGATGGTGCCTAGATTTGGACCATTGGCTTTGGTTCACTGCATTTGGGCCCTTGGATCATCAGGATTTAAGAGGGAGACATGAGAAAGAAGTTGATAAACCCTTCTCCTTAGCACCCCATCATGATGGGATGCCTCTCTTGGCACATGCCTCATCATGATGAGGTGTGTGGATGGGATGCATCCCTTTATGATGCATCCCTCCATCTCTTATAAATAAGGAGGTGCCTTGGGGTTCTAAAGATCATCAAAGAAAAAGTCTCTTATCTTTGTGCGTCGGTAAAAAAAAACATATTTCCCTTATCCCTTCTTTCTTACAAGCCTCTCTCTTTTGTCCTAACCCAAGACAAGAGGGTCTTCTTTAGGACAAAAAGGCTAGTGAATATTTTAGAGGTAGAAAGGAAGAAGGAAGTGAAGGAAAATCAGCCAATTAAATTCTTTGGAAGGATTGAACAATTAGAATCAAATTTTGGTGGAGCTAGAGTCTTGAACCCATTCCTGTGTGGATCAACATCGGAGGGTGAACATTTGGGCACCTTAGGACATCTTCAGACATATTGGATATAGCGTGATAGGTATTCTTCTATACCAAGATTATATTTTCTACATTATTTGGTTATACTATTAAGGCGATCTTGGCTTATTAGGGTTTCATATAATGGGTTTTATAAGAAAATTTTATAATCCCGTATCTTCCGCTGCGCCCTAGGGCACTGGGAAACCCAACAGCAAGCTTAAGAGATCCATTTATGGATTAAAGCAAACATCGAGGAGTTGGAACATCCGTTTTGATACAACAGTCAAAGAGTTTGGTTTTATCAAAAATATGGATGAACCATGTCTGTACAAGAAGACTAGTGGGAGTGCCGTTGTCTTCTTAATATTGTATGTAGATGGCATACTAATCATTGGAAATGATATTCCAATGTTACAATCGGTCAAGACTTCGCTATCAAAAAGCTTTTCCATGAAAGACTTGGGAGAAGCATCCTATATACTTGGTATAAAGATCTATAGGGATAGATTTAAAAGGATGCTAGGCTTGTCCCAGTCTAAGTACATAGATCGTGTGCTGAAAAGATTCAGCATGGAAGGAAGTAAAAGAGGTTACTTACCTATGAGTCATGGCATACGTCTCTCTAAGAAGATGTCTCCTAAGACATCTGAAGAGAGGAATAGAATGAATTCTATTCCCTATGCTTCGGCAGTAGGATCAATTATATATGCTATGCTATGTACTAGGCCTGATGTTGCTTATGCCTTAGGCATAATAAGCAGATTCCAGGCTGATCCAGGAGAGAATCATTGGATAGCTGTGAAAAATATTCTTAAGTACTTAAAAAGGACTAAAGATATTTTTCTAGTTTATGGAGGATCTGAGTTGAAACTAGAAGGATTTTCTGATTCTAGTTTTCAATCAGACCCAGATGATAGCAAGTCCACTTCAGGGTATGTCTTTACCCTAAATGGTGGTGCAGTGAGCTGGAAGAGTTCCAAGCAGCAAACTGTAGCTGACTCAACTACTGAGGCAGAATACATCGCTGTAAGTGAAGCCGCTAAGGAAGCTGTCTCGATGAAGAAGTTCATCTCTGAGTTGGAATTAGTTCCTGAGATTGCTGGACCAGTTCCAGTTTATTGTGACAATACTGGAGCTGTTGCTCAAGCAAAGGAACCAAGGTCTCATCACAAATTCAAGCACATTCTAAGACGCTTCCACCTCGTTCGAGAGATCGTCGAGAGACAAGACATAGTTATTGAACGAGTAGACACAAAGAACAACTTAGCAGACCCGTTCACTAAAGCTCTACCACAACAGCAGTTCGATCGCCAACTCGATTGTATGGGGATGAAATATAAGGGCGATTGGCTTTAGTGCAAGTGGGAGATTGAAAGAGTAGATGCCCTACAAGCCAATCGCAATATGTATTGTGAAGGATTTTCTTTTGATTTTTCAAATCATGTACATGACATTCAATATAAATAAAGGCATTGTGTTTCATCATATGTTGTTGATTATATTTGTGATGAACCCCTTAGATTAAGACAATGATTTTGAGGCTATGATGAGATCATACTAGTGAGACCTAAAATCCTAAAATCCTAATCTTAAATACTCCCAGTCATTGGTACATTGAGTCGGGGATCAATGTTTACCGGAAAGACTGGCACATCTTATGTGTGCTCGATGCAGAGGGTGATTGATCTCACAATCACTTGTGTGGAGACACTAATACAAAGATGTGGGTGCTCATTAGAGAAATGAGTTTACTGAATTGACCTACAAAGAGAAATCTTATGAAGTCTTACTTACATGTCAAAAGATGATTCTCTTAGTGGGAGTTGTGCAACTGATCCTTTGACTTGAGATCACCATAGTATCTTGTGCACATAAATCCATATTTTAGTTTCCACTCATTCATGACAATAAGTTATGTACGAGGTCTTCTGGATATGGTGGAATGTGTACGAAGGTTATGAGTAGGTCAACAAGGAATTAATCACTTCTAGTAAGAGAAGATCGCATCCTATTTATTCTAATCATATGATAATTCAGGAAGCCTTTGATCAAAGCATAATGAAAATTAGAAAGAGTTTCTAATGTTTCATTATTCGAATTATCATTAGAAGATTGAAAAATATATGAATATGAAATTGAGTTTGACATATATTCATACTCATATACATATTCAGGATGCAGTTTGTTTAAAGGATTGAATTGCACGGTAACTTGCCACTGAAGGATATTTTTAGTATTTCCACCAAATTTTATATTTTTCGGATAGACATGACACGTTGCTAGACGTCAATCTTGTCTTATAGGTTTGATCGAATTAAAGAGTTTAATTCGATCACCAATTAGGAAGGATTCTAATGGTTAAGTTCGGGTTCGCGCAGTTTGGACTTAAATCGATTAGAAGAGTTCTAATCAAGCTGGGTCAACTCGCACTCACACCTATTGCTGGCTAAGTATGGAACCCAATGGGTCACACACAAGAAAACTTATTAAGGGTCTAATTGGATTAGATCATGTTTGCAAGATAGACATCCTAGCAGGTGTTGCAAACCCTTAGCTCTTCATTCGAATTGGATTCGAATCCGATTCTTAATTAATCTAATTTGATTAGATCATATTCTAATATGGGTTAGCCAAGAGTTGGCACCTAATTGGCTTGGTTTGAGTCTAATTGGATTAGATTTAATAAATCATTCAATCTAAATCGTTAGATCTTGATCTACCGTTGGATGAAGACATAATGGAGAGTTGGTTTAACCCAATTGGATTGAGTTAGAGGATGGCTACCATAATTGACCATTGGATCTTAATCCCACCATTGGATGAAGACATAATGAGTCAAGTGAATGGCGCCTTGCATTGGAGCCCTTGGATCATCATCATGAAAGATTAAGAGGTGAGGCGTGATGGACATGTGATTAGCATGTGATGTTGACTTGGTCAAAATATGGCACCACATGAAAGGACATATCATTTGATACACCTCCTCTCTTGATCTGCACCTCCTCTTATTTGATATGGCCCTTTAGATGATGCCCTTTCATGAGAGGATGTGTGGATGGGATGCATCCATTGGAGATGCATCCCTACACCTATTATAAATAGGCTAGCACTCCATGGGTTTCATCATTTCAACTCCACCCCACTCCTCTCTTCTTTCTTTCTTACATTTTTTTCTTTCTTTCTAGCATTGCTTCTAGTGTGTCCTAAGCCAAGACAAGGTGGTCTTCTTTAGGACAAAAGAATTAGAAGTGATTTTAGAAGGTTAAAGAAAAATAGAAAGAAAGGAAAGCAAGCCATTAGAGTTCTTTAGAAGAATTCTGCATTAAGGATCAAAGTCTTTGGAGCTTAAGACTTAAATCAAGTTTTCGTGTGGATCAACGTTGGAGGGTGAACATTTGGGCATCTAGTAGAAATTCTGCACATTGGATTAGCGTTAGAGGTATTCTTCTATTTCTGTATTTATATTATATTATTTGATGTTGGGATTTGTATCCTAAATGTCAATCGTCAGCATATTGATGATTGAATTTTATAAATGAATTGACAAATTAATAAAGTGTTATTTGGCATTATTCATCATTTTATCTTCAAATGAACTCTTATATGATGAAGTCCTTAGGACTTATGTTATGATAAAGGAGGATTTATCTTTGAGTCCTTAAACTTGTTCGCGACCAAATGATATGTTGCTACTAGGACGACAGCATTATCGAGATTAGGTCGTTGTGTGACATATACATTGGTTGTCCTCTTAACCAAGGAGTGTGGAGACACTGGTATGCCACACAGGTGAAGTGTAGGAGTACATTTCATTGAACGTGACCAATTTCGGAACGCTCTACTGTCGAGAGATGTTCCGAGTGGATATGGGTATAAGTTTGGCCCTCTGACCTGAGACCGCAACCTGTGACTAGCAAGCAACTCACTGTACTTTGGTACCGAACTACCTGAATTTCTAATTCAGTGACGGAAGGTCACTGGGTGCAGTCAAGTACTTGCGTAGTCAGTTGTGAGTCAAGATGGAATTGACCCCTTCTGAAAATAGGAGATAATGTCTTGTGATTAATTTAGCAAAACCTTGGCCAGGGTAATCCCAATGAGGAGTCACGGGATATCTAAAGTTAATCACATAATGGATGTACTAATTATAGGGTTGACAGTGAGCTCTAAGTCATCCTGGCATTAGGAGTCAAAGGGATTGAATTATACAGTAACCATAGTTCAGGATTTCAGAATATTTACTTCGCATATATTCGGCCTATCCGGACGTTGGGTACCATTGCTAGATGGTCACATCAATTAGTGTAAAAAATTGTTCCTATACTACCGGCTTAGGTTCGAACCTATGAGGTCACACGCATAGAAGATTCCTGATTGATCAAGAAAGCTGATGAATGATTAAGAATCATTTAGGGATAATTTGGTCAATTTGATTGGCAAATTATCTTATAAAATAAAAAAAGTAATTATTGAAGGATTAATTAGTAATTAAATTACTAATAAACTCAATTTGATTGAGTAATTGTGCTAAGGATGAGCCAAATTGAATTGGATTCAAGTTTGGGCTCAATCAGGATTTTGACCTGATTGGATTAGGTTAGAACCAAAAAGGACTTAAGCTGATCAAATTAATTTTAAATTAATTTGTTCTTAATTGGGGATTGACCTAATTGGATTAGGTCCAACACAAAGTAATTAATTCAATTTGATTGAGTTTGCATGAGCCAAAATTGAATTGGATTCAATTTGAGCTCAATCAGGGTCTGACCTGATTAGATTGGGTTCAACCAAATTGCTTTGTTTTAATTCGGGTTTGACCAAATTTGATTAGGTGCAACCCAAGGGGATTAGGCTCAGATGATGTGGCAATTATTGGTGACATGGAATTGGATTTCATGAATTTTAAATAAACCAAAATTATTGCATGGCACATGGACCCATTGCTTGACACATAGCGACATTGTTTGTTATTTGAATTTAAATTCAAACATTAAGCAATGTATTAAATGATTTTAATCACTCAAACCATCAACCAAGGTGGCGTATGAGTTTTTGAATGGATTAAATTCGAATTTCAAGAGGTGATTTCGAAATTATGACGTGTTTTACCTTGCCGCATGGATTTCAAATTCCTTCCCTCTTGCACATGTGTTTAAAATTTGAATTTAAATCAGATTTGGTTGAGATCTGATTTGGGTTGTTCCTATTCCTTTGCATGTGCCAACTAAAAGAGGTTTTCTGAAAATAAATTTCAAATTTTGAATGAAAATTCGGAGGCCATTAAAAGGGGTCAAACATGGGCACCAAAAATACATCCATTGCAGCCTTCTTCCTCACCCGCCTCCTCTTCCTCTTCTTCTCCATTTTAGATAGGGTTTTCAGGGTGAATATCTAGAAGATTCAAGATCAGATCTGAGTCCTCTACTTTCCTTACAAACCTCATCTCCATCTGCTTCAAGACGATTGATCAAGAGTTGATTGAATCCCGACGGGCAGATTTCAGCTTTCAAATGTTCTGCAACTGCTAGCACTGTTGCGGAAAAAGATCCTTCAGGACTTCGCGTGTACTTCTCGTAGAGGCCATTCGTGTGCGTGGCTGCGAAGTCAAGAATCAGATTCACAACTTTCATCCATCATAAAAGGTATTAATCTAGCATTAATTATTTATTATGGTGTCAAGGTCTAGGTCCGATTCCCCGAGGTTTTATCCTCTTTTGGGGCTCCTCACGGAGATATCTCCAGAATCCATTCGATGAATATTCAGAGATTAATTGGAATAGAGTTCTTAAGTTTCAGATCTGATAGTTAATCATGCATAAAAGTTTTAGCATAATTGTTTAAACGATTCCGGCATAATCCTATGTGTTCTTAATGTGCTGATTTCTAGATTTGATCTTGTAAGCATGCATGAATTAAATTGTTTGATTCATTTTTCCGCTGTATTTTTGAAATTTTAAAAGAACTACGTGTGGCTTGATTCTCCTTGTGAAGGGGTACGTAGGCAACCCGATCAGGTTCAGCCATGGTTTTCAAAAAAAAAAAAATTCAGCATGCTAAACACCGAAGAACCTAGGAATAACTTTCATTGGTATCAGAGCTAGGTTTATGTTTAAACTTTTATTTTTTAATTCTTGCAATTAAATTTGAAATCTTTAACATGTTTAGATTAGATCTAAAGTGCTTTTTATGATTGATTTAATTGCTGTTATGCATGATTAAGTAGATCTGAAATTTTGGATGCATATGATGCATGTTTGTGTTAGGATTAGTAACATGAATAAATCTGAAATCATAATATTGTTTAGATTAGATCTAAATAAAGTTTATGATTCATATGATCTCTGATTTTAATGAACAAATCAGATCTGAAAATAAAAGTGAAAAAATAAATACATAAGATGTATGTTGTTTGTATTAATTCATGTTGTTATGTATATGTGATGCATGAACATAAAACATAATGACTTAAACATGAATTAAATCTGATTACATATGATTAATTACAAAAACTCAGATCTGAAAATATGTTTTAAGAACTGAAAGATTGTAATTAATATGTAATTAAAAAGAAATATGCAATGATCAAAACTTTCATAAGTCTAAACTTAATTGAGAATTAAGTGTTATGAAATAGAATTATAACTCAATTAATTGACATTGCATAATTCTTTGGACATATGGGTTAGCTTGAATCAAGTTCTTAGGATTGGGTTAGACCTAAGGTTAGAATCAAACATGGTCTAATTAGAGTTAATTGATCAAATCTAATTAAGTAGTAACTAGATTAGGTCAAGGAAACTCTAGGTTAAATACAATAGTTGTAGATTGATCAATTCCATATCTTTGATTAGACCAAGATGGAACTTGATTTAGGCTCAGAGGTGTAGCCCGAGTCATTTGAGTAATCAAATCGTAATTGATTAACCAGTCGGTGTCTAAGGTAAGGTTGGCAGTTTTGACCGGTGGTTTTTAATTGGGAGCTACTCGCACTGATTCGTCTTTGTCGAGTTAATGGCATATCCCTTCCACCGATCTCACTTACCTGGCCGACATGGTCAATCACATTTTGATTGGATCACTTAATGATTCGAGTTAGCCCATGCCTTAAGAAAAATCAGTATGACTGATTTAGGTGTCTCCTTAACCGGTTTGAGTCTAATCTAATTTGGTGAAGTCAGTGGGAGAAATTAGACTAACCGAATCTTCTCATCTATCCTAATTATGAAATCCTCTAAAATTATTAGGTCCTTAAAATAAAATGGTTATGGGGATAACTAGGTCATAGCCTCCCATTAAGTTGGGTGATAATGGGTCCAATATTTTGATAATTATTGGAGGCGCCACACGCCTGGTACTTATCAAGCATTGGAATTGTCATTCAATATATGATGAGTTAAGTGTACCTTCAATAGGCGGTCAGGTGAGCCGAGCCACACTCGGGCTTGGTCGTCTATTAGTTGATTAGACTTAACCCTATCATTTAATGGTTGGACCTGAATAGGATATTCGGTGGAGGCGCCACACGCCTGCCGAAAAACCTAAGGCAAAATCATCACTAGAAGTTGCTTGGTGAAACAATTGGTTAAGAACCTACCAATAGGTGCATATGGGTTGGTCGAGCCACACTCGGGCCTATATGTGATCTATTAGGTTCTAGTGCCCACTAAAGAATTAGGAGTAATTTTTCGAATTAAAGGTAGAGGCTACCAATTTGTATAAAATAGTGGGAATACCTTTAGACTAAAGTCCAAGTCTATTGAGGTTAGTCAATTCATATACTAATAGCCAAATTTTCTTTTTATTCAGAAATGGCCACTAATTTGTCACTTTGCTCATTGTTGGACAATGACAAGTTGACTGGTCCAAATTTCAAAAATTGGCACAGGAAACTGAAAATAGTGCTAGAGCATGAGAGGATCCTTTATGTGATAACGGATCAAGCACCTGAGCAGCCCGCTGCTAATGCATCAAGATCGGCCAGCGACACTTATCAGAAGTGGCTCAGTGACCAGATCACTGTTTGATGCATCATGTTGGCAGCAATGAGTGATGAGTTTAGTAGGCGTTTTGAGAATACGCAGCCGGAAGATATCATTCAAGTGTTGAATGAATCATTCGGCGTTCCTGACGACGTTGAGAGGCACAAAACTAGTTGTGCCATCTTCAGCGCCCGAATGAAAGATGGGACCTCGGTAACTGATCATGTACTGTACATGATTGAGTTGATCGAGCGTCTAAGCTCTCTTGGCTTTTCCCTTCATGATCAATTGGGGAAGGATACCATACTAAACTCATTGCCTGGATCATACCGTCCTTTTCTCACTCATTTTCGTATGACGAAACTTGTAGTGAATTATCACTAATTGTTGGGGTTACTACAGACGTTTGAGAATGATCACCAACTTCTTAAGAAGACGGTGAACTTAGTGGAAGGTTCATCCAAGGGTCGCTCCTTTAAGAAAGGGAAAAAGAAAAATAAAATCCAAAAGAAACAGGTGCACCATGCTCAGCCTAGTCAGAAAAATAATAAAAAGGCTAATTAGAGAAAGGCGGAGTGCTTCTTCTGCAAGGACATTGGAAGAGGAATTGTCCTCTTTACATTGCATCCCTCGATCCGAACCGGCCTAAGAAAAGTGGGCAATCAGTTGCCAATCAAGGTACTTATATGATAACACCTTGCAATTTTTCTATTTGTGATAATTCGACGTGGGTATTGGATACCGGTAGTCCTTTTAATATTTGCAATTTGTTGCAGGGGCTACAAGTCAGTAAGAGATTTGAAGAAGAAGAAAGGTTCCTGAATGTCGGAGATGGAAGACCAGTTCCAGTTCTAGCTTTAGGAATTCTTAAACTTAAATTCAGCTCTCATGTAAATGTCCTTAGTGATTGTCACTATTGTCCAAGTTTTCTATTGAATATCATTTCTGTAGGCCTTTTGGCCAAAAATGGTTATGAAATATCAATAAAAAAGGATTATTGCAATGTCATTTGGAATGGTGTTGTTGTAATGAATGGAATTCTGAGTAATGGCATTTACATTTTGTCACAGCCTGTTCATGTAATGTATAAATCCAATAAGCGCCCTAGAATAGATAATGTCACGGATGTCTACCTTTGGCATCATAGGCTAGGTCATATTAACAAGAACAGGATGAACAGGTTAAGTAAAGAAGGAATCCTTGATGTTAATGATTGTGAATCATTGACAACCTGTGAATCATGTCTTCTTGGTAAAATGCCCAAATCACCTTTTACCGAAAAAGGTGAACGAGCCAGTGATTTATTGACCCTTGTACATTCTGATTTATGTGGGCCAATGAGCACAGATGCTAGAGGTGGGTATTCATATTTCATTACGTTTACAGACGACCTTTCAAGGTATGGTTATGTCTATTTAATGAGACATAAATCTGAATCGTTTGAAATGTTCAAATTATATCGTAATAAAGTAGAAAAACAAACTGGAAAGAGTATTAAAACTCTTCGATTAGATCGAGGAGGTGAATACCTCTCCAGTGAATTTTTGACATATCTAGAAGAAAATGGGATTCTCTCTCAATGGACTCCTCCTGGTACACCACAATATAATGGTGTGTCAGAAAGGAAAAATCGAACTCTGTTAGACATGGTTCGATCCATGATGGGGTTTGCTAATCTGCCCATATCCTTTTGGGGATATGCTCTTGAGTCAGCCTACTATATTCTAAATAAGGTTCCAAGTAAGTCTGTAAATAAAACACCACATGAGATGTGGACTGGACGCAAGCCGATGCTCTCTCACCTTAGGATTTGGGGGTGTCCGGCGTACGTCAAACGTTTGAAGACAGACAAACTTGAACCCAAGTCTGACAAATATTTTTTTGTTGGTTACCCTAAAGAAACTAAAGGATATTACTTCTACTTTGCTGAAGAACAAAAATTGTTCGTAAGCAATAGAGCAATTTTCTTAGAAAAGGAATTCCTTGGTGAAGGAACAAATAGCTCTAATGTTGAGCTTAGAGAAGTTCAACATGTAGAAGATCCGACACCATCTACTGAACCAGTTGAGTCGGATTTGATTAGATCAGATCCAGAACCCATATTAGATGCACCATTAAGGCGATCGGGTAGAGTACCACGTCAGCCGGACAGATACTACGGTTTCTTGGTCCGGGATAGGGATCCTATCGAACTTGATGAAAACGATGAGGATCCGATCACATATATGGATGCAATGCAGAGGTATGACTCTGATAAATGGCTTGGAGCCATGCAATCCGAAATGGAATCCATGAAGGTCAATGATGTTTGGACATTAGTTGACCCACCCAAAGAAATTAAACCCATAGGGTGTAAGTGGATATTCAAAAGGAAACGAGGTGCAGACGGAAAGGTAGAGACCTATAAAGCCCGTCTGGTTGCCAAGGGTTATCGTCAACGTTATGGTATTGACTATGACGAGACATTTTCTCCTGTGGCAATGCTCAAGTCCATTCGGATTGTGCTTGCGATAGCAGCACATTTAGACTATGAAATCTGGCAAATGGATGTAAAGACCGTATTTCTAAATGGAGATTTAGAAGAAGAAGTGTATATGATACAACCTGAAGGTTTTACATCTGCAGATGAGTCTAAAGTGTGCAAGCTTCAAAAATCCATTTATGGATTAAAGCAAGCTTCACGGAGTTGGAATATACATTTTGATAAGGTAATCAAAATATATGGCTTCATTAAGAATGAAGAGGAACCTTGCATTTATAAATGGACAAATAGTTCAGTTATTATATTCCTTATTTTGTATGTGGATGACATTCTTTTAATCGGGAATGACATTCCTGCATTACAAGGAATAAAGGTTTGGCTATCATCTCAATTTGCTATGAAGGATTTGGGAGAAGCATCTTACATCCTAGGAATGAAGATCTATAGAGATAGATCTAGAAGATTGCTTGGATTATCCCAATCCACATACATTGATACTATACTGAAGAGGTTTAGCATGATTAATTCCAAGAAAGGCTATCTTCCGATGGGCCATGGAATTAACCTCTCTAAAAGGGATTGTCCGACAACCCCTCAAGAAAGAGAGAGTATGGATAGAATTCCATATGCTTCGGCAGTGGGATCTATAATGTATGCTATGACATGTACTAGACCAGACGTGGCAAAAACTTGATGCAAAAACTTGATGCAAAAATAAAATTAT
Organism: Phoenix dactylifera; assembly: GCF_051530095.1. Lineage (NCBI taxonomy): Eukaryota > Viridiplantae > Streptophyta > Magnoliopsida > Arecales > Arecaceae > Phoenix > Phoenix dactylifera. The sequence continues at coordinate 14,901,588 of NC_143195.1, forward strand.
TCTCCCAAGTGCAGGAGTATCGCACAAGTAGTAAAATCTCGGGAGTCCGAGGTCGAATCCTCAGGGAACGATCTATAGATTATTAGCGTAATTTTTAGATGTAATTTTCAGTTAAATAAATTTGTGGATTAAAATGATGTTTTGGTTTTCAGAAATTAAATGCAAAGAATAATAAACAAAATTCAATGAAATAAAGATGGTAGGGATCTGGAATCCCCCTTGATGATATTGCATCCAAGAAATAAACTTTATGGTTCTTGATTAAAGATTAAATGTAGGATAGATCTAATCATGGTATATGTTTCATGAACATATGAACTCAATTTCTAAGCATCCGTCGTGCTTTCTACGTCTACGACGAATCAAATACTAAAGCAATCCATATATCAATAATCATAATCCATTAAAGATCTATCTTATGAAATAACTACACATGAATCAAGAACATATCAATAAATATAAACCATTGAAAGCAAAAGTTTAGAGTTTACTTCAAAGAGCAATACATCAAAGGTTCCTCCATCTCCCTCCCTAAGAAATCAGCCCTCCATTAACATAAAAGAAAACTCTTTTTTTTTTTCTTTTCTTTTTTTTTTCTTCGAAAACAGGGGCTCCCCTGTTTCCCTAACAGGGGCTCCCCTGTTTCCCTCTCTTCTTTTCTCTAATGACAGGGGGAGCTCCTCTGTTTTTTTTCTCCAATGAAGGATGGTTCCTCCCAGCCGAGAAAAAACCTATATATGCCGCGATGGATCCTTTCTTCAAACGGCTGGGATTGGGGAGATTACACGCGGACGGTTGAAGATGAAGCGCGTGAGATGCGTGGGATCCTGATCTTCTTCAAATGGATGCACAGAGCGCTCGGGAGCTGGGATTTGGATGATTGCGAATCCGGGAGAGGTTAACGCGGAACGATCCCAGTGCCTTGGATGCGGAAAAATCGCCCTGGATGGCTGGATCACAAGCTCGGGTCGCTGGGATTCGGATGATACGCTGGTGGGGAGAAAGATCCGGAAACGCGGACGACTGGGACTTTGCTGGGATGCGGGATCTTCGAACGCGGACGGCTGGCTTGCAGACGCGGCAAGGATCCGACGCTGGGAGGTTACACGGACACGGGAGATGCGCTGGATGGTTGCCGCAGACGTGAACAGATGCTGAGATACGGGATGCTGGGAACTCGGCTGAACACGTGGACTCGGAATGGATTGGGAGAAGCTGGATCGTTGGAGATCTGAGAGGAGCTGGAAAGTGGAAACTTTGCGGGAGGAGCGGACTTGGATGGAAGTTGGGAGCAGGGCTTTGGAATCGTGTGACGGGCTCGGCTGAAGATGCTTGCAGACGGCTGCACTGGATGAGGTCGGGGCGCAGGGAGAAGGCTGGCCAGCGAGTTGCTCGCGGAGGCTTGAATCTGGGTTCTGTTGGGATGACGGCTGGGATGCCTCCCGCGTGACACGTGGAATATGTTAGATGTATGCCCTAGAAGCCAATTTGGCTGACACATTTTTGATTCTAGGGACATAATTTTGTACTTGACTATTTATTATTGAATAAATAAAAGGCATCTTTTCATTCATATTGTTTATGTGTCTATGAATCGTCCAAGAAATTAATAAGATGATGATACATATTCTCAAGAGTTGAGAATTTGAGCCATGTATCATTGGTGATTAATTTCTAAATGCTCCTGATCAATGGATCATCACGAGGACGGTGATCGATCCGATCAGTGCACAGATCACTTTTCTTCTGGATGGACGAGACTTGAGTCCACAGTGTAGGGACACTGAAGTGATAGTGCAGGTGCTTGTTAGAGAACAAGGGTACTGAGCGTGACCAAGACAAGAAGTCACTTGGATGTCTATCCACTCGTCAGTGACTTGCTTGATGTTGCAGTAGTGTGACTGGTCCTTTGACCTGCGGTGCTTCGGCTACTCACAGTGAGGTTATTGTAGTTTGACTGCACACATACATGGTCTCTAGCCATATGGGTCCATGCAGTGTAGATTGGCTGCAGTAGGTTCACTGTAGGAGCAGGGTATGCACCTACAAGGAATCTATCGACCTTGATAGAAGAGGAGTGATCCTATGTGATTTGTTAGACTGAGTTCTAAGACCTTGGCCAAGGCAGTAATATAAAGTGGAGAAAGAGTTTTCTACTATCGAACTCGAGTCGAATAAATCTTGACATATGACAGACGATGGGGTTTGACGAGTTGTCCATGACCTCCGTCCTGTAGGGATCCACGATAGTAGGACTGTATCACATGTTAACTGCACCTAGAAGTTCATCATTCCATTCTGCTGGGTAGCCACTACATGCTGCTAGGTGTCACTGGTGGATGGTGGGACTCATAGGGATTATCTTGATGATCGATAAACCCTAACGAGTTGAGTTGGAATCGTTCCAACCCATTGAAAGGAGTTTTCAATGATATTGTGATAGAGATCATAATATATCTCACTACCAGTCAGAATAGAATCTATGGGGTCACACACACTAGAAGTATTGACCGATCCGATGGTTGAATCGTGATTAGGAATCACAAGTAATCAATTTGATTGATAAGAAGTTGAAGAAGGAACAAAGGGAATTAATTAATTGGACTTAAACACAAATCCTACTTCGGGTAGGATTCCTAGAGTCCTAATTGGATTAGGACTGGGAATCCTAGTTGGAGTAGGACTGGGATTCCTACTTGGAATAGGATTCCTACAATCCTAATGAGATTAGGAATTTTGAATCAAAATTGGATTCCTACTTGGAGTAGGATTCCTAGAGTCCTAATCGGATTAGGACTTCGGATTCAAATAGAGTCCTAATTGGATTAGGACTAAAATCAAATATGTCCTAATTTGGATTAGGGTTTCTTAAGTCACAATTAATTATTAATCTAATGAATCAATAAGACTCCTAATTGGATTAGGATTGAAGAGTTCAATTAAGTCAAAATTGATTTAAGTTCTAATTGGATTAGGACTTACCTAGATTGGATCCTAATTGGTTCGCCCTTGGGCTAAGCCTAATTGGATTAGGGCTTGACCACATTAGGGCCTTTCAAACCCTACTTAATGTGGATTAGGGTTTACCATGAGGAAGGGGATATGCCCCTCCCTTTTCCATGTGGAGAAGGGAGAAGAGAGCCCCTCTTAGGAAATAACTCTAGGGCTCCTAGATTGTAGAAGCCCTAGATGGTTATAAAAAGGGGCAAAGGGGGCCGGCGCCCTAGATGAGCTCTCCCTCTCCTCTTCCATCACGTGGCCACCCCTCTCCCTTCCTTGGTTCAGCCGCCATCAGCAAGGGGAAAAGAAGAAGAGGCGTGCACCTCTCCTTGGCCTCCTTCCTTGGTTCCAACGCAGGGAAGAAAAGAAGGCTGCGTGGGGATTCTTCTTCTTCCTCTTCTTCATCCTTCTTCTTCCTCCTCTCAAGCACAATCAAGGGTTGATTGAAAGAGAGGAAATCAGCCATCAAAAGAAGTCTTTGCAAGGGAGCTAGCACCCCGGGAAGACAAGAGAGCTTTGATCGGATCACTGCTTCGTGTGGATACCCGTAGAGGCCGGACACTTGAACGGCTTCAAGCGAACCTTCATCCTAGACCACGAACTTCAGTTTGCGGTGATCATCTACCCGCACAAGGTGAAGATCTGATCTTCCTAAAGGTTTAAAAAGTTTTAATTCTTATCTAACTACGAACGGTTCATGAAACAACGTTCATGCGATGAACGTCGATCCCGCTTATGCCGATTCCGCTGCCATCTGAATTTTTTGAAATATCAGCGGCATAGGCGGGTCCCCAACAGTGGTATCAGAGCCTAGGCTTCGTAGATTAAGGTAAGAATTAATTATCTAAAGGCTTATTAGATCTGAAAATTGAATGATCATGCATGCTGAAAAATTCTGCATGCAGATTTTTCAGGGGTGCTGATTTTTTGCATGCTGATTTTTATGTGATAAAAAGATGATTCTAATTGCATTGTTAATGGAATTACAAAGTTTAGAATCATGATTAGCATGATCAGCGACCTATGTCATGATATAATCAGTTAGTTTTCAGATCTGAAAATTATAATTGTTGCATACGGTGATGATCATAGGATTCAAACCCTTTTGGTATCAAATGTAATGACCTGCGATGTGATCTGCGATGTCATGTAATTTTTCAGATGCTTGCATGCATCTTATTTGATGTTTTGAGAGGCCTGCGTGCCTCCTAAAAGGAGATGTAAATTATTTTTATTTTTATTTTACATCTGGTTGTATTTCTGTGATGTGATGTACATCAACGATCAAGTTGAAGCAAAGGCATGAGATGAAAGGTGATCTAAGCGGTTGATGGCGATGGGATCAAGAGTTGATCAAGGATCGAATCAAGGAGGCTTGGAACCAATTCAAGAGTTGAAGACCACTTGATCGATTGATGTGCATGTGCTTGTAATACGACCTAATTAGAATCCATGATCATCACCTATTCAAGGTTTAACTTTATTTGATGCTGCGATTATAACTGCCTGTGATGTACCGTTTGCATGTGATGTGAATGCGAGTCGGGTAGATAGGTTTACATGTGATGTAGCAAATCCAATTGAGACCTAAATCAAAACCTCCTCAATCAAGTCGAGAGTGAACCGACATGAGCAAGTCATATTAGATTAATTGATCTAATTGGTGTCTAGGAAAGCATGAAAGGTGGTTACTTAATTAGGACCTTACTCTCCGAGTAAGGGGAGCCTCCCACCTGCTTACCTGGCTAATTGTTCGATTACCTCTTATGAAGGGCTCAAGTTGCAAACACTAAGACCTGATTAACCAATATTAAGTCAATAGGTCTTCCACTGTAGTAGAGCTGCTAAGGCCTTTCTGATGTTGATTTGTCTCGGCTGGATACAGTGGTCAAGTTGCATCGGGGGGCTGGACCTCTCTATAGACATGAGATGTTGTAGGGTAAAGGTGGGGTTGGGCACCAATAACTGTTAGGTGAGGACCCAATGACGACTTTATTCCTACGGTTATACGGTGGGTCTGACTTAACTAAGAAATGGGACCAATAACTGTTAGGTGAGGTTTTCATGGCTTAGAGACCAAGTTACACTGCAACAAGCTTGAGAAGCATTGTACAAGAGTTGTACATTCATCAATCTATGTGTCACCAATAACTGTTAGGTGAGGTGGCATGTAAATCGGTGGGACCGCAGTACCCACTAGAAACCCTAGTCGTGTGGGATTTCCGTTTTCCTACCAGGGGAGTGTGAGGAATTCGAGAAAATAGTGGGAGTTACATTTGTTCTAAAAGACCTTAGAGCAGATTAGGATCAAGTACAAAAGTCTAACTAGAATCTTTACTCTCTGCAGATACAATGTCAGCTTCAAACCCTTTGACCCGTATTCTTGAGACCAACCGACTGACCGGAACCAATTACAAAGACTGGCTTAGAAATCTCAAAATTGTTTTGGACTGTGAGAAAATAGGCTACATACTCGATTCAGATATCCCCACACTACCAACACGTCCTACTGATGTTCAGCGTGAGATGCATAAAAAGTGGTTGGATGATGACATTAGAGTAAAATGCTATATGATGGCATCCATGTCTAATGAACTCCAATGCCAGCATGAAAATATTAAGACTGCTAGGGACATACTGGCACACCTGCAAGAGTTGTATGGTGAGCAGAGTCGCACAGCTCGTTTTGAAGTGTCCAAGAGGCTCTTCAAGACGAAGATGCGCGAAGGCCAGTCTGTCCATGATCACGGTCTGACTATGATCAAGGATCTAGAGGAGCTTGAGAAGCTTGGTATGGACATGCACAAGGAATTACAAGTAGATTTGATCCTACAGTCACTTCCTGATTCATTTGGTCAGTTTATAGTAAACTACCACATGAATAAGATTGAATGCACTAAGACTGAACTAATCAACATGTTGGTAACTGCTGAGGGAGCCTTGAAAGGTTCAAGGGGCAATGTCCTTGCTGCTGAGTTGACTTCTGGTTCCAAGAGAAAGTCTACTTGGAAGAAAAAGAAGCCTGCTAAGAAGCAGAAGAAAGACAAGAAGCCAAAGAAGGAAGTTCAAAAGAAAAAGGCTAACGACAAAGGAAAATGTTTCCACTGCAATGTCGAAGGCCACTGGAAGAGAAACTGTCCTTCATACCTCGAGAGCCTGAAGAACAAGAAAGGTGACACACCTTCAGAAGGTATAGACTTGCTCATAATTGAAACTAATCTAACATTTCTTCTACTTCTAGTTGGGTTATAGATTCTGGTTCTAGTGCTCATCTGTGCACTACCATGCAGGGTCTAAAGAAAAGTAGAAGGCTGGCGGAAGGTGCGGTAACCCTTCGGGTTGGCAACGGGGCAAAAGTTGCTGCTGTGGCTGTGGGCACCTACCATCTGCGACTACCGTCTGGATTTAGTTTAATACTTAGAGACTGCTATTATGTACCTGTTGCTAGCAGAAATTTGATTTCTGTTTCATGTCTAGCACAGGAAGGTCATGTTTTTACATTTGACAAAGACTGCTGTTCTATTTATTTCAGAAATAAAATAGTTGCACGTGGTTTCATGATCGACAGTCTCTATCATTTACATATGGATGTATCTGTGAATGTTACCGAGCAAGAAGTGAGTGCCAAAGGATCCAAAAGATCTAGAGATGAGATAAACCAAAGATATTTGTGGCACCTCAGGCTTGGCCATATTGGAGAGGACAGAATGAACAAAATGGATAAAGATAGGCTTTTAGGCTCATTGACTTTCGAGTCATATCCAGTTTGCGAGTCCTGTCTTCAAGGAAAAATGGCTAGACTGCCCTTTGTAGGACATGGGGAGAGGACCACTGAAATACTTACCCTAATACATACAGATGTATGTGGCCCATTCTATGTGCTAGCCAGGGGACGTTATTCTTACTTCATTACCTTTACCGATGATTATTCACGGTATGGGTATGTGTATCTTATGAGACACAAGTCTGAATCTTTTGAAAAGTTCAAAGAGTTCAAGAATGAAGTAGAAAAACAAACTGGAAAATCTCTTAAGGCTCTTCGATCAGATCGAGGAGGAGAATATCTTAGTGGAAAATTCCGGGACTATCTCAAAGAAAACGGCATAGTCTCACAATGGACACCTCCGGGTACACCTCAACTCAACGGGGTGTCAGAGAGGAGGAATCGGGCCCTATTGGATATGGTCAGGTCCATGATGAGCTTCACTGATTTACCTATGTTCCTTTGGGGAGATGCCTTACTCACAGCGATTTATTTATTGAATAGAGTTCCCTCTAAATCCGTTCCTACCACACCGTATGAGATATGGCATGGTAAGAAACCAAGTCTGGGTCATCTCAAGATTTGGGGATGTCCGGCACATGTCAAGAGACTACAGGCGGACAAGTTAGAGGCTAGGACCATAAGTGCTCGTTTTATAGGATATCCTAAAGAGTCATTAGGATACATTTTTTACGTCTCAGAGGATCACAATGTGTTTGTGAGCCGTCATGCCATCTTCTTGGAAAATCAGTTTATCCTTGATAGAGGCAGTGGGAGGAAAATTGAGCTTGAAGAGAAAGTCTCTGAAAAGCAACGAGTCATGGATCCTATAGAACCCATTCATAAAGAGCCAGTACACGATGTCCCTCAACCACCTCGTAGATCTAGTAGGGTCTCCCATCCTCCCGATAGATACTTAGGTATACTAGAAGAGGATACCGAGGAAATGTTCCTAGTGGGAGATAGGGATCACATACAGGATCCCAAAACCTACAACGAGGCGATATCTGATATCGATTCCGAAAAATGGCTGGAAGCCATGAAGTCAGAGATAGACTCCATGCAAGTCTGGACCTTAGTAGATCCACCAGAAGGTATTGTACCTATTGGATGCAAATGGATCTACAAAAGGAAGATAGGTTCGGATGGAGAGGTAGAGACCTATAAGGCAAGGCTTGTGGCGAAAGGGTATAGTCAGCGCGAAGGCATTGACTATCAGGAGACCTTTTCACCTGTAGCCATGCTAAAATCCATCCGAACATTGCTTGCCATTGCAGCATTTCATGATTATGAAATCTGGCAGATGGATGTGAAAACTGCTTTCCTGAATGGATATCTTGATGAAGATATCTATATGGAACAGCCATTGGGTTTCACTTCCAGTGATGGAGATCACAAGGTCTGCAAGCTGCAAAGGTCCATCTATGGACTAAAGCAAGCATCTCGGAGTTGGAACACTCGTTTCGATGACGCAATCAAAACGTTTGATTTCATCAAAAACGAAGAGGAACCGTGTGTTTACAAAAAGGTTAGTGGGAGTGCTGTCGTTTTTCTCGTACTGTACGTAGATGACATTCTCCTGATAGGGAATGATATTCCCATGCTAACCTCGGTCAAGGTCTGGTTGTCAAAAGAATTCTCCATGAAAGACCTTGGGGAAGCATCCTATATTTTGGGAATAAAGGTCTATAGAGATAGATCTAAAAGGATGCTTGGCCTTTCACAGAAGATGTACATAGAGAGGTGCTGAAAAGGTTCAGCATGGAAAACTCCAAGAGGGGTCTCCTACCTCTTAGGCATGGAATTCATCTCTCCAAGAAGATGTGCCCCAACACATATGAAGAGATTCAACGCATGAGCAAGATTCCCTATGCATCGGCAATAGGAAGCCTCATGTATGCCATGCTGTGTACACGACCTGATATAGCTCTTGCTGTGAGTGTCACAAGCAGATATCAGTCAAATCCAGGTGACAAACACTGGACAGCTGTGAAGAATATTCTTAAGTACTTGAGAAGAACTAAAGATTTATTCTTGGTTTTTGGAGGATCATTAGAGTTAAAGGTAGAAGGGTACACAGATTCAGATTTCATGACTGATGTCGATGACAGGAAGTCAACATCTGGATATGTGTTCTTGTGCAATGGTGGTACGGTCAATTGGAAGAGTTCTAAACAACCGATCATTGCTGATTCTACTATGGAAGCTGAATACATCGCCGCCTCTGAAACTGCTAAGGAAGGCTTCTGGTTCAAGAAATTCATTGCAGAGTTGGACGTGATGACATCAGATGCCATAACACTCTACTGCGATAATAATGGCGCCATAGCCCTTGCTAAGGAGCCAAGGTCTCATCAGAAGTCTAAGCATATAGAGCGGCGCTTTCACCTCATACGCGACTATGTGGAGAAGAAATATGTAGAGGTGCAGAGAGTAGAACTCCGCGGATAACGTGGCAGACCCGTTCACTAAGCAGCTGAGTCAGCAAAAGACTGAAGCCCACCTTGAGAAGATGGGCCTAAGATATATGACCAATTGGCTTTAGTGCAAGTGGGAGATTGTTAGATGTATGCCCTAGAAGCCAATTTGGCTGACACATTTTTGATTCTAGGGACATAATTTTGTACTTGACTATTTATTATTGAATAAATAAAAGGCATCTTTTCATTCATATTGTTTATGTGTCTATGAATCGTCCAAGAAATTAATAAGATGATGATACATATTCTCAAGAGTTGAGAATTTGAGCCATGTATCATTGGTGATTAATTTCTAAATGCTCCTGATCAATGGATCATCACGAGGACGGTGATCGATCCGATCAGTGCACAGATCACTTTCCTTCTGGATGGACGAGACTTGAGTCCACAGTGTAGGGACACTGAAGTGATAGTGCAGGTGCTTGTTAGAGAACAAGGGTACTGAGCGTGACCAAGACAAGAAGTCACTTGGATGTCTATCCACTCGTCAGTGACTTGCTTGATGTTGCAGTAGTGTGACTGGTCCTTTGACCTGCGGTGCTTCGGCTACTCACAGTGAGGTTATTGTAGTTTGACTGCACACATACATGGTCTCTAGCCATATGGGTCCATGCAGTGTAGATTGGCTGCAGTAGGTTCACTGTAGGAGTAGGGTATGCACCTACAAGGAATCTATCGACCTTGATAGAAGAGGAGTGATCCTATGTGATTTGTTAGACTGAGTTCTAAGACCTTGGCCAAGGCAGTAATATAAAGTGGAGAAAGAGTTTTCCACTATCGAACTCGAGTCGAATAAATCTTGACATATGACAGACGATGGGGTTTGACGAGTTGTCCATGACCTCCGTCCTGTAGGGATCCACGATAGTAGGACTGTATCACATGTTAACTGCACCTAGAGGTTCATCATTCCATTCTGCTGGGTAGCCACTACATGCTGCTAGGTGTCACTGGTGGATGGTGGGACTCATAGGGATTATCTTGATGATCGATAAACCCTAACGAGTTGAGTTGGAATCGTTCCAACCCATTGAAAGGAGTTTTCAATGATATTGTGATAGAGATCATAATATATCTCACTACCAGTCAGAATAGAACCTATGGGGTCACACACACTAGAAGTATTGACCAATCCGATGGTTGAAATCGTGATTAGGAATCACAAGTAATCAATTTGATTGATAAGAAGTTGAAGAAGGAACAAAGGGAATTAATTAATTGGACTTAAACACAAATCCTACTTCGGGTAGGATTCGTAGAGTCCTAATTGGATTAGGACTGGGAATCCTAGTTGGAGTAGGACTGGGATTCCTACTTGGAATAGGATTCCTACAATCCTAATGAGATTAGGAATTTTGAATCAAAATTGGATTCCTACTTGGAGTAGGATTCCTAGAGTCCTAATCGGATTAGGACTTCGGATTCAAATAGAGTCCTAATTGGATTAGGACTAAAATCAAATATGTCCTAATTTGGATTAGGGTTTCTTAAGTCACAATTAATTATTAATCTAATGAATCAATAAGACTCCTAATTGGATTAGGATTGAAGAGTTCAATTAAGTCAAAATTGATTTAAGTTCTAATTGGATTAGGACTTACCTAGATTGGATCCTAATTGGTTCACCCTTGGGCTAAGCCTAATTGGATTAGGGCTTGACCACATTAGGGCCTTTCAAACCCTACTTAATGTGGATTAGGGTTTACCATGAGGAAGGGGATATGCCCCTCCCTTTTCCATGTGGAGAAGGGAGAAGAGAGCCCCTCTTAGGAAATAACTCTAGGGCTCCTAGATTGTAGAAGCCCTAGATGGTTATAAAAAGGGGCAAAGGGGGCCGGCGCCCTAGATGAGCTCTCCCTCTCCTCTTCCATCACGTGGCCACCCCTCTCCCTTCCTTGGTTCAGCCGCCATCAGCAAGGGGAAAAGAAGAAGAGGCGTGCACCTCTCCTTGGCCTCCTTCCTTGGTTCCAACGCAGGGAAGAAAAGAAGGCTGCGTGGGGATTCTTCTTCTTCCTCTTCTTCATCCTTCTTCTTCCTCCTCTCAAGCACAATCAAGGGTTGATTGAAAGAGAGGAAATCAGCCATCAAAAGAAGTCTTTGCAAGGGAGCTAGCACCCCGGGAAGACAAGAGAGCTTTGATCGGATCACTGCTTCGTGTGGATACCCGTAGAGGCCGGACACTTGAACGGCTTCAAGCGAACCTTCATCCTAGACCACGAACTTCAGTTTGCGGTGATCATCTACCCGCACAAGGTGAAGATCTGATCTTCCTAAAGGTTTAAAAAGTTTTAATTCTTATCTAACTATGAACGGTTCATGAAACAACGTTCATGCGATGAACGTCGATCCCGCTTATGCCGATTCCGCTGCCATCTGAATTTTTTGAAATATCAGCGGCATAGGCGGGTCCCCAACAGAATAGATGCTGGCTTGTAGATGCTTGGGCTTGCAGAAAAATAAAGCTGCGACGAAGTGGACCGCTGAGCTTGACCTCCTTTTAGTGTGCAATTGGGGTCGACCCATGCGGTTGGCTGGTCACCTACAGTGATGCATCTTTTTGAACCCAATGTGTATTTTAGCTTTGATTTCCGATCATCTGCACCCCACAAAAATATAATATTAATACAGCACTTCTATAATTATTTGTTAGCAATAATACTAATTTAAGTGGTATGTAGATCGCACTTTTGTGCTCTCATCATACCCCCCAACTAGCTTATTGCTAGTCTCTAGCAATTCAGAGTAAACAATAACATGAGAGTACAAAAAGTGTTGGTTGATCCTTTGATGTTTTATTAGAACTAATTGCATAAAATTAAGATAAGTACTCACTTTCGTAGGAATCACGATTGCACTTAGCACGTGCAACAAGCCGTTAAACCCCTAGGTTACCCTAGTGGACGAGTATTGTCTCGTGAGGGTTTTCAGGGATGTTACCCACAAACATCATAAATTATATGGCATGAGATGAGATCCTAATAAAAATGTGAAATAAATTCTAAGCTAATACACATGTAATTAATTGATATATATTTTCAAGCATGGCAACTGTCAAAGCAAGAACATATAAAAGTGTAGTGTGCATCAAATCGCATGACTTTCTCAGAGTACTAATACCTCCACCACAACAGGGCACCGCCTGAGTTTTAGGTGCACTACTCAAGTTCACAAGTATTTTCTACAATTTGTTAGAACCTGATCCATCAAATTTTCAGAATATCACATGTTGTCTAAATTTGTCAAGAATGGTTCGCATATAAAGAAAGAGCTATCAATCTCAACTAAACAACCCGGGTACACAGAGGTCCAATACAATGGAGTCAAACCAGCCATTACCACATGTCACTAGGTTCAGCCTAACCAACTCATTCATGCTTATTTTTATTTCATTTTTTTTTTTTCAATACACATGACAACTACAGCTATCCAACCCCATTAGGCTCTAGTAAGGTCCATGTGGCGAGCTTTCAGTCAATGACCCCCGATCCAGTTGGCTCAAGACATTAGGTGAAACACCCCTCGGACTTAATTACTCGAACCAGACTACGCCACGAGGCCAGACTTGTCATCATAAGTATTATATTTTTTTTTTTTGTGCAAGAAAAGAGAAGATAGACTGAACCATATATATATTTTTTTATTATATATGTGACTGCATCGTGACTATAGGTCAACCAAGGTCGGATCATAAGGCACCTAAGTAATTTAACTGGGATATTCAACCTCTATCTTTATGTGAAAACCAAATCCTGAACCTTATGGTACGAACAAGGATACTCATACTTCTTTTACGAATAAGGCTAACAAAAATGCAGTTAACAAATGTGAACTCCTGAGGCTTTCCTATTATCATTAAGTACACGTGTGGGGATCTAATAATAGGTCACTGATCAGTCATAGTATGCATGTATTCCTTGCATTAATAGTTGCACAAACTCAATATGAAAATACATGTGCATTTGCTCAGAAAAGAAAGTAATAGAATAAATCAAATGCAAAAACAAGTTTTTTTTTTTTTTTTTTTGATCAAAATTTTCCCTCCCCTCAACTTAAACATTGCATTGTCCTCAATGTAAAAAAATGCAAGGAAACTATATATGAGAGACAATAGAGAAAATAATAGAGAGAAGAAGAATACCTTGAGCTGTTGATTTCCAGAAAAGAAGACCTACAAAATAAGAAGAAAACTAGAAATAAAAGAAAAAATAATAATTCTAACTAATATACACATACCTTGGCCTTCATGTTCAGTCATAAGAAGGCTCCCCCAAGGAAAAGGAGTCCTCTTCATCTGCAAAATTTTCAAGAAAAGGTTTTAATCTGTGTCCATTAACCTTAAAAATTTTGCCATCCTGTGGATTCTCAATTTCAATTGCCCCGTGTGGAAAAACAGTTTTTACAATGAAAGGACCTGTCCATCTTGATCGTAACTTTCCAGGAAACAGATGTAAGCGAGAGTCATAACAAAGAACTTTTTGTGTACGTTCAAAAGATTTTCTTAGAATTGATTTATCATGCCTAATTTTCTCAAAATCCTTAAGGTGAAGATAAGGGTTCTCGGATTCCATTCCATGATACTTTGGCAGCAATTGAATTACTCCTGGTTTGATTTCAAAGTGTCCTACATTTTCAGGAATAATCATGCATGAAGGTTGACTAGTCCTAGTGGGATGTAAGTATTGTCGAAGTGTCATAACTGGGGGTCTACCTTCATTACCATGGTGACTTCCTACATCATCATCAGCCATCTCACAAGATCTGAGATTTTGCGAAAAAGTTTTAATAATGTGATCTAAGGAATTGTCAAAAGGTTGTCGACTCAGACGTCCAGCGTCGTCCCTATTCCAACCTAGCATACAAAATTTCAGAGTTTATTTATTTGTTTGTTTTTTTTTTTATTGATTACCCTTGATCTTTTCTTAAAGTTCTTATCAATTTTCAATTAGCAACAAGGGTTAATGAGATATGATGATAATAAAATTCAGATTCTAAAAAAAATTAAACACAGAAAATTCAAAGCAGACAGCAGCAAGGTTGTATATTAATTTAATGGTCGTAAGAGTATCAGAATATCAATCAGACCGTTCAGATGAAAGCAACCTGTGTCCTACAGCAGCCGACAAAATTTGAGTATAATCAGACGGTGGATTACTCAGATATCAGAGTTTGATGCAGACTGTGCAGGAAATAAAAACAGCAGAATTTTTTTTTTTTTTTTTGAAAGAAAAAGACTAAATAATAAGATACTGATTAAATCTAAAATTATACTAATAAATCAGCCGTTCCCCGGCAACGGCGCCAAAAACTTGATGCAAAAATAAAATTATTCTCCCAAGTGCAGGAGTATCGCACAAGTAGTAAAATCTCGGGAGTCCGAGGTCGAATCCTCAGGGAACGATCTATAGATTATTAGCGTAATTTTTAGATGTAATTTTCAGTTAAATAAATTTGTGGATTAAAATGATGTTTTGGTTTTCAGAAATTAAATGCAAAGAATAATAAACAAAATTCAATGAAATAAAGATGGTAGGGATCTGGAATCCCCCTTGATGATATTGCATCCAAGGAATAAACTTTATGGTTCTTGATTAAAGATTAAATGTAGGATAGATCTAATCATGGTATATGTTTCATGAACATATGAACTCAATTTCTAAGCATCCGTCGTGCTTTCTACGTCTACGACGAATCAAATACTAAAGCAATCCATATATCAATAATCATAATCCATTAAAGATCTATCTTATGAAATAACTACACATGAATCAAGAACATATCAATAAATATAAACCATTGAAAGCAAAAGTTTAGAGTTTACTTCAAAGAGCAATACATCAAAGGTTCCTCCATCTCCCTCCCTAAGAAATCAGCCCTCCATTAACATAAAAGAAAACTCTTTTTTTTTTCTTTTCTTTTTTTTTTTTCGGAAACAGGGGCTCCCCTGTTTCCCTAACAGGGGCTCCCCTGTTTCCCTCTCTTCTTTTCTCTAATGACAGGGGGAGCTCCTCTGTTTTTTTTCTCCAATGAAGGATGGTTCCTCCCAGCCGAGAAAAAACCTATATATGCCGCGATGGATCCTTTCTTCAAACGGCTGGGATTGGGGAGATTACACGCGGACGGTTGAAGATGAAGCGCGTGAGATGCGTGGGATCCTGATCTTCTTCAAATGGATGCACAGAGCGCTCAGGAGCTGGGATTTGGATGATTGCGAATCCGGGAGAGGTTAACGCGGAACGATCCCAGTGCCTTGGATGCGGAAAAATCGCCCTGGATGGCTGGATCACAAGCTCGGGTCGCTGGGATTCGGATGATACGCTGGTGGGGAGAAAGATCCGGAAACGCGGACGACTGGGACTTTGCTGGGATGCGGGATCTTCGAACGCGGACGGCTGGCTTGCAGACGCGGCAAGGATCCGACGCTGGGAGGTTACACGGACACGGGAGATGCGCTGGATGGTTGCCGCAGACGTGAACAGATGCTGAGATACGGGATGCTGGGAACTCGGCTGAACACGTGGACTCGGAATGGATTGGGAGAAGCTGGATCGTTGGAGATCTGAGAGGAGCTGGAGCGTGGAAACTTTGCGGGAGGAGCGGACTTGGATGGAAGTTGGGAGCAGGGCTTTGGAATCGTGTGACGGGCTCGGCTGAAGATGCTTGCAGACGGCTGCACTGGATGAGGTCGGGGCGCAGGGAGAAGGCTGGCCAGCGAGTTGCTCGCGGAGGCTTGAATCTGGGTTCTGTTGGGATGACGGCTGGGATGCCTCCCGCGTGACACGTGGAATAGATGCTGGCTTGTAGATGCTTGGGCTTGCAGAAAAATAAAGCTGCGACGAAGTGGACCGCTGAGCTTGACCTCCTTTTAGTGTGCAATTGGGGTCGACCCATGCGGTTGGCTGGTCACCTACAGTGATGCATCTTTTTGAACCCAATGTGTATTTTAGCTTTGATTTCCGATCATCTACACCCCACAAAAATATAATATTAATACAGCACTTCTATAATTATTTGTTAGCAATAATACTAATTTAAGTGGTATGTAGATCGCACTTTTGTGCTCTCATCAATAGATCTAGAAGATTGCTTGGATTATCCCAATCCACATACATTGATACTATACTGAAGAGGTTTAGCATGATTAATTCCAAGAAAGGCTATCTTCCGATGGGCCATGGAATTAACCTCTCTAAAAGGGATTGTCCGACAACCCCTCAAGAAAGAGAGAGTATGGATAGAATTCCATATGCTTCGGCAGTGGGATCTATAATGTATGCCATGACATGTACTAGACCAGACGTGGCATACTCACTAGGAGTAGTGAGCAGATACCAGTCTGATCCAGGTAGCAACCACTGGAAGGTTGTAAAAACCATCCTTAAGTATTTGAGAAATACTAAAGATCAGTGGCTTGTCTATGGTGATTCTGACTTAAAACTTGAGGGATATACTGATTCAAGTTTTCAGTCAGATCAAGATGATAGCAAGAGCGTGTCAGGATATATCTTCACTCTTAAGGGTGGGGCCATCTGCTGGAAGAGTTCCAAGCAGCATACAGTGGCAGATTCTACATGTGAAGCAGAATATATCGCAGCATCTGATGCCGCCAAGGAAGCTGTATGGTTGCGGAAGTTCATCACCGAGCTTAGAGTGACACCCTCCATTGATGGTCCAGTGCCTGTATTTTGTGGCAATACTGGGGCCATAGCTCAAGCAAGGGAACCTAAAGCACATCAGCGGACCAAGCATATTCTACGTCGCTACCACCTGGTTCGAGAGATCATCGATCGAGGTGATATTGATCTTCAGAAGATTGACACAAAAGAAAATCTGGCTGACCCATTTACCAAAGTCCTCGGCATCAAAGAGTTCGACGAACACAAGTCGAAGATGGGTATTAGATACTGTGCCGATTGGCATTAGGCTAAGTGGGAGTTGTTGGGATTTGTATCCTAAATGTCAATCGTCAGCATATTGATGATTGAATTTTGTAAATGAATTGACAAATTAATAAAGTGTTATTTGGCATTATTCATCATTTCATCTTCAAATGAACTCTTATATGATGAAGTCCTTAGGACTTATGTTATGATAAAGGAGGATTTATCTTTGAGTCCTTAAACTTGTTCGCGACCAAATGATATGTTGTTACTAGGACGACAGCATTATCGAGATTAGGTCGTTGTGTGACATATACGTTGGTTGTCCTCTTAACCAAGGAGTGTGGAGACACTGGTATGCCACACAGGTGAAGTGTAGGAGTACATTTCACTGAACGTGACCAATTCCGGAACGCTCTACTGTCGAGAGATGTTCCGAGTGGATATGGGTATAAGTTTGGCCCTCTGACCTGAGACCGCAACCTGTGACTAGCAAGCAACTCACTGTACTTTGGTACCGAACTACCTGAATTTCTAATTCAGTGACGGAAGGTCACTGGGTGCAGTCAAGTACTTGCGTAGTCAGTTGTGAGTCAAGATGGAATTGACCCCTCCTGAAAACAGGAGATAATGTCTTGTGATTAATTTAGCAAAACCTTGGCCAGGGTAATCCCAGTGAGGAGTCACGGGATATCTAAAGTTAATCACATAATGGATGTACTAATTATAGGGTTGACAGTGAGCTCTAAGTCATCCTGGCATTAGGAGTCAAAGGGATTGAATTATACAGTAACCATAGTTCAGGGTTCCAGAATATTTGCTTCGCACATATTCGGCCTATTTGGACGTTGGGTACCATTGCTAGATGGTCACATCAATTAGTGTAGAAAATTGTTCCTATACTACCGGCTTAAGTTCGAACCTATGAGGTCACACGCATAGAAGATTCCTGATTGATCAAGAAAGCTGATGAATGATTAAGAATCATTCAGGGATAATTTGGTCAATTTGATTGGCAAATTATCTTATAAAATAATTAAAGTAATTATTGAAGGATTAATTAGTAATTAAATTACTAATAAACTCAATTTGATTGAGTAATTGTGCTAAGGATGAGCCAAATTAAATTGGATTCAAGTTTGGGCTCAATCAGGATTTTGACCTGATTGGATTAGGTTAGAACCAAAAAGGACTTAAGCTGATCAAATTGATTTTAAATTAATTTGTTCTTAATTGGGGATTGACCTAATTGGATTAGGTCCAACACAAAGTAATTAATTCAATTTGATTGAGTTTGCATGAGCCAAAATTGAATTGGATTCAATTTGAGCTCAATCAGGGTCTGACCTGATTAGATTGGGTTCAACCAAATTGCTTTGTTTTAATTCGGGTTTGACCAAATTTGATTAGGTGCAACCCAAGGGGATTAGGCTCAGATGATGTGGCAATTATTGGTGACATGGAATTGGATTTCATGAATTTTAAATAAACCAAAATTATTGCATGGCACATGGACCCATTGCTTGACACATAGGGACATTGTTTGTTATTTGAATTTAAACATTAAGCAATGTGTTAAATGATTTTAATCACTCAAACCATCAGCCAAGGTGGCGTATGAGTTTTTGAATGGATTAAATTCGAATTTCAAGAGGTGATTTCGAAATTATGACGTGTTTTACCTTGCCGCATGGATTTCAAATTCCTTCCCTCTTGCACATGTGTTTAAAATTTGAATTTAAATCAGATTTGGTTGAGATCTGATTTGGGTTGTTCCTATTCCTTTGCATGTGCCAACTAAAAGAGGTTTTCTGAAAATAAATTTCGAATTTTGAATGAAAATTCGGAGGCCATTAAAAGGGGTCAAACATGGGCACCAAAAACACATCCATTGCAGCCTTCTTCCTCACCCGCCTCCTCTTCCTCTTCTTCTCCATTTTAGATAGGGTTTTCAGGGTGAATATCTAGAAGATTCAAGATCAGATCTGAGTCCTCTACTTTCCTTACAAACCTCATCTCCATCTGCTTCAAGACGATTGATCAAGACTTGATTGAATCCCGACGGGCAGATTTCAGCTTTCAAGTGTTCTGCAACTGCTAGCACTGTTGCGGAAGAAGATCCTTCAGGACTTCTGTTGCCCAGTAGATACAACCCAAGAGGGGGGGTGAATTGGGTCTTTTAAATCTTTTAACCTACTTCTGAAAGTTTTTGATTAATTATGCTAAGTTGTATAGATGTACAGTGAAAGTTAAACTTAGCAACAGTTTGATGTATAGATTGTGACTTGATTGAATATGCTTGCAACTAAAGAATTCGCGGATAATAGTTAAGCAAGCAATTTATCTAAGTGAGTAAGTGTGTAAGTTAGACAATGACAAGAAGCATTACAAACACAACAAACATATAGTGGTTCGGTGCACCCCAGCACCTACATCCACTCCCCAAGACCTCTTGGGAATTTCACTATAATCCTACAGATTACAGCCGGTTGTTTTATAAGCTCACAACCCAACTTGTTGTTTTACGAGCGCACAACGAACTCGGTCGGTTTTCCCAGGCTCACCGACTAGAACCACCCCGATTGTTTTCCCGGGATCACAATCGAACCCTTACACGTTGGTTTTACCCTCGGCTCACCAACAAACCTAACACCGTTGGTTTTCCCTTTGGCTCACCAACAAACCTTAACCCCTTGATTCAATCCCTTGATTGAATCAAGTTACAAGATATTAAAATAAAGGTTTAAAACAAATCAAAGCTTCTTAAATAAGCAAATATAACAATATAAACAAATAGAGTAAAGAGAAGCCTTCAAACGAGTTTTGAAGATGAAGGAGCTCAGCTTCTTCTTTACTTGACCCTCTTCTGATTTTGCACGAAGTAGAGGATCTCCAAAGCAGCACACGGATGGAGAGGAAGCTTTGGGATTCACTTGGATGCTCTTCTTCTCTCTATTTTACTTTGAATGGCCCTTTTGTGCATATGGGAGATTTCCCAAGTAATCTCTTTGAAATCTCTTTCCTAAATGTTCTCTCCCACTTCCATACCTTCTCCTCTAGCTCTCCTCTTGTTTTTATAGCTTTAGATGACGTGGAAACAAGAATCTAGCCGTTAGAGACAAAAATAGAGCCGTTGGACACAGTCTGCACCTCCTGACAATATTACCGTTGGGATCGGAGTCGACTCGCGCGATCAGGAGTCGACTCGCCTGTTGCAGGAGTCGACTCGTGCTTCACTGGAGACGACTCGGCCACTGTTCCAAATTTGAATTAAAGTGCATGCCTTTTCCTCGGGTCGACTCGGACCAAACTGGAGTCGACTCGCCAATAGCTGGAGACGACTCGGCCACTTGGGGGTCGGCTCATTCTCAGGAATCCAGAGGACATACTTTCTGATTTTCTTCCTCGAGTCGACTCGGATTTTCTTCGAGTCGACTCGGCTCTCAGAGCCCGCAAACTGATCCTCTGTATTTTGGCTCGTCTGGTCTTGGAGTCGACTCGAACTGTTCCGGAGTCGACTCGGCTCTCAGTTTCCGAAACACAGCCTTCTGCCATTTTGGTGTAGCGCTGCCTTGGAGTCGACTCGAGCTGTCTGGGAGTCGACTCGGATCTCAGAGTCCGAAAAACTGCTCTCTGATTTTTTTCTTTGTATACCACTGAGAGTCGACTCTCACTTTCTTTGGAGTCGACCAGCCAACCATCGGAGTCGACTCGCATTCCACAGGAGTCGACTCGAATCTCAGGGTCAAAAATCGCTCTCTGACTTTTGCCTTGTTTTCCTTAGGAATTGACTTGCCAGTTATTAGAGTCGACTCGTTCTACTCTGGAGTCGACTCGAAGACTATTCTTTTGAATTTTTCTTTGAATTTGCTCCTCCAATTTGAGTCCTTTGAACTTGAAACTTGGGCCAATAAATTGTAGCTTTCTTCCAACTTGCTATGTTCCTTGCAAGATAAGTATCTTTCTCCTTGCAACACAAACATTAGTATTTATACTTCAAGGTTTTGTGATTATCAAAATCAATCTTTAAATCAATCTTTGGGTCATCAGTCTCCCCCTTTTTGATGATGACAAAACTTGGAGTATATGCAATATAAAATATATTGTGATCTAGAAGTAATGCATAGCTAAGTTGCATGAAGTAGAAAACATATTTAAAAAAAAAAAACTTCATGATAATGCTTTAGATTTAATCAGCTTAATCAGCTGATTTGTATCCAGTTCAAAACATAAAGCATTATGAGCATATACTTAGATATTTCTCCCCCTTTTTGACAACATCAAAAAGATAGTGAAACATTAAGCACAAAGATAAGAATCCTCAAATATTTCTTTTTCTTATTGTACTCTGATTTGCATGTCAAATTATTGCAAGGCAATAATATTAGAATCAGATTAATGAGCATAGATCAGAGCCAATTAAGATAAGTTCAGAGCAGAACACATCGAATGTGATTCCAAGAAGTTTTCTAATTTGATACCACAGATAGTTTTCTAATCAAGTGTAGGTGGAATCTTTCTTAAGTTAATTCAAGAAGTACCACAAATGATATTCAAGGAAAACACGAATGGAAATCTAACCTCTCTTCAATGATAAATATGAAAGCTTGTTCATTTAAGACCTTTTGCCCAATCTATTAAGTATTTTATTAACATGAGAGCAATTTAATTGATTTTCAGAGTAAAAGATCACAACTTATATATATCATCATGTTGGATCATTAATTCTTAATGACTTCAAAGTTCTTTTATGATAATAAGAGCATTGGGGCACAAATACCAAGATATGAATTCATGCAATTTTTTTTGATACATCTTAGAGCTCTTTTAAAGACTTTCTTTTATTTCTTTAGAAAATAAGCACAATTTGATACATAAAATACTGAATTGGCACAAAATTGAAGTTCTAAAGAGCAAGCCAATTAGAACTCATTAGTGAAGTTCAAAAATAGATTTTCTAAGAGATACTCAAGAAAATTTACCACAGTATTCTCCCCCTTTTTCATTAAATTAGAGGCTCTTAAGATTTGCAATTTGGTTCATGAGTGATGCATAAGATATACTAACCAACTAACACGCCTCAATGGTGTATCATAAAGATTTTCAGATGATACATATTGGAGAGTATTAGGATCACTTTTCATTAAGTATTCTTTCCCTCTCCTTTAGTTATAGATTTATGCGATTAAGTTCCATAAGACCTCTCCTTCTGAAATTTTCTTTCTCCCCCTCAATTGATCATTCCATTTAAGAGTTTAGAATTTGAAGATAATGTTCAATAAAATTGTCAATCTCAAAAATATATTTTCTATAAGTTTCAGCTTATTTTCATAAGACTCGAGGTTTGAGATAAGACAACCTTTATAGAACTCATCTCAAGGTATAAACTTATAATTAAAGCAAGTATTGCAATATAAGGAGGTTCATCAAAATCAATCTATAAAAATCAAGGTATGCTTCAAATTAAAGTAATTTTTGGAAGATACTGAATATCTAAAGCTCCCCCTCAAAAGATGCATTCCTCTTTAATCATTCTTTCTCATGATATCGAGAATGTAGAGTGATCTAGAATTATTCAAAAATTTATAGTAATCACTCTTTCTAATCCTTTAAGAACAAGTTATGCTTTCTCCTAATCTTAGAGAAAATGTATAGAAATATTAATCAGAAAATGATTCATTTGAAGCTCAAATTCTTTTAAAAGCATTTACATTTTCTTTCTTTTAAGAATCATTTGAGTGAGCTGAAATGTTTCTAGACTTAAGATCATTCACTCTCTTAATAATATATATATATATATATATATATATTGATGGAAGTCTTTAATAATATAGGAGAGAAAAACATATAGATGATCATTGAAGTATATCTATTTATAGAACTCAATTTCTTAATTATAGTTTTTCTGCAATGTATACATGAAGCACAATAAATCTTTTTAATATCAAAATAAACTCATATATTTAAAAATATTTGTTTGCAATTAAGATCATTGAAAGACACATCATTTAGACCAATATTAGTATACTTTGAAGATAAGAAATGATATGTTTCGGATGCGTATCGGAGCAATCAACCAAGGCATCAGCATTAATTCTGTTTTTTTTAAATTAAAATTTTATTTAGAAATCATATTGAGTTTAAGCTTTTATACAAAATCAGATTCTGAATTTCATAAAGATTTTCAATAGAGGCTTTCAAAGTCATAATTTGAGATATGGATCTTCCACATTGTAGCTCATCTTAAATCATTATGATTGAAGACACATATTTCACACATATAAGAGGATATTCAGAATATTTGTATTTATGTTTAGCACATTATATACCAAAGTTAAGAAAGTTGAAGAATAGAACAAACTCAATTCATTTTGCCTAAATAGAAATATCCTTCTCTTCTCCTTTTTACAAATTTATTCACCTTTCAGATTTTAACGATGATTGTGAATGACAAATCTGAAATTTTTTTTTAATAATACAAAACAAAAAAAATTTATATAGTATTCCAAATATTCAATCAAATTATCCAAGCATGAAGCATTGTAAAACATTGAGAACCCATAAATCAAGACATCATACCATATGCACACTATATTAAGTGTTAAGTCATGCATTAAAATAATAAGAACAAGCATGTCAAGGATCAAAATCAATTCTTTTCAAATAAACTCCCCCTATTTAAATATTATCTTGCAATGATTTCATCCTTAAAGTGTGTTTTCAAGTGATCAAAAATTTGACTTGATTCTTCTTATATACTTTCATTAACTTTGTCTTTCATCTTTACTTTCTTATGCTCTATACTCTATTTGCTCCCTATCCGGTGGAGTTGGGAAGGGGCACGAGGTACTACCACTAGCCTCCCTCTTGTGCCGTCCCTAATATGCCCTACACCGAATAGTTGGGTCAAATAGTGCCGGGTACTACCACTAGCCTCCCCATTGGCACCATCCCTCTGATGAGCAATATAGAAAGGTTAAAATGTTTACTTCAAATTCTCCCTGTTTAAGTGTAATTAATTATGGATTTTATCCCTTCCAAATGTGCCGAATATATTATGCTTGTTTTGCTTTTCCTTAAGATTGAAGTATTTGCCTTTTACTTAGATCTTTACTTCTCTTGAATAATGTTCATTTTCTTTTCTTTCTCTCTCTTTCATTTTGTTATTCTCAAGTAATTTACATGAAAGAGCAGAATAAAGAAATAATCAAATGTATCATATAGAGGTATATCATGCAAACAACATTTTCATTATGCCCAAGAATTCGTAGCTTCCCACAAGTCATTCTAAATCAAAGTTTTAATCATATACTTGTGTATTTCATGGTTATGATATAGCCATAGAAATATTTTAGTTTGAGCAAACCATGAAACAATTTCCAAAAGCATAAGTCAATTAATACATATATGGACATGATATCAAAAGATTAACAATTAATCATGTCATAATAAGATTTAAAGTTATTGACTTTGCTCAGCTAATTTATGAGAGAGATATCTAGAATTACTTATTCATTATATATTCTTCAAGCCAAACTAGATTTCTTATGTGTGAACTTTTGGCTGAAGAAGATCCTCTCTCTTGTTTGCATGTGAATGTTTATTGTATCTTATGTGGAGATGTCCTTCAAGCTGAAATCACTCATTTTCTTGCTCAAGGATTCTGCATTATTAACAAACTCCTTTTCTTTCTTGAAAGAAAGTCTTTAGTTTCTTTAAGATATAAACCATTCATCCAACATATTTCTAACTAGATGACTCAATATAAGATAAGACAATAGTTGAATATTGAGTCACTTTACTCAAGAGATTTCCTAAATATAAGCAAGCACATATCACTTGAACTAAAAGAGATAGTTTCATTAATCAAGATAGTTCAAGGACAATCATGTGAGGCAATAAGAAGATTTATCAAGGTCAAATCAATTTCTTATTTCCAAAATCAATTTAGTTTAGATTCTATTTGCTTAAGATAATTATCAATAAGATATGTTAGTTAAGTTTTAATCAACTTATCTTAAACGGTTGTTTCTATCAAAATTCAGATTATGATTTATTTGTTATCAATGAAATATGATTCATTAAAGTTGGATTGAAGTCTTGCATAAGGGCACATAATAAGCATACATTCTGGTCTACTAGCTGTATGATAAAATAATTATTCTATCATGCTTCAATACAGCTTTAAACAATAGATCTACTTTGCTCATCCTTTTCAAATTCCACAGGATGGGGTCATAGATATACCTTCTTCATGCCAATCTTCTATAAGAGTTTTCTTGTGGACTAACATTGGTCAATGAAGATCCCCTTTCCTGTTTGTCTTAATTTGGAGTTTGAGAGAAGATGTTAATTCATTCATCATACGTATTTCAAACTCTCCTTGCATGAGCTAAGTAAAGTCTTCATATAACTCTTCATTAGTAGAACCAAAAATGATGTCATCAATGTATACTTTGAGCAAGTAAGATATCACAAATTCTTCTTTTTGATGCAAAGATTTATCACTATTACTTTCTATCAAAAAGGTTGCTTAAGCTTTTGTATCATGCTTTTGATGCTTGTTCCAAATTATATATTGCTTTAACATATTTGTAATGAGTGTTTTCAAATATGGTGGTTATTTAACATAGATCTCCTTTTTAATGAAATAACCACATAGGAGTGCATTCTACACATTCATTTGACAGAATATAAAGCTCATAAAGCAAGCAAATGATGATGGTGATCTTTACTTCTAATCATGCAAAAATTTCATCAAGATCTATTTCATCTTTTCGTGATTTAGTCTTTTAGTAGTCATCAATTTTTCTTCATTAAGTGCATTACTGAGAAACTCAATTTGGTTCTAATTATTAACATGTTTTTAGATTGTTATATGTAAAAGATTAACCATATACATATATAATTTGATCTTAGTATCTTGATAATAAATCATTAGTCTCATAAAGAATAAAATGACTTGATATTTCTGCAACTAAAATCTTTTCATTGAATATTCTATATGCATTGCTTGATGAATGATATCCAAGGATAGACATATCTCTATCAGATTTGGCATTATTTTCATAAGAACATATCAAGCATAACATGTACGACTGAAAAATATGAAAGATATGCAATGGTTCATTTTCAATTTTTCAGAAGATCAAAAGGAGTTTTCATCAAAAATAGATTTAATAGAAACCATTTGTATGACAAGCAGTGATGATAGCTTTTAAAAATCATTTGAGTAGATAACTATCATACACAATTGTCTTTTTCGTTTCTTCAACAATTCTATTTAACCCTATTTTACTTATGATGTCCTTGGAGCTGAAATAATCGAATTTAATATTGTTTTCTGTATAACCTTTATCAGGATTTTGGTTTTCAACACTGTGCCATGATCTTCACAGTTTGGAAACCTTTTTCATTTGAAACACTTTTACAAGATTTTAGCAAATACAGAAAAAACACTTCAGTTTTATTTGCCAAGAACAAATCCAATGTAAGCTTTTGAAAACTTAGAGATGGAAACAACATCTTTAGATTTAGAAATGATTTTTGTTTGTTTCCTTAGTTAGCTTGCATAGCAAAACTTTGACCTTTAAGAAGATAATCTAAGTAAGCTTATGGCAAGGTCTTTTGAGATTAAGTACATACTAGCATGAGCTGATTTCATATGCCAAAGACGGTTTCTTTAATCTTGGTATTCATAGTGCATATATTCAAAAGCACACCAAGTACACATTATCATATCTATGATCAATAAACAATAATGCCAAGGATAAAAACTCTCAATCAAGCATATAGAGAATTCATAGAGTTATTCTTAATAAATTGATTAATCATTTAGCAACTTATCCAATAATGAGTAAAGTATACTATAAAATGAAGTGATTTGATTATATTTCCAAAAGTATTTTCTGTATCACAATGTTGATCAATACATGCACTTCATATTTTAATCAAATACTAAAACAAAAATAATGATGAGATACAAATATTACTGATTTCATTATTATTATTATTTTATTTAAAATTACTTTTCATAAGTATATTTTAAGTTTCATTTTTGACATGTGTCTAGAGCACCCATTTGTATGAAAGTTCTATTTGTTCCATGGGTATCTTGACACACCTATGTCTGCATCCTCATAATTTCATTTTGGGTACCCAAGCTTGCTTGGGTCCTTGAGAGTTAGGACATATGGTTCCTTTTGGAATCCAAATCTGTAATAACTTTACCATTTGATTTAATAGTGTTAGAACGATAGGTAAAGTTGTTATGCCCATTCTTTTCATTTTTGAAATAGGTTATCTTATTTAATGGTTTGTTTGGTGAATTGATAACCTTTTTTTCTAGAGATTTATGGCTAAGTGAAGGAGTCAAGCTAAATTTTGATTTATCAAAATCAGCATGTTGGCTTTCAAACATCATTTTTAATCTTTCTGAACTTACAGTGAATTTGTTAATAAAAGATCTTAATTGGTTAATTTCTTCGCTTAAGTTTTGATTTTCTTTAATTAAATTTTGATTTTTCTGGATCAATTGTTCTGAATTTGACCTTAAGCTTTCATTTTCTGAATTTAGTTTCTTAAGATTTTTATTCTTCATAGCTAATTTTCTACATTCACCATACAAATCATGAAAAGCATTTAAAAGTTCATCATAAGAATATTCTTCATGAAATTCATTTGGTGTAAGATTAGATTCAGATTCTACTTTATCTTCTTGTACCATAAGACATAAATTAGTTACCTCTTGTAGTTCATTGTTGCTCCTAACTTTTAATTCCTTGTATGACTTTCTCTTGGTCAGGGCTTTCTTGCGTTTTACCTCTTTCTTCCTTTCTTCTTGCTTCCTCTTCTTCTTTGTCTTTAGGAAGCTGATTTGCCTCGGAGTCGACTCGGACATTATTGGAGTCGACTCGGTTAACTTGAGGGTCGACTCTGAAATACTTGGAGTCGACTCGACTGAGGTGGGAGATTCAACATCTTTTTCTGCAATCTCATTGTTAGTATGTAATTGAAGCACATGTGAGCTAATCTGAGATTTATCATAAATATTTTCTAAAGTATCCCAGATCTCCTTAGCAGATAAGCATGCAGAAATTTCATTAAACTTTGTTTCTTGAATAGCACAATATAATATGTTCATAGCATTAGCATTTAATTGTGCTAAGTCCTTTTCATTCATAGTTTGAGAGAGTGTGTGAAAGTCATTTATTATGATTTTTCATAAATAATAGTTTTGTGATTGAATAAAAATGCGCATGCGTATTTTTCAATGTGTATAGTTTATGCCATTAAATAGTGGAGGTGTATCAATTGATTGTCCTTCTCCTAGAAAACTATCTATTTGAGTTGTCATGATCTTTGGCTCTTAATCGTGAGATCAATAATTAAACTTAGAGTACCTGCTCTGATACCACTTGTTGCCCAGTAGATACAACCCAAGAGGGGGGGTGAATTGGGTCTTTTAAATCTTTTAACCTACTTCTGAAAGTTTTTGATTAATTATGCTAAGTTGTATAGATGTACAGTGAAAGTTAAACTTAGCAACAGTTTGATGTATAGATTGTGACTTGATTGAATATGCTTGAAACTAAAGAATTCGCGGATAATAGTTAAGCAAGCAATTTATCTAAGTGAGTAAGTGTGTAAGTTAGACAATGACAAGAAGCATTACAAACACAACAAACATATAGTGGTTCGGTGCACCCCAGCACCTACATCCACTCCCCAAGACCTCTTGGGAATTTCACTATAATCCTACAGATTACAGCCGGTTGTTTTACAAGCTCACAACCCAACTTGTTGTTTTACGAGCGCACAACAAACTTGGTCGGTTTTTCCAGGCTCACCGACTAGAACCACCCCGATTGTTTTCCCGGGATCACAATCGAACCCTTACACGTTGGTTTTACCCTCGGCTCACCAACAAACCTAACACCGTTGGTTTTCCCTTTGGCTCACCAACAAACCTTAACCCCTTGATTCAATCCCTTGATTGAATCAAGTTACAAGATATTAAAATAAAGGTTTAAAACAAATCAAAGCTTCTTAAATAAGCAAATATAACAATATAAACAAATAGAGTAAAGAGAAGCCTTCAAACGAGTTTTGAAGATGAAGGAGCTCGGCTTCTTCTTTACTTGACCCTCTTCTGATTTTGCACGAAGTAGAGGATCTCCAAGGCAGCACACGGATGGAGAGGAAGCTTTGGGATTCACTTGGATGCTCTTCTTCTCTCTATTTTACTTTGAATGGCCCTCTTGTGCATATGGGAGATTTCCCAAGTAATCTCTTTGAAATCTCTTTCCTAAATGTTCTCTCCCACTTCCATACCTTCTCCTCTAGCTCTCCTCTTGTTTTTATAGCTTTAGATGACGTGGAAACAAGAATCTAGCCGTTAGAGACAAAAATAGAGCCGTTGGACACAGTCTGCACCTCCTGACAATATTACCGTTGGGATCGGAGTCGACTCGCGCGATCAGGAGTCGACTCGCCTGTTGCAGGAGTCGACTCGTGCTTCACTGGAGACGACTCGGCCACTGTTCCAAATTTGAATTAAAGTGCATGCCTTTTCCTCGGGTCGACTCGGACCAAACTGGAGTCGACTCGCCAATAGCTAGAGACGACTCGGCCACTTGGGGGTCGGCTCATTCTCAGGAATCCAGAGGACATACTTTCTGATTTTCTTCCTCGAGTCGACTCGGATTTTCTTCGAGTCGACTCGGCTCTCAGAGCCCGCAAACTGATCCTCTGTATTTTGGCTCGTCTGGTCTTGGAGTCGACTCGAACTGTTCCGGAGTCGACTCGGCTCTCAGTTTCCGAAACACAGCCTTCTGCCATTTTGGTGTAGCGCTGCCTTGGAGTCGACTCGAGCTGTCTGGGAGTCGACTCGAATCTCAGAGTCCGAAAAACTGCTCTCTGATTTTTTTCTTTGTGTACCACTGAGAGTCGACTCTCACTTTCTTTGGAGTCGACCAGCCAACCATCGGAGTCGACTCGAATCTCAGAGTCGAAAATCGCTCTCTGACTTTTGCCTTGTTTTCCTTAGAAATTGACTTGCCAGTTATTGGAGTCGACTCGTTCTACTCTGGAGTCGACTCGAAGACTATTCTTTTGAATTTTTCTTTGAATTTGCTCCTCCAATTTGAGTCCTTTGAACTTGAAACTTGGGCCAATAAATTGTAGCTTTCTTCCAACTTGCTATGTTCCTTGCAAGATAAGTATCTTTCTCCTTGCAACACAAACATTAGTATTTATACTTCAAGGTTTTGTGATCATCAAAATCAATCTTTAAATCAATCTTTGGGTCATCAACTTCGCGTGTACTTCTCGTAGAGGCCATTCGTGTGCGTGGCTGCAAAGTCAAGAATCAGATTCACAACTTTCATCCATCATAAAAGGTATTAATCTAGCATTAATCATTTATTATGGTGTCAAGGTCTAGGTCCGATTCTCCGAGGTTTTACCCTCTTTTGGGGCTCCTCACGGAGATATCTCCAGAATCCATTCGATGGATATTCAGAGATTAATTGGAATAGAGTTCTTAAGTTTCAGATCTGATAGTTAATAATGCATAAAAGTTTTAACATAATTGTTTAAACGATTCCGGCATAATCCTATGTGTTCTTAATGTGCTGATTTCTAGATTTGATCTTGTAAGCATGCATGAATTAAATTGTTTGATTCATTTTTTTGCTGTATTTTTGAAATTTTAAAAGAACTACGTGTGGCTTGATTCCCCCTGTGAAGGGGTACGTAGGCAACCCGATCAGGTTCAGCCATGGTTTTCAAAAAAAAAAAAATTCAGCATGCTAAACACCGAAGAACCTAGGAATAACTTTCATTTGATTGCTTCCATTAAGGTGATCTTGGCTTATAAGGGTTTTATGTTAAGGAACTTTATCAAGAAATTTTTAAAATTTCTAGCTTCTGCTGCCCATTATAGCATGCTAGAACCCTTTCATCTCTATTAACATGAGATGTTGTGGGGTAAAGGTGGGGTTGGGCTCCAATAACTGTTAGGTGAAGATCCAATCACAGCTTTATTTTTGCGGGATATACGGTGAATCTGACTTAACCAAGGAACGAGTCCAATAACTGTTAGGTGAGGTCCTTATGACTTGGAGACCGGGTTAGCTCAATATGCTTACGAAGCATTGTACAAGAGTTGTACACTCATCGTCTATGTGTCTCCAATAACTGTTAGGTGAGGTGACATGTAGATTAGTGGGACCGCAGCACCTCACTCGAAATCCTAAGTTGCAGGTTTTCGTATCTTTACCAAGGGAGTGTGAGAGATCCGAGAAATAGTGGAAGGATTTGATTCAATTTTGTTTTAAAAGTCCCTAAAACAAATTAATGTCAAATACAAATTTCTAATT
Source organism: Phoenix dactylifera (assembly GCF_051530095.1). Classification (NCBI taxonomy): domain Eukaryota; kingdom Viridiplantae; phylum Streptophyta; class Magnoliopsida; order Arecales; family Arecaceae; genus Phoenix; species Phoenix dactylifera. Next base: position 14,933,089 of record NC_143195.1, read on the forward strand.
AGAATCTTTACTCTCTGTAGATGTCAATGGCTTCCAACCCGATAGTTCGAATTCTAGATAACTATAGGTTGACCGGGCCAAACTATAAAGATTGGCTCCGCAACTTGAAGATTGTCTTGAGTTGCGAAAAGATAGCTTATGTTCTTGACCATGAACTCCCGGTGTTACCAACCCGTGCAACCAATGAGCAGCATGAGACGCATGGAAAATGGTTGGATGACGACAATAAGGTTAGGTGCTATATTTTGGCATTCATGTCCATCGAATTGCAATGCCAGCATGAGAGCATGAAGATTGCTAAGGACATACTTGATCACCTACAAGAGTTGTATGGTGAACAGAGTCGTGCAGCAAGGTTTGAAGTGTCCAAGCGGCTCTTCAAAGCCAAGATGCGTGATGGGCAGTCCGTCCATGAACATGGTTTGACCATGATCAAGGATCTTGAGGAGCTTGAGAAGCTTGGCATGACCATGCACAAGGATTTGCAAACGGCTTTGATCCTACAATCATTGCCATCTTCATATGGGAAGTTTGTTGTAAACTACCATATGAATAAAATTGAATGCACCAAACTTGAATTGTTGAATATATTGGTGACAACTGAGGGAGCCTTGAAAGGTTCACGGGGCACAGTTCTCGCTGCTGAGCTAGCTTCTACTTCCAAGAGAAAGTCTACTGGGAAGAAGAAGAAGCCTGCGAAGAAGCAGAAGAACGAGAAAAAGCCGAAGAAGGAAGTTCCTAAGAAGAAGGCCAAACCCAAAGGAAAATGTTTCCATTGCGATGAAGACGGCCATTGGAAGAGGAACTATCCTATCTACATGAAAAACATAAAGAGCAAGAAGGATGACACGCCTTCTGAAGGTATGTCTAATATGCTCATTATTGAAACTAATCTAACGGTTTCTTCTATTTCTAGTTGGGTTATAGACTCTGGTTCTAGTGTTCGCTTGTGCACTACCATGCAGGGTCTAAAGAAAAGTAGAAGGCTTACGGAAGGTGCGGTAACCCTAAGGGTTGGCAATGGAGCAAGAGTTGCTGCTGTTGCTGTGGGCACATTCCCTTTGCATTTACCGTCAAGATTTAGTTTGATACTTAGAGATTGTTATTTTGTACCTAGTGCTAGCAGAAATCTGATTTCTGTATCTTGTCTAGCACAGAAACATTATGAATTCAATTTCAATAAAGACTACGTTTCTATTTATTTACGAAATAAACTGTTTGGACGTGGTTTTATGATTGACGGTCTCTATCACTTACATATGGATGTATCTGTGAACGTATCTGAGCATACAGTGAGTACCATAGGATCAAAAAGATCTAGAGATGAGATAAATCAAAAATATTTATGGCACCTCAGACTTGGTCGTATAGGAGAAGATAGAATTAACAAATTGGAGAAACATGGGCATTTAAGTTCATTGACTTTTGAGTCATATCCGATTTGTGAATCCTGCCTTCAAGAAAAAATGGCCAAATTACCCTTTGTAGGACATGGGGAGAGGTCCACTGAAATACTTGCCCTAGTACACACTGATGTGTGTGGCCCATTCGATGTGCAGGTTAGGGGTTATTTTTTCTACTTTATTACTTTTACCGATGATTTCTCACGGTATGGTTATGTCTATCTTATGAGACATAAATCTGAAGCATTTGAAAGATTCAAAGAATTCAGATTTGAAGTAGAAAAACAGACAGAAAAACTCATTAAGGTTCTTCGATCAGATCGAGGAGGAGAATACCTTAGTGGAGAGTTTCGCGATTATCTCAAACAAAATGGTATAGTTTCACAATGGACACCTCCTGGAACATCTCAACTCAACGGAGTATCAGAAAGGAGAAATCAGACCCTATTGGATATGGTCAGGTCCATAATGAGCTTCACTGACTTATCCTTATTCTTGTGGGGAGATGCCCTACTTACAGCTATCTATATATTGAATAGAGTTTCCTCTAAATCCGTTCCTACCACACCGTATGAGATATGGCATGGTAAGAAACCAAGTCTTGGTTATCTCAAGATTTGGGGATGTCTAGCCCAAGTTAAGCGACAACAGACGGACAAGTTAGAGTCTAGGACAATTGGTGCTCGTTTCATTAGATATCCTAAAGAGTCATTAGGATACAATTTTTACATCCTAGAAGATCACAAAGTGTTTATGAGTCGACATGCCATCTTCTTGGAAAAACAGTTTATCCTTGATAGAGGCAGTGGAAGAAAAATTGAGCTTGAAGAGAAAGTCTCTGAAGAGCAACGAGCAATTGAGCCTAGTGAACCTATTCACATTGAGCCAATACATGAAGAACCTCGTCCACTTCGTAGATCCAGTAGGATCTCCCATCCTCATGAAAGATACTTAAGTATGCTTACAGAGGAAATAGAGGAAGAGTTCCTTATGGGAGAAAGAGATCATAGTAATGATCCCAAGACCTACAACGAAGCGATGTTAGACATCGACTCCGAAAAATGGATGGATGCGATGAAGTCAGAAATAGACTCCATGAATTCCAACCAAGTATGGACCTTAGTAGATCCGCCTGAAGGTATAATACCTATTGGGTGTAAATGGATCTACAAAAGAAAAATAGGTTCGGATGGCAAGGTAGAGACCTATAAGGCAAGGTTGGTGGCAAAAGATTAGAGTCAGCGCGAAGGCATTGACTATCAAGATACCTTTTCACCGGTAGCCATGCTGAAGTCCATTCGAATGTTGCTTGCCATTGCAGCTTATCATGATTATGAGATATGGCAGATGGATGTGAAAACTGCTTTTCTTAATGGATATCTTGAGGAAGATATCTATATGGAACAGCCTCAGGGTCTCACTTCCAGTGATGGTTATTACAAGGTCTGCAAGCTGCAAAGATCCATTTATGGACTAAAGTAAGCATCTCGAAGTTGGAACACTCGTTTCGATGATGTGATCAAATCGTTTGATTTCATTAGGAACGAAGAGAAACCATGTGTGTACAAAAAGATCAGTAGGAGGGCTACAGTATTCCTCGTATTGTACGTGGATGATATACTCCTAATTGGAAATGATATTCCCATGCTCACATTGGTCAAGTTATGGCTGTCTAAGAAGTTCTCCATGAAAGATCTAGGTGAAGCATCTTATATTTTGGGGATTAAGGTCTATAGAGATAGATCTAGGAGGATGCTTGGCCTATCACAAAAAATGTACATAGAGGAAGTGTTGAAGAGGTTCAGCCTGGAAAACTCTAAGAGGGGATTGTTACCCCTAAGGCATGGGATAAATCTCTCCAAAAAGATGTGCCCCAAAACATCTAAAGGGATTCAGCGCATGAGTAGGATACTTTATGCATCGGCAATAGGGAGCCTCATGTATGCCATGCTATGTACTCGACCTGATATAGCACATGTTGTGAGTGTCACGAGCAGATATCGATCAAATCCAGATGAGGAGCACTGGATAGCTGTGAAAAATATCCTTAAGTACTTGAGAAAGACTAAGGATCTGTTTTTGGTCTTTGGGGGAGGCACAGAGTTAAAGGTAGAAGGATATACTGATTCAGACTTCATGACTGACCCTGATGATAGAAAGTCTATATCAGGATATGTATTCTTATGCAATGGAGGATCAGTAAATTGAAAGAGTTTCAAGCAATCGATTATTGTAGATTCTACCATGGAAGCAGAGTACATTGCTGCATTGGATGCTGCAAAGGAAGCGTTCTGGTACAAGAAGTTTGTCGAAGAGCTAGGAGTCATGTCATCAGACGCCATAACCCTTTTCTGCGACAACAACGGCGCCATAGCACTGGCTAAGGAGCTGAGGTCCCACCAGAAGTCCAAGCACATAGAGCAGCGATTTCATCTAATTCACGACTACCTCGAAAAAAAATATATAGAGGTGCAAAGAGTAGACTCCACTGATAACGTGGCGGACTCATTCACTAAGCAGCTGAGTCAGAAGAAATTAGAAGTCTATTTTGAAAAAATGGGACTTAAATATATGTCTGATTGGCATTAGTGCAAGTGGGAGATTGTTAGAAGTATGCCTTAGAAGCTAACGTGGCTGACGCATATTTATAATCTGAAGCATAAATTTGTAATTTAACACTTATTAATAAATAAAATTGGGCAATTTATTTTTCATTCATGTCTGTATGTGTCCATGAATCGTCCAAGAAATTAATAGATGATGACACATAATTTCAAGGAGTTGAGAATTTGAGGCATGTGTCATTAGGGATTAATTTCTAAATGCTCCTGATCGATGGATCCATCACGAGGGACGGTGATCGATCCGCTGAGATGAGTGTTGGGAACCCGCCCATGCCGCTGATATTTCAAAAAAATTCAGATGGCAGCGGAATCGGCATAAGCGAGATCGACGTTCATCGCATGAACGTTGTTTCATGAACCGTTCGTAGTTAGGCAAGAATTAAAAAACTTTTAAAAACATTAGAAGATCAGATCTTCACCTTGTGCGGGTAGATGATCACCGCAAACTGAAGTTCGTAGTTTTAGGATGAAGGTTCGTTTGAAGCCGTTCAAACGTCCGGCCTCTACGGGTATCCACACGAAGCAGAGGACCGATCAAAGCTTTCTTGTCTTCCCGGGGTGCTAGCTCCCTTGCAAAGACTTCTTTTGATGGCTGATCTCCTCTCTTTCAATCAACCCTTGATTGTGCTTGAGAGGAGGAAGAAGAAGGATGAAGAAGAGGAAGAAGAAGAATCCCCACGCAGCCCTCTTTTCTTCCTTGCGTTGGATGAAGGAAGGGAAGGGGAGGAGGACGCCAACTCTTGGACTTTTCTTCCTCTTTGCTTGCGGCTGAACCAAGAGGAGGAGAGGGGGCTCACGGCTAGGAGGAAGAGGACTTCTTCTATGCTAGGGCGCCGGCCCCCTTTGCTTCCCCTTTTATAGCCATCTAGGGCTCCTACAAATTAGGAGCCCTAGACTAGCTTCCAAAGACGGGGCGCCGGCCCCCTCTCTTCACCCTTCTCCACATGGGAAAGGGAGGGGCATATCCCCTTCCTCATGGTAAACCCTAATCCACATTAAGTAGGGTTTGGAATGCCCTAATGTGGTCAAGCCCTAATCCAATTAGGCTTAGCCCATGGGTGAACCAATTTGGATCCAATCTAGGTAAGTCCTAATCCAATTAGAACTTCAATCAATTTTGACTCAATTGAACTCTTCAATCCTAATCCAATTAGGAGTCTTATTGATTCATTAGATTAATAATTAATTGTGACTTAAGAAACCCTAATCCAAATTAGGACATATTTAATTTTAGTCCTAATCCAATTAGGACTCTATTTGAATCCGAAGTCCTAATCCAATTAGGATTTCTAGGAATCCTATTCTAAGTAGGAATCCAAAAATGAATTCAAAATCCTAATCTAATTAGGATTGTAGGAATCCTACTCCAAGTAGGAATCCCAGTCCTACTCCAAATAGGATTCCCAGTCCTAATCCAATTAGAACTCTAGGAATCCTACTTCAAGTAGGATTTGTATTTTAAGTCCAATTAATCAATTCCCATTCCTTCTTCAACTTCTTATCAATCGAATTGATTACTCGTGATTCATAATCACTTTTCAACCATCGGATCGGTCAATACTTCTAGTGTGTGTGACCCCATAGGTTCTCTAACTGGTAGTGAGATATATTATGATCTCTATCATAATATCATTGAAAACTCCTTTCAATGGATTGGAACGATTCCAACTCTACTCATTAGGGTTTATCGATCATCGAGATAATCCCTGTGAGTCCCACCATCCACCAGTGACACCTAGCAGCATGTAGTGGCTACCTAGTAGAATAGAATGATGAACCTCTAGGTGCAGTTATCATGTGATACAGTCCTACTATCGTGGATCCCTACAGGACGGAGGTCATGGACAACTCGTCAAACCCCATCATCTGTCATATGTGAAGATTCATTCGACTTGAGTTCGAGAGTGGAAAACTCTTTCTCCACTGTGCATACTGCCCCGGCCGAGGTCTTACGAACTCAGTCTTATAAATCACATAGGATCTCTCCTTATCTATCAAGATCGATAGATTCCTTATAGGTGCATACCCTACTCCTACAGTGAACTTACTGCAGCCAATCTACACTGCATGGACCCATATGGCTAGAGACCATGTATGTGTGCAGTCAAACTACAACTGTGAGTAGCCGAAGCACCGCAGGTCAAAGAACCAGTCACACTACTGCAACATCAAGCAAGTCACTGACGAGTGGATAGACATCCAAGTGACTTCTTGTATTGGTCACGCTCAGTACCCTTGTTCTTAACAAGCACCTGCACTATTACTTCAGTGTCGCCACACTGTGGACTCGAGTCTCGTCCATCCATAAGGAAAGTAATCTGTGCACTGATCTCATCGGATCGATCACCGTCCTCGTGATGATCCATCGATCAGGAGCGTTCAGAAATTAATCACTAATGATACATAGCTCAAATTCTCAACTCTTAAGAATATGCATCATCATCTTATTAATTCTTTGGACGATTCATAGACACAATAATAATATGAATGAAAAAGATGCCTTTCATTTATTCAATAATAATAAAGTCAAGTACAAATTATGTCCTAGAATTAATAATGTGTCAGCCAAAATTGGCTTCTAGGGCATACATCTAACAATGAGTGCACAGATCACTTAGTCAGATGGACAAGTCTCGAGTCCACAGTGTAGAAACACTGGAGTGATTATGCAAGTACTTGTTAGAGAACAAGGTACTGAGCGTGACCAAAGATAGTAGTCATATGGATGTCTATCCACTCGTCAGTGACTACTTATGCTGCAGTTGTATGACTGGTCCTTTGACCTGCGATGCCTCAGCTATTCACTGTGAGGTTGCTGTAGTTTGACAAGTATGTAAACTTGGGCCCTAGTCATTCGGGTCCTTGTAGTACGAATTGGCTGCAGTAGGTTCATTTTGGAATAGGATTGCATCTAGATGGGATCTATCGACCTTGATTGATTAGGAGTGATCCTATGTGATTTATGAGACTGAGTTCGATAAATTCCTGGCCAGGTATTTTGGAAAAAGTGTTTTCCATATCTCAAACTGGAAGTCGTATAAATTTGACATATGACAGACGATGGGGTTTGACGAGATATCCATAACCTCCGTCACGTCGAGATCCATAATAGAGGGACTGTATCATACGCTAACTGCACCAAGAGGTTCAGATATTCCATTCTGTTGGGTTGCCACCACATACTGCTAGGTGTCACTAGTGGATTGTGAGACTTGAAGACATTCACTTGTTGATCAGTGAACCCTAAGAGTAGAACTGAAATCGTTTCAGTCCACTGAAAGGAGTTTCAGTGATATTGAGATGGAGATCTCAATATGTCTCACTACCAGTCAGAATAGAACCTACGGGGTCACACACATAGAAGATTTAATTAATCAGACTATCATAATTGTGATTTAGAATCTCAATTGAAGTCAATTATCAATATGATTGGTGATTGAATTAATCCACTAAGTGTTAGTGAGTTAATGGAAGAAGAATTAAGTGGAATTGATTGCAATTGGATTGCAATTGGGCTGATTTAATAAGCCAAATCAAATTGGGTTCGACCCAAATTGATTTAGGTTTATGATTGGGTCAATTTGATTAAACCAAGGTTTGTACGGATTTTAAAGACCACATGTCGTCGTAGGATGAATATGACTTAAGTCATGTTCACACTATGCGGGCTTTAAAGTCCACATGGCGTCGTAGGATGCATGCTCCCAAATCAATTAATTCTCCTAATGAGATTAGAAATCCTAATGTGATTAGAAAATTAATCAATTGATTAAATAGACACATGTCATGCATCTATGAGTACAAGAATTGGACACTTGGCATTAATCCAAGGGTGGGTTATAGTCCCATACTCCTAATAATATTAGGAGGAGCTCTAAACCCAATCTATAAAAGGGTAGCAAGGGAGAAGTTATGAAAAAAATTCTCTCCTCTTCCTCTCCACGCCTCCTCTTCTTTCTTCCTCCTTCTCCACGGCAGCAAGGGGTCTTCATCCTCCTCTTCTTCCACGGTAGCAAGGCAAGGAAGATCCACATGCAAGGTTCCTCCTTCCTCTTCCTCCATCGCAAGCAAGGTTGAAGAAGAAAGGGTTCTTCTTTAAGGAGGTATGTTGCAGATTTTTATCTTCTAATCTATATAATAGTCATGAGAGGTCTTTACAAGGAGCTAGCACTCCGGTAAGACCCTATCTCAGATGATTAGATCCCCGTGTAGATACCGATAGAAGCCAGACAATTATAAGGCTCAAAACAGGAACCTAGATAGATCATCAAGCTGCAGTGTTCTTCACCTGCAGAATTTTTGAAGATGAGATCTTCAAATTAATTTCTTCTGATTTTAGTTTCAGTTTTATGAATCTTAATCAACCTTCCTCAGATCCTAATCTTCCCTCCCTAATGAATTCAAAGATCTTCTGAATTTGGATCCAGAAAAATTTTTGAATTCTACGATCCGAGGCGCGTTCATGCGATGAACGACGTCCCGTTCGAATTCCGCTGCGAACATCGCATCGAACGGAGCGTAACTCAGCAGTGACATGTTACCCAAAACCCCTAATGGTAATGATGCAATTTGGGTGATAGTAGACCGATGGACGAAATTGACTCACTTTCTGGCTTTGAAAGTTGGCCATTCACTCGAGAAATTAGCGAGTCTATACATTAAGGAGATTGTCAAATTGCATGGAGTCCCGGTAACCATATTATATAGATATACTAGATTTATATCTTGATTTTGGAAGAGTTTGCATAAGGTATTGAAGACTAATTAAACTTTAACAAGGCCTTTCACCCTAAAACAGATAGCCAATCAGAAAGAATTATTTAGATCTTAGAAGATATGTTGAGTGAATGTATTATTGATCTAGAAGGCTCTTGGCAGGAATATCTACCTTAGTGAAATTTGCTTATAGTAGTTGTTATCAAGCTAGTATTCAGATGACCCCTTATGAAGCATTGTATGGTAAGAAATGTAGATCTTCTATTTATTAGGATGATATGGATGAAAGGAAAATGTTGGGATCTAAGATTGTTCAGCAGACTAAGGAAAAGGTACGACTAATTAGAGCAGGCAGATGAGTCTAGATGGACCGGACTAGGACTCAGGCTACACCACGTATAGGCACTGCCTTAGGCAGATCCATGGCCCATCCTAGAGCAGACACCACCCTAGGCAGTCCCACGAATGAGAGAAGAAGGGAGGGTGGGGAGCTTGTTCTTCTTCTCAAGCACACCTGAGAGCTCCCCCTCAGCCATACTCATCCCTCTTTTTCCCACCTCGCATGCTTCCTCTTCCCCTCCCTGTTAAGAAGAGAAAGGAAAAAGGTGCCTATCCCTCTCCCATCTCGTTCTCCTCTTCCCACCGCCATAGCCTCTCATCTCTCACCTCTTTCTCCACTTGTGGACCAAGAAGAATGCCAGAGGAAGAACAGTGAGGCTAGTGCTTTGGAGGAGAAGAAGATGAGGGAAGCGTCAGCCTACTAAAGCCAACAATGATGGTAAGACCCAAATCATTTCTTAAAATCCAATTTTTGAGATCATAGGACTAAATCTTGAAAGGTTTAGGGCAAGATGTAATGTAATTTCTGAAATTTCAAAAAGATGGGGTAGTAATGAACTAGGGGAAAGAGAATATTGTTGTCCGATTCCTGTTTACCTAAAAATACGCTAAACAGATCGTTATTAGAACCGATAAATAAAGTTTAATTTAATTATACTCTTACCTTTTCTTCTCGAAGAATAGTGGTCTTAAGAGATCGATCCACAGGGAGGCGATTGGAGTTGCATAAAAATTAAAACATTCACTCGGATTCAAAATCGATTTTTGAATAACAAAAGAAAAGCATTACGTCGAAGATGTTGAATTATTCTCTGGTCTACCAGAGAATATTTTCTAATTGAAATTAACTGAAAGACAGGTACTTAGATTCGAAAAGCATTTATATATTTAATTAATCAAAGAAGAGCTTTGACATAAATTAAAATGGATGAAACTAAGAAGATTGAAGCGTGGAACATAAATTGCATAAAAGAAAATTAAAAGATTGCATAAAAAGAGGAAATTAAACTGAACCTAGAACATGGATTGTATGAAAGAAAATTGCTTGATTTCATAAAAAGAAAACTAATTACAAAAATAAAAAGGAAGATTGGAAGCCTAATGCTTCTTTTCTTCTGCAAAGAAAGCAAGAAATAACAAGAAACTCCCTCTTCTTTTCTTCTGCAAATAACAAGAAAATAAGAAAAGAAAACAAAGCATGCTCCCCCTCGGTGGAACTCCCAAAACAAATAAAATAAAATACTCTTCTTTTTTCTTTTTCCTTCTTCTTGGAAAACAGAGGTTTCCCTATTTTTTTTCTATGAACCAGCCGACCACCTCCTCTGTATCTTGGCCCCAACCGAGAGCTCCTCTTCTCCTCTTCTCGTCCTCCCCTTCTTATAGATCGCCCGAGCCTTGAAGCCCTTGATTGCTCATGGAGAGGAGGAGAAACGGGCGCAGGATCTCGGAGGTGGATCTGGATGAAGAGCGCCGCAGGTGCTTGGATGCGGAGGAGGCTGGCGTGGATCCGAGGAGGAAATTGATCACGGACGTGGTGGAGGCTGGATCGCAGGAAGCTGGGATTTGATCTGGATGCGTCACGGATCTGGGGGAAGAATCACGGGCAGCCGATCATGGAGGATGCTGAAACACGGACGGAAGGAAATGGCTGGATCACGGCTTGCATCACGGCTGGGAGTGTGAAGAGGGCAGACGCGAGGAAGGAGAGGGCGGACGAGTGCGGAATCCGGATGGTGGCCGCTTGGATTTCGGGAGGTTGACGTGCGGACTGAAGAAGATGAGATGGGAGGCTGAGACGGGCAGATTGATGCTGGGGATCTTCGCTTGCGTGAAATCCGGAATGGCAGCTATGAGGTGGCTCTTGATGGCAAGAAACAGAGGAAATCCGGAAGCTTTGGAAGAGGAGGAGAACGTGGATCCGGGCGCTGGAGCTGGTCTGGAATGGAGCTGGGGTCTTCCATGATCACACGGATCGGCTGGACTTGAATGCTTGGGCTCACGCGATGGGGAAGGAAGCTAGGATTTTGATGCGGCTCGGACGCTGAAAAATTCTGGGAGCACGTTGGGATTGAAGGCTGAAGAATGTTGATGATGGAAGAGATCTGGTTGCATCGTGGGGCCAAGGACGCAGAGATCACTCAGAAAGGGAGGAGATGCGGACGGTTGGGATGTTGAAACGGAGAAGTAAATGAGCCTGCTTTGACGCGGAATAGACGGACGGGTGGATTGCGCTGAAGACGCGGACGGCCTAGCACGGAAGCTAGCATGCGGCTGGCACGATCAAGTTGGTGCTGAGATGGGATGAAGGGATCCGTTGTGTTGGAAAAACTCCTCACGGATGGCTTGGGATGTTGCATCTGGAAGCCACATGCATGGAACGAGTGCGTGGATGGAAGGTGATTCTGGAAAGTTGGCTGCATCGCGGGCTGAGCTCCATCACGTGAAGACGCTGGCTTGACTTGAGCTCGGGCTGTCAGGCATTGGGCTCAAACCCAATGTTAATTGGTTTCTTGGATTACTTGCACTCAAGTACAAATACAACGTTAATTAGTTTATTTTATTATTAATGATTAGCTATAATACTAATTAAGATGGTATGACGATTGCACTTTTGTGCTCTCATCAAATATTGTGTAATTTGATGGTAGTCATAGGATCGATAGATTTTGACATGTCGCAATCTAAAAATTTTAACTCATAATCGGGTGAGTATTTGCTAAGTATGTCCTAAGTTTGAAAGTTCTAAATGTTCAAGTCCACATCAATTCTAAAAGGTCAACTTAGGATACTAGTTGAAGCTCACAATGACTTAAAACACTAGTTATATATTAGTCTAACTTGATTATTGTAGGAATACTAATTCGAGTCTAAATTGGTTTACACTATTACATATATCCCTTATAATGTAAAGGTAAGAGAGCAATTAAGTGCCCTAAAGATCGGTAGTATTGGAGGCTAAAATTTGGAAGGAAGGTAATCTTGTTCTCTGTAGTCTTCAGTTCTTTATAATGAAGCTTTTGTATTGTCTCGATTTGTAGACGTTGGTCAATAGAATGAACAACATACATATTGTGTACTCTGTGTACTCATGTTCTTTTTTGTTCTTTTCTCTTTTTTCTTCTTGTTTCATTATTCTCCCTACTTGTTGCAATAGTGTTTCAATATGAAATTTTAATTAGAAGTTGTTAAGTCATGGATTAATAGACCTACAAAGTTTGAGACTTTTGAAGGTTGTTAGCTAGGTCAAATAAATCATTGAAATGGCCTGACTTGTAGGGATGGCAGAACTGAATATTGATCTTGTATTTGATTAGAACCTTGCATATACTTGATGTTTTGGTATGATTTTTGGTGATATTTTACTAATAATGTTTTCATGATATCTAAAAAGTTTCAAGTCTTATTCCATAAAAGAAGTATGAGTGACCATTATACTACTAGCTCTCGATAAAATAGGGAAGATTATGGAATCCTGACTTGGATTAATTATTGCACTACATAGACATGAATTAGCTCCCAAAATATAGTATATTAGAAGTGGCATGGGTTAACCTAAAGAACCTAAAATTTGGTAATTTAGGATATTTCTAGAGGGAGGAACAAAAGTTTCATTGGATTAAGTAGTAATGGAAAAGACTCAAGAGTGCAAAATATCTAGAATTAATTATGTATGAAGAGGTGGGTAGACAGAAGCTAGCATCTAAGTCTCAATTACTTTGTTTTAGGTTGATTTTGAAGTCTGCATGATTTTGCAAGATATTTGGTTAGTGCAAAAAAGTAAGTAACCTCTACATAATCAATGAAAATTTTAAATAATGTACATAATTCAGGAAGTATGTCTTACATTAATTATCATTAAATACTTTGGAAATTTTAATATTTGTTTTGTGTACCTTTAAAATTGGATCAAGCATGGATTTAGCGTATTGGTGACCTTATGAATATAGATTATATCCATGCATTTTGATAGTCATGAGGTCTTGATAGAATTATTCCAATTAAATGAATTTCCAAATCTGTATATTTGATGCAGGAGCACGAGCCCGAGTCATGATGGACGTACGTCGAGTTTGGATCCTTGCTTGGGTGTGCTCGAAAACACATTGAGTTCATGATTTCCAGCATTTAATTACATTGGATTGAGTCTATTTTAATTTGGTCTATTAGGTTACATTGAGTCCTTTTATTTTGAGTTTATTTGAGTTCTTGTTTTGGTTTGTAATTGTTGAATTGTATTTGTTAGATTGAGTCCATGTAATTGCATTGTAGTTGAGTCAACCCAGGTCACTTTGTGTGGACCCAATTGATGACGTGATGAGGTGTCCATCCACATAAGAGAAGTCCTATTCTCATTAGGATTTCATGGCATGAAGAGTCTTAGGCATGAAGATGTTTATGGGATTGACTAGTCAAAGTCCTACTTTGATTAGGAGTCTTACTTGGTCCCTTGACTTGGTCAAATCCTACTTTGGTTAGGAGTCCTTTAGCCCTTAGTATTTAAGTTTAGTCATGAGTCCTAATCTGAGTTTTGTCATAAGATTAATTTTTTATTTTGTTCCAATGTCCCATCTACTTAAAGGGTGGACGTTGAAGAATAAAGGCAGAATTAATTTGATTTTCAGTTATTCTTGATGTTGAGAGGCGTGAGGCTTCTTTTTCCTCCTTTGGTGAGACTCCAAAGGCTCTTCTTCTTTCTTGGTGAGATGCCAGGAAAACTTCTTAGGTTTTGGGTATAGGTGAGACTCTTATATTCAGCCCATAGTTATCTCTATTACTTTCAACTCGCAGCATTTTTATTATTATTGTTTCAATCCATCATTCATCATAAATCTCCTTAGGTTTCAGACCTCAAGCGTAGGCCTTGAATCATTCCTTACCACGTCCTATTAACACAAACCCAAGCTATCACACGAGGGAATTAGAGTGAGAGATTTCTGCTGTACAACCTAAGCCGCACCACATCCCAACCCCTTCTCCATTCTGCGTCAATATTGATGTTCTTAAATGAATTGATATGGAAAGTCATGTTGGAATATCATTTATTGAATTTTGATAATTATCTGTTAATTAGGATTTTAACATGTTGATCCAAATTATATATTGAGAAAGCATGTATGACAATGTTGACTACATAAATTTTGATTTATGTATATTGAGTGAACTCTTAGTCTGACTATTTTTTCAATCCTGCCATACTAAGGTTGTATGTTGGCTATAGCATTAATTGTTTCAGAACTTGATTACTATAGATTTACTCCACAAGGATTAAATATAACACTATCGACCTACTCCGTAGAATTAAGTGCAATACTATATACCTGCTCCACGAGGGTTAAGTGCAATACTATGAGCCTTGTCATAGGGATTATATATAACCATAGTTATATAGACTGATAAGTTGATAAAAGTACCTATGGAAGTATGTGACTAGAAGATATTCATCGAAACTTTTGTAAAATAACCTTGTTTTGATATCCGTTTCAAAATGCTATTTGGATTATATGTAAGTTATTGATTTAGAGAAAAAAAATGTATATATTCCGGTATATTGGAGTTATGTATATGACTTTGATCACAAAATATTGTCTTGCTAAACACGTTATTTGCATCATGTTTGCTTGATCCATTTTGATTATATTCTGCTTACTTACTGGGCTATTAACTCATTCTTTTGATTGCTTTGTTTTTACAAAGCCCGAGGCTTAAAAGTGGACAGGTAAGAGTTGAACCATGGGTTGTGAGACTAGAGCGAGGATCTAGTTAGCTACATCAGGCCAACCTTTATAATTTTGGTAGAACCCTCTCAATACTACTCCATGTAGCAATGTGTGAATTGTGTTGATTAAGTGGTCGGAATATGAAAACCATGAATACTTTAGAATTTGAGTTATTGAGCCTTGAAAATTTCATAAGGATTGGAAAATTTTGATTATTATCCTGCCTGATTTACTGTATTATTAACAGGTTGTCGTCTTGCATGCTTGTGGGACCCTATCCTATGTGCGTGCGGCAGGTAATAGCATTCCTTGACTTGAGTCAAGTTACAGGGATGACAAATGCACATTCTCTAAAAACTCTTTATGGCATTGGAATTAGGTGAGTAAAATATCTAAAAGATGTGGACTCACCCTAAGTTGACATGGGCACGTAACAAATAACGGAAGGAAATACTCCAAAGATATCGCTGCTCACTCTTAAATGTACTGCGCTCTCCAAGTACGCTTGTTCCCCTCCGTCTTCCTTATCATGGCAAGTTTTTGTGAAAGAACTCCGATGAGAAGAAAAAAGAAGGCGTTAAGAGAACTTTCAGGCCGATTCTCCTTTAGATCTGCCTGGGATCTGATAAGGACTCCCGTCGGGTAGAAAAAAGACCTCTCCTGAACATAAGGAGGTTAACACACGTATGATTTCCACATCCACGAGGATCCATATGGAAGGGGGTCCCAACTCTAAGTCTGATTTTTTCTGATATCGAAGAAGTCGAAGCAATATTCTATACTACTTTTCAAAGTCTGGATCGAATTTATCCGTCTTAACTATTAGTTTCGTACATCTTTTCTTAATTGAGGGGTAATTGATAATCAACATAGTCATGTTAGTCCCCCACCAATGAGTCCAAGAGGGCTACGACGATTTCCGAGTTTACGTTGCTCGTCTTTCAATGCTTGCTTTCTTAGTAAGCCTATAGTCTTCTTGCTGAAGCAGACAGTTTATAGACAATTTCATACAAATGTTTGCCCACTTGTTGACAAACACCACATCACGTAGATAGTGGCGGGAAGAAGTTATACAAGACAAGATTATATTTTTCAGATGGAGATCATAGGATAAGAAGAAACTGTCCCATCTATCGGACATGGGTAGCAACATTGCAACTGACTCGTTTTTTTTTTCTCGTCTCTTAATTTGATCCGCAGTTCGTTAGTTCTGCACAATCATGTTATGAGCTTTCCTGCTCGTTTTGCTGTCTCGAGATCCTTGAATCAAAAAAGTGATAGAGATTACATTCTCATAGGTCAAATGACAAATAGATAATGGTTCTTAAAAGGTACAATAATGGGTAATCAAATCAAAAATATGGCAATACAAAAAACTAATAAATGAACATGCCTGATGACTATTTGTAGAGTGCTTTTGGATTCGATACGCGGAAAGAGGCTTTTAGGACAAGCGGTGATTTCAACATGGTATCAGAGCAGAGATTCTGAGTTCGAACTCTGTCTCCGCACTCTTTAACCCCATTATTAAAAATTTTCCATGTTGGGCTCGCCCATAAAAAAAAAGTCCGGCCCACATATGAGGGGGAGTGTTAAAAAATATAAAATATATAAATAAATCTACCTCATTCTATAAGCTTAAGCTTTTAGAACAAGTGGTGATTTCAATAGAGCTCCTTCAATTAATAAAGTTTCAAAGATTAGAAGAGGCAGTATATGAAGTGCTGTAAGTTTGTGTTCCAAAAGAAAAATAGGTTTTTCTCTTATGAAACAATAGGCGGAAGCAATATACCTTCATTGGTAGAGCTTGTTCACTACTGATTTTTCAAGAAATGACAAATTGTATATACTCTCTTAATACCTTATATTATATTTATTATTAATATATACATCAAATTTTTTTATATTGTTTATTTTTTTGGCAGACATATTCTGACATTGGTAGAGCTGCACGAGCATCTCAGACAGTTCCTCACACATCAGGCTTGAAGAGTTATGCGAGACGTAGAGATGAATTCGTAAGTTTCTTTGAAACACTTTGAAACTTCTTGAAAGTCTTCTATCATATATCACGTATCATGGATGATATATAGCTTGCCAATATATTTTTTGTTGTAGATGAAAGAGCATAGGAGAGAGCCTGGTGAGGTAGATTCTATAAGATGACTCACACGAGATAGCAGCTTTGTCTGGGAGGAGTTGAGAGAAATAATTATATATATTCATCTTTGATTTGTACAATAATTTTTTATTAGTTTCATTTTTTTCAAACAATAATATGTGACTGTTTTTTTTGGAAGATATAGGACATGGCTACATCCCTTATTTCAGATCATGTCGGGGAGTCATCATCATTCGGCATCGAAGCCCAGGTATTCGCCGAATTAATAGGCTCAGAGAGTTATTCTCGAGTGAGAGGTTATAGCGTTGGAGTTATCCCAACTTAATTGTTTGCAGTGAGCAAATATACCCAAGATGTCAAACAAAGTAGTAGCCCTGCAAAAATTTGTAGTCTGAAGGCAGCGATGAAGGAAATGAGGCAGAGCCATCATATAGAGATTGAGGAGATGAGGCAGAGCTATCATTCAGATATGGACACTCTAGAAAAAATAGACTATTCCGACGCTTTTTAACGCCTCTACCGATGCTTATAAGCGTCGGTAATTTTGACGCCGACGCTTCCAAAAGCATCGTATGGGTGGGGATGGAAATTTTTTTTACCGACGCTTTGGAGTATTGGCCCGTTTTGGAGTTTGCCGACGCTTTAAAGCGTCATTAGAGTTTTTTTAAAAAAAAATAATAAGAAAGCCGGATAGCACAGGACTTTATAAGCATCGTTAGAGAGAGATTAACAAAATTAATTGTAAAAAAAATCCAATTTTCATTCTCTATTACTAGTTTCTTCTGATTCAGGTTCTTCTAATAGCACAAGATAGATAACAAAAATAAATAAATAAATAAATAAAAATAACACAAAAAGAAGAACAGATGCTTATTTATTGATTTTTTTTACAAATTACAATATATTACAATATATGCATAATTTATGTGATTTTTGTTTTACAATAGAAATAACACAGGAAGTATACTTATAAATTATAAATTAAAAATTACAGTAGAAATGATACAGAAAGCACTCGGCTGCAGTAGCTTCTTTGCAATCTTCCACGCTGCAGTCCATCTAATCAAACCAAAATGCGGCTTCCTGAAACCCAAAACCCCAAACCATCAACAGATCAGTGCTATACCAACCTAAATCATACAAATCAGCCATCGATAACCTAAATATCATCTACAATACCAGATCGAGAAACTGAGAAGAGAAGGGAAAAAGAGAGGCAGATAAGCCTACCTCGGATCGTTTCACCGTAGCCGGGCTCTGGTCTCCTCTTCCTTCTCTCTGGTTCCACGCTTCCTTCCACCGTAGCCAGAGAAGAGATGAAACGATGGCAGAGAAAACTAAGAGGGAAAAGCTCACCTTTTGGCGGATGCTTTCGGAGATCTGGGAACAGAGTGGTGGTGGTTTTCTTCGGAGAAGCGCCACGAAATGAGATCTATGGTGAGGATTTTGGGGAAGAGAGAGAGAGAGAGAGAGAGAACGAACCTTGTTAACAGCCGAGGAGAGAGATTGGCCAGCCGGCCGACCACCAACGGGAGAGCTGAGAGCGATTAGAGAGGGATTCCACTTCAAAACGCAAAGGCGACGGCGGAGATCTGGGAGAGTGGTGGTGGTTTTCTTGAGAGAAGCGCTACGAAACGAGATCTATGGCGAGGGTTTTGGGGAAGAGAGAGAGAGAGATAACAGACCTCGTTAACAGCCGAGGAGAGAGACTAGCCGGCCGGCCGACCACCGACGGGAGAGCTGAGAGCGATTAGAGAGGGATTCCACTTTCAGATGGCGGCGGCGGCGGAAGGGGGGGTTGGGATCGGGGAGGAAGGGGGATTGGGATGATGGTTGCCGAGGGGTTAGGGATTTTGTTTTTTGGATGGTGGGGGGGGGGGGGGGGGGGAGGGAACGGGGTTGGGATCGGTGAGAAAGGGGAGGTTGGGATCGGACACGAATAGGGATTTATGAGGGGTGGGGGAGCGCGATTGGCCTCCGATGATGTTTTCTAAAACGTCATCTTAGTTTGCAATTAGGGGAGAATTAAATTGGAGAGGATTAGGCCTACAAGCGTGGCACACTTTAGACTTCGACGACACTTTTAAGTATTGTCTAAGTCCTTTCTTCTCTATTCGGCTCTTGATAATGTTAATAAGCGTCGTACTTTGCACGTCGCTAATTAGCATCGTTGTAGTTCCTTATCTGCCGACGTTACTTAGAAGTATTGGTAAATTTTGGCGTTAGAGCTAAAATTACCGACGCTTCTATATAGTGTCGGCATGTAAATGTCAGCAAAGACTGCTTTTGTTGTAGTGGAAGAAAATGAGGCAGAGCCATCATATAGAGATAAAGGAGATGAGGCTGAGCTATCATATAGAGATGGAGGAAATGAGGTAAAGCTATCATACAGGTATGGAATGGTCGAGGCAAAGCCATCAGATAGAGATACAATATTTAAGGGCTTAGCTTAACCCGATTGCATCTATGTTGCATAGGTTTGCCCCTCCTCAGATAAATAATTATATCTATTTAAATATTTTACATAATTATTATATATTTTTGTATTAGCATAATGATTTTCGTATTTTTAACTTCTAAAGTTTCTATTTTTTTCTGTAGGTTCCTGATATTTTTCCACTCGTAGAGATGATGATGATACCATCGACCCCTGGTATCTCTTAAACTATTTATTGAGTTTGATTTGTATATTTTTTATGTTCTTCGAAGCACATTGTAAATATTGTTGTGCGATTCCTGTTTACCTAAAAAATATGCTAAACAGATCGTTGTTAGAATCGACAAACAAAGTTTAAATTAATTTTACTCTTACCTGTTCTACTCGAAGAATAGTGGTTGTAAGAGGTCGATCCACAGGGAGGCGGTTGGAGTTGCATAAAAATTAAAACATTCATTTGGATTCAAAATCGATTTTTGAATAATAATAGAAAAACATTACGTCGGGGATGTTGAACGTTTTCTAATTAAAAATAAACAAAAGGAAAGAAAGAAAACTTTGCAATTAAAATTGGATGCAGAGTAGGGGTCGATTTCTAAAGACAGAATATGAATTAAAATCGCCAGTCGAATAGCAAAAATTAATTTCAGAGTTATCTTTAAACTAAGAATTTCAAAATAAATTGCAGAGATTAAACTAAACCTAGAGCATGGATTGCATAAAAGAAAATTAATATATTGTATATAAAGCAAACATTAAAATGAACCTAGAACATGGATTTCAAAAAAGAAAATTGATGAATTTCATAAAAAGATAACTGATTACAAATAAAAATGGAGATTAGAGTCCTAATACTTCTTCTATTTTGCAAATAAAATAAAGAAAATAAAACAAAAAACAAATCTCTTCTCCCTTCTCTCTCCCACGGTGGACATAAAATATTAATTCCCCCTTTTTTTTCTTTCTTCTTTCCAAAGGAAACAGAGCAATCCTCTGTTTCCTCTCCTTTGAACCAGCCGAGCCCTCTCCTCTCTTGGCCTCCACCCCAACTGAGCTCTCACTGCCTGCCTTCTTCCCCCCTTCTTATAGCACTTGGAGATGCGGTGAATATGGAAGATTTTCACCGCGTGAAGAATGCGATTGCTGGGACGAGGAGGAGAACACGTGAAGAAATACTTGAGAAAAAGATAGATGATATGACATTACAAGAGAATGAACCGAAGCAAATTGGAGAAACTTCAACAAGTCAAGAGGTAATTGATGATCATGGGCTTACAAAGGCTTGGAGGTATGCATACGGTCACCCTAAAGAATTAATATTAGATGATCGATCACAATCTATTAGAACTAGAGCTTCTCTTAGGAACTTAAATAATCACCTAGCTTTTGTTTTACACTTAGAACCTAAAAACATTGGAGAAGCTGAAAATGATGTAAATTGGATAAATGCTATGCAAGAAGAACTAAACCAATTTACTAGAAACAAAGTATGGAACTTAGTTGAACGCCCCACTGAATACTCAATAATAGGAACTAAATGGATATACAAAAATAAACTTGATGAAAATGGAGTTGTGATTAGGAACAAGGCTAGACTAGTAGCAAAGGTGTGGAGTGATTGATTAAAACCCCATTTGATTTTGATGAGCTCAAAGCATTTGAGTATATCTTGTGATTACTAATGAATTCAATTGAGTGTTTCAGTGAAAATCCTGTCCAAGTGTTTCTAGACTTGGTTCATAGTATTTTGGATAAGTTAAGAAGTCTGCATGAACCAATGTCTGAGACTCGAGTCGACTCCCGAGTATCACGAGTCGACTCCAAGCGTATCAAGTTCACTGGCACGAGCTCGAGTCGACTCCAGATCAGTACGAGTCGACTCCGACTGAGAACAGACAGAAGGACAGAAAGCTTCAACTCAGAAACTGTCAACGAGTCGACTCCCGAAGTGCGCGAGTCGACTCCAATGTTCAACGAGTCGACTCCAGGGTAGTAAGAGTCGACTCCAAGAGAAACACAAAGAAAAGTCAGAGAGCAGTTTTCGGACTCTGAGATTCGAGTCGACTCCCGCAGTACGCGAGTCGACTCCGAGACTGAGCGACCATCAACAGACAGAAGACCATGTTACTGCCTCTGAGATTCGAGTCGACTCACAGACAGCTCGAGTCAACTCCGAGACAAGCTTCACGTCAAAAGGCAGAAGACCAACTTTCGGAAACTGAGAGCCGAGTCGACTCCAAGGAAGTTCGAGTCGACTCCAAGACTGAATGAGCCAAAAGACAGAGAAACGGGAGTTCGGGCTCTGAGATTCGAGTCGACTCCCAGGACAGTCGAGTCGACTCGAGTGGACAAAATTCAAAATTGGATCCACGGACTTCAGTGGATGAGCCGACTCCAAAATTGCCAGGTCAGCTCCAGAAGTTGGCGAGTCGACTCCAGGTCAAGACGAGTCGACTTCCAGTCAAGACGGCAACTTTAATTCAAATTTGGAACAGTTGCCGAGTCGACTCCGGAAAAGCGTGAGTTGACTCCTGCTACAGCCGAGTCGACTCCTGATCGCGCGAGTCGACTCCAACCCACCAACGGTCATATTGTCAGGCTGCGCAGAGTGTGCAGAACGGCCAGAAAAAGCAGAGTAACGGCTAGTTTCCGTGGGGGTTGGCTTAAATAGCCACAGAGGACTGTAGCAAGGCAGAGAACAGATATTTCACTCCAAGCATTCAAGTTTTCAAGCTCTCCAAGTGCTCTTAAACGAAAAAGGGGAGATCTGCATTTACTGCTCCAACAACTTCTTCCCAACAATCAAAGCTTCCTCCTCCTGCATTCAAGTCGACCACTCTTTCAAGAGGAGACCGGAGTTCCAGAAGCCATACCTCTTCACCAGCTTAAAAGCGTTTGAGGGCTTCTAACTCCTTTACGATTATATTGTTTTAAATCTGCTTTTTGAGAAGCTATTTTCTGTTTTCTTCTATCTCTTGTATTTACTTGATTCAATCGGGAGATTGAATCAAGAGGTTTAAGGTTGGTTGGTGAGCCAAGTTAAAACCAACGTGTGTAAGGGTTTGATTGTGAGCCCGGGAAAACAATCGGGGTTGGTTCTAGTCGGTGAGCCTGGGAAAACCGACCGAGTTCGTTGTGAGCTCGTAAAACAACAAGTTTGGTTGTGAGCTTGCAAAACAACTGGCTGTAATCCAAGGGGGTTATAGTGAAATTCCCAAGTGAGACTTGGGAAGTGGACGTAGGAGCAAGGGTTAGCTCCGAACCACTATAAAACTTTGTGTTTGTAGTGCATTGTCTCTCATCTTCTTCCCCGCACATTACTCACAGCACTAGGCCTTAATTAAATAACTTGCTATAGTTTTTAATTAATCATCCACAAAGTTTTAATTAGTCAAATTATTTTAAAAACCCAATTCACCCCCCCCCCCCTCTTGGGTTGTCTATCTGGACAACAAGTGGTATCAGAGCCAAAAACTCTTCCACTCAAGAGTTAAAAGATCAAAATGACAACCCCATTTGGATCTTCTCACATTGAGGGTCAGTCCACCCAAAGACCCCCTTTCTTCAATGGATCTGACTACTCATACTGGAAGGCTAGGATGAGAATATTCATCCAAGCCCAAGACTATGAGATGTGGTCCATTGTAGTAAATGGGCCCTACATCCCATCCATATTCGTAGATGGTGTTAAGATACCTAAACTAGAAATGGACTGGGATGAACATGACATGAGGAAGGCACAATTAAACTCTAAAGCAATGAATGTCTTCTATTGTGCCTTAGACCGTAATGAATTCAATAGGGTCTCCACTTGCAATTCTGCAAAAGAGATTTGGGACAGACTTGAAGTGACCCATGAGGGTACGAATCAAGTGAAAGAGTCCAAAATAAATATTTTGGTTCATAAATATGAACTATTTAAAATGGACTCTAACGAAACAATTACATGCATGTTCACTTGGTTTACTGATATTGTCAATGGCCTAAAAAGCCTTGGCAAGAACTATACTAACAGTGAACTTGTCAGGAAAATCCTTCGGTGTCTACCAAGGTCGTGGGAAGCTAAAGTGACGGCAATCCAAGAAGCTAAAGACTTGAACAAGCTTCCACTTGAAGAGCTCCTTGGATCCCTTATGACGCATGAGCTTACCATGAAACAACACAACGAGGAAGAGTCCTCCCATAAGAAAAAGGTAATAGCTTTAAAATCTACTTCTTCTAACAAGGACTTGTCTTGCAGCAGCAGCAGTGAAGAAGAAGAAGATGAGGAAGATGGTGGTGAGGCTCTTTTTGTGCGCAAGTTCAAGAAATTCATCAACCACAAGAAGTCCTATCATCAAAGGAGAGGCCCCTCAAATTCCTACCGCAAGGACAAAGGTAAGGAAAGGGAAAGTGAGGGGATCGGGTGCTATGAGTGCAAAAAGCCGGGACACATCCGAGCTGAGTGTCCCTTACTAAAGAAGAGCAGCAAGTACAAGAAGAAGAAGAAAGCCCTTGTCACCACCCTATCGGACTCCGACGCATCATCCTCATCATCGGATGAAGAATAAGAAGAGAAGGCCAATTTTTGTTTCATGGCCAACGAAAATGAGGTAACTTCTGATACGCACTATGATTTTTCATTTGATGAACTTTATGATGCGTTTAACGAACTAATGATTGAATATAAGGATGTTAATGTTAAAAACAGGGAACTAAAAGTAACTAACCAAACTTATATCCGTAAGTATGATTCTTTAATTAAGGATAAAGATGCTATTACCAAAGAAAATCTAGAACTTAAGACAAGCAACCAACTCTTAATTAAGAAAACTAATACCTTAACTAAAGATAATGAAAAACTAACTAAGGAATTTTCAGAACTTAAAAAATATAAACAAACCTTAGATAAGGATCTTACTAAAGAACTTAATGATCTAAAAGCCGAAAATCAGACACTAACTAAAGAACTTAACAAATACAAACCCTTAGTTGAAAGATTTACCTATAGTTCTGAAAAATTAAACATGATACTAAATAGTCAACGTGCAGTGTTTAATAAAGCCGGTTTAGGATATAAACCAAGGAATAAGCAAAAACTTCTTAGTAACTTCTTTGTTAAAGCTGGAAAAACAAAAACTAAGAAAATAACCTGCTTTTGTTGTGGTACAGTAGGCTATAAAGCAAATGTATGTAATTTTAGGAAAAGTAAAACTAAAAGAAAAATTAAAAGGGTATGGGTTCCAAAAGGAACCAACTTGACTAACCATGAAGGACCCAAGAAAACTTGGGTACCTAAGATGACATGATTTGCTTGTGTAGGAGTGTCTTGCAGCCAAGGTCAACAAAAATTGCTGGTATTTGGATAGTGGCTGCTCAAGGCACATGACGGGTGATAAAGACCAATTTTTCACCCTTGAAGCTAAGAAGGGAGGTGCTGTGACGTTTGGAGACAACAACCAAGGTCACATCATTGGTATTGGTAAAGTTCAAATCACCCCTTCTACTTTTATAGATAATGTCAGATATGTTGATGGTCTTAAGCATAACTTGTTAAGCATCAGTCAATTATGTGATAAAGGATATGATGTTATGTTTAAACCATCACTATGTATTATAACAAATCCTAATGATAATAGCTTAGTTTTTAAAGGGATTAGACGTGAAAATGTATATGTTGTAGACCTAGAAGATCTTGCAAAACATAACCAATGTCTAGTTGTAAATGAAACTAAAGATAATGATGCTAGTTGGTTATGGCACCGTAAGTTATGTCATGCAAGCATGGACACAATAACTAAATTAGTTAAAAGAGACTCCGTGATAGGTTTGCCAAAATTAAAATTTGAAAAGAACAAAATATGTGAAGCATGTCAATTTGGCAAACAATCTAGGAACTCCTTTAAATCCATAAAATGTGTCTCTACCTCTAGGTCTCTAGAATTATTACACATGGACCTATTTGGTCCAACTAGAACAACAAGTCTAGGTGGAAATAAATATGGTCTTGTTATAGTAGATGATTACTCTAGGTACACATGGGTCATGTTCCTAGCACATAAGGATCAAGCATTTTCTATGTTTAAAAAAATTCCATAAGGAAGTAACAAATGCTAGAGAGTCTTCAGTCATAGCCATTAGAAGTGACCATGGTACCGAATTCGAAAATCAATTATTTGACGAATTTTGTAGTAAAAAGGGGATAACCCATAATTTTTCTGCACCTAGGACACCACAACAAAATGGAGTTGTGGAAAGAAAGAATAGAACTCTAGAGAAAATGGCTAGAACGATGTTATGTGAAAGTAACCTCCCTAAGTACTTTTGGGGAGAAGCCATTAATACTTCTTGCCATATATTAAATAGAGTTTTATTAAGACCCATTATAAAGAAAACACCTTATGAACTGTGGAAAAACAGAAAACCAAAAGTTAACTATTTTCATGTTTTTGGATGTAGGTGTTTTGTACATAATAATAGGAAAGATAATCTAGGGAAATTTGATCCTAAATCTGATGAAGGAATATTCCTAGGTTATTCTACAACTAGTAAAGCCTATAGAATCTTTAATAAAAGAATCCTAGTTATAGAAGAATCTATACATGTTGTTTTTGATGACTCTAGTGACATCTCATCTAGTAAGAAGGTTAATTTTGATGATGATATTGAAATACTTGAAGAAAAGATAGATGAGATGGGATTACAAGATGATAATCAAAAGTTGATTGAAGGAGAATCGTCAAACCAAGAGCCTATAGTGGATCATGGGCTAGCTAAAGCTTGGAGGTATGCTCACGGGCATCCTAAGGAACTAATTCTAGATGATCCATCACAACCGGTTAGGACTAGAGCATCCCTTAGGAATTTGAATAATCATCTAGCTTTTGTTTCACACTTTGAGCCCAAACATATAGAAGAAGCCGAAAATGATGTAAATTGGATAAATGCAATGCAAGAAGAACTAAATCAATTTACTAGAAACAAGGTTTGGGATCTAGTGGAGAGACCTTCTGAATATCCAATTATAGGTACTAAATGGATATATAAAAATAAGCTAGATGAAAATGGAATTGTTATAAGGAATAAGGCTAGACTAGTAGCAAAGGGTTATAATCAAGAAGAAGGTATAGATTTTGATGAAACCTTTGCTCCCGTAGCTAGACTTGAGGCAATTAGACTTCTATTAGCATATGCATGCTCTAAGGACTTCAAACTATATCAAATGGATGTAAAGAGTGCTTTTCTAAATGGGTTTATTAATGAGGAGGTGTGTGTAGAACAACCTCCTGGTTTTGAAAATCATCAATACCCTAATCATGTGTATAAACTGAACAAAGCACTTTATGGACTAAAACAAGCACCTAGAGCATGGTATGAGAGACTTAGTAAATTCCTATTAGAACATGAATTCTCTAGGGGAAATGTAGATACAACATTATTTCTGAAAAAGAAAAATAAGGATATGTTATTAGTACAGATTTATGTTGATGATATCATTTTCGGTGCTACTAACAATCGCCTCTGCGAGGAATTTGCTGATTTGATGCAGAGTGAGTTTGAGATGAGCATGATGGGAGAGCTGAACTACTTCCTCGGGCTTCAAATCAAACAATCTGAAGGAGGCATCTTCATCAATCAAGCAAAATATATCAAGGAGATGCTCAAAAAGTTTGATATGGAGGGAAACAAGTCAATCAGCACCCCCATGAGCTCATCATGCAAGTTAGACCAAGATGAATCAGGTAAATCTGTAGATCAAAAACTTTATAGAGGTATGATAGGTTCTTTACTGTATCTTACTGCAAGTAGGCCTGATATTATGTTTAGTGTGTGCATGTGTGCTAGATATCAGGCTAATCCTAAAGAATCACACCTAGCTGCAGTTAAGAGAATCTTTAAATACTTAATTGGAACTAAGAACATAGGGCTGTGGTACTCTAAAGAATCTAGCCTAAACTTAATAGGGTACACAGATTCAGACTTCGCTGGATGTAAGCTGGATAGAAAAAGTACCAGCGGGTCCTGTCAATTTCTAGGAGAAAACCTAATCTCATGGTTTAGCAAGAAACAAAACTCGGTTGCATTATCCACTGCAGAAGCTGAATATGTTGCAGCCGGGAGTTGTTGTGCTCAAATCTTATGGATTAAACAACAATTAGAAGATTATGGCATTAAACAAGATAAAATCCCCATTAATTGTGATAACACAAGTGCCATAAATCTCACTAAAAATCCAATTCAACACTCAAGAACTAAACACATTGAGATAAGACATCACTTCATAAGAGATCATGTATTGAATGGTGATGTGACACTCCAATTTGTTTGTACTGATAATCAATTAGCAGATATTTTTACAAAATCCCTAAGTGAAGAGAGGTTTAGTGTGCTTAGGAGGGGATTAGGAGTGATTGATCCATCCTAGTGGTGGTTTTCACTAGAATAATTGATTTTGATGATTACAATGTGGTTAAAATGGAGTTTCTTTTCAATGATCATCAAATCAGATCATAATTAGGTGATTTTCCCTCATTTGGCACGATTATAGCATGAGTTTTAGGTGCGTGCCAAAGTTAGAGACGACTCGAGTAAGTTTCAGAGCCGGCTCCTAAGGGGGAGTCGACTCGCGCATTTGCGGGAGTCGACTCGCAAAGATGGCAGCTGAGGGGGAGTCGACTCGCACAATGTCGGGAGTCGACTCGAAGTCTACAGGCGCATAAGGAGAGTCGACTCGCGCATATTCTGGAGTCGACTCGAGGTCGAGTCGACTCGCGACTCAGGGGAGTCGACTCGCAGTCGGGATCCGACTTTTTAACCCTAGGTTTGTCGTTTCGCAAACACTTTTTCTCAAACCGCCACTGTTCACAAAGCCCTAGAGCCGACTCCTAGGTCATCCCCGATCGTCTCCAAGCCCTTTTCCCGTCGATTTTTCGCCGGACATTGAGTTTCCGTCCGTTCCTAAGTCATTTCCGGTCCGTCCCGAGCTTCCTCTGTCGGTCCTTCACCGTCCTCTAGGTATTTTTCTCCCAGTTTAGGTCAAGATGCCTCGTAAGACCGTAGTTAGGAAGAGGTCCCGTCCTGAGGCCGGTCCCGAGCGGCGCTCCAAGGCGCGGCACGATCCCACGAGGCAACCACCTCCGGATCGTTCCCCGCCTAGGGAGGTTCTCGTTAGGCCGTTGGCCGGGAAGGCCGTCACCTCCGGGAGGTTTGTCGATTTCGACTATCTCTCCCGGGAGGGGTTCACCATAGGCGATAGGCTTAGAGCCCAGGGCCTAGAGTACTTCCTCACCTTGGACCTTCCCACCTATCCTGGCCTAGTTCAAGAGTTTTACAGTACCGTCCATCGGGGAGATGGAGGTATCGAGGGCACGGTAGTAGGTGTCCCGTTGCGTGTCACAGAGGACCTCATTGCCCATATCCTTCACCTTCCATTAGTAGGGGTGGCTCCCGCACACCCTGAGGATAGAGTTGCGGCCCTTACGGTCGTCTTAGGGCATCCACCTCAGTCCCCCCTAGATGAGGTATCTGCTAGCTCACTTCCTATTGAAGTGAGAATCCTTTTGAGCATTCTGTCCAGGTCCATCTTTCCTAAGACAGGGAGATTTGATTTTGTGAATGAGAGGGACTTAGCTATTATGTCTTATATCCTTCAGGACACCCCGATCAACTTCCCAAAGCTCATTTATAGGTATATGTGTGAGCCCCTAGATAGACCTAGGCTCTCACTCCCATACGGGATGTTATTCACTCTTCTTTTTAGGCAGTACGAGATTCCCATTCCTGAGAGGAAACCCTCTCGTGCCTTGCGATGGACTGATCGCTTATGTACGGAGACTATGCACAGGATGGGGTTTCGAAAGAGAGAAGGGATCTGGGTTAGGAAGTCCACTCTTACTGCTTAGACCACCAGACCATCACCCAGTCCTGAGCCAGATTCAGACTACCCAGACCTTCCAGACCATCCAGACCTCCCATCCACTCCTCCTGCTCCTACCACCTCTGTCGGACCTTCCTCCTCAGTTCCACCATCTATGGAGGTCCGTATTGATACAGAGCAGCTCCGGGAGCTGCGGCAGGAGATCGTCCGAGATCTGAGGGATGAGCTGCTTCAGGAGCTCCGAGGTGCGGTGCCTGCCCCCACTCCTGCACCCGTATCTTCTCAGTTGGTCCCTTCCTTGACAGCCGTGACTGACATGACGGCTCATGTACGGAAAGAGATCTACAATGTCCGGAGTTTGGTCCAGGCCCAGTTCCACAGCATGAGTGAGGTCACGAGCTCCACTCGACAGATGCGAGAGGAGATAGGTCGTGACATGCACACCACCACCGAGGGGGCCGAGCGCTTGGCGAATGTACTCATCGACAAGCTGGACGCACTTCAGACATCGGTGACTGGGCTTCAGGCGTCGGTGACAGAGCTCTCCACTACACATAGTAGAGCCACCACATCTATTATCACGCAGCTCGGACATGGGACAGATGCAGTCACTCTCCTCATGGAGCAGAGCCGATTGAGAGGAGGTGCCACATCCTCCAGAGGAGGAGATGCATCCTCGAGAGGGGGATCTTCATCCTCGAGGAGACCATAGATGTTCTTTTTGTTTTGTTTTGTTTTGCTTTACTTATTGTATGCTCAAATGTATTCACATTCATATCAATACAATGAGTAGACATCTTATCTTCAGTTCTGTGCCATTTGATGATGGGTTGTGCCATTTGTGCCATTGATTGTGTGTGATTACCTCCTTTTTGGTATGATGACAAAAAGGGGGAGAAATACGTATAAAATGTGTAAAAGGGGAGAAATATGGAAAAATATGTAAAAGAAATCAGTGGAAATAAATAAAAAGATAAACTCTTAAAAACACACTCAAATTTGTTCTAAGTGGATTCGGTACCTCGAGGCTCATTATCTCTCTTTTGGGGCTCCTAATGGAGTAATCTCCAGAATCTATTCAAGGGATATTCGGAGATTAGCTGAATCCTACTCAAGAACAAATTGACAGATTTTCCCTCTAAAAAGATAAAATTCAGTTCAAAAACTTCAAAGCATTAAAAGAAAATTCAGAGAATCAAAACATAGTTGAATGCATATGTTGAGGGGGAGAATCTGAATTTTAATCAAGCTAAATCATTAATGACATATAAGCCGAATAATTGATTGCATAATATGAAGGCTTATATAATTCCAAATGAAAGGGGGAGCTTTAACTCCGAAATTTAATGTTTCACTCCTTTCAAACTTGGATAAATTAAATTATCAGACATTTGAATTCATTTATGGATTTTACTTCATTGTTTTATGAGCAATTCATTTTACATATACTCAAAGTTTTGTCATCATCAAAAAGGGGGAGATTGTGGAGTGATTGATTAAAACCCCATTTGATTTTGATGAGCTCAAAGCATTTGAGTATATCTTGTGATTACTAATGAATTCAATTGAGTGTTTCAGTGAAAATCCTGTCCAAGTGTTTCTAGACTTGGTTCATAGTATTTTGGATAAGTTAAGAAGTCTGCATGAACCAATGTCTGAGACTCGAGTCGACTCCCGAGTATCACGAGTCGACTCCAAGCGTATCAAGTTCACTGGCACGAGCTCGAGTCGACTCCAGATCAGTACGAGTCGACTCCGACTGAGAACAGACAGAAGGACAGAAAGCTTCAACTCAGAAACTGTCAACGAGTCGACTCCCGAAGTGCGCGAGTCGACTCCAATGTTCAATGAGTCGACTCCAGGGTAGTAAGAGTCGACTCCAAGAGAAACACAAAGAAAAGTCATAGAGCAGTTTTCGGACTCTGAGATTTGAGTCGACTCCCGCAGTACGCGAGTCGACTCCGAGACTGAGCGACCATCAACAGACAGAAGACCATGTTACTGCCTCTGAGATTCGAGTCGACTCACAGACAGCTCGAGTCGACTCCGAGACAAGCTTCACGTCAAAAGGCAGAAGACCAACTTTCGGAAACTGAGAGCCGAGTCGACTCCAAGGAAGTTCGAGTCGACTCCAAGACTGGATGAGCCAAAAGACAGAGAAACGGGAGTTCGGGCTCTGAGATTCGAGTCGACTCCCAGGACAGTCGAGTCGACTCGAGTGGACAAAATTCAAAATTGGATCCACGGACTTCAGTGGATGAGCCGACTCCAAAATTGCCAGGTCAGCTCCAGAAGTTGGCGAGTCGACTCCAGGTCAAGACGAGTCGACTCCCAGTCAAGACGGCAACTTTAATTCAAATTTGGAACAGTTGCCGAGTCGACTCCGGAAAAGCGTGAGTCGACTCCTGCTACAGCCGAGTCGACTCCTGATCGCGCGAGTCGACTCCAACCCACCAACGGTCATATTGTCAGGCTGCGCAGAGTGTGCAGAACGGCCAGAAAAAGCAGAGTAACGGCTAGTTTCCGTGGGGGTTGGCTTAAATAGCCACAGAAGACTGTAGCAAGGCAGAGAACAGATATTTCACTCCAAGCATTCAAGTTTTCAAGCTCTCCAAGTGCTCTTAAACGAAAAAGGGGAGATCTGCATTTACTGCTCCAACAACTTCTTCCCAACAATCAAAGCTTCCTCCTCCTGCATTCAAGTCGACCACTCTTTCAAGAGGAGACCGGAGTTCCAGAAGCCATACCTCTTCACCAGCTTAAAAGCGTTTGAGGGCTTCTAACTCCTTTACGATTATATTGTTTTAAATCTGCTTTTTGAGAAGCTATTTTCTGTTTTCTTCTATCTCTTGTATTTACTTGATTCAATCGGGGGATTGAATCAAGAGGTTTAAGGTTGGTTGGTGAGCCAAGTTAAAACCAACGTGTGTAAGGGTTTGATTGTGAGCCCGGGAAAACAATCGGGGTTGGTTCTAGTCGGTGAGTCTGGGAAAACCGACCGAGTTCGTTGTGAGCTCGTAAAACAACAAGTTTGGTTGTGAGCTTGCAAAACAACTGGCTGTAATCCAAGGGGGTTATAGTGAAATTCCCAAGTGAGACTTGGGGAGTGGACGTAGGAGCAAGGGTTAGCTCCGAACCACTATAAAACTTTGTGTTTGTAGTGCATTGTCTCTCATCTTCTTCCCCGCACATTACTCACAGCACTAGGCCTTAATTAAATAACTTGCTATAGTTTTTAATTAATCATCCATAAAGTTTTAATTAGTCAAATTATTTTAAAAACCCAATTCACCCCCCCCCCCCTCTTGGGTTGTCTATCTGGGCAACAAAAGGGCTATAATCAAGAAGAAGGTATAGACTTTGATGAGACTTTTGCTCCTGTAGCTAGACTTGAAGTAGTTAGATTGTTACTAGCATTTGCATGCTCTAAAGACTTCAAACTATTTCAAATGGATGTAAAAAGTGCCTTTTTGAATGGGTATTTTAATGAGGAGGTGTATGTAGAACAACCTCCTAGTTTTGAAAATCATCAATACCCCAATCATGTTTATAAACTAAACAAAGCACTTTATGGTCTAAAACAAGCTCCTAGAGCAAGGTATGAAAGACTTAACAAATTTCTATTAGACCATGAATTCTCTAGAGGGAATGTTGACACAACACTGTTTTTAAAGAAGAAAAA
This sequence comes from Phoenix dactylifera, assembly GCF_051530095.1. Lineage (NCBI taxonomy): Eukaryota > Viridiplantae > Streptophyta > Magnoliopsida > Arecales > Arecaceae > Phoenix > Phoenix dactylifera. The sequence goes on from NC_143195.1 coordinate 14,965,985, forward strand.
CAAAGATATGTTAGTAGTACAGATTTATGTAGATGATATTATTTTCGGTGCTACTAACAATCGCCTCTGCGAAGAATTTGCTGACTTAATGCAGAGTGAATTTAAAATGAGCATGATGGGAGAGCTGAACTATTTTCTCGGACTCCAAATCAAACAATTTAAAGAAAGCATCTTCATCAATCAAGCAAAATATATCAAGGAGATGCTTAAGAAGTTTGATATGGATGGAAACAAGCCAATCAGCACACCCATGAGTTCATCATGCAAACTAGACAAAGATGAATCAGGTAAATCAGTAGATCAAAAGATATATAGAGGTATGATAGGATCTTTATTATATCTTACAGCAAGTAGACCTGATATTATGTTTAGTGTATGCATGTGTGCTAGATATCAATCTAATCCTAAGGAATCACACCTAATTGCAGTTAAGAGAATCTTTAAATATCTCATAGGAACAAAAAACATAGGTCTATGGTACTCTAAAGAATCAAGCATAAACTTAATAGGGTACACTGATTCAGACTTCGCTAGTTGTAAACTTGATAGAAAAAGCACCAGCGGGTCATGTCAATTTTTAGGAGAAAACTTAATCTCTTGGTTTAGCAAAAAACAAAACTCGGTTGCACTATCTACGGCTGAAGCCGAATATGTTGCTGTCGGAAGTTGTTGTGCTCAAGTTTTGTGGATTAAACAACAACTTGAAGATTATGGCATCAAACAAGATAAAATTTCCATTAACTGTGATAATACAAGTGCCATTAATCTAACTAAAAATCCAATTCAACATTCAAGAACTAAACACATTGAGATAAGACATCACTTCATAAGAGATCATGTACTGAATGGTGATGTGACACTTTAATTTGTTTGTACTGATGATCAACTTGCTGACATCTTCACAAAACCTTTGAGTGAAGATCGATTTTGTATACTTAGAAGAGGGTTAGGAGTGATTGATCCATTCTAGTGATACTCTACTCTAATTCATTGATTTTGATGATTAGCTTATGTTAGACATAGGGTTTCTTATCTATGATCATCAAATCAGTTCTTAAATCTTTGATAGTTCCATAACTCTCTCTTTTGGCACGGAAATAACAAGTTTTTTGGTTATGTGCCAGAGTTCGAGTCGACTCGAATAGATTTTAGAGTCGGCTCGTGGGCGAGTCGACTCGCGCATATTTGGGAGTCGACTTGAGGTCGAGTCGACTCGCGACTTACCAGAGTCGACTCGAGGTCGGAAATCCGACTTTTAACCCTAAGCGGAATGTTTTTCTCTTCACTTCTATTTTCAGCCGCCACTGTTCAAAAGCCCTAGAGTCGTCTCCGACCTCTTCTCCGACCCGTTCTAGGTCCTCTCCGTCGAGTTTTCCTCCATTTTTCTTGTCCATCACTCCGTGTTTAGGTCAAAAATGCCTAGGAAAGCCGTTGTCCCAAGCCGGAAGAGACCCTCCTCCGCGAGTGGGGCCGAGCGACGGTCCAAGGCTCGGAACGAACCCACGAGGCCACCACCTCCGGTTCCTTCCCCGCCTAGGCCGGTTCCCTCGCGCTCATGCGCCGGGAAGGTTGTCTCTACCGGGAGGCAAGTCAACTTTGACTTCCTCTCCTAGGAAGGGTCAACCTAGGACATCACCTTAGGGCCCAGGGCTTAGAGTCCTTTTGTTCTCTTGACCTCCCTACCTATCCAGGGTTAGTTAGGAAATTTTACGGTACTGTCGCACGGGGTAGCGGCGGTATCCAGGGGACTGTAGCGGGTGCCCCAGTTTTCATTTCCGAGGACTTCATTGCTCGAGTCCTCCATCTCTCCAGAGAGGGGATCGTTCCCACACACTCCTCAGATAGGACAGAGACCCTTACGGCCATCTTAGGGAGTCCACCTGGTGCGTTCGAAAAACTGTTCTCCCAAGTGCAGGAGAATCGCACAAGTAGTATAACTCGGAAGTCCGAGGTCGATTCCTCAGGGAACGATCTATAGATTATTAGCGTAATTTTTAGATGAATTTTTTAGTTGATCTTCAGAAATTAAAAGCAGAGAATAATAGGTAATTAAACAATGTTCAAGAATATAAAGAAGGCTAGAGATCCGGAATTCTCCTTGACAATATTACTTTCAACAAATAAACTCGGCGATTTCTTGATTAAGGATTAATTTGATAGAATAGTTCTAATCATGGAGTATATAATCTAAAAACATGAATTTAACATCCAAGTATTTATCGTGCCGGTTACGTCTACGACAAATTAAGCATTGAAACAATCCATGCATCAATATATATAAACCATACAAGATCTATCTAATAAATAAATATGCAAGAATCCAAAACATACCAATGGATATAAAACATTTAGAATAAAGGTTTAGAATGTACTTGATGAAAGCAACATGACAAGGGTTCATCCATCACCCTTTGCCAAAAAAAATCAGCCCTCCATTAAAAAAAAACGTTCACCTCCCATATATTTTTTTTCTTTTATTTTCTGAAATAGAACATGCTCTGTTTCTCTCTCTGTTTCTCTCCCCCTTTCTCCTCTTCAACCGAACGGCTGTCTCCTCCTTCAAAAAAAATGAGAGATGCCTGCCCCAGCCGAGAGAGGAGCTTCATATAGTTAGTATCCGATCCCCCCTGAGCGCACGCGGTGGAGATGGGCGGACGGAGAGGAATCTCAGACGTTGATCGCGGCTGGGATGATGCTGGATATGCACGTGGGCAGATTCAGTGCTGGGAACGGATGCGGAAAGGGTGGTTGATCACGGGTGCGGCGATCGCGGGATGAGTGGATGGCTGGGACGCGAGCTCCATCAGAATGAGATGCACGTGGGAGAAGAAGCTCGGACGCCGTGGAGGAGACTCGTTGATAACGGGATTGTCCTGGTGAAGATGGAAAGACTCCACGCTGTGAATGTTGACCCCGAACTTGTGCACGAGATGGAGCTGGGAGGTGCTGTAAACGTAGATGGGACGGATGCCGGAGCTGATTGAAGAAGAAGGTTGCGGAGTATCCGGATGCGGGAGGAAGCAGACTGATGGAGTGCTAATCCGGAAGCTAATTCGGAAGGAACGCACGGAATGAAGCAAATCCCAGCTAGCTGCAAGATATGGAAAGCTCGGACGTGATGGAGGAGGTGGTTGGCTATGGAGGAGGCGGACGGCAGGCATGGGATCACGGGCTTGCGGACATCGCGACGCTTCACGGCTGGCTGGGACCATTCACGGGATGCTGTGGAGGAGGCGGACGGATCTTTGGACGCTGGGTAGAGGCTGGGAGGCGCGGACGGATCGGGAGCTGATTGCGGACGCCATGGTTCACGCTCGGGATGAGCGGATGGCTGGGAGGCGCTCCAACGCGTGAGATATGGACGCACGCTAGGATGGGTTGCACGCGGGCTCCATCGAAATGAGATGCATGGGCTACTGAAAATCGGTTGCAGTGAACTGGACGGCTGAACTTAGCCTCTTTCTAGTGTGCAACTGGGGTTGACCTATACGGTTGGCTGGTCATCCGCGGTGGTGCATCTTTTTGGACCTAATGCACATTTTTGTTTTGATTTACAATCACCTGCACCCCACAAAAATATAATATAAATGCAATACTTTTATCATTATTTATTAGCAATAATACTAATTTAAGTGATGTGTAAATCGCACTTTTGTGCTCTCATCACACCCCCCAACTAGCTTATTGCTAGTCTCTAGCAATTCAGAGTAAACAATAATATGAGAGTACAAAAAGTGTTGGTCAATCCTTTGACTTTTTATTAAAGCTAAAGACATAAAACTAAGGTATGTACCCACTTTGGTAGGGCATCACGACTGCACTTAGCATGTGCAACAAGCCGTTAAACCCCTAGGTTACCCTAGTGGACGAGTGTTGTCTCGTGAGGGTTTTTAAGGATGTTACCCACAAACATTATGAATGATATGACATGAGATCCTAAAAATATGAAATAAAGCCTAAGCTAATACACATGTAATTAATTAATATATATTTTCAAGCATGGCAACTTTCAAAGCAAGGAAAATATGAAAGTGTAGTGTGCATAAAATAGTATGACTTTCTCGGAGTACTAATACCTCCACCACAACATGGCACCGCTTGAATTTTAGGTGTACTACTCAAGTTCACAAGTGTTTACTACAGTTTATTAGAGCCTGATCCATCAAATTTTCAGAATATCTCATGTTGTCTAAATTTGTCAAATCGCATATAAAGAAGGAGCTATCGAGCCCAGCTAAACATCCAAAGTACACAGAGTTCCAAATTAATGGAGTCAAACCAGCCATTACCACATGTCACTGGGTTCAGTCCAACCAACCTTATTCATGCTTATTTTTATTTTTGAACAAATACGACGATTACAATAGTCCAACCCCCTTAGGCTCTAGTAAGATCCATGTAACGAGTTTTTGGCCAATGACTCCTGATCCAGTTGGCTCAAGGCATTAGGTGAAACACCCCTCGGGCTTAATTACTCGAACCAGACTACGCCACGAGGTCAGACTTATCATCTCTTTTTTTTTTTTTTGCGATAAAAAGAGGAGGTAAACTGAACCATATAACGTGACTGCATCGTGACTATAGGTCAACCAAGGTCGGAACATAAGGCACTTAGGTGATCTAGCCAGGGTATTCAACCTCTATCTTTATGTGAAAACCAAATCATGAACCTTATAGTACGGACAAGGATACTCGTACTTCTTTTACAGATACGGCTTAATAAAAATGCATTAAACAAATATAAACTCCTGAGGCCTTCCTATAATCATTAAGCACATGTGCGGGGATCTAATAATAGGTCTCTGATCAGTCATAATATGCATGTGTTCCTTGCCGTAATAGTTGCACAAACTCAATATGAAAATACATATGCATTTGCTTAGAAAAGAAAGTAATAGAATAAATCAAATGCAAAAGCAAGTTTTTTTTTTGCAAAATATTTTCCTCCCCCCAACTTAAACATTGCATTGTCCTCAATGTAATAGATACAAGAAAACTATATATGAGAGACAGTAGAGAAAATAATATTGGAGAGAAGAGGAACACCTTGAGCTGTTGATATCTAGAAAATAAGACCTACAAAATAAGAAGAAAAATAGAAATAAAAGAAAATTTAATTCTAAATAATATATACATACCTTTGCCATCATGCTTTAGTCATAAGAAGGCTCCCCTAAGAAAAAGGAGTACTCTTCATCTGAAAAATTCTCAAGAAAAGGTTTTAACCTGTGTCCTTTACCTTAAAAATTTTACCATCCCGTGGATTCTCAATCTCTACCGCCCCATGTGGAAAAACAGTTTTTATAATGTAAGGACCTGTCCATCTTGATCGCAACTTACCAGAAAATAGATGTAAGCGGGAATCATATAAAAAAACTTTTTGCAAAGGTTCAAAAGATTTTTTCAAAATTGATTTATCATGTAAGATCTTCATTCGTTCTTTGCAAATTTTAGCATTATCATAAGCATCTCTGCGAATCTCATTAAGCTCGTTCAATTGCAATTTTCTAGCTGGACCGGCATCTTGTAAATCAAAATTCAATTTTCTAATTGCCCAATACGATTTATGTTCTATTTCTACGGGCAAATGACACGCTTTTCCGTAGACTAGCCGGTAGGGAGACATGCCAAGAATGGTTTTGTATGCAGTACGGTAAGCCCATAATGCATCTGATAGTTTCAAGGACCAATTCTTTCGTGATGGGTTCACTGTTTTTTCTAAAATTCGTTTAATCTCCCGATTGGCTAACTCTACCTGGCCACTAGTTTGCGGGTGATATGGGGTAGCAACTCTGTGGGTGACACCATACTTTTTTAATAATGTCTCAAAAGGCTTATTACAAAAGTATTTTCCACCATCACTAATTATGACCTTAGGCATCCCAAATCGTGAAAAAATATTTTCTTTTAAAAACTTCAGGACGGGTTTGTGATCATTGGTCTTACAAGCAACAGCTTCTACCCATTTGGACACATATTCGACACCGACTAAAATGTACTCATATCCAAAAGATGGTGGGAATGGGCCCATAAAATCGATGCCCCATATGTCAAAAATCTCAATAGCAGTAATGGGCTGAAGAGGCATCATTTGCCTACGAGTTAGACTCCCAACACGTTGACATGGGTCACATGTCCTACAGAACTCGTGGGCATCTTTAAATAGTGTAGGCCAATAAAAACCACATTGCAATACCTTAGCTGCCGTTTTCTTAGAAGCAAAGTGTCCACCACAAGCAAAAGTGTGACAGAAAGAAAGTATGCTTTGTATGTCATGATCTGGTATGCATCGTCTAAAAATTTGGTCATTGCAATATTTAAATAAATAGGATTCGTCATAGTAATAATTCTTTACTTCGCGCAAGAAAATTTTTCTATCTGTCGACCCCCAATGCTCCGGAATCCGGTTCGTAACAAGAAAATTTACAATGTCAGCGTACCATGGCACAATAGCGAGTGCAAACAACTGCTCTTCAGGAAATGAGTCCTTGATGGAAAACTGTGGCACCGAATCATTAAAAACTAATCGTGATAAATGGTCAGCAACCACATTCTCTACTCCTTTTTTATCTTTGATAGTGATGTCAAATTCTTGGAGTAGAAGTATCCATCGTATTAAGCGTGGTTTGGCCTCTTTCTTATCCAACAAATATTTTAGTGCCGCATGGTCCGTGAAGATAACAATAGGAGCACCAAGGATATAAGAGCAAAATTTGTCTAATGCAAATACTACTGCAAGCAATTCCTTCTCGGTGGTGGTGTAATTCATTTGAGCATCGTTTAAGGTTTTGCTTGCATAGTAAATGACATATGGCTTATTATCCTTGCGTTGTCCTAAGACAGCTCCTATCGCATAGTCGCTAGCGTCGCACATGATCTCAAAAGGTAATGACCAATTGGGTGGTCGCACGATGGGTGCAGTGCTAAGCATAGACTTCAACTTTTCAAATGCCTCCTGACAGGTGTCAGTCCAATTGAACGGTGTATCAAGGGATAGGAGGTTACATAATGGTCGAGCTATGACACTAAAGTCCTTGATGAACCTCCTATAAAATCCGGCGTAACCCAAAAATGATCTAACATCTCTAACCGTCTTGGGTGCAGGTAGCTTAGCAATTAAATCAATCTTAGCTCTATCTACTTCCATGCCTTTCGATGAAACAATATGTCCTAGGACAATTCCCTTTGGCACCATGAAGTGACATTTCTTCCAATTCAGTATCAAATTCTTTTCTATACATCGAGCTAAGACGGCTTGTAAATGTGACAGGCAATCATCAAATGTGTCGCCAAAAACAGAGAAGTCGTCCATGAACACTTCCAAAAATTTCTCGTTCATGTCTTCAAAGATGCTGAGCATGCATCTTTGGAATGTTGCAGGTGTATTACACAACCCAAATGGCATTCGTCGGAAAGCAAATGTGCCAAAAGGACAAGTGAAGGTAGTCTTCTCTTGATCTTCTGGTGAAATTTCAATATCCTATAATAAGCATCTCATGCCATGGTTGTTTGATAATATCCCGAATAGCCATCGAGAAAACAATAGAAATCATGCCCTGCAACTCTCTCCAACACTTGGTCTAGGAAGGGTAGAGGAAAGTGATCCTTTCGTGTGACCAAATTCAGCTTTCGGTAGTCAACACACATGCGCCAACTTGTCGGGACACGAGTTGGAACTAGTTCACCTTGTTCATTTTCTACTACCGTCAAACCCGATTTCTTAGGAACGACTTGAGTAGGGCTTACCCACTTGCTGTCGGAAATTAGGTAAATAATACCCACGTCAAGCAACTTGAGGACTTCTGCCTTAACCACATCTCTCATTGTAGGATTTAACCTTCGTTGCATTTGCCTTGTGGTTTTGGCATTGTCCTCCAAATATATCCGATGCGTACAGATTAAAGGGCTAATCCCCTTCAAGTCTGCAATAGACCACCCTAAGGCTCCTTTATGATTCTTTAGAACACCAATTAATTTTCTTTCTTGGGTATGATCAAGTCCAGATGAGATGATTACAGGAAAAGTATCTTCGGGTCCAAGAAAAGCATAGTTAAGTTCCTTTGGTAAGGGTTTCAATTCGAGCTTGGGTGCTTGCTCATGGGATGGTACTATTTTCACCTCTCGAGGCGACAATCTCTCAAATTCTCCTTCTTTTGGTCTCCACCCATTGACCATCTTGATATCCAGATTATCCACAATAAGTGTGACTGACAAATCATCATCATTGGTTCCATTAGGACACCAATCAATTAAGCTATCATTGAATGGGTCGTTAATTGCTTTAGCTAACAAATAATCTTCTGCGATGGTTTCAACCCAATCAACCTCCTTACTCTCTTCGGGATCATTGGGTTGTTTGCACACATTAAAAATGTTCAATTCTAAGGTCATGTTACCAAAAGAAAGCTTCATGACGCCATTCCTACAATTAATCAATGCATTAAAAGTTGCAAGGAATGGACGTCCTAAAATGACCGGAATCTGAGACTGTGAGTTCGAAGCCGGATGTATGTCCAATACGATAAAATTGACAGAAAAATAGAACTTATCTACTTGGACCAATACATCCTCGATAATCCTCCTCGGAATTTTAACTGACCTGTCAGCTAATTGCAAAGTGACGGAGGTTGGCTTCAACTCACCTAAACCAAGTTGCTCATATACAGAATATGGCAACAGATTCACACTTGCCCCTAAATCTAACAATGCTCGCTCTATCCTAAAGTCACCTATGATGCACGAGATGGTTGGGCAACCTGGATCTTTATATTTAGGGAGAATGTGGTGCTGCAAAATAGCACTCACATTTTTCGTTAAAAATGCCTTCTTCTTAACATTTAATCGGCGTTTGACAGTACACAAGTCCTTCAAAAATTTGGCATATGAGGGTACTTGTTTAATTGCATCAAGAAGAGGTATGTTGATCTTTACTTGCTTAAAAAGCTCAAGAATTTCAGAATTAGGTTCGAGCTTTTGCAACGGCTTTAACCGTTGTGGAAAAGGTGGAGGAAAAGGACATTCAGCTTTCTTGGTAGAAGTTGGGACCTCAACTTCTTCTTTGTTCCTTTCATCGGCGTTGGGAGCATCAGAATTAGAAGTGACCTGCGGTCTCAATGGGATGGTCTGATTAATGACTTTTCCATTACGCAAAGTCATGATGCTCTTTGCATGTTCTGTATGCGAACTAGAAGGAGCTGTATTATTACTACCGTGCACTTGTGGGTTAGGTTGGGGTTGAGCTGGAAGCTTACCCTTCTCTTGGGTACTTAGGACGGTAGTCAACATTGACAATTGGTTCCTTATATCTTCAAAATTTTGAGTATTTTGAGCATTGATATTAGCTTGACCTTGTAGAAAAGTTTGTATGGATTGCAAGGCATCTTCAATATTTGGCTTTTGAGAGGGTGGTGATGCAAAAGTAGGATGTGCAGGTGGAGGAGCTGAACGGTGTGACTGTTGAGGATGATCATTTCTCCACCTAAAATTTGGATGATTCTTCCAACCAGGGTTATAGGTATTCGAGTATGGATCGTTATAAGGCTTTTGGGAGGAGTTCATAGCATTTGCTTGATCGTGCAAGACTTCTTTGAATGCCGGTATGGTGGGACAATCTGTAGTAGTATGACCCGACATATCGCAGATACCACAACACTCATTTCTAAGTTCTATAGTCTTGATAGGCTCAATCTTCCTAAGCTCAATTTCTTCTACCTTCCTAGTGAGGGCTGCCATGTTAGCATGAAGATCATCCTCAGTTCTGAGGTTGTAAAGGCCTCCCTGTACAGAGCTAGTAGGCTTAGGCAAAGACTTGTTGTTTCTATCCCCGTTATCCCAAAGTTGGGCAGTCTCAGCAAGGGAATCCAAATACTCCCATGCCTCATCAGGTTGTTTTTCTAAAAATCTACCATTACACATGGTCTCTACAAACTGTTTCAACTGTGGAGATAAACCTTCATAAAAGAAACTAATGGTTCTCCAAGTTTCAAACCCGTGATGAGGGCATGAGAGAAGAAGGTCTTTAAATCTTTCCCAACATTCATAAAATGTTTCATTATCTTTTTGTTAGAAATTGCTGATATGTCTTTTCAAAAAGTTGGTCCTTTGTGTGGGAAAGAACTTCTTTAAAAATTCTCTCTGCATATCTTGCCAAGTTCTTATTGATCTAGGTCGCAAAGAGTTTAGCCATGTTTTGGCCTTATCCTTTAGAGAGAAAGGAAACAATGTCAACTTGAGGACATTCTCGGTGACGTTCGGCACTCTAAATGTAATGCTCAATTCTTCAAAATCTTTTAAATGAAGATACGGACTCTCTGACTCTAACCCGTGAAACTTGGGTTGCAATTGGATTACCCCTGGTTTGATTTCAAAATGTCCTACATTATCAGGAAAAATTATGCATGAAGGCTGACTAGTCCTAGTCGGTTGTTGGTATTGTCTTAGAGTCATAACATGGGGTTCATGTTCTCGATCGTGGTGGCTTCCCGCATCTTCATTTAAATCAGCCATCTCACAAGGTGTGAGATATTGAGAAGGAATTTCAGGGGTATGTCCTAAGGGATGATCTAAAGTTGTACGACTTAATCGACCAGTATCGTCCCTATTCCACTTTAGCATGCAAAATATTTTCCTCTCTTTTTTTTTTTTTTTTTAAAATATAAGTACCAACTAAAGATAACCTAAAACGACACCCTAAAACAAAAATCTATTCACAATCAAACATGCAACAAAACATTACACCTCAATTTCTAATATTTTTCTTAAATTTCTAGACAGCTCCTAACTGGTTTGAAGAGGGCACCTAAGCCTCCAATCCGGTCTAATGAACCGAGTTGACCAGGTAAGCTCCCAGGTAAGTGGAGGGGTCACGATGCGTTCGCAAAGGTCCCACTTAAAACCCACTTGCCTCGAACAGATGAACTGTCTCTCTTATAGGGACAAAGCTTGCCTAGACATCAACTAAGCCACAGAGCGAAATTGGTGCAACTTTCGGTGGTCTTCCTCCTATTGAGCTCGAATGTTCTTAGGGGCCGACGTCTAGTTGATTTTAGTTAAGCTTAGGATATCTATGCACTGGGGTGATTTTTGGGCTAAGGACGAGTGATGAAATCCCGACCTTATCTTTTTAAATGGGTTCAGCTCTTAGAATATTTTATGCTGATGCCTTATACTATATGCAACAATCAAGAGATTTTTTTCTTAATATTTTATGACAAGACATTAAATTTCATTGAATAGGTGATCAAGCAAATTATTTATTTATTTTTCTTAAATTTTATGAGTTGAAGTTTGAAATTTGAATTCTGAAATTTGAAATTTGAAATTTGAAATTTTAGGTTTTCCTCTTCTTTTTTTTTAAATTTTTGAATAATCACCCTTGATCTTTTCTTAAAGTTTTTTTTTTCTTAAATTTTCAATTAGCAAGAAGGGTTAATGAGATATAACAACAATAAACTCTGATTCTAAAAAAATTAAATGCAGAAAATTCAAAACAGAAATCAGCAAGATTTTATTTTAATCTAATGGTCTGAAAAGTCTCCGAATGTTAATCAGACCGTTCGGATTATTGAGCAATGTGTCTTGCACTAGCTGACCAAATTTGAGTCAAATCAGACGGCTAATTTCTATGATATCAGAGTTTGATGCAGACTGTGCAGGGAATTAAAAATAGTAGTAAAGATTTAAATTTTTTTTTTTCAAAAGAAAAATACTAACTACTAAGGTAAAAATTAAATCTAAAATTATACTAATAACTCAGTCGTTCCTCGGCAACGGCGCCAAAAACTTGGTGCGTTCGAAAAACTGTTCTCCCAAGTGTAGGAGAATCGCACAAGTAGTATAACTCGGAGGTCCGAGGTCGATTCCTCAGGGAACGATCTATAAATTATTAGCGTAATTTTTAGATGAATTTTTTAGTTGATCTTCAGAAATTAAAAGCAGAGAATAATAGGTAATTAAACAACGTTCAAGAATATAAAGAAGGCTAGAGATCCGGAATTTCCCTTGACAATATTACTTTCAACAAATAAACTCGGCGATTTCTTGATTAAGGATTAATTTGATAGAATAGTTCTAATCATGGAGTATATAATCTGAAAACATGAATTTAACATCCAAGTATTTATCGTGCCGGTTACATCTACGATAAATTAAGCATTGAAACAATCCATGCATCAATATATATAAACCATACAAGATCTATCTAATAAATAAATATGCAAGAATCTAAAACATACCAATGGATATAAAACATTTAGAATAAAGGTTTAGAATGTACTTGATGAAAGCAACATGACAAGGGTTCATCCATCACCCTTTGCCAAAAAAAATCAGCCCTCCATTAAAAAAAAACGTTCACCTCCCATATATTTTTTTTTCTTTTATTTTCTGAAACAGAACATGCTCTGTTTCTCTCTCTGTTTCTCTCCCCCTTTCTCCTCTTCAACCGAACGGCTGTCTCCTCCTTCAAAAAAAATGAGAGATGCCTGCCCCAGCCGAGAGAGGAGCTTCATATAGTTAGTATCCGATCCCCCCTGAGCACACGCGGTGGAGATGGGCGGATGGAGAGGAATCTCAAACGTTGATCGCGGCTGGGATGATGCTGGATATGCACGCGGGCAGATTCAACGCTGGGAACGGATGCGGAAAGGGTGGTTGATCACGGGTGCGGCGATCGCGGGATGAGCGGATGGCTGGGACGCGAGCTCCATCAGAATGAGATTCACGTGGGAGAAGAAGCTCGAACGTCGTGGAGGAGACTCGTTGATAACAGGATTGTCCTGGTGAAGATGGAAAGTCTCCACGCTGTGAATGTTGACCCCGAACTTGTGCACGGGATGGAGCTGGGAGGTGCTGTAAACGTAGATGGGACGGATGCCGGAGCTGATTGAAGAAGAAGGTTGCGGAGTATCCGGACGCGGGAGGAAGCGGACTGATGGAGTGCTAATCCGGAAGCTAATTCGGAAGGAACGCACGGAATGAAGCAAATCCCAGCTAGCTGCAAGATATGGAAAGCTCGGACGTGATGGAGGAGGTGGTTGGCTATGGAGGAGGCGGACGGCAGGCATGGGATCATGGGCTTGCGGACATCGCGATGCTTCATGGCTGGCTGGGACCATTCACGGGATGCTGTGGAGGAGGTGGACGGATCTTTGGACGCTGGGTAGAGGCTGGGAGGCGCGGACGGATCGGGAGCTGATTGCGGACGCCATGGTTCACGCTCAGGATGAGCGGATGGCTGGGAGGCGCTCCAACGCGTGAGATATGGACGCACGCTAGGATGGGTTGCACGCGGGCTCCATCGAAATGAGATGCACGGGCTACTGAAAATCGGTTGCAGTGAACTGGACGGCTGAACTTAGCCTCTTTCTAGTGTGCAACTGGGGTTGACCTATACGGTTGGCTGGTCATCCGCGGTGGTGCATCTTTTTGGACCTAATGCACATTTTTGTTTTGATTTACAATCACCTGCACCCCACAAAAATATAATATAAATGCAATACTTTTATCATTATTTATTAGCAATAATACTAATTTAAGTGATGTGTAAATCGCATTTTTATGCTCTCATCACCACCTCAGTCCCCCATAGACGAGGTGTTCGCAAATCAGCTTTCGGCTGAAATGCGGCTTCTCCTAAGTATCATTTCTAGGACTCTCTTCCCCAAAACTGGTAGGTTTGACTTCATCTCAGAGAGAGACCTAGCTTTGATGTTCCACAGACTCCAAGACACTCCTATCAACTTCCCTAAACTCATCTACAAGTATCTCTGTGAACCCCTAGACAAACCTAGGTTGAGTCTCGCATATGGAATGCTATTCAATCTTATCTTTAGGGAGTTAGAGGTCCCTATCCCTGTGGGAGAATGAAAGAGTAGATGCCCTATAAGCCAATCATTTGATGGGTTTCTCTTTGTAATCCTCTAAATCATGTACTTTGACACTCGATATATATCAATAAAGGCATTGTGTTTCATCATTTGATGATTATCTGTTTTATTATTGGATGATGAACCCCATAAATTAGGACATTGGTTTTAGGATTATGATGAGATCATACCAGTGAGACCTAAAATCCTAAAATCCTAAAATCCTAATTTAGAATATTTCCAGTCAAATTGGTATGTTGAGTCGGGGATCAATATTACCGGAAAGACTGGCACATCTTATGTATGCTCGATGTAGAGGGTGATTGATCTCACAATCACTTGTGTGAGACACTAATACAAAGATGTGGGTGCTCATTAGAGGAATGAGTTCACTGAAATGACCAGCCATGAGAACATCTTATGGATTCTTACTTAATTATCAAAAGATGGTTCTCATAGTGGGAGTTGTGCAAGTGATCCTTAGATCTGAGATCACCATGGTACCTTGTGCACTTGAAGCTATGTTTTGGTTTACCCTCATTCACGACATTGCGTTGTGTACGGGGTATTCTGGATATGGTGGATTTTGTACGAAGGTTGTGAGTAGGTCAACAAGGAATCAGTCACTTCTAGTAAGAGAAGGTAACATCCTACTTACTCTAATCTTATGATGATTCAAGAAGCCTTTGATCAAAGCAAAATGAATATTAGAAAGAATTTCTAATGTTTCATTGTTTGAATTATCATATAAAAGATTCAGAGAGACATGAATAAGTGATTGAGTTTGATATTGATCCATACTCATGCACTTATTCAGGATGTAGTATGACTGAGGGATTGAATTGCACGATAACTTGCCACTGAAGGGTATGTTTGGATTTATCCAATACATTCCTCATCTTCCGGGTAGACATGATACGTTGCTAGACGTCAATCATGTCTTGTGGGTTGATCGGATCAAAGAGTTTGATTAGATCAAAGCATCAGAAAGGTTCTGATTGCTAAGTCAGGTTTAGCACTAAATTGAACCTAAATTGGATTAGAGGTATTCTAATCAGGCTAGGTCAACTTGCACCTGCACCTATTGCTGGCTAAGATAAGGAACCCAATGGGTCACACACAAGAGAATTGATCAAGGGTCTAATTGGATTAGATCATGTTTGCAAGATGAACATGCTAGCACGTGTTGCAAACCCTAGCTCCTGATTCAAATTAAATTCGAATCTGATTCTTAGATTAGGTTGATCTAATATGATTAGATCATGACCTAATATGGGTTAGCCAAGAGTTGGAACCCATTTGGCTTTAATTAGACCTGATTTGATTAGGTTTAATGTTTTCTTTAAGTTCGTTAAACCCAATTGGATTGGGTTTGATAGGGCCTTCACTTCTGGACCATTGGATCACTCCCTGGATGAAGGATCTGGTCCACTGGTTGGCGCCTTCATCTGGACCATTGGATGGCTTCCTGGATGAAGGATCTGGTCCACTAGTTGGCGCCTTTATCTGGACCATTGGATGGATTCCTGGATGAAGGATCTGGACCATTGATCAACGCCTGAATCTGGACCACTGGATGGCTCTCTGGACGAAAGATCTGGACCGTTGCTCAGCGCCTGAATCTGGACCATCGGTGATGGCATTTTGCTTTTGGACCATTGGATGGCACCCTGGATGATGATGTCTTGATCTGGACCATTAGATGGCGCCTAGATCTGGACCATTGGCTTTGGTTCACTGCATTTGGGCCCTTGGATCATCAGGATTTAAGAGGGAGACATGAGAAAGAAGTTGATACACCCTTCTCCTTAGCACCCCATCATGATGGGATGCCTCTCTTGGCACATGCCTCATCATGATGAGGTGTGTGGATGGGATGCATCCCTTTATGATGCATCCCTCCATCTCTTATAAATAAGGAGGTGCCTTAGGGTTCTAAAGATCATCAAAGAAAAAGTCTCTCCTTCTCTCTCCCTTATCCCTTCTTTCTTACAAGCCTCTCTCTTTTGTCCTAACCCAAGACAAGAGGGTTTTCTTTAGGACAAAAAGGCTAGTGAATGTTTTAGAGGTAGAAAGGAAGAAGGAAGTGAAGAAAAATCAGCCAATTAAATCCTTTGGAAGGATTGAACAATTAGAATCAAGTTTTGGTGGAGCTAGAGTCTTGAACCTATTCCTGTGTGGATCAACATCGGAGGGTGAACATTTGGGCACCTTAGGACATCTTCAGACATATTGGATATAGCATGATAGGTATTCTTCTATACCAAGATTATATTTTCTACATTATTTGGTTATACTATTAAGGTGATCTTGGCTTATTAGGGTTTCATATAATGGGTTTTATAAGAAAATTTTATAATCCCGTATCTTCTGCTGCATCCTAGGGCACTGGGAAACCCAACAGTGGTATCAGAGCCACCCTTAATCAGTTTAACCAAATGATAATACATGCTATTATCTTGATGCTATGAGATAGCTAGGTTATTTGTATGCATGATTAGTTTATGCCATGAGATAGTGTTATATTCATGTTGTAGCACAGTATAATTGCTAGTGCTAAATTATAGAATGTGCAATGAGACCAATATAGTAGTATGAAAACTTTGGGCTGACCCATTCTGGAACAATCGACTCAGTTGGTGTCTAGGAAGGAAGCCACTGGTGGTTACTTAATTAGGACCTCACTCTCTGAGAGAGGGGTGCCTCCCACCTGCTTTTCTGGCCAATTATTTGATTGTCCTTTATGGTTGAGCTTAATGTTAGTAAGATACTACTATTTGAAAGCCCTCACTAAATTCATAATTAAGTCGTAGTGTTAATTGCTTTAAGCTGAGCCATTCTGAATCAATTGACTAAGTTGGTGTCTAGGAAAGAGGCTACAGGTGGTTATTTAATTAGGACCTTACTAAGTAAGGAGAGCCTCCCATCTGCTTACCTGGCCAACTATTTGATTGACCTCCATGGAAAAGCTAATTGCTGATATAACACTATAAAGGTCCTTCCTTCATGCTTAGATATTATTATGTCAATATCTACGCTAGCTTGTTGTGATTCCCACAAGGCTAGTATTAGGGATTGATATTGTAATATCTTGGTGTATATAATGCATATGGCATATTTTAATATGTTGCCTTGTTGTGATTCCTACAAGGGCAGCATTATTCAAATATGACTGTATAAAAATGAAGGGTTTGACTTAACTAGACACAATAGTTTGTTGTGATTCTCACAAGACTATATGTGTGCTAGAGGATAGGATAAAGTTGGGAATTGCATGGGATGTAATTGGAAAAAGTTTCCTACCTTTGAACTTATAAGGGCTTGTTGTGATTCCCACAAGGTCTTTTATAAGAAATTTGGATCTCAACCCCACTAAGAAAATTAGTATTTTCTCGTTCATCATACTTGAGGGTTATGATATTCGATAAAAATAGTGGGAGTAACAATTAGATAAAAGTCCTTGTCTGATTGAATACATGTCATCATGATTGGTCTGCTTAATTAATGGGAATTTTATCTTGTTTAATGCCATAATCTTCTAATTGTTGTTTAATCCACAAGATTTGAGCACAACAACTCCCGGCTGCAACATATTCAGCTTCAGCAGTAGATAATGCAACCGAGTTTTGTTTCTTGCTAAACCATGAGATAAGGTTTTCTCCTAGAAATTGACACGACCCGCTGGTACTTTTTCTATCAAGCTTACATCCAGCGAAGTCTGAATCTGTGTATCCTATTAAGTTTAGGCTAGATTCTTTAGAGTACCATAGCCCTATATTCTTAGTTCCTATTAAATATTTAAAAATTCTCTTAACTGCAACTAGATGTGATTCTTTAGGATTAGCCTGATATCTAGCACACATGCAAACACTAAACATAATATCAGGTCTACTTGCAGTAAGATACAATAAGGATCCTATCATACCTCGATACAGTTTCTGATCTACAGATTTACCTGATTCATCTTGGTCTAATTTGCATGATGAACTCATGGGGGTGCTGATTGATTTGTTTCCCTCCATATCAAACTTCTTGAGCATCTCCTTGATATATTTGGCTTGATTGATGAAGATGCCTCCTTCAGATTGTTTGATTTGGAGTCCAAGGAAGTAAGTCAGCTCTCCCATCATGCTCATCTCAAATTCACTCTGCATCAAGTTAGCAAATTCTTCGCAGAGACGATTGTTAGTAGCACCGAAAATAATATCATCAACATAAATCTGTACTAACAGCATATCTTGGTTTTTCTTTTTCAGAAAAAGAGTTGTATCTATATTACCCCTAGAGAACTCATGTTCTAATAGGAATTTGCTAAGTTTCTCATACCATGCTCTAGGTGCTTGTTTCAAACCATAAAGTGCTTTGTTCAATTTATAAACATGATTAGGGTATTGATGATTTTCAAAACCAGGAGGTTGTTCTACATATACCTCCTCATTAATATACCCATTTAAAAATGCACTCTTTACATCCATTTGAAATAGTTTGAAGTTCTTAGAGCATGCATATGCTAATAATAATCTAATAGCCTCAAGTCTAGCTACAGGAGCAAAGGTTTCATCAAAATCTATACCTTCTTCTTGATTATACCCCTTTGCTACTAGTCTAGCCTTATTCCTTATTACGATTCCATCTAGTTTATTTTTATAAATCCATTTTGTACCTATAATTGGATATTCAGAAGGTCTCTCAACTAGATTCCACACTTTGTTTCTAGTAAATTGGTTTAATTCTTCTTGCATTGCATTTATCCAATTTACATCATTTTCGGCTTCTTCTATATGTTTGGGCTCAAAGTGTGAGACAAACGCTAGATGGTTATTTAAATTCCTAAGGGATGCTCTAGTCCTAACCGGTTGAGATGGGTCATCTAGAATTAGTTCCTTAGGATGCCCGTGAGCATACCTCCAAGCTTTAGTTAGCCCATGATCCACAATAGCCTCTTGGCTTGATGATGCTCCTTCAATCAATTTTTGATTATCATCTTGTAATGTCATTTCATCTATCTTTTCTTCAAGAATTTCAGCATCATCATCAAGGTTAACTTTCTTACTAGAGGAAATGTCACTAGAATCATCAAATACAACATGTATAGATTCTTCTATAACTAGGGTTCTTTTATTAAAGACTCTATAGGCTTTACTAGTCGTAGAGTAACCTAAGAATATGCCCTCATCAGATTTAGAGTCAAATTTACCTAGATTATCTTTTTCATTATTATGAACAAAACACCTACATCCAAAAACATGAAAGTAGTTTACCTTTGATTTTCTGTTTTTCCAAAGTTCATAAGGTGTTTTCTTTATAATGGGTCTTAATAAAACTCTATTTAATATATGACAAGAAGTATTAATGGCTTCTCCCCAAAAGTACTTAGGGAGGTTACTTTCACACAACATAGTTCTAGCCATTTCCTCTAGAGTTCTATTTTTTCTCTCCACAACTCCATTTTGTTGTGGTGTCCTAGGTGCAGAAAAATTATGAGTTATTCCCTTTTTACTACAAAACTCATTGAATAACTGATTTTCAAATTCGGTACCATGGTCACTTCTAATGGCTATTACTGAAGTATCTCTAGCATTGGTTACTTCCTTATGAAACTTTTTAAATACTGAAAAAGCTTGATCTTTATGTGCTAAGAACATAACCCAAGTGTACCTAGAATAATCATCTACAATAACTAGACCATATTTATTTCCACCTAGGCTTGTTGTTCTAGTTGGTCCGAATAGGTCCATGTGTAATAATTCTAGAGGTCTAGAGGTAGAGACACATTTTATGGATTTAAATGAGTTCCTAGATTGTTTGCCAAATTGACATGCTTCACATATTTTGTTCTTTTCAAATTTTAATTTTGGCAAACCTATCACGGAATCTCTTTTAACTAGTTTAGTTATTGTGTCCATGATTGCATAACCTAACTTACGGTGCCATAACCAACTAGCATCATTATCTTTAGTTTCATTAACAACTAAACATTGGTTATGTTTTGCAAGATCTTCTAGGTCTACAACATATACATTTCCACGTCTAATTCCTTTAAAGACTAAACTATTGTCATTAGGGTTTGTTATAATGCATAGTGATGGTTTAAACATAACATCATACCCTTTATCACATAATTGACTAATGCTTAACAAGTTATGCTTAAGACCATCAACATATCTAACATTATCAATAAAAGTAGAAGGGGTGATTTGAACTTTACCAATACCAATGATGTGACCTTGGTTGTTGTCTCCAAAAGTCACAGCACCTCCCTTCTTAGCTTCAAGGGTGAAAAATTGATCCTTATCACCCGTCATGTGTCTTGAGCAGCCACTATCCAAATACCAGCAGTTTTTGTTGACCTTGGCTGCAAGACACTCCTACACAAGCAAATCATGTCAACTTAGGTACCCAAGTTTTCTTGGATCCTTCATGGTTAGTCAAGTTGGTTCCTTTTGGAACCCATACCCTTTTAATTTTCCTTCTTGATTTACCTTTCCTAAAATTACACACATTTGCTTTATGACCTATAGTTCCACAACAAAAGCAGGTTATTTTCTTAGTTTTAGTTTTCCCAGCTTTAACAAAGAAGTTACTAAGAAGTTTTTGTTTATTTCTTGGTTTATATCCTAAACCCGCTTTATTAAATACTGCTCGTTGACTATTGAGTATCATATTTAACTTTTCAGAACTATATGTAAATTTTTCAACTAAGGGTTTGTATTTGTTAAGTTCTTTAGTTAGTGTTTGATTTTCTGTTTTTAGATCATTTAGTTTGTTTGTTAGATCCTTGTTTAAGATTTGTTTATGGTTTTTAAATTCTGAAAATTTCTTAGTTAGTTTTCATTATCTTTAGTTAAGGTATTAGTCTTTTGAAATAAAAGTTGGTTGCTTGTCTTAAGTTCTATATTTTCTTTGGTGATTAAATCCTTATCCTTAACTAATTTATCGTATTTATGTAGGTATGATTGATTAGTTATTTTTAGTTCTTTATTCTTAAGATTTATTGCCTTATATTCTATCATTAATTCATTAAAAGCATCATAAAGTTCATCAAATGTAAAATCAAGCTGTGTTTCGGAAGTTACCTCATTTTCATTGGCCATGAAGTAGAAATTGGCCTTCTCTTCTTGTTCTTCATCCGATGATGAAGATGATGTGTCGGAGTCCGATAGGGTGGTGACAAGGGCTTTCTTCTTCTTGTACTTGCTACCCTTCTTTAGTAAGGGACACTCAGCTCTGATGTGTCCCGGCTTTTTGCACTCATAGCACCCAATCCCCTCATTTTCCCTTTCCTTATCTTTGTCCTTGCGGTAGAAATTTGAGGGGCCTCTCCTTTGATGATAAGCCTTCTTGTGGTTGATGAATTTTTTGAACTTGCGCACAAGAAGTGCCTCACCATCATCTTCCTCATGTTCTTCTCCTTCACTGCTGCTACTGCAAGATAATTCCTTGTTAGATGAAGTAGATTTCAGAGCTATTACCTTTTTCTTGTGGGAGGACTCTTCCTCGTTGTGTTGCTTCATGGTTAGCTCGTGCGTCATTAAGGATCCAAGAAGCTCCTCGAGTGGTAATTTGTTCAAGTCCTTGGCTTCTTGGATTGCCGTCACTTTAGCTTCCCACGACCTTGGTAGACACCGAAGGATTTTCCTGACAAGCTCACTGTTAGTATAGTTCTTGCCAAGGCTTTTTAGGCCATTGACAATGTCAGTAAACCTAGTGAACATGCTAGTGATTGTCTCATTAGAATCCATTTTAAATAGTTCATACTTATGAACCAATATATTAATTTTGGATTCTTTAACTTGATTTGTGCCCTCATGGGTCACTTCAAGTCTATCCCAGATCTCTTTTGCAGAGTTGCAAGTAGAGACCCTATTGAATTCATTTCTGTCTAAGGCACAGTAAAACACATTCATAGCTTTAGAATTTAGTTGTGCCTTTCTCATGTCATGTTCATCCCAATCCTTTTCTAATTTGGGTACCGTGATACCCTCTACATATGTGGATGGGATGTATGGGCCATTTACTACAATGGTCCACATCTCATAGTCTTGGGCTTGGATGAATATTCTCATCCTAGCCTTCCAGTATGAGTAGTCGGATCCATTAAAGAAAGGGGGTCTTTGGGTGGACTGACCCTCAATGTGGGAAGATCCAAATGGGGTTGTCATTTTGATCTTTTAACTCTTGGATGGAAAAGTTTAGGCTCTGATACCACTTGTTGCCCAGATAGACAACCCAAGAGGGGGGGTGAATTGGATTTTAAAATAATTTTAACTATTAAATCGTTTGTGGGTGACTAATTAATGCTTTTTACAAGATGATTAATTAGTTGCTGTGATGTGTATGAAATAAGAGTAATGGTAAGAGACAAGCAATCACAAACACAAAGCTTTTATAGTGGTTCGGAGCTAACCCTTGCTCCTACGTCCACTCCCCAAGTCTCTCTTGGGAATTCACTATAACCCCTTGGATTACAGCCGGTTGTTTTCCAAGCTCACAACCAAACTTGTTGTTTTACGAGCTCACAACGAACTCGGTCGGTTTTCCCAGGCTCACCGACTAGAACCAACCCCGATTGTTTTCCCGGGATCACAATCGAACCCTTACACACGTTGGTTTTAATAACTAGGCTCACCAACTAACCTCTATACCCTTGATTCAATCTCCCGATTGAATCAAGCAAATACAAGTTGTAAATAAAATAGACAAACAGAAAAACAAGCTTCTCAAAAGCAGATTAAAGACAATATAATCTAAAAGGAGTTTGGAAGCCCTCAAACGCTTTTAAGTTGGAGAAGAGGAATGGCTTCATAAACTTCGGTCTCCTCTTGAATGTGTAGTCGACTTGAATGCAGGAGGAGCTTCTTTAATTGCTGGGAAGATGTAGGTGGATGCAGTAAATGCAGATCTTCCCTTTTTCTCGTTGAAGAACAAGTTGCAGAGTTGAATGCTTGAATACTTGGAGTGGAATGGTTGTTCTCTTCCTTGCTACAGTCTTCTGTGGCTATTTAAACCAACCCCCACGGAAACTAGCCGTTAGAGAGCTTTTTCTGCCCGTTCTGCACACTCTGCGCAGCCTGACAATGTGTCCGTTGGTGGGTTAGAGTCGACTCGCGCGATCAGGAGTCGACTCGGCTGTAGCGGGAGTCGACTCAAGCTTTTCCGGAGTCGACTCGGCAACTGTTCCAAATTTGAATTAAAGTTGCCTTCACGACTGGGAGTCGACTCGTCTTGACCTGGAGTCGACTCGCCAACTTCTGGAGCTGACTTGGCAATTTTGGAGTCGGCTCATCCACTGAAGTCCGTGGATCCAATTTTGAATTTGATCTACTCGAGTCGACTCGACTGTCCTGGGAGTCGACTCGAATCTCAGAGCCCGAACTCTCGATTCTCTGTCTTTTGGCTCGTCCAGTCTTGGAGTCGACTCGAACTTCCTCGGAGTCGACTCGGCTCTCAGTTTCCGAAACTTGGTCTTCTGCCTTTTTGATGTGAAGCTGTCTTGGAGTCGACTCGAGCTGTCTGGGAGTCGACTCGAATCTCAGACCCGAAAACTGCTCTCTGACTTTTTCTTTGTGCTCCTCTTGGAGTCGACTCTTACTATCCTGGAGTCGACTCGGTGAACATCGGAGTCGACTCGCGCACTTTGGGAGTCGACTCGTTGACAGGTTCTGAGTTGAAGCTTTCTGTTCTTCTGTCTGTTCTCAGTCGGAGTCGACTCGTACAGATCTGGAGTCGACTCGAGCCCGTGCCAGTAAACTTGATACGCTTGGAGTCGACTCGTGATACTCTGGAGTCGACTCGAGTCTCAGACTTTGGTTCAAGCTGACTTCTTAACTTATCCAAAAATTATGAACCAAGTCTTGAGACACTTAGACAAGATTTTCACTGAAACACTTAATTGAATTCATTAGTAAACAAGAAATATACTCAATTGCTTTGATCTCATCAAAATCAAATAGGGTTTTAATCAATCACTCCACAAGTTTAGAATATAGTTATCGCTTTGATAAGGCTCTTCTCTTCTTTGTCAAGATTGCTTCACTCTTCAAGGGTTGGTGGAGCTCTTAGTGCCTCTTAGAATCTGCTCAACCACTTTCTTTTAGCTCTTTGAATGAAGCACTTGATTGAAGAATGCTAGGACTTGCTTTTTCTTGAATGAACTTTGATTTGTTTGCAAAAGATACCTTACTCTGATGAATAGTGTCACTTTAAATACTTTTCCACATCTTTTGGTCGCTCCCCATTGGTTAGATTTGAAAAACGATTCGTTACTAGCCGTTGGAAGGTCAAAAAGTACTTCTGCAGAACTAGTCGTTATGCCTCTGCCCATGCTGGGGTCGACCCAAACTTTTCTAGGGTCGATTCAACTTACTGTTCATTGGGCTTGGGCTCGACCCAACTTACTCTGGGGTCGACTCAACCTTCACTGGGGTCGACCCCTGCTACATTGGTGTCGGCCTTCTCAGGAATCACAAAACCTTGGATTTTCGGCAGTTTTCACTGGGGTCGACTCAACCTATCTTGGGGTCGACCCATGCTACAGTGGGGTCGACTCAAACTCCATTGGGGTCGACCCTCTCAGGGATTCCAGAGACATGATTTTTGAGCATATATCCTTGGGGTCGGCTCATGTTCAGTTGGGGTCGGCTCTATTGGGGTCGTCTCAAGTATTCCTAGGGTCGACTCCAGCTGGGGTCGGCTCAAAGAAGCTTGGGGTCGGCCCTCTCAGTAAATTTCAGAGAGTTGTTTTCTTGAGGCTTGAAACTGGGGTCGACTCAAGGTTCTTTGGGGTCGGCTCCACTCCTGGGGTCGACTCAAGCATACATGGGGTCGACTCCACTTACTGTTCATTTGTGCCATTTTTGCAAGGGTGTGCGAGATGGTTCCATGGTATGCCAGGGTCGACTCCACTTATGTTGGGGTCGACTCAATCCACACTTTGCTGCATCTTAAGGTTAGACTAATTCATATAATCAAAGAAATATATTTCAAACAATTATGAGTGTATGCTACGATAGAGCTGCATACCCTTAACAATGAAAATCACTGTTTTGCCCTTAAGAGTTCTCTATCCCTTCTCTTTTGCAAATTTTATCTCGTTGTTAATCATTGGAAGACATCTTGATCTCATTCTCTTAATGTATCGAGGGTGTCGTATTCATTAGGGATGTATCACATTAAATTGTATTATTAATTTGATATTTCCTCAATGGTTGTGTTAATCATCGAAATAACACTATTATTCTCATTATGATAGACGGCCAGTGTTGTAAGTACGACCACTCTTTGTACTCATGATAACAGCCATCCCATGGAACCACCGCTCTGATACCAAAATTGATGAGGGAACGGGATGGAGGAGGATGAATTTGGAGGTGGAGAAAGGCGTGACAATTTTTCTCTTTTTTCTTTCATGCAAATGTGGCTTGAGTAGGGATGAGCAGAGAGTGTTTGTTAATTTGGGTGAGGATATGGCTAGATTGGGTGTGGGCAAGTTTAGATTGGGTGTGACGTAGGTAGGTAGAATGGGATTTGATTGGGTTTGATGTGGTGTGATTAAAGTGGATGAGGCGTGGCTAGATTGATGAGTCATAATAGTACTCAAACTCTAAGGTATAATGGCGTGGGAAGGCTAAGATAAATAAGATGATGGGTGGTAGAGTCCTACTTCCACTCAAACTCTCAAAGAGCTGGGGCATGAGAATGGGTGAAGAATCCCACTTCACTCAAACTCTTCCCAAGTTGGTGTCTCACCCAGAGAAAAACACATCGCACTTCAAGGAAAAAATAATAGATTCAACTTAGAATTTTCTAAACTCTAATCTGTCGATTTATTCATCATCCCTTCTTTTATAGAGTAGGAGGTTAGAAACAAACAACAACAATTAGCTCTTATCTACTAGAGATAAGGAGTTTAAAATAAATTAAACTCCTTTAAACAAGGACTCGCTAACACTCACTTTGAATGAGTCAAACAAACAAAGTAAAATAGAAGGACTCTCGTGACTCTGGTTAGCTTCACGCACACCTAATTATTTTAAATAAAAGGACTTGCTAACAGATTCAGACTTTGAATAAGTCAAACAACAAAAGACTCGCTAACTAATGGCAGAGAAAAATGTGACTCTAGTTGGGCTTCACGCACGCCCCCCTGAGAAGTCCTTATGGGAGTGAAATTGCTCCCTTGCATTGGCGCCCCCAATTGGCACGGACGCCCTTGAGGAGTCCTTCTGGGAGTGAAATTGCTCCCTTGCATTGGCGCCTCCAAATGCCACGCATGCCCCTAAGGAGTCCTTCAAGGAGTGAAATTGCTCCCTTACATTGGCGCCTCCAAATGCCACGCATGCCCCTAAGGATTCCTTCAAGGAGTAAAATTGCTCCCTTACATTGGCGCCCTTGGGTTGCTGCATTGACGCCCCTGGAAAACCCCAAATGCCGTGAAACCAAGCTGCTGGTTGGCGCCACTTGGAGAGTCCCAAGTTGAGTGGAACTCTTGATTTCCATCATGTACTCTTAGTTTTTTTTTTTTTGGTACAACGACTACTCACACCCGATGGGTGTGAATGCGACCAACAAAATCAGAAAACAGATGACTACATAGAAAATGCCAGTGCAGACGCATGGTTCATCCAGATAAAGCCTCCTGAGTGATGTACAATAAAGGAAGCAACCCAGTTAGCAATACAATTTGCCTCCCTATAAACATGGGTGGCTAGGTAGGACTCACTCTCCAAGAAGTCGGCGGATGTCTTGGAGCAATGGCTTCTCTTAGCAGAGCACCCTCGGCCCCAGACCTACTCGATCACCATGGTCAAGTCCCCCTCTAGAAGGATGCAATCCACGTCCAATACCCATCTCGCATAGGTGACGCCCTCCCATGCTGCTCTGAGTTGGCCGCACACAAATGTAACCATTGCAGAGAAACTGTACTCTTAGTTTTCACCACACATCTTGCAAATTTTTTTTAAAAGACCTAATTCACACCCCTCTTGGGTTGCATATTTGGACAACAAAATGTATAATATATAATATACATAATGTATAATACATAGTGTAAATATATTCAATCCATATCAAGCCAGTTTGATTCAAGATTTTCTAGAATTGAGCTCATGCTACTCAGTTCATTTGATAGTCCTAAAACTTAGGCTACTCAATTTATTTGATAGCAAAATCCAAGAACATTTATAGGAAATTGCCCAAGTAATATGACAAGTCTTGAAAATATTTAACTCCTCATGAGTGGACTTTGAATCCACTATACATATATCTAAAACTTGTAGGTGTTCCAGGAGCTAAAAGATGCTAATGAAGAGAATTTGGTGCAAATGGAAAAGTCCCAAGGATATTGATCTTAAGTTTCTAGATGATTGTTGTTAGCTTTTAAAAGATACGTTGCATGCACCTGCACCTGTATTAAAGGAGCTATCAATTTCTAGATGGTAATAGCGGTTAGAATTTCTCCTTTTGCAATGGTTGCGTTTCTATTGATTTGTATAACCACTTGATTAAATGACCCATACCTTGACGGCGCTATTCAATTTACCAGGGACTATGTTTCAAGCGAGATGAGGCTGTTCTACTTGTATGATACCGTCAAAGGCCGAAATGATTTGCAGGAATGCTAATTGTGAAAAGATTCTGGCTCACATGGTGAATGACGATATACTTCCAGCTACCAAATACAGCACGTTAAAATAGGCTTTCAGCCAACCTTATCATATGAAAGAATGGTAAAATCAGATACGAATATATCATCCTATTGTGGTTCACTTTTTACCGTACCATTTACAGATCACTCCGCTTTTGTTGTCAGCTCATTTGCTGCACTACTTTGATATCTGTTTTTCCATTTAAAGAACATAAAGAATGAACCATTGAGACACCAGAATGAAACTCAACCAAAGTCTGGAGCAAATCCTTTAACGGTGATTCATAACCTTATAAATCTGGTTAAAATGTAGAGCAAATAAATATCTGTTAGGCATCTAATACAATTCAAGTGCCCAAAGAACCCCGTTAAGAAAACTACAGGGCCACAAAAATTACAACTCATATGGTCAACCTTCAAACAACCCTAGCTTTCCATCCGGAGCTATTCTAACAACCAGCCTGATAGAATAAAAAGGGCAACCACTTGTGGTGCCATTACACTTCTCCAAGAGATCCAAAGATGATATCTTTGGACTCTGGTGCCTCTTCATTCACTCAAAGAAATGAACCTCCAATACACACTCTTCAAGAGAACATGACACCAACCTTCTTAGCAAAGTCATCTTCATCATCCTCTTCATCCTCCTGGTATGAGTTCTCATGATCTTCTGGTTTGAATTCCTCATCATCAACTTCCTCATAGTCAGACTCTCCATCTCTCTGGCCATAATTTTCCAGCTCCTGATCATCTGTAGCACCCGCTATCATGCCATCTTCCACTTCATGTGTATGTCCTCCAGCTGAAGCTTGGTCATCATTAGGTAATTCTTCCCCTTCCATAGGGATGATACCTACTTCTTTCTCTTCATCAACTCCTGCAACCTTGGATTCTTTACAGCAGTTGGCAGTAAAATCATCTTCTCTCTCTGTTGCTACCAAGATAGAAGAACCAATCCCACCTACATTGTCTCTCTCAGTATTTTTATCCCCATTGCAGCAATTTGCACCATTTCCAAAAGCATTCTCTCTTTTCCTCTTCAGAATGACACTCAGAGACTTTGGACCCCCGAATGAAAGAAAATCATCCGATTCTTGATGGCCCAAAGGTTTCCCTATCTTGATTTTTTTCTGGTCTTGTAACTTCTCTGAAAGTTTTGCTCCTTTGAGCTCTGCAAGACTTTTTGGACCTGCGAAGTTTAGAGGATCCACTTCTTCTCTTCTGATGGGCTGAACAACAGGATTCCTCACATCTGAGACAACAGGCCTCTTTATTTTATCGTGGTGCCTTCCCTTGTAATTTACAGGCCTCGCAGGTGATGATCTTTCTTGGTGTCTTCCTTTTTCTCGGTTTCCCTCTGACTGCAGATCAATAGGCCGATCTGCTGACGATCTGGTAGGAAGAGTTATTCTACCTTGCAGACGACTGTTTACAGAGCTTTCCATGGGAAAAAGTCGGGGACCCCTGCAGGCATGATGAGCACGGTACCTCTCCTTATCAACAAAGTAGTTATGCCTCTGATAGAGTTTGCCACAATGATCAGGACTGAAAATCGATTTCGAACCATTTAGCTTTCTTTGCTTCAATAACCGATGGCGCAAATCCGACCCATCTATGTCATGAGAGCTCTCCTGCCCCTGCAGCATTCTTTTTTCATGCATTGATGCTCTTTCTAGAATCCTCTCAGAGGAAGTCCTTTGCTGTTCCCGACCATAGTGATTATCTAATTGTCCATGCCTGTCATGCACACCCACCCCATTATCCTGGTCTCTCTCTAAACTAGGAACAGACTCATAGTCAGAATGGTGATAATCGAAGTCACTGACATGGTTCAGATTCCTTGCATCTTGAACAGGCACTCTTTCAAAGTCACCTTCATCGCAGAAGTATTCAGAGTCTTCCATATTATTTACAAGAACGTCAAAACCAGGAGATGACTCTCGCAAGAACTCATCGGCTTCTCTAGCATTCTGGAGGTAATCATCTATAGGCTGAGACTGCCGACTTCGTGGCCAGCCCAGAGCAATACCACTGCCGACAGGAACATTGCTTTGCTGGAACATGGGAAGCCCATCTTCTGATGGATAAGGTGACGCAGTTTCCTTAATTGCAAAACCATTATTGAGTACATTTTCAGATTTTCCAGCTGGTTTAACAGGGGCAAGTGGCACTTCAATTGGCTTGTCAAAATCTGATTTACTTATGCTTTGCTGAGAGGTACGTTCCTTAAGACACCATGATTCTTTCTTGAGGGGTGACACAGCATCAGGAGGAGATGAATACTGCTGCGGAACAGGATTATCTCTTTGTTGTGGTCCATGCATGAAAGGGCATCTATCACCTTTCAAGCAATGCCCCTTTTGAAAATAATAGCAAGGAACATTTTGCTTATTTAAGTTAAAACCAGCAGGACCATGTGCTGCAGGAACATGTGTTAATGCCACAGTTTGTGAGGGAGGTGGTGCTAATTCTGAAGTAGTCCCCAGCATTCCAAGCAGACCATCAAGCGGCTGAATAAAAGAAAAAAGTATTAGCATCCAGATATTAAACAGCATTTATGGAATATGCGGCATCAATGTACAATGATTGAAAGAGTATTCTTTTTTTTTTTTTTGACCAAATGTGATGATTTCTGAACCCATAAGCAATTTAATTCCAGGCTCATTTCAAGCAAACTCATGCAAGAAGATGAGCAAGATATTTCCCATCATGTCACATGGATGAGATAAAAGGACAACAGATGTGATTGTCAAAGAAATCAATCATTATAATACAAAGTTGCATGCTTGTAGATCAAAAAACAAAGAGAGACTCACCGGATGCCGGAACGTGCACTTTGGATTCAAGCAGTTACCATTTAACCAGTACCAGCAATCTCTGGGGTTAACCCTGGCACCCTCGCTGTGGCGATATTCACACTCAGTTCCCTGAATGGGAAAACGCTATGTTAGTTATGTTTAAAGTCGAGCACAATATCTAAGAGAAATACTATGACAGAAAGTAGTTCATCTCCTTACATCTGTTATACAATTACAATTATAATTAAAATAAAGGAGCATATGAGAAATTCTTTAGGACAAAAGATGATTAAAGAAATAAAGTTATGAAGATGCTAATCTTAGAATTGCAATCTGTATTTGAAACTAATGAAGATATTACGGCGAACTAGTGGAAGCAGCAAAAGGATTTCAAGTAAATACATTTCCATACAGAAGCCAGGCCATCAGTAATAAACCACACGTATACTGTTGGCAACATAGTAACTACACTTCAATTAGTTATTCTTGGTTGCACAGAAAAAGAATAAATTCTCATAAATGCTTTAGTATTTACTAATTCAAACAGGAATATTTTCCAAAGACTGAAGTTACAGCACATGAAATCTGAATGATCAGGTAGATGTCTCATAATATAGGAGTAACCCATACTAACAGAAGATAAGTAACAGAGAACCAAACAAAACCGTATGTGCCAGGAACACAATCCTTTTTTAAGAAGTTCTACTTTATTTCTTCTGCTCCAAGGGGCACAACCTTTTAGCTAATAAGAATGGTCAATAGGAATTACTACAAATTATTTCTAGAGGTAGTTAATAAAATTGAATATAAAAACATTTTTGATCACATGTAAGTTTAGATTGTCGTAAACAAACCCTAGGGGCAATATTTCCCAATGTAGGTCGAGCACCAGGATAGAAGTCTAACAAAAACGACCATTACCAAGTGTCATTTCATTTTTAGCAGAGACTACGGCCGGAAACCAGGCTTTCCAAGCCTCTCCATTTTGTCTTTAGCATTGTAAAGGAAGATGAGCATCAAAAGCAAGCCCTCCTATTCATGTCCAGTGTAACAACAGCAAACCTAATTGGACTCCACCTGACTTGAATCATGGCAACCTCAACACACCGAACCCTACCCACCCAGCCCAAACCCGATCCTATCTCTAAGGCTGCAAACAAACCACTGTTCATGAGTAGCTTGGGATCGGCTAGGCGACAAAGCTTTGTTTGTTCTCAGCTCAACAAAGAAATGAGCCATGACAGATCTTAAAGCTTCAGCCCTATAGACTTGGAAAAATAAATAGGAGATCGCCTCAACTTGGTAAGAAGCTCGTTCAAGCTCAGCTCCATCCCATATGCAAGCTTGAATACCTTTTGTTAAGCTCAGCTTGAACTCCATTAAACCTTTCATATAGCAAGCCAAGCCTGAGCAGCCTCCCATTTGGATAGTTTATACCCCTAATCGCAGACAATCAACATAGCACAATATGAAGTAACCTGAATTTCAATAGCTTCTATGTCAAAACTCACTTAAGGAGGGGGGGGAGAAAAGAGTTGTTGGAATTTGCAGCTCAGCAGCAACTAGTATAGAAACCAGGAAAGGTAAAGTGAAAATTCAATTACATTTGTCTGCACGGAGCTCGAATTACAATAACTCCAATTAAACTTGTTGTGGTTGAAATTTGGCCTGAGGGTGACCACGCCGGAGGAAGCCGAGAAGACGCCGGCCGCGACGGAGAAAACGAGCCACCTCCTACGCTCTGAAGGCACAAAGCCTTGACCAGAGATTCCAGCGAAGGCCCTCCGATGGCTAAGTTAGTCGGGCCTTTTAAGAGGTTTCTAAGTGTTTTTAATTGCCTCTAATGGCTTAGAATGGCTTGAAATAACTTGAAAAAGCTTATAATTGCTTGAAGAAGCTTTAGAAAGCTTACCGAGGGTCTTTTCCTACCCCCTTTTTATAGGCTGAGGGTTTCGGCCGTTACCTGAAGTCTCGGGCCAGTTTGTGATTGGCTAGCCATTAGCTGGAGGCGGCGTGAATCATGGAGATCAATCTCGCGAGTGGAGGATGCGGGAGATATCTTTCCAGATTTGTTCTGAGGACCCGTCACGTCATAAGCGAAAGTCCTCACAGCATGACGTTGGCAAGTGTGGCAGGATATGGCTCTTGGCAGCAAGGCATGGTCCTTAGTTGGCACATTCGGCCGCATGTACGGGCGTGGGCGAGGTTGGGCAAGCTTGGAGGCTGCGGCATGTGCTTGGCGAGGTCAACTCGGCCTTGTGCCGAGGTTGGCTCGGGCGTCATTGTACCTGTGGTCGAGGGAGCCTCTTAGGCTCACGGTCGACACTGCAGGACGCCCTAAGCTCGAGTCGGGGCATCATTGGCGTGGTGTTGGCACCGATCGCATCTTCAAACAAAATCGGCCTTGTGCCGAGGTCGGCTCGGCCTTCGACGACGTCCGAGGTCGACCTAGCTCTTAGCAGGACCGAGATCTGGCTTGCTCGGCTATGAGGTATGCTCGGCCGAAACTGGGTGGCTCCACGCTGGGGTAGGACGATCCATTTTGCCTTCCAACATTTGCCCCCTGACTTCCGAGTTCGAGTCGTTCTTTGGCTCGAGCGAAGGAAGTAACCGAGTTGTCGATCGTCCTGCGCTACAGACAAATGTTCATGAAGGTGTGTATGCCGAGTAGGGTGCATCTCTCATATCATTGGAGCTAATGGCTTCAGGCCGAGCTTGGATGGTTTAAGCTGCTAGGTCATTCCAAGTGGAAATGGTTGAGGGGGCACTTCAATGCATTGTGTGCGCCCTCTTTTTCGAGGCGTTACCTGATGGAACGCGAGGTGCCAATCATTAATGCCCCGTCCCCCGAGGCAGCTACTATGATGACCTCTGTCTTCAACACCGCGATCCAGAAAGATTTGCTGAGAAAGCTTCTGGATTGGCCACGTGGCATGATCTGGCTGCTCGGCCGCCTGGGCAGGCCGATCAGAGCTGTTGAGGAAGGCTATATAAGGCCTTGGGGAGGCCCTAAGGCCCCTATATGACCTCCATTGCTCTCACTTTTCTTCTTTCCGGCCGCCATCATCAGCATCTTGAGGTTTTTCGGTGAGTTTCGCAGCGGATTTCTTTCCTTTATCTTCGATTTTCGGCGATTATTCTCCTTTTCCAGTTGTCTTCTCCGATGAAGCCTTGGGTGGTGCCTTCTTCCTTCTCAATCGCTCGGAGGGTTATTCCTCTTTTCCATCTTTTCCTTCGCCTTCTCTTTTTTTGGGTTTTCTGTAAGCGAGGCGAAGTCCTTGATTGCAATGGCCTCACCCGTGAGAGCTCCTGAGCCCAGCACGGGTCCATCCCGAGCTCGGGCTTCTTCGGATGTGGGGGAGGCCGAGCTCGGGCTGGATCACGGTCCTAGTGAGATTAGCTCGAATTTGGCTGAGAAGCTGGACCTGGTTCGGGCCCGGTTCTTCTTTCCGCGCGAGTTTATTCTTGAACTTCCGGGGCCTAGGGCTCGAGTCACCGATCCTCCTCAAGATCGGATCGGAGTGTATGTGGAGACTCTCCGAGCTGGGCTGAGTTTCCCTCTTCATGAATTCGTAAACGAGCTTCTAACGACTTATCACCTCGCTCCTGCGCAGCTCGCTCAGAATTCGTGGAAAATGATCATCGGCTTCCTCTCCCTTTGCCTTGCTCACGGTCTCCCCACTTCGTTAAATGTCTTCCTGGCTTGCTTTATGTTAAAAGCTAGCCCTGCAGACAAAGGGTGGTGATACTTCTCTTTTCGGAAAGGCCGCTGATGCAGAAGCATCACCCTTATACCTTAGGCCATAGAACATTGGGTCAAGGTGTGTGAGGAAAATTAAGCCCAAAGTTGTGTGATTGAGTCCATGTAATAAGTGATTTAATTCACAATGGGTTAGTGTTTTCAATGCCTAATCAGATTGAGTCCAAGGCATTGAATGGGTCTTTGATTAATTAGGATTGGTCACATGTCAAATGGGAGAGAGTTCTAGGAAATTTGGACTCGATCCTATGCGCATGGAAGGAGTCATGGCATGTGGTTGAGTTGTGCCTAGTGGAGTTCCAATTCACACGCCCAAGATAAGGATTTATGGGTGTCAAGAGTTAGGTGATAAGGTGTTTGATTGGTCAATTAGGAGATTTAAATTTTAAAAAAGTCCTCATGTGGTTAGGAGTCCAACTAAATTCTAGTTGTAGTCCTTATCTTATCCAACCTTCCTTTCTACATAAAGGAAGATATGAAGAATAAAAATTAGAATTCTTGAGTGTTATTTTTGAAAGAAAATCCTTGCCTACGTGAGAGAGACTCACCCCTTCTTCGATGTGACGCCACTAGGCTGAAGGAAAGGGGTGAGACGCCTCTTCCTCTCACGCCTTGATGAGATTGGTTTGGGTGAGACTCCCACAACCAACTCATCCTTATCCCTTCCTTAATTCAAGCCTCCCTTTGCTCACGCCTTTTTAGATTGTCACATCAGCATCCAGCCAACTCCACATGCCCAAATCCTCCTCGTTTATTTTAAAATCTCCACTCCAAGTCTTCTGGATTCTCTGAAAGAGTCGACTCCCCAGATTTCGAGTCGACTCCAAGGATACTCGAGTCGACCCCAGCTGAAAGTCAGAAAGCTTGTTCTCTGAAAACTCTGCGAGAAACGACTCCCCAGATCTCGAGTCGACTCCAACATTGGTCGAGTCAACCCCAGCTCAGTTCGAGTCGACCTCAGCTCGGCTGACAGCAAACGACTATTTTGCAGAAGTACCTTTGAAGGCTCCATCCTCCTCCCTTCCACCCACAAAGAACCCTAGCCACCATTGCCAAAGGAGGGAGAAATTCTGCAACCCATCTCCCACTGCGCCAGTTTGGTCTCAGAGCAACCATCCCACCTCCGTCCTGCGTCAATTGGTATCAGAGTGAAGATCATCATGAGTACTCGCAGCAGACGCCCCTACAATCTGGAGAGACAACTTGCTGAAGCCGTGCATTAACTCACCCAGCAAGTGGCTACCTTGAATCAAAAGGTGGACACCGTTTGGGATCACCTCTTCCCCGAGCCAAACAATCTTGAAGATGATCATGGCGTTCCTGCACACCCTGAAAATCCAGAAGTGCCGTTCGGAGAACCTAACATTGAGGCTTTCTCCCCAAAGGATCTATCACCCCAAAGACCACCTAGGGGTCAGCGGATGCTACCTTCAAATTTTCTTGTATGGGGAATAATTTCAGGAACCCCTATGTTCACCAAAATCAGCGGGAGCGCAATGATTCCGACGAAGCCATGAAGCGGGTTCGCGTAAAAGTTGCTGATTACAGTGGAAGCATGGACCCAACCCACTTCCAGGATTGGCTGATGTCCCTCGAAGATTACTTTGAATAATTCAGCATGTCCAATGAAACCAAGGTGCGATTCGTACAGATGAAGCTAAAGTGCCAAGCACGTGTATGGTGGCATAGCGTTGAAGAGAAGCTTCATTGACTCCGACAGCCCCTATCAATGATTGGGAGGAGATGAAACTTCGTCTGAAGAAAAAATTTCTTCCCCTCGACTATGAGGAGACACTCTTCGAAGAACTTCCGAAATATTATCAAGAAAGCTCTTCCGTAGAGGAGTATACGGCCCGGTTTCATGAGTTGATGATCTCCAGCAACCTCACGGAGACGGAGCGACAGTCCCTAACTCGGTACCGAACCGGTCTAAGGGATGATATTAAAAGGAAGTTGATGACGACGCGCATCTTCAGCCTAGAGGAGGCATACCAACTCGCCATTTGAGTTGAATCACAGCTGCGACAAAGGCGCCCTGCGCAAGCACCGGTTGCACGACGGTTTTCCGAATGCAGCACCAACCGAGGAGTTCCTTTTTCTCGAGGTAACGACCCTGTTTTCAGATTTGAAACTTCTGTTAATCGAAGTACATATCAAGATAGAGGTGCCACAAGGACCAATGAAAAGGGTAAAGGACCTATGCCACAACCTACGCCGGAAGAAAAAAACTCTGTTGAATGCTATAAGTGCGGCGGGCGAGGCCATTTTGAGTCGTTTGCCCCACCCGAGACCAACGTTTTGCGTTGGTATGTGAGAAAGACGAGATCATAGGGCCTTCTAAAGTTCCTCCCTCCTCTCAGCCCGCTGATGAAGAAAATGAAGGGAGCGAAGAACATGAGGAAGAAGCCCATGCAATGGAGTTAGAAGCTTCGGATCTACCCATGTGCATCGTGCGACGGATTCTTACGGGTTGTAAACAAGAGAACGTAGAGGAAGATTGGAGGCGCACCAATATCTTCCACACTCACGTCGAGCATGCCAACAAATCTCTAAATCTTATTATCGACAATGGAAGCTGCATGAATATCATATCCGAAGATGTGCTAAAAAATCTGAATCTGAAATCGGTACCGCATCTAAAGCCGTATCGGGTAAGTTGGATCGAAGATTCCTCCATACCTATTAAACAAAGATGCTTGATCAGTTTTTCACTTGGTAAGGACTTCCGAGATGAAGTATGGTGCGATGTTCTGCCCATGAAGGCGTGCCATCTTCTTCTAAGAAAACCATGGTTCTATGATCGTAGTGTCGAGTATGACGGTCGATCTAATTGTTATTCTCTATATTGTGCCAACAAAAAAAATGGATTAAAGCCCCTTCGGATCACTGATTTTACCTCTGAAAATTTGATAATCCAACGGATTTTAACCATGAGAAAGTTTGAAGCTTGTAGCCGAGAGATTGGAGTCATGTATGCACTAGTATCTAGAAAAGTTGGGGCTGAAATTTCAGAAGTTGTTCCTCCTGATTACAAGTCCATATTGGATGATTTTTCTGATGTAACCCTTGAGGACCTTTCTAAGGAGCTTCCACCGATGATGGATATCCAACATGCCATAGATTTGGTGCCCAGTTCAAACTTATGGAATCTTCCTGCAAACCAGCTGAATCCTAAAGAACACGAAAAGCTTCACCGCCAAGTCCAAGAACTTTTGGATAAGGGATTCATCCAAGAGAGCCTCAGCCCATGTGCCGTCCCGGCTCTACTTACTCCCAAGAAGGATGGTTCATGGAGGATGTGCGTGGACAGTAGGGCAATCAACAAGATTATACTGAAGTACCGTTTTCCGATCCCGCGGCTTGACGACATGCTGGATTTGTTGCATGGAGCCATCATCTTCTCGAAGTTAGACCTTCGAAGCGGCTACCACCAGATTAGAATCAGACATGGGGACGAGTGAAAAACAGCGTTCAAGACCAAGGATGGACTCTTTGAATGGATGGTTATGCCTTTTGGTCTCTCTAATGCGCCAAGCACCTTCATGCGAGTCATGAATCAAGTGCTGAAACCATACACTAGGCGCTTTGTAGTTGTTTATTTTGATGACATATTGATTTTCAATCAAAGCCGTGTGGAACACTAGCAACATCTTCGCCAAGTGCTTCACACCCTCAGATCAGAAAAGCTTTATGTCAACTTGAAGAAGTGCTTCTTTGCCGAACCACAAGTTCCCTTCGGTTTCATAATTTCAGCCAATGGAGTCTCTGCCAATCCAGAAAAGGTTAAAGCTATCGAGAGTGGCCTATACCCCACAACATTCATAAAGTGAGGAGCTTCTATGGTCTGGCATCCTTCTACCGAAAATTCATAAGGAACTTCAGCAGCAGAATGGCCCCAATCACAAACTGTATGCGGGCTGATTTCTTTCATTAGACTCCGGCGGCCACCAAAGCATTTGAAGACATTAAGGTAATCCTAGCACAAGCCCCAATTCTTCGACTTCCAGATTTTGATCAGGTATTTAAGATTGCTTGTGACGCATCCCACATCGAAATTGGTGGAGTTCTAAGCCAAGAAGGTCATCCCATCGCCTTCTACAGTGAGAAGCCCAATGACGCGAAGCGCCGGTACTCCACATATGACATTGAGTTCTACGCAGTGGTCCAGACCCTAAAACATTAGAGGCACTACCTCCTACACCGGGAGTTCGTCATGTACACCGACCACGACTCTCTGAAGCACATCAACTCCCAAAAGAAGTTGAGTGCACGGCATGCTAGATGGGAAGAGGTGCTGCAACAGTTTACGTTTGTGCTGAAACATAGGCCGGGTGCAGAGAACTGTGTTGCCGATGCTCTCAGCCGAAAGTCACATATTCTAACTCTACTGAAAACTGAGGTAATAGGGTTTGATGATCTGAAAATTTTATACCCTACTAATGCCCAATTTCAGTCCATATTTGCGGAGGTTTCAGCAGGAGACCGGCAGCAGCATCCAGAATTTTCAGTGCATGACGGTTTTCTCTTTCATGGCACTCGCCTATGCGTCCTGAAGTCTTCACTTCGAGATCACATCATTAGAAAGGTTCATGGTGGAGGTCTTGCAGGACATTTTGGCCGTGATAAGACTATCAGCATGGTGGAAAATCAATTCTATTGGCCGACATTACGAAAGGACGTTAATCGAATCATCAAGCAGTGTCGCACTTGCCAACTTGCCAAAGGATCCAAGACTAATGCCGGTCTTTATTCTCCCCTGCCCTTGCCAAGTTCACCATGGGAAAATCTCAGTATGGATTTCGTCTTGGGTTTGCCAAAGACAGTTCGAGGCCACGATTTGATCTATGTGATTGTTGACAAGTTTTCCAAGATGGCTCATTTTGTGCCATGTGCAAAGACTTATGATGCATCCCGAGTTGCTGATTTGTTCCTAAAAAAGGTGGTTCGCTTACAGGGGCTACCGAAGACTATTGTATCTGATCGTGATGTCAAGTTCGTTAGCTATTTTTGGAAGACACTTTGGACGAAGCTTGGCACACGTCTATCTTTCTCCAACGCCTATCATCTCCAAACCGATGGACTGACCGAGGTGGTCAACCGCAGTCTTAGAAATCTTCTTCAATGCTTAGTCTGGGATCATGTGAAGTCATGGGATCTGATTTTGCCCCATGTCGAGTTTGCCTACAACAGCAATGTCAACTGGACCACAGGATTGTCACATTTCGAGATTGTTCTTGAGTTGAAGCCGCGGCAGCCCATTGATCTCATTCCACTTCCCATCAACACGAGGACCAGCGAAGGTGGTGAGGATTTTGGTAGGCACATACAAAACATCCATGCTGAAATTCAACGTCGTTTGGTCACCAACACCGAGATTTATAAACAGCAAGCAGACTTGAAAGGGCGTCCCTTGGAATTTAAGGAGATCTTGTGCTGATACGGTTGAGTGCTGATCGTTTTTCCCGTAGAAATTTTCAGAAGCTTCATCCTTGTCGCGCCGGCCCTTTCAAGGTGCTGAAACGATTGGGACCTAATGCATATGTGCTTGATTTGCATGAAGATTTGCAGGTTAGCCCAATCTTTAACGTTGAAGACCTGCAGCTCTACGAAGGTTATGCTGAAGAACCTCTAGCCGTACCACCTACACTCCCACGACAATCAGCCCCAAAAGATACAATTGAAGACATCTTGGATGATCAGATCGTGTCCACATGCTGAGGAGGATATCAGAAATTTTTGGTTAAATGGAAGGGCAGACCAATTTCAGATTGCTCATGGTTGAAGATGGAGGAAGTCCAACGGCTGGACCCGGATCTCTATGAGCTATACCAGTCGCAAAACTCAACAGAGTCGAGTCTTTTCCCAGCCGGAGGAATTGATGCAGGAGCATCACCCTCATACCTTAGGCCATGGAACATTGGGTCAAGGTGTGTGAGGAAAATTAAGTCCAAAGTTGTGTGATTGAGTCCATATAATAAATGATTTAATTCACAATGGGTTACTGTCTTCAATGCCTAATCAGATTGAGCCAAGGCGTTGAATGGGTCTTTGATTAATTAGGATTAGTCACATGTCATATGGGAGAGAGTTCTAGGAAATTTGGACTTGATCCCATGCACATGGAAGGAGTCATGGCATGTGGTTGAGTTGTGCCTAGTGGAGTTCCAATCCACACGCTCAAGATAAGGATTCATGGGTGTCAAGAGTTAGGTGATAAGGTGTTTGATTGGTCAATTAGGAGATTTAAATTTTAAAAAAGTCCTCATGTGGTTAGGAGTCCAACTAAATTCTGGTTGTAGTCCTTCCAACCTCCCTTTCTATATAAAGGAAGGTATGAAGAATAAAAATTAGAATTCTTGAGAGTTGTTTTTGAAAGGAAATCCTTGCCTACGTGAGAGAGACTCTCCCCTTCTTCGGTGTGACACTACTAGGCTGAAGAAAAGGGGTGAGACGCCTCTTCCTCTCACGCGTTGATGAGATTGGTTTGGGTGAGACTCCCACAACCAACTCATCCTTATCCCTTCCTTAATTCAAGCCTCCCTTTGCTCATGCCTTCTTAGATTGCCACATCAGCATCCAGCCAACTCCTCACACCCAAACCCTCCTCGTTTTCTTTAGAATCTCCACTCCAAGTCT
This sequence comes from Phoenix dactylifera, assembly GCF_051530095.1. Lineage (NCBI taxonomy): Eukaryota > Viridiplantae > Streptophyta > Magnoliopsida > Arecales > Arecaceae > Phoenix > Phoenix dactylifera. The sequence continues at coordinate 15,006,689 of NC_143195.1, forward strand.
TCTGGATTCTCTGAAAGAGTCGACTCTTGAGATTTCGAGTCGACTCCAAGTCTAGTCGAGTCGACTCCAAGGATACTCGAGTCGACCCCAGCTGAAAGACAGAAAGCTTGTTCTCTAGAAACTCTGCGAGAGCCGACTCCCCAGATCTCGAGTCGACCCCAGCTCGGCTGGTAGCAGCCTTCCACCCACAAAGAACCCTAGCCACCATTGCCAAAGGAGGGAGAAATTCTGCAACCCATCTCCCACTATGCCAGTTTGGTATCACAGCAACCATCCCACCTCCATCCTGCGTCAGCCGCATACTCTTCCAAGGTGCTCCTTCCTCCATTCATGGGTGGAAGAATAAATTCTTCCTTACTTCCGAGCGGTCGTGGGGGTTCGACCCAACCTAGGGCTCGCCGCTGACCACGGTGAACAATAAAGCCCCCAAGTTGTCACAGTCCGAGCAGGAGATTCTGGACAGGTTGCTCGGGCTGGGAGAAACTTTGAAGCTTTCCAAGCTGCTTAACAAGGAGGCCTTGGTAAACGTCGGCCTTAGCTCGGCGCATCCCAAGGGTAAGGGTGACGCGGTCATTTTTCTTTCTTTTTCTTTTCTCCTCATACTTGATTTTCATTAGGATTCCTGCTGTCAGAAATTGCAGGAATGATCTTCAGCAACAAGACTTTAATGGCCAAATATAATAAGCGGGCGGCCGCCTCGAATGGAGCTCGGCCTGAGCCGAGGTCGAAGAAACCGAGGGCCGCATCTTCCTTCGGTGTCACGCAAGGCGAGCCCCTTCATGAGGCCGAGCTGCCCCCACTGACTGAAGGAGGTCAAGGAGGGGCCACAATGGAACAGGCGGCCGCAGCGCCTGGTAGCAGAACTCGAAGGGCCCGCAAGGTCATTCGATTGCGGAGATCGGGCCCTGAGCCGGAGAGTGGGTTCAGGGTCCCGGCTTCTTCTAGGAAATGTTTCAGAGGTTTTGAGTTGGTTTGGGAGAAGTGTTGAACCATATTTTGCAAATGGATTATCCACGAGACGTCTCCCACAGGTCACGAGACATCTCTGGCACTAAGAGGTTCATTTGGCACGCTCCCGAGTCGACTCCCTGCTGAGACGAGTAATCTCCAGCAAGAAGACAGAAATCAGTTTGAATATGCTAGTGTGCGAGTCGACTCCCCGATGCGCGAGCCGTCTCCTACAGTAGAAGCAGAAACACACTTTTGAAAGAACAGTGCGCGAGTCGACTCCCGACTTACGTAGCCGTCTCCCGCAGAGAATGACAGAATGTTATTTTTGAAGAGCCCGATCTCGAGCCGACTCCCAACAAGCGCGAGACGTCTCCTATCTCAGGCGAGCCGTCTTCCAAAATAGCCGAGTCGACTCCAAGTCTGCTAACACCTCCAACGGCTAGTTTTTAAGGATTTGAACAGCTCTATTTTTCCTTCTAACGGCTATTTTTCATGAAAAAGGACTATAAGAAGGTGGTTTGTTCTTTAAAAAAAAGGAGGTTAATGAGCATTAAAGTGCATTAAAAAGAAGAACATTTCTTTGTGCAATCAAGTGACATTCCAAGTCAAGAGAGAAGAAAAGTTTTTCAAAGAATGATTCCTTTGCTCTTCTCAATCTGCAAGCTTTGTGATCCTCAAGCAATTCAAGCCATCTAAGGAGGATCAAAAGAGAAAGAAGCCAAGTTCTTCAGCAGCCTTCTTTCAGGCTTCTCTTATTTTATAGTTCATAATTGCTATATTTGATTATCTTGAGAAGCTTGTAAACTGTATGCAATCTCTTTCATACTTTATAACTTGATTCAATCAGGGAATTGAATCAAGGAGTTAAGGCATTGTCCAACCCTGTGAATTGGACACTGTACAAGCCAAGGTTGGCTTGGGGTTTTGGTTTAGTTGGTGATTCAGTGAACCAACAGGGTTCGTTGTGATCCCGGTAAAACAACGAGTTGGGTTGTGAACTCAGAAAACAACCACGCTATAATTTGAGGATTATATTAAACTCCCAAGTGCTGCTTGGGGAGTGGACATAGGAGGAAGAGTTAGCTCTGAACCACTATAAAATTTCTATTTGTATTGTGGTTCATTCTCTTTACTTACTTTTCAGCTTTGCTTTATCTGCATTAGCTCTTTACTTAATAATCAAGAAAGCTTTCAATTGTTAAACAAATTAACTGCTAAAAAGTTTTAAAGAACCCAATTCACCCCCCCTCTTGGGTTGTCTTATGGGTAACAAGTAGTATCAGAGCAAGTGCTCTATAATTTCTTGTCTTTTGATTTTGACCTAACCGTTAAAGAGCCAAAGATCTGATGGCAACCCCCTTTGGCTCCTCTCTAGCTGAAGGACAGTCTACCAATAGGCCTCCTTTGTTCAATGGAACAAATTTTACCTATTGGAATGCTAGAATGAGAATTTTTATTCAAGCTCTTGATTATAACATTTGGAGCATAATCATCAATGGACCACACATTCCCACACACATAGTTGATAATGTAGTTGTCCCCAAATCTGAAAGAAATTGGGATGACAATGATAGAAAGTTAGCACAATTGAATGCCAAAGCACTGAATGTTTTATATTGTGCATTAGATCCTAATGAATTTAATAAGATTTCAACCTGCATTTCTATCAAAAAAAATATAGGATAGACTTGAGGTTACCCATGAAGGTACCAATCAAGTTAAGGAATCCAAAATTAACATGTTAGTGCATAAGTATGAATTGTTTAAAATAGAACCAAGTGAATCCATCACTGCTATGTTTACTAGATTTACTGAAATTGTTAATGGTTTGAAAAGTTTAGGTAAATCATATGCTGACACTGATCTTGTCAGAAAAAATTCTTAGGTCCCTTCCAAGGTCATTGGAAGCCAAGGTGATAGCGATTGAAGAGGCAAAAGACCTCAATACGCTTCCACTAGAAGAGCTTCTTGGATCCCTAATGACATACGAGCTAACCATGAAGCAACACAGTGAGGATGAGACCCCAAGAAAGAAGGTTATAGCCTTGAAGGCCACCGCTCAAAAAGAATATGAGGACAGCAATGAAGAAGAAAAAGATGATGATGTGGCTCTTCTTATAAGGAAATTCAAGCAGTTCATGAGGAAGAAGAAGCCATTCTTCAAGAAGAAGCTTGCTGCCAAAGAATCAGAAAAAGATAGAGAGAGAAAAGGAAAAGAAAAAGGAACCGAAAATCTGCTATGAGTGCAGAAAACCTAGACATTTTAGAATGGATTGCCCCCAATTGAAGAAAATGTCAAGGAAGAAGGCTTTTGTCACAACGTGGAGCGACAGTGAGGAGTTTTCATCAGAGGAAGAACCCCAAGAAAATGCAGATATCTGCTTAATGGCAGATGGTAGTGAAGTATCCTCTCAAATTCCTTTAAATTTTACTTTTGATGAATTATATGATGCTTTTAGTGAATTAATGGATGATTGTAGAAAACTTGGATTGAAGAACAAAGAACTTAAATCAACTAATCAAACACTTATGCATCAAACAGAAAAATTAACCAAAGAAAAAGAGAGTTTAACCAAAGAAATTTCTGAACTGAAAACCTCTAATCAAATGTTAAAAGAAAGCTTGATTAAAGACAAAGATTCACTGATTAATAAAAATCAGAAACTAAGCAAAGAAGTTGAAAAATATAAGCCTAGTAGAAAAGTTCACTTATAGCTCTGAAAAATTACAAATGATACTTAATAATCAAAGAGCTATTCAATAAAGCTGGATTAGAATATAGGCCAAACAGTAAACAGAAACTTCTTAAGAACTTCTTTGTCAAAGCAACTGAAACTAAATCTGAAGAAGTAACATGTTTTTGTTATGGAAAATCTAGACACAAATCATATACTTGTAACTTCAGAAAAACTCTTAAAAATAAGAAAGTAAAAAAAAGATTTGGGTTCCAAAAGGAACCATCTTAACTAACCTAAAAGGACCCAAGAAGACTTGGGTACCTAAATCTACTTGATTTGTGTTTGTAGGTGTGTTTTGCGGCCAAGAGAACTAAAAGGAGCAGGTATCTTGATAGTGGCTGCTCAAGGCACATAACGGGTGACAAAGAGCAATTCTTCACCCTTGAAGCAAAGGAAGGAGTAGTGATTTTTGGTGATAATGGCCAAGGTCATATAATTGGTATTGGTAAAATTCAAATTACTCCTACTTTTGTAGATAATGTATTGTATGATAGTGGTTTAAAGAATAATCTTATTAGCATTAGTCAATTATGTGATAAGGGTTACAATGTTTCTTTTAAATCATCACTTTGTATTGTAACTAACCCTATTGACAATAGCATTGTATTTGTGGGACTAAGACGTGGCAATGTTTACATGATAGATCTAGATGATCTTTCCACGAGTAACCTCTGTTTAGTTGCCACCAATGCTAAAGTTAATGAGGCTAGTTGGTTTTGGCACCGTAGATTAGGTCATGCAAGCATGGATCTTTTATCTAAATTAATCAAAAGAGATTTAGTAAAAGGATTGCCAAAACTGAATTTTGAAAAAGAAAAAATTTGTGATGCATGCCAACTTGAAAAACAAACCAGAAATTCTTTCAAATCTAAAAACATGTTTTCAACTACTAGGCCACTAGAACTACTTCACATGGATCTCTTCGGACCTACAAGAACCACAAGTTTAGGAGGAAAGAAATATGGCCTTGTGATAGTAGATGATTTTTCTAAGTTCACATGGATATTATTTTTGGCACATAAAGATGAAGCCTTCTCCCTATTTAAAAAGTTCTATAGAAAGGTTTTAAATGAGAAAAATACTATTGTTATTTCAATTAGAAGTGACCATGATACTAAATTTGAAAATCAATATTTTGAAAGTTTTTGTAATGAAAATAAAATTGAACATAATTTTTCAGTACCTAGGACACCTCAAGAAAATAGGGTAGTAGAAAGAAAGAAAAGGACATTAGAAGAAATGGCCCGTACCATGCTATGTGAAAGCAACCTCCCAAAGTACTTGTGGGCTGAAGCTGTTAACACAGCATGTTACAACTTAAATAGAGCTTTGATGAGACCAATCTTGAAGAAAACACCTTATGAGCTTTGGAAGGATAGAAAACCAAACTTAAGTTATTTTCATGTTTTTGGCTGTATGTAAATGTTTCATTCATAATAATGGCAACGATAACCTTGGTGAGTTTGATGCCAAGTCAGATGAAGGCATCTTTTTGGGATACTCTTTATCTAGCAGGGCATATAGAGTCTTCAACAAGATAACTCTTCTTGTTAAAGAATATATTCATGTTATTTTTGATGAATCTAACAGTACTTCCTCTAGCAAGAAAGTTGCTTCTGATGATGATACAGGTATTCTTGAAGATAAGATGGAAAGAGTGAACATCCATGAAGAAAAATCAAAGGAACCTGAAGAAAATGGAGATAGCAATGAAGAAAGGGCAGATCAAGATCTACCAAAGGCTTGGAGGTATGCATATGTCACCCAAAAGAGTTAATAATTGGTGATCCATCGCAACAGATAAGAACTAGAGCTTCTCTCAGAAATTTGAGTAATCATTTAGCTTTTGTTTCTCAAATTGAACCTAAAACTATAGAAGAAGCTGAAATTGGCGCTAATTGGATGGTTGCTATGCAAGAAAAATTAAATCAATTCAGAAGAAATAATATTTGGAACTATAATTGAAAGACCTAAAGATTATTCAATTATAGGAACTAAATAAGTATTTAAAAATAAATTGGATGAAAATGGCATTATAGTAAGGAACAAGGCTAGACTAGTTGCAAAAGGTTATAATCAAGAAAAAGGTATCGATTTTGATGAGACTTTTGCACCTGTAACTAGACTTGAAGCAATTAGATTACTACTTGCTTTTGCATGTTTTATGGATTTCAAATTATTTCAAATGGATGTTAAAAGTGCATTTTTAAATGGATATATAACTGAGAAGGTTTATGTAGAATAACCTCCAGATTTTGAAAGTCATACATATCCTGATCATGTTTTCAAATCAAACAAAGCACTTTATAGTTTAAAGCAAGCCCTAGGCCTTGGTATGAGAGACTTAGCAAGTTTTTATTAGAACATGATTTTACTAGAGGACATGTAGATACAACATTGTTTTTGAAAAGAAAAGATAAAGACTTATTCATAGTGCAAATTTATGTAGATGACATTATATTCGGTGCTACTAACAATACTCTTTGTCAAAACTTTGCTAAGCTAATGCAGGGAGGGTTCGAGATTAGCATGATGGGTGAACTCAATTTTTTTCTCGGACTCCATATCAAGCAACTAAAAGAGGGAATCTTCATCAACCAAGCAAAGTACATCAAAGAGATACTCAAAAATTTTGAAATGGAGACAAGCAAACCACTTGGTACACCTATGAGCCCCTCATGTAAATTGGACAAAGATGAATCAGGTAAGAAGGTTGATCAAAAGCTATACAGAGGTATGGTTGGATCAGTTCTCTACCTTACTGCTAACAGACCTGATATCATGTTTAGTGTTTACATGTGTGCTAGATATCAGTCTGATCTTAAAGAATCTCGCTTGCTGTTAAAAAAAAAAATAGATATTTAATTGAAACAAACAATGTAGGCTTATGGTTTTCAAAAGATTCAAACATAGATTTAATAGGGTATACTGAATTTAGCAACAAAGAAGCACATAATTGATTTTACATGAAAGATGAAACACCTTAGTGAATGTTATCTTTGATATTTTCAATTATAAAATTATATATAAATGCAATGTCGGTGAAATTGTCCTGAACCGAGCGGTTCCGATCATACCAAGCTATCCCAACGGCGAACCGGGACGGTTCCAGTAACAGAAACGAAATCCGTTGCCAAAGAGAGAGGAGAAGAAAAGTGAGAAAAAGAGAGCGAGCGTGAGAGAGAGAGAGAAAGAAAGAGATGAAGGAGGAGGCTGGTCGGCAGAGGCTAGCGAGCCGTATGGAGGACGCTCCTCCGGTCTTCACGGCTAAAAAACAGGTCAGGCCCCTTGATTTGCCAACTTCACTTAAAAATCGCAAAATTAAAGAAGGGGTCGGATCCCTATTTCGAACAAAATAGGGGATTCAGCCTGTTTTCCGACCGCGGAGCCTTCCTCCGCCTCCTGCCCGGGTCGCCGGCCTCCGCCACCCACCTCTCTCCCTCCGTCTCTCCTCTATTTTCCCCTTTCCTATTCGCCCTCTCCCCCACCTCCTCTACTATATCGGTACGGGCCCGACACGGCACGAGCCCGTACCAACCCGTGCCACCGGACAACTAGTCCGAGATTCGGTACCAGCACAACAGACCATGTATAAATGTAACTTAATAAACACTATTTTTCCCATTTCTATGCAAATTTTTAATCCCTGTTTCTTCCTATTGGCAAATCAGAAACTTGGACGCAAGACTTCATGTGCCCGGTGGGCCTATCTGGCTGACAGGTATAAGAAGTTTCTTATTTTAAAATGGCAATCACTATACACATAAAAAAAGTCATAATAATTAGAATACCTGAAATCACATGACCTTATGGACTTATCATCGCGAGATAGTTTAGCGCTTAACAACCGTCCAACAAATTTTACAAGGAATATGGAACACACCTTAATAAATATTATCTTTTGACATTTTCAAACATAAATATTAATATAAAATATAATTTTATTAATATTATATTTTTTCCATATGTGCCCGAGTAAATTTTTTTCTTCCTCTCAGCAAATCAGCCATTCGGATGAATGTCTCTGCGTGTGCCCAACAAGCCTATCTAGATGGTGGATGTAAAAATTTTGCATTTTCAAGATACTACCCAATGTTCTAAAGGGGGATTTATTATTTTTTTTCCAAGTAGTAGTCCAATATAAAAGTGCATTATCCAGGAGTAAAATAAGGCCCCGTAGAGAGTAAATTGTGTTCAGAGTCTTCTATATTTTGCAGCTAATATCTTTTATGGAAGTTTGTAAGGGTAGTACATGGATATAAAATTAATATACCCGCGTGACAAGAAAATTTGCTTGCATCATACTCAGACAAGCTAGTCTAGTCAAAGTTATATTAAGTTGGTCAATATGCTAATTGTATAAATTTTCTACAATAACCTTCTTAGCCAAGTATAAAAAGAAGGCTATCTTAGTGTTGTTTCCATGAAAAACTCTGACTAAAGTTTGTCAAATGGTAGGTTTTTACCTTACAGAATTGTGAATTTGATGGCTAAATGCACAGTCAGGATGCACCGCTACAGGCTTAGACTACGTCACACTCCACATTCCCATCTCAATTACATATGGAAAATCTAGCTCACATCTATATTGCAGTCCTAGCTCACAACAAAAAAGAAATGATTCAATATGGAATTAGTGATCTAGATGGTCGATATTTTCATAGTTTAGGTTTCCATTTCTGTTTTTCCTACAGTTTTCATATTAATCTTTAGGATTATTTTATTATTGGGTTTTCAAGTCCTAATATGCTCAGGACTATCATCTAAAGGACCTAATTTTTGTCTAGGTTGGGCTAGAAAGTTTTAAAATTATTATGATCTTGATTTGAAAAGATTTTCCTTAGACTTTTACATGGGATGCTAGTGAATTATGAATTTATTTATTTGGGATGTCTTTAGTTATCCTTTGTGAGGAAAGGGGAAATTTTTGATATCTTGAAATTTTAGGTAGATTAGGAGTCTAAGTCAAATTGTCTAAGTTAAAGTTCTAGAGTCATTATTGGCAAGTTGGAAGTTCTTCTATCATAAGGAAGCATTGTTGTAGGCAAGGTCGGAGGAACCAGTACCAAGCACCAGTTTTCCAGCAGCTCGAGTCGGTACGGACCATGTCGGGCCTATACGGACAAGAGCACGATATCGTGGGAGATAGAAAAAGAGAGAGAGAGAGAGAGAGAGAGAATGGGGACAGGGAGAGGCTGGCGGACACCGGCGGAGGGCGGCGGAGGACCGCAGGGGGGCGGCAGAGGCCGTGGCCGGTTCTCCTGTTTCGAACGAAACAGAGGTCCGGTCGTGGCAAAAAAATTTCGAAATTTTTAAAGTGAAGTCGGCAAATCGCTTGCCCACTTCACTTACAAATTCCTAAATTTTTTAGCCGTGGTCGGACCCCTGTTTCTTTCGAAATAGGAGAACCGGCCGCGGCATCGCCCCCTGCAGCCTCCGCCAGCCCACCACGGCCCTCCGCCAGCATCTGCCACCTCTCCCTCTCCGTCCCTCCCCTGCTCGCTCTCTTTTTCCTTCTCCTTCTCCAGCTTCGGCAACGCATCTCGTTTCCATTTCCAAAATCGTACCGATGAACAACCGGTACGGCTCAAAACGGACGGAACCGCTTGATTCAGGATGGTTCCACCGACCTTAGTTGTAGGGTTGTTAAAATGGTTATATTTTTGCATAACTAGGGAGTCAAGAATTATGTATGCTTATCAAGCATTAGATCTCTATAGTCTACACATGCAATGCAGATGTGGTAGAAAAGGGAAATCATCCCCGATAGTGCTGCACAATGTGGAATCCAAGATACAGCAGTGGAACTTGGAGGGTGGAGATGCACCCCCTAGAGCTGGCATCATATATCCAAAAGATGGACAATCGATAGACAGTTTTATAGTTGTGACACATCAAGCAAGACTGTTAAAAATAGAGTTACTAAGTATCTTTTTATATTTAGTTTTCAACTGCTGTTCATTAATCTAATCTTTCTTATTTTATCTAACATTTGTTGTTGTGGTGGGTAAGAGATACTCAATGTATATTTAAGTTACAAATAGAAAAAATATGTAGAATTAAAGATGCATGTGTATGTCTATGGGCTTTTATTATTTTGGAGAACAATTTATGTACAATTTTATTCTCATGTGTACTTGTGTTGTTAATTTATGCTTGTTTGAATATGTCTGACATTTTACTCAAAAGATTAGTATACTCATATGTTATATCTAGTGTATATGCGTGCATTTTATAATTCTAAATTCAGCTTGAATTTACCCAAACTATATAAATTATGATCCTAAATAACTTAAAACATAATAAAATGATATAAAATAAATTGCTTGATTTATATATTTTCTTATATTTCCTTTTTTGAATTTTTTTGACTTTTCTGAGAAACTCCAAACACAGAATGAAACTGTCAAAACCATTTAAACTACAGAAACCAAAACTCTGTCCAAGAAACCAAAACCAAAAGTAAAACTGAGTTTGAAAAGGATGGCATGTATACCATTCTAAACAACACACTAAGGTCCCTCTACAGTAAGGGCTCCATGACTAGCACCAACCTAATAAAATTTGAAAGAACAACCAATAGCACAATTTACCCATACTTTATTCAAATTATGAAGGTTTGGAGGCCACATTATGCAATCTTCAACTGAAACATCATATTTCACATGTTAAAACATAAAACATACGATATGAAGCAGAGTAGAAGAATCGCGTCGAGTAACAATTAAAATTTTATACAAGTGGAACTACTGTAAGGCACATGAGTAGATCTATAAATCAAGCAGAAAGTTAGTAATGTTTATTATTTTGGAATGAAAGAAAGCAAGGGATTGAGGAAAATTCTTTCGCATGAGTTCTCCAGCCATGAAGGTAACCAAAAAATCTTTCATTTATGCATTAGAAAAGTAACTAGTAAAAGAAATTGATAATGACCAATATATCCAGTTAGAATTTCCCAATTAAAATTTAATTTAACATTATTTTTAGAACTTAGTGATCTCATGCCACTGCCTCTCTCAAGGACCTTACACTACTTTATTTGTTTCATCTGTTCTTTAACCGCTTTACTGTCGAATGAAAATATTCCAAACACTAAGCATGAAGGAAACAGCAAAAAAAAGAAGTAATATTGTTCGAAAATCCACAAAGATGAAATTATTGACAACCACATAGCAGTGATGCTTCACCAATGCACTCCCTATAGAATTCCCTCTGACATCATATAGCAGAACAAATAATTTGATCAATCAAGTACAAGTACAATTGAACATTTAAGTATCCATCTATTAGACAGAAAGTTTGTGGGATGAAACAATTCCCTTTCAAGGAAAGACAGAAAATTGTATGAGAAATTTGAAATAGTAGTGAAAAGAAAGGGCAAACATGTGATCACTAGTTCTGATCACAATCTACGGGCTTTACAAACATCAAAAAAATTACTAGATACATCAGTTACTAAACAGATTAACAGTGTCTTCTTGAGATTTGAAGAGAAGATAAAGTTTGGATGTTTTAGAACCTAGAAAGGCCACAAAAAGTAATATGATTAGGGGATCAGGGATTAGGGTCAAATATATAATAGTGACTACCAAAATGCAGGACATCATGATCAGATCTATAATGCGAAAGTCCAAGAGTGATATCGTGTAAGATAATGACCAGATACACTGCAAAATTGGACATATTTTCAACCCTCTCTCTTTTCCACTTTAAAAAGAACAGAAGGTTAGCAATGATTTTACAATTTTGTTAAATATAAGAAATAGCAGAACTCGCCTGCGATTATCTATGCATTAGGAGCTAATGGTAAAGATTGCAGCCAGTACTCTTTATTTAGCATTATATGAAATCACTTACAGCATCTTTCAGTGATGTGGGTTACATTAAAAGCTACATGATCACATTGACAGGGGGATTTGGGGTTGAGAGGGCTCATTGGCCCACAGCATAAAAATCATCTAAGCAATATCCAATCTACTTCCTTAAAATTTTTTGTCTCCTAAATGAACGGCTTCGCTCTACTCTCTCAAATCCAAATAAGTGTAGGAAACTCCACTTTACAGTTAGCTTTCTATCAAAATAATCTAGCGCCTACAATGCATATGCAAGTGAACAGATACACCCCTACTACTTATCCATGCACGAGTTCCTTTGGCCATTGATCAATGCACGAGTTTATGGAGCTCATAGCAGAAGAAAAAGAAATGGGATTTGCATTGTCCACTGAGCCCTATGGTGGAGTCCGGTGAACGAGGGAAACATGTAAGAAATAATAAGAAAAGAAGAAAGGAAACCATGAGATGTAGTCGAGCTTGAGGTGGTGGAATTAAATCCCCAAGAGTTTGCATTATATAGCAAATAAGATTATATGTAAGAACCATGCTTGGAGAACAATAGCATTATATTTGTTCCCCTAAACCAACCATAGCATCAGAGGTTTAATAACCTAATCCAAAGGTTGATAGTACTTAATAGTCAACCTCTGGAAGGAAATAAAGAATATTGCTCTCTAAAGCTAACTTTAATCAAAAATTCAATTTTCATTTCTATATTTCTTTACTGTCAATAGTTAATTTCCACCTAGACTGCATCAAAATCCAAGAGAATGGTGCGAGAAACTAGTTTTGTATGAAAAAAGAGGGATAAGTTTAACATAAAAACTAATAATACTAAAAGAGAAAAATTAGAGCAAAAAATTAAGTTCATCTTGCTTTTAGAGAGGGTAGAGAGAATAAGTATCTAATAAATCTGAGCCGCCTTATTTGGAAGGAAATTTGTCACAAAATAAGAAGACCGGCAAGATAATGGTAAAGATCTAGTAGCTGTGGCTGCATTCTCTCCTGGGTATTTCGTTTCTCATTTAATCTTAGATTACCAGTCCCTTGTGTATGAATTTGCATAATGTTTTGTAATATGTTAAGATGGAGAGTGGAAGCTTTAGCATTTGTTCCATCCTTTACATCCCTCTTTTAATAATAATTTCTACATTTCTTCAAAAATGTGTGCAGTTTATATTTAATTTTGCTTCCACATAGTCACCTCAACAACTAAATAGGCCAGGAAATTGCTGATCTCCTCATTTTACCTCACACACACACACAACAAAATGATAAGCAGATTGAAAATGACAGCTTCCATCAATAAAAATATGAGTTTAAAGTAGAGAATTTTACCAAACAAGAGACATTTTTTATTTAAAAAAATCCAAGATTTATGGCATGTTAATTCTCTCCATGCTTTAGAGAGGAAAAGCCAGTACTAAGCCATCAAAAGTATATGGATTTAGCTTCTCTTTAGAGTATGCCACAAACATAATTGCAATATGTACCTCAAACTGAGCACTGTATGATTCTTCATTTATTGAAAGCCATAACAAGAAGAGTTAAGTAAAGTTTTTTTTATCCTTCAGAAAACCAATCATTTAGCAAATGCTGCATTCTGCTCAACTGAGCAAACATCCATTCCCAGGAAAAGTTATAAAAGTTATTGGCAAACATCTCCATGAAAAAGATAAAAATAGAGGAAATCTGAAAAGAAGATTTCCAAATTATCGTTGTCTGCTAAAAAATAATCTCTAATGCAATCACAGTCTACATGACCAAGCCATTGAAGTCAACTAAATCATGGAACATGCAAGGCAATTGGCTATTCAACTGCCAAAATCCATCACCATGCACGGTCAGTGGCCGTGCAACAGCACATGAAAGTTTTCACATTATAATAAAGGGATTACTCCTTGGTCTTTCTGTATAACCAAGATAGTTCAAAGCAATAAAAATGTTTTAGCTTCTGTCTTATGTTACACAAAAATCACCTGCCCATTACACATAACTCATGCAAGAACAAGACTCAGACAGCACTAAATTCAGTGCGGCTTAAATTGTAGGGATTTTCTACATATTGGGTACGTGGAAGGTTTTAAATAACTGAACAAAAAGCAGTATGCAATCAACGATCTCTCTCTCCATGTTAAAACCGCCCACTACTAGCTTCTTGAATTAAGACAAGGTGTCGTATTAAAGACCTAATCAACAAAAAGAAGCCACATATTTTCATCTTTTGGTGTGTGCTGAATTTTCTTGAAGACATACAGAAATATGTTTAAAACCCTAATACTCTCTTCCAAAAGGCTACGAGCACTCTTCCTTGCAGACCTGACCCTAGAATCAATTAGTCATTCAAGTAAGCACTGATTACAAAACCAAGGCACTCCAAGAATCTCAGAATAATTGATCGCTCCATGGTAAGATCACCCAGAGAATTAATTATCATCACAAAATATTTAAACCAATTAATCAGTCCAACATCAAGTCAGGCATCTGGATTTTCCAAATCAAAGAAAAATAATCCTGACAACTCAAGTTAATCCCTGAGAACCTAGGTCATAATATCAAAAGTAAACTCTAAGTTAAATTAAACAAAGTATCGACTTGAACCAATTTTGCACCACAGAAACCTAACTTTTCGCCACCACTTGTTAACTTTCCACCACCAACCTACAAATAGACATCCCTCAAGCATAATGCAAAAGATTCCAATTAGAAAAGAAATTAAATGAAACGAAAGAATCAATGGACTTCAGAAGAAATTAAATCTATTCTAGATCATCAAAAAAATTCGATATAGATCCAGGAAAAAATTGTATCGAAAGTGGCAAGCCAAAACCCTAAATTCACATGACCAAATACGATAAACGAAGAGAAGAAAATGTACCTTTTTGCATGTCAATGGGGACGCCAGAAAGTAGACGCAATCGGTGTTCCTCTTCAGGGCCTCCTCCTCCACCGTCAGTGGACGGCTCTGTTCCAGCCCGCCGCCCGACTCCATCGATCGCCCTTCTTCTTATTTGATCCAAGCAAAGCAAAGCAAAAAAGCGAGAAAGAATCAAACAACTGGAGATCGATCACCCACCCCTATCACGGCGCCGCTTCACGGCTCCAAGATAATCGATCCGAGAGGGGAATGATCGAGGAGGAAGAGGAGGAATTGGAGATAAAGGCAGAACAGAAAGCGACGGATCAATCAAGAAACCGATCAGGGCATCCCGAGCGAGAGAGAGAGAGTGGAGTAGAGAGAAAAAAAGGACGGAGGGTTTGGGGGGTTTTACGCGATGATAAATTTACTTGGTTCCACGGCCTGCCTTGCCCCGATATCTGTGTTCGTGGAGGAGCCCATCGTGGGCTTCTACCAGGCTGGCCGTTCCCAGCTTTTGTACCCCCTCACGAAGATGGTACTTACCGGGTGAAAATACAAGGATAATTCGTCTTTAAGCTTCACTGGACAGTCGTTAAAACCAAAAAAACAATCAGATATTTACAAAAAAACCTATGTGCGGAACTAACATTAGAAGAAAAGGTTGTTCATCTAAGTTTGGTGTGAGGAGCCGGTGTATCAAAAAAAAAAAAAAAAAAATTGCAGAATGAGTCAAGCTTCAAATAAACACCATATGAAATTTCTGAACTAGCTCTGGAAGCTAAAGATTTAAAGAAAAAATTGAGTCTAGAATCCAACAAGTAGGAGAAGAGATTCATGGGACTTCAACTACTGTTTTCTCTAGAGAGATGTCTCTTGTACAAAGGAGATTAATCGGGCAACTTGAAAACTTCTCCATCCCTAGAGCCTCCACCTCAGCCAAACCCCCTGCACAATCTAGCCAACCTTCTTTATCTAGACCCTTTCAATTCTTCACTAGGACCTTTTATTGGGACTGGAAGTCACGAAGCTGGTGCATCCTCTAGCATACCTACTCATTTGAATGTCTCTTCTTCTGATGATGAAGACCAGACAATTTTTCATGATTATTTTTGATCAATGTTTAAATCTTTCTATTATGTACTTGAACTGTTAATGAAAAATGATGAGAGCACAAAAGTGCGATCTGCAAGCTGCTTAAATTAGTATTACTGCTAACATATAACGATAAAATCACTGAGTTAATATTATATTTTTGTTTGGCACAGGTTATCGTAAACTAGAGATAAAATGCATATTTGGTACAATTGGGTTCAGAAAGATGCATAGCCCCAAGTTGTGCGTACCCAATCTCACTATGGCTTGGTCGAACCTATCATTAATCAAGCTCACAACCACGAGTAGCAGCCAATAATTCGACCTATTGCTCCGGATCCCCGTTTACTAGGAAGATAAGAATCAAAAGGATCGAACTACCTACTCATTATTCAGAGGTGAATCATAGAACACCAAAAGCTTTGGTATATTATGGACCTAAGCCTAATCACACTGGAGCAACACTTGGCGACCATCCAGAGGGAACGAACAATGAAACATCTAAGGCAAGACCATCCCAGAACTACACATCATCAACCCATGGCCTAGAGAAAGATCAGCAGATGCTTGGCACGGTGGAGAGCATTCTAGATTTCAGCCGTCCACGGTCACAGCGTGTCCCGACTTCATCCACGCATCCCAGCTCCCGTGCACAATCTCAAGCGTCCATTTGAAGGAGCTCGCGCTTCAGCGTCCAAACCTCATCCGTCTGTATCCCAACTTCTACCTAGCGTCCACGAGCCTCCCAGATTCCGCCTCTCCCGCGATCACCACCCAGTATTCTGCGCGTCAACCTCTGTGCTTCCTTCCGACCCACTAGCCTCTTCCGCGTTGGATCCGCCCGCGTGCATCTCCTAGCATCCTGCATCCTCTTCTTTCCTCGTTTCAAAGGCTTCTGGAGTTCATGATTCATCCATCCCAGCCATCCGTGTGCTATTCTCCCGCATCCAAGGCACTGTGATCGTTCCGTGCGTCCACCTCTCCCAGATTCACAATCATTCGAGTCCCAGATCTCAGGTTTCCGCGTCCGATTCTTCCGCATCCACAGCCTCATCCAGCCATCCACGTCCATCCTCTTCTCCTGGGGATTCAACTCAGCCGACCAGTCTCCACCGCGTGCAACCAGAGGGGGATCGAAGTCCAAGGGATATCCCTCTCTCGGCTGGGAGGGGGGCTCATCTCTCATTCGAAAAAAAAATAGAGAAGCCTCTGCTATTCAAAAAAAAGAAGGAAGAAACAGGGAATGCCCTGTTTTCCGAAAAGAAAAGAAAAAGAGAGGGAGAGGCTAATGTTTTAATGGAGGGCTGATTTCTTAGATGAAGGGTGATGGAGGAACATTTGATGTATTGCTTTCTTTGAAGTAAATTCTGAACCTTTGCTCTTATAGATTTATACTTTTGATGTGTTATGGATTCTTGCATAATTATTCTGTAGATAGTTTTTTAATGGTTTATGTTTATTGATGCATGGATTGCTTTAGTATTTGATTTATCGTTGATGTAATAGGCACAATGAATGCTTAGAACTTGAGTTAATATGTCCATAAAATATATTCCATGATTAGATCTATTCTACTTTTACATCTTTAATCAAGAACCGAAGAATTTATTTCTTGAATGCAATATTATTATCAAGGAGGATTCCGGATCCCTAACCATCTCTATTTTATTAAACTTTGTTTATTTACCTATTATTCTCTGCTTTTAATTTCTGAAAATCAACTGAAAATTACATCAGAAATTACGCTAATAATACATATATCGTTCCCTGAGGATTCGATCTCGGACTTCCGAGTTTTACTACTTGTGTAATTCTCCTGCACCTGGGAGAGCAGTTTTGTGAATGCATCAAGTTTTTGGCGCTGTTGTTGGAAAACGGCTAAATTATTAGTATATTTTCAGATTTAATTAGAGATTTAGTTTAGGTAAATTTCAGCTTTTTTAAAAAAAAAATATAAAAAAATAATTAAAAAAAATGCATGCTAAAGTGGAATAGGGACGATAGTGGTCGATTAAGTCGTACATCTTTTGACAATCCCTTAGAACACATTCTTAAGATTCCTTCGCAGTATTTCACACCCTGTGAGATGGCGGATTTTAATGAAGATGCAGGAAGTCACCACGATGGTGAACCCCCTGTTATGACTTTGAGACAATACCTACAACCTACTAGAATAAGTCAGCCTTCATGCATGATTTTTCCTGATAATGTAGGACATTTTGACATCAAACCAGGGATAATTCAATTGCTACCAAAATTTCATGGTTTAGAGTATGAGAGTCCTTACCTTCATCTGAAAGACTTTGAAGAATTGAGCATCACATTTAGAGTGTCGAACGTCACCGAGGATGTCCTCAAGCTGACGTTGTTCTCTTTCTTTCTAAAGGATAAGGCCAAAACATGGCTAAACTCCTTGCGACCTAAATCAATAAGAACTTGGCAAGATATGCAAAAAGAATTTTTGAAAAAGTTCTTTCTCGCACAAAGGACAAACTTTCTAAAAAGGCACATCAGCAATTTCCAACAAAATGACAATGAAACTTTTTATGAATGTTGGGAGAGATTTAAAAACTTTCTTCTCTCATGCCCTCATCACGGGTTCGAAACTTAGAGAACTATTAGCTTCTTTTATGAAGGTTTATCTCCACAATTAAAACAGTTTGTAGAGACCATGTGCAATGGTCCTTTTTTTAGAAAAACAACCTGATGAGGCATGGAAGTATTTGGATTCCCTTGCTGAGACTGCCCAACTTTGGGATAACGGGGATAGAAACAACAAGTCTTTGCCCAAGCCTGCTAGCTCTGTACTGGGAGGCCTTTACAACCTCAGAACTGAGGATGATCTTCATGCTAAAATGGCAGCCTTCATTAGGAAGGTAGAAGAAATTGAACTTAGAAAGGTTGAGCCTGTTAAGACCATAGAGCTCAGAAACGAGTGTTGTGGGATCTGCGACATGTCTGGTCATACCACTACAGATTTTCCCACCATATCGGCATTCAAGAAAGTCTTGCATGATCAAGCAAATGCTATGAACTCCTACCAAAAGCTTTATAACGATCCATTCTCGAATACCTATAATCCTGGTTGGAAAAATCATCCAAATTTTAGGTGGAGAAACGATCATCCTCAACAGTCATACCATTCAGCTCCTCCACCTGCACATCCTACTTTTGCATCACCACCCTCTCAGAAGCTGAATGAGGATGATAATGTTATTTTGATGATTAACACAACCATTGAGGCCATATCAAATTAGAAATGCAAATTAACTCGATACATCATTGATAAATGGCACACCCTTGATACACTCATGATACATTAGGACTATATGGTCAAACCACTATCAAGAATTGATAAACGAGATAAAATTTGTAATAGAGAATGGTAGAAAGCTTAAGAATCCATTTTGGCAAAGTTTCATGTTAAAAATACCTAAAAGGGCAATTCGGTAATTTCCACTATTAAGGGTATGAAACTCTATTGTGCCTTGCATCGTAATTTGCTTGAAATATCATATTGTTGTTTCAATGTGCATAACTAACCTTCAAAGTACAGAAAAATATGGTTAGAGTCGACCCCAATTAGTTTGGAGTCGACCCCGATACATTTGGCATGCCTTGAAACGAAGTGGCACGCCTTTGGAACACTTGGCACAGAGTAGGAGTCGACCCTAGAAGAGATGGAGTCGACCTTGGCACGTTTTAGAAATATTCTGGCACATTCTAGCACTTATGGCATGGATGAACAGTACTTGGGTCGACCCAAGTGAAAGTTGAGTCGACCCCATCTTCAAGCCTCAAGAAAACAAGTCTCTGGAATTCCTGAGAGGGTCGACCCCAATGGAACTTGAGTCGACCCCACCTTGAGTCGACCCAACCTTGAGTCGACCCAAAAAGAGTTGAGTCGACCCAAGTGAAGGAAGGCTGAAATACAAGGTTCTGTATTTTCTGAGAGGGCCGACCCAAGAAAAGCTTGAGCTGACCCAAGTCTGATGAACAGTGGTTTGGGTTGACCCCAGAAAAGTTTGGGTCGACCCAAGCACGGGCAGAAGCATAACGGCTAGTTGTGCAGAAGTGCTTTTTGGACTCCCAACGACTATAAACGGCTAGTTTCTTCAATCCAACGGTCAGGAAGGACTATTTGGAGATTGGAGAAGTATTTAAGAGGGAGTATTCATCAGAGGAAGTAAGCTTTTGAAAAGACATCAAGTGCATTCAAGAAAAAACCCTAGCAAGGCAAGCTTCATTCAATTGCTTCATTCCAAGAGCCAAAAGAAAGTGGTTGAGCAGATTCCAAGAGACATTAAGAGCTCCACCAACTCTTGAAGAGTGAAGCAATCTTGACAAAGAAGAGAAGAGTCTTATTAAAGGGATAACTATATTCTAAACTCTTCTTTGTAGCTCATAATTGTTTTATTTGCTTATTTAGGAGCTTTAGTTTCTTGTTCTTTATTCTTGTTGTAAGGTTTGTTGGTAAGCCCGTAAAACCAACATTATAGGTTTGTTGGTGAGCCCGTAAAACCAACGGTATAGGTTTGTTGGTGAGCCCGTAAAACCAACGGTGTAGGTTGTTGGTGAGCCCGCAGAACCAACGTAGGTTGTTGGTAAGCCCGTAAAACCAATGTTAGGTTGTTGGTGAGCCCGCAAAACCAACGTAGGTTATTAGTGATCCCGAAAAACCAAATTGTAAAGGTTTTAGATTGTGAGCCCGAAAAACAATCCTACTGTAATCTGAGGGATTATAGTAAAATTCCCAAGGGGACGCTTGGGGAGTGGACGTAGGTGCCTTGGGGTACACCGAACCACTATACATCGTGGTGTTTGTGTTGTGGATTCACTTGTGATTATTCTTGCATTATCTTTCATCTTTGCTATAGTTTAATTCATTGAAGTAATTTAAGAAAGCATTCACCGCACTCAACTAAGGATGTTTTTAAAGCATTAAAAATTTAGAAAAACCCAATTCACCCCCCCCCCTCTTGGGTTGTCACCTTGGGCAACAAGTGGTATCAGAGCAGGTACTCTATAATTTCTTGCCTTGTGAAGCCCGTTTTGAAGCTTCTAAGCTGCTTCCCCTGAAAGAAGCCCAAGCACAACGTCACTGAAAGTGAAACTAGCCATTCCATTTCTTTTAGAGAGAGATTCTCTTTAAGCTAAGGTGGTTGGTGTGGTAAGGCAAGCAACTCCTCTTTCCGAAGAAGAGTGCCTGCCCGAGCTATCTTAAAGTAAAGCTCTCTAGGTTAGCTATAGGTAATGTTCTCCCAGAGCCTTTTGACCTAACCGTCAAAGAGCCAAAGATCATGACAACTCAAATAGATAGTTTTCTAGAAGAGGGACAATTAATTGATAGACCTCCACTATTTAATGGTATAAACTACACACATTGGAAAGTACGCATGCGCATTTTCATTCAAGCACATGACTACGATTTATGGAGTATCATAGTCAATGGGCTACACACAAATATTAATCATGATAAGGAAATGGCTCAGCAAAATGCAAAAGCCATGAATATTCTATATTGTGCATTGGATGATAGTGAACTTAATAACATATCTTTTTGCATAACTGCTAAGGAAATATGGAGTATGCTTGAAGTTAAATATGAATGCACTAACATTTCTAGTGAATTTGAAACTAGCTCCGAAGAAGAAGAGCAGCAAACTGAAATTGAAAATCTATACTTTGTGGCATATGAAGATGAGGTATGTACTCGAATACAAAGTGATTTCTTATTCAAAAATCAAGTACATACTGAAGCTCAATCTGATTTTACATTTGATGAACTTCATGATGCATTTTCTGATTTATACTTAGAATACAAGAAGCTTAATTTAAAGAATAAGAAGCTTAGTTTAAGGAATAAAAAGCTACATCTGAAAATGTCAGAAGAAAGAAATTCTACTGCTGAAATGAAAGACAAATTAAATTCTGAGAATGAACACTTAAGGTTAAATTCAGAAGAATTGATTCAGAAAAATCAGAATTTAATTGAAGAAAATCAAAACTTAAGTGAAAAAGTTAACCAACTAAAATTCTTTATTAACAAATTCACTGTAAGTTCAGAAAGATTAAAAACGATGTTTGAAAGCCAACATGCTATTTTTGATAAATCAAGACTTGGCTGGACTTCTTTACTTAAATCTCTAAATAAAAGAGTTATCAATTCACCAAGCAAACCATCAAATAAGATAACTTATTTCAAACATGAAAAGATTGGGTATAACAACTTTGCCTATAGTTCCAATACTATTAAAACAAATGGTAAAGTTGTTACTATTAAACAAATTTGGGTTCCAAAAGGAACCATATGCACTAACCATCAAGGACCCAAGCAAGTTTGGGTACCTAAAATGAAAATATGAGGGTGTAGATATAGGTGTGCCAAGTTACGCATGGAATAAATGGAACTCTCATACAAATGGGTGCGTTGACACATAATTTAAAATAAGTCTCAACTTATTCATTAAATCTAGTATCAGGTTTAACATTCTACATCATATATTAAAATTATGATACTCTCTGCATCAAAGCTTTAAATGCCTTATATGTATGTTAAATTTTTATCTCAACAATCTTAGCATAAAATTTTTCTAGTGCTTGCATGATAATAAGAAAACAATGAATGAATATGTATAACCTTCCTCTTTAATTTTTTCAAAATCTAAATTTCTTCTCTAGTATAAATGTTTGATGCTGATTCATGCTAAAACTTTATTGAGCATAATACTTATGAAATCTTATGTTATCTTTTGTGAAGGTATGAATGTAATTCATCATGTTATTATTATACCATTCATTCCTTATATGATTATCCGAAATGTATTATGATTTGTTTTATAAGTCTCATATATGCATCATAGGTTAAACCATAATCATCTCAAATTGGTTCAATCATAAATGATTAATGTGTTATGATCATAATAAGAAACTTACTTAAACGTTTTTATAATAACAAATCATCTTCCCTCTTACTAGTAAGGCTCAAGACTATTCTAAAATTCAAAATAAATAAATCTGATCACTAAAATATTTCATTGAGCATAATCATTGTATCCATGATTAATATCTTTCTCTAAAATTATCTCGAACTCTGCTGATTATTTTTAACCTATCATGTTTAATCTGAGCATAAAAATTTTTTAAAGCATGAATATTAATTCCTTTGAACTATCTCTCATAAGTCAAAAATAAAATCTTATCTGCTCTAAAAGAAGATTGCTTATCTCTCTAAAACATGATTATTTGTGTTGAAAACTAAATCATAATCAAATTTTTTGATAGAAACAACTGTTTAAGATAATTTGATTAAAACTCAACTTGTATATCTTATTGATAATTATCTTAAGCAAATAGAATCTAAGCTAAATTGATTTTGAAAACAAAAAAAAAATTGATTTGACCTTGATGAATCCTTCTATTGCCTCATATGTTTGTCCTTGAACCATTTTGCTTAATGAAGCTATCTCCTTAGTTCAAGTGACATGTGCTTGCGTATATTTAGGTAGAGTGACTCAATATTCAATTATTGTCATGATTTATGTTGAGTCATCTAGTTAAGAAATATGTTGTATGAATGTTTTATATCTTGAAGAAACTAATGACTTTCCTTCAAGAAAGAAAAAGATTTTGCTAATAATGCAGGATCTATGAGCAAGAAATGAGAGATTTCAACTTGAAGGATACCTCTACGTAAGGTACAATAAACATTCACATGTAAACAAGAGAGAGGATCTTCTTCAGCCAAAAATTTACATATAAAAAATCTAGTAGGTATTTGACTTGAAGAATGCAGAATGAATTGCTAACTTTAGATACCTCTCTTATAAATTAACTGAGCAAAGTCAATAACTTAAATCTGAGTGTGGCATGATTAAAGTCTTTAATTACTAATTTCTTGATATCATGCCTGCATATGTATTGACTAACTTATGCTTTTGGAAATTGTTTTATGGTTTGCCTAAATTGAAATATACCTTTGCCTATGTAATGCATAACCATGAAATACACAAGTTAATGCTTTGAATTTTGATTTAAAATAACTTGTGATAAACTATGAATTCTTGAGCATAATGAAAATGTTGTTTGCATGATATACATCTATATGATACATTAAATTATTTCTTTATTCTGCTCTTTCATGTAAATTACTTAAGAATAATAAAAAGAGAGAGAGATAAAGAAAAAAAATGAACATTATTCAAAGGAAGTAAAAGCTAAGTAAAAGCAAATACTCCAATCTTAAGAAAAAGCAAAACAAGCATAATATATTCGGCACATTTGTGAGACTTGTGTGAGCATTCTTTTGGAAGAGATAAAATCCGTAATTAATTACATTTAAACAGGGGGAGTTTGAAGTGAACATTTTAACCTTTCTATATTGCTCATCACAGGGATGGTGCCAATGGGGAGGCTAGTGGTAGTACCCGACACTATTTGACCCAACTATTCGGTGTAGGGTATATTAGGAACGGCACAAGAGGGAGGCTAGTGGTAGTACCTCGTGCCCCTTCCAACTCCATCGGATAGGGAGCAAATAGAATATAGAGCATAGAAAAGTTAAACCGAAAAACAAATGAAGATAATCAAAATGTTCATTGAGTGGTTAAAGAAAGAAATTAAAAAATTAGGCAGAATGAATTGATTATAATTTATCTTTCAACTTGCCTAACATTAGTACATAATGTCCTCCAATTTGTACCAAAACTCAATATGAATTACAAAGATTCTGGATGTGCTCTAAGGTTTTTGAAATATATGTTTTCAATCTTAATAATTTAAGATGAGCTACAATGTAGAAGATGCATATCTCAAATTATAATCCTAAAAGCTTTCTTGAAAATTTTTATGAAATTCAGAATCTGATTTTGTATAAAAGCTTAAACTTAATTTAAAAATGCTTCTATCGTTGCATCTTTGTAACTTTCATTATATGCTTCAATGATTGCATCATTTTGGAGAATAACTCAATATGATTCCTAGATAAAAACTATGGTTTAAGAAAAATAGAATTAATTTTGATGCCTTGATTGTTTGCTCCGATACGCATCTGAAACATATCATTTTCTATCTTATAAGTTTATTAAAATTGGTCTAAATGATGTATTTTTCAATAATCTTGATTGCGAACAAATGTTTCTAAACATATGATTTTATTTTGATATTAAAAAGATTTATTGTGCTTCATGTATACATTGCTGAGAAACTATGACTAAGAAATTGAAATTTATAAATATACACTTGAATGATCTTCTATATATTTTTCTTGCATAGTTAATTGCTTCTATCATTAAAAGAAAAAGCTATTTTTAAGAAGAGAGTGAATGATCCTAAAGCTTGAAATATTTCATCTTACTAAAATAATTTTTAAAGGAAAGAAAATATAATTACTTTTGAAAGAAATTTGAGCTTCAAAAGAATTATTTTCTGATTAATACTTCAGTGCATATTCTCAAAAATTAAAAGGAAGCATAATTTGTTCTTGAAAGTTTAAATGGAGTGATTGCTATATATTTTGAAAAACCCTATATTCTTGATGTTGCCCAAGGTGACAAGCCAAGAGGAGGGGGGGTGAATTGGTTTCTCTTAATTTTTACTATCTTACTTTAGTCAATTGATGAATGAGTGAAATTAGAACAATGCACACTACAAACACACAAGAAGTATAGTGGTTCGGTGCTCTCCTAAGCACCTACGTCCACTCCCCAAGCGACCCCTTGGGAATTTACTATAATCCCACGGATTACAGTTGGATTGTTTTCCGGGCTCACAATCCAAAAACCTTTACACTTTGGTTTTTCGGGATCACCAAAAACCTATGTTGGTTTTACGGGCTCACCAACGAACCTTCACAATTGGTTTTACGGGTTCATCAATAAACCTACACTGTTGGTTTTGCGGGCTCACCAACAAACCTTTACAAGGTAATTAATAAAAAGAAAGAAGAAAGTTGAAGCTCCTAGATGAGCAAATATAACATTTATAAGCCACAAAGAAGAGTTTAGATAATAGTTATCGCTTGATGAGACTTCTCTCTTCTTTGTCAAGTATGCTTCACTCTTCAAGGGTAGATGGAGCTTTTGATATCTCTTGGAGTCTGCTCAACCACTTCCTTTTTGACTCTTGAATGAAGCACTTGGATGAAGAAGATTAGGGCACTTGTATTTCTTGTGTAAGCTTTGATGTTTTTGCAAAATGATGTTTCCTCTGATGAATAGTGTCACTTTAAATAGTTTCCTTCATCCATTGGACAAGCCTTAATGGTTAGAATTCAAAAACTAGCAATTACTCACTGTTGGAAGGTCAAAAAGTACTTCTGCAGAACTAGCCGTTATGCTTCTGCCCGTGCTTGGGTCGACTCAACTTTTACTGGGGTCGACCCAACTTTCACTTGGGTCGACTCAACTTTTACTGGGGTCGACCCTCTCAGAACCACAGAACCTTGCATTTCAGCCTTCCTTCACTTGGGTCGACTCAACACCTTTTTGGGTCGACTCAACTTCCACTTGGGTCGACCCTCTCAGGGTTTCCAGAGAACCTATTTTTGAATGTCATTGCCTTTGGGTCGACTCATGTTAACTTGGGGTCGACTCAAGTTTGGGTCGACCCTCTCAGGATTTCCAGAGAACTGTTTTCTTGAGGCTTGAGGATTGGGTCGACTCATCCTTTTCTTGGGTCGACCCAAGTACTGTTCATCCGTGCCATTTTTGCAGAAGTGTGCCAGATGGTTTCTTGATGTACCGGGGTCGACTCAATCAATCTTGGGGTCGACTCAATCCACACTTTGCTGCAACTTAAGGTTAGATTCATCCATATAATCAATGAAATAACCTTTAAACAATTTTGAATATATGTCATGGTAGTGCTACATACTCCAAACAATGAAAATTACTATTGTCCACTTAAGAGTATGTTTCACTTGAAACTTTGCCAAATTAGAATTTAGAATTCACTATCCCTTTCCTATCACAAATTTTATCTCATTAATAATCATTGAAATACATCTTAATCTCATTATACTAATGTATCGAGAGTGACAGACTTATTAATGATGTATCGAATTAACTTGTAACATACTCTTAATTATTATATTAATCATCAAAATACCACTATCATCCTCACTTGATATCACAAAATTTCAGTTTTATTCACGCTTATCATTAAAATCTGAAATTCAATAAAAGAAAAGAATGTTTAAAGAAGAATGCATCTTTTGAGGGGGAGCTTTAGATATTCTACATCTTTGCATGCTGTATCTTATTCAAAAGTCACTTACATTTGATGCATACCTTGAATGTTTCATATTTGATTCATGATCATTCTTGTTAATTTCTGAATTTAACTGTTTTACTTACAAAGCATGAATTGATATCAAGAGCCTTACATACAAGAAAGAGACATGAATTTCTTAAAGCTAAATCATTAAAGATTACTCTATGTAAATTTGGCAAAAGACTTTTAGCATGCTTTTAATATCTAATTGGTTTCAAACTGATATCAATTGAAGCATATTTTGGTATTAGACTTTGTGCTTCATTGAATATCTTTTGAAAGTTGGATTTTCATCTGTACTTAATTGGTAAATCACTTGTTTTGAAAACTAAGTGAAAAAGATTCCATTTGTCTTAGTATTGAAAATTTACTTTGGAATCTACTAATGAGCTCTTATTAGCTTGCACTTTAGTGTTTCAATCTTGAGCCAATTCATTGTAATTGATTTTGATGCTATGATCTTTAAAGGAGTAAAAGAAAGTCTTTAAGAGAGCTTTAAAAGAACTTTCAAAGCCCTGAATTTTATGTATCCTACATTGCATAAATTCATATTTTGGTATCTATGCCCCAATACTTTTATATCATGAAAGAACTTTGAAGTCATTAAGAATTAAGGATTCAACATAATCTTATGTTTTTCGAGTATATAAGTTTTGATCTTTATCTGCTCTTATACTATACTCTGAAAATTAATTAGATTGCTCTCATATTGCTATATACTTAATATTTAAAAAAAAAGGGTATTGGATTTTCATTCGTGCTTTCTTTGAATATTATTCTTGATACTCTTTGAAATAACTTGAAAAAGATTTCATCTATGCTTGATTTGAAAACTATCTTTGGAATCTACATTTAGAGATCACTTCTGGCTCACATCCTAAATGTCTCATTCTTAAAGCTAAACTTTTCATCCTTGATTTTGATGATAACTGTTACCCCTGAAATTGTTTCAGGTTTACTCTTTTTCAAAGAAAGGTAAAAGAACTTTAAAAGAATGTTAAAATCATCAAATTTGATGTGATCTCATCATAATTTTGAAACTATCTTAATTGGCACTAATCTATGCTCATTATCTTGTCCTGACATTATTGCCTTGAGTTACGTGATTCATATGCTTGCAATAATTTGACATACATTGAATGAAATATTGCCTTGTGCTTAATATTTCATTATTTTGCAATCTTTTTGATATTGTCAAAAAAAAAAGAAATATCTGAGTATATGCTCATAATGCTTTATGTTTTGAATTGAATATAAATCAGCTTAGATTGAAATATGTTGATTATGTTAAAGCTGATTAACTCTAAAGCATTATCATGAAGTATGTTCTTAAAGTATCTCCCAGACTTTGTATTTGTTTTGACTTATATTTGCTCTTTGTGGTAGTTTGTATTTCTTCTCTAAAACATAGTGCTTTTGGCATAGACAATGTTTCTCTTGAGTTATGATCTTTGTGATTGTCATTACAATGCTATCCATTTCATTGTTATTCATTCTTTTTGATGATAACAAAAAGGGGGAGAAAATATAAGGGAGAAACTAGAAGCAAATTCTATAAGAAAAACAGTATAAGGGAGAAAATATAATAGGGGAGAAAATATAAAAGGTATATATTATATACTTAAGGAGGAGACATGTGACAAAAAGAAAATCTAAATTCTGGCACATAATCATAGAAATTTTTCTTGCTTCGATACATGACTTGAAACTCTTGCTTTGACACAAACTTTTGAAAATTTTGTCTTAATGAAATACAAGAGTAAGGGGGAGCAAAGCTAAAACTCATTTGGCATCCATTTGGATAGGATAGGGGGAGCTCTTGGTTCATTTATACAAACTCTAAATAAGACTACTTTGAAACTCTTGAACCAAAAGTACTTTATAAATATTAAATCTAACTTTTCATATGAATGCCAATTTGCTTACACTCAATATTTTGTAATCATCAAAAAGGGGGAGATTGAGGATGATAATGTTATTTTGATGATTAACACAACCATTGAGGCCATATCAAATTAGAAATGCAAATTAACTCGATACATCATTGATAAATGGCACACCCTTGATACACTCATGATACATTAAGACTATATGGTCAAAACCACTATCAAGAATTGATAAACGAGATAAAATTTGTAATAGAGAATGGTAGAAAGCTTAAGAATCCATTTTGGCAAAGTTTCACGTTAAAAATACCTAAAAGGGTAATTCGGTAATTTTCACTATTAAGGGTATGAAACTCTATTGTGCCTTGCATCGTAATTTGCTTGAAATATCATATTGTTGTTTTAATGTGCATAACTAACCTTCAAAGTGCAGAAAAACATGGTTAGAGTCGACCCCAATTAGTTTGGAGTCGACCCCGATACATTTAGCACGCCTTGAAACGAAGTGGCACGCCTTTGGAACACTTGGCACAGAGTAGGAGTCGACCCTAGAAGAGATGGAGTCGACCCTGGCACGTTTTAGAAATATTCTGGCACATTCTAGCACTTATGGCATGGATGAACAGTACTTGGGTCGACCCAAGTGAAAGTTGAGTCGACCCCATCTTCAAGCTTCAAGAAAACAAGTCTCTGAAATCCCTGAGAGGGTCGACCCCAATGGAACTTGAGTCGACCCCACCTTGAGTCGACCCAACCTTGAGTCGACCCAACCTTGAGTCAACCCAAAAAAAGTTGAGTCGACCCAAGTGAAGGAAGGCTGAAATACAAGGTTCTGTATTTTCTGAGAGGGCCGACCCAAGAAAAGCTTGAGCTGACCCAAGTCTGATGAACAGTGGTTTGGGTCGACCCTAGGAAAGTTTGGGTCGACCCAAGCACGGGCAGAAGCATAACAGCTAGTTGTGCAGAAGTTCTTTTTGGACTCCCAACGGCTATAAACGGCTAGTTTCTTCAATCCAACGGTCAGGAAGGACTATTTGGAGGTTGGAGAAGTATTTAAGAGGGAGTATTCATCAGAGGAAGTAAGCTTTTGAAAAGACATCAAGTGCATTCAAGAGAAAACCCTAGCAAGGCAAGCTTCATTCAATTACTTCATTCCAAGAGCCAAAAGAAAGTGGTTAAGCCGATTCCAAGAGACATTAAGAGCTCCACCAACCCTTGAAGAGTGAAGCAACCTTGACAAAGAAGAGAAGAGCCTTATTAAAGGGATAACTATATTCTAAACTTTTCTTTGTAGCTCATAATTGTTTTATTTGCTCATTTAGGAGCTTTAATTCCTTGTTCTTTATTTTTGTTGTAAGGTTTGTTGATAAGCCCGTAAAACCAACATTATAGGTTTGTTGGTGAGCCCGTAAAACCAACGGTATAAGTTTGTTGGTGAGCCCGTAAAACCAACGGTGTAGGTTGTTGGTGAGCCCGCAAAACCAACGTAGGTTGTTGATAAGCCCGTAAAACCAACGTTAGGTTGTTGGTGAGCCCGCAAAACCAACGTAGATTATTGGTGATCCCAAAAAACCAAATTGTAAAGGTTTTGGATTGTGAGCCCGAAAAACAATCCTACTGTAATATGAGGGATTATAGTAAAATTCCCAAGGGGACGCTTGGAGAGTGGATGTAGGTGCCTTGGGGTGCACTGAACCACTATACATCGTGGTGTTTGTGTTGTGGATTCACTTGTGATTATTCTTGCATTATCTTTCATCTTTGCTATAGTTTAATTCATTGAAGTAATTTAAGAAAGCATTCACCGCACTCAACTAAGGATGTTTTTAAAGCACTAAAAATTTAGAAAAACCCAATTCACCCCCCCTCTTGGGTTGTAACCTTGGGCAACACTGAATATCGAGGATACTTTGCAATCTATACAATCTTTTATGCAAGGTCAAGCCAATATTAATGCTCAAAATACTCGAAATTTTGAAGATATAAGGAACCAATTGTCAATATTGACTACCGTCCTAAGTACCCAAGAGAAGGATAAGCTTCCAGCTCAACCCCAACCTAACCCACAAGTGCATGGTAGTAATAATACGGCTCCTTCTAGTTCGCATACAGAGAATGCAAAGAGCATCATGACTTTGCGTAATGGGAAAGTCATTGATCAGACTGACACATTGAGACCGCAGGTCACTTCTAACTCTGATGTGTCCAAAGCTGATGAAAAGGGCAAAGAAGAAGTTGAGGTCTCAACTTCTATCGAGAAAGTTGAATGTTCTTTTCCTCCACCTTTTCCACAACGGTTAAAGCCTTTGCAAAAGCTCGAATCTAATTCTAAAATTCTTGAGCTTTTTAAGCAAGTAAAGATCAACATACCTCTTCTTGATGCAATCAAACAAGTACCCTCATATGCCAAATTTTGAAGGACTTGTGTACTATCAAGCCCCGATTAAATGTTAAGAAGAAGGCATTTTTAACTGAAAATGTGAGTGCTATTTTGCAGCACAATATCCTCCCTAAATATAAGGATCCAGGTTGCCCAACCATCTCATGCATCATAGGCGACTTTAGGATAGAGCGAGCATTGTTAGATTTAGGAGCGAGTGTGAATTTGTTGCCATATTCTGTATATGACCAACTTGGTTTAGGTGAGTTGAAGCCAACCTCCGTCACTTTGCAATTAGCTGACAGATCAATCAAGATTCCGAGGAGGATTATCGAGGATGTATTGGTCCAAGTAGATAAGTTCTACTTCCCTGTCGACTTTATCATATTGGACACACATCCGGCTTCGAACTCACACTCTCAGATTCCGGTCATTTTAGGACGTCCATTCCTTGCAACTTCTAATGCATTGATTAATTGTAGGAATGGCATCATGAAGCTTTCCTTTGGTAACATGATCCTAGAACTGAACATTTTTAATGTGTGCAAGCAACTCAATGATCACGAAGAGAATAAGGAGGTTGATTAGGTTGAAACCGTCGCGGAAGAATATTTGTTAGCTGAAGCATTTAACGACCCATCCGGCGATGGCTTAATTGATTGGTGTTCTCATGGCACCGATGAAGATGATTTGTTGGTCACACTTAGTGTGGAGTTTTCGAATGCCATGATGATCAATGGGTGGAAGCCAAAAGTAGAAGATTTTGAGCAGCTGCCACCTTGAGAAGCAAAGATAGTACCATCCCATGAACAAGCACCTAAGCTCGAGTTGAAACCTTTATCGAAGAAACTCAAGTATGCCTTTCTTGGGCCCGAGGACACTTTCCCTATAATCATCTCATCTGATCTTGATCATGCCCAAGAAAGAAAATTACTTGGTGTTCTAAAGAATCATAAAGAAGCCTTAGTGTGGTCTATTGCCAACTTGAAGGGGATTAGCCCTTTAATTTGCACACACCGGATATATTTGGAGGACAATGACAAAACCACAAGCCAAATGCAACGAAGGTTGAATCCTATGATGAGAGATGTGGTTAAGGCAGAAGTTCTCAAGTTTCTTGACGTAGGTATTATTTACCCAATTTCCGATAGCAAGTGGGTAAGCCCTACTCAAGTTGTTCCTAAGAAGTCGGGTTTGACGGTAGTAGAAAATGAACAAGGTGAACTAGTTCCAACTCGTGTCCCGACGAGTTGGCGCATGTGTCTCGACTACCGAAAACTGAATTTGGTCACCAGAAAAGATCATTTTCCTCTACCTTTCCTAGACCAAGTGTTGGAGAGAGTTGCAGGGCACGATTTCTATTGTTTTCTCGATGGCTATTCGGGATATTACCAAATCGAGATTTCACTAGAAAATCAAGAGAAGACTACCTTCACTTATCCTTTTGGCACATTTGCTTTCCGACGGATGCCATTCGGGTTGTGTAATGCGCCTGCAACATTCCAAAGATGCATGCTCAGCATCTTTGAAGACATGAACGAGAAGTTTTTGAAAGTGTTCATGGACGACTTCTCCATTTTTGGCGACTGATTTGATGATTGCTTGTCACATTTACAAGCAGTTTTAGCTCGATGTATGGAAAATAATTTGATACTGAATTGAGAAAAATGCCACTTCATGGTGCCAAAGAAAATTGTCCTAGGACATATTGTTTCATCGAAGGGCATGGAAGTTGATAGAGCTAAAATTGACTTAATCGCCAAGCTACCTGCACCCAAGACGGTTAGAGATGTTAGATTATTTTTGGGTCATGCCGGATTTTATAGGAGGTTCATCAAGGACTTTAGTGTCATAGCTCGATCATTATGTAACCTCTTATCCCTTGATACACCATTCAATTGGACTGAAACCTGTCAAGTGGCATTCGAAAAGTTAAAGTCTATGCTTAGCACTGCACCCATCGTGCAACCACCCGATTGATCATTACCTTTTGAGATCATGTGCGACACTAGCGACTATGCGATATGAGCTGTCCTAGGACAACGTAAGGATAATAAACTATATGTTATTTACTATGCAAGCAAAATCTTAAACGATGCTCAAATGAATTACTCCATCACCGAGAAGGAATTGCTTGCAGTAGTATTTGCATTAGACAAATTTCGCTCTTATATCCTTGGTGCTCCTATTGTTATCTTCACGAACCATGCAACGCTAAAATATTTGCTGGATAAGAAAGAGGCCAAACCACGCTTAATACGATGGATACTTTTACTCCAAGAATTTGACATCACTATCAAAGATAAAAAGGGAGTAGAGAATGTGGTTGCTGACCATTTATCACGGCTAGTTTTTCATGATTCGGTGTCACAGTTTTTCATCAAGGACTCATTCCTCAAAGAGCAGTTGTTTGTACTTTCTACTATGCCATGGTATGCTGACATTGTAAACTTTCTTGTCACGAACCGGATGCCGGAGCATTGGGGGTTGACAGATAGAAAAACTTTCTTGCGCGAAGTGAAGAATTATTACTATGACGAACCCTATTTTTTTAAATATTGCAATGATCAAATCTTTAGACGATGCATATTGGATCATGATATGCAAAGCGTACTCTCTTTTTGCCATACTGATGCTTGTGGTGGACACTTTGCTTCTAAGAAAACCGCTGCAAAGATCTTGCAATATGGTTTTTATTGGCACAATGTTTAA
This sequence comes from Phoenix dactylifera, assembly GCF_051530095.1. Classification (NCBI taxonomy): domain Eukaryota; kingdom Viridiplantae; phylum Streptophyta; class Magnoliopsida; order Arecales; family Arecaceae; genus Phoenix; species Phoenix dactylifera. The sequence goes on from NC_143195.1 coordinate 15,040,414, forward strand.
AGATGCCCACGAGTTCTGTAGGACATGTGATCCATGTCAACATATTGGAAGTCTAACTCGTAGGCAAATGATGCCTCTTCAACCCATTACTATTATCGAAATTTTCGATTGTTGGGGCATCGATTTCATGGGCCCATTCCCACCGTCTTTTGGATATGAGTACATTTTAGTTGGTGTTGAGTATGTGTCCAAATGGGTAGAAGCTATTGCCTGTAGAACCAATGATCACAAACCTGTTTTGAAATTTCTGAAAGAAAATATTTTTTTCATGATTTGGGATGCCTAAGATCATAATTAGTGATGGTGGAAAATACTTTCGTAATAAGCCTTTTGAGATCTTATTGAAAAAGTATGGTGTCACCCATAGAGTTGCTACCCCATATCATCCGCAAACTAGTGGCCAGGTAGAGCTAGCCAATAGAGAGGTCAAGCGTATTTTAGAGAAAACGGTGAACCCATCACGAAAAGATTGGTCCTTGAAACTATCAGATGCATTGTGGGCTTATCGTATTGCATACAAAATCATTCTTGGCATGTCTTCCTACCGGCTAGTCTACGGAAAAGCGTGTCATCTACCTGTAGAAATAGAGCATAAATCGTATTGGGCAATTAGAAAATTGAATTTTGATTTACATGATGCCAGTCTAGCTAGAAAATTGCAATTGAACGAGCTTAACGAGATTCGCAGAGATGCTTATGATAATGCTAAAATTTGCAAAGAACGAATAAAGATCTTACACGACAAATCAATTTTAAAAAAGTTTTTCGAACCTTTGCAAAAAGTTCTTTTATATGATTCTCGCTTACATCTGTTTCTCAGCAAGTTACTATCGAGATGGACAGACCCTTACATTATAAAAACTATTTTTTCACATGGGGCAGTTGAGATTGAGAATCCACGGGATGGTAATACTTTCAAGGTAAATGGACATAGGTTAAAACCTTTTCTTGAGACTTTTGCAGATGAAGAGGACTCCTTTTCCTTGGAGGAGCCTTCTTATGACTGAGCATGACCGCAAAGGTATGTGTATATTAGTTAGAATTAATTTTTTCTTTTATTTCTAGTTTTCTTCTTATTTTGTAGGTCTTCTTTTCTGGATATCAACAGCTCCAGGTATTACTTTTCTCTCAAATATTATTTTCTTTATTGTCTCTCATATATCATTTCTTGTATCTATTACATTGAGGACAATGCAATGTTTAAGTTGGGGGGGAGGGACATATTCTGCCAAAAAAAAAAGATTTTGTTTTTGCATTTGATTTATGCTATTACTTTCTTTTTTGAGCAAAGGCACATGTATTTTCATATAGAGTTTGTGCAACTATTAAGGCAAGGAACACATGCATACTATGACTGATCAGTGATCTATTATTAGATCCCCGCACGTGTACTTAATGACAATAGGAAGGCCTCGGGAGTTCACATTTGTTAACTATATTTTTGTTAGCCTTATCCATAAAAGAAGTACGAGTATCCTTGTTTGTACCATAAGGTTCATGATTTGGTTTTCATATAAAGATAGAGGTTGAATATTCCGACTAGATTACATAGGTGCCTTATGATCCGACCTTGGTTGACCTATAGTCACGATGCAGTCACATATATAATAAAAATACCTATATGGTTCAATCTGCCTTCTCTTTTCTTGCATAATTATTATACAAAAATAAAAAATATATATATAAAAAAAACCTTATGATGATAATTTTGGCCTCGTGGCGTAGTCTGGTTCGAGTAATTAAGTTCGAAGGGTGTTTCACCTAATGTCTTGAGCCAACTGGATCGGAAGTCATTGGCTGAAAGCTCGCTACATGGACCTTACTAGAGCCTAATGGGGTTGGATAGTTGTAGTCGTTATATGTGTTTAAAAAAAAATAAAAATGAATGGAAAAAAATAAAATAAAATAAAATAAAATAAAAATAAGCATGAATGAGTTGGTCAGGCTAAACCTAGTGACATATGGTAATGACTGGTTTGACTCCATTGTGTTGGACCTCTGTGTACCCGGGTTGTTTAGTTAGGATTGATAGCTTTTTCTTTATATGCAAACCATTCTAGACAAATTTAAACAACATGTGATATTCTGAAAATTTGATGGATCAGGTTTTAACAAATTGTAGAAAACACTTGTGAACTTGAGTAGTGCACCTAAAACTCAGGCAGTGCCCTATTGTGGTGAAGGTATTGGTACTCTGAGAAAGTCATACTATTTTATGCACACTGCACTTTAATATTTTTCTTACTTTGATAGTTGCTATACTTGAAAATACATATTAATTAATTACATGTGTCTTAGCTTAGAATTTATTTCACATTTTTATTAGGATCTCATGTCATATCATTCATGATGTTTGTGGGTAACATCTCTGCAAACCCTCACGAGACAACACTCGTCCACTAGGGTAACCTAGGGATTTAATGGCTTGTTGCACGTGCTAAGTGCAATCGTGATACCCTACGAAAGTGGGTACGTATCTTAGTTTTATATCTTTAGCTTTAATAAAAAGTCATAGGTTAGACCACATTTTTTGTGCCCTCATTTTATCGTTTGTTCGTTAATTGCTAGAGACTAGCAATAAGCTAGTTGAGGGGTGTGATAAAAGCACAAAAGTGCGATCTACACACTGCTTAAATTAGTATTACTGCTAACATATAACGATAAAATCGCTGAGTTAATATTATATTTTTGTTTGGCACAGGTTATCATAAACTAAAGATAAAATGCACATTTGGTACAATTGGGTTCAGAAAGATGCATAGCCCCAAGTCGTGTGCACCCAATCTCACTATGGCTTGGTCGAACCTATCATTCATCAAGCTCACAACCACTAGTAGCAGCCAAGCCTAATCATACTGGAGCAACACTTGGCGACCATCCAGAGGGAACGAACAATGAAACATCTAAGGCAAGATCATCCCAGAATTACACATCATCAGCCCATGGCCTAGAGAAAGATCAGCAGACGCTTGGCACGGTGGAGAGCATTCTAGATTTCAGCCGTCCACGGTCACAGCACATCCCGACTTCATCCACGCATCCCAGCTCCCTTGCACAATCTCAGGCGTCCATTTGAAGGAGCTCGCGCTTCAGCGTCCAAACCTCACCGTCCGTGTCTTAGCTTCCATCCAGCGTCCACGAGCCTCCCAGATTCCGCCTCTCCCGCGATCACCATCCAGGATTCCGCGTGTCAACCGCCATGCTTCCTTCCGACCCACTAGCCTCTTCCACGTTGGATCCGCCCGCGTGCATCTCCTAGCATCCCGCATCCTCTTCTTTCCTCGTTTCAAAGGCTTCTGGAGTTCATGATTCATCCATCCCAGCCATCCGTGTGCGATTCTCCCGCATCCAAGGCACTGCGATCGTTCCATGCGTCCACCTCTCCCGGATTCGCAATCATCCGAGTCCCAGATCTCAAGTTTTCGTGTCCGATTCTTTCGCATCCACAGCCTCATCCAGCCGTCTGCATCCATCCTCTTCTCCCGAGGATTTATCTCAGCCGACCGGTCTCCACCGCGTGCAACCAGAGGGGATCGAAGTCCAAGGGATATCCATCTCTCGGCTGGGAGGGGGGCTCATCTCTCATTCGAAAAAAAAAACAGAGAAGCCTCTGCTATTCAAAAAAAAGAGAGGAAGAAACAGGGGATGCCCTGTTTTCCGAAAAGAAAAGAAAAAGAGAGGGAGAGGCTAATGTTTTAATGGAGGGCTGATTTCTTAGGTGAAGGGTGATGGAGGAACCTTTGATGTATTGCTTTCTTTGAAGTAAATTCTGAACCTTTACTCTTATATATTTATATTTTTGATGTGTTATGTATTTTTGTATAATTATTTTATAGATAGTTCTTTAATGGTTTATGTTTATTGATGCATGGACTGCTTTAGTATTTGATTTGTCGTTGATGTAATAGGCACGATGAATGCTTAGAACTTGAGTTCATATATCTATAAAATATATTCCATGATTAGATCTATTCTAATTTGACATCTTTAATCAAGAACTGAAGAATTTATTTCTTGAATGCAATATTATCAAGGAGGATTCCGGATCCTTAACCATCTATTTTATTAAACTTTGTTTATTTACCTATTATTATCTGCTTAATTTCTAAAAATCAACTAAAAATTACATCTGAAATTATGCTAATAGTACATATATCGTTTTCTGAGGATTCGATCTCGGACTTTCGAGTTTTATTACTTGTGCGATTCTCCTGCACTTGGGAGAGCAATTTTGCGAACGCATCAAAAAATCTTCAGTTTAAATTCAAGTACTTGTGCTTACATTTTTTGCAATTTTTTTGATGAATATTTAAGTTGAAATGATTAATACTTATCTATTTATGTGGCATACTGGAATGAATATCTCAATTTAGATGTTTAAGTACTTTTTAATGATATCTTATCTTTTATGCCCTACTTTTTAATAAGGACAAAAGGGGGAAGAAAGAAAAAGAAGGAGAAAGACATGGAGACAGAAAAATGAGAACGAAAATATGAGAAAGATAGAATTGATGAAAGCTTAAAAGGAAAAACAAGAGAAGCAAGCAAGATAAAGAAAAAGGGAGAGAAAGAAAAGGGAAAAGAAAAAAGGGGAGAAAGAAAAATAAGAAAGAAAGAATTGATCTAAAGGAATGCAAAAGGCAAAGCACAAAGTGAATGATCAATCTAATTTTTTTGCAAATAATAGTCCTATTATTACATCAAAAAGGGGGATGAATTAATCTTTTAAATTACTTGGTGAAATTTCAATCAAGCATAAAGAGTGAATGGTATCAAGCGTATAAAATTCTTCGTTCACTCTATAAATTTTGTGAATTTAAATTCAGATGTTATTCGTGCTTTCTCTTGTATCTAAATTTTGTAAATATACTCTATTCTAAAAGATGTTATCATTGTTTATATCATTTTCTTTTTGAACTCAAGAATTTTATCATCATCAAAATGGGGGAGATTATTGAACCTAAAAAGTTGATTTTGATGATGCAAAAGTTGAGTTAAAAGTTGACTAAACCATTTGCCTTGAGTTTAAAAGATAAAATTTTAGAAATAAAATAAGAAGGAATCCTTCAGCCACTCACAAAAAAAGATCATCCATCTAAAGCTCCGCATCAAGAAGCAAACTCTAAAAGGACATAAAAATATTTCTTGGAAGCTCACATATAAGCACAGAAGGTTGCATCCTAAGCTACATCAAGAGTCGACCCCAAGCCTGCAATAAATTGACCCCAACACACTGTCGCTGACTCCAACAGACTGCAAGTCGATCCTAGAACAGTCTTAAAGGATAGACAGAAAGCCAAAGAATTCATCATATAGACGAGTCGACCCATGAACTACTCGAGTCGACTCGAGCCCATAAAAAGATGAGTCGACCCCAAAATGGCCATAGAGAAGAGAGAAAGAACTAAGAAAATTACTGCATCAGCAAGTCGACCCATAAAGTTCACGAGCTAACTCCAGTAAAACTAGAGTCGACCCTAGAATGGCTACAGTGGAAAGATAAAAAGTAACAAAAGTTAGTCTGTTAAAGAATCAATCCCTGAAATAAACAAGTCAGCTCCTAGAAATCTTGAGTCAACCTCTAAACCGAGAGAGCTGACTCCACAAGCATCATGACGAAAGACAGAGCATAATAAAAACAGAAGCAAGCTTGAGTTGATTCTTGAAGATCATGGGTCAACTTTTGAAAATCTCAAGTCGACCTTAGAAATCTGCGAGTCAACCTCTCTGCGCCTGATAACTATAATATAATGACTAGTTTTGACCTTAGTGTTCATGGAATATAGAGTAGTGCTTGAAGAAAAAACCTCAAGAGCACTACTACACACTGACACTTATAATGACTGGTCCCTGTATTGAATGGGCTATTCTCAGATTGACGGTTATTGGGTACAAAGAGGTGGTGCTAACAGATTTAGTGAGGCTAAGGCTACAGAGGCTGGACCGAGTGAGCCTGCAACCCCTACAAATGAGCACATTGAGCCACCTTCCCCCATTGAGATGCACTTAGCAGAGGAGCTTGGAGGTGAGGACTTCATGGCTTCCTTTGATTTTTAGCCTCCATATCACAGAGCAGCTCAAGTTAAACCTTTAGATGGATAAGGATCTAGTGAAGTCCGTCATTGAGAAAGTACTGGCTGGATTGATGAGTTTTGGTTTCACTAGCCACCGAGGACAGCAAGCCCCTAAGTCACCACATGGCACTCTACCGACTGATCAGGGATTGGAGCCTCATTTTTTTTTTTGACATAGATAATTACTGAGTTGAGGCATGATGTCTCTGACATTCATTTTCTAGTGACTAGTCAGTACAAAAGGATGGCAGATATTGAGAAGGAGACTAGAAACTTGCAAGCATCCATCATAAGAGATAACAGCGAATTCACTACAAGTGCTCAAAAGGCAATGAAGTTGAATAAAAGTTTCACTAAAGTCATCTTAAAGTTTGTTCCCCCAATGGAAACCTAAGAAGCTAATGAGTTGTTATAGATAGCTTCAGAGTTAAAATAGTTAAAGATGTCTATGTTAAATTCATTACTATGGAGAAAAAACTTCTGCCATCTATGTTCAAAAGATAAGTTGATGTACAAACACTATGTGAAGTATATAACCTAGATGTCAACCACGGAGACTCGAGGCACCCCATCATCCAATACTTGATAAACTCTTCAACCAAGACTAGGAGGAAGGTGTAGTTGAAGGTTATCATTTATATATTGATAGGTGACGATCTATGTAAGAAACAGCCTGATAGACTGTTAGAGATTGGAGCCTCATATTTTTTTTTGACATAGATGATTACTGAGTTGAGGCATGATGTCTCTGACATTCATTTTCTGGTGACTAGTTAGTACAAAAGGATGGCAGATATTGAGGAGGAGACTAAACACTTACAGACATCCATCATAAGAGATATCAACGAATTCACTACAAGTGCTCAGAAGGCAATGAAGTTGAATAAGAGTTTCACTAAAGTCACCTTGAAGTTTGATCCCCCAATGGAAAAGTAAGAAGCTAATGAGTTGGCATAGATAGCTTCAGAGTTAAAATAGCTAAAGATGTATATGTTAAATTCATTACTATGGAGAAAAACCTTCTGCCATCTATGCTCAAAATATAAGTTGATGTACAAGCACTATATGAAGTATATAACCTAGATGTCAACCACGGAGACTCGAGGCACCCCATCATCCAATATTGGATAAACTCTTTAGTCAAGACTAGGAGGAAGGTGAAGTTGAAGGTCATCATTTATATATTGATAGGTGACGATCTGTGTAAGAAACAGCCTGATAGACTGTCAAAGATTAAGCCTTATATTTTTTTTAACACAGATAATTACTAAATTGAGGCATGATGTCTCTGACACTCATTTTATAGTGACTAGTCAATACAAAAGGATGGTAGATATTGAGGAGGAGACTAGACACTTGCAGGCATCCATCATAAGAGATATCAGCGAATTCACTACAAGTGCTCAGAAGGCAATGAAGTTGAATAAAAGTTTCACTAAAGTCACCTTGAAGTTTGATCCCCCAATGGAAAACTAAGAAGCTAATGAGTTGGCATAGATAGCTTCAGAGTTAAAATAGCTAAAGATGTCTATGTTAAATTCATTACTATGGAGAAAAAACTTCTGCCATCTATGTTCAAAAGATAAGTTGATGTACAAGCACTATGTGAAGTATATAACCTAGATGTCAACCACGGAGACTCGAGGCACCCCATCATCTAATACTTGATAAACTCTTCAGCCAAGACTGGGAGGAAGGTGAAGTTGAAGGTCATCATTTATATATTGATAGGTGACGATTTGTGTAAGAAATAGCCTGATAGATTGCTACTATGGTGTATTGGTATGGAAGCCTCCATGTTGGCAATGGGCAAGGTCCATGAAGGAATTTGTGGAACTCATTAGGTAGGTCTAAAGATGCGATGGTTGATCATTAGGCATGAATTATATTAGCCAAAGATATTAGAAGAATGCATAAGGTACGTTAAGGGGTGCCAAACATGTCAAAGACATGAGCTAATATAGAGAGTTACGATGGTGGAGTTACACTGCAGTGTCAAACGGTAGCCATTTAGGAGTTGGGCCATGTACTTGATCAACCAAATTTGTCCAAGTTCATCAGCAAGTTATGAGTTTGTTATTGTGGCTACAAATTATTTTACTAAGTAGGTAGAAGCGGTGCCTACGATATCAGTAAATTAGCCTACCATCATTAACTTCATTAGGCATCTTATAATTTTATAGATTTACCCTACCAAAAACCATTATAACCGATCAAGGGACCATCTTTACTAGTCAAGATGTTATGGCATTTGAGGAGGAGACATGTTTCTGTACCATCCACTCCACATCATATTATCTAAAGGCAACAAATAGGTCAAATCAACCAATAGGCTTTTAGTGGCCAGTACAAGTTTATTGGAGACAAACTAGGAATGTGGCATGAAGTCCTCTTAAGGTGTCATGGGGATACAAGACTTCCAAGACACCGACCACTAGAGCGACACCTTAGTCATTATGTGGTTCTAGTGATGGAATGATTGTTAGATCATACAGGATAGCCCGACAGTTTGAGTTAACAAGCCAAGACTATATACTCAAGCCATCATGGGCAAGTTAGGAGAGTTAGACAAGATGAGGATTGCAATGTTAGACTGATTGCACACACCTAGAAGCTCAAGATCGCTCACTCCTACAACAAGAAAGTTTGGCCAAGTCTTTTTGTGTTGGAGACTTGGTATGGAAAAAGATACTTCCTATTAGGTAGTGAGATCCTAGATTCATGGAGTGGTCTCTGAATTAGGAGGGAGCATACATTATTTATCAAGTCTAACCTAGAGGAGTCTATAAGTTGAGGAGTGTCGATAGAGACGTTCATGGCTGATCCATTAATAGAAAACATTTAAAGAAATACCATCCAACACTTTAGGGAGTACGTATATAAAGGTATAAGACTAAATTTTTTCCATTTCATACTTTCAACTGATACAATTATACATAATAAGAAAAGAGGGAAATGTTGATTAAACTAATCATGCTCTTAAGATTATATTTGCCTCATCCTTCACCCTACTGGCTGGTTGGAACTACTTATTGGCAATTCTTCGTTGATGTCACCTTGAATACCACAAACTTTATCACAATAATAGTAAATCTCAGCAATCAAGCCCACTAAACAAGATATATAAATACAAGTAAAGAGAGATAGGGATAAAGAGATGAAGCCAATATTATGAGGTGGTTCGGCCAAATTCTTGCCTACATCCACCTTCTCCCAAGGATAGCTCCGTCTTGAGGTTCCACTAGTTGTAAAACTCTTTACAACATCCAAGTTGGAAACCACCAACTTGCAACAGCACCATAACCTGAAAACTACCAAGTTGCACTCCCCAATCTAAAACTCTACTAGATTGAATACAAAGCCCACAAGCTTGATACCTCATAAGTTTGTTCTCATAATTACAAACTTTGATTCTCACAAATCTAATAGACAAATAAGCTCACTACACAATTCTCTCACAATAGTAAAATTAGAGCACAATAGAAGCAATATAAGAGCACTATAAGAGAAGATGAGAACTTGGTTGAGAGAATGATGCTTTGACCGAGTGGTGTGCTTTGAGACTTCACCAAAGATTTCTATTTATAGGCTTGAGAGGGCAAGAGACATTGGAGGGCATTTAAGGCTTGATTCCCATCAATCTTCAACCATAAGATATGATTGGTTTGATTGGCTTGATTTCTTCAATCAACACATGCTCAAATTGATCTTATTTTCCATAAGTTAACATAATTTGAATTTTGCACATGTTTGAGTATGGTTGACATGCTTCAGCATGTGGCTTGGACGTTTCTTTCTTGTGACAAGATGATTTCTCAATATGACTAAGATGACACATGACATCATCTAAACCATTCAAGCTTGATTTGGTTGATTTGTTTGTGTTATTCATGCTTTTGATGGAATGGATGAAATTTCTTTCTCTTCAATCAGCAATACACTTTTTTAAAGTTCTCTTACACTCCATTTAGAGAAATTTGATAAATAAAATCAAAATTACTTAGATTTTGCACTCATGGTATCATCTAGATCATTCAAGCTTGATTTAGTTGATTTATTTGTGTTATTCATACTCTTGATAGAATGGACGAAATTTTTTTCTCTTTAATCAGCAAATACACTTTTCCAAAGTTTTCTTACACTCTATTTGGAGAGATTTGACAAATAAAATCAAAATCACTTAGATTTTGCACACATAGCAAAATCAGGTGTAACTAGTGGGCCATTTGGGATATTAATCCCAAATTATCTTTAGGTGGGGCTGTAAATAGGAGAACACACACACCCTTGACAAATAAATATTAGTCAACATAATTTATAATAATATGATAATATAAGGATAGATATGATAGCATAATTTCAAAGTTTACAAAAATCAAATTTAAAACTGGTAGTGTGTAGAGATCTTATTATTTTATATTTGATTTTTATTCAAATTCTATCAATATTAGTATTGTTGGAAAGCTTATTTCAAGAGCTTTCCAGTGATATAAATTTTGTATTTTTTTGAAGTTATTTGGTCGGTCAAATGTCTAAAATATAGAGAGCATATCTTTAAAAAACTTACCAAAAATAGAATTGGACATGTATTTCATATGTGCCCAAGTATATGCATGATTTGTTGCTATATTCCATATTGGAAGAAAATTATTAGGGACAATCCTAATTTAATCATAACCGTTGATCTTTTGATTAATCTCTTGACTCTAAAAGCATACATTAAATCAATCAAATGCAAGTCATAGCATATTGGAGCATACTTTATCTTAATAGGCTGACCGAATCTCATTAGTGGGCAGGCTGACTAATACTACAGATTAGTTTAAAATTATAAGATCATTAAGCCCAAGCAACTTAAATAATTTTTCATAAGATCGAACTAAACACATTGCACACATAATATGTAATATTTGAACCAAATAATTTTGTGATCATTAAAACATTATAACACACATGCATAGTCCTATTTTTCTCAATAGAATCTAAGTTGAGAAAATATGGTTATGATAATATCCCAATTCGGCGATCCAACCAATAGCAAGTTGATTAAAGCAGTTAGATGACTTCGACCAAGACTTAATTTGACTTGCATGACTACTAAAGAATGGTGTAAGGCATGGGAATGGTCAGGAAAAGATGGTGGAGGATGAATATAAACAGTAGACATGGCCAGCTTATAGAGATTAGGTGTGCTTTTCGTGTGCCTTTCCAAGAAGTATGGATAAGATTTCCATTAATGTCAAAATATCTTGAGTAGTTCGCAAGCATCCAATAAACGAAGATATCCACTAGCAAGGAACGCATGGCAATGATTCTAATTAGGGGATCAAAAAAGGAATGGGCACAATGCCAAGAAAAAGGTAATAATGATATCAACAAATCGAAAGAAAATTAGTTAGCAAAACAAGGCCTTAATTACAGGATTTTCAGATGAACAACTACCGAGGATATGGTGACAGATGGACAAGATATGGGAGGCATTTTTACACCTCTTCATGACAACTTATCTGATTGCCCTAGATCTATGCCACATCAATAAATCTAATGAAAGGGACAATTTTGAGTAGATTGTCACCTGACATTTGATAGGCCGAATGATCATAAGGAGCATAAAAGTGCATGCCAAATGACACTAGGACATTATTTCTGGAGTCAACTCGTTCCATTAATGATAACAATCTTTGGCCTAATGATAGTGGTCTTGCAACATGGGGAAGTGTGTGAGCTGTCGTTGGAATAAGAAAAAAGTTTCGTGGGATGTAAATATTGGAACTAGTATGAATACTTGGAGAATGAACATGGATGCACTACAAGAAAATGGGGTTTTACCGACCCTTTTGTGCCGATGCCTTTTACAAGCGTCGGCGATTTTCGGTCCAACCCGAACATATGCCGACGCTTTCTAAAAGCGTCGGCCATAGACGATGCTAATTAGCGTCGTGGTAGATTCTGGCCTAAGACGACGCGTATACGCGTCGTCAGAACTCAAATTCACAACAAAAAACAAACGGGTTGTTCTCCTCCTCATTCTGCATCCTGATCTCAAGCCCTAGCTCCTCTCCTCCTTCCTCCTCTCCGGCAACGAACTGCCCACCCTTGTCCTCTCCGGCGCCGAGCAACGTCTGACGGCAAGGTCTTCTCCTCCTCCCTCCTCTCCGACGACGAGCGGCCGACCCTTATGCTCTCCGGCGCCGAGCGACGTCCGACGGCAAGCTCCGCTCCTCCTTCCTCCTCTCCGGCATTTTATTGCAGGTGAGTTTTTTCCCCAACCCCCTCCCTGACTAGGCAAGGGCGAAGGGCTTCTTGCCTAGTCAGGGACTCTGTAACCCTAATTTTTTGAAGAATTGGAATGGGGGGAATAATGGATGATCTGAGGAAGGAGAGATCGGCAAAGAAGCGGCTGAATTTGGAAGGGGAAGAAGATATCACGGAGAAGACGAAAAAGAAGAAGGAGAAGAATAACAAGTCTGGTGAGTTGGCTGGCCAGGAAGGGAGACCAGAAGAACCCATTCGAGAGAAGAGAAGACTTGAGAAGGTGGTGATGTTTTTGATATATGTATTTTTTATTTCAGTAGTAAAAATTTCTGGGTTTTATTTGTTGTTGACCTACTTTTTCATTTTGTTCCACAGGAGAGGAGGGCTAATCTGGAGCAAATTCATGCTGAATCTCAGGGATTGTTGCGCGGTATATGCAATCCGGTTTCTCCTTTTCTTTTTCCAGTTTGTTTAGTTCGATTTTCACCCTAAAGTCCAGAAGACCTAAAATATCGTATCTTTATTATTATATCTACATTGTGCCTTTTAGTCAGTAAGACGAAGATGAAAAGCTAATAATTTTCTTTTTATCTTTTTCATTTTGAGGCAGAAACTAGAGATGCTTCATTTAAACCTGTGCCTCTTGTTCAGAAGCCGATATCATCTGTTTTGGAGAAGATCAGGCTAAGAAAGTTGGAAGTATCAAAAAAGTGAGTCATCAAATCCATTTTTGCTATTATGTAAATACCAAATTTTGCAATATGCATGTCAAATGCTGGAAAAAAGTAAACTATTGGAAATTAGCACTGATTGCAGACCTAGCATTCTCTATCATTTTGATTCTATTGCTGATACTGATTGTTCTGCGGCTGAGATGTCTCACGTCTCTGATCTATCTGGGTCTAATAATGGGAAGGAAAACAATGAGACATCAAAAATGGTACGTCGATCTCCTTCCTCCCCAAAAGTGCTATGTCTCTGTATGTCTTTTTCAAACATTTCTTTATGTGTGAGAAAGCATGAAAAGTTGTTTTCTGTAAACTACTTTCCCGAGAACTATCAATATCATAGAAGTAGTTGTATAGTTGCAGGATGATGCTGTCCAAGCTATGGATGGTGACAACAGTGCAAGTTTTCTGAGCTGCCATGAGAATGTTACCTATAGCAAGGTTATCAATTGTGTTGGTGGATCTCAGTTTGTTTATCCGCCTTATGTCAGTTTGTTTTCCTATTAGAAGACACTAAATAGCATGTTCGAATCAAATGGCTGTACTTCATATACGTGCTAGAAATTTTTACTTCACGCTATTGAGCTTTATTTTAATGTGCACATCATCCTCAGATTTATTGCTCTTTTGTAGCATTAAACATCACTTTTATTTTGAAGGTGATAGGTGAATTTATCATACTAAAGAGGAGGTACCATTGTTTATATTATTTCCTGATAATAGTGTTATGCAGTAGGATGAGTTAATATAATGGTCTAAAATTTAATAGAACCAGCTAGTGTATGTACAGCAATGCCAGTGAAGTAACATTATCATTGACTGCAATAAAGACTGATGATAAAGAAGTTTCATGAGACATGGTATACAGAACAATCGAGAGATGGTTAAAGATATATTTACGAGTTATAATCAGATATGCAATATAGAGACTCTTCTAAAATGTCATGTCAAGTAAACTTCCCTTAAGACCTGGGGGAATATGTAAGATGGCAACAAGGTATGCGTGTTGTATGATTCAAAATGTTGAGCAATAGAGAAAGTCCAAGCATGTAAGGTGAGCATGTCTGAGCTGAGATTATTGAGGTGAGGGAAATTTAGCGGGCATTATCAATTATTGGAAGAACTCTATCTGCTTTTGATGAGGATAATCTTATTCCATGCTTTGGATTCGGAGATGGTTAGTGTCGCTCTAGCTTGTAGAAAAAGGTCTACTTAATTTTTCTACAAATTTCAAGGCTACCTTTCTAAAACTGTCTGGGGATTCTTGTTATTGTTTCTATATTGCAGCATCAGGAGGTATTCAGTTTTATCGAGAGAACCGACCATGTAATGGCTTTGAGGAAGCACTACAATGATATAAAGAATTAGTTCCACATCTTCGATTAGCTGATCTGTACGATGCTCTTACTTACATGCTATTTTTTTGTCAACCTCATATGGATCATTGTGAAGTTCCTATTTGGTCATGACTCTGGACCTTCTTGACAGGACCAACATCCTTTGCACCAATAATTAAAATAGCCATCGGGATTGTAGATAATAGTGGTGGCCAATATCATGTTCTTCTTATAATAGCAGATGGACAGGTCAGCTATTTAAAATGCTTCTCTTTTCAATTTTTCGTTGTTATTTTTCCTATTCGTAGATTTTTATTTTATGCAATAAAGAGCACTAATTTGAGATAGTAAAGCCTTTTTATTTGTTTTTTAATCATATATTTACTATTAATTATTCTGACTTGCATCTCTTATGTTGGTACTTGGTAGTGATTACCCGCTGTCAATAGTTCCATCAAAGAGCTCTCTAGAAGAGAAACAAGTAAATAAATTAATTTACATATATGGTTTTCCCTTTTTTTTGCAGATTCCTGAGACTTCAAAAGCTCATAGAGATGATGATAATGGAGCTGAATCCCGTCCTTGATACCTTCTAGACTGGTTTTTATGGAGTTTGATATGTATATGTTTCTTATTTTGCAAAGTACATTGTAATTCTAAGATATGACAATTTAAATATTTCGAATGATTGGAATGTTTGTGTCAATGTAAATGTAATACTGGTTCATATTATTATAATGTGTTTTTATAATTTACATTCGTATTTTTATTTTTTTTTAAAAAATAGCAATTCCGACGCTTTAAAGCGTTGGTAAATAAAAGTTGTGCACGCCTACGCCGACGCTTTAAAGCGTCGGTAAACTGAACGACTACGCCGACGCTAAAAAAACGTCGGCAAAAAACATTTGCCAACGCTTTAAAGCGTCGGCGAAAACCCAGAACTAGGCATGCTTTGGGCTTTCCTGACGCTTTAAAGCGTCAGCGAATGTCGTTTTTGCCGACGCTTTTATTAGTGTCGGAAAAGCCCTGTTTTTGCCGACGCTTTTACGACGCTTCTGTTTGCGTCGCGGGAACTTCAGCCGACGCTTATAAGTGTTGGTAAAGATTATAAAAAGCATCGGAAAAGATGAATTTTCTTATAGTGACGGTCATAATTTTGAAGGACCTATAGTTAACCGTTTATAGTTATATTGTATAAATAATGATATGTAATTGGAAGAAAAAAAAATTTGGCCAATGAAATACCAATCATTATCTTTATCTTTACCTTTAACCTATCCCTACATTTATCTTTAATTTTTTTGCTTTCGTTGCCTTGTTTTAATATAGTTGATCCATTGCTGTAATCATAGAATCATTGCCCTAACTACAACCTACCTCCTCTTCTTTCGAGCAAGAAGTATCATAGTAGTGAAAGTTCTTAAAGGTCAAGGCATTAGGACTTGCATTACTAACCCTTCATCCCTATTTCCTTTTAGTTATCAATGGCATGCCTTTGCATTCTTATGAACCTATCACACGTCATTGATCCGTCCCAGCAAAGAATCCATCAGCCGCCAAATAGAAATTGAAATTATTTGATATTAGATTTTTGACATCCAAATGTAATCTAACGATATGAGAACTACCACTATGTTATATATTGATGGTATAACGACCCTCAGTACACAAGCTTGGATAGCACTTACACCATTCTAGTATGTTGGCTATAACTTCCTTGTCCAAGTTCCAATAGAGGTGATTCAAGATATGTCAAGAAAATAGTTTAATCCTAAACATAATAAAAGTAGTTTAAGCTTTATATTCCACTTGTGCTAATCATACTGATGTCATTATCTATATTGATGTGTATTGAACTACTCATATCATTGAAATTTGGCCTTTTATAGACTTCTTTACAAAGTTTAAGCTCATTAGGTATTTGCAAGTCAAATATAACTTTACATCCTCTCTCAGATTGGTCTAGGAGTAGTTCTGAGGTTACCTAAAGGCCTAGTGATAGTGAAAGGCGCCATTTGATTTTTAATATTATTCTAACATAAAATTTAATATATTTATGATATATCTATAACAACCCAGAATCTTATCCAAAAAAACTAATCAGAAGGTATTATTTGGGTTCCTTGGCCTTGTATAAATATTTAAAATCTTTTTAATGCACAACTGATGTGGGACAAAATACATGCCTGCATAGGCTCTCACATATTCTCCCTGTTTAAGCATCGGTGCTCTCGCCAAGCTATGGAACTGAACCAATCAAATCCAATTAGAAACAACATGATTGGTCTATGCTTAGCTCTAAAAGGGGTGGCCATAGGTTGGGTCCAGTTTGATAATATTTTAGCTGTCAGCCTGTCACACCCCTCTACATTAATTCATGATTTGAGACATGGCAAACTCCACATACTCATGAGATATTTCCCCCACCTCTCCCTCCCTCATCCCTTATTTGTATATATTTTTATCTCTAATCTCATAAAAAAATGTGAGGCCAAATACTATACTCTAGTGATAGTTCTTAACTAAATACATAAATAAATAAATAAATAAACTAAATGATTAGTATTTGAAAACAACTCAAAATTTCATGAAAGAGAAGCTTTGGTAGCTAGCTAGTCAATCTCAATTGAATAGTCTCAAATAGAAATAAAATGTACTACTCCACAACTAATTTGTTAGGATCCCTCATATGCCATGAAAATTTCGAAATAATTTTCAGATTGCAGCGGAAAACATATGCGGGATCCGTTCATCGCATGAACGTATTTAAAACCTTTCGTTTGTAGATAAATTAGAATTAAATTATTTAAAATCATTTTTAAAATCATTAAGAAGATCAGATCTTCACCTTATGCGGGTAGATGGTCTCCGCAAATCTGATTTACCTGGTATTTGATGAAGGTTCAGTGGAAGCCGCACACGCGTCCGGCCTCTACAGGTATCCACACGAAGTATTGAACCGATCGAAGCCTTCGTATCTCCCCGGGGTGCTAGCTCCCTTGCAAAGACAACTCTTGATGGCTGATATCCTCCCTTCTGCAATTAACTCTTGATTGTTTTTGACAGGAAGAACAAAGATAAAGGGAGAAGATGATAACACCCTTTGCAGCCTTTTCTATCGTTCTTGCGGTGGAAGAAGGAATCAAGGAGGAGGAGCCCACAACACCACCACCTTTTTTTTTTTATGGCTTGCGGCTGATAACAAGAGGAGAATGGAGGGGCTTCACGGCACAAAAGGAGAGGGTAGAAAAAACTTCACGGCAGCCCCCTTTTTATTCCTTTTTTAAGATAAAGTTGGAGCTCCTAAAATTTAGGAGCTCCATTCTTATCCATTATTCAAGAGGAGGGGCGTGGGCCCCTCCTCCTTTTCTTCCCGTGAAATGCCAAGGGAGGGGTGTACGCCCCTCCCTCCTTATGTTACATCATGCACGCCTCCACTTGATCTAATCAAGTGGAGGTTAGGGGCTTAATCTTAGGAGGTTTAGTCTCTTTCAAAAAGGACTAAGTGCACCCCTTTCTTTTTTTTTTAGAAATCCTATTCCAAGTAGGACTCTAATTTAATTTGAAATCCTAATCCAATTAGGACTTCATGAATCTCACTCCAAGTAGGACTCATGATCAAGTCCAATTAATTAAATCTAATTAATTAAATTGCAATCCGATTGCAATTATTTCTTTTTCCAACCACTAACTCTTAGCGAGTTATCCATTTATCAATCTAATTGATTATTTGAGATTCCTAATCACATTCAACCATCGGATCAGTCAATACCTCCAATGTGTGTGACCCCATAGGTTCTATTCTGACTGGTAGTGAGATATATTGCGATCTCTATCACAATATCATTGAAAACTCCTTTCAATGGGTTGAAACAATTCCAACTCAACTCATCAGGGTTCATCGACCATTAAGATGATCCCTGTGAGTCTCACCATCCACCAGTGACACCTAGCAGTATGTAGTGGCTACCCAGTAGAACAGAATGATGAACCTCTAGGTGCAGTTATCGTATGATACAGTCCTTCTATCATGGATCCCTACAGACCGGAGGTCATGGATAACTCGTCAAACCCCATCGTCTGTCATATGTCTAGATTTATTTGACTTGAGTTCGATAGTGGAAAACTCTTTCTCCACTGTATTTACTGCCCTAGCCAAGGTCTTAAAACTCAGTCTAATAAATCACATAGGATCTCTCCTCTTCTATCAAGGTCGATAGATTCCATGTAAGTGCATACCCTACTCCTACAGTGAACCTACTACAGCCAATCTACACAACAAGGACCCATATGACTAGAGACCATGTATATGTGCAGTCAAATTATAATAACCTCACTGTGAATAGCCGAAGCACCGCAGGTCAAAGGACCAGTCACACTACTGCAACATCAAGCAAGTCACTGACGAGTGGATAGACATCCAAGTGATTTCTTGTCTTGGTCACGCTCAGTACCCTTGTTCTCTAACAAGCACCTGCACTCTCACTTCAGTGTCCCTACACTGTGGACTCGAGTCTTGTCCATCCATAAGGAAAGCGATCTGTGTACTGATCGGATCGATCACTGTCCTCGTGATGATCCATTGATCAGGAGCATTTAGAAATTAATCACCAATGATACATGGCTCAAATTCTCAACTCTTGAGAATATGTATCATCATCTTATTAATTTCTTGGACGATTCATAGACACATAAACAATATGAATGAAAAGATGCCCTTTTATTATTCAATAATAATAAAGTCAAGTACAAATTTATGTCCCAGAATAAATAATGTGTCTGCCAGATTGGCTTCTAGGGCATACATCTAACAATCTCTCACTTGCACTAAAGCCAATCAGCCATATATCTAAGTCCCATCTTCTCAAGGTGGGCTTCAGTCTTCTGCTAACTTAGCTGTTTAGTGAGCGGGTCTGCCACGTTGTCCGCAGAGTCTACTCTCTGTACCTCGACATATTTCTTCTCGAGATAGTCGCGTATGAGGTGGAAACGCCGCTCTATGTGCTTAGACTTCTGATGAGACCTTGGCTCCTTAGCGAGAGCTATGGCGCTATTATTATCGCAATAGAGTGTGATGGCATCTGATGGCATTACATCTAGCTCTGCAATGAATTTCTTGAACTAGAAGGCTTCCTTTGCAGCTTCAGAGGCGGCGATATACTCAGCTTCCATGGTAGAATCAGCAATGATCGGTTGTTTGGAACTCTTCCAATTTACCATACCACCATTGCACAAGAACACATATCCAGATGTAGACTTTCTATCATCAATATCAGTCATAAAGTCTGAATCTGTGTATCCTTCTACCTTTAACTCCGATGCTCCTCCAAAGACCAAGAACAAATCTTTAGTTCTTCTTAAGTACTTAAGAATGTTCTTCACAGCTGTCCAGTGCTCTTCGCCTGGATTCGACTGATATCTGCTAGTGACACTCACAGCAAGGGCTATATCAGGTCGTGTACATAGCATGGCATACATGAGGCTCCCTATTGCAGAAGCATAAGAAATCCTGCTCATGCGTTGAATCTCTTCAGATGTGTTGGGGCACATCTTTTTGGAGAGATGAATCCCATGCCTAAGGGATAATAGACCCCTCTTGGAGTTTTCCATACTGAACCTCTTCAGTACCTCCTCTATGTACATCTTCTGTGATAGGCCAAGCAACCTCTTAGATCTATCTCTATAGATCTTAATCCCCAAAATGTAGGATGCTTCCCCAAGATCTTTCATGGAGAACTCTTTTGACAACCAGACCTTGACCGAGGTTAGCATGGGAACATCATTCCCAATCAAGAGGATGTCATCCACGTACAGTACGAGGAACACGACAGCACTCCCACTAACCTTCTTGTAAACACACGGTTCCTCTTCGTTCTTGATGAAATCAAACGATCTGATTGCATCATTGAAACGAGTATTCCAGCTCCGAGATGCTTGCTTTAGTCCATAGATGGACCTTTGCAACTTGCAGACCTTGTGATCTCCATCACTGGAAGTGAAACCCAAAGGCTGCTCCATATAGATATCTTCATCAAGATATCCATTCAGAAAAGCAGTTTTCACATCTATCTGCCATATTTCATAATCATGAAACGCTACGATGGCAAGCAATGTTCGAATGGATTTTAGCATGGCTACAGGTGAAAAAGTCTCCTGATAGTCAATGCCTTCGCGCTGACTATACCCTTTCGCCACTAGCCTTTCTTTATAGGTCTCTACCTTCCCATCCGAACCTATCTTCCTTTTATAGATCCATTTGCATCCAATAGGTACTATACCTTCTGGTGGATCTACTAAGGTCCAGACTTGGTTGGAATACATGGAGTCTATCTCTGACTTCATGGCTTCCAGCCATTTCTCGGAATCGATATCTGATATCGCCTCGTTGTAGGTATTGGGATCCTGTACATGTTCCCTATCTCCCATGAGAAACATTTCCTCGGTGTCCTCTACTAGTATACCTAAGTATCTATCGGGAGGATGGGAGACCCTACTATATCTACGAGGTGGAGGAGGTACTATGTGTACTGGCTCTATGTGAATAGGTTCTATAGGATCCATTACTCGTTGCTTTTCAGAGACTTTCTCTTCAAGCTCAATTTTCCTCCCACTGCCTCTATCAAGGATAAACTATTTTTTCAGGAAGACGGCATGTCGGCTCACAAACACATTGTGATCCTCTGAGATGTAAAAATTGTATCCTAATGACTCTTTAGGATATCCAATGAAACGAGCACTTATGGTCCTAGGCTCTAACTTGTCCGCCTGTAGTCGCTTGACGTGGGCCGGACATCCCCAAATCTTGAGATGACCAAGACTCGGCTTCTTACCATGCCATATGTCATACGGTGTGGTAGGAACGGATTTAGAGGGAACTCTATTCAATAAATAAATCACGGATAATAAGGCATCTCCCCAAAGAAACATAGGTAGATCAGTGAAGCTCATCATGGATTGGACCATATCCAATAGAGTCCGATTCCTCCTCTCTGACACCCCGTTGAGTTGAGGTGTACCCGGAGGCGTCCATTGTGAGACTATGCCATTCTCCTTGAGATAGTCCCGGAATTTCCCACTAAGGTATTCTCCTCCTCGATCTGATCGAAGAACCTTAAGGGTTTTTCCGATCTGTTTTTCTACTTCATTTCTGAACTCTTTGAACTTTTCAAAAGACTCAGATTTGTATCTCATAAGATACACATACCCATATCGTGAATAGTCATCGGTAAAGGTAATGAAGTATGAATAACGACCCCTGGCTAGCACATCGAATGGGCCACATATATCAGTGTGTACCAGGGTAAGTATTTCAGTGGTCCTTTCCCCATGTCCTACAAAAGGTAATCTAGCCATTTTTCTTTGAAGACAGGACTCACAAACTGGATATGACTCGGAAGTCAATGGGCCAAGAAGCCCATCTTTCTCCATTTTGTTCATTCTATCCTCTCCAATATGGCCAAGCCTGAGGTGCCACAAATACTTCTGGTTTATCTCATCTCTGGATCTTTTAGATCCTTTGGCACTCACTACTTGCTCAGACATATTCACAGACACATCAATATGCAAGTGATAGAGACTGTCAATCATAAAACCACGTGCAACTAATTTATTTCTGAAATAAATAGAACAGCAGTCTTTATCAAATGTCATAACATGACCATCCTGTGCTAAACATGAAACAGAAATCAAATTTCTGCTAGCAGCAGGGACATAATAACAGTCTCTAAGTAATAAACTAAATCCAGACGGTAATCGCAGAGGATAGGTGCCCACAGCTACAGCAGCAACTCTCGCCCCGTTGCCAACCCGAAGGGTCACTGCACCTTCCGCCAGCCTCCTACTTTTCTTTAGACCCTGCATGGTAGTGCACAAATGAGCACTAGAACCAGAATCTATAACCCAACTAGAAGTAGAAGAAACCGTAAGGTTAGTTTCAATCACGAGCAAGTCTAGCATACCTTCAAAAGGTGTGTCCTTTTTGTTCTTCAGGCTCTCGAGGTATGAAGGGCAGTTTCTTTTCCAGTGGCCGTCGACGTTGCAGTGGAAATATTTTCCTTTGTCATCGGCCTTTTTCTTATGAACTTCCTTCTTAGGCTTTTTGTCTTTCTTGTGCTTTTTTGCAGGCTTCTTTTTCTTCCAAGTAGACTTTCTCTTGGAACCAGAAGTCAGCTCAGCAGCAAGAACAGAGCCCCTTGAACCTTTCAAGGCCCCTTCAGCAGTTACCAACATATTCAACAATTCGGTCTTAGTGCATTCAATTTTATTCATATGGTAGTTTACTATAAACTGACCAAATGAATCAGGAAGGGATTGCAGGATCAGATCTATCTGCAGTTCCTTATGCATGGACATACCGAGCTTCTCAAGCTCCTCGAGGTCCTTGATCATAGTCAGACAATGATCATGGACAGACTGCCCCTCGCGCATCTTTGCCTTGAAGAGCCTCTTGGACACTTCAAAGCGTGCAGTGCGGCTCTGCTCACCATACAACTCTTGCAGATGAGCTAGTATTTCCCTAGCAGTCTTCATGTTCTCATGCTGGCATTGAAGTTCATTAGTTATGGATGCCATGATGTAGCACTTGACCCTAATGTCGGCATCTGTCCACTTTTGATGCGTCTCACGCTGATCATCAGTAGGACGTGCTGGTAACCTAGGGATATCATTCTCGAGCACATACCCTAGTTTCTCACAATTCAGAACAATTTTCAGGTTTCTAAGCCAGTCTTTATAGTTGGTTCCGGTCAGTCGATTGGTCTTAAAGATACGGGTCAAAGGGTTTGAAGCTGACATTGTGATCTGTAGAGAGTAAAGATTCTAGTTAGACTTTGTACTTGAACTTAATTTGTTCTAGGGACTTTTAAAACAAATATGCTCCCACTATTTTCTCGAATCCCTCATACTCCCCTGATGGAGAAACGAAAAATCTACGCGACTAGGATTTTTAGTGGGTACTGCGGTCTCACCGATTTACATGCCGCCTCACCTAACAGTTATTGGTGACATATAAATGGATGAGTGTACAACTCTTGCACAATACTTCTCAAGCATATTGCAGTGGTACTTGGTCTCTAAGTGATGAAGACCTCACCTAACAGTTATTGGCCCCATTACTTAGTTAAGTCGGACCCACCGTATAACCGCAGAAATAAAGTCGTCATTGGGTCCTCACCTAACAGTTATTGGTGCCCAACCCCACCTTTACCCCACAACATCTCATGTCTAATAGAGAGGTCCAGTCCTCCGATGTAACTTGCCCACTGTGTCCAGCCGAGACAAATCAACACCGAAAAGACCTTAGCAGCTCTACTACGGTAGAAGACCTATGGACTTAATATTGCATAATCAAGTCTTAGTGTTTGCAACTTGAGTTCTTCATAAGAGGTAATCGAACAATTGGCCAGGTAAGCAGGTGGGAGGCTCCCCTTACTCGGAGAGTAAGGTTCTAATTAAGTAACCACCTTATAGGCTTGCCTAGACACCAATTAGATCAATTAATCAAATATGACTAACTCATGTTGGTTCACTCTCGACTGATTAGGGAGGTTTATATTTAGGTCTCACTCGATCGCGTATTCACGTCTCATGCAAATATAAATCTACCCGCATAGACAAAAGCATTAAACATCCAGGCATTTATCAAAATAAAATTAAATGGTGATGATCATGGATCCAGGATGGGGTCATTTTACAAGCACATGTACGTCAATTGGTTTGATCGTCTTCAACTCTTGACTCGATCTTGATCCCTTAGGTCTAATTGTGATCAACTCCTTGATCCATCTTCATTCAACCCTTGATCTCGATCCGCGCATGTTGAGCTTGTTGATGTACATATCGATCAACCATCGACGTGCAACACACATCACAGATTACATCCCAGATTGCTTTAAAAATAAATAAAAATAAAATAATAAATTACAACCCTTTTTCATGAGACACGCAGGTCTCTAATACATGAATTTAAGATGCACGCAGGCATCTGAAAATTAAAATTACATGCATCACAGAACATCGCAGAACATTTCAGCACATTCAAAGGGTCCATTCATGATCATCACCATACGCATCACATGCATAAAAATTATTTTCAGATCTGTAATTTAATTGATTATTCCATCTCATGACTTGCTGATCATGCTAGATTTGACTCTAAACATTTGTAATCACATTATCAAAGCATTAGAATCATTAATCTAAGCATCTAAATATTAGTATGCAGAAAAATCAGCAAGCTGAAAATTCTGCATACATAAATTTCAGCAAGCATAATCCAAAAAATTTCAGATCTAAAATGCCTTGAAAAATTTAATTCTAATCTTAATCTACATTACCATGGCTCTGATACCACTGTTAGGATCCCTCATATGCCATGAAAATTTTGAAATAATTTTCAGATTGCAGTGGAAAATATATGCGGGATCCGTTCATCGCATTAACGTATTTAAAACCTTTCGTTTGTAGATAGATTAGAATTAAATTATTTAAAACCATTTTTAAAATCATTAAGAAGATCAGATCTTCATCTTGTGCGGGTAGATGGTCTCCGCAAATCTGATTTACGTGGTATTTGATGAAGGTTCAGTGAAAGCCGCACACGCGTCCGGCCTCTACAGGTATCCACACGAAGTATTGAACCGATCGAAGCCTTCGTATCTCGCCGGAGTGCTAGCTCCCTTGCAGAGACAACTCTTGATGGCTGATATCCTCCCTTCTGCAATCAACTCTTGATTGTTTTTGAGAGGAAGAACAAAGATAAAGGGAGAAGATGATAACACCCTTTGCAGCCTTTTCTATCGTTCTTGCGGTGGAAGAAGGAATCAAGGAGGAGGAGCCCACAACACCACCACCTTTTTTTTTTTTTATGGCTTGCGGCTGATAACAAGAGGAGAATGGAGGGGCTTCACGGCACAAAAGGAGAGGGTAGAAAAAACTTCACGGCAGCCCCCTTTTTATTCCTTTTTTAAGATAAAGTTGGAGCTCCTAAAATTTAGGAGCTCCATTCTTATCCATTATTCAAGAGGAGGGGCCTTCCCGTGAAATGCCAAGGGAGGGGTGTACGCCCCTCCCTCCTTATGTTACATCATGCACGCCTCCACTTGATCTAATCAAGTGGAGGTTAGGGGCTTAATCTTAGGAGGTTTAGTCTCTTTCAAAAAGGACTAAGTGCACCCCTTTCTTTTTTTTTAGAAATTCTATTCCAAGTAGGACTCTAATTTAATTTGAAATCCTAATCCAATTAGGACTTCATGAATCCCACTCCAAGTAGGACTCATGATCAAGTCCAATTAATTAAATCTAATTAATTAAATTGCAATCTGATTGCAATTATTTCTTCTTCCAACCACTAACTCTTAGCGGGTTATCCATTTATCAATCTAATTGATTATTTGAGATTCCTAATCACATTCAACCATCGGATCGGTCAATACCTCTAATGTGTGTGACCCCATAGGTTCTATTCTGACTGGTAGTGAGATATATTGCGATCTCTATCACAATATCATTGAAAACTCCTTTCAATGGGTTGAAACAATTCCAACTCAACTCATCAGGGTTCATCGACCATCAAGATGATCCCTGTGAGTCTCACCATCCACCAGTGACACCTAGCAGTATGTAATGGCTACCCAGCAGAATAGAATGATGAACCTCTAGGTGCAGTTATCGTATGATACAGTCCTTCTATTATGGATCCCTACAGACCGGAGGTCATGGATAACTCGTCAAACCCCGTCGTCTGTCATATGTCTAGATTTATTCGACTTGAGTTCGATAGTGGAAAACTCTTTCTCCACTGTATTTACTGCCCTAGCCAAGGTCTTAAAACTCAGTCTAATAAATCACATAGGATCTCTCCTCTTCTATCAAGGTCGATAGATTCCATGTAAGTGCATACCCTACTCCTACAGTGAACCTACTACAGCCAATCTACACAACAAGGACCCATATGACTAGAGACCATGTATATGTGCAGTCAAATTATAATAACCTCACTGTGAATAGCCGAAGCACCGCAGGTCAAAGGACCAGTCACACTACTGCAACATCAAGCAAGTCACTGACGAGTGGATAGACATCCAAGTGACTTCTTGTCTTGGTCACGCTCCGTACTCTTGTTCTCTAACAAGCACCTGCACTCTCACTTCAGTGTCCCTACACTGTGGACTCGAGTCTCGTTCATCCATAAGGAAAGCGATCTGTGCACTGATCGGATCGATCACCGTCCTCGTGATGATCCATTGATCAGGAGCATTTAGAAATTAATCACCAATGATACATGGCTCAAATTCTCAACTCTTGAGAAT
The DNA here is from genome assembly GCF_051530095.1 of Phoenix dactylifera. Lineage (NCBI taxonomy): Eukaryota > Viridiplantae > Streptophyta > Magnoliopsida > Arecales > Arecaceae > Phoenix > Phoenix dactylifera. The sequence continues at coordinate 15,067,116 of NC_143195.1, forward strand.
ATGTATCATCATCTTATTAATTTTTTGGACGATTCATAGACACATAAATAATATAAATGAAAAGATGCCCTTTTATTATTCAATAATAATAAAGTCAAGTACAAATTTATGTCCCAGAATAAATAATTTGTCTGCTAGATTGGCTTCTAGGGCATACATCTAACATAATTTACGTATATTTCCTTTTGATGAGGTTTTATGTAATTTTTGTTTATCTAATTAGATTAAAATAGAATTAATTTGAAATATAAACTTCAAGAATTTTTCATAATGACTATAAAACAATCAAATTACACCATTTTCTTTGTTTTGTCAAAATTTGGTCCTCATCATATTGAAGCCCCTAGAAAATTAACTGAGTTCTTGTATTATAGAGTTCAAATTGTAAAATCTAGTCAAGTTGATTTTATAGTGTTTTGATCTAAGTTGGTTTGAATTTTAGATTCATTTAATTTCCATCGGGCTGACCAAATAATTATGGTAAATCAAGCTAATAGGTCAAACCAATTAGATTAAACCAAAGTCTAATCTAGGTTAAGTAATTTTTATAAACTAAATAGGGTCAAGCCAGTATGTGATCGAATTTGATGAACAAGGATTAGTTTGTTTCATAGATTCAACATCTTCATATCTGATTCATGATGAGGAAATCCAACCGGCCCACCATCCTGCACTATAATTTCTTTTCTTATCATAACTTTGGGTGGCCCAACTACTATCCATTTATCGATGCAAATAGGTGACGACATGTTGGATTTTCATATAGGGTAACTTAGAAGAATTCTAGCCGGTTATTACCAAGTCCTACATAAGTTTAATTTACTTTAGTGAGCGTGTTCCTTTTTTGATCTTTTGTATTCCTCAAACCTTCTAACCATCCAATGTTATAAAATCAATGGTCATGATTAGGTTTGACTACCTTAAAGGATTAAAATCCAATATTTTTATCTAATCTAGTTTTGTTAACCATATCTACTAGTAAATTTTGGTATCTTTAAAAGTTAGGGGCAGAAGGATAGAGAATATATATTTGAACTATTTTTGTTCCATCATGTAGAACTATCAAATCCTACTCACCATATTTTGGATGCCATGTGTACTCAACACATGGGTCCTAATTAAGAAATGCCATTCCATGTACCGCATGAGGCCATCTTATCATAGCTATCACACCTATCATGGATGGATGGCTATGAGTAAAAAACCGTCCCACTTCCATTCTCCTTATGGGGCCTTTGATATAGGGTGATCTATCTAGGATCAAAGATGATCTGGGTGGAGGTGATGAGATCACCATATTTAGTTGCATCCCAATAATCCTACACGGTAGTGATTTCAGATAACCCTACTTCTCAATTCACTGCCCAAATTGGTGATGGAAACTCCGCCTTTGAGGATGGGAATCCATGATCACCCCAACACAATGATCGTGGACTAAAATATGATGAGGAAAATGTCCTTAGTAATCCCACACATCTTTCATGGGAAGGCACTCCATCCTCTCAAACAAATGAAGTTCATGCCTAGGAAGGAAAGTGGAGTTGCAATTTTTGGCCATCATCTCCATGAAAGGAAATGAACTTTATCCTCTCCACAGAAGAGAAGAAACTCGAGGAAGAGAAAGAGAAGAGACCATCCCCTTTTTAGCCGCAGAGATTAGGACGAGGGGTGTCTTTTTTTTGAGCTTCGTTCTATTCTTTGATTAGGAGGAGGAGAGACCAAGGAAGAGGAGAGGGAGAGGGAGAGGAAGAGGAAGTGTCGTCCTCTTTCTTTGTAAGGCATGCTCACATCTGGGGTGGAGAATGGTTTATTTTAGGATCAATTTTTTTTTTCTTTATTCTTGATGATGTAGAAGATGATTATAGTTGCAAGACAGAGAGATTTTTGGTGATTTTTTTTTTAAAGAAATGTAAATTTTTATTGAGGTATAAGAGTAATCTATTTCATAGATTTGATTTGCTCGACTTTTTTTTATCAAGATCAATTTTTGCTTGTTGGACGCATTTTTGAATTAACATTATTATTACTGTTGCTATCATTTTTACTACTATATTTTTGTCTAGGATGAGTTTTTTATTCATACAAGCCACTAGAAAATCTATTATGGACACAGGGAAACAAATAAGATTAAACCAATTATGATGCCTTCTTTATAATGTTTCCACTCCTGGTAAACAATTAAATTATGTGATACACTGACCAAGATATATGCTACAGGATATGTCTTCTGAGAAATGGTTTTTCTTCTTGATGAGAATGACATGTCTTTGTTGCAAGGACCATTAGGCAATTATTAAGAAATATAGGTAAAATATAAGTAAATTAAGTGATAAGACTCAATTAAAAAAAAGAATAATTTGGGATATTGTTATATATTATTCAACAACCAACATATATCTATTGTCTTCTTACTAAAGTAAGAAAAACTATAATATAGCATATTTGGGGATCATACATGTGCAGTACATGATGATTTAAGAAAAAAATATTAAAAAAAGAGAAGAGAGGTGATAGGCTGTGGAATTGGAAAAGGTATAGAGGAGGAAGAAGGAGATAAGAAAGAATATTAGAAGAAAGGAATCCATGTTCTAGTGGCATGCCACTTAACCTCATCTACAAACTTTGTCTAGCATGTGCAGTGGTTCATGCATGCATGTGTATGTTTGCTTGTTTGTGTTGGTGTCCATGGTTACAATGTTACTTTGGATAAGTTATACCATATTTTTATGTTATATATTATTCCTCTAATATAGTTGGTGGTGTGCTTGAGTTCTAGATGCTCAAACCATGTGTAGATATATTTGATGTCTTTTTGAGATTGATGAATGGATTGCATTACCTTTTAATAGCTTTTCCTCTATGGATGATGATATGAGTCTCTTTCGTCTCTTATCATTGTCTATATGAGCCAGAATCTTCAATTCATGATTCGGTCATGTATTCTCCTTTATACATTAAAGAGATGCAAAGTCTCGTAATGCCACCCACCAGATCTCTGATGTTGGGCCTGAATGATAGTTGAAACTTTGAATTTTATAATAGCTTCAGGTTTTTGTTTCTCCATCCACTCCTCTTCATTAAGCAATGGCAAATTGTTAAACTGCGCTTAGATTGAGCCTCCAATTTTGATATATTTCTGTAATTTTCAATTCTTGTAATTTTCAATTCTTGCATGGACTAACTATATGCTTGCATGTTCTATGGTGTTTGACCTCTCTACTAGTTAAAGCATCTCTAGAAACCTATGGAAGCTTTCTTCTTTTATAAAAACATAAGTAATCTCAAATTAGATATAAATAAGGCCTCTGAATAATAATAACCAACTTAAGGTGGCCTTTTCTTCCAAGTGTATATATTTTTACCTTTGCTTGATAGGGTTAACTTACCTCATTTTCCTCCTTATCGGGTTTGGATATTTGGCTACATTTCATGGATTTTGAAGCCTTTTCTTGCTCTTTTGGGGCTGATCACATTGCTTATGCCTCATCTTAATTTGTACATTCTGTGATATAAATATAGGATTGCAACATCTTGGTAAGGTTGATACATATATATGTGCATGCAAATGGTAGGCTGGCGGGGCATTATTGATACAGTATTGCTATCTAGTGCATTAGGGCAACAAATGTTTTTCTGATCTGAAGGGGTAGGGGAGTCTCAAGGGTCACATTTAGTTCTATAGTTCAAGTTATAATCCCATATTACATAGTTTTTCTTGTTCTATGTACCATTCAATGTGAATCCATTGCATAAAAAGTTAATGTATAACATTGATCGCTTAATATACCATATATAGTTGTATGATTCCCACTTCAGTTTTAATTTTTACCAAATTAAACTCTATTTTAATTTTGTGATATATCTTGTTGTCTTATTTTGGGAAATTGTATTTAACTATCAAAGAGCAAATTTAGTTATTTGTCTATTTCGAACAATGGCTAGATTTTCAAGGTCAAGACATTTGCAGTTACTTGATGTCTTAGTTTTGCAAATGAAAATGATGGAGTACATGTACTTCACCGTGCATTTGATTGCTACTCTCTTATTTAGGGGATAATCTAATTTGAGATTAGATTGTGTTGCACAATTTGTGTTGCTTATTGAGAACACAAGGGAGACTCAAATCCTCTAAGAACAAGGATGTGGAGGAAATGATTGTCATATTCCTACATATAATTTGACATGATGCGAAGAATAGGTAATTAAGAGACAAGTCAGTCGTTCTAGTGAGATAATAAGCAGATAGCTCTATGCTGCCCTCAACTTTGTGTTGCATCTTCATTCTATGATGTTAAGAAAATCTGAACTAGTGACAAAAAACTATATAAAGGAGAGGTGGAAGTGGTTCAATGTACTCTTCACTACTATTTTTAGTTGTGTCAGTTAAATCATATTACTAAACTAAATAATTTATCTTATGACTGTAGAACTGCCTCAGAATAGTTGATGGGACATACATAAAGAACAATGTAAAGGAGGTAGATAGGCCTATGTATGGAAGTCACAAAGGTGAAATTGCTACTAATGTCTTTCGTGTCTGCACTCGAGATATGAAATTTATTTACATGTTGCCTCGGTGGGAGGGATCAATTGAGTGCGTCAAGATGCTATTTTGAGAAGAAATGGCTTAAAGGGGCCCTAAGATAAGCAAAGAGATTATAGATAGAATATCCAACTTCTCATACCAAGTGTACTGGAACTGAACCGATACAATATACTGTTTGATATATTTGATACCATCCGGTTCAGAACGGTATGACATCTAAGAAAAATGCAACAGAACATCTCATGCATAGGAGCTTTTCTGATTGCAATACAAATTAGGTTGTCAAAACTTATACAAGGCAAGATCCCACAGATAAACGTTAAGAAAAATGACAATTGAAGCGCTAATACAATCCTCCCAATCTACATTATAGGCTGCCCACATCTGTAACGACCATCGATGTATACCACTCAAGGTTTTGAAAACCTCTATGGAGGTTTGGCCATTGCATAATTTCACCATGTTCAGAAAATTAGTGAGAGAGATAAAGATTCAAAGTGGTTGTTATTCCCTATCTTCCCATATGGGGATGTTAGCAGTAGCCTCATTAACCATCTTAGCCAGAGCGACCCGAAATTGAACCAAAAAGAGCACGCAAATGAATGAAAATCACAAACAATTTGATGGGAAAATGATTTAAGAAAAATTTTACAAAGCAGCAAATGTCAAGTTTAATTTATTTGCTGCATATGTTCTCCTATAAGCTTAACTCCTTTGTCATAGAAAGCTCAAACGAATGCTGTCAGTTGACCGTGCTATAAAAGCCCGAATATATAAACCAACACCTCATAATGATTACTGCTGATCAACTACAACAATATTCATATAGGCTGCAGGAAGTTTTGGAGGAATCATCCTGTGTGACGCTTAACTAAAGGACATAATCAAGATGTGAAATTATTAGATAATTGCCGTTCACCAGTTCATAACAATGATGTCTATCCACTTTAGGAAATCCATAAACTTGGCCCCAAAAGTGAAAGAGCACCTGCAGTCAAATAGGCAACTTTAATTTCTCCGTCTCATCGACATATATGTTGAAGACAGCTCAAGTAGCAAAAGAGGTTCACGTCTCAAACTCCAGAATGAGCAAAAAGCTTCCCTTGTCCTCGTGTCACCCTTTATTGCACGTGAGGAAGTTTGACAAGCTTCCTAGAAATAATACCAGCCTCCTCGCTCAGCAAAATCTCACTTACCTAATAAATAGATATGTCAGCTCCTCCTGAGCGGAGTTGACAGCATGCCACAACGGGCATCAAGAGCACACTGCTATCAGAAAAAGCCCATAGCACACCCTCACGGTTTCACCGACTGCTATAATCACAACCGTTGAAATACGTGCACTCGTCAGCACTGGTTTTTCTCTCCTTTATTTAAACACCCCAACGGAAATCCACGAGGTCAACGCTCCGAAATCACGGTCCTGAAGTCGACCTGGCCGGTATCCGTCTCGAAGCCGCTCTCGCTTTATTTGCTCCTCTGTGCGCGCTTTTTGGCTGCCCATCGCACTTTGGCATTGTCGTAAATTTCTGCTGCAAGAGTGCCATTTTCCCAACCGCTTCCCTATATATGCCGCCTAAACGCCGCTACCCTCCCACCTCACGCACTCGTAAAAACTTTCCCCTTTTCCCCGTCGCTTCTTGTGAACAAAACCTCTCCCTTTCTTCTCTCTGTATACCCAAATCCCTTTACAAACCCTAATTTTAATCTTTCCTCTCCGAAATCCAACCCCGAAACCGAGTTTTTTGCTGCTTTCTTTTGGGAGATATCTTTTTTTGATCGGGATCCGGCAACGAGAGCTCCGGTTTGAGGCGGCTTGGGCGATCTCCGGCGAGGGAACCCTAGGGCTCCGCCGAGGAGGCAATGAGGGATGTTTTCGTGGCTGGCAAGGATTGCGGCGGCGTGCTGGGGCCCGGTCCGGAAGTACTCGCGTATGAGGAAGGATGAGGACGAGGACGACGCGCTTCTGTGGTCGCGGGACCTCGGGCGGCACTCGGCCGGGGAGTTCTCGATGGCGGTCGTCCAGGCCAACGAGGTTCTCGAGGACCACAGCCAGGTCGAGACCGGGCCCGACGCCACCTTCGTTGGGGTCTACGACGGCCACGGCGGGCCCGACGCCTCCCGCTTCATCTCCGATCACCTCTTCCTTCATCTCATGAGTAGGTCGCTTTGTTAGACATCTTTTGCTGTTCTTAAAATTTTCTTTTTATTACTTCATCATCAATTGTTCGGGAAGTGTTGATTTTACTGATTTTGTACTTATGAAGCTTATCTTTATATCTGGTATGCTTCTCAAGGTGTGTTCTTGGTTGGTGTCGGAGTTGGCGATGGCTCTGTGGTGGCTTTTATGTGGCTGGGAGATTTAATGTTGGATTAGCTCTTGGATTTGATCCATGCTAGGAAATTTAGCAAAACTAAAGGTGGGGAGATTAGGACATTGTCATGAAAATCCAGGTCATGCACATATGGTTGATATGTTCTCCCGAAATTGTTTATATAGTAGATGTTGGGTTTGCTGATATGTATTTATTTTATTTAAGCATTTAAGGTATCCTTGCTCCCTGTATTTATACAAGTGATGATTATTCTATTAAAATTAATAGAACTTGGATGACAAAGTGTTTGTTACGATTACATGCCCTCAGTTTAGTGCTTGTGAGCTAATTTCATTTTCTAATATATTACATGTTTATTTTTTAGTCCATTTGTTAACTTGATTTTTCTGTCATTTATCCTTCTTTCTTTAGTTACCATTGGTAACTTATTTAGACAATCCATAAATTATGCTAACATTATTTTTGTAGTAGATTTCGGCTTGCTAATGTGACTGTCTGTTTAATTCAATTATTTAAGGGATCTTTGCTTCTTGTATCTAATGGAATGAGAAAGTGCTTGATCACAAAAACATGCCCTCAGTGATAACTTCTTTTATGGTGTTTATATCTCTTGTCACTCTGATTATGAGCTGAGTTTTATGAGTCACCCATCCTACTTTCCATAGTGATTAGATACTGTATACATGCAATTGAGAATATGTTTAACCATAAGCACTCTTTGCTTTTTTCTGCATCCTGTATACTGAGGCTATTTTATGTGTTTTATATGTTGCTGCATAATTTATGCCTTCTGCCATGCTACATTTTATCTGATTATATAAATAAAAATAATTCCCAAAATTCATGATTAGAATGTGTAACATTTCAGTGCTCCTGTATTGGGTGTCCGATATTCTTGATAGATGATCTCCGGGTGCTCCTTCCATCATATTTAGAAAGGTGCATGCATGAAAAGCATCAATATTTTCAGCTTACATCTTGGCTCTGATGGCCACATTTGTTTCTACCATATGTTGCGATTTGTGAGATGAAAATTTTATAGTGGAATGCTTGAAGGTGGGGGCAACTAGTTTTCCGTCTTCTGCGGCTACTGGGTCTGCAATAAACCAGAGAATTTGCTATTTTCTGCAATTAAAAGAAATGGAACTAGATATAAGGATGAAAAAGAGAAGACTAATGAAGACCAATTTGGTTGATTGAGTCACTGGAGGGGTATAGGTTCTGAATTTTAGAATAAAGTACGAGCAAAAAGAGGATAAAAGAATTTTCTCGAGTGAAAATTTGATAGAGGAGCAAACTATTAAGCCAAGAACTTATGCTAATTTTTCTGAAATTTGCTAATCAAGGGAAAATAGAATGGAAAGAATCAGTGAATAATCTGGAAACTTAATGTAATTAACCTTCTTCAGTCTCACTCTTACTTATATGGGCCATGATAACATAAATCCTAAAAATTCCTGATTTTGATTAAAACTATTTAGCTTCTAGTTCATCTAAGAGCATGGCATATTGGGGCACTTCATAATTGTTCACAAATGGGGGCTTTTTCCATCATGGCCTTAAGCTAATATTTTGTAAAGGTTGCTGCTATGTTTCCCAAACAACTTCATTGGAATGAATGTAAATTTGTTTCTTTAGCACCTTACACTGGGCGTCAGCTTGTTAATATCAGGCCAAACTTCCAATCCCTTCATACTCCAGAAAATATGGTGAGTCAACATGTTTCAGGGAGGCTTTTGGTGGTACTAAGCATTTTCCATTTGTAAATTGTATCTCAAATTAGAATATTTATGCAATGCTAACTTTTATATTTACAGGCCCATCTGTTCTTTTACATATCAAAGAATTTCTTCTGTACCCTGATGTCAAGGGTGTGCTTTCCTTACTTCTGTCTTCACTATAGGATTTATGATGAGTACAATATTCCATAAGAATAGTTTGGGGTTTTTTCAGTGCTTTAGAAGGAGGAATACAAACATGGTTATGATAGTGGATGGAATAAAGTTTCTGTATTTCCTTACTTTAATGTTCTTTAATCAATTATTCTTTGAATTTTGGCTGGTCATTAATAGCCCTACGGCTGTTGTTAGCCTCTGGAGTGTCATACATTCCATTACATGCTTACTTGTCTGCATGTGCAGAAATTTCAAATCCTACATGTACTCTCAAGGCTTAAATATATTGTAGGTCGGCCATTGGAGGACCGTATACACCATAGGTAGAAATATTACAAATTCTCCAAACAACTTATATAACAATCAATCATATGAGTTGATCATGAAAAATGCTAAATAAAAATATGAGAATTTATTATATCTTTTAACTAAGATATATCAGCATCAAATGAGAATGATTGGGTTATAACTTACACATCCAACCTGTATAATATCACAACATACTGAAAATTCACTTCTATATGGGCTTTCCTGTGTTCATTAGACTTAGCTCAGCCAGTTAATACCTTCTAGGATGTTTCTGCGCTATACGGTTTGCATTTTGTTGTTGGGCTTGCAGGGTTGCTAGGGCATAACATGATCGGTCCAGGTGACTTCTTTTGAAAAGTTAGGGGTGGTAATGGTTGGTTCATGTTTGGGTTGGGTCAAGGTAGGTTCTGGTCAAACTCTTAATCCACAGCTGACCCATTGATAATCGAGTTGGGAGATGTAAACTCATGCTTAACGCATTTATTTTACATAAATCCGTACCGACCGACTGATGCATTTAAGTTTCACTCATGAATCATTCATGTAACTGAAGAAGAAAAGAAAACATGATACACAAACATCACAAACAACAAAATCAAATTTAACTTCAAATAATCATCATAATCACTTTAAAGTTGGGAACGAGGATATATGATGGTCATAAACTGATTGAGGATAAAATTAAATAAAAGGTAACTTGCCATCCCAAAATCCCATGGCCTTTCCTATCCTTCACTCGCAGGAACCTTTTCTTTTTAATGAACCAAACCTCAAAGAAAATATCTGGTTGGTTCTCTACCTGTCTTGATTGATCAATCAAGTCCAGCGCTTAGACCCAAATCTGCTGATTTATAATTAGGCTGCTTTAGGATTCATTGGAACTGACTGATTTTAAAGAAACCCGCCATAACCCATTTATTCAGGGGGGTTTGTGTGGGTTGGCAGGTGTAGGTCACATTTTGTCAGCCATACTGAAAATATGGTATTTATGGTTGAATGAAGCCTTGATGGATTTGAATTAGAAATGCAAGACTCCAAAATTTTTTTGTCCCTTTAACAAGTTTATAATTAACATGACCAAAACCTACCTGAATGAATTCAAACTTTGATTGACTTCTAGGTTATGGATGATCTATGACACCCATGACAAATTTATTTACAAATAGAAAGTTGTTTATAATAATTATCTTTTCTAAACTTTAATATTTTGCTTTTATTTGATTTTAGATAATTAGATATTAGTTTCCCACCAATGCATCCAACAGATTGCACATGTCTGTATTCATCGTGGAATAAGTTGAACATTCAGAATTTTGATTGAAATAGAGTAAACAAAACGAGACAATAAATAGCAAAGCATGCTTTGGTTTTTTTGCTCCTATATGGCATAGATAATTTGATCACACATACACTAATAATTTGCGAGTTCTTGCTCAATTCATGTTAATTGCTGCATTTTGAATTTGAAAATTGCTGTGTTTTCAAGCTAAAATTTCATTCTTCCTGTGATCCTCAGTATTTAGGTCACGTTTAAGCAACAGAGACCTTGTTTTGAGTTACTGTAAGATTCTAGATTATGTGAAGGGAAATTTGATGTCTAAATGATAAAAAAATGTTTATACATCCATTCATATATATTTATTACCAATTAAAAATAAATCATGTTTATACATCCATTCTAAATTAAGAATTGATTTCGTTGACCATGATCTACTTATATAAAGACTTTAGAAATAAAAAATCATGTATTTTGGAAGCCTCCTACCTATACATCGAATGGGTAAAAAATTGATGGTTGCAATATTGTCAGGATGCCAAACTATATTATATGGAATATGAAATAAAAATCCACATCTTTGATGATGATGTGTACCTCATAAAATATAAAGGCCTAGTGCATAAGGCTCTAGCCATTGCAAGGTTTGGGAAGGGTCATATGTATGCAACCTTACCCTCATATGTGGAGAGGCTATCTCCATGTTTGAAATTCATGACCTCCAAGTCACAATGGAGCAGCCTTACAATTGTGCGAAGGTTTGCTCTCTATGTACATTTTATAAAACATGTGTACCAAAATTCTATAGAGCTGGATGTTTCTAAACCAATCATGCAAAACATCATTTTGAGCTATTAGAATAATATATTTTTGGACCACTTGACACATGCAAAAATGACTTTCAAAAGACATGGTTTTTGGTTTCAAAGAAGTTTCTATGATGTAGACTATAATCAATATTATGGCTTCTCTCTAGTTCTCCATCATTGATTTTGGATTGGTAGGATTGAGGCCTCAATCCTTCTGGAAGGAGAGTAGAAAAACACATACCTATGTGCACACACGCACGCACGCACGCACGCATGCACGCACGCACGCACGCACACACGCACACATACACACACACGCACGCACACACAACACACATACCTCATAAAACATGTTTACCAAAATTCAATAGATTTGGATGCTTCTATAACATAAATCATGCTAAACATCGTATCAAGCCATTAAAATATTATGATTTTGGGCTACTTGATGCATAGGAAAATGCCTCCAAAAGACATGACTTTTGATTTCAGAGAAGTTCTTGTAATGTAGATTATAATTAATGCTAACAGTATGGATCCTCCATAGATAATCTTTAGCACTGATTTTGGTTGGTAGCATTGAGGCCTCAATCCTCAAACATGCAGACATATCATTAATTATAGTATCATGCAATCTTGATTAAAAACATGTGGTATTAGTTTGTAGGGTCATTTATCTTTTTGTGGCAATGTGTGTTATTGTCTCAAGCATATGTGATAGATTGAACCATCATTCATTGTCATCCATTTGAAAGTAACATTTTTGATAAAAGTAACCTGTTGTCTGGATGGAAAATCTTAATGCATCCCTCTATTATCTCCTCAGCAAATCCATAATAATTAAGCACGTTGATCTGCACCTACTTGTAGTAAATGACATATTCCTTGAAGTTTTTTTTTTTGAACCCATGTGGGATGCCTTCTTCTTTTTTCGATGGCTTGCATTTTTTCCCAGAAAAAAGCTTCATTTTTTTGCTTCTCATACTTCTATTGTTTGCGATTATGTTTTTATTTGGTTCTGCGACTTATCATAGGGTACCTTGACCTTTGATGTCCGAACTGTAGCTGCATGAGCTTAAATTGTGGAACCAAGTAGGTGTGCATACCTGCCAACTGGTCTTTAGGATTACATGGATGGATACATTTTTTTCAAAGTTGCTGTGGATAGGAATGTGTGACTAATTTAGAGGATTCACATCAATTTGGAAGCTAGTGGTTAAGTATTTCCAAATTGTAGTGATTTTGACATGATATGTAGAGCCACTTTTTGTCCTTGCATGATGTTAAGGAACCTAGATTCTTTAAAGTTTTATGGCAGGTCTCTCTCTTGCAAAATCTGCTATGGCTAGGATTGGGTTCCCAATTTAGTAAGGTTCACATCAATTTGGAAGCCAGATGTTTCGCAATATCAAATCACTGTGATTGTGACTTGAGCCATAGAGCCAATTTCATGAAATAGGGTGAGTCTTGTAGGTTAAAGTTGAAGCTTATTTATATGGCTATGAAAGCAAGCAAGGCTGTTAGATTGTCGTTTGTCTTATTGCAGCTGGTGAAAGAAAAATGCAGTCTTTTTGGTTCTGTCATTTATATGTATTATATGTATCGCAAATGAAGGCTCAGCTTGTGTAGAGCATTCCATTTGCCAGATGGCCAATAATTAATGATGCTGATATTAATGTGCTGGCCATCATTAGAGTTCGTTAATATGCAACAAATGTTAATGATTCCAGTATTAATGTACACAGTCATCATTAAAGTTCATTACTTAATTTGCAACAGAAATTTGTCTATTAAAGCCATCTATTTATTTTAATTATATTGACATATTGCGACATAAAAATAATTGGAAAAAGGATAAAAAACAATACTTTTGCATTGTGTGGGGTCAATATTATTACCACCGATATTTATGATGGAAGTTTATACATGGTGGCTCAGCTTATATAGAGTTCTTTGTTTGCCATATAGACAATAGTATCAATAATGCCGGTATTAATGAAGGGAGTATTTGCTCGGCCATCATTAAGTTCATTGCTTAATGTGCAACAGAAATTTGGCTATTGAAGCTTTTATTTATTATGATTTGATACATTTTTTTTTTTGGATTTCTAGAATAGTTGGAAAAAAGAGAAAAAACTATAACGTGTGCATTGCTCAAGTTATGTGCCAGTATGATATGATAACTAAGAAGGGATTTGCTTTGATATCTGATGTCCATTTGTTCTCCATGTTTTCCATTTCATAGGACTTGCGCGAGAAAATGGAACTATATCTGAGGATGTTGTCAGAAATGCATTTTCTGCAACTGAGGATGGGTTTCTTGCACATGTTCGCAGAACACATCAAATAAAACCATTGATTGCTGCAATTGGATCTTGTTGTTTAGCGGGAGTTATATGGAAAGGGACATTATACGTAGCCAATGTGGGAGATTCTCGAGCAGTTGTTGGTTGTTTAGGTAAGTCAAACAACATCGTTGCTGAACAACTGACGAGAGATCATAATGCAAGTATGGAGGAGGTGAGACAAGAACTTAGGTCTCTTCATCCAGATGACTCGCATATTGTGGTTCTTAAGCATGGGGTATGGCGAATCAAAGGAATAATCCAGGTCAGCTATTCTTCAGCAGCTTAACCAGATTCTCTCATTTCAATTGCAGTAAAATTGCTCTTTCGAACTTGTCGTCACATGGCATTCCATGTTCTTAGGTGTCAAGATCCATAGGGGATGCATACTTAAAGAAGCCAGAATTCTCTATAGACCCATCTGTCCAACGTTTCAGGCTCTCTGAACCTCTTCGCAGGCCTGTTCTTACAGCAGAGCCATCCATTTATACACGAGTCCTCCGTCCACAAGATAAGTTCTTGATCTTTGCATCTGATGGACTGTGGGAGCACCTGACAAATCAGGAAGCAGCCGAAATTGTGTATAATTATCCAAGAGCTGTATGTTGTTCGCTCTGCTTCTTTTTCTTGCTAGTATAAATTTTATATTATGTTCTTTTTTCTGGCAGCATTCCACTGTGTTTTCTTTTGGTAGGGAATTGCAAGGAGGCTGGTCAGAGCAGCGTTGCAGGAAGCTGCTCGGAAGAGGGAAATGAGGTACGTGGATCTCAAGAAAGTGGAAAAGGGGATCCGCCGCTTTTTCCATGATGACATAACAGTTGTCGTCATCTTCATAGATCACGAGTTATTGCTGGGTTCAGATGCATCTGTGCCAGAATTATCAGTACGTGGTTTCGCTGATGCAGCTGGACCCTCAAATTTTTCGGTATTGGACAATATTTGAATGCAAGCTCGATAGTCTGATGATAGTGTTCCTTACACCTGAATCTCAACCAGGTTTTATTATCGCCCTCTATTGTGTTCTGTTGCATGGAAGTTTATTCCCTTTTTACACATATCACTACAGTACTGCACTTCTAAGTTCGTTTTTTGTTATGTTTTATGTGCTGTATTGGTTTCAATTCTCTAGGAAAATACTACAACAGAGCGCAATCTCTTTTGCTTTTTCTTTTTGGATGAGTACCAAATACTTGCTTTCTTTATTGTTCTAATATCCCGGATATTGCTTCTTGATTGTCATATATAAATCAAGATTTCATCCTGTGTTGGTTGTGTTGAAAATGCATTAGGACTTGCAGTGGTGTATGTTGCTCATATATTGAGTGCCACCTAGGTGCGTGACCTTATGGCAAGCAACAAACTTCGAGTAATTTCTCTGGTGCTGGGTTGGTTCATGGCCCTTGAAACATAGTATTTGATTTAGTTATGCATTCTTAGTCTCTAATTACATGCCTTTTATATAATTTATGTATCTTTTCTTAATGCTGCATACGGACATGGACGATTACGAGGTTATTCAAGCAACTCAATGTCATACTGGAAAACTTAAAATCGTTGGCAACCGGATGCCAACGGGCAATTTGGATCATCCAGTCGCTTCGGGGTCAAAGACAGAGCTAGTTATGCTTAGAGACCTGTGCGGTGAGTGATCCAGCGGTGCATTCGTGCCAAGGAAGGTAAGCCAAAGATAACAACCCCTTCGAGGGGGTGCCATACCCCTGCGATGCTAGGGTCAGACCATAGAAAAGGCGGAGGGGAACGGGTAATGCTCCATCATGTGGCCGGCCGTTAGATGGCCAAGGATCAAAACTTATCATTGAGTGGTGGATCATTTACTTCATTTCTTTTTATTTTTCAAATCTGTAAGAGGGGTTTGATTGCCATATATGAATAGCCGAAGCCGTTGCAAACATGCCAGTGGAACGTCGGTGACTCGATTAGGATTCTAGGACCAAAAACAGAAGAGAGGGAGAGGGCACTTCCTCTAGAGCTTACTGCTATATGAGAGCATGGTACGCATGTAATGACAGATCGGCAATAACACCAGCAAAGATTTAGTTAGAGAATGCGTGCAATTCCATTGGCCACTAGAGATGCCTATAGGTTCTCTCATTTAGTCCCATCACAATAGCTCTAGTCCCCGCTATTAAGATTGGACTCAATCACGTCATGACACACTAAGAGTAATGTTATGGGTATGGGTGGTCATTATATGCATTTGAAAAGTTTATTTGTCGTATTGTAGCAGGAGATTGCTGGATTGGTATCAAAAGCATAATTGATGCAAATCATGGAAGATGTGGTTTCTTATAAACTGATGCAAATTTATGTTATAATTTGTAAGATGAACCATTACTAATTGCACGTTATATACACAACAGATCTTCAAAGAATACTAATATATATTCATTTGAAATATGGAAAAGAAGAAAATCAAATCTATCGTATCTTAAGGTATGAGGTTATTTAGCATATTATAAAGTTTCAGATCCTAATAGAACTAAAGTAGGCCTAAAAGCAATTTAGAACTGTATTTGTAGGATATGCTGAACAAAGTATATAGACTGCAAGCACACCTAACTTGGGGAACAAACCCCACAATGATGGTAATCATGAACCCTCTTTCTTGGGTTGAGAGGTAAATGTTACCCTAGGGCATTATTTGGGCTCGGAGGGGTGCATCCACATCTTGGCCATGGGTCGGTAAATATGGAGGTCATAACCCCTGATTTAGGATATTTCTGCATTGTGGAACCTCGGGTGGGTTTTACAAACTTGCAGATCCTTCGTATGCTCCAAATTTAAAGTAAACGTTTTGGTTGCTTTAGATTTCCAGGGAACCTAATCAACGGTGTGTACTTATCTAGGTTGTTCATAGAATTTCCATGCCTTGCAATCCGGTTGTAAGTATCTATAGGCTAGGATCTTAAAGATGCAAGCAAATTTTATTTATGAAAAATTATTTTGGTAGCAAATACTTCGATCAGCATGTGTTTATGTATATTTCATCCTGTAACTTGATCAATACTTTTGCAATTTGACAAAAGTATTTTGATATTTAGTTATTCATAAATTTATATAAAAAATAAATACAAGTTTAATTATGTATGAAAAAATATAAATTTCTAAATATAGATCAAGCATAGAAGACATATTATGTATGCTGGGTGGTTATAATATGATTCGAAACATGATGTAACATTTCTTTCCCAAAATTGATTGATTGACCTATCATATTTGTGATTACTTGAACATGATCATGGGCATAATTATTTAAATTGCATGTTAACAGTGTTTGAAAGAGTTGTCAAAACTTTGTTTGAAATATATTGAGAATATTTGGTTTGGAATGGATGTAACAGTTGCTCTCTAGTCTGATTACGACTACACAGATTCAAAATCTAGTCTCCTTTTAGACCTCTAGTGAGGTGATCAATGGCACATGTTAATTAATAGCATTTTGTAATCAGGGGCTAGTTTTCTTTTAGGTCAACCAATAGGGGCAATTACTGACATATGCTATTCATGGTATATTTTTTCTTATGATTTTAGAGCTAGTTACCAGTTGGGGCGAAATGCCGGAAGATATAGATTAATGGCATGTCATGGTATCTAGGGACTAGTCTTGTTTGAGCCTTTTCATGTGGCGATCATGGCAAGTCACAAAGACTAAGAGAGGGCAAAAGCTTGTTATTATTTTCATTTAAAACTGTATAGATTGAAAAGTAAATAATAAACTCTTCAGATATGTTAACAAATTGTATATTTTTTTCCACGTGCATTTATTGGATTACTTTCCATGGTAATTTATTAATATATTGACATTATAATAGTATCTAATTTAGTCTTATATATGTACATGCTTGATCCACAGAAATGTAGAGGTACTTATTGGGCTTTAGCTCATTCATTTTCTGTTGATATTTTTTTTAGATGCCAAAGAGTAGTTGAACATGATTCATGGGATGAGCATAGAGAACCTTACTATTTAGTTGATTCCCTATGTATTACTTAAACAAATGACCGATAAGAACTTTTGTAAGATTTTCTACCTTATGCGACTGTTAGGACTATTTGAATCATGTTAAATTTAGGTTTTTGTTATCGTACCACCACCTAAAATTTTTGAATGTACCCGAATTGTGTAATTGGATCGGGGCATGACAAATATAGTGATATCGAGCTTAGGTTTTAGATTCTTAGGGCTTAGATTAGTTAGTTGAGCGGGGGCAGAATACAGACTTTGATGGGGTGTTTTAGAATAATTATTCTCTAAAATAGCAATAGTAGTAGCAGAAATAATAATAGTAATAATAATAAAATATCATTATAGCACAAGATTGTTTAATTAACTTAAAATATCATTTCTAATATTTTCTTGAGGACATAGGTTGTGATGGGGCCACCCTCTCGTTGGGAATTGTGTCCCAAAGCCATTTTTTAATTGTAAGAAATTGGATTATGTATATGTTTTATTAAAATGAATAAAAATTTATTCTGGTAATTTTTTATTCATCACAAGTGTTACATCTTCAAATTGAACTTCTGTGTATTGTGATGAAGTCCTTAGGACTAATTTAGTGGAGCTATCAATTAAACCAGTTCACGACCAAATGATGAGCTGTCAATTGGACGATAGCTATGTCAAGCATTAGTCGTTGTGTGCCATTTAGTTGGTTGTCCTCTTAAACCAAGGAGTGTAGAGACACTGTATGGCATATAGGTGAGATGTAACAGTACATCGTCACTGAATAGTGACTCACCTATGGAGCACTCCACTGTCGGGAGTTAGCTCGCGAAGCGTATGGGCATAAGTACCCCTTAGACCTAAGACTACCACGGTGACTTGCAAGCAACTCACTGTACTTAGGCACTGGACGACCTGAATTTCTAATTCAGGAATCAGAAGGATGCTGGGTGCAGTCAAGTACTCGGAAGTCTGTGTATGAGTCAAGATGGGATTGACTACTCCATATTATAGGAGTTGATGTCTCGCTGTATTTCAATTCAGTAAAATCTTGGCCAGGGTAAACCAAGTGATAGGTTACTTGATTTAATTAATTGAAATACACTATGGATGACCAGACCTAGAGTTCGACAGTCCACTCTGAGGTCATCTTGAGCGTCGATGGTCATAGGGATGAATTATGCAATAACCATACGTCTAGGTTCTTGAATGTTGCTTTGCATATTCGACCTATCCGGACGTTGGGTATCATTGCTAGATGGTCACCTCGATTAGTGCATGGAGTAGTCCATATACTACCGGCTTAGTGTTCGAACCTATCGGAGTCACGCACATTAGTCAAGCTAAGTAGGAAGGTCTTGACCCAATTTAATTAAGAATTAAATTGTGGGTCATTTGAAATTTGGTTCTGTCTATGTTCAGCTAGCATTGAACATGAGGTACATGCTTGTTGCCCAAGGAGACAACCCAAAAGGGGGGGGGGGGGTGAATTGGGTTTGGATTAATTATTGACAAATTAAAACTTGATTAGAAAATAATTAAACCTAATGCAAGCAGGTTAATTAAGATACTTGATGAGGAGATTGGAAGAGACAAATAGCCAATGCAAACACAAAAAAAATTTATAGTGGTTCGGAGCCAACCCTTGCTCCTACGTCCACTCCCCAAGCTTCACTTGGGAGTTCACCATAATCCCTTGGATTACAGCCGGTTGTTTTACAAGTTCACAACTCAACTTGTTGTTTTCGTGAGATCACAACGAACTCGGTCGGTTTTCACAGGCTCACCGACTAGAACCACCCGATTGTTTTTTCGGGATCACAATCAAACTCTTACACCGTTGGTTTTAACTTTGGCTCACCAACAAACCTTACAACCCTTGATTCAATCCCCTGATTGAATCAAGTGAGAAAAATAGTTTGGGAAAAGATACAAGGAAAGCTTCTTAAAAAGAAAATATGAATCAATATGAATAAAGTAAAGTTAGAAGCCCTCAAACAGATTTTGGAAGAGGAAGAAAGGGCTTCTCGAACTCTGAGTCTCCTCTTTGAGTGCACTGAAGATTTGATGTCAGAAGAAGAGCCTTGAATGCGAAGGAAAAACTTCTAGGAATGAATTGAATGCGTTTTTTCCTTCTTTTGCTTGTCTTTTCTCTCAATAGACTCTTAGTAGTTGGAAAACCACTTAATGCACAGATGAAGTAACTCTCTTATTGTCTACTACTGTTTACTCTGGCTATTTAACCAGTCCATTTTGAAAAATAGCCGTTAGACACTGATTTGTAGCCATTCTGCACAGTCTGCACCTTCTGACAATGTATCCGTTGGGGTTGGAGTCGATTTGCTCGATCTGGAGTCGACTCGACTGTTGCTGGAGTCGACTCATACTTTACTGGAGACGACTCGCCCACTGTTCAGAATTTGAATTAAAGTGCCGTCCCAACCTGGAGTTGACTCGGTTCAATCCTGGAGTCGACTCGCCAAGATCTGGAGATGACTCGGTATTTTGGAGACGGCTCGTTCTCAGGATTCCAAAGATTTATTTTTCTGCATTTCTCTCTCGAGTCGACTCGGATTCTCTTGGAGCCCGAAAAATCGATCCTCTGTCTGTTGATCTGAGCTGCCTCGGAGTCGACTCGCACTTTGTTAGGGTCAACTCGGCTGACTTGGGGTTGACTCTCGAATTTTCGGAGTCGACTCGTTCACAGGGTCACTGAGTTTGGTTTTCTGCCTTTCAGTCCGCTTTCCTCTGAGAGTCGACTCTGGCATGATTAGGAGTCGACTCGCCAAACGTTGGAGTCGACTCGCATCCTTCTGGAGTCGACTCGGTAACAGGATCTAGAAAACATCGTTCTGTCTTTCTGTCTGTTACCCTTTGGAGTCGACTCGGAACCGTCGGGAGTCGACTCGGCAAGCATCGGAGTCGACTCTAAATCTTCGGAGTCGACTCAGTGACAGGGTCTGAAATTCATCTTTCTGTCCTTCTGTCTGTTCTCAGTCGGAATCGACTCGTAGTGTACCGGAGTCGACTCGAGCTTGTGCCAGAACCTCTGAAACACTTAGAGTCGACTCGCAATCTTCCGGAGTCGACTCGAGCTTCAGACTTTGGCTCAATTGAGTTCAACACTTAGCCAAATTACTCTGAACCAAGGCTCGATGCTCTTAAAGATAAATTCATATATATTCGCCTGAAACACTAGATTGAATTCATTAGTACAACATGAAATATACTCAGATGCTTTGAGCTCATCAAAATCAAATAGGGGTATAATCAATCACTCCACAATCTCCCCCTTTTTGATGATGACAAAATATTGAGTATTTATAAAGTGAATTGCTCAACCAAGAGATGATTTATAGTAAAGTTTTGAAATGAATTCAAATGTCTAGTCATTTAATTTATCCAAAATTAAAAGGTATGAATCAGTAAATCCTGAAGTTAAAGCTCCTCCTTTCATTTGGAATTATATAAGCCTTCAAATCATGCAATCAATTGTTTGGCTTATATGTGTTTAATGAATTTGCTTTCTTAAGATTTCAGATCCACCCCCTCAACATGTGCATTCAATTTTGTTTAAGTCTAGTTCAAGTTTTCTGAATTTTTTAATGTTGTGAAACTTTTGAGCTTAAATTCTTACTTTCAGAGAAAAAATCTGACAATTTGTTCTTGAGTATGATTCAACTAATCTCCGAATATCCCTTGAATAGATTCTGGAGATTACTCCTTGAGGAGCCCCAACAGAGAGATAATGAGCCTCGAGGTATTGAATCCACTAAGAACAAATTACATTTTGCTTTAAGGGTTTTCTTTTGTTTAGTGATTCCCTTTACATTTCAATTCATCATATTTTCTCCCCCTTTTTGTCATCATAGCAAAAAGGCACATAACACAGAAAGAGATAACAAGTCAAATTGCACAGTTTTTTTGAAAGGAAATTTCTATTCATTGTATTAAAGTCAAGATTGAGTACAAAAGTGAATACATATCAGAAAAGTCCTCAAGGAACTGTACATCATAAAACCAAAAATACACTAGGATCGTCTAGTAGTGGAGGATGTGGCTCCTGTACGTACTCAGTCTAGTATGTCGCATGAGCAAGCTTATCCCCTCAGATACATTTCCTAGTTGTGCGATGATCTCAGAGGTGGCCTTAGATTGTATCTCTGTTAGCTGGATCACAGTCTCTTGAATAGTGTCAAGCTTGAGGATTAAGGCATTTGCAAGCCTTTCCGCACCTTGACTCTGGCTTCTCATCTCTTCTCTGATGCTGTCTCGCATCTTCCTCGTGTCTTCCTTTATGTCGCTAAGGCTCCAGTATTGACCTTGGACTAGGCTCCTTATGTTGGACATTTCCTCCTTAAGGTCTGCTATCATCTTGGATACCGCTGCTGTGGAGGGAATGACGTCAGTGGAGGGAGCACTAAGTGGACCTCGCAGCTCTCTCAATATGTCATCTCTCAGCTTCCTCACTATCTTCTCTCTCATCTCCTGGAGCTGCTCAGTGCTGATCCGGACTTCTAAGGGTTGCTGAGGTGGTGGAGCTGTAGATGGTCCCGTTGAAGTGGATGGGAATGAGGGACCAGAAGTGGATGAAAAAGTGAGAGGAGCTGTGTAGTGGTCCTGGTTATGGTCAGGGCTAGGTGAATGGTGAGTAGTAGGGTCAGATGGTGTGGATGAAGATGTTCTTCTAACCCAGACTCCCTCTACTTTATGGAAGCCCATTCTGTGAAGAGTCCCCTTACCCATATGATCAGTGTGCCTGAGGGAGCGTGTAGGTTCTCCCTCAAGGATAGGGACCTCTAATTTCCTAAAGATAAGTGTAAAGAGCATACCGTAGGGAAGGCTTAGCCTAGGCTTATCTAAGGGTTCACAGAGATACCTATAGATTAGCTTTGGAAAGTTTATGGGAATGTCATGTAGAATGTAGAACATCAATGTTAGATCCTTTTTTGAGACAAAGTCAAACCGACCAGTCTTAGGAAAAAGGGTCCTAGATATGATGCTCAGGAGGAGTCGCATTTCAGCCGAAAGCTGATTTGCAGACACCTCCTCTATGGAGGATTGGGGTGGTCTCCCTAAAATGGCCGTAAGGGCCTCTGTCCTATCTGTGGGATGTGTGGGAGCGATCCCATCGCGAGACAAGTGGAGGATCCTAGTAATGAGATATTCGAAAATGAGAATGGGGACATTGGCCACTACCCCTTGGACACCACCGCCACCCCTTGTGACGGTCCCATAAAATTTTCTAACTAACCCTGGGTAGGTGGGAGGTCAAGAGAACAGAAATATTCTAAGTTTTGGGCTCTAAGGTGATGCCTTAGGTTGAACCCTTCCCGGAAGAGGAAGTCAAAGTTGACTTGTCTTCCGGTAGAGACAACTCTCCCGGCGCACGGTTGCGAGGGAACTGTCCTCGGCGGAGAAGGAACCGGAGGTGGTGGCCTCACGGGTTCGTTTCTCGCTTTGGACCGTCTCTCGGCGCCGCTCGCGGAGAGAAGTCTCTTCCGGCTCGGAACAACTATTTTTCTAGGAATTTTTGACCTAATACGGAAGGATGGACTCGAAGGACGGAAGAAAACAAGGAAGAAATGATGGAAAAAAGGGTCGGGGATGATGTAGGAGACGACTCTAGGTTTTTGAACAGTGGGCAGCCCAGAATAGAAGTGGAGAAAAAGATATTTCACTTAGGATTAAAAGTCGGATTTTCGACCTCGAGTCGACTCCGATAAGTCGCGAGTCGACTCGACATAGAGTCGACTCCTAAATATGGGCGAGTCGTCTCCTCCACGAGCCGACTCTAAAATCTATTCGAGTCGACTCGAACTCTGGCACATAACCAAAAACCCAGTTAATTCTATGCCAAAGGAGAGAGATATGGAAATCTTTAGAACTTAATGAATGATTTGATGACCATAGACGAGAAATCCCATATCCAACATAAGCTAATCATCAAAATCAATGAATTATAGGAGAGTATCACAAGAATGGATCAATCACTCCTAACCCTCTTCTAAGAATACAAAATCGATCTTCACTCAAGAGTTTTGTGAAGATATCAGCAAGTTGATCATCAGTGCAAACAAATTCAAGCATCACATCACCATTTAATACATGATCTCTTATGAAGTGATGTCTTATCTCAATATGTTTAGTTCTTGAGTGTTGAATTGTATTTTTAGTTAGATTTATGGCACTTGTATTATCACAATTTATGGGAATCTTATCTTGTTTAATGCCATAATCTTCAAGTTGTTGCTTGATCCATAAAATTTGAGCACAACAACTTCTGGCAGCAACATATTCGACTTCAGCCGTAGATAGTGCAACCGAGTTTTGTTTCTTGCTAAACCATGAAATTAGGTTCTCTCCTAAAAATTGACAAGACCCGCTGGTACTTTTTCTATCAAGTTTACAACCAGCGAAGTCTGAATCAATGTACCCTATTAGGTTTATGCTTGATTCTTTAGAGTACCATAGACCTATATTTTTTGTTCCTATTAGATATTTAAAGATTCTCTTAACTGCAATTAGGTGTGATTTCTTAGGATTAGATTGATATCTAGCACATATGCATACACTAAACATGATATCAGGTCTACTTGCTGTAAGATATAATAAAGATCCTATCATACCTCTATACAGCTTTTGATCTACTGATTTACCTGATTCATCTTTGTCTAGTTTGCATGATGAGCTCATAGGAGTGCCAATTGAATTGTTTCCATCCATATCAAACTTCTTTAGCATTTCCTTGATGTATTTAGCTTGATTGACGAAAATTCCTTCCTTGGATTGTTTGATTTGAAGTCCGAGGAAGTAGTTCAATTCTCCCATCATGCTCATCTCAAATTCACTCTGTATTAATTCAGCAAACTCTTCGCAAAGACGATTGTTAGTAACACCGAAAATAATATCATCTATATAAATCTGCACTACTAACATATTTTTGTTTTTCTTTTTCAAAAATAGAGTTGTATCAACATTTTCTCTAGAAAATTCATGGTCTAACAGAAATTTGCTAAGTCTTTCATACCATGCTCTAGGGGCTTGTTTTAGACCATAAAGTGCTTTATTTAGTTTATAAACATGATTGGGGTATTGATGATTCTCAAAACCAGGAGGTTGTTCTACATAAACCTCCTCATTAATATACCCATTCAAGAAGGCACTTTTTACATCCATTTGGAATAATTTAAAATTTTTGTTGCCCAGTAGATACAACCCAAGAGGGGGGGTGAATTGGGTCTTTTAAAACTTTTATGCTACTTCTACTACTTTTTGATTAACTATGCTAAGTTGTATAGATGCACAGTGAAAGTTAAACTTAGCAAGGGTTTGATGTATAGACTTCGACTTGATTAAATATGCTTGCAACTAAAGGATGTGCGGATAAGAATTAAGCAAGCAATTTATCTAAGTAAGTAAGTGTGTTAGTTAGACAATAACTAGAGGCATTACAAACACAAAAGACATATAGTGGTTCGGTGCACCCCAGCACCTACATCCACTCCCCAAGACCTCTTGGGAATTTCACTATAATCCTACCGATTACAACCGGTTGTTTTACAAGCTCACAATCCAACTTGTTGTTTTACGAGCGCACAACGAACTCGGTCGGTTTTCCCAGGCTCACCGACTAGAACCAACCCCGATTGTTTTCCCGGGCTCACAATCAAACCCTTACACGTTGGTTTTACCCTCGGCTCACCAACAAACCTAAACCCCGTTGGTTTTTCCTTTGGCTCACCAACAAACCTTAATCCCGTTGGTTTTCCCTTTGGCTCACCAACAAACCTTACACCGTTGGTTTTCCCTTTGGCTCACCAACAAACCTTTAACCCCTTGATTCAATCCCTTGATTGAATCAAGTTACAAGATATTAAAACGAAGAATAAAAACAAATCAAAGCTTCTTAAACAAGCAGATATGACAATATAAACAACTAGAGTAAAGAGAAGCCCTCAAACGAGTTTTGAAGATGGAGGAGCTCGGCTTCTTCTTTACTTGATCCTCCTCTGATTTGGCATGAAGTAGAGGATCCCCGAGGCAGCACACGGATGGAGAGGAAGCTTTCGGATTCACTTGGATGCTCTTCTTCTCTCTATTTCGTTTTGGATGGCCCTTTTGTGCTTGTGGGAGATTTCCTTTGTAATCTCTTTGAGATCTCTTTCCTAGATGATCTCTCCCACTTCCATGAGTTCTCCCCTAGCTCTCTTCTTGTTTTTATAGCTTTAGATGGCGTGGAAACAAGAATATAGCCGTTAGAGACAAAAATAGAGCCGTTGGACATAGTCTGCACTTCCTGACAATATTACCATTGGGATCGGAGTCGACTCGCGCGATCAGGAGTCGACTCGCCTGTTGCAGGAGTCGGCTCGTGCTTTACTGGAGACGACTCGGCCACTGTTCCAAATTTGAATTAAAGTGCATGCCTTGACTGGAAGTCGACTCGACTTAACCTGGAGTCGACTCGCCAACATCTGGAGCTGACTTGGCATTTTCGGAGTCGGCTCATCCACTGAAGTCCGTGGATCCAATTTTGAATTTGATCCACTCGAGTCGACTCGACTGTCCTGGGAGTCGACTCGAATCTCAGAGCCCGAACTCCCGATCCTCTGTCTTTTGGCTCGTCCAGTCTTGGAGTCGACTCGAACTTCCTCGGAGTCGACTCGGCTCTCAGAGGCAGTAACTTGGTCTTCTGTCTGTTGATGGTCGCGGAGTCTCGGAGTCGACTCGTGCAATGCGGGAGTCGACTCGAATCTCAGAGTCCCAAAAATGCTCTCTGACTTTTTCTTTGTGTTCCGCTGAGAGTCGACTCTTGCTTTCTTTGGAGTCGACCTACCAACCATCGGAGTCGACTCGCGTTCCGCTGGAGTCGACTCGAAGACTGTTCTTTTGAATTTTTCTTTTGATTTTACTCCTCCAATTTGAATCCTTTGAACTTTAAACTTGGGCCAATAAATTGTAGCTTTCTTCCAACTTGAGAGCTTTGGAGGCCTTCTTGTGTTCTCCCAACTTGCTATGTTCCTTGCAAAATAAATATCTTTCTCCTTGCAACATAAACATTAGTATCTATACTTCAAGGTTTTGTGATCATCAAAATCAATCTATGAATCAATCTTTGGGTCATCAATCTCCCCCTTTTTGATGATGACAAAACTTGGAGTATATGCAATATAAAAGATATTGATTTCTAGAAGTAATACGTGGCTAAGTTGCATGAAGTAGAAAACATATATATGTAAAAACATACTTCATGATAATGCTTTAGATTTAATCAGCTTAACACAATTAACATATTTAAATTTTAAGCTGATTTGTATTCAATTCAAAGTATATATATAGCATATACTTAGATATTTCTCCCCCTTTTTGACAACATCAAAAAGATAGTGAAACATTAAGCACAAAGATCAGAGCAGAACACATCGAGTGTGAATTCAAGAGGTTTTCTAATTTGATACCACAGATAGTTTTCTAATCAAGTGTAGGTGGAATCTTCCTTAGGTTAATTCAAGAAGTACTACAAATGATATTCAAGGAAAAAACATGAGTGGAAATCTAACCTCTCTTCACTGAGTATGAAAGCTTGTTCGTTTAAGACCTTTTGCCCAATCTATTAAGTATTTTATCAACCATGAGAGCAATTTAATTAATTTTCTTAATGACTTCAAAGTTCTTTTATGATAATAGGAGCATTGGGGCACAAATATCAAAATATACATTCATGCAATTTTTGATACATCTTAGAGCTCTTTTAAAGACTTTCTTTTATTTCTTTAGAAAATAAGCACAATTTGATACATATATAAAAATATGAATTGGCACAGAATTGACGTTCTAAAGAGCAAGCTAATTAGGACTTATTAGTGAATTTCAAAATAAATTTTCTAAGAGATACTGAAGACCATTCAACACGTTATTCTCCCCCTTTGTCATTAAGTTAAAGGCTCTTAAGATCAACTTGCAATTTGGTTCATGATTTATGCATAAGATATACTAACCAAATAACACGCCTCAAGGTGTATCATAAAGGTTTTCAGATTTAAATTTCAGATGATACATATTGGAGAGTATTAGGATCACTTTTCATTTAGTATTCTTTCTCTCTCCTTTATAAATTTATGCAATTAAGTTCCATCAGACCTCTCCTTCTGAAATTTTCTTTCTCCCCCTCAATTGATCATTCCATCTAAGAGTTTTAAAATTTGAAGATAATGTTCAATAAAATCGTCAATCTCAAAAATATATTTTCTATAAGTTTCAGCTTATTTTCACAAGACTCAAGGTTTGAGATAAGACAACCTTTATAGAACTCATCTCAAGGTAATTAAAGCATGTCTTGCAATATAAGGAGGTTCATCAAAATCAATCCATAAAGTGCAAGATATGCATCAAATTGAAGTGACTTTAGGATAAGATACTGAATATCTAAAGCTCCCCCTTAAAAGATGCATTCTTCTTTAATCTTTCTTTTCTTTTGTCGAATTTCAGATTTTAATGATAAACGTGAATAGAGCTGAAACTTTATGATATCAAGAATGTAGAGTGATCTAGAAATATTCACAATTTATAGTAATCACTCTTTTTAATCTTTTAAGAACAAGTTATGCTTTCTCCTAATCTTAGAGAAAATGTATGAAAATATTAATCAAAAGTAATTCATTTGAAGCTTAGTTTCTTTCAAAAGCATTTACATTTTCTTTCTTTTAGATCATTCACTCTATTGATGAAAGTCTTTAATGATATAGGAGAGAAAAAACATATAGATGATCATGGAAGTATATGTATTTATAGAACTCAATTTCTTAATCACAATTTTTCAGCAATGTATACATGAAACTCAATAAATTTTTAAATATTAAAATAAAGTCATATATTTTAAAAATATTTACTTGCAATCAAGATCATTGAAAGACACATCATTTAGACCAATATTGGTACATTTTAATGATAAGAAAAGATATGTTTCGGATGCGTATCGGAGCAATCAAAATAAATTCTGTTTTTCTTACATTAACATTTTATTTAGTAATCATATGGAGTTTAAGCTTTTATACAAAATCAAATTCTGAATTTCATAAAGATTTTCAATAGAGGCCTTTTAAGTCATAATTTGAGATATGTATCTTTCACATTGTGGCTCATCTTAAATTATTATGATTGAAAAATACATATTTCAATACCATTAAAGCACTTTCAGAATCTTTGTGTTTAATTTTGAGTTTCGATACAAAATAAAGGATATTTTAACAAGTATTAGGACATTATGTATCAAAGTTAGGCGAGTAGAAAGATAGATCAAAATCAATTTATTTTCCCTAAATAGAGATATTCTTCTCTTCTCCTTTCTACAATTTTATTTAGCTTTCAGATTTTAACAATGATTGTCAATGACAAATCTGAAATTTCTTTTCAATAAAACTAAACAAAAGATGTTATGTAGCAATTCATGCATTCAATCAAATTGTCCAAGTATGAAACATTACAAAATATTGAGAACCCATAAATCAAGACATCATACTATATGCAAAATATATTAAGTGTTAAGTCATGCATTAAAATAATAATAACAAGCATGTCAAGGATCAAAGTCAATTCTTTTCAAATACACTCCTCCTATTTAAATATCATCTTGCATTGACTTCATCCTTATGGTGTGTTTCCAAGTGACTAATAATTAGACTTGATTCTTCTTATATATTTTCATTTACTTTGTCTTTCATTTTCAACTTTCTTATGCTTTATATTCTATTTGCTCCCTATCCGGTGGAGTTGGAAAGGGGCACGAGGTACTACCACTAGCCTCCCTCTTGTGCCGTCCCTAATATGCCCTACACCGAATAGTTGGGTTAAATAGTGCCGGGTACTACCACTAGCCTCCCCATTGGCACCATCCCTATGATGAGCAATATAGAAGGATTAAAATGTTTGCTTCGAATTCTCCCTGTTTAAGTATAATTAATTATGGATTTTATCCCTTCCAAATGTGCCAAATATATTATGCTTGTTTTACTTTTCCTTAAGATTGGAGTATTTGCCTTTGCTTAGATTCTACACCTCTTGAATAATATTCATTTTCTTTTCTTTATCTCTCTCTCTTTTTGTTATTCTCAAGTAATTTACATGAAAGAGCAGAATAAAGAATTAATCTTGTGTATCATATATATGTATATCATGCAAACAACATTTTTATTATGCTCATGGATTCATAACTTCTCACAAGTTATTTTACATCAAACTTTTAAGCATATACTTGTGTATTTCATGGTTATGATATAGGCAAAGAAATCATTTAGTTTAGGCAAACCATGAAACAATTTCTAAGAGCATAAGTCAATCAATATGTATAGAGCCATGATATCAAAAGTTAATAATTAAAGAACTTAATCATGCCATAATAAGACTTAAGTTGTTGACTTTGCTCAAGAAGTATCTAGAATTACCAATCCATTCTGCATTCTTCAGTCAAATACCTACTAGATTTCTTATGTATGAACCTTTGGCTGAAGAAGGTCCTCTCTCTTGTTTGCAAGTGAATGTTTATTGTATCTTACATGGAGATATCCTTCAAGTTGAGATCTCTCATTTTCTTGCTCAAGGATCCTGCATTATTAACAAACTCCTTTTCTTTCTTGAAAGAAAGTCATTGGTTTCTTCAAGATACAAAACATTCATCCAACATATTTTTTTTTAACTAGATGACTCAATATAAGATATGACAATAGTTGAATATTGAGTCACTTTACGCCAGAGATTGCCTAAATATAAGCAAGCACATATCACTTGAACTAAAGAGATAGTTTCATTAACCAAGATGGTTCAAGGACAAGTATGTGAGGCAATAGGAAGTTTTATCAAGGTCAAATCAATTTCTCAAAAACAATTTAGTTTAGATTTTATTTGCTTAAGATAATTATTAATAAGACATGCTAGCTAAGTTTTAATCAACTTATCTTAAACAGTTGTTTCTATCAAAATTCAGATTATGATTTATTTGTTATCAATAAAATATGATTCATTAAACTTAGATTGAAGGCTTGCACAAGTGCACATAATGAGCATACAATCTGGTCTACTAGCTGTATGATAAAATAATTATTCTATCATGCTTCACTACAGCTTTAAAATAATAGATCTACTTTGCTCATCCTTTTCAAATTCTACAAGATGGGGTTATAGACATACCTTCTTCATGCCAATCTTCTATAAGAGTTTTCTTGTGGACTAACTTTGGTCAATGAAGATCCCCTTTCTTGTTTGTCTTAATTTGGAGTTTGAGAGAAGATGTTAATTCATTCATCATACGTATTTCAAACTCACCTTACATGAGCTCAGTAAAATCTTCATATAACTCTTCATTAGTAGAACCAAAAATGATGTCATCAATGCATATTTTGGGCAAATAAGATATCACAAATTCTTCTTTTTGATGTGTAGATTTATCACTATTACTTTCTATCAAAAAGGTTACTTAAGCTTTTATATTATGCTTTTGATGCTTGTTCCAAATTATATATTGCTTTATCATATTTATAATGAGTGTTTTCAAATATGGTGGTTATTTAACATATATCTTCTTTAATAAAGTAAGCATATAGGAGTCCATTCTACACACTCATTTGATAGAATATAAAGCTCATAAAGCAAGCAAATAATAATGGTGATCTTTACTTCTAATCATGCAAGAATCAAGATCTATTTCATCTTCTAAGCAAACAATTTTTCTTCATTAAATGTATTTCTGAAAAACTCAATTTGGTTATAATTATTAACAAGTTTTTAGATTGTTATATGTAAAAGATTAACCATATACATATATAATTTAATTTTAGTATTTTGATAATAAATCAGTAGTCTCATAAAGAATAAGATACCTTGATATTTTTGCACCTAAAAACTTTTCATTGAATACTCTATATGCATTGCTTGATGAATGATATCCAAGGGTAGACATATCTCTATCAGATTTGGCATTATTTTCATAAGAGCATATTAAGCATAACATGTACGACTGAAAAATGTGAAAGATATGCAATGGTTCATTTTCCATTTTTTCAGAAGATCAAAAGGAGTTTTCATCAAAAAATAGATCTAATAGAAATCATATGTATGACAAGCAGTGATGATAGCTTTTTTTAAAAATTATTTAAGTAGATGACTATCATACACAATTGTCTTTTTCATTTCTTCAAGAATTCTATTAACCCTATTTTACTTAAGGTGTCCTTGGTGCTGAAATAATTAATTTCTGTATAAACTTTATCAGGATTTTGGTTTTCAACATTGTGCCATGATACTCTTTATCTTCACAGTTTGGAAACCTTTATCATTTGAAACATTTTTACATGATTTAGCAAATACAGAAAATATTTTAATTTTATTTGCCAAGAACAAATCCAATGTAAGCTTTTGAAAACTTAGTGATGGAAACAACAATTTAGAAATTGATTTTTGTTTGTTTCCTTAGTTAGTATGCATAGCAAACTTTGACCTTTCAGAAGATAATCTAAGTAAGCCAATGGCAAGGTCTTTTGAGATTAAGTACATACTAGCATGAGTTGATTTTATATGCCAAAGATGGTTTCTTTAATCTTGGTATTCATAGTGCATATATTCAAAAGCACACCAAGTACACATTATCATATCTATGATCAATAAACAATAATGCCATGGATAAAAAACTCTCAATCAAGCATATAGAGAATTCATAGAGTTATTTTTAATAAATTGATTAATCATTTAGCAACTTATCCAATAGTGAGTAAAGTATACTATAAAATGAAGTGATTTGATTATATTTCCAAAAGTATTTTCTATATCATAAAATTGATCAATACTTGCAATTCATATTTTAATCAAATACTAAGGCAAAAATAATGATGAGATGCAAGGATTACTGATTTCATTATTATTATTATTATTATTTTTTATTTAAAAATTACTTTTCATAAGTATGTTTTAAGTTTCATTTTTTTTGACGTGTGTCTAGAACACCCATTTGTATGAAAGTTCTATTTGTTCCATGGGTATCTTGGCACACCTATGTCTACATCCTCATATTTTTATTTTGGGTACCCAAGCTTGCTTGGGTCCTTGAGAGTTAGGACATATGGTTCCTTTTGGAACCCAAATTTGTTTAATTGTAATAACTTTACTACTTGATTTAATTATGTTAGAACGATAGGTAAAGTTGTTATGTCCATTCTTTTCATGTTCGAAATATGTTATCTTATTTAATGGTTTGCTTGATAAATTCAAAACATTTTTCTTTAGGGATTCATTGCTAAGTGAAGGAATCAAGCCAAATTTTGATTTATCAAAATCAGCATGTTGGCTTTCAAACATCATTTTTAATCTTTCTGAACTTACAGTGAACTTGTTAATAAGAGATTTCAGTTGGTTAACTTCTTTACTCAAGTTTTGGTTTGTTTTGATTAAGCTATGATTTTTCTGAATCAATTCTTCTGAATTTAACCTTAAGCTTTTATTTTCAGAATTTAGTTTGTCTTGTATTTCAGCAATAGAATTTCTTTCTTTTGAAATTTGCAAATTTAGCTTTTTAAGATTTTTATTTTTCATAGCTAATTTTCTACATTCACCATACAAATCATGGAAAG
This sequence comes from Phoenix dactylifera, assembly GCF_051530095.1. Taxonomy (NCBI): domain Eukaryota; kingdom Viridiplantae; phylum Streptophyta; class Magnoliopsida; order Arecales; family Arecaceae; genus Phoenix; species Phoenix dactylifera. The sequence goes on from NC_143195.1 coordinate 15,100,216, forward strand.
CATTTAAAAGTTCATCATAAGAAAATTCTTCATGAAATTCACTAGATTCAGATTTTACTTTATTTTCTAGTGCCATAAAACATAAGTTAGTTACCTCTTGTAGTTCATTGTTGCTTCTAGCTTTCTTGCTTTTTATCTCTTTCTTCCTTTCTTCTTGCTTCCTCTTCTTCTTTGACTTTAGGAAGCTTTTGAATTTTCTTGCTGTTATTTCTTCCTCGAGTCGACTCGAGTTTACATGGAGTCGACTCGACTGACTTGAGAGTCGACTCGAGATCTTCGGGAGACGTCTCGTTCTCAGAGGCCTAAAAGATGATTCTCTGTCTTTTGAATTGTTCTGCCTCGGAGTCGACTCGGGCCTTGTCGGAGTCGACTCGGCTAACTTGGGAGTCGACTCGGAACTACTTGGAGTCGACTCGTTCACAGGGTCTTCAAGAATGTGTCTCTGCCTTTCAGACTGTTCTTCTCTAGGAGTCGACTCGGACAAACTGGGAGTCGACTCGGCTACTGTGGAGGATTCTGCAATCTCATTGTTAGTATGCAATTGAAGCACATGTGAGCTAATCTGAGATTTATCATAAATATTTTCTAAAGTATCCCAGATCTCCTTAGCAGATAAGCATGCAGAAATTTCATTAAACTTCGTTTCATGAATAGCACAATATAATATGTTCATAGCATTAGCATTCAACTGTGCTAAGTCCTCTTCATTAATAGTTTGAGAGAGTGTGTGAAGGTCATTTATTATCATTTTCCATAAATAATAGTTTTGTGATTGAATAAAAATGCGCATGCGTGCTTTCCAATATGTGTAGTCTATGCCATTAAACAGTGGAGGCCTATCAATTAACTGTTCCTCTCCTAGAAAACTATCTATTTGAGTTGTCATGATCTTTGGCTCTTGATCGTGAGATCAACAATTAATCTTGAGCACCTGCTCTGATACCACTTGTTGCCCAGTAGATACAACCCAAGAGGGGGGGTGAATTGGGTCTTTTAAAACTTTTATGCTACTTCTACTACTTTTTGATTAACTATGCTAAGTTGTATAGATGCACAGTGAAAGTTAAACTTAGCAAGGGTTTGATGTATAGACTTCGACTTGATTAAATATGCTTGCAACTAAAGGATGTGCGGATAAGAATTAAGCAAGCAATTTATCTAAGTAAGTAAGTGTGTTAGTTAGACAATAACTAGAGGCATTACAAACACAAAAGACATATAGTGGTTCGGTGCACCCCAGCACCTACATCCACTCCCCAAGACCTCTTGGGAATTTCACTATAATCCTACCGATTACAGCCGGTTGTTTTACAAGCTCACAACCCAACTTGTTGTTTTACGAGCGCACAACGAACTCGGTCGGTTTTCCTAGGCTCACCGACTAGAACCAACCCCGATTGTTTTCCCGGGCTCACAATCAAACCCTTACACGTTGGTTTTACCCTCGGCTCACCAACAAACCTAAACCCCGTTGGTTTTTCCTTTGGCTCACCAACAAACCTTAATCCCGTTGGTTTTCCCTTTGGCTCACCAACAAACCTTACACCGTTGGTTTTCCCTTTGGCTCACCAACAAACCTTTAACCCCTTGATTCAATCCCTTGATTGAATCAAGTTACAAGATATTAAAACGAAGAATAAAAACAAATCAAAGCTTCTTAAACAAGCAGATATGACAATATAAATAACTAGAGTAAAGAGAAGCCCTCAAACGAGTTTTGAAGATGGAGGAGCTCGGCTTCTTCTTTACTTGATCCTCCTCTGATTTGGCATGAAGTAGAGGATCCCCGAGGCAGCACACGGATGGAGAGGAAGCTTTCGGATTCACTTGGATGCTCTTCTTCTCTCTATTTCGTTTTGGATGGCCCTTTTGTGCTTGTGGGAGATTTCCTTTGTAATCTCTTTGAGATCTCTTTCCTAGATGATCTCTCCCACTTCCATGAGTTCTCCCCTAGCTCTCTTCTTGTTTTTATAGCTTTAGATGGCGTGGAAACAAGAATATAGCCGTTAGAGACAAAAATAGAGCCGTTGGACACAGTCTGCACTTCCTGACAATATTACCGTTGGGATCGGAGTCGACTCGCGCGATCAGGAGTCGACTCGCCTGTTGCAGGAGTCGGCTCGTGCTTTACTGGAGACGACTCGGCCACTGTTCCAAATTTGAATTAAAGTGCATGCCTTGACTGGGAGTCGACTCGACTTAACCCGGAGTCGACTCGCCAACATCTGGAGCTGACTTGGCATTTTCGGAGTCGGCTCATCCACTGAAGTCCGTGGATCCAATTTTGAATTTGATCCACTCGAGTCGACTCGACTGTCCTGGGAGTCGACTCGAATCTCAGAGCCCGAACTCCCGATCCTCTGTCTTTTGGCTCGTCCAGTCTTGGAGTCGACTCGAACTTCCTCGGAGTCGACTCGGCTCTCAGAGGCAGTAACTTGGTCTTCTGTCTATTGATGGTCGCGGAGTCTCGGAGTCGACTCGTGCAATGCGGGAGTCGACTCGAATCTCAGAGTCCCAAAAATGCTCTCTGACTTTTTCTTTGTGTTCCGCTGAGAGTCGACTCTTGCTTTCTTTGGAGTCGACCTACCAACCATCGGAGTCGACTCGCGTTCCACTGGAGTCGACTCGAAGACTGTTCTTTTGAATTTTTCTTTTGATTTTACTCCTCCAATTTGAATCCTTTGAACTTTAAACTTGGGCCAATAAATTGTAGCTTTCTTCCAACTTGAGAGCTTTGGAGGCCTTCTTGTGTTCTCCCAACTTGCTATGTTCCTTGCAAAATAAATATCTTTCTCCTTGCAACATAAACATTAGTATCTATACTTCAAGGTTTTGTGATCATCAAAATCAATCTATGAATCAATCTTTGGGTCATCAATTTTTATAACATGCAAATGCTAGTAATAATCTAATTGCCTCAAGTCTAACTACAGGAGCAAAAGTCTCATCAAAGTCTATACCTTCTTCTTGATTATAGCCTTTTGCTACTAGTCTAGCCTTGTTCCTAACTACAACTCCATTTTCATCAAGTTTATTTTTGTATATCCATTTAGTTCCTATTATTGAGTATTCAGTGTGTCTTTCAACTAAGTTCCATACTTTATTTCTTGTAAATTGGTTAAGTTCCTCTTGCATAGCATTTATCCAATTTACATCACTTTCAGCTTCTTCAATATTTTTAAGTTCTAAATGTGAAACAAATGCAAGATGATTATTTAAGTTTCTAAGAGAGGCTCTAGTTCTAACAGGTTGAGAGGGATCATCTAATATTAACTCTTTAGGGTAACCGTGAGCATACTTCCAAGCCTTTGTAAGCCCATGTTCGGCAATTACCTCTTGGCTTGTTGAAGTTTCTTCAACTTGCTTGGGTTCATCCTCTTATAGAGTCATGTGATCCATCTTTTCTTCAATTATTCCTGCATCATCATCAAACACTACTCTCTTGCTGGAGGAAGCATCATTAGACTCATCAAAAACAACATGGATGGATTCTTCAATAACAAGGGTTCTTTTGTTGAAGACTCTATAAGCCTTACTTGATGTAGAATATCCCAAAAAGATACCTTCATCAGATTTGGAATCAAATTTACCTAAGTTATCTTTTCCATTATTATGAATAAAGCACCTACAGCCAAATACATGAAAGTAGGTTCCTTTGGGTTTTCTATCTCTCCAAAGTTCGTATGGTGTTTTCTTTATAATTGGTCTTAATAGAACTCTATTTATTATATGACATGATGTGTTAATGGCTTCTCCCCAAAAATACTTTGGGAGGTCACTTTCACACAACATGGTCCTAGCCATTTCCTCTAGGGTTCTATTCTTTCTTTCCACAACTCTATTTTGTTGTGGTGTCCTAGGTGTAGAGAAATTATGAGTTATTCCCTTTTTACTACAGAATTCATCAAATAGATGATTTTCAAATTTCGTTCCATGATCACTCCTAATTGCTATAACTGAACTATTTTTTGTATTTGTTACATCCTTGTGAAATTTCTTAAAAACTGAAAATGCTTCATCCTTATGAGCTAAAAACATGACCTATGTGTATCTAGAAAAATCATCAACTATGACAAGTCCATACTTGTTTCTACCAAGGCTTGTTGTCCTAGTTGGTCCAAAAAGGTCCATGTGAAGTAGCTCAAGGGGTCTAGTTGTAGAGACACAATTTATGGACTTAAAAGAGCTTTTAGATTGTTTGCCAAATTGACATGCTTTACAAATTTTATTTTTTTCAAATTTCAGCTTTGGCAAACCAATCACGGAATCTCTTTTAACTAATTTAGATAATGTGTCCATGCTTGCATGACCTAATTTACGATGCCATAACCAACTTGCCTCACCAAGCTTAGTATCATTAGCTACTAAGCAGTGGCTGTTTTTAGCAAGATCATCAAGATCTACTACGTAAACAGTGCCACGTCTTAGTCCTTTAAAAACTAAACTATTGTTAGTTGAGTTGGTTATGATGCACATAGATGGCTTAAACAATACATCAAAGCCTTTATCACATAGTTGACTAATGCTAATTAAATTGTGCTTAAGACCATCTACAAACCGAACATTATCAATAAAGGTTGAAGGTGTGATTTGTATCTTACCAATACCCATGATGTGACCTTGGTTATCATCTTCAAAAGTCACCACACCTCCTTTCTTAGGTTCTAGGGCGAAGAATTGCTCCTTGTCACCCGTCATATGTCTTGAGGAGCCACTATCCAAGTACCAACAGTTTTTATTGAGCTTGGCTGCAAGACACTCCTACACAAGAAAATCATATAATCTTAGGTACCCAAGTTTTCTTGGATCCTTCAAGGTTAGCTATGTTGGTTCCTTTTGGAACCCAAACCTTTTTAATTTTTCTTTTAGCTTCTATTTTTCTATGGTCACACACATTAGCTTTATGTCCTACTTTTCCACAGCAAAAACAGGTTATATTTTTAGTTTTACTTTTCCTAGCTTTTACAAAAAAGTTTTTAAGAAACTTTTGCTTATTCTTAGGCTTATACCCTAAACCAACTCTATTAAACACAGCTTGTTGACTATTAAGAATCATCTCCAATTTTTCAGAACTATATGTAAACTTTTCTACAATAGGTTTGTATTTTTCAAGTTCTTTTGTTAAGTTCAATTTTTCTGTTTTTAGTAAGCTTAAGTCTTTTGTAAGATTATCTTTTATAGTTTGATTACTGTTTTTATATTCTGAAATCTCTTTAGTTAATCTTTCTTTGTCTTTAATCAAGGTACAATTCTTTTGAGTTAATAAATGGTTGCTTGTTTTAAGTTCTAAGTTTTTTTTAATAATGGAGTTCTTCTCCTTAATCAGACTATCATTTTTATGACTATAAGATTTATTAGTCAACCTCAAATCTTTGTTTTTAAGAGTTAAGGATTTATACTCATCCATTAGTTCATTAAAGGCATCATACAATTCATCAAAAGTAAACTCTAACTGAGTTTCAGATGTTACCTCATTATCATTTGCTATAAAGCAAAAATTTGTTGTTTCCTCTTGTTTCTCATCCGATGATGATGATGATTGATCGGAGTCTGTCAAAGTGGAGACAAGAGCTTTCTTCTTCTTGTATTTGCTGCCCTTCTTCAGCAAGGGACAGTCGACTCTGAAATGTTCCGGCTTCTTGCATTCATAGCATCCGATTCCCTCACTTTCCCTTTTCTTACGTTTATCCTTGTTGAAGGAACTTGAGGAACCTCTCTTCTGATGAAAGGACTTCTTCTGGTTAATGAACCTTCTGAACTTTCGCACGAGAAGAGCCTCTTCTTCATCTCCCTCATTGTCTTCTTCTTCGCTGCTGCTACTGCAAGATAAATCCTTGTTAGAAGAAGTAGATTTGAGGGCCATTACCTTTTTCTTATGAGAGGATTCTTTTTCGCTGTGTTGTTTCATTGTGAGTTCATGCGTCATTAGGGATCCAAGAAGCTCCTTGAGTGGCAGTTTGTTCAACTCCCTTGCTTCTTGGATTGCCGTGACTTTGGCTTCCCATGGCCTTAGTAAAGAGCGAAGAATTTTCCTGACAAGATCACGGTTAGTATAACTTTTGCCAAGGCTTTTTAGGCCGTTGACAATATCAGTAAATCGACTAAACATGCAAGAGATGGTTTCACTAGAGTCCATTTTAAATAGTTCATATTTATGAACTAGCATGTTAATTTTAGTTTCTTTAACTTGATTTGTGCCCTCGTGGGTCACTTCAAGTTTATCCCATATCTCTTTTGCAGAATTGCAAGTAGAGATTCTATTGAATTCATTATGGTCTAAGGCACAATAAAAAATATTCATTGCTTTAGCATTTAGTTATGCCTTCCTTCTATCATTATCATCCCAATCTTTCTCAAGCTTGGGTATAACAATGTTATCAACATAAATAGAAGGGATATGTGGTCCATTAATTATAATGTCCCAAACATCATAATCTTGAGCTTGGATAAATATCCTTATTCTAGCCTTCCAATAGGTATAATTAGCTCCATTAAACAATGGAGTTCTATTGGTGGATTGCCCTTCACTAAAGGAAGACCCAAAAGGGGTTGTCATCTCAATCTTTGACTCTATTTACGGATTGAAATACCAATCGAAATGAGAGCACCTGCTCTGATACCACTTGTTGCCCTAGGAGACAACCCAAGAGGGAGGGTGAATTGGGTTTGGATTAATTATTGACAAATTAAAACTTGATTAGAAAATAATTAAACCTAATGCAAGCAGGTTAATTAAGATACTTGATGAGGAGATTGGAAGAGACAAATAGCCAATGCAAATACAAAGAAATTTTATAGTGGTTCGGAGCCAACCCTTGCTCCTACGTCCACTCCCCAAGCTTCACTTGGGAGTTCACTGTAATCCCTTGGATTACAGCCAGTTGTTTTACAAGTTCACAACCCAACTTATTGTTTTCGCGAGATCACAACGAACTCGGTCGGTTTTCACAGGCTCACCGACTAGAACCACCCGATTGTTTTTCCAGGATCAAATCAAACCCTTACACCGTTGGTTTTAACTTTGGCTCACCAACAAACCTTACTACCCTTGATTCAATCCCCTGATTGAATCAAGTGAGAAAAACAATTTGGAAAAAGATACAAGGAAAGCTTCTTAAAAAGCAAATATGAATCAATATGAATAGAGTAAAGTTAGAAGCCCTCTGTTCGTCCGACTCCTGTTTAACTAAAAATATGCTAAACAGATCGTTGTTAGAACCGACAAACAAAGTTTAAATTAATTTTACTCTTACCTGTTCTACTCGAAGAATAGTGGTTGTAAGAGGTCGATCCACAGGAAGGCGGTTGGAGTTTTATAAAAATAAAAACGTTCACTCGGATTCAAAAGCGATTTTTGAATAACAAAAGAAAAACGTTATGTCGGGGATGTTGATATGATTTTCTAATTGAAACTAACTAAAACAAAGGTACTCAGATTCAAAAAGCATTTATTTAATTAATCAAAGAAGAGTTTTGGCAATGATTAAAATGGATGAAAACAAAAAGATTGAAGCGAACACAAATTGCATGAAGGAAGATTTAATTGTACTGCATAAAAAAAAGAAAGATTACAGAATTTGAAGAACGGAAATTAAAAACATCAGAAATTACAACTTTAGCATAAATAAAACTCTCTATTAAAATAAAACTAAAAATCCCAAAACACATGCTCTCAAAATAAAATTCTTAATAAAACTAAAACCTAAAAAAATAGAACATGCTCTGTTTTCAAAAGAGAAAACAGAGCATTTCTCTTTTTTTTATTTCTAAAAACCCTTCTTCTTCTTCTTCTTTTTTTTTATTCTTTTCCTTCAAGAACAGAGCATGGCTCTGTTCTTTCCTCTGTCACTTGGCCCCCCAACCGAGCTCTCCCTCTTCCTTATTCCTCCACTCTTAAATAGGTCATCCACCCCCCTCTGATTACGTTGAGAGGATTGTCCGGGCTGCGCAGTCTTGGGATGAATCGCGTGACGCTGGGAGACTGAAACGGGTGAAGATGCGGATGAGGTGCTTCACGAGTGGCTGGGACGGAGGAGGCTGGACGAATCCAGAAGGGGGAGACGGCTGGGGCGCTGGGATTTGGGCGTTGAATGCCGATGGCTGGAATGGAGGAGCCGATCACAGCAATCGGTGGAAGCTTGGATCACGGCTTGAAATCGGAAGGGAGCTTGATCCGTGGATGTTCACCGCTTGAAGAATGGCTGGGATGCTTGCAGTCGGAAGGAGTGGATCATGGGATGGTGGGGACCGTTGCTCTCCCTGTTTTCGCACGGGATGGACGCGGATTCGACTTGGGAAGGAAGCTGGGATCCGCTGCTTGGATCATGGCTGGAGCTGGGACCACGGACTTGGATGCTGGAGGAGGCGGTGCGGGCTAAGGCGGAGGAGCTGCAGACGCGGAGGAGGGGGGTCTTGAATCCGGAAGGCTGAGGGCTTCACGGCTTGATCGGGTGCTGCAATCGGGCGCGATGCTGGAAGGAGAGGACGTGGGAGGCTTGGATCATGGAAGGGTGAGACGCGGGCTGAGGCGCTGGCATTCGGAAGACGGGATCGCTGGGAAGCCGCCGCGTGAAGAGTGGGATCACGGGAAGGATGCGTGCGTGAAGAATGGGATCACGGGAAGGAAGGAGACGCGCGGGATGACTGGGATGTTTCACGGGCGTGGGAGGTTGATCTGATCACGACTTAGGAGCTGAAAAGATGGACGGCGCGATGGGAACGATCTGAAAGGCCCGCGGGAAGGAATTTGATCGCGGGGCCTTGATGCGGGACTGATTTGGAAGGTGATCTGATGGACGGCGCGGGATTTTATGCTTGCATGGCACCTGGAGAATTTGTTGAGCTCGAGATGCCAGGCATTGGGCTCAAACCCAATGTTATTGGGTCTCTTGGATTCCTTGCACTCAAATACAAATACAATGTTAATTAATTAATTTTATCATTAAAAATTAACTATAATACTAATTAAGATGGTACGACGATTGCACTTTTGTGCTCTCATCACACCCCCCAACTAGCTTATTGCTAGTCTCTAGCAATTTAGTGCAAAAATGATAAAATAAGAGTGCAAAAGTGTTATTTATTATACTAAGATATATACTCACTTTCGTAGAGCATTACGATTACACTTAGCACGTGCAATAAGCCGTTAAACCCCTAGGTTACCCTAGTGGACGAGTGTTGTCTCGTGAAGATTTGCAGTGAAGTTACCCACAAACTTTATTAGTCAGGAATTTCTAATTTTTAACTCGAAATTTGAACAGGTATTACTGTATGAAACTAGAATTGCAAGGACAATAGAGACTTGTTGCTATCATATTTAAACAGACTCTAACTCAAATTTCATTACACCCCATCTATCTGCTAACAAGTCAAGAATGTAGTGAGGTGCAAGATAGTATCATATAAATGAGTGGCTTTCACTTACTTCCAACATGATCACTCCAATTTTCAAGACTTTCTAGAGTTAAATGGTAATGAACACCCCGGATTTATTTATTTATTTATTTATTTTTATCAGACTGAATGCTAAAAAGAATGACTTATGCAATATCTAGCCTTATTAAGCTTTCTAGCTAACCCATGTAGCGAGTGTTAGGCCAATAACTTTCGATCCAGATGGCTCAGGGCACTAGGTGTAGAGACACCCTAACAGGCTTAATAACTCAAGTTAACTAGGCTTCAAGGCCAAATTAGTCACTCAGAGTTTAATCTCAATCATCCGCACATTTTTACGCGAACACTCGCTGCTTGCCAGGCAAGAGGCCCGGTTACTCAGTGAGAAGACTTAAATTAAACTCATTATTTTATTTTATTTTATCTCTTTTTTTTCTTTTTTTTTTGATTAGGGTGTTCATTACACATATAACTTTAAATTATTCTGAAGATTAAAAGTATTCATATTAGTTGCTAGTTTGCATACCCCACTATTCATGTGCTTGCGTGTAGGTGCTAAATCATCTTGTATCATGTTAGCAGAAGATAGGTGGGACGAAAACTCAAGCTAGAACTGTTATCATATTTATTAACTCAAAGCTATTGTCAAAGCAATTCCTAGTTTGTACAACCAAAAAGATTAGAGTTTGAGTTAAAAATTTGAAATCCTTTTTTTTTTAATTTTTTTTTAATTGCATAAAAAAATAAAAAATATTCTCACCCCCATACCTAAATCTAACATTGTCCTCAATGTTAAAGAAGATTTAAAGCAGTAATAGGACATAGGAGAAGTTACCTGATATGGGTGATAAGTGACAATTGGGGCCAAAAACCCCCAAACCTGCATGTTAGTAATTTTTTTATTTAATTATTTTGTTTTATTTATTTTGTTTTATTTTTTTTAATATTTACATGTTGGGTTGCCTCCCAAGAGCGCTAAGTTTTATGTCTTCAGCCAGACAAAATGTAAATCCCCTTTTTTTTTTCAACCATTATCGAAGAATGGTTTTGGAAGAGTCCGATGAAGAACAGTCGGCTGATGACAATCTATGCTCATAAGGGGAACAGAACTAAGGGACGCATGCTTGACCCCTTCCTCGGAATGGGCAAGGTAAGCTTCTAAAGGGTCCTTATTATAAGTTTGTAAGAAAGTCTCCTGAACCAGATTTTCAATCATGTCAACTTCATTGATTTCTTTGTCGTCTGGTGGTTGTTTACTTATGTTGAAGACATTAAGCTCGACTTTTATGTTGCCAAAGATAACTTCAGCATCCCATTTCGACAGTTGATCATAGCATTTGCTGTGGCTAAGAAAGGTCTACCTAAAATTATAGGTGTGTGACTGTCTGGATGTATTGCAGGTTCAGTCTCAAGGATAACGAAGTCCACAGGATAGTAAAACTCGTTTACTTTCACTATTACATCCTCTACAATCCTCTTGGGGTACTTCACTGTCCTATCGACTTTTATGTTGCCAAAAGATAACTTCAGCATCCCATTTCGACAGTTGATCACAGCATTTGCTGTGGCTAAGAAAGGTCTACCTAAAATTATAGGTGTGTGACTGTCTGGATGTATTGCAGGTTCAGTCTCAAGGATAACGAAGTCCACAGGATAGTAAAACTCGTTTACTTTCACTATTACATCCTCTACAATCCTCTTGGGGTACTTCACTATCCTATCTGCTAAGAAAAGTGTAATATTTGTAGGCTTTAATTCTTCCAAACCTAACTTTTGGTACACATAGTAGAGAAGTAGGTTCACACTGGCTCCTAAATCTAATAGAGCTCTCTGGATGATCGTCTCTCCTATTTTTATTTCAATGGTTGGGCAACCAGGGTCTTTAAATTTTGGGGCAATCTGTTGTTGAATGAGAGATGAGGCTTGTGCAGCCATAATAGCTTGCCTAGGAATGCTGGTTTTTCTTTTGACCGTGGTGAGGTCTTTCAAGAATTTTGTATAAGAGGAAATTTGTCTTATGGCATCGAGAAAAGGTATATTTATCCGAACAGTTTTAAAAACTTCCATGATTTCATGAAAGTTAGATTGTTTCTTGGAGTCCTGAAGTCTACTGGGAAAGGGAACCTTAGGTTTGTATGTTTCTATGGGTTCTTCCTTTTTGTCTGATTTATCCTGTTCTTGACTCCTCTTCTGAATATGGTTCTTATCGGATTCAGTTTTATTTTCTTTTTCATGTTCAGGAAGTTGGACTTTATTGTCCACTTGCTTGCCAGACCTTAAAGTGGTAATTGCCTGGACTTCATAAGTCGGATTTCCATTAGAATTGATTTGATACTGACCTATCTGACCTTGATTTTGTTGTCTACTAGGGTTAGGCACTGGTTGACTAGGTAGTTCACCTTTCTTCCTATCCCCTAGAGAGTTAGCTATTTGGCTCAGACTAACCTCAAGTTTTGCAATTGCTTGCGCATGGAATTGGTTAGTCTGGGCTTGGGCTGTATTAGTCTGTTGTTGTTGCTTGATAAAATCTTGTTGTTGTTGCTTGATAAAATCTTGTTGTTGTTTCATCATATTAGCCATCATGGTTTCTAATTGTGAAGATTGCTGTGGGATAGGGGCATTATAAGGAGGCATAGATGGAACCAATGGTTGGTTCATTTGTGATGGACCTATCCTGGGGAAGTTGTTCTGAAAACCTGGTGGACCACCTTGATGCTGATGTTAGATGTATGCCCTAGAAGCCAATTTGGCTGACACATTTTTGATTCTAGGGACATAATTTTGTACTTGACTATTTATTATTGAATAAATAAAAGGCATCTTTTCATTCATATTGTTTATGTGTCTATGAATCGTCCAAGAAATTAATAAGATGATGATACATATTCTCAAGAGTTGAGAATTTGAGCCATGTATCATTGGTGATTAATTTCTAAATGCTCCTGATCAATGGATCATCACGAGGACGGTGATCGATCCGATCAGTGCACAGATCACTTTCCCTCTGGATGGACGAGACTTGAGTCCACAGTGTAGTGACACTGAAGTGATAGTGCAGGTGCTTGTTAGAGAACAAGGGTACTGAGCGTGACCAAGACAAGAAGTCACTTGGATGTCTATCCACTCGTCAGTGACTTGCTTGATGTTGCAGTAGTGTGACTGGTCCTTTGACCTGCGGTGCTTCGGCTACTCACAGTGAGGTTATTGTAGTTTGACTGCACACATACATGGTCTTTAGCCATATGGGTCCATGCAGTGTAGATTGGCTGCAGTAGGTTCACTGTAGGAGTAGGGTATGCACCTACAAGGAATCTATCGACCTTGATAGAAGAGGAGAGATCCTATGTGATTTGTTAGACTGAGTTCTAAGACCTTGGCCAGGGCAGTAATATAAAGTGGAGAAAGAGTTTTCCACTATCGAACTCGAGTCGAATAAATCTTGACATATGACAGACGATGGGGTTTGACGAGTTGTCCATGACCTCCGTCCTGTAGGGATCCACGATAGTAGGACTGTATCACATGTTAACTGCACCTAGAGGTTCATCATTCCATTCTGCTGGGTAGCCACTACATGCTGCTAGGTGTCACTGGTGGATGGTGGGACTCATAGGGATTATCTTGATGATCGATAAACCCTAACGAGTTGAGTTGGAATCGTTCCAACCCATTGAAAGGAGTTTTCAATGATATTGTGATAGAGATCATAATATATCTCACTACCAGTCAGAATAGAACCTATGGGGTCACACACACTAGAAGTATTGACCGATCCGATGGTTGAAATCGTGATTAGGAATCACAAGTAATCAATTTGATTGATAAGAAGTTGAAGAAGGAACAAAGGGAATTAATTAATTGGACTTAAACACAAATCCTACTTCGGGTAGGATTTCTAGAGTCCTAATTGGATTAGGACTGGGAATCCTAGTTGGAGTAGGACTGGGATTCCTACCTGGAATAGGATTCCTACAATCCTAATGAGATTAGGAATTTTGAATCAAAATTGGATTCATACTTGGAGTAGGATTCCTAGAGTCTTAATCGGATTAGGACTTCGGATTCAAATAGAGTCCTAATTGGATTAGGACTAAAATCAAATATGTCCTAATTTGGATTAGGGTTTCTTAAGTCACAATTAATTATTAATCTAATGAATCAATAAGACTCCTAATTGGATTAGGATTGAAGAGTTCAATTAAGTCAAAATTGATTTAAGTTCTAATTGGATTAGGACTTACCTAGATTGGATCCTAATTGGTTCACCCTTGGGCTAAGCCTAATTGGATTAGGGCTTGACCACATTAGGGCTTTTCAAACCCTACTTAATGTGGATTAGGGTTTACCATGAGGAAGGGGATATGCCCCTCCCTTTTCCATGTGGAGAAGGGAGAAGAGAGCCCCTCTTAGGAAATAACTCTAGGGCTCCTAGATTGTAGAAGCCCTAGATGGTTATAAAAAGGGGCAAAGGGGGCCGGCGCCCTAGATGAGCTCTCCCTCTCCTCTTCCATCACGTGGCCACCCCTCTCCCTTCCTTGGTTCAGCCGCCATCAGCAAGGGGAAAAGAAGAAGAGGCGTGCACCTCTCCTTGGCCTCCTTCCTTGGTTCCAACGCAGGGAAGAAAAGAAGGCTGCGTGGGGATTCTTCTTCTTCCTCTTCTTCATCCTTCTTCTTCCTCCTCTCAAGCACAATCAAGGGTTGATTGAAAGAGAGGAAATCAGCCATCAAAAGAAGTCTTTGCAAGGGAGCTAGCACCCCGGGAAGACAAGAGAGCTTTGATCGGATCACTGCTTCGTGTGGATACCCGTAGAGGCCGGGCACTTGAACGGCTTCAAACGAACCTTCATCCTAGACCACGAACTTCAGTTTGCGGTGATCATCTACCCGCACAAGGTGAAGATCTGATCTTCCTAAAGGTTTAAAAAGTTTTAATTCTTATCTAACTACGAACGGTTCATAAAACAACGTTCATGCGATGAACGTCGATCCCGCTTATGCCGATTCCGCTGCCATCTGAATTTTTTGAAATATCAGCGGCATGGGCGGGTTCCCCAACAGTGGTATCAGAGCCAGGTTTCGTAGATTAAGGTAAGAATTAAATATCTAAAGGCATATTAGATCTGAAAATTGAATGATCATGCATGCTGAAAAATTCTACATGCAGATTTTTCAGGGGTGCTGATTTTTTGCATGCTGATTTTTATGTGATAAAAAGATGATTCTAAATGCATTGTTAATGGGATTACAAAGTTTAGAATCATAATTAGCATGATCAGCGACCTATGTCATGATACAATCAGTTAGTTTTCAGATCTGAAAATTATAATTGTTGCATACGGTGATGATCATAGGATTCAAACCCTTTTGGTATCAAATGTAATGACCTGCGATGTGATCTGCGATGTCATGTAATTTTTCAGATGCTTGCATGCATCTTATTTGATGTTTTGAGAGGCCTGCGTGCCTCCTAAAAGGAGATGTAATTTATTTTTATTTTTATTTTACATCTGATTGTATTTCTGTGATGTGATGTACATCAACGATCAAGTTGAAGCAAAGGCATGAGATGAAAGGTGATCTAAGCGGTTGATGGCGATGGGATCAAGAGTTGATCAAGGATCGAATCAAGGAGGCTTAGAACCAATTCAAGAGTTGAAGACCACTTGATCGATTGATGTGCATGTGCTTGTAATACGACCTAATTAGAATCCATGGTCATCACCTATTTAAAGTTTAACTTTATTTGATGCTGCGATTATAACTGCCTGTGATGTACCGTTTGCATGAGATGTGAATGCGAGTCGGGTAGATAGGTTTACATGTGATGTAGCAAACCCAATTGAGACCTAAATCAAAACCTCCTCAATCAAGTCGAGAGTGAACCGACATGAGCAAGTCATATTAGATTAATTGATCTAATTGGTGTCTAGGAAAGCATGAAAGGTGGTTACTTAATTAGGACCTTACTCTCTGAGTAAGGGGAGCCTCCCACCTGCTTACCTGGCCAATTGTTCGGTTACCTCTTATGAAGGGCTCAAGTTGCAAACACTAAGACCTGATTAACCAATATTAAGTCAATAGGTCTTCCACTGTAGTAGAGCTGCTAAGGCCTTTCTGATGTTGATTTGTCTCGGCTGGACACAGTGGTCAAGTTGCATCGGGGGGCTGGACCTCTCTATAGACATGAGATGTTGTAGGGTAAAGGTGGGGTTGGGCACCAATAACTGTTAGGTGAGGACCCAATGACGACTTTATTCCTACGGTTATACGGTGGGTCTGACTTAACTAAGAAATGGGACCAATAACTGTTAGGTGAGGTCTTCATGGCTTAGAGACCAAGTTGCACTGCAACATGCTTGAGAAGCATTGTACAAGAGTTGTACACTCATCCATCTATGTGTCACCAATAACTGTTAGGTGAGGTGGCATGTAAATCGGTGGGACCGCAGTACCCACTAGAAACCCTAGTCGTGTGGGATTTCCGTTTCCCTACCAGGGGAGTGTGAGGGATTCGAGGAAATAGTGGGAGTTACATTTGTTCTAAAAGACCTTAGAACAGATTAGGATCAAGTACAAAAGTCTAACTAGAATCTTTACTCTCTGCAGATACAATGTCGTCTTCAAACCCTCTGACCCGTATTCTTGAGACCAACCGACTGACCGGAATCAATTACAAAGACTGGCTTAGAAATCTCAAAATTGTTTTGGACTGTGAGAAAATAGGCTACATACTCGATTCAGATATCCCCACACTACCAACACGTCCTACTGATGTTCAGCGTGAGATGCATTAAAAGTGGTTGGATGATGACATTAGAGTAAAATGCTATATGATGGCATCCATGTCTAATGAACTCCAATGCCAGCATGAAAATATGAAGACTGCTAGGGAAATACTGGCACACCTGCAAGAGTTGTATGGTGAGCAGAGTCGCACAACTCGTTTTGAAGTGTCCAAGAGGCTTTTCAAAATAAAGATGCGCGAGGGGCAGTCTGTCCATGATCACGGTCTGACCATGATCAAGGACCTAGAGGAGCTTGAGAAGCTCGGTATGGACATGCACAAGGAATTACAAGTGGATTTGATCCTACAGTCACTTCCTGATTCATTTGGTCAGTTTATAGTAAACTGAAGGGTTTTAGCATGTTATAATGCGCAGCGGAAGCTAGGGATTTTAAAAATTTCTTAATAAAGTCCCTATGCATGAAACCCTTTTAAGCCTAGATCACCTTAATGATTACAATCAAATGATATAAAATAAATGCAGAATTAGTAGAATACCTCAAACGCTAATCCAAAGTGTACAATCTCCACGAGGCGTCCAAGTGTCCGCCCTCCAATGGTGATCCACACGAAAACTTGATCAAGACTTTAGCTCCAAAGACTTTTGATCCTTAATGCAGAATTCTTCTAAAGAACTCTAATGGCTTGCTTTCCTTCCTTTTTATTTTTCTTTAGCCTTCTAAAATCACTTCTAATCCTTTTGTCCTAAAGAAGACCACCTTGTCTTGGCTTAGGACACACTAGAAGCAATGCTAGAAAGAAAGAAACTAATGTAAGAAAGAAAGAAGAGAGGAGTGGGGTGGAATTGGAATGATGAAACCCATGGAGTGCTAACCTATTTATAATAGGTGTAGGGATGCATCTCCAAGGGATGCATCCCATCCACACATCCTCTCATGAAAGGGCATCAGCTAAAGGGCCATATCAAATAAGAGGAGGTGCAGATCAAGTGAGGAGGTGTATCAAATGATATGTCCTTTCATGTGGTGCCATATTTTGACCAAGTCAACATCACATGCTAATCACATGTCCATCACGCCTCACCTCTTGATCTTTCATGATGATGATCCAAGGGCTCCAATGCAAGGCGCCATTCACTTGACCCATTATGTCTTCATCCAATGGTGGGATTAAGATCCAATGGTCAATTATGGTAGCCATCCTCTAACCCAATCCAATTGGGTTAAACCAACTCTCCATTATGTCTTCATCCAACGGTAGATCAAGATCTAACGGTCTAGATTGAATGATTTATTAAATCTAATCCAATTAGACTCAAACCAAGCCAATTAGGTGCCAACTCTTGGCTAACCCATATTAGAATATGATCTAATCAAATTAGATCAATTAAGAATCAGATTCGAATCCAATTCGAATCAGATTCGAATCCAATTCGAATTAGGAGCTAAGGTTTGCAACACCTGCTAGGATGTTTATCTTGCAAACATGATGTAATCCAATTAGACCCTTAATAAGTTTTCTTGTGTGTGACCCATTGGGTTCCATACTTAGCCAGCAATAGGTGTGAGTGCGAGTTGACCCAACTTGATTAGAACTCTTCTAATCGATTTAAGTCCAAACTGCGCGAACCCGAACTTAACAATTAGAATCCTTTCTAATTGGTGATCGAATTAACTCTTTAATTTGATCAAACCTATAAAACAAGATTGACGTCTAGCAACGTGTCATGTCTACCCGGAAAATATGGAATTTGGTAGAAATACCAAAAATACCCTTCAGTGGCAAGTTACCATGCAATTCAATCCTTTAATCAAACTGCATCCCAAATATGCATATGAGTATGAATATATGTCAAACTCAATTTCATATTCATATTTTTCTCAATCTTTTAATGATAATTCAAATAATGAAACATTAGAAACTCTTTCTAATTTTCATTCTACTTTGATCAAAGGTTTCCTGAATTATCATATGATTAGAATAAATAGGATGCTATCTTCTCTTACTAGAAGTGATTAATTCCTTGTTGACCTACTCATAATCTTCGTACACAATTCACCATATTCAGAAGACCTCGTACATAACTTATTGTCATGAATGAGTGTAAACCAAAATATGGGTTCATGTGCACAAGATACCATGGTGATCTCAGGTCATAGGATCAGTTGCACAACTCCCACTAAGAGAATCATCTTTTGACATGTAAGTAAGACTTCATAAGATTTCTCTTTGTAGGTCAATTCAGTGAACTCATTCCTCTAATGAGCACCCACATCTTTGTATTAGTGTCTCCACACAAATGATTGTGAGATCAATCATCCTCTGCATCGAGCATACATAAGACATGCCAGTCTTTCCGGTAATCATTGATCCCCGACTCAATGTACCAATGACTGGGAATATTTAAG
Source organism: Phoenix dactylifera (assembly GCF_051530095.1). Classification (NCBI taxonomy): domain Eukaryota; kingdom Viridiplantae; phylum Streptophyta; class Magnoliopsida; order Arecales; family Arecaceae; genus Phoenix; species Phoenix dactylifera. The sequence continues at coordinate 15,118,765 of NC_143195.1, forward strand.
ATTAGGATTTTAGGATTTTAAGTCTCACTAGTATGATCTCATCATAGTCTTAAAACCATTGCCCTAAACTAAGGAGTTTATCATAAATATAATCAACAGCATATGATAAAACATAACGCCTTTATTCATATTTAAATGTCATGTACATGATTTGGACAAATCAAAAGAAAAAACCTTTCGCAATACATATTGCGATTGGCTTGTAGGGCATCTACTCTTTCAATCTCCCACTTGCACTAAAGCCAATCGCTCTTATATTTTATCCCCATACAATCGAGGTGGCGATCGAACTGCTGTTGTGGTAGAGCTTTAGTGAACGGGTCTGCTAAGTTGTTCTTTGTGTCTACTCGTTCAATGACTATGTCTTGTCTCTCGACGATCTCTCGAACGAGGTGGAAGCGTCTTAGAATGTGCTTGGATTTGTGATGAGATCTTGGTTCCTTTGCTTGAGCAACAGCTCCAGTGTTGTCACAATAAACTGAAACTGGTCCAGCAATCTCAGGAACTACTCCCAACTCAGCGATGAACTTCTTCATCCAGACAGCTTCCTTAGCGGCTTCACTTACAGCGATGTATTCTGCCTCAGTAGTTGAGTCAGCTACAGTTTGCTGCTTGGAACTCTTCCAGCTCACTGCACCACCATTTAGGGTAAAGACATACCCTGAAGTGGACTTGCTATCATCTGGATCTGATTGAAAACTAGAATCAGAAAATCCTTCTAGTTTCAACTCAGATCCTCCATAAACTAGAAAAATATCTTTAGTCCTTCTTAAGTACTTAAGAATATTTTTCACAGCTATCCAATGATTTTCTCCTGGATCAGCCTGGAATCTGCTTGTTATGCCTAAGGCATAAGCAACATCAGGCCTAGTACATAGCATAGCATACATAATTGATCCTACTGCCGAAGCATAGGGAATAGAATTCATTCTATTCCTCTCTTCAGATGTCTTAGGAGACATCTTCTTAGAGAGACGTATGCCATGACTCATAGGTAAGTAACCTCTTTTACTTCCTTCCATGCTGAATCTTTTTAGCACACGATCTATGTACTTAGACTGGGACAAGCCTAGCATCCTTTTAGATCTATCCCTATAGATCTTTATACCAAGTATATAGGATGCTTCTCCCAAGTCTTTCATGGAAAAGCTTTTTGATAGCCAAGTCTTGACCGATTGTAACATTGGAATATCATTTCCAATGATTAGTATGTCATCTACATACAATATTAAGAAGACAACGGCACTCCCACTAGTCTTCTTGTACACACATGGTTCATCCACATTTTTGATAAAACCAAACTCTTTGACTGTTGTATCAAAACGGATGTTCCAACTCCTCGATGCTTGCTTTAATCCATAAATGGATCTCTTAAGCTTGCATACTTGATTTGCTCTCCCACTTGAGACAAATCCTTCTGGCTGTGTCATGTAAACCTCTTCCTCAAGATAACCATTAAGGAAGGCGGTTTTGACATCCATCTGCCAAATTTCATAATCATAGTATGCAGCTATTGCAAGCAAAATCCGAATAGATTTAAGCATGGCAACTGGTGAAAAAGTTTCATCATAGTCAATTCCTTGCTTTTGCCTGAAACCTTTTGCCACCAATCTAGCCTTGTAGGTTTCTACTTGGCCATCTGCTCCAATCTTCTTCTTATAGACCCATTTGCAACCTATAGGGTTAACACCTTCTGGTGCATCAACCAAAGTCCATACTTGGTTGGTATACATAGAGTCTATTTCGGATTTCATAGCTTCTAACCATTTGTTAGAGTCATTACTCATGATAGCTTCCGAATAGGTCAGAGGATCATCATTTTCGATGATGTGGGCTTCATCATTCTCAATGATAAACCCATACCTCTTAGGTGCATTTCGCACTCTATCTGACCTTTGGAGAGGAGATATGTGTTGTGGTTGTACTTCATCAATGGGTACATTTGGTTGAAGAATTTCTTGTGTTTCTATTTGTAGGTCTTGAACTTCATTAAGTTCAATTCTTCTTTCACTGCCCTTTTGTTGCCCAGTAGATACAACCCAAGAGGGGGGGTGAATTGGGTCTTTCAAAACTTTTATGCTACTTCTAAAACTTTTTGATTAACTATGCTAAGTTGTATAGATGCACAGTGAAAGTTAAACTTAGCAAGGGTTTGATGTATAGACTTCGACTTGATTAAATATGCTTGCAACTAAAGGATGTGCGGATAAGAATTAAGCAAGCAATTTATCTAAGTAAGTAAGTGTGTTAGTTAGACAATAACTAGAGGCATTACAAACACAAAGGACATATAGTGGTTCGGTGCACCCCAGCACCTACATCCACTCCCCAAGACCTCTTGGGAATTTCACTATAATCCTACCGATTACAGCCGGTTGTTTTACAAGCTCACAACCCAACTTGTTGTTTTACGAGCGCACAACGAACTCGGTCGGTTTTTCCAGGCTCACCGACTAGAACCACTCCGATTGTTTTTCCGGGATCACAATCGAACCCTACTCGTTGGTTTTACCCTCGGCTCACCAACAAACCTAACACAGTTGGTTTTCCCTTTGGCTCACCAACAAACCTTACACAGTTGGTTTTCCCTTTGGCTCACCAACAAACCTTGCACAGTTGGTTTTCCCTTTGGCTCACCAACAAACCTTAACCCCTTGATTCAATCCCTTGATTGAATCAAGTTACAAGATATTAAAACAAGGTATAAAACAAAACAAAGCTTCTTAAACAAGCAAATATGACAATATAAACAAATAGAGTAAAGAGAAGCCCTCAAACGAGTTTTGAAGATGAAGGAGCTCGGCTTCTTCTTTACTTGACCCTCTTCTGATTTGGCACGAAGTAGAGGATCACCGAGGCAGCACACGGATGGAGAGGAAGCTTTGGGATTCACTTGGATGCTCTTCTTCTCTCTATTTTCCTTTGAATGGCGCCCTTTTGTGCTTATGGGAGATTTTCCGTGTAATCTCTCTGGAATCTTTTTCCTAAATGTTCTCTCCCACTTCCATGAATTCTCCCCTAGCTCTCTTCTTGTTTTTATAGCTTTAGATGGAGTGGAAACAAGAATATAGCCGTTAGAGACAAAAATATAGCCGTTGGAACCAGTCTGCACCTCCTGACAATATTACCGTTGGGATCGGAGTCGACTCGCGCGATCAGGAGTCGACTCGGCTGTAGCGGGAGTCGACTCAAGCTTTTCCGGAGTCGACTCGGCAACTGTTCCAAATTTGAATTTTGTCCACTCGAGTCGACTCGACTATCCTGGGAGTCGACTCGAATCCCAGAGTCCGAACTCCCGATCCTCTGTCTTTTGGCTCGTCCAGTCTTGGAGTCGACTCGAACTTCCTTGGAGTCGACTCGGCTCTCAGTTTTCGAAAGTTGGTCTTCTGCCATCTTAGTGTAGTGCTGCCTTGGAGTCGACTCGAGCTGTCTGGGAGTCGACTCGAATCTCAGAGTCGGAAAACTGATCCTCTGTATTTTGGAGCCGCGCTGCCTTGGAGTCGACTCGACTTGTCTTGGAGTCGACTCGCCTCTCAGAGACGAAAATACCGTCTTCTGTCTTGGGGTTGCGCTGTCTTTGGAGTCGACTCGGACTTTGTGGGAGTCGACTCGAATCTCAGTGTCCAAAAACTGCTTCTCTGAGTTTTCCCTTGTGTACCACTGAGAGTCGACTCTCGCTTTCTTTGGAGTCGACCCGACAACCATTGGAGTCGACTCGCATTCCTCAGGAGTCGACTCGAATCTCAGGGTCGAAAATCCCTCTCTGACTTTTCTGCCTTTTACACCCTGGAGTCGACTCGTTCTACTCTCGAGTTGACTCGCCAAGCATTGGAGTCGACTCGAATTCCTCAGGAGTCGACTCGAAGACTATTCTTTTAAATTTTCCTTGAATTTGCTCCTCCAATTTGAATCTTTTGAACTTGAGACTTGGGCCAATAACTTGTAGCTTTCTTCCAACTTTTCTTGAGTGCTTTTAGAGGCCTTCTTGTGTTCTTCCAACTTGCTATGTTCCTTGCAACATAAATATCTTTCTCCTTGCAACATAAACATTAGTATCTATACTTCAAGGTTTTGTGATCATCAAAATCAATCTATGAATCAATCTTTGGGTCATCAATCTCCCCCTTTTTGATGATGACAAAACTTGGAGTATATGCAATATAAAAGATATTGTTTTCTAGAAGTAATACATAGCTAAGTTGCATGAAGTAGAAAACATATATATTTGAAACATACTTCATGATACTGCTTTAGATTCAATCAGCTTAACACAATCAATTTAAGCTGATTTGTACTCAATACAAAAAGCATTATAAGCATATACTTAAATATTTCTCCCCCTTTTTGACAACATCAAAAAAAATAGGGAAACATTAAGCACAAATATTTCTTTTCCTTATTGTACTCTGATTTGAATGTTGAATTATTGCAAGAATATGAATCATATAACTCAAGGCAATAATATTGGAATCAGATTAGTGAGCACAGATCAGAGCCAATTAAGATAATTTCAGAGCAGAACACATTGAATGTGATTTCAAGAAGTTTTCTAATTTGATACCACAGATAGTTTTCTAATCAAGTGTGGGTGGAATCTCTCTTAGGTTAATTCAAGAAGTACCACAAATGATATTCAATGAAAAGCACGAATGGAAGTCTAACATCTCTTCAATAATAAGTATGAAAGCTTGTTCATTTAAGATCTTTTGCCCAATCTATTAAGTGTTTTATCAACAGGAGAGCAATTTAATTAATTTTCAGAGTAACAGGTCAAAACCTATATATGTAAAAGACACATCATCATGTTGGATCATTAAGTCTTAATAACTTCAAAGTTCTTTAATGATAATAAGATCATTGGGGCACAAACACCAAAATATGAAATCATGCAACATGATTTCTTTAGAGACTTTCTTTTATCTCTGTAGAAAGTAAGCACAATTTGATACATAACAATATGAATTGGCACACAATTTAAGTTCTAAAGTTCAAGTCAATTACACGTTATTCTCCCCCTTTTTCATTAAGTTAGAGGCTCTCAAGATTTGTAATTTGGTTCATGAGTGATGCATAAGATATACTAACCAAATAACACGCCTCAAGGTGTATCATAAAGATTTTCAGATTTAAATTTCAGATGATACATATTGGAGAGTATTAGGATCACTTTTCATTTAGTATTCTTTCCCTCTCCTATAGATTCATGTAATTAAGTTCCATAAGACCTCTCCTTCTGAAATTTTCTTTCTCCCCCTCAATTGATCATTCCATTTAAGAGTTTAGAATCCTAAGATAATGTTCAACAAAATTGTCAATCTCAAAAATATATTTTCTATAAGTTTCAGCTTATTTTCATAAGACTCAAGGTTTGAGATAAGACAACCTTTATAGAACTCATCTCAAGGTAATTAAAGCATGTCTTGCAATATAAGGAGGTTCATCAAAATCAATCCATAAAGTTCAAAGCATGCATCAAAATAAAGTGTCTTTGGGATAGGATACTGAATATCTAAAGCTCCCCCTCAAAAGATGCATTCTTCTTTAATCATTTTAAATTGTTGAATTTCAGATTATAGTGATAAACGTGAATAACACTGAAATTCTATGACATCGAGAATGTAGAGTAATCTAGTATTATTCAAAATTTGTAGCAATTACTCTTTCTAATCCTTTAAGAACAAGGTATGCTTCCTCTTCAACTTTGAGAAAATGTACTGAAATATTAATCAAAAATGATTCATTTGAAGCTCAGTTTCTTTCAAAACCATTTACATTTTCTTTCTTTTAGACTCATTTGAGTGAGGTGAAATATTTCTAGGCTTTAAGATCATTCACTATATTAATGGAAGTCTTTTATAATGTAGGAGGGAAAAACATATAGATGATCATTGAGGTATATATTTTATAAACTTCAATTTCTTAATCACAGTTTTTCAGCTATGTACACATGAAGCTCAATAAAATTTTAAATATTAAAATAAAGTCATATATTTAAAAATATTTGCTTGTAATCAAGATCATTGAAAGACACACCATTTAGACCAATATGAGTACACTTTGAAGATAAGAAATGATATGTTTCGGAAGTGTATCGGAGCGATCAAAATAAATTCTGTTTTTCTTACATTAACATTTTATTTAGTAATCATATGGAGTTTAAACTTTTATACAAAATCATATTCTGAATTTCATAAAGATTTTCAATAGAGGCTTTTTAAGTCATAGTTTGAGATATGTATCTTTCACATTGTGGCTCATCTTAAATTATTACAAAATAAGGATATTTTAACAAGTATTAGAACATTATGTATCAAAGTTAGGCAATTAGAAAGATAGATCAAAATCAATTTATTTTTCCTAAATAGAGATACTCTTCTCTTCTCCTTTCTACAATTTTATTCGACTTTCAGATTTTAGAGATGATTATGAATGACAAATCTGAAATTTCTTTTCAATAGAACCAAACAAAAGATGTTATGTAGCAATTCAAACATTCAAACAAATTGTCCAAGGATGAAGCATTACAAAACATTGAGAATCAATAAATCAAGACATCATACCATATGCAAAATATACCATGTGTTAAGTCATGCATTAAAATACTAAGTACAAGAATGTCAAGGATCAAAATCAATTCTTTTCAAATAAACTCCCCCTATTTATATATAATCTTGCACTGAGTTCATCCTTAAAGTATGTTTTCAAGTGTTTAAAAAATTGACTTGATTCTTCTTATATACTTTTATTAACTTTGTCTTTCATTTTTACTTTCTTATGCTCTATACTCTATTTGCTCCCTATCCGGTGGAGTTGGGAAGGGGCACGAGGTACTACCACTAGCCTCCCTCTTGTGCCGTCCCTAATATGCCCTACACCGAATAGTTGGGTCAAATAGTGCCGGGTACTACCACTAGCCTCCCCATTGGCACCATCCCTATGATGAGCAATATAGAAAGGTTAAAATATTCACTCCAAACTCTCCCTGTTTGAGTGTAATTAATTATAGATTTTATCCCTTCCAAATGTGCCGAATATATTATGCTTGTTTTGCTTTTCCTTAAGATTGAAGTACTTGCCTTTACTCAGATTTTTCATCTCTTGAACAATGTCCATTTTCTTTTCTTTATCTCTCTCTCTTTTTGTCATTCTCAAGTAATTTACATGAAAGAGTAGAATAAAGAGATAATCTTATGTATCATATAGATGTATATTATGCAAACAACATTTTCATTGTGCTCAAGGATTCATAACTTCTCACAAGTTATTTTACATCAAAATTTTAAGCATATACTTGTGTATTTCATGGTTATGATATAGGCAAAGATATATTTTAGTTTGGGCAAACCATGAAATAATTTCTAAAAGTATAAGTCAGTCACTACACATATAGACATGATATCAAAAATTAATAATTAAAGAATTTAATCATGCCATAATAAGGTTTAAGTTACTGACTTTGCTCAACTAATTTGTGAGAAAGGTATCTAAATTACCTATTCATTATATGTTCTTCAAGCCAAACTAGATTTCTTATGTGTGAACTTTTGGCTGAAGAAGATCCTCTCTCTTGTTTGCATGTGAATCTTTAGTGTATCTTACATGAAGATATCCTTCAAGTTGAAATTTCTCATTTTTCTTTCTTGAAGGAAGGTCATTAGTTTCTTTAAGATACAAAGCATTCATCCAACATATATATTTTTAACTAGATGACTCAATATAAGATATGACAATAGTTGCATGTTGAGTCACTTTACTCAAGAGATTGCCTAAATATAAGCAAGCACATATCACTTGAACTAAAGAGATAGATTCATTAACCAAGATAGTTCAAGGACAAGCATGTGAGGCAATAGACAGATTTATCAAGGTCAAATCAATTTAGTTTAGATTCTATTTGCTTAAGATAATTATCAATAAGATGTGTTAACTAAGTTTTAATCAACTTATCTTAAGCGTTTGTTTCTATCAAAATTCAGATTATGACGTATTTGTTATCAATAAAATATGATTAATTAAAGTTAGATTGAAGTCTTGCACAAGGTCACATAATGAGCATACAATCTGGTCTACTAGCTGTATGATAAAATAATTATTCTATCATGCTTTAATACAGCTTTAAACAATAGATCTACTTTGCTCATCCTTTACAATTTCTACAAGATGGGGTCATAGATATACCTTCTTCACGCCAATCTTCCATAAGAGTTTTCTTGTGGGCTAACGTTGGTCAATGAAGATCCCCTTTCCTGTTTGTCTTAATTGGAGTTTGAGAGAAGATGTTAATTCATTCATCATATTTCAAATTCACTTTGCAATATAACTATTCATATAAATTTTCATTGGTAGAACAAAAATGATGCCATCAATGTGTGCTATGAGCAAGCAAGATATCATAGATTCTTCTTTTTGATGCATAGATTTATCACTATTACTTTCTATCAACAAGGTTACCTAAGCTTTTATATATCAAGCTTTTGATGCTTGTTTTAAATCACATATTGCTTTATCATATATGTAATGTGTAATTTTTAAATATGGTGGTTATCTAACATATATAAAGTAAGCACATAGAAGTCCATTCTACACACTCATTTGATAGGATATAACGTTTATAAAGCAAACAAATGATAAAGGTGATTTTTACTTCTAATCATGCAAGAATCTTATCAAGATCTATTTCATCTTTTCTTGATTTAATCTTCTAGTAGTCATCATTAAGTGTATATCTGAAAAATCCAATTTGGTTCTAATTAACAAGTTTTTCAGATTGTTATATGTAAAAGATTTAACCATATAATTTGATTTTAGTATTTTGATAATAGATCATTAGTCTCATAAAGAATAAAATGAATTGATACTTCTACAACTAGAATTTTTCATGAATGTTCTATATGCATTGCTTGATGAATGATATCCAAGGATAGAAATATCTTTATTAGATTTGGCATTATTTTTCAAGAGAACATATCAAGCATAACATGTACGACTGAAAAATATGAAAGATATGCAATGGTTCATTTTCCATTTTTCAGAAGATCAAAAGGAGTTTTCATCAAAAATAGATCTAATAGAAATCATATGTATGACAAGCAGTGATGATAGTTTTTTTTAAAAAAAATCATTTAAGTAGATGACTATCATACACAATTGTCTTTTTCATTTCTTCAAGAATTCTATTAATCCTATTTTACTTAAGGTGTCCTTGGTGCTGAAAATATTATTTTTCTGTGCACAACTTAACACAAAATTGGTTTTTAATCACTATGCCATGATACTTCTTTTACTTTCATAGTTTGCAAACCTTTTTCATTTGATCCCTTTCACAAGATTTAGCAAATGTAGAAAATACTTTAATTTTACTTGCCAAAAACAAATCCAATGTAAGCTTGTGAAAACTTAGTGATGGAAACAACATCTCTAGATTTAGAAATTATTTTTGTTTGTTTCCTTAGTTAGCATGCATAGTAAAACTTTGACCTTTAAGAGGATAATCTAAGTAATCCTATGGCAAGGTCTTTTGAGATTAAGTACATACTAGCATGAGCTGATTTCATATGCCAAATATGGTTTCTTTAATCTTGGTATTCATAGTGCATATATTCAAAAGCATACCAAGTACACATTATCATATCTATGATCAATAAACAATAATGCCATAGATAAAAACTTTCAATCAAGCATATAGAGAATTCATAGAGTTATTCTTAATAAGTTGATTAATCATTTAGCACCTTATCCACTAGTGAGTAAAATGAAATGATTTGATTATATTTCCAAAAGTATTTTCTATATACAAAATTGATCACTACTAGCAAATCATATCAAATACTAAAGCACAAATAATGATGAGATGCAAGAATTACTGATTTCATTATTATTTTTTTTGTTAATAACTTTTTAAGTTTCTTTATGTTCCATGGGTACCTTGGTACACCTATGTGTACATCCTCATTTTCTCATTTTGGGTACCCAAGCTTGCTTGAGTCCTTGAGAGTTAGGACATATGGTTCCTTTTGGAACCCATATCTGTTTAATAGTAATAACTTTACCATTTGATTTAATTATACTAGAACGATAGGTAAAGTTGTTATTCCCATCCTTTTTATTTTTGAAATAAATTATCTTATTTAATGGTTTGCTTGGTAAATTGATAACCTTTTTCTCTAGAGATTTATGGCTAAGTGAAGGAGTCAAGCTAAATTTTGATTTATCAAAATCAGCATGTTGGCTTTCAAACATCATTTTTAATCTTTCTAAGCTTACGGTGAATTTGTTAATGCAAGATTTTAATTGATTAATTTCTTCGCTTAAGTTTTGATTTTCTTTAATTAAGCTATGATTTTTCTGAATCAATTCTTCTGAAAATGACCTTAAGCATTCATTTTCAGAATTTAGTTTCTCTTGTATTTCATCATTAGAATTTCTTTCTTTTGAAATTTTCAGATTTAGTTTCTTAAGATTTTTATTCTTTACAGCTAATTTTCTACATTCACCATACAAATCATGAAAAGCATTTAATAATTCATCATAAGAAAATTCTTCTTGAAAATTATTTGATGTAAGAGTAGATTCAGTTTTTACCTTGTCTTCTTGTGCCATAAAGCACAAGTCAGTTACCTCTTGTAGTTTCTTGGAGCTAATATCATCATTGTCGCTCCTAACTTTTATTTTCTGGCTTGACTCTTTCTTGGTCAAGGCTTTCTTCCTTTTTATCTCTTTCTTCCTTTCTTCTTGCTTCCTTTTCTTCTTTGTCTTTAGGAAGCTGATTTGCCTCGGAGTCGACTCGGACCTTATTGGAGTCGACTCGGTGAACTTGAGAGTCGACTCTGAGATACTTGGAGTCGACTCGACTGAGGGAGATTCAACACCCTTTTCTGCAGTCTCATTGTTAGTATATATTTGAAGCACATGTGAGCTAGTCTGAGATTTATCATAAATATTTTCTAAAGTATCCCAGATCTCCTTAGCAGATAAGCATGCAGAAATTTCATTAAACTTCGTTTCTTGAATAGCACAATATAACATGTTCATAGCATTAGCGTTCAATTGTGCTAAGTCCTTTTCATTAATAGTTTGTGAGAGTGTGTGAAGGTCATTTGTTATGATTTTCCATAAATAATAGTTTTGTGATTGAATAAAGATGCGCATGCGTATTTTCCAATGTGTATAGTTTATGCCATTAAATAGTGGAGGTGTATTAATTGATTGTCCTTCTCCTAGAAAACTATCTATTTGAGTTGTCATGATCTTTGGCTCTTGATCGTGAGATCAATGATTAAACTTAGAGCACCTGCTCTGATACCACTTGTTGCCCAGTAGATACAACCCAAGAGGGGGGGTGAATTGGGTCTTTCAAAACTTTTATGCTACTTCTAAAACTTTTTGATTAACTATGCTAAGTTGTATAGATGCACAGTGAAAGTTAAACTTAGCAAGGGTTTGATGTATAGACTTCGACTTGATTAAATATGCTTGCAACTAAAGGATGTGCGGATAAGAATTAAGCAAGCAATTTATCTAAGTAAGTAAGTGTGTTAGTTAGACAATAACTAGAGGCATTACAAACACAAAGGACATATAGTGGTTCGGTGCACCCCAGCACCTACATCCACTCCCCAAGACCTCTTGGGAATTTCACTATAATCCTACCGATTACAGCCGGTTGTTTTACAAGCTCACAACCCAACTTGTTGTTTTACGAGCGCACAACGAACTCGGTCGGTTTTTCCAGGCTCACCGACTAGAACCACTCCGATTGTTTTTCCGGGATCACAATCGAACCCTACTCGTTGGTTTTACCCTCGGCTCACCAACAAACCTAACACAGTTGGTTTTCCCTTTGGCTCACCAACAAACCTTACACAGTTGGTTTTCCCTTTGGCTCACCAACAAACCTTGCACAGTTGGTTTTCCCTTTGGCTCACCAACAAACCTTAACCCCTTGATTCAATCCCTTGATTGAATCAAGTTACAAGATATTAAAACAAGGTATAAAACAAAACAAAGCTTCTTAAACAAGCAAATATGACAATATAAACAAATAGAGTAAAGAGAAGCCCTCAAACGAGTTTTGAAGATGAAGGAGCTCGGCTTCTTCTTTACTTGACCCTCTTCTGATTTGGCACGAAGTAGAGGATCACCGAGGCAGCACACGGATGGAGAGGAAGCTTTGGGATTCACTTGGATGCTCTTCTTCTCTCTATTTTCCTTTGAATGGCGCCCTTTTGTGCTTATGGGAGATTTTCCGTGTAATCTCTCTGGAATCTTTTTCCTAAATGTTCTCTCCCACTTCCATGAATTCTCCCCTAGCTCTCTTCTTGTTTTTATAGCTTTAGATGGAGTGGAAACAAGAATATAGCCGTTAGAGACAAAAATATAGCCGTTGGAACCAGTCTGCACCTCCTGACAATATTACCGTTGGGATCGGAGTCGACTCGCGCGATCAGGAGTCGACTCGGCTGTAGCGGGAGTCGACTCAAGCTTTTCCGGAGTCGACTCGGCAACTGTTCCAAATTTGAATTTTGTCCACTCGAGTCGACTCGACTATCCTGGGAGTCGACTCGAATCCCAGAGTCCGAACTCCCGATCCTCTGTCTTTTGGCTCGTCCAGTCTTGGAGTCGACTCGAACTTCCTTGGAGTCGACTCGGCTCTCAGTTTTCGAAAGTTGGTCTTCTGCCATCTTAGTGTAGTGCTGCCTTGGAGTCGACTCGAGCTGTCTGGGAGTCGACTCGAATCTCAGAGTCGGAAAACTGATCCTCTGTATTTTGGAGCCGCGCTGCCTTGGAGTCGACTCGACTTGTCTTGGAGTCGACTCGCCTCTCAGAGACGAAAATACCGTCTTCTGTCTTGGGGTTGCGCTGTCTTTGGAGTCGACTCGGACTTTGTGGGAGTCGACTCGAATCTCAGTGTCCAAAAACTGCTTCTCTGAGTTTTCCCTTGTGTACCACTGAGAGTCGACTCTCGCTTTCTTTGGAGTCGACCCGACAACCATTGGAGTCGACTCGCATTCCTCAGGAGTCGACTCGAATCTCAGGGTCGAAAATCCCTCTCTGACTTTTCTGCCTTTTACACCCTGGAGTCGACTCGTTCTACTCTCGAGTTGACTCGCCAAGCATTGGAGTCGACTCGAATTCCTCAGGAGTCGACTCGAAGACTATTCTTTTAAATTTTCCTTGAATTTGCTCCTCCAATTTGAATCTTTTGAACTTGAGACTTGGGCCAATAACTTGTAGCTTTCTTCCAACTTTTCTTGAGTGCTTTTAGAGGCCTTCTTGTGTTCTTCCAACTTGCTATGTTCCTTGCAACATAAATATCTTTCTCCTTGCAACATAAACATTAGTATCTATACTTCAAGGTTTTGTGATCATCAAAATCAATCTATGAATCAATCTTTGGGTCATCACCTTTTCTAAGATAAACTCTTTTTCTAAGAAAGTGGCATGCCTACTAACAAATACCTTTTGTTCAGTAGGGTGATAGAAGAGATATCCAATACTTTCTTTGGAATAACCTATAAATGTACATTTATCTGATCTAGCACTTAGCTTATGTCCAAAATTTCTTTTGACATATGCTTGGCAGCCCCATATTTTAAAATATTTAAGATTGGGCTTTCTACCTCTCCATATCTCATATGGAGTACTAGATACAGATTTTGAAGGTATCCTGTTTAGCATATATGTAGCAGTTTCTAAGGCATAACCCCAGAAGGAAATAGGAAGATCTGTAAAGCACATCATGGACCTTACCATATCTAATAGAGTACGATTCCTCCGTTCAGCTACACCATTTAGTTGTGGCGTATACGGAGGTGTCCATTCAGAGAGAATGCCCTTTTCTTTAAGATGATTTAAAAATTCACTAGAAAGGTATTCACCTCCTCGATCAGATCGAAGGATTTTAATACACTTTCCGGTTTGTTTTTCAACCATACTTTGATACTCTTTAAACTTATCAAAGGCTTCGTATTTATGTTTCATAAGATACACAAATCCGAACCTTGATAAATCATCAGTGAATGTGATGAAGTAAGAGTATCCACCTCTAGCTGGAGTTGTCATAGGACCACATACATCTGTATGTATAAGTCCTAATAACTCACTTGCCCTTTCTCCATGTCCAGTGAATGGAGACTTGGTCATTTTTCCCATAAGACAAGATTCACAAGTTCCTAATGATTCATAATCATAAGGATCAAAGAACTCTTCTTTGTATAACTTGTTAATTCTTGATTCACTTATGTGACCAAGTCGGCAATGCCAAAGGAGGGTATTATTCACTTCCTCTCTCTTTCTTTTATTGCTTTTATTAATATGAAAGACATTGTCATTAAGTAATAAAACTAGAAGACCATTTTCCATAATGCCATTGCAAAGATGCTTATTAGAAAAATAAATAGAGCAACCATTGCCCTTTCCATTAATTTCAAAACCTTTCTTTAACAACAAAGGAATGGAAATTACATTTCTAATAATTTTGGGCATATAATAACAATCTTCTAAATGTAGGAGCTTTCCCGAAGGCAATTCCAAGTTGTAGGTTCCAACAGCTTCAGCCTGGATGGACTCTCCTCCAGCGCCATACAGCTCGAAGTCACCTTTCTTCAAAATTTTAATTTTCTGTAGTCCATGCAAAGATTTGCAAATGTGAAAACCACAGCCGGTATCCAATACCCATGAATTTGAATTTGAAGAACTTAATGACAAGTTGGCATGTAACATAAACATACCTTTTGATGCAACTCTTGCATCGGTCTTCATACTTGCAAGAAAACTCTTGCAATTCCTTTTCCAGTGGCCAGCTTTGCCGCAATGAAAACAGGTACTTGATCCGGAGTTTTTCTTTCCTTTTTTCTTTTTGATGCTACTCTTGGGGTTCAATCGTTTCTTAGAACCCTTATTTCCCGATTTCCTCATAGAGGTGCTATTTATAAGAAGGAGTGGACCTTTATCCTTCTTAATATGCCCTTCAGCTGTTTTGAGCATATTTAACAACTCGGGCAGGGAGGTGTTCAGCTTGTTCATGTGAAAGTTCACAACAAACTGAGAGAATGAATCAGGCAGTGATTGCAGGATCAAATCCTGACTGAGCTCACTATCCATAGCAAAACCTAATTGACTTAATCTGGTGATCAAGTCTATAACCATAAGAACATGGTTTTGCACTGAAGTTCCTTCATTCATTCTAGCACGGAACAACTGCTTAGATATCTCATACCTAGCAGTCCTGCTTTGTTCTCCATACAACTCTTTTAAATTGAGAAGTATGGATTGAGTGTCCATGCCTTCATGTTGCCTCTGTAATTCATTGTTCATAGAGGCAAGTATGATACATTTGACAGTCACACTGTCATTTTTCCACATCTTATGTGTGGCAACCTCCTCTTCTATAGCATCATCCCCTAGATCTCCAAGATCAGGGGTTTCAAGTATATAGGAAATTTTCTCCTGAGTGAGTACTATCTTTAAATTCCTCAACCAGTCCACATAGTTTGGTCCGGTCAACTTGTTGGCATCTAAGATGCCTCTTAGTGAAAGTGAAGAAGCCATTTAATAATTCTACATATGCAAGAACAAAACTAATATAAGCAGACCAATCATGATGACATGTTTGCAACTAGATAAGGACTTTAATCTAATTTGTCTCCTACTATTTTTATCGAATATCATAGCCCTCCCCTATGATAAACGTGAAAATATAATTTTTCTTAGTAGGGTTGAGATCCTAATTCATCATAAAAAGCCTTGTGTTTACACAACAAACTCTTATGAGTTCAAAGGTAGAAAACTCTTTCCAATTGCATCTCATGCAATTCTCAACTTTATCTTGTCCTCTTAAAATACTTATTGCCTTGTGTTAGCACAACAAACAATAATATTTTAGTTAAGTCAAACCCTTCATTTCCATATAGTCATATTCGAATAATATTGCCCTTGTGGTTGCACAACAAGGCAATATATTAAAATATGCCATAAGCATCTTAATGCACCAAGACAGTATAACATCAGTCCCCATTGCAAGTCTTGTGTTAGCACAACAAACTAGCATGGATCTTGACATAATAATATCGAGGCATGAAGGAAGGCTATCAATAGTGTTATATCAATATTAAGCTTATCCATAATAGGCAATCAAACAATTGGCCAGGTAAGCAGGTGGGAGGCTCCCCTTACTCAGAGAGTAAGGTCCTAATTAAGTAACCACCTTTAGTGCTTTCCTTAGACACCAATTAGATTAATTGTTCTAGAATGGGTTAGCTCAAAGTTTTTCAACACTATGACTTAATATAATTTTTATTGAGGGCTTACTAGTCTCTAGCACATTCTTTAATTGTAACATACATTTAACATGTCTAAAATAAACTATTATGCATCATGGCTATCTCATAGCATGTATAAATCATAAGCAATTAATTAACATGCTTCAACATATTTTCATATGAAAAATTTTATATCATGATATTTTATTACATAACATATCATATATTAATCATACATTTCAACATTTCTCTAAGCATATGACATTACTATCTCATAGTAAATTAATAATCATACATCATACATAATTATTTGATTGAACCAATTAAGGATGGCTCTGATACCACTGAAGGGTTTTAACATGTTATAATGCGCAGCGGAAGCTAGGGATTTTAAAAATTTCTTAATAAAGTCCCTATGCATGAAACCCTTTTAAGCCTAGATCACCTTAATGATTACAATCAAATGATATAAAATAAATGCAGAATTAGTAGAATACCTCAAACGCTAATCCAAAGTGTACAATCTCCACGAGGCGTCCAAGTGTCCGCCCTCCAATGGTGATCCACACGAAAACTTGATCAAGACTTTAGCTCCAAAGACTTTTGATCCTTAATGCAGAATTCTTCTAAAGAACTCTAATGGCTTGCTTTCCTTCCTTTTTATTTTTCTTTAGCCTTCTAAAATCACTTCTAATCCTTTTGTCCTAAAGAAGACCACCTTGTCTTGGCTTAGGACACACTAGAAGCAATGCTAGAAAGAAAGAAACTAATGTAAGAAAGAAAGAAGAGAGGAGTGGGGTGGAATTGGAATGATGAAACCCATGGAGTGCTAACCTATTTATAATAGGTGTAGGGATGCATCTCCAAGGGATGCATCCCATCCACACATCCTCTCATGAAAGGGCATCATCTAAAGGGCCATATCAAATAAGAGGAGGTGCAGATCAAGTGAGGAGGTGTATCAAATGATATGTCCTTTCATGTGGTGCCATATTTTGACCAAGTCAACATCACATGCTAATCACATGTCCATCACGCCTCACCTCTTGATCTTTCATGATGATGATCCAAGGGCTCCAATGCAAGGCGCCATTCACTTGACCCATTATGTCTTCATCCAATGGTGGGATTAAGATCCAATGGTCAATTATGGTAGCCATCCTCTAACCCAATCCAATTGGGTTAAACCAACTCTCCATTATGTCTTCATCCAACGGTAGATCAAGATCTAACGGTCTAGATTGAATGATTTATTAAATCTAATCCAATTAGACTCAAACCAAGCCAATTAGGTGCCAACTCTTGGCTAACCCATATTAGAATATGATCTAATCAAATTAGATCAATTAAGAATCAGATTCGAATCCAATTCGAATCAGATTCGAATCCAATTCGAATTAGGAGCTAAGGTTTGCAACACCTGCTAGGATGTTTATCTTGCAAACATGATGTAATCCAATTAGACCCTTAATAAGTTTTCTTGTGTGTGACCCATTGGGTTCCATACTTAGCCAGCAATAGGTGTGAGTGCGAGTTGACCCAACTTGATTAGAACTCTTCTAATCGATTTAAGTCCAAACTGCGCGAACCCGAACTTAACAATTAGAATCCTTTCTAATTGGTGATCGAATTAACTCTTTAATTTGATCAAACCTATAAAACAAGATTGACGTCTAGCAACGTGTCATGTCTACCCGGAAAATATGGAATTTGGTAGAAATACCAAAAATACCCTTCAGTGGCAAGTTACCATGCAATTCAATCCTTTAATCAAACTGCATCCCAAATATGCATATGAGTATGAATATATGTCAAACTCAATTTCATATTCATATTTTTCTCAATCTTTTAATGATAATTCAAATAATGAAACATTAGAAACTCTTTCTAATTTTCATTCTACTTTGATCAAAGGTTTCCTGAATTATCATATGATTAGAATAAATAGGATGCTATCTTCTCTTACTAGAAGTGATTAATTCCTTGTTGACCTACTCATAATCTTCGTACACAATTCACCATATCCAGAAGACCTCGTACATAACTTATTGTCATGAATGAGTGTAAACCAAAATATGGGTTCATGTGCACAAGATACCATGGTGATCTCAGGTCATAGGATCAGTTGCACAACTCCCACTAAGAGAATCATCTTTTGACATGTAAGTAAGACTTCATAAGATTTCTCTTTGTAGGTCAATTCAGTGAACTCATTCCTCTAATGAGCACCCACATCTTTGTATTAGTGTCTCCACACAAATGATTGTGAGATCAATCATCCTCTGCATCGAGCATACATAAGACATGCCAGTCTTTCCGGTAATCATTGATCCCCGACTCAATGTACCAATGACTGGGAATATTTAAGATTAGGATTTTAGGATTTTAAGTCTCACTAGTATGATCTCATCATAGTCTTAAAACCATTGCCCTAAACTAAGGAGTTTATCATAAATATAATCAACAGCATATGATAAAACATAACGCCTTTATTCATATTTAAATGTCATGTACATGATTTGGACAAATCAAAAGAAAAAACCTTTCGCAATACATATTGCGATTGGCTTGTAGGGCATCTACTCTTTCATAAACTACCACATGAATAAGATTAAATGCACTAAGACTGAACTCATAAACATGTTGGTAACTGCTGAGGGAGCCTTGAAAGGTTCAAGGGGCAATGTCCTTGCTGCTGAGTTGACTTCTGGTTCCAAGAGAAAGTCTACTTGGAAGAAAAAGAAGCCTGCTAAGAAGCAGAAGAAAGACAAGAAGCCAAAGATGGAAGTTCCAAAGAAAAAGGCTAACGACAAAGGAAAATGTTTCTACTGCAATGTCGAAGGCCACTGGAAAAGGAACTGTCCTTCATACCTCGAGAGCCTGAAGAATAAGAAAGGTGACACACCTTTAGAAGGTATAGACTTGCTCATAATTGAAACTAATCTAACGGTTTCTTCTACTTCTAGTTGGGTTATAGATTCTGGTTCTAGTGCTCATTTGTGCACTACCATGCAGGGTCTAAAAAAAAGTAGAAGGCTGGCGGAAGGTGCGGTAACCCTTCGGGTTGGCAACGGGGCAAAAGTTGCTGCTGTGGCTGTGGGCACCTACCATCTGCGACTACCGTCTGGATTTAGTTTAATACTTAGAGACTGCTATTATGTACCTGTTGCTAGCAGAAATTTGATTTCTGTTTCATGTCTAGCACAGGAAGGTCATGTTTTTACATTTGACAAAGACTGCTGTTCTATTTATTTAAGAAATAAAATAGTCGCACGCGGTTTCATGATTGACAGTCTCTATCATTTACATATGGATGTATCTGTGAATGTTACCGAGCAAGATGTGAGTGCCAAAGGATCCAAAAGATCCAGAGATGAGATAAACCAAAGATATTTGTGGCACCTCAGGCTTGGCCATATTGGAGAGGACAGAATGAACAAAATGGATAAAGATGGGCTTTTAGGCTTATTGACTTCCGAGTCATATCCAGTTTGCGAGTCCTGTCTTCAAGGAAAAATGGCAAGACTGCCCTTTGTAGGACATGGGGAGAGGACCACTGAATTACTTGCCCTAGTACATACAGATGTATGTGGCCCATTCGATGTGTTAGCCAGGGGACGTTATTCTTACTTCATTACCTTTACCGATGATTACTCACGGTATGGGTATGTGTATCTTATGAGACACAAGTCTGAGTCTTTTGAAAAGTTCAAAGAGTTCAAGAATGAAGTAGAAAAACAAACTGGAAAACCTCTTAAGGCTCTTCGATCAGATCGAGGAGGAGAATACCTTAGTGGGGAATTCCGGGACTATCTCAAAGAAAACGGCATAGTCTCACAATGGACACCTCCGGGTACACCTCAACTCAACGGGATGTCAGAGAGGAGGAATCGGACCCTATTGGATATGGTCAGGTCCATGATGAGCTTCACTGATTTACCTATGTTCCTTTGGGGAGATGCTTTACTCACAGCGATTTATTTATTGAATAGAGTTCCCTCTAAATCCGTTCCTACCACACCGTATGAGATATGGCATGGTAAGAAACCAAGTCTGGGTCATCTCAAGATTTGGGGATGTCCGGCCCACGTCAAGAGACTACAGGCGGACAAGTTAGAGGCTAGGACCATAAGTGCTCGTTTTATAGGATATCCTAAAGAGTCATTAGGATACAATTTTTACGTCTCAGAGGATCACAATGTGTTTGTGAGCCGTCATGCCATCTTCTTGGAAAATCAGTTTATCCTTGATAGAGGCAGTGGGAGGAAAATTGAGCTTGAAGAGAAAGTCTCTGAAAAGCAACGAGTCATGGATCCTATAGAACCCATTCATAAAGAGCCAGTACACGATGTCCCTCAACCACCTCGTAGATCTAGTAGGGTCTCCCATCCTCCCGATAGATACTTAGGTATACTAGAAGAGGATACCGAGGAAATGTTCCTAGTGGGAGATAGGGATCACATACAGGATCCCAAAACCTACAATGGGGCGATATCTGATATCGATTCCGAGAAATGGCTGGAAGCTATGAAGTCAGAGTTAGACTTGGCCCCCCAACCGAGCTCTCCCTCTTCCTTCAAGAATAGAGCATGGCTCTGTTCTTTCCTCTGTCACTTGGCCCCCCAACCGAGCTCTCCCTCTTCCTTATTCCTCCACTCTTAAATAGGTCATCCACCCCCCTCTGATTACGTTGAGAGGATTGTCCGGGCTGCGCAGTCTTGGGATGAATCGCGTGATGCTGGGAGACTGAAACGGATGAAGATCCGGTGCGGATGAGGTGCTTCACGGGCGGCTGGGACGGAGGAGGCTGGACGAATCCGGAAGGGGGAGACGGCTGGGGCGCTGGGATTTGGGCATTGAATGCCGACGGCTGGAATGGAGGAGCCCGATCACAGCAATTGGTGGAAGCTTGGATCACGGCTTGAAATCAGAAGGGAGCTTGATCCGTGGATGTTCATCGCTTGAAGAATGGCTGGGATGCTTGCAGTCGGAAGGAGTGGATCACGGGATGGTGGGGACCGTTGCTCTCCCTGTTTTAGCACGGGATGGACGCGGATTCGACTTGGGAAGGAAGCTGGGATCCGCTGCTTGGATCATGGCTGGAGCTGGGACCACGGACTTGGATGCCGGAGGAGGCGGCGCGGGCTAAGGCGGAGGAGCTGCAGACGCGGAGGAGGGGGGTCTTGAATCCGGAAGGCTGAGGGCTTCACGGCTTGTTCGGGTGCTGCAATCGGGCGCGATGCTGGAAGGAGAGGACGTGGGAGGCTTGGATCATGGAAGGGTGAGACGCGGGCTGAGGCGCTAGCATTCGGAAGACGGGATCGCTGGGAAGCCACCCCATGAAGAGTGGGATCACGGGAAGGATGCGTGCGTGAAGAATGGGATCACAGGAAGGAATGAGACGCGCGGGATGACTGGGATGTTTCACGGGCGTGGGAGGTTGATCTGATCACGACTTAGGAGCTGAAAAGATGGACGGCGCGATGGCAACGATCGCGGGGCCTTGATGCGGGACTGATTTGGAAGGTGATCTGATCGACGGCGCTGGATTTTATGCTTGCATGGCAGCTGGAGAATTTGTTGAGCTCGAGCTGCCGGGCATTAGGCTCAAACCCAATGTTATTGGGTCTCTTGGATTCCTTGCACTCAAACACAAATACAATGTTAATTAATTAATTTTATCATTAAAAATTAACTATAATACTAATTAAGATGGTACGATGATTGCACTTTTGTGCTCTCATCACCCTCAAACAGATTTCGGAAGAGGAAGAAAGGGCTTCTCGAACTCTGAGTCTCCTCTTTGAGTGCACTGAAGATTTGATGTCAGAAGAAGAGCCTTGAATGCGAAGAAAAAATTTTTAGGAATGAATTGAATGCGTTTCTTCCTTCTTTTGCTTGTCTTTTCTCTCAATGGACTCTTGGTAGTTGGAAAACCACTTAATGCACAGATGGAGTAACTCTCTTATTGTCTACTACTGTTTACTCTAGCTATTTAACCAGTCCCTTTTGAAAAATAGCCGTTAGACACTGATTTGTAGCCGTTCTGCACAGTCTACACCTTCTGACAATGTATCCGTTATGGTTGGAGTCGACTCGGCTGTTGCTGGAGTCTACTCATGCTTTACTGAAGACGACTCGTCCACTATTCAGGATTTGAATTAAAGTGCCATCCCAACCTGGAGTCGACTCGGTTCAATCTTGGTGTCGACTCGCCAAGATCTGGAGATGACTCGGCATTTTGGAGACGGCTCGTTCTCAGAATTCCAAAGATCTATTTTTCTGCATTTCTCTCTCAAGTCGACTCGGATCCTCTTGGAGTCGACTCGGCTCTTAGAGCCCGAAAAACCGATCCTCTGTCTGTTGATCTGAGCTGCCTCGGAGTCGACTCGCACTTTGTTGGGGTCGACTCGGCTGACTTGGGGTCGACTCTCGAATTCTCGGAGTCGACTCGTTCACAGGGTCACTGAGTTTGGTTTTCTGCCTTTCAGTCTGCTTTCCTTTGTGAGTCGACTCTGGCATGATTAGGAGTCGACTCGCCAATCGTTGGAGTCAACTTGCATCCTTCTGGAGTCGACTCGGTAACAGGATCTAGAAAACATCGTTCTGTCTGTTACCCTTTGGAGTCGACTCGGAACCGTCGGGAGTCGACTCGGCAAGCATTGGAGTCGACTCTAAATCTTCGAAGTCGACTCGGTGACAGGGTCTGAAATTCATCTTTCTGTCCTTCTGTTTGTTCTCAGTCGGAGTCGACTCGTAGTGTACCGGAGTCGACTCGAGCTTGTGCCAGAACCTCTGAAACACTTAGAGTCGACTCGCAATCTTCCGAAGTCGACTCGAGCTTCAGACTTTGGCTCAATTGAGTTCAACACTTAGCCAAATTACTCTGAACCAAGGCTCGATGCTCTTAAAGATAAATTCACATATATTCGCCTGAAACACTAGATTGAATTCATTAGTACAACATGAAATATAGTCAGATGCTTTGAGCTCATCAAAATTAAATAGGGGTATAATCAATCACTCCACAATGCTAAATTTCATGGATGAACAACTAATTAAGTCTGTATTCAGGGTCAATCAAGTTTCATTTAATGTAATTGAACTTGATGAGGACTCTATTGTTGAGATTGGGTTTGATTGGGTCTCAATTAGAGTAATTGGGTTCGATCATGATTTAATTGGAATTTAATTTCGTATTTGTTTTGATCTAAGTCGGACTTGGATCGAGCCGAGACTGGACCCAATTGAACCTCCCATGAGTCGAACTCATGTAGAATTTTTTTTGGTCAAAAATCATTCAATTGGGCCATCAATTTGGTTTAGAACCAAGTAGGCTAACCCAATTGGTTGAACTGCTGACCCAATCCCAATTTAAATAACCCATGGACCCGTGGACCCTTAAGCTTCCATGGACCCTTAAGCATCCCCTATGAGCCGCGATGGATAAAAGCTATGGATCCTTAAGAAGTGTCCAGTGAGCGGCGATGAGAGAAAGCTTGGGAGAAAATAGAGGACTTTTCGCCGATGCTTCAAAGCCACGCCATGTCTCCATCCGGACTCCATTTGGATTGCCGTTTGGATTGGAATGTCCGATTTTGAACCGGCTAGGACTCCACAACAAAATAGAGTGGTGGAAAGAAAGAATAGAATCCTAGAGAAAATGGCTAGGACCATGTTATGTGAAAGTGATCTCCCAAAGTATTTTTGGGGTGAAGCTATTAACATATCATATTATATATTAAATAGAGTTTTATTGAGACCAATTATTAAGAAAACACCTTATGAAATTTGGAGAGATAGAAAGCCCAAAGTAAACTATTTTCATGTTTTTGGTTGTAGGTGTTTTGTTCATAATAATGGCAAAGATAACTTAGAAAAATTTGATTCCAAATCTGATGAGGGTATCTTTTTGGGATACTCTACATCAAGTAGGACATATAGAGTCTTCAACAAAAGAACTCTTGTTATTGAAGAATCTATTCATGTTGTTTTTGATGAGACTAATGATGCTTCTTCTAGCAAGAGAGTAGCTTTTGATGATGAAACAGAAATACTTGAGGAAAAGATGGATGACATGACCTTACAAGAGGATGAACCGAAGCAAATTGAAGAGACTTCAACAAGCCAAGAGGTAATTGCTGAACATGGGCTTACAAAGGCTTGGAGGTATGCTCACGGTCACCCTAAAGAGTTAATTTTAGATGATTCATCGCAACTTGTTAGAACTAGAGCCTTTCTTAGAAACTTAAATAATCATCTAGCATTTGTTTCACATTTAGAACCTAAAAACATAAAAGAAGCTGAAAATGATGTAAATTGGATTAATGCTATGCAAGAGGAACTAAACCAATTTACAAGAAACAAAGTATGGAACTTAGTAGAAAGACCCACTGAATATTCAATAATTGAAACTAAATGGATATACAAAAATAAACTTGATGAAAATGGAGTTGTGGTTAGGAACAAGGCTAGACTAGTAGCAAAGGGTTATAATCAAGCGGAAGGTATAGATTTTGATAGGACCTTTGCTCCTGTGGCTAGACTTGAAGCAATTAGACTGTTACTAGTATTTGCATGTTTTAAAGATTTCAAATTATTTCAAATAGATGTAAAAAGTGCCTTCTTGAATGGGTATATTAATGAGGAGGTTTATGTAAAACAACTTTCTGATTTTGAGAATCATCAATACCCCAATCATGTTTATAAACTAAATAAAGTACGTTATGGTCTAAAACAAGCCCCTAGAGCATGGTATGAAAGACTTAGCAAATTTCTATTAGACCATGAATTTTCTAGAGGAAATGTTGATACAACCCTATTTTTGAAAAAGGAAAACAAAGATATGTTAGTAGTGCAGATTAATGTAGATGATATTATTTTCGGTGCTACTAACAATCGTCTTTGCGAAGAGTTTGCTGAATTAATGCAGAGTGAATTTGAGATGAGCATGATGAGAGAATTAAACTACTTCCTGGGACTTCAAATCAAATAATCTAAGAAAGGAATTTTTATCAATCAAGCTAAATACATCAAGGAAATGCTAAAGAAGTTTGATATGGATGGAAACAAGTCAATTGGCACTCCCATGAACTCATCATGCAAACTAGACAAAGATGAATCAGGTAAATCAGTAGATCAAAAGCTGTATAGAGGTATGATAAGATAATTATTATATCTTACAGCAAGTAGACCTGATATCATGTTTAGTGTATGCATGTGTACTAGATATCAATCTAATCCTAAGAAATCACACCTAATTGCAGTTAAGAGAATTTTTAAATATCTAATAGGAACAAAAAATATAGGTCTATAATACTCTAAAGAATCAAGCATAAACTTAATAGGGTACACTGATTCCGACTTCGCTTGTTGTAAACTTGATAGAAAAAGCACCAGCGGGTCATGTCAATTTTTAGGAGAGAACTTAATTTCATGGTTTAGCAAAAAATAAAACTCGGTTGCACTATATACGGCGAAAGCTGAATATGTTGCTGCTGGGAGTTATTATGCTCAAATTTTGTGGATCAAGCAACAACTTGAAGATTATGGCATTAAACAAGATAAGATTCCCATAAATTGTGATAATACAAGTGCCATAAATCTAACTAAAAATTCAATTCAGCACTCAAGAACTAAACATATTGAGATAAGATATCACTTCATAAGAGATCATGTGTTAAATGGTGATGTGATGCTTGAATTTGTTTGTATTGATGATCAACTTGCTGATATCTTCACAAAATTCTTGAGTGAAGATCGATTTTGTATTCTTAGAAGAGGGTTAGGAGTGATTGATTCATTCTTGTGATACTCTCCTCTAATTTATTAATTTTGATGATTAACTTATGTTGGATATAGGATTTCTTGTCTATGGTCATCAAATCATTCCTTAAGTTCTAAAGATTTCCATATCTCTCTCCTTTGGCATGGAATTAACTGAGTTTTTGGTTATGTGCCAGAGTTCGAGTCGACTCGAATGTATCTAAGAGTCGACTCATGGGCGAGTCGACTCGCGCTTTTTCAGGAGTCGACTCGTGCTTTACTAGAGTCGACTCGAGGTCGGGAATCCATCTTTTAACCCTAATCGAAATGTTTTTCCCAAACTTTCTTTTCGGCCGTCACTGTTCCAAAAACCCTAGAGTCGTCTCTGACCTCGTCTCCAACCTCTTTCTTCGTCCTTTCTCCATTGTTTCTTCTTTTTTTCCCGTGTTTCCACTCGTGTTAGGTTGAAAATGTCTAGGAAAGCTGTCCTTTCTCGCGGGAAGAGACCCCTTGCAGCGAGCGGCGCTGAGAGACGGTCCAAGGTGCGGAATGAACCTGTGAGGCCACCACCTCCGGTTCCCTCTCCGCCTAGGCCGACTCCTTTGCGTTTGTGCGCCGGAAGGGTTGTCTTCACCGGAAGAAAGGTCAACTTTGACTTCCTCTCCCAGGAAGGGTTCACCTTAGGGCATCGTCTTAGGGCCCAGGGCTTAGAGTATTTTTGTTCACTTGACCTCCCTACATACCCAGGGTTAGTTAGAAAATTTTATGGGACCGTCACACGAGGTGGCGGTGGTATCCAAGGGACTGTAGCAAATGTCTCTATTTCCATTTCAGAGGATTTCATTGCTCGAGTCCTCCATCTCTCCCAAGAGGGGATTGCTCCCACACATCCCACTGATAGGACTGAGGCCCTTACGACCATCTTAGGAAGCCCACCTCAATCCCCCATAGAGGAGGTGTTTGCAAATCAGCTTTCAGCTGAAATGCGACTCCTCCTAAGTATCATTTCTAGGACTCTCTTTCGTAAGACCGGTAGGTTTGACTTCATTTCTGAGAGAGACCTAGGCTTGATGTTCCACATTCTACATGACTCCCATCAACTTCCCCAAACTTATCTACAGCTATATCTGTGAACCCCTAGACAAACCTAGGTTGAGTCTCCCCTATAGTATGCTTTTCACACTCATTTTTAGGGAGTTAGAAGTTCCTATCCCTGAGGGAGAACTTTCTCGCTCCCTCAGATACACAGACCATATGGGTGAGGGGACTCTCCACCGAATGGATTTTCACAAGATGGAGGGTGTTTGGGTTAGGAGGACATCCACATCTACACCATCTGACCCCACTACTCATCACTCACCTATCTCTGACCATGACCAGGACCACTCCACAGATCCTTCCACCTTCTCATCCACATCTGGTCCTTCATTCCCTGCTGAGCCATCTACTTCAGCTGGACCCTCTACAGTTCCACCACCTCAGCAGCCCCTAGAGGTCAGGATTTGTCCTGAACAGCTGTGAGAGTTGAGGGATGACATAGTGAGGGAGCTCAGAGGTACCTCCAGTGCACCCTCCACTGACCTCACTCCTTCCACAGTAGCAGTCTCCATGATGGTAGCTGTGTTGGAAATTATGTCCTAAATCCAATCAATTGTTGATTGTAAATGTATTTGAATCAATTATAAATAACATGGTATTTATTCATCACCAGAACATCTTCACAAACTCCGATGTGATGAAGTCCTTAGGACTGCTTTGTGTAATGAAATATGATTTTGTCACACAGGTCCTTAAATGTTCATGACCGTATGATATACTATTAATAGGACGATAGTATTATCGGGCGTAGGTCATTGTGTATCATATTTGTTGGTTGTCTTCCAAACCAAAGAGTATAGAGATACTAGTATGGTATACAGGTGAATGGTAGTGTACGTTCACTGAACGTGACCAATTGACGGACTCTCTCTTGTCAAGAGTTGTTCCGAGTGGATATGGGTATATGTATCCTTTAGACCTGAGATTGCAACCGGTGGCTTGCAAGCAACTCACTGTACTTTGGTGCCGGACTACCTGAATTTCTAATCCAGCGACGAAAGGTTTCTGGGTCCAGTCAAGTACTTGTGGTAGTCAGTTGCAGATCAAGATGGGATTGACCTCCCTTAGAAATAAGGGTGAATGCCTTGTGTTTTCAATTAAGTAGTACCCTGGCCAGGGAAAGTCAAATCACTATCACTTGACTTATTGAATTGAAACATATTTCCGGATGGATCGTTTCAGGGTAGACAGACTCTAAACCCATCCTGGGCATTTTCTGGTCAAGAGGATGAATTATGCAGTAACCATAGTCCATAGGTTCTAGAATGTTGCTTTGCATCTATTCGGCCTATCCGGTCGTCGGGTCCCATTGCTAGATGGTTACTTCGATTAGTGCAGGAAGTGTTCTTGTACTACCGGCTTAGGTTCGAACCTGTGAGGTCACACGCTTAGAAGTTTCTGGATTGATCAAATGGCTGATTGACGATTGAGAATCGTCTAGAGGTAAAATAGTCAATGTGATTGACTGATTGCCCTAAGCAATTGTTGCTTGGAGAAGTTAATTGGTGATTAGATCACTGATTAGACTCAATTTGATTGAGTAATAGAGATTGGGCTTGACCAAATTCAAATATGATTTGAAGTTGGTAAAACCGTAATTGACACCAAAATTGGTTTGGTGAAAATGTCTAATTTGCCCCAACCAAATCAGATTTGGCTTGAGTCAAATTGGATTAAAATCAATTATGATCCTAGTATGACTAGGACTTCCTTCCCTATGTGGGACCCACATACTGTATGTGGGACCCACGTCCTGCCTAGGTGGGACCCACATACTGTATGTGGGACCCATGTCCTGCTTAGGTGGGACCCACATACTGTATGTGGGACCCACATCCCGGCCACCTCACCCCTTTGCATGCGTGACACGTGGCGGAGCAGGACACCTCTTTTGCTTGCATGCGTGACACGTGGTGGAGCAGGACACCTCTTTTGCTTGCATGTGTGACATGTGGCGGGCCTGGACACCTCACACTCCTCCTGATGTCATCCATGACCTCATCTGCCTCATAAGGTCATCCATGACATCGCCCTCCAGGCCACCTCACCCCTTTGCATGCGTGACACGTGGCTGAGCAGGACATCTCTCTTCCTTGCATGTGTGACATGTGTCCTGGCAGGACACCTCACAGGACACCTCATAGGGACACCTCACCTTCTTCTTGGCCTATAAATAGGCCACCCCTCTTCCTTCTTCCTAACACATGGAGAGCACCAGAGAAAGAGAGTGAGAGGAGAGAGTAGTTCTGAAGGTGAAAGCCCAAGAAGGAGTTCTTGAGCTGTGAAGGTCCATCTTCTTCCTTCTCCCTTTCAGCCAACCTTCTGCCTCCCTGCGAGCTAGCACTCCCCGGGAAGCTGATCATTCCGGAGCTTCGCGTGGACGAGTCATCGAGGCCGGACGCTTGTGCGGCTGCGAAGCATCCTTGAAGGAACCTCCTTCTAAAGGTAAGAGATCTGATCTCTTTTATGGTTGAGATATGATCTCAATCTTCAAATCACAAGAAATTGTGATTTATGCATATTGATTTGAATTACACAATCCTCGGGATCTGAGGGCTTTGTGATATATGGTGTCAAAGCAAAGGATTAGTGGAGACTATCCGATTCTCGGAAACTCTCACGCGTGATCGTGTGACGAAGCGTGGCTCTCCACCCAGGGGCTCATATGATGAGTGCTTTGATAGGCACGCGCGGGTGTCACCCTATGTATTGGGACTGAGCCTGCGCCACATGTGATGTGCAGTTGAAGACTGTCTTCGACTGGTACCAGAGTTAAAATATCTAAAATATCAAGCATGTTTTTGGTTAAAATGTTTAACCCGTTCTTTCCGCATAAAAATTTTCTGAAATTCATGCTTAGCCCTCTGCACGCACACCATCAGTGGTATCAGAGCCCGTCCAGGTTCTTTGTAATATCAAATATCTATGCAAGATGTGATCTTTTACATATGATGTAAACTAATTATATTATTTCATTATGTTATTCATATGATGAATGAACATGTTTGTTTGCATGATTAACTTGAATCTTAAAAGTGTTTTAACGATTTAAAGTTATGGAGCATGCAAAACAAAGATAAGACATGAATAATGTAATATACTTAATTATGAATTGAGTAATGATATAGATCCTAGACTTTAAATGTGATTTGAATGTCTAAGACATTGCATAATTCATGGGGTAATGGGTTAGCTAAATCAAATCCAAATGATTTGGACTCAATGGTTGAAATCAAACTTGGTAGAGTAGTTGATCTAATCTAATTAAAGTTGTTTCTTAGATTGGGTCAAGATTGCTCTTGATCTTTGCAATAGTTGTAGTTGATCAAGTCCATGTCTTTGATTAGACCAAATGGATGTTGATTTAGGCTTCGTGGTTGAGCTTGAGTTATGATATTGATCGAATTGAAATTGATAAACCAGCTGGTGTCAAAGGCAACTGTAATCAGTAGGTTTTTAATTGGGAGCTACTTGCTGGGTTTCGGTCCAGTCAAGTTAATGGCATACCCTTCCGCTGATCTCACTTACCTGGCCATCTTGGTGAATCTCTTTTGATCAGATCTCTGATTGACTCTAATTGACCTATGCCTGTAAGAAAATCAGTTGGACTGATTTAGGTGCGCTGACTTGAATCTATTTCCTATGATACCTGACTTATGAAGTCAGTGGGAGGATTTGGATTGAGTCAGCTTTTTATTATAAAAATCCTCTAAATTATTAGGTCCATAAAATGATATGGTTAATGGAGATGACCACGTCATAGCCTCCCATTAGTTGTGTGATAATGAGTCCAATACGTCTATATACATTGGAGGCGCGTGCGCGCACTGGTGCGTATCGGCCATTGGAATTGTCATACAATAATGATGAGTCGGTTGCAACTATTGGAATGGGTGGTCCGGTTGGATACCGGCCAAAGTCGGGCTTGACCATCTATTAGATAGTTTGCATTGATTGCTACATGTTAATGGTTGGACCTGACCGGAACTTTTAGTAGTGTCGATATACGCCTGCTGAAGTGCTTCCTGGGGCAGAATGATCACTAGAAGTTGTTTAGTTGAAGCAATTTGTTATGAACCTACCTTTAGGTGTATTTGGGTTGATACCGACCAAAGTCGGGCCCAGGTATAGCCTATTGGATTCTAGTGCCCACTAAAGAATTAAGAGTAATTCTTCGGATTAGAGGTAGAGGCTCCTGATTCGTATAAAATAGTGGAAGGATCTTTAGACTAAAATCCATGTCTTTAGATTAATTGATTCATTTACTAATAAGGCCATGGTTTTATCCTTTATGCAGAAATGTCCTCTTATAAGTTCCCCCTATCACTATTGGATAGTGATGAGCCGACTAGACCTTTGATTAAGAATCAGGCTAACTCGAGTGCTAATGAGAGAAATCAGCAAAGAGTTGCTGGTCAAGGTGGTTATATGATAACACCTTATAATTTCTCTGTATGTGATATGATGACTTGGGTATTGGATACCGGAAGTCCTTTTAATATCTGTAATACGTTGAAAGGACTGCAAGTCATTGAGAATTTCGGTAACAATGAGAAATTCCTAAATGTTGGAGATGGAAGAACTGTTCCAGTTCTTGCATTAGGTAATATTCAAATTGTTTCAAATTCTCACATAATTGCCCTTGGTGAATGTCACTATTGTCCTAGTTTCTTAATGAATGTCATTTCCGTTGGTCATTTGGCCTTAAACGGTTATGAAATTTGTATAAAGAAGGATTATTGTGATATCATTATGAATGGTGTTACAGTAATCAATGAACGATTAAACAATGGCATTTATGTATTGTCACAACCTGTTAGTGTAATGTACACTACAAGTAAACGCCCTAGATCTGATGATGTCTCTGATATCTACCTTTGGCATTGTAGGCTAGGTCATATTAACAAGAACAGGATCAACAGGTTGGCCTCACTGGATATTTTAAATATTAATGATTGTGAATCATTACCTACCTGTGAGTCTTGTCTTCTTGGAAAAATGACCAAGTCGCCTTTTACTGGAAAAGGTATACGAGCTGGTGCTGTATTAGGTCTTGTACATTCGGATGTATGTGGACCTATGAGCACTAGTGCAAGAGGTGGATACAGCTATTTCATTACATTTACCGACGACCTATCTCGGTATGGGTATGTGTTTCTTATGAAACACAAGTATGAATCATTTGAAATGTTCAAATTATACCGTAATGAAGTAGAGAAACAAACTGGACAGTGTATTAAGATACTTCGATCTGATCGAGGTGGTGAATACCTCTCCAGTGATTTCTTGACATATCTGGAGGAGAATGGGATTCTCTCTCAGTGGACCCCTCCCGGAACACCGCAGCATAATGGTGTGTCTGAAAGGAGGAATCGGACTCTGTTGGACATGGTCCGATCCATGATGGGGTTTACAGTTTTGCCCTTATCATTTTGGGGTTATGCACTTGAGACCGCTTGTTATATTCTTAATAGAGTTCCCAGTAAATCTGTGACTAAAACTCCATATGAGATATGGACCGGTCAAAAGCCTGTACTCTCTCACCTTAAAGTTTGGGGGTCTCCAGCCTACGTCCGTCGTTTGAAAGCAGATAAACTGGAAGCTAGGTTGGAAGAATGTCTTTTTGTCGGCTACCCAAAAGAAACCAAAGGGTATTATTTCTACCAGGTTAATGAACAAAGGTTGTTCGTCAGCAATAGAGCTGTCTTCTTGGAGAAGAAATTTCTTGGTGAAAGAACGAACAGCTCTAAGGTTGAGCTTGATGAAGTTCAACAGGTAGAGGATCAGACAACTAGAACTGAACCGTTAGAGTCTGATTTGATTGGATCAAACTCAGAACCCATTAAGGTTGCACCCGTTAGGCGATCCGGTAGAGTACCGCATCAACCGGATAGATACTATGGTTTTCTTGTCCGGGACGATGATCCCATTGGTCTCGATGAGAACGATGAGGATCCCGTCACCTATATGGATGCTATGCAAAGGTCTGACTCTGATAAATGGCTTGGAGCCATGGAATCTGAAATGGAGTCCATGAAGGTCAATGATGTATGGACATTGGTTGACCCACCCGAAGGATTTAAACCCATAGGGTGTAAGTGGATTTTCAAACGGAAAAGAGGCGCAGACGGAAAGGTGGAAACCTATAAAGCTCGTCTGGTTGCCCAGGGATTTCGTCAGCGTTATGGTATTGACTATGACGAAACGTTTTCGCCTGTGGCAATGCTGAAATCCATTCGGATCATGCTTGCGATTGCGGCCCATCTGGACTTTGAGATCTGGCAGATGGATGTTAAAACCGCTTTTCTAAATGGAGATTTAGAGGAACAGGTGTATATGATACAGCCTGAAGGTTTTATTTCTGCAGATGAGTCTAAGGTGTGTAGGCTGCAAAAGTCCATATATGGACTAAAGCAGGCATCTCGGAGTTGGAACATTCGTTTTGACAGGGTTATCAAAACTTATGGCTTCGTTAAGAACGAAGAGGAACCTTGCATATACAAATGGGCTAATGGTACGGTAGTCTTATTTCTTGTACTGTATGTGGATGATATTCTCCTAATTGGGAATGACATTGCTGCACTACAGGGAGTAAAAATATGGCTTTCATCACAATTCTCCATGAAGGATTTGGGAGAAGCATCCTACATCCTTGGGATGAAGATTTATAGAGATAGATCTAGGAGGTTGCTCGGTCTGTCCCAATCCATGTATATAAATACTGTGCTGAAACGTTTCAGCATGGAAAATTCCAAGAAAGGCTATCTTCCGATAGGTCATGAAATTACTCTTTCTAAAGGAGATTGCCCCACAACTCCCCAAGAAAGAGAGCGTATGAGTAGAATTCCATATGCCTCTGCTGTGGGATCTATTATGTATGCTATGACTTGTACTAGACCAGATGTGGCGTATTCACTAGGAGTAGTGAGTAGGTACCAATCTGACCCAGGAGAAAGCCACTGGAAAGTTGTAAAGACTATCCTCAAGTATTTGAGAAATACTAAGGATAAGTGGCTTGTTTATGGAGATACTGAGTTGAGACTTGTCGGTTATACCGATTCAAGTTTTCAATCAGACCGTGATGATAGCAAGTCTGTGTCTGGTTATGTTTTTACCCTGTATGGTGGGGCTGTCTGTTGGAAGAGTTCCAAGCAGACTACTATAGCGGACTCTGTGTGCGAGGCGGAGTACATTGCGGCATCGGATGCGGCAAAGGAAGCTGTGTGGCTGCGGAAGTTCATTGCTGAGCTCGGAGTTGCACCCTCCCTTAGTGGACCAGTCCTTGTCTATTCGGATAGCACTGGTGCCATCGCTCAGGCCAAGGAACCAAGAGCTCACCAGCGCACCAAGCACATTCTACGCAGATATCACCTGGTTCGTGAGATAGTAGAACGAGGTGACGTTGATCTTCAAAAGATTGACGGGAAGGATAACTTAGCCGACCCCTTCACTAAGGCCCTCAGTGTAAAGGAGTTTGACCATCATTACTTGAAGATGGGTATACGATACTGTACTGATTGGCTTTAGTTCAAGTGGGAGTTGTTGGAAATTATGTCCTAAATCCAATCAATTGTTGATTGTAAATGTATTTGAATCAATTATAAATAACATGGTATTTATTCATCACCAGAACATCTTCACAAACTCCGATGTGATGAAGTCCTTAGGACTGCTTTGTGTAATGAAATATGATTTTGTCACACAGGTCCTTAAATGTTCATGACCGTATGATATACTATTAATAGGACGATAGTATTATCGGGCGTAGGTCATTGTGTATCATATTTGTTGGTTGTCTTCCAAACCAAAGAGTATAGAGATACTAGTATGGTATACAGGTGAATGGTAGTGTACGTTCACTGAACGTGACCAATTGACGGACTCTCTCTTGTCAAGAGTTGTTCCGAGTGGATATGGGTATATGTATCCTTTAGACCTGAGATTGCAACCGGTGGCTTGCAAGCAACTCACTGTACTTTGGTGCCGGACTACCTGAATTTCTAATCCAGCGACGAAAGGTTTCTGGGTCCAGTCAAGTACTTGTGGTAGTCAGTTGCAGATCAAGATGGGATTGACCTCCCTTAGAAATAAGGGTGAATGCCTTGTGTTTTCAATTAAGTAGTACCCTGGCCAGGGAAAGTCAAATCACTATCACTTGACTTATTGAATTGAAACATATTTCCGGATGGATCGTTTCAGGGTAGACAGACTCTAAACCCATCCTGGGCATTTTCTGGTCAAGAGGATGAATTATGCAGTAACCATAGTCCATAGGTTCTAGAATGTTGCTTTGCATCTATTCGGCCTATCCGGTCGTCGGGTCCCATTGCTAGATGGTTACTTCGATTAGTGCAGGAAGTGTTCTTGTACTACCGGCTTAGGTTCGAACCTGTGAGGTCACACGCTTAGAAGTTTCTGGATTGATCAAATGGCTGATTGACGATTGAGAATCGTCTAGAGGTAAAATAGTCAATGTGATTGACTGATTGCCCTAAGCAATTGTTGCTTGGAGAAGTTAATTGGTGATTAGATCACTGATTAGACTCAATTTGATTGAGTAATAGAGATTGGGCTTGACCAAATTCAAATATGATTTGAAGTTGGTAAAACCGTAATTGACACCAAAATTGGTTTGGTGAAAATGTCTAATTTGCCCCAACCAAATCAGATTTGGCTTGAGTCAAATTGGATTAAAATCAATTATGATCCTAGTATGACTAGGACTTCCTTCCCTATGTGGGACCCACATACTGTATGTGGGACCCACGTCCTGCCTAGGTGGGACCCACATACTGTATGTGGGACCCATGTCCTGCTTAGGTGGGACCCACATACTGTATGTGGGACCCACATCCCGGCCACCTCACCCCTTTGCATGCGTGACACGTGGCGGAGCAGGACACCTCTTTTGCTTGCATGCGTGACACGTGGTGGAGCAGGACACCTCTTTTGCTTGCATGTGTGACATGTGGCGGGCCTGGACACCTCACACTCCTCCTGATGTCATCCATGACCTCATCTGCCTCATAAGGTCATCCATGACATCGCCCTCCAGGCCACCTCACCCCTTTGCATGCGTGACACGTGGCTGAGCAGGACATCTCTCTTCCTTGCATGTGTGACATGTGTCCTGGCAGGACACCTCACAGGACACCTCATAGGGACACCTCACCTTCTTCTTGGCCTATAAATAGGCCACCCCTCTTCCTTCTTCCTAACACATGGAGAGCACCAGAGAAAGAGAGTGAGAGGAGAGAGTAGTTCTGAAGGTGAAAGCCCAAGAAGGAGTTCTTGAGCTGTGAAGGTCCATCTTCTTCCTTCTCCCTTTCAGCCAACCTTCTGCCTCCCTGCGAGCTAGCACTCCCCGGGAAGCTGATCATTCCGGAGCTTCGCGTGGACGAGTCATCGAGGCCGGACGCTTGTGCGGCTGCGAAGCATCCTTGAAGGAACCTCCTTCTAAAGGTAAGAGATCTGATCTCTTTTATGGTTGAGATATGATCTCAATCTTCAAATCACAAGAAATTGTGATTTATGCATATTGATTTGAATTACACAATCCTCGGGATCTGAGGGCTTTGTGATATATGGTGTCAAAGCAAAGGATTAGTGGAGACTATCCGATTCTCGGAAACTCTCACGCGTGATCGTGTGACGAAGCGTGGCTCTCCACCCAGGGGCTCATATGATGAGTGCTTTGATAGGCACGCGCGGGTGTCACCCTATGTATTGGGACTGAGCCTGCGCCACATGTGATGTGCAGTTGAAGACTGTCTTCGACTGGTACCAGAGTTAAAATATCTAAAATATCAAGCATGTTTTTGGTTAAAATGTTTAACCCGTTCTTTCCGCATAAAAATTTTCTGAAATTCATGCTTAGCCCTCTGCACGCACACCATCAGTGGTATCAGAGCCCGTCCAGGTTCTTTGTAATATCAAATATCTATGCAAGATGTGATCTTTTACATATGATGTAAACTAATTATATTATTTCATTATGTTATTCATATGATGAATGAACATGTTTGTTTGCATGATTAACTTGAATCTTAAAAGTGTTTTAACGATTTAAAGTTATGGAGCATGCAAAACAAAGATAAGACATGAATAATGTAATATACTTAATTATGAATTGAGTAATGATATAGATCCTAGACTTTAAATGTGATTTGAATGTCTAAGACATTGCATAATTCATGGGGTAATGGGTTAGCTAAATCAAATCCAAATGATTTGGACTCAATGGTTGAAATCAAACTTGGTAGAGTAGTTGATCTAATCTAATTAAAGTTGTTTCTTAGATTGGGTCAAGATTGCTCTTGATCTTTGCAATAGTTGTAGTTGATCAAGTCCATGTCTTTGATTAGACCAAATGGATGTTGATTTAGGCTTCGTGGTTGAGCTTGAGTTATGATATTGATCGAATTGAAATTGATAAACCAGCTGGTGTCAAAGGCAACTGTAATCAGTAGGTTTTTAATTGGGAGCTACTTGCTGGGTTTCGGTCCAGTCAAGTTAATGGCATACCCTTCCGCTGATCTCACTTACCTGGCCATCTTGGTGAATCTCTTTTGATCAGATCTCTGATTGACTCTAATTGACCTATGCCTGTAAGAAAATCAGTTGGACTGATTTAGGTGCGCTGACTTGAATCTATTTCCTATGATACCTGACTTATGAAGTCAGTGGGAGGATTTGGATTGAGTCAGCTTTTTATTATAAAAATCCTCTAAATTATTAGGTCCATAAAATGATATGGTTAATGGAGATGACCACGTCATAGCCTCCCATTAGTTGTGTGATAATGAGTCCAATACGTCTATATACATTGGAGGCGCGTGCGCGCACTGGTGCGTATCGGCCATTGGAATTGTCATACAATAATGATGAGTCGGTTGCAACTATTGGAATGGGTGGTCCGGTTGGATACCGGCCAAAGTCGGGCTTGACCATCTATTAGATAGTTTGCATTGATTGCTACATGTTAATGGTTGGACCTGACTGGAACTTTTAGTAGTGTCGATATACGCCTGCTGAAGTGCTTCCTGGGGCAGAATGATCACTAGAAGTTGTTTAGTTGAAGCAATTTGTTATGAACCTACCTTTAGGTGTATTTGGGTTGATACCGACCAAAGTCGGGCCCAGGTATAGCCTATTGGATTCTAGTGCCCACTAAAGAATTAAGAGTAATTCTTCGGATTAGAGGTAGAGGCTCCTGATTCGTATAAAATAGTGGAAGGATCTTTAGACTAAAATCCATGTCTTTAGATTAATTGATTCATTTACTAATAAGGCCATGGTTTTATCCTTTATGCAGAAATGTCCTCTTATAAGTTCCCCCTATCACTATTGGATAGTGATGAGCCGACTAGACCTTTGATTAAGAATCAGGCTAACTCGAGTGCTAATGAGAGAAATCAGCAAAGAGTTGCTGGTCAAGGTGGTTATATGATAACACCTTATAATTTCTCTGTATGTGATATGATGACTTGGGTATTGGATACCGGAAGTCCTTTTAATATCTGTAATACGTTGAAAGGACTGCAAGTCATTGAGAATTTCGGTAACAATGAGAAATTCCTAAATGTTGGAGATGGAAGAACTGTTCCAGTTCTTGCATTAGGTAATATTCAAATTGTTTCAAATTCTCACATAATTGCCCTTGGTGAATGTCACTATTGTCCTAGTTTCTTAATGAATGTCATTTCCGTTGGTCATTTGGCCTTAAACGGTTATGAAATTTGTATAAAGAAGGATTATTGTGATATCATTATGAATGGTGTTACAGTAATCAATGAACGATTAAACAATGTCATTTATGTATTGTCACAACCTGTTAGTGTAATGTACACTACAAGTAAACGCCCTAGATCTGATGATGTCTCTGATATCTACCTTTGGCATTGTAGGCTAGGTCATATTAACAAGAACAGGATCAACAGGTTGGCCTCACTGGATATTTTAAATATTAATGATTGTGAATCATTACCTACCTGTGAGTCTTGTCTTCTTGGAAAAATGACCAAGTCGCCTTTTACTGGAAAAGGTATACGAGCTGGTGCTGTATTAGGTCTTGTACATTCGGATGTATGTGGACCTATGAGCACTAGTGCAAGAGGTGGATACAGCTATTTCATTACATTTACCGACGACCTATCTCGGTATGGGTATGTGTTTCTTATGAAACACAAGTATGAATCATTTGAAATGTTCAAATTATACCGTAATGAAGTAGAGAAACAAACTGGACAGTGTATTAAGATACTTCGATCTGATCGAGGTGGTGAATACCTCTCCAGTGATTTCTTGACATATCTGGAGGAGAATGGGATTCTCTCTCAGTGGACCCCTCCCGGAACACCGCAGCATAATGGTGTGTCTGAAAGGAGGAATCGGACTCTGTTGGACATGGTCCGATCCATGATGGGGTTTACAGTTTTGCCCTTATCATTTTGGGGTTATGCACTTGAGACCGCTTGTTATATTCTTAATAGAGTTCCCAGTAAATCTGTGACTAAAACTCCATATGAGATATGGACCGGTCAAAAGCCTGTACTCTCTCACCTTAAAGTTTGGGGGTCTCCAGCCTACGTCCGTCGTTTGAAAGCAGATAAACTGGAAGCTAGGTTGGAAGAATGTCTTTTTGTCGGCTACCCAAAAGAAACCAAAGGGTATTATTTCTACCAGGTTAATGAACAAAGGTTGTTCGTCAGCAATAGAGCTGTCTTCTTGGAGAAGAAATTTCTTGGTGAAAGAACGAACAGCTCTAAGGTTGAGCTTGATGAAGTTCAACAGGTAGAGGATCAGACAACTAGAACTGAACCGTTAGAGTCTGATTTGATTGGATCAAACTCAGAACCCATTAAGGTTGCACCCGTTAGGCGATCCGGTAGAGTACCGCATCAACCGGATAGATACTATGGTTTTCTTGTCCGGGACGATGATCCCATTGGTCTCGATGAGAACGATGAGGATCCCGTCACCTATATGGATGCTATGCAAAGGTCTGACTCTGATAAATGGCTTGGAGCCATGGAATCTGAAATGGAGTCCATGAAGGTCAATGATGTATGGACATTGGTTGACCCACCCGAAGGATTTAAACCCATAGGGTGTAAGTGGATTTTCAAACGGAAAAGAGGCGCAGACGGAAAGGTGGAAACCTATAAAGCTCGTCTGGTTGCCCAGGGATTTCGTCAGCGTTATGGTATTGACTATGACGAAACGTTTTCGCCTGTGGCAATGCTGAAATCCATTCGGATCATGCTTGCGATTGCGGCCCATCTGGACTTTGAGATCTGGCAGATGGATGTTAAAACCGCTTTTCTAAATGGAGATTTAGAGGAACAGGTGTATATGATACAGCCTGAAGGTTTTATTTCTGCAGATGAGTCTAAGGTGTGTAGGCTGCAAAAGTCCATATATGGACTAAAGCAGGCATCTCGGAGTTGGAACATTCGTTTTGACAGGGTTATCAAAACTTATGGCTTCGTTAAGAACGAAGAGGAACCTTGCATATACAAATGGGCTAATGGTACGGTAGTCTTATTTCTTGTACTGTATGTGGATGATATTCTCCTAATTGGGAATGACATTGCTGCACTACAGGGAGTAAAAATATGGCTTTCATCACAATTCTCCATGAAGGATTTGGGAGAAGCATCCTACATCCTTGGGATGAAGATTTATAGAGATAGATCTAGGAGGTTGCTCGGTCTGTCCCAATCCATGTATATAAATACTGTGCTGAAACGTTTCAGCATGGAAAATTCCAAGAAAGGCTATCTTCCGATAGGTCATGAAATTACTCTTTCTAAAGGAGATTGCCCCACAACTCCCCAAGAAAGAGAGCGTATGAGTAGAATTCCATATGCCTCTGCTGTGGGATCTATTATGTATGCTATGACTTGTACTAGACCAGATGTGGCGTATTCACTAGGAGTAGTGAGTAGGTACCAATCTGACCCAGGAGAAAGCCACTGGAAAGTTGTAAAGACTATCCTCAAGTATTTGAGAAATACTAAGGATAAGTGGCTTGTTTATGGAGATACTGAGTTGAGACTTGTCGGTTATACCGATTCAAGTTTTCAATCAGACCGTGATGATAGCAAGTCTGTGTCTGGTTATGTTTTTACCCTGTATGGTGGGGCTGTCTGTTGGAAGAGTTCCAAGCAGACTACTATAGCGGACTCTGTGTGCGAGGCGGAGTACATTGCGGCATCGGATGCGGCAAAGGAAGCTGTGTGGCTGCGGAAGTTCATTGCTGAGCTCGGAGTTGCACCCTCCCTTAGTGGACCAGTCCTTGTCTATTCGGATAGCACTGGTGCCATCGCTCAGGCCAAGGAACCAAGAGCTCACCAGCGCACCAAGCACATTCTACGCAGATATCACCTGGTTCGTGAGATAGTAGAACGAGGTGACGTTGATCTTCAAAAGATTGACGGGAAGGATAACTTAGCCGACCCCTTCACTAAGGCCCTCAGTGTAAAGGAGTTTGACCATCATTACTTGAAGATGGGTATACGATACTGTACTGATTGGCTTTAGTTCAAGTGGGAGTTGTTGGAAATTATGTCCTAAATCCAATCAATTGTTGATTGTAAATGTATTTGAATCAATTATAAATAACATGGTATTTATTCATCACCAGAACATCTTCACAAACTCCGATGTGATGAAGTCCTTAGGACTGCTTTGTGTAATGAAATATGATTTTGTCACACAGGTCCTTAAATGTTCATGACCGTATGATATACTATTAATAGGACGATAGTATTATCGGGCGTAGGTCATTGTGTATCATATTTGTTGGTTGTCTTCCAAACCAAAGAGTATAGAGATACTAGTATGGTATACAGGTGAATGGTAGTGTACGTTCACTGAACGTGACCAATTGACGGACTCTCTCTTGTCAAGAGTTGTTCCGAGTGGATATGGGTATATGTATCCTTTAGACCTGAGATTGCAACCGGTGGCTTGCAAGCAACTCACTGTACTTTGGTGCCGGACTACCTGAATTTCTAATCCAGCGACGAAAGGTTTCTGGGTCCAGTCAAGTACTTGTGGTAGTCAGTTGCAGATCAAGATGGGATTGACCTCCCTTAGAAATAAGGGTGAATGCCTTGTGTTTTCAATTAAGTAGTACCCTGGCCAGGGAAAGTCAAATCACTATCACTTGACTTATTGAATTGAAACATATTTCCGGATGGATCGTTTCAGGGTAGACAGACTCTAAACCCATCCTGGGCATTTTCTGGTCAAGAGGATGAATTATGCAGTAACCATAGTCCATAGGTTCTAGAATGTTGCTTTGCATCTATTCGGCCTATCCGGTCGTCGGGTCCCATTGCTAGATGGTTACTTCGATTAGTGCAGGAAGTGTTCTTGTACTACCGGCTTAGGTTCGAACCTGTGAGGTCACACGCTTAGAAGTTTCTGGATTGATCAAATGGCTGATTGACGATTGAGAATCGTCTAGAGGTAAAATAGTCAATGTGATTGACTGATTGCCCTAAGCAATTGTTGCTTGGAGAAGTTAATTGGTGATTAGATCACTGATTAGACTCAATTTGATTGAGTAATAGAGATTGGGCTTGACCAAATTCAAATATGATTTGAAGTTGGTAAAACCGTAATTGACACCAAAATTGGTTTGGTGAAAATGTCTAATTTGTCCCAACCAAATCAGATTTGGCTTGAGTCAAATTGGATTAAAATCAATTATGATCCTAGTATGACTAGGACTTCCTTCCCTATGTGGGACCCACATACTGTATGTGGGACCCACGTCCTGCCTAGGTGGGACCCACATACTGTATGTGGGACCCATGTCCTGCTTAGGTGGGACCCACATACTGTATGTGGGACCCACATCCCGGCCACCTCACCCCTTTGCATGCGTGACACGTGGCGGAGCAGGACACCTCTTTTGCTTGCATGCGTGACACGTGGTGGAGCAGGACACCTCTTTTGCTTGCATGTGTGACATGTGGCGGGCCTGGACACCTCACACTCCTCCTGATGTCATCCATGACCTCATCTGCCTCATAAGGTCATCCATGACATCGCCCTCCAGGCCACCTCACCCCTTTGCATGCGTGACACGTGGCTGAGCAGGACATCTCTCTTCCTTGCATGTGTGACATGTGTCCTGGCAGGACACCTCACAGGACACCTCATAGGGACACCTCACCTTCTTCTTGGCCTATAAATAGGCCACCCCTCTTCCTTCTTCCTAACACATGGAGAGCACCAGAGAAAGAGAGTGAGAGGAGAGAGTAGTTCTGAAGGTGAAAGCCCAAGAAGGAGTTCTTGAGCTGTGAAGGTCCATCTTCTTCCTTCTCCCTTTCAGCCAACCTTCTGCCTCCCTGCGAGCTAGCACTCCCCGGGAAGCTGATCATTCCGGAGCTTCGCGTGGACGAGTCATCGAGGCCGGACGCTTGTGCGGCTGCGAAGCATCCTTGAAGGAACCTCCTTCTAAAGGTAAGAGATCTGATCTCTTTTATGGTTGAGATATGATCTCAATCTTCAAATCACAAGAAATTGTGATTTATGCATATTGATTTGAATTACACAATCCTCGGGATCTGAGGGCTTTGTGATATATGGTGTCAAAGCAAAGGATTAGTGGAGACTATCCGATTCTCGGAAACTCTCACGCGTGATCGTGTGACGAAGCGTGGCTCTCCACCCGGGGGCTCATATGATGAGTGCTTTGATAGGCACGCGCGGGTGTCACCCTATGTATTGGGACTGAGCCTGCGCCACATGTGATGTGCAGTTGAAGACTGTCTTCGACTGGTACCAGAGTTAAAATATCTAAAATATCAAGCATGTTTTTGGTTAAAATGTTTAACCCGTTCTTTCCGCATAAAAATTTTCTGAAATTCATGCTTAGCCCTCTGCACGCACACCATCAAGCTGAAGTAAAAGAGGAGCTGTCAAGTCTGAGGAGTCTGGTTCAGGGTCAGTACTTGAGCCTCACAGCTATTAAGGAAGACACGAGGGAAATGCACGACTCTATTAGAGCTGAGCTGCTAACGCAAAGTCAAGGTGCAGAAAGGCTCGCAAATGTATTGATAGACAAGCTGGATACAATCAATGCAAGTGTGACTCAACTGACCCAGACACACGCTACGGCGACCTCAGAGATTATTGCACAACTAGGAAATGTGTCTGAAGGAATAAGCTTGGTTATGCAGGCTCATCGGCGGAGCATGGGCGCATCATCCTCTTCTGCTAGACGTCCTTAGATTTGTACTTTTATATTATTATGTAAAGTCCTTTTGGACTCTCAATCAGTTTACTTAAATTTTGTAATCAATGAACTGAAGTCATTTTCTGAAAAATTGAGCATTATGCCTTTTGTGTTATGACTTTGTGTGCCTCTACATTGATTCTTTGCTACTTCACCTTTTTGCTATGATGACAAAAAGGGGGAGAAAATATAATACATTGAATGTAAAGGAA
The DNA here is from genome assembly GCF_051530095.1 of Phoenix dactylifera. NCBI lineage: Eukaryota > Viridiplantae > Streptophyta > Magnoliopsida > Arecales > Arecaceae > Phoenix > Phoenix dactylifera. The sequence continues at coordinate 15,163,353 of NC_143195.1, forward strand.
ATCGCTAAACAAGAACATTCTTAAGCAAAAAGAAAACCAAATGTGATTTGTTCTTAGTGGATCCGATACCTCGAGGCTCATTATCTCTCTGTTGGGGCTCCTCAAGGAGTAATATCCAGAATCTATTCAAGGGATATTCAGAGATTAGTTGAATCATATTTAAGAACAAATCGTCAGATTTTTCCTTCTATAATTAAGAACTTAAGCTTAAGTTTAAAACATTAAAAGAAAATTCAGAAAACTTAAACAAAGTTCAAACAAAATTGAATGCACATGTTGAGGGGGAGAATCTGAAATTTTAAGAAAGCAAATTCATTAAACATATATAAGCCAAACAATTGATTGTATGATTTGAAGGCTTATATAATTCCAAATGAAAGGGAGAGCTTTAATTTCAGAGTTGACTGACTCATACCTTTCAATTTTGGATAAATTAAATGACTAAATATTTGAATTCATTTCAAAACTTCGCTATGAATTACTTCTTGGATGAGCAATTCACTTTACAAATACTCAATATTTTGTCATCATCAAAAAGGAGGAGATTGTGGAGTGATTAATTATACCCCAATTTGATTTTGATGAGCTCAAAGTATTTGAGTATATTTTATGTTGTACTAATGAATTCAATCTAGTATTTCAGGCAAATATATGTGAATTTCTGTTTAAGTGCCTTGAACCTTGGTTCAAAGTAATTTGGCTAAGTGTTGAACTCAATTTGAACCAAAGTCCGAAGCTCGAGTCGACTCCGGAAGATTACGAGTCGACTTCATGTGTTTTAAAGGTTCTGGCACAAGCTCGAGTCGACTCCGGTACACTACGAGTCGACTCCGACTGAGAACAGACAGAAAGTCAGAAAGAAGAATTTCAGACCCTGTCACCGAGTCGACTCCAATAGGTTTCGAGTCGACTCCGATGCTTGCCGAGTCGACTTCCGACGGTTCCGAGTCGACTCCAAAGGGTAACAGACAGAAAGACAGAACGTTGGATCTTAGACCCTATTACCGAATCGACTCCAGAAGGTTACGAGTCGACTCCGAAGTTTGGCAAGTCGACTCCTAGTTATGTCCGAGTTGACTTCCAGAGGAAAGCAGTCTGAAAGGTAGAGAACCAATCTGAGAGACCCTGTGAACGAGTCGACTCCAAGAGTTCCAGAGTCGACCCCCAAGTCAGCCGAGTCGACTCCAACAAGGCGCGAGTCGACTCCGAGGCAGTTCAGTTCAAAAGACAGAGAATCAGTTTTTCAGCCTCTGAGAACGAGACATCTCCAGAAAATCTCAAGTCGCCTCTTAAGACAGCCGAGTCGACTCCAAGAAAACCCGAGTCGACTCGAGGATGAAAAATAGAAAGATGGGTTTCTGGAACCCTGAGAATGAGCCGACTCCTAAGTGCCCGAGTCATCTCCAGAAGTTGGCGAGTCGACTCCAGTTTGGTCCGAGTCGACTTCAGGACGGGACAAGCACTTTAATTCAAATCCTGAACAGTGGGCGAGTCGTCTCCTGTAAAGAGCGAGTCGACTCCAGTAACAGCCGAGTCGACTCCAGATCGCACGAGTCGACTCCGATCCCAACGGATACATTGTCAGGATGTGCAGACGGGACAGAACGGCTATGAATCAGTCTCTAACGGCTATTTTTTAAAGGGAACCACTTAAATAGCCAGAATGAACAGTAGTAGACAACAAGAGAGCTATTCCATTCAAGCAAAAAGGCATTTTTACCTACCAAGAGCTTCTTAAGAGTAAATACAAGAAAAAAAAGGAAGAGGTGCATTCAACTCAATCTGAGAAGCACTTCCTTCGCATTCAAGGCTCTAACTACTGTCCTTCAATCTTCAGTCCTTTCAAGAGGAGACTCAAAAATCGAGAAGCCCCTACTTTTTTATTTAAAATTTGTTTGAGGGCTTCTAACTTTACTTTGCATTTATTGTTTTCACATCTGCATTTTTAGAAGCTTTCTTTGTGAAATCCCAAACCTTGTTTTTCTTACTTGATTCAATCAGAGGATTGAATCAAGGGTTGTAAGGTTTGTTGGTGAGCCAAAGGAAAAACCAACGATGTACGGTTGTGGTTGGTGAACTGAGGAAAACCAACTGGGTTTGATTGTGAACTCGGAAAAACAATCGGGTGGTTCTAGTCGGTGAGCCTATGAAAACCGACTGAGTTCATTGTAATCTCGTCAAAACAACAAGTTGGGTTGTGAGCTTGTAAAACAACCGGCTGTAATCCTAGGGATTATAGTGAACACCCAAGTGCAGCTTGGGGAGTGGACGCAGGAGCAAGAGTTGGCTCCGAACCACTATAAACTTTACTATGTTTATATTGGTTAATTGTCTCTTTCTCTCACTTCACTCACTGCATCTAGTAATCTAACTATTTTGCTTACATTAGATTTAGTTAATTACTCATTACACTTTTAATTGGTCAAGATTTAATTAAAACCCAATTCACCTCCCCCCCTTCTTGGGTTGTCTCCTTGGGCAACAGAAAGATTGTTCGATAACTTCCAAAGAGAGAGAGCATATGAGTAGAATCCCATATGCTTCAACAGTGGGATCCATCATGTACGCCATGACATGTACGAGACTGGATGTTGCTTACTCACTAGCAGTAGCGAGTAGGTATTAGTCTAATCTGAGTGAGAACCATTGGAAGGTGGTGAAACTATCCTTAAGTATTTGAGAAATACTAAGGACCAACAGTTAATCTATGGAGAATCTGACTTAAAACTTGAGGGGTTTACAGACTCTAGTTTTTAGTCAGACCATGATGACAGTAAGAGTATGTCAGGATTTGTGTTTACCCTGAATGGAGGAGCAGTCTGCTGGAAAAGTTCAAAGCAGCATTCAGTAGCCGATTCCGTATGCAAAGCAGAGTATGGTGCTGCATCAGATGCGGCAAAGGAAGCTATTTGGATCAAAAAGTTTGTAAATCAACTTGGTGTTGCTCCCTCAATTAATGGTCCAGTTCTTTTGTATTGTGACAATACTGGAGCCATTGCACAAGCAAAGGAGCCAAAGTCTCACCACAAGACCAAGCACATTCTGCGTCGCTACCACCTTATACGAGAGATCGTGGAACGAGGTGACGTCAATCTTCAGAAGATCGATGGAAAGGAGAACCTAGCTGACCCATTCACTAAAGCCCTTTCTGTAAAGGAGTTCGATTATCATAAATCGAAGATGGGTATAAGATATTGTACAAATTGGCTTTAGTCCAAGTGGGAGTTGTTGAAAATTGTGTCCCAAAGCCAATTTTTAATTGTAAGAAATTGGATTATGTATATGTTTTATTAAAATGATTAAAAATTTATTCTAGCTATTTTTTATTCATCACAAGTGTTACATCTTCAAATTGAACTTCTTTGTATTGTGATGAAGTCCTTAGGACTAATTTAGTGGATAAAGGAGGTTTTATCATTTAGTCCTTAAACCAGTTCGCGACCAAATGATGAGCTGTCAATTGGACGATAACTATGTCAAGCATAGGTCGTTGTGTGCCATTTAGTTGGTTGTCCTCTTAAACCAAGGAGTGTGGAGACACTGTATGGCATACAGATGAGATGTAACAGTACATCGTCACTGAACAGTGACTCACCTACGGAGCACTCCACTGTCGGGAGTTAGCTTGCGAAGCGTATGGGCATAAGTACCCCTTAGACCTGAGACTATCACGGTGACTTCAAGCAACTCACTGTACTTAGGCACTAGATGATCTGAATTTCTAATTCAACGATCGGAAGGATGCTGGGTGCAGTCAAGTACTCGCGAAGTCTGTATTTGAGTCAAGATGGGATTGACCACTCCAGATTATAGGAGTTGATGTTTCGCTGTATTTCAATTCAGTAAAATCTTGGCCAAGGTAAACCAAGTGATAGGTCACTTGATTTGATTAATTGAAATACACTATGGATGACCGGACCCAAAGTTCGACAGTCCACTCTGAGGTCATCTTGAGCATCGATGGTCATAGGGATGAATTATGCAATAACCATGAATGTTGCTTTGCATATTCGACCTATCTGGATGTCGGGTATCATTGCTAGATGGTCACCTCGATTAGTGCATGGAGTAGTCCATGTACTATCGGCTGAGTGTCCGAACCTATCGGAGTCACGCATATTAGTCAAGCTAAGTAGGAAGGTCTTGACCCAATTTAATTAAAAATTAAATTGTGGGTCATTTGGAATTTGGTTCTGTCTATGTTCAGCTAGCACTGAACATGAGGTACATGCTAAATTTCATGGATGAACAACTAATTAAGTCTCTATTCAGGGTCAATCAAGTTTCATTTAATGTAATTAAACTTGATTAGGACTCAATTGTTGAGATTGGGTTTGATTGGGTCTCAATTAGAGTAATTGGGCTCCATCATGATTTAATTGGAATTTAATTTCGTATTTGTTTTGATCTAAGTCGGACTTGGATCGAGCCGAGACTGGACCCAATTGAACCTCCCATGAGTCGGACTCATGTGGATTTTTTTTTGGTCATAAATCATTCAATTGGGCCATCAATTTGGTTTAGAACCAAGTAGGCTAACCCAATTGATTGAACTGCTGACCCAATCCCAATTTAAATAACCCATGGACCCTTAAGCATCCCCTATGAGCTGCGATGGATAAAAGCTATGGACCCTTAAGAAGTGTCCTGTGAGCCACGATGAGAGAAAGCCTGGGAGAAAATAGAGAACTTTCCGCCGATGCTTCAAAGCCACGCCATGTCTCCATCCGGACTCCATTTGGATTGCCATTTGGACTGGAATGTCCGGTTTTGAACTGGCTACATTCCAGTTCAATTTGATTTTTGAAATACGGCAGTTATCGGCATTAATCGCTATTTTTTCCTCATGGTTGTTTTTTGAAACAAACGTTATGAAATTCATTCATATTACGCCTCTTAACTCCTCTCAGCATTGGCCTATTTGTAGGCCACCGTTTCCTCAAAGAAAGAGACGAAGAGAGATTTTTTTTTTCTTAGGAAGAAAACGTCAGACAGAGAGAGGTAGTCTTGATTCAGTGAAGAAGAAGAAGAGAGAGGAAGAAGTTCTCTCTCTCTGGTGGTACGGAGTGATGCGAAAATAAAATTGTTCTCCCAAGTGCAGGAGAATCGCACAACTAGTAAAATCTCGGGAGTCCGAGGTCGAATCCTCAGGGAACGAAATATATATTAGATTATTTAATATAATTTTAGATTAATTAATTCAATAAATTCGTGGATTAAGATGGTGTTTTGATTTTCAGAAATTAAAAACAAAGAATGATATGCAACTAAACAAAGTTCAATGAAATAAAGATGGTAGGGATCTGGAATCCCCCTTGATGATATTGCATCCAAGAAATAAACTCTATGGTTCTTGATTAAAGATTAAATGTAGGATAGATCTAATCATGGTATATGTTTCATGAACATATGAACTCAATTTCTAAGCATTAATCGTGCTTTCTACGTCTACAACGAATCAAATACTAAAGCAATCCATATATCAATAATCATAATCCATTAAAGAGCTATCTACGAAATAACTATGCATGGATCAAAAACATATCAGTAAATATGATTCATTGAAGGCAAAAGTTTAGAGTTTACTTCAAAGAGCAATACATCAAAGGTTCCTCCATCTCCCTCCCTAAGAAATCAGCCACTCATTGAAAACATTAATCTCCCTTTCATTTTTTTCTTTTTCTTTTTGGAAACAGGGGAGGCCCTGTTTCCCTTTCTTTTTTTTTTTCTTTTGACAGAGGGCTACTCCTCTGTTTCACCGAATGGGAAGGAATGAGGCTCTATTTTTTTTTTGAATGAACTGCCTTCCCCTTTGCCAACCGAGAGAACCCTCTTATATGCTACGATTGGTCCCTGATCCCACAGGATAAGGGAAGATTCCGAGTATCCCGGATGCGAGAAGGCCAAACGCGGGATGGGAGCTGATCACGGATCCTTGGGGCTGACGTGGCGTGGCAGGCTCGGCTGAAGATCCTCGCAGACGGCTGGGAATGCTGTGGATACGGGTGAATCACCACGGTTGGCTGGGAGATCTGGGAGAAGTTGGATGCGGGAAGGCTTCACGGAAGGATGTGTGGACTGCGAGGAAGACGGAAGGCTGATTGCTTGCTTAATCCGGAAGAAAAGGATGGACGCAGACGGGAGATGATCGCTGATGCTGAAATCACGGGATGGGAAGATGGATCTTTGCTGGGATGAGGTGCGGACGAGGCGTGCGCTCGTGAGGAACTCGGACGTGGACGCTGCGATGAAGTCGGATGGAGCTGGGACGTGCTGTGAACGTGGAAGCTTGGGAGATGCCGGGATGATGGATGGCTGGATCGAAGGATGAAATTTGGGTGCTGGGAGGTTGCACGGACACTGGATGAGGGGTCACACGTTGGGCTGCTCTGGAGAAGCAGACGCGGAAGATGCTTCGCGATTCTTCCACGTGGGTGGATGGGCTGGCTCATAGAAGACTGAAGCTGCGATGAAGTGGACAGCTGAACTTGACCTCCTCCTAGTGTGCAACTGGGGTCGACCTATGCGGTTGGCTGGTCACCTATAGTGATGCATCTTTTTGAACCCAATGTGCATTTTAGCTTTGATTTCCGATCACCTGCACCCCACAAAAATATAATATTAATACAGCAATTTTATCATTATTTGTTAGCAATAATACTAATTTAAGTGATGTATAGATCGCACTTTTGTGCTCTCATCACACCCCCCCAACTAGCTTATTGTTAGTCTCTAGCAATTAATGAGCAGATAATAGAATGAGAGTGCAAAAGGTATGGTTTAACCTATGACTTTTTATTGAAGCTAAAGATATAAAACTAAGATATGTACTCACTTTCGTAGGAATCACGATTGCACTTAGCACGTGCAACAAGCCGTTAAACCCCTAGGTTACCCTAGTGGACGAGTGTTGTCTCGTGAGGGTTTTCAGGGATGTTACCCACAAACATCATGAATTATATGACATGAGATTCTAATAAAAAAATGAAATAAATCCTAAGTTAATACACATGTAATTAATTGATATATATTTTCAAGCATGGCAACTGTCAAAGCAAGGAAATATAAAAGTGTAGTGTGCATCAAATTGCATGACTTTCTCAGAGTACTAATACCTCCACCACAACAGGGCACCGCCTGAGTTTTAGGTGCACTACTCAAGTTCACAAGTGTTTTCTACAGTTTGTTAGTACCTGATCCATCAAATTTTCAGAATATCATATGTTGTCTAAATTTGTCAAGAATGGTTTGCAAGTAAAGAAAGAGCTATCAATCCCAACTAAACAACCCGGATACACAGAGGTCCAATACAATGGAGTCAAACCAGCCATTACCACATGTCACTAGGTTCAGTCCAACCAACCTTATTCATGCTTATTGTTATTTTTATTTTTAAAATACATATGACGATTACAATAGTCCAACCCCATTAGGCTCTAGTAAGATCCGTGTAGCGAGCTTTCAGCCAATGACCCCCGATCCAGTTGGATCAAGACATTAGGTGAAACACCCCTCGGGCTTAATTACTCGAATCAGACTACGCCATGAGGACAGACTTGTCATCATGAGGATTTTTTGTTTTTTTGTTTTTTTTTTTTTTGTTGTGCAAGAAAAGAGAAGATAGACTGAACCATATATATATTTTTTTATTATATATGTGACTGCATCGTGACTATAGGTCAACCAAGGTCGGATCATAAGGCACCTAAGTAATCTAACTGGGATATTCAACCTCTATCTTTATGTGAAAACCAAATCCTGAACCTTATGGTACGAACAAGGATACTCATACTTCTTTTAGGGATAAGGCTAACACAAAAATGCAGTTAACAAATGTGAACTCCTGAGGCTTTCCTATTATCATTAAGTACACGTGTGGGAATCTAATAATAGGTCACTGATCAGTCATAGTATGCATGTATTCCTTGCATTAATAGTTGCACAAACTTAATATGAAAATGCATGTGCATTTGCTCAGAAAAGAAAGTAATGGAATAAATCAAATGCAAAAACTTTTTTTTTTTTTTTTTGCAAAATATTTCCCTCCCCCCAACTTAAATATTACATTGTCCTCAATGTAAAAGATGCAAGAAAGCTATATATGAGAAACAATAGAGAAAAGAATATTAGAGAGAAGAAGAATACCTTGAGCTGTTGATTTCCAGAAAAGAAGACCTACAAAATAAGAAAAAAAATAAAAGAAAAAAAATAATTCTAACTAATATACACATACCTTGGCCGTCATGCTCAGTCATAAGAAGGCTCCTCCAAGGGAAAGGAGTCCTCTTCATCTGCAAAATTCTCAAGAAAAGGTTTTAATCTGTGTCCATTTACCTTAAAAATTTGACCATCCTGTGGATTCTCAATTTCAACTGCCCCGTGTGGAAAAACAGTTTTTACAATGAAAGGACCTGTCCATCTTGATCGTAACTTTCCAGGAAACAGATGTAAGCGAGAGTCATACAAAAGAACTTTTTATGCAGGTTCAAAAGATTTTCTTAGAATTGATTTATCATGCCTAATTTTCATTCGTTCTTTACAAAGTCTAGCATTGTCATACGCATCCCGACGAAATTCATTCAACTCACTTAATTGTAATTTTCAAATTAAACCAGTATCTGACAATTCAAAGTTCAATTTTCTAATGGCCCAATATGATTTATGCTCTAATTCAACAGGTAGATGACATGCTTTTCCATAGACTAGCCGATACGGGGACATACCAAGAATAGTTTTATAAGCAGTACGGTAAGCCCACAATGCGTCAGAAAGTTTTAAAGGCCAGTCTTTGCGTGATGGATTCACCGTTTTCTCTAAAATTCGTTTAATTTCCCGATTGGCTAACTCTACTTGGCCACTAGTCTGCGGGTGATAAGGAGTTGCAATTCTATGAGTGATACCGTACTTTCGCAATAGGATCTCAAAAGGCTTATTACAGAAATGTTTTCCCCCATCACTAATTATAACCTTGGGCATCCCAAATCGTAAAAAAATATTTTCTTTTAGGAATTTCAAAACAGGTTTGTGATCATTAGTTCTACAGGCAACAGCTTCTACCCATTTTGACACATACTCAACACCAACTAAAATATACTCATGGCCAAAAGATGGTGGAAATGGACCTATGAAATCAATACCCCACATGTCAAAAATTTCAATAGCAGTAATGGGCTGAAGAGGCATCATTTGCCTACGAGTTAGACTTCCAACACGCTGACATGGGTCACATGTCCTACAGAACTCGTGGGCATCTTTAAATAGTGTAGGCCAATAAAAACCACATTGCAACACCTTAGCTGCCGTTTTCTTAGATGCAAAGTGTCCTCCACAAGCACTGGCATGACAAAAAGAGAGTACACTTTGTATCTCATGTTCCGGAATGCATCTTCTAAAGATTTGATCATTGCAATACTTGAACAAATAAGGAGCATCATAATAATAATTTCTTAACTTCACGCAAGAAATTATTCTTATCATTCGATCCCCAATGCTCCGGCATCCGGTTCGTGACAAGAAAGTTTACAATATCAGCAAACCATGGCATAGTAGAAAGTGCAAACAATTGCTCTTCAGGGAACGAGTCCTTGATGGGCAACTGTGGCACCGAATCATTAAAAACTAGCCGTGATAAATGGTCAGCAACCACATTCTCTACTCCCTTTTTATCTTTGATAGTGATGTCAAATTCTTGGAGTAAAAGTATCCATCATATTAAGCGTGGTTTAGCCTCTTTCTTATCCAGTAAATATTTTAGCGCTGCATGATCCGTAAAGATAACAATAGGAGCACCAAGGATATAAGAGCGAAATTTGTCTAATGCAAATACTACTGCAAGCAATTTCTTTTCGGTGGTGGTGTAATTCATTTGAGCATCATTTAAAGTTTTGCTTGCATAGTAAATGACATATGGCTTATTATCCTTGCGTTGTCCTAGGACAGCTCCTATCGCATAGTCACTAGCATCGCACATGATCTCAAAAGGTAATGACCAATCGGGTGGTCGCACGATGGGTGCAGTGCTAAGCATAGACTTCAACTTTTCGAATGCCTCTTGACATTCAGTCCAATTGAACGGTGTATCAAGGGATAGGAGGTTACATAATGGTCGGGCTATGACACTAAAGTCCTTGATGAACCTCCTATAAAATCCGGCATGACCCAAAAATGATCTAACATCTCTAACCGTCTTGGGTGCAGGTAGCTTGGCGATTAAGTCAATCTTAGCTCTATCAACTTCCATGCCCTTCGATGAAACAATATGTCCTAGGACAATTTCCTTTGGCACCATGAAGTGGCATTTCTCCCAATTCAGTATCAGGTTCTTTTCTATACACCGAGCTAAGACAGCTTGTAAATGTAGTAAACAATCATCAAAAGAATCGCCAAAAACAGAAAAATCATCCATGAACACTTCCAAAAACTTCTCGTTCATGTCTTCAAAAATACTGAGCATGCATCTTTGAAATGTTGCAGGTGCATTACATAACCCGAACGGCATCCGACGGAAAGCGAATGTACCAAAAGGACAAGTGAAAGTAGTCTTCTCTTGATCTTCTGGTGAAATCTCGATTTGGTAGTATCCGGAATAGCCATCGAGAAAACAATAAAAATTATGTCCTGCAACTCTTTCCAAAACTTGGTCTAGGAAGGGTAAGGGAAAGTGATCTTTCCTAGTGACCAAATTCAATTTTCGATAGTCAACACACATGCGCCAATTCGTGGGGACACGAGTCGGGACTAACTCACCCTGTTCATTTTTGACTACCGTCAGACCTGTTTTTTTGGGCACGACTTGAGTAGGACTTACCCACTTGCTATCGGAAATTGGGTAAATAATACCCACGTCAAGCAACTTGAGGACTTCTGCTTTAACCACATCTCTCATCGTAGGATTCAACCTGCGTTGCATTTGCCTTGTGGTTTTGGCATTGTCCTCCAAATATATCCGGTGCGTGCAAATTAAAGGGCTAATCCCCTTCAAGTCTGCAATAGACCACCCTAAAGTTCCTCTATGATTCTTTAGAACACCAAGTAATTTTCTTTCTTGGGCATGATCAAGATCAGATGAGATGATTATAGGAAAAGTGTCATCGGATCCAAGAAAGGCATACTTGAGTTCCTTCGGTAAAGGTTTCAACTCGAGCTTAGGTGCTTGTTCATGGGATGGTACTATCTTTGTTCCTCGAGATGGCAAATGTTCAAATTCCTCTATTCTCGGTCTCCACCCATTGACCATCATAACATCCGAATTATCTAAACCAGGTGGGACCACATCATTAGCAGTACCTTCAGAACACCAATCTATTAAACCATTGTCGGCCGATTCAGTAAATGTTTCTTTTAACAAATATTCTTCCGCAATGGTTTCAACCCATTCAACTTTTTTACTTTCTTCATGATCACTGGGTTGTTTACCTATACTAAAGACGTTCAGTTCCAAGGTCATATTTCCAAAAGAAAGCTTCATGACACCATTCCTACAATTGATCAATGCATTAGAAGTTGCAAGGAATGGACGTCCTAAGATGACCGGAATCTGAGATGGTGAATTGGAAGCCGGATGTGTGTCCAGTACGATAAAGTCAACAGAAAAATAGAACTTGTCTACTTGGACCAACACATCTTCAATAATCCCTCTAGGGACCTTCACTGACCTGTTAGCTAATTGTAAGGTCACAGTTGTTGGCTTCAACTCACCCAAACCGAGTTGCTCATATACCGTATATGGCAACAAATTCACACTCGCTCCTAAATCTAACAATGCTCGCTCAATCCTAAAATTGCCAATGATGCACGAGATAGTTGGGCAACCTGGATCCTTATATTTAGGGAGAATGTTATGCTGTAAAATTGCGCTTACATTTTCAGCCAAAAATGCCTTCTTCTTGACATTTAAACGACGCTTGACAGTGCACAAATCTTTTAAAAATTTTGCATAGGAGGGCACTTGTTTGATTGCATCAAGAAGAGGTACATTGATTTTTACTTGCTTAAAAAGCTCAAAAATTTCAGAGTTTGTGTTGCCCAGTAGATACAACCCAAGAGGGGGGGTGAATTGGGTCTTTTAAAACTTTTATGCTACTTCTACTACTTTTTGATTAACTATGCTAAGTTGTATAGATGCACAGTGAAAGTTAAACTTAGCAAGGGTTTGATGTATAGACTTCGACTTGATTAAATATGCTTGCAACTAAAGGATGTGCGGATAAGAATTATGCAAGCAATTTATCTAAGTAAGTAAGTGTGTTAGTTAGACAATAACTAGAGGCATTACAAACACAAAAGACATATAGTGGTTCGGTGCACCCCAGCACCTACATCCACTTCCCAAGACCTCTTGGGAATTTCACTATAATCCTACCGATTACAGCCGGTTGTTTTACAAGCTCACAACCCAACTTGTTGTTTTACGAGCGCACAACGAACTCGGTCGGTTTTCCCAGGCTCACCGACTAGAACCAACCCCGATTGTTTTCCCGGGCTCACAATCAAACCCTTACACGTTGGTTTTACCCTCGGCTCACCAACAAACCTAAACCCCGTTGGTTTTTCCTTTGGCTCACCAACAAACCTTAATCCCGTTGGTTTTCCCTTTGGCTCACCAACAAACCTTACACCGTTGGTTTTTCCTTTGGCTCACCAACAAACCTTTAACCCCTTGATTCAATCCCTTGATTGAATCAAGTTACAAGATATTAAAACGAAGAATAAAAACAAATCAAAGCTTCTTAAACAAGCAGATATGACAATATAAACAAATAGAGTAAAGAGAAGCCCTCAAACGAGTTTTGAAGATGGAGGAGCTCGGCTTCTTCTTTACTTGATCCTCCTCTGATTTGGCATGAAGTAGAGGATCCCCGAGGCAGCACACGGATGGAGAGGAAGCTTTCGGATTCACTTGGATGCTCTTCTTCTCTCTATTTCGTTTTGGATGGCCCTTTTGTGCTTGTGGGAGATTTCCTTTGTAATCTCTTTGAGATCTCTTTCCTAGATGATCTCTCCCACTTCCATGAGTTCTCCCCTAGCTCTCTTCTTGTTTTTATAGCTTTAGATGGCGTGGAAACAAGAATATAGCCGTTAGAGACAAAAATAGAGCCGTTGGACACAGTCTGCACTTCCTGACAATATTACCGTTGGGATCGGAGTCGACTCGCGCGATCAGGAGTCGACTCGCCTGTTGCAGGAGTCGGCTCGTGCTTTACTGGAGACGACTCGGCCACTGTTCCAAATTTGAATTAAAGTGCATGCCTTGACTGGGAGTCGACTCGACTTAACCCGGAGTCGACTCGCCAACATCTGGAGCTGACTTGGCATTTTCGGAGTCGGCTCATCCACTGAAGTCCGTGGATCCAATTTTGAATTTGATCCACTCGAGTCGACTCGACTGTCCTGGGAGTCGACTCGAATCTCAGAGCCCGAACTCCCGATCCTCTGTCTTTTGGCTCGTCCAGTCTTGGAGTCGACTCGAACTTCCTCGGAGTCGACTCGGCTCTCAGAGGCAGTAACTTGGTCTTCTGTCTGTTGATGGTCGCGGAGTCTCGGAGTCGACTCGTGCAATGCGGGAGTCGACTCGAATCTCAGAGTCCCAAAAATGCTCTCTGACTTTTTCTTTGTGTTCCGCTGAGAGTCGACTCTTGCTTTCTTTGGAGTCGACCTACCAACCATCGGAGTCGACTCGCGTTCCACTGGAGTCGACTCGAAGACTGTTCTTTTGAATTTTTCTTTTGATTTTACTCCTCCAATTTGAATCCTTTGAACTTTAAACTTGGGCCAATAAATTGTAGCTTTCTTCCAACTTGAGAGCTTTGGAGGCCTTCTTGTGTTCTCCCAACTTGCTATGTTCCTTGCAAAATAAATATCTTTCTCCTTGCAACATAAACATTAGTATCTATACTTCAAGGTTTTATGATCATCAAAATCAATCTATGAATCAATCTTTGGGTCATCAATCTCCCCCTTTTTGATGATGACAAAACTTGGAGTATATGCAATATAAAAGATATTGATTTCTAGAAGTAATACATGGCTAAGTTGCTTGAAGTAGAAAACATATATATGTAAAAACATACTTCATGATAATGCTTTAGATTTAATCAGCTTAACACAATTAACATATTTAAATTTTAAGCTGATTTGTATTCAATTCAAAGTATATAAGCTGATTTCTAGAAGTAATACATGGCTAAGTTGCATGAAGTAGAAAACATATATATGTAAAAACATACTTCATGATAATGCTTTAGATTTAATCAGCTTAACACAATTAACATATTTAAATTTTAAGCTGATTTGTATTCAATTCAAAGTATATATATAGCATATACTTAGATATTTCTCCCCCTTTTTGACAACATCAAAAAGATAGTGAAACATTAAGCACAAAGATCAGAGCAGAACACATCGAGTGTGAATTCAAGAGGTTTTCTAATTTGATACCACAGATAGTTTTCTAATCAAGTGTAGGTGGAATTTTCCTTAGGTTAATTCAAGAAGTACTACAAATGATATTCAAGGAAAAAACATGAGTGGAAATCTAACCTCTCTTCACTGAGTATGAAAGCTTGTTCGTTTAAGACCTTTTGCCCAATCTATTAAGTATTTTATCAACCATGAGAGCAATTTAATTAATTTTCTTAATGACTTCAAAGTTCTTTTATGATAATAGGAGCATTGGGGCACAAATATCAAAATATACATTCATGCAATTTTTGATACATCTTAGAGCTCTTTTAAAGACTTTCTTTTATTTCTTTAGAAAATAAGCACAATTTGATACATAAAATAATGAATTTGCACAAAATTGAAGTTCCAAAAAGCAAGCCAATTAGAGCTCATTAGTGAAGTTCCAAAAATAGATTTTCTAAGAGATACTCAAGAAAATTTAACACATTATTCTCCCCCTTTTTCATTAAATTAGAGGCTCTTAAGATTTGCAATTTGGTTCAAGAGTGATGCATGAGATATACTAACCAAATAACACGCCTCAAGGTGTATCATACAGATTTTCAGATTTAAATTTCAGATGATACATATTGGAGAGTATTAGAATCACTTTTCATTTAGTGTTCTTTCTCTCTCCTTTAGTTATAGATTTATGCGATTAAGTTCCATAAGACCTTTCCTTCTGAAATTTTCTTTCTCCCCGTCAATTGATCATTCCATTTAAGAGTTTAGAATCCTAAGATAATGTTCAATAAGATTGTCAATCTCAAAAATATATTTCAGCTTATTTTCATAAGACTCAAGGTTTGAGATAAGACAACCTTTATAGAACTCATCTCAAAGAAATTAAGGCATGTCTTGCAATATAAGGAGGTTCATCAAAATCAATCCATAAAATTCAAAGTATGCATCAAAATAAAGTGTCTTTGGGATAGGATACTGAATATCTAAAGCTCCCCCTCAAAAGATGCATTCTTCTTTAATCATTTTAAATTGTTGAATTTCAGATTTTAGTGATAAACGTGAATAACACTGAAATTCTGTAATATCGAGAATGTAGAGTAATCTAGTATTATTCCAAAGTTTGTAGTAATTACTCTTTCTAATCCTTTACGAACAAGTTATGCTTTCTCTTAATCTTAGAGAAAATGTATAGAAATATTAATCAGAAAATGATTCATTTGAAGCTCAATTTCTTTCAAAAGCATTTACATTTTCTTTCTTTTAGAGTCATTTGAGTGAACTGAAATATTTCTAGTTTTAAGATCATTCACTCTATTGATGGAAGTCTTTAATAATGTAGGAGAGAAAAACATATAGATGATCATTGAAGTATATCTATTTATAGAACTCAATTTCTTAATTATAGTTTTTCTGCAATGGATACATGAAGCACAATAAATCTTTTTAATATCAAAATAAGATCATATATTTAGAAATTTTTGTTTGCAATCAAGATCATCGAAAGACACATCATTTGGACCAATATTAGTACACTTTGAAGATAAGAAATGATATGTTTCGGATGCGTATCGGAGCAATCAACCAAAGGCATCAGAATTAATTCTGTTTTTCTTACATTAAGATTTTATTTAGAAATCATATTGAGTCTAAGCTTGTATACAAAATCAGATTCTGAATTACATAGGATTTTCAATTGAGGCTTTCAAAATCATAATTTGAGATATGTATCTTCCACATTATAGCTCATCTTAAATCATTAAGATTGAAAACGCATATTTCAATAACATTAGAGCACTTTCAGAATCTTTGTATTTAATTTTGAGTTTTGATACAAAATGGAGGATATTTTAACAAGTATTAGGATATTATGTATCAAAGTTAGCAAGTAGAAAGATAGATCAAGATTAATTCATTCTGCCTAAATAGAGATATCTTTCTCTTCTCCTTTTTACAAATTTATTTAACTTTCAGATTTTAAAGATGATTGTGAACGACAAATCTGAAGTTTCTTTTCAATAATACCCAAAAAATTTATGCAGTATTTCAAACATTCAATTAAATTATCTAAGCATGGAGCATTACAAAATATTGAGAACCCATAATTCAAAACATCATACCATATGCACACTATATTAAGTGTTAAGTCATACATTAAAATAATAAGAACAAGCATGTCAAGGATCAAAATCAATTCTTTTCAAATAAACTCCTCCTATTTAAATATTATCTTGCATTGATTTCATCCTTAAATTATGTTTTCAAGCGATTAAAAATTTGACTTGATTCTTCTTATATACTTTCATTTTTAACTTTCTTATGTTCTATACTCTATTTGCTCCCTATCCGGTGGAGTTGGGAAGGGGCACGAGGTACTACCACTAGCCTCCCTCTTGTGCCGTCCCTAATATGCCCTACACCGAATAGTTGGGTCAAATAGTGCCGGGTACTACCACTAGCCTCCCCATTGGCACCATCCCTATGATGAGCAATATAGAAAGGTTAAAATGTTTACTTCAAATTCTCCCTGTTTAAGTGTAATTAATTATGGATTTTATTTCTTCCAAATGTGCCGAATATATTATGCTTGTTTTGCTTTTCCTTAAGATTGAAGTATTTGCTTTTTCTCAGATTTTTCATCTCTTGAACAATGTCCATTTTCTTTTCTTTATCTCTCTCTCTTTTTGTTATTCTCAAGTAATTTACATGAAAGAGCAGAATAAAGAAATAATGAAATGTATCGTATAGAGGTATATCATGCAAACACTATTTTCGTTATGCCCAAGAATTCGTAGCTTCTCACAAGTCATTCTAAATCAGAGTTTTAATCATATACTTGTGTATTTCATGGTTATGATACAGCCATAGAAATATTTTAGATTGAGCAAACCATGAAACAATTTCTAAAAGTATAAGTCAGTCAATACACATATAGACATGATATCAAAAATTAATAATTAAAGAATTTAATCATGCCATAATAGGATTTAAGTTATTGACTTTGCTCAATTAATTTGTGAGAAAGGTATCTAAAATTACCTATTCATTATATGTTCTTCAAGCCAAACTAGATTTCTTATGTGTGAACTTTTGGCTGAAGAAGATCCTCTCTCTTGTTTGCATGTGAATGTTTAGTGTATCTTACATGAAGATATCCTTCAAGTTGAAATTTCTCATTTTTCTTTCTTGAAGGAAGGTCATTAGTTTCTTTAAGATACAAAGCATTCATCCAACATATATATATATTTTTAATTAGATGACTCAATATGAGATATGACAATAGTTGCATGTTGAGTCACTTTACTCAAGAGATTTCCTAAATATAAGCAAGCACATATCACTTGAACTAAAGAGATAGATTCATTAACCAAGATAGTTCAAGGACAAGCATGTGAGGCAATAAACAGATTTATCAAGGTCAAATCAATTTAGTTTAGATTCTATTTGCTTAAGATAATTATCAATAAGATGTGTTAACTAAGTTTTAATCAACTTATCTTAAACGTTTGTTTGTATCAAAATTCAGATTATGACGTATTTGTTATCAATAAAATATGATTAATTAAAGTTAGATTGAAGTCTTGCACAAGGTCACATAATGAGCATACAATCTGGTCTACTAGCTGTATGATAAAATAATTATTCTATCATGCTTCAATACAGCTTTAAACAATAGATCTACTTTGCTCATCCTTTACAATTTCTACACGATGGGGTCATAGATATACCTTCTTCACGCCAATCTTCTATAGGAGTTTTCTTGTGGACTAACGTTGGTCAATGAAGATCCCCTTTCCTGTTTGTCTTAATTTGGAGTTTGAGAGAAGATGTTAATTCATTCATCATATTTCAAACTCACCTTGCAATATAACTATTCATATAAATTTTCATTGGTAGAACAAAAATGATGCCATCAATGTGTGCTATGAGCAAGCAAGATATCATAGATTCTTCTTTTTGATGCATAGATTTATCACTATTACTTTCTATCAACAAGGTTACCTAAGCTTTTATATATCAAGCTTTTGATGCTTGTTTTAAATCACATATTGCTTTATCATATATGTAATGTGTAATTTTTAAATATGGTGGTTATTTAACATAGATCTACTTTTTAATGAAATAACCACATAGGAGTGAATTCTACACATTCATTTGACAGAATATAAAGCTCATGAGTCAAGCAAATGATAGTGGTGATCTTTACTTTTAATCATGCAAGAATCAAGATCTATTTCATCTTTTCTTGATTCAGTCTTTTAGTAGTTATCAATTTTTCTTCATTAAGTGCATTTCTGAAAAACTCAATTTTGTTATAATTATTAACAAGTTTTCAGATTGTTATATGTAAAAGATTAACCATATATAATTTGATCTTAGTATCTTGACAGTAAATTATTAGTCTCATAGAGAATAAGACGACTTGATATTTTTGCAACTAAAATCTTTTCATTGAATATTCTATATGCATTGCTTGATGAATGATATCCGAGGATAGACATATCTCTATCAGATTTGGCATTATTTTTCATAAGAACATATCAAGCATAACATGTACGACTGAAAAATATGAAAGATATGCAATGGTTCATTTTTCATTTTTCAGAAGATCAAAATTTTCATCAAAAATAGAAATCATATGTATGACAAGCAGTGATGATAGTCTTTTAAAAATTATTTAAGTAGATGACTATCATACATAATTGTCTTTTTCATTTCTTCAAGAATTCTATTAATCCTATTTTGCTTATGGTGTCCTTGGTGCTGAAATCATTGGATTTAATATTATTTTCTGTATAACCTTTATCAGGATTTTGGTTTTCAACACTGTGCCATGATACTCTTTATCTTCACAGTTTGGAAACCTTTATCATTTGAACCACTTTTACAAGATTTAGTAAATACAGAAAAATACTTCAGTTTTATTTTTCAAGAATAAATCCAATGTAAGCTTTTGAAAAACTTGGAGATGGAAACAACATCTTTAGATTTAGAAATGATTTTTGTTTGTTTCCTTAGTTAGCATTCATAGCAAAACTTTGACCTTTAAGTAGATAATCTAAGGAAGCCTATGGCAAGGTCTTTTGAGATTAAGTACATACTAGCATGAGTTGATTTTATATGCCAAAGATGGTTTTTTTAATCTTGGTATTCATAGTGCATATATTCCAAAGCATACCAAGTACACATTATCATATTTATGATTAATAAACAATAATGCCATGGATACAAACTTTCAATCAAGCATATAGAGAATTCATAGAGTTATTCTTAATAAGTTGATTAATCATTTAGCACCTTATCCAATAGTGAGTAGAATGAAATGATTTGATTATTCTTAAATGATTTTTTGTTAATAACTTTTTAAGTTTCTTTATGTTCCATGGGTACCTTGGTACACCTATGTGTACATCCTCATTTTCTCATTTTGGGTACCCAAGCTTGCTTGAGTCCTTGAGAGTTAGGACATATGGTTCCTTTTGGAACCCATATCTGTTTAATAGTAATAACTTTACCATTTGATTTAATTATACTAGAACGATAGGTAAAGTTGTTATTCCCATCCTTTTCATTTTTGAAATAAGTTATCTTATTTAATGGTTTGCTTGATGAATTGATAACCTTTTTCTCTAGAGATTTATTGTTAAGTAAAGGAATCAAGCCAAGTTTTGATTTATCACAAGCAACATATTGGCTTTCAAACATTATTTTTAATCGTTCTGAACTTACGGTGAATTTGTTAATAAAAGATTTTAATTGATTAATTTCTTTACTTAAGTTTTGATTTTCTTTAATTAAGCTATGATTTTTCTGAATCAATTCTTCTGAAAATGACCTTAAACTTTTATTTTCAGAATTTAGTTTGTCTTGTATTTCAGTAATAGAATTTCTTTCTTTTGAAATTTCCAAATTTAGCTTTTTAAGATTTTTATTTTTCTTAGCTAATTTTCTACATTCACTATACAAATCATGAAAAGCATTTAAAAGTTCATCATAAGAATATTTTTCATGAAAGTCATTTGGTGTAAGATTAGATTCAGATTCTACTTTATCTTCTTGTACCATAAGACATAAGTTAGTTACCTCTTGTAGTTCATTGTTGCTCCTAACTTTCAATTCCTTGTCTGACTTTCTCTTGGTCAAGGCTTTCTTGCGCTTTACCTCTTTCTTCCTTTCTTCTTGCTTCCTCTTCTTCTTTGTCTTTAGGAAGCTGATTTGCCTCGGAGTCGACTCGGACCTTATTGGAGTCGACTCGACTAACTTGGGAGTCGACTCTGAGCTACTTGGAGTCGACTCGACTGAGGGAGATTCATCACCCTTTTCTGCAGTCTCATTGTTAGTATATAATTGAAGCATATGAGAGCTAATCTGAGATTTATCATAAATATTTTCTAAAGTATCCCATATCTCCTTAGCAGATAAGCATGCAGAAATTTCATTAAACTTTGTTTCTTGAATAGCACAATATAATATGTTCATAGCATTAGCATTTAATTGTGCTAAGTCCTTCTCATTAATATGAGAGAGTGTGTGAAGGTCATTTATTATGATTTTCCATAGATAATAGTTTTGTGATTGAATGAAAATGCGCATGCGTATTTTCCAATGTGGGTAGTTTATACCATCAAACAGTGGAGGTGTATCAATTGATTGTCCTTCTCCTAGAAAACTATCTATTTGAGTTGTCATGATCTTTGGCTCTAGTCGGTTAAGACTACAAATAATATTTGAGCACCGGCTCTGATACCACTTGTTGCCCAGTAGATACAACCCAAGAGGGGGGGTGAATTGGGTCTTTTAAAACTTTTATGCTACTTCTACTACTTTTTGATTAACTATGCTAAGTTGTATAGATGCACAGTGAAAGTTAAACTTAGCAAGGGTTTGATGTATAGACTTCGACTTGATTAAATATGCTTGCAACTAAAGGATGTGCGGATAAGAATTAAGCAAGCAATTTATCTAAGTAAGTAAGTGTGTTAGTTAGACAATAACTAGAGGCATTACAAACACAAAAGACATATAGTGGTTCGGTGCACCCCAGCACCTACATCCACTCTCCAAGACCTCTTGGAAATTTCACTATAATCCTACCGATTACAGCCGGTTGTTTTACAAGCTCACAACCCAACTTGTTGTTTTACGAGCGCACAACGAACTCGGTCGGTTTTTCCAGGCTCACCGACTAGAACCAACCCCGATTGTTTTTCCGGGCTCACAATCAAACCCTTACACGTTGGTTTTACCCTCGGCTCACCAACAAACCTAAACCCCGTTGGTTTTTCCTTTGGCTCACCAACAAACCTTAATCCCGTTGGTTTTCCCTTTGGCTCACCAACAAACCTTACACCGTTGGTTTTCCCTTTGGCTCACCAACAAACCTTTAACCTCTTGATTCAATCCCTTGATTGAATCAAGTTACAAGATATTAAAACGAAGAATAAAAACAAATCAAAGCTTCTTAAACAAGCAGATATGACAATATAAACAAATAGAGTAAAGAGAAGCCCTCAAACGAGTTTTGAAGATGGAGGAGCTCGGCTTCTTCTTTACTTGATCCTCCTCTGATTTGGCATGAAGTAGAGGATCCCCGAGGCAGCACACGGATGGAGAGGAAGCTTTCGGATTCACTTGGATGCTCTTCTTCTCTCTATTTCGTTTTGGATGGCCCTTTTGTGCTTGTGGGAGATTTTCTTTGTAATCTCTTTGAGATCTCTTTCCTAGATGATCTCTCCCACTTCCATGAGTTCTCCCCTAGCTCTCTTCTTGTTTTTATAGCTTTAGATGGCGTGGAAACAAGAATATAGCCGTTAGAGACAAAAATAGAGCCGTTGGACACAGTCTGCACTTCCTGACAATATTACCGTTGGGATCGGAGTCGACTCGCGCGATCAGGAGTCGACTCGCCTGTTGCAGGAGTCGGCTCGTGCTTTACTGGAGACGACTCGGCCACTGTTCCAAATTTGAATTAAAGTGCATGCCTTGACTGGGAGTCGACTCGACTTAACCCGGAGTCGACTCGCCAACATCTGGAGCTGACTTGGCATTTTCGGAGTCGGCTCATCCACTGAAGTCCGTGGATCCAATTTTGAATTTGATCCACTCGAGTCGACTCGACTGTCCTGGGAGTCGACTCGAATCTCAGAGCCCGAACTCCCGATCCTCTGTCTTTTGGCTCGTCCAGTCTTGGAGTCGACTCGAACTTCCTCGGAGTCGACTCGGCTCTCAGAGGCAGTAACTTGGTCTTCTGTCTGTTGATGGTCGCGGAGTCTCGGAGTCGACTCGTGCAATGCGGGAGTCGACTCGAATCTCAGAGTCCCAAAAATGCTCTCTGACTTTTTCTTTGTGTTCCGCTGAGAGTCGACTCTTGCTTTCTTTGGAGTCGACCTACCAACCATCGGAGTCGACTCGCGTTCCACTGGAGTCGACTCGAAGACTGTTCTTTTAAATTTTTCTTTTGATTTTACTCCTCCAATTTGAATCCTTTGAACTTTAAACTTGGGCCAATAAATTGTAGCTTTCTTCCAACTTGAGAGCTTTGGAGGCCTTCTTGTGTTCTCCCAACTTGCTATGTTCCTTGCAAAATAAATATCTTTCTCCTTGCAACATAAACATTAGTATCTATACTTCAAGGTTTTGTGATCATCAAAATCAATCTATGAATCAATCTTTGGGTCATCAGTTTGGTTCAAGCTTTTGCAAGGGCTTTAATCTTTATGGAAATGGTGCAGGAAAAGGACATTCAATTTTTTCAGTAGATGTTGGTGCTTTAGTTTCTTCATTATCTTTTTCTTTTGTCTTGAGAGGGTCAGAATCAGGTATGACTTGTGTTTGTTCTGGGACTGGTCGGTCAATAACCTTTCCACTTCGCAAAGTTATTATACTCTTTGCTTGTTCTTTATGCGAAGTTGAAGATGATGCATTGCTACCGCCATAGATTTGAGGATTAGGTTGTGGTTGAGCTGGTAGCTTACCTTTCTCTTGAGCACTTAAAGCAGTGGTCAGCGTTGTCAGTTGATTTCTTAAGTCATCATTGATTTTAGCTTGACCTTGCATGAAAGATTGCAAAGTTTCTTCGAGACTGGGTTTTTGAGGGGGTGCCTGTGCATAATGAGGTTGCGGAGGTGGAGGAGTTGGGTTATATAGTTGTTGAGGTTGGTCATTCCTCCACCTGAAATTTGGATGGTTCTTCCATCCAGGGTTGTAAGTACCCGAAAAAGGATTATTGAAAGATTTTTGATAGATATTCATAACATTGGCCTGATCGTGCAAGACTTCCTTGAATGCAGGTATTGTGGGGCAATCAGTGATGAGATGGCCAGGCATCTCGCAAATCCTACAACACTCGCTGTTATGTTCTACGGTCTTGACGGGTTCAATCCTTCTAAGTTCAATTTCCTCTACCTTCCTAGTAAGGGCTGCCATTTTAGCCTGAATATCATCCTGAGTATTAAGGTTGTAAAGGCCCCCGTGTGGAATGCTAGTAGGCTTAGGCAAAGGTTTATTCACTTTATCCCCTGTATCCCATAATTGTGCAGTCTCTGAGAGAGAATCTAAATAATCCCATGCCTCATCGGGTTGCTTTTCTAAAAATAGACCATTACACATAGTCTCTATAAATTGTTTTAATTGTGGAGACAACCCTTCGTAAAAGAAACTAATGGTTCTCCATGTTTCAAACCCATGATGAGGACAAGAGAGTAGCAAATCTTTAAATCTCTCCCAGCATTCATAAAATGTTTCATGGTCTTTTTGTTGGAAATTACTAATGTGCCTTTTCAAAAAATTAGTCCTTTGTACGGAAAAGAACTTTTTTAAGAATTCTCTTTGCATATCATGCCATGTTCCTAACGATCTTGGTCTCAAGGAGTTCAGCCATGTTTTGGCTTTATCCTTCAAGGAAAAAGGAAACAAGGTTAATTTAAGGACATCTTCCGATACATTTGGCACTCTAAATGTGATGCTAATTTCTTCAAAATCCTTAAGGTGAAGATAAGGGTTCTCGGATTCCATTCCATGATACTTTGGCAGCAATTGAATTACTCCTGGTTTGATTTCAAAGTGTCCTACATTTTCAGGAATAATCATGCATGAAGGTTGACTAGTCCTAGTGGGATGTTAGTATTGTCGAAGTGTCATAACTGGGGGTCTACCTTCATTACCATGGTGACTTCCTACATCATCATCAGCCATCTCACCAGATCTGAGATTTTGCGAAAAAGTTTCAATAATGTGATCTAAGGAATTGTCAAAAGGTTGTCGACTCAGACGTCCAGTGTTGTCCCTATTCCAACCTAGCATACAAAATTTCAGAGTTTATTTATTTGTTTGTTTTTTTTGTTTTTTTTAATGATTATCCTTGATTTTTTTCTTAAAGTTCTTATCAATTTTCAAGTAGCAACAAGGGTTAATGAGATATGATGATGATAAAATTCTGATTCTAAACAAAAAAATTAAATACAGAAAATTCAAAGCAGACAGCAGCAACGTTTATATTAATTTAATGGTCGTAAAAGTATCAGAATATCAATCAGACCGTTCCGATGAAAGAAACATGTGTCCTACAGCAGCCGACAAAATTTGAGTGCAATCAGACGGTGGATTACTCAGATATCAAAGTTTGATGCAGACTGTGCAGGAAATAAAAACAGCAGATTTTTTTTTTTTTGAAAGAAAAAGACTAAATAATAAGATACTGATTAAATCTAAAATTATACTAATAAATAAGCCGTTCCCCGGCAACGGCGCCAAAAACTTGATGTGAAAATAAAATTGTTCTCCCAAGTGCAGGAGAATCGCACAAGTAGTAAAATCTCGGGAGTCTGAGGTCGAATCCTCAGAGAACGAAATATATATTAGATTATTTAATATAATTTGAGATTAATTAATTCAATAAATTCGTGGATTAAGATGGTGTTTTGATTTTCAGAAATTAAAAACAAAGAATGATATGCAACTAAACAAAGTTCAATGAAATAAAGATGGTAGGGATCTGGAATCCCCCTTGATGATATTGCATCCAAGAAATAAACTCTATGGTTCTTGATTAAAGATTAAATGTAGGATAGATCTAATCATGGTATATGTTTCATGAACATATGAACTCAATTTCTAAGCATTAATCGTGCTTTCTTCGTCTACAACGAATCAAATACTAAAGCAATCCATATATCAATAATCATAATCCATTAAAGAGCTATCTACGAAATAACTATGCATGGATCAAAAACATATCAGTAAATATGATTCATTGAAGGCAAAAGTTTAGAGTTTACTTCAAAGAGCAATACATCAAAGGTTCCTCCATCTCCCTCCCTAAGAAATCAGCCACTCATTGAAAACATTAATCTCCCTTTCATTTTTTTCTTTTTCTTTTTGGAAACAGGGGAGGCCCTGTTTCCCTTTCTTTTTTTTTTCTTTTGACAGAGGGCTACTCCTCTGTTTCACCGAATGGGAAGGAATGAGGCTCTATTTTTTTTTTGAATGAACTGCCTTCCCCTTTGCCAACCGAGAGAACCCTCTTATATGCTGCGATTGGTCCCTGATCCCACAGGATAAGGGAAGATTCCGAGTATCCCGGATGCGAGAAGGCCAAACGCGGGATGGGAGCTGATCACGGATCCTTGGGGCTGACGTGGCGTGGCAGGCTCGGCTGAAGATCCTCGCAGACGGCTGGGAATGCTGTGGATACGGGTGAATCACCACGGTTGGCTGGGAGATCTGGGAGAAGTTGGATGCGGGAAGGCTTCACGGAAGGATGTGTGGACTGCGAGGAAGACGGAAGGCTGATTGCTTGCTTAATCCGGAAGAAAAGGATGGACGCGGACGGGAGATGATCGCTGATGCTGAAATCACGGGATGGGAAGATGGATCTTTGCTGGGATGAGGTGCGGACGAGGCGTGCGCTCGTGAGGAACTCGGACGTGGACGCTGCGATGAAGTCGGATGGAGCTGGGACGTGCTGTGAACGTGGAAGCTTGGGAGATGCCGGGATGATGGATGGCTGGATCGAAGGATGAAATTTGGGTGCTGGGAGGTTGCACGGACACTGGATGAGGGGTCACACGTTGGGCTGCTCTGGAGAAGCAGACGCGGAAGATGCTTCGCGATTCTTCCACGTGGGTGGATGGGCTGCACGCGGCTCAGATGCTTGGGCTCATAGAAGACTGAAGCTGCGATGAAGTGGACAGCTGAACTTGACCTCCTCCTAGTGTGCAACTGGGGTCGACCCATGCGGTTGGCTGGTCACCTATAGTGATGCATCTTTTTGAACCCAATGTGCATTTTTTCTTTGATTTCCGATCACCTGCACCCCACAAAAATATAATATTAATACAGCAATTTTATCATTATTTGTTAGCAATAATACTAATTTAAGTGATGTATAGATCGTACTTTTGTGCTCTCATCACGGAGTCCGGCTCAGATTCGGCGTTCTCTCCTGCCTTCCCTCTTCCTCTGTGATCGGGATCAAATTCAGGCGTCACTGCTCTCGGGCGTGCCGTGAAGAAACGGGAGAGAAAAGAAAACAATGATTTGCTGTTAGGGAAAAAGAAAAGAAAGGGAATTTCTTTTCTTCTAGGGTCCCTTTTGCAAAAAGTGTTTTGCACTAATATCAAAGTTGTCCTACCTTCCTACGAAGCTCGACGTGCATGCGAAGTAGAGGGCCTGCAGATTCAGGCCTCGCTGAGCTACCTTCAGGGATCCAGATCCAAATCCGGCATACCTCATCCAACTTCCACTGCGGGATCAGGGCATGTTTTACATATTAGTATGTTTAATATTTATAATTGTTATAAATAAAAATTTTAAAACTGATTCTTCATGCCTGGCGTCCGATTTTATCGGACAATTCGGGAAATTCTCCCTTCACCCCTATCCGAATGTTGGTCGATATTGCTGAGACTTCCTGTAAGGCTAACCCCCACTGCACTGCCAGCAACTCCCAGACTGGTGGCACCTCTTGAACTGTTGGTGCTCATTGCTCAAGTAGTCTGAAAGTCGAACAATCAGCTCTGTGCGTGATAGGGTGACACCCTAACGCCTCAAGCAACAATCAAGGTATTAGGAACATTCTAGGGAATCAAGGCAAAGTAGCTGACCTTGTGCAAGCTTTGATCGGACAAATAGAGATTGAACATGGCCAATCTTCTAAGGCTGAATGGAGGATGGTGGAATTCAAAAAGATGTCACCACCTATTTTTGAGGGATTCTCCGAACCTATTGAAGCCTTAAAGTACTAAAAGAGATTGAAAAGGTATTTGAATTTATCAATTGCACAGACCAGAAAAAGGTCCATATCTTTATCGATCGCTTTGGGTGAAGCCCATTAATGGCGGGAAGCAGTTAGATGGCAATATGGAAATGACAGGCTTTTTACTTGGGATACGTTCTATCGGAAGTTTACAGATATGTACTTTTTTGAGAGCCTCAGATTCTAGGGGAGTGAATTTATCAAATTGTCTCAAGGGAATATGATTGTGGCCCAATATGAGGCCAAGTTCATGGAACTAACTTGCTTTACTCCTAGTTTGATAGCCATCGATTATAGCAAGGCCATGAAGTTTGAGAGAGGGCTGAGGCTCGAGAATTGAACTGGTATCAAGCCTATTGAGCTGCACACCTATCGGGAGGTGGTAAATAAAATAAAGTTAGGGAAGTAGGAGGTTGATAATGTCCAATAAAATAAAAAGAGAAGTATAAGGAAGAGATTCAAACTAGGCAATCATCAGGATGGTTAATCATTTAGAAGTTAGAATTAGAGATAGAAAACCTTTAGAAGGAGGAATTGAGCTCAGCAAGAGAAAGAGCCTCGATAAAGCAGGTGCAAAGGCTTCAATGGTGAGAAGGACTATCACTGGTTCGCAGAAGCTTTCTTTGAGTATGGCCAGCAAGGCTATAGAGCAGTAGACTTCCCCCATTGATAGAAACCAGATATAGACAACTCTCAAAATGCACCAAGACCGCCTTCCTCTTAGGCTCCTCCAGATGGACAAACTTCTTACCAAGATCAAGCTGCACTTTTAGGGTAGGATCAGTAAGGACATTAAAGATAAAGGAACTAGGCTCGTGCTTGTGTGCTAACATAACAAAATATATAGGCATCTAATATGGTAGTTATGGGTACTGTTACGGGGGAATTTAGCCACCATGCCCCACGTGACCGGCACGCGCGCCCAGGAAGACTACGGCAGTCCCTTGATCCAGCAATCCGACCCCGAGTCGGATATCTTCGGCTCCGCAGCCCGACCCCGAGTCGGCTGCCCCTTGATCCGGCAATCCGACCCCGAGTCGGATATCTTCGGCTCCGCAGCCCGACCCCGAGTCGGCTGCCCCTTGATCCAGCAATCCGACCCCGAGTCGGATATCTTCGGCTCCGCAGCCCGACCCCGAGTCGGCTGCCCCCTGATCCAGTCATCCGACCCCGAGTCGGCAATCTCCCGACAACGACAGGCTGTTCCCCTGAGGCACGCCGCGGCCCCCTGCTCCACTACTCCCTGCAACGGTCGCATCCGGCGCTGCTCCACGATCCCCTGTAACAGCCGTACAAAGCGGAGCCCCACTACGCCCTGTCATGGCCGTACCCAGCGCTGCCCCACGACGCCCTGTAACGGCCATGCCAGTGGCAACTCCATCGTGCCACACGATGACCAACCCCCCAGAAAGACCCCCCAGCCTGGTATATATGCGGCTGGGGGGGAGAAGGGGGAGGGTAAGCAAAGGTTTTCCAGAGTATTCTCTTATCCGCTACTACTATCTCTCCTTCTCCTTCAATCTCCTCTGACTTGATCGTCGGAGGGCCCCCACTACCCCAGTGGTGGTGCGAGGCTTGCCTGCAGGTTTTCCGGTGGAAGGTGGAGCGCAATCAACCCAACTCCAAGGGAACCCCGTTCACACCGCTGTGCCAATCGTTCTCGGTTTGGACCACCAGCAACAGTTGGCGCTAGAGGAAGGGACGGATCTCAGAGCGATCGTAATGGCACGGCGAGGTGGTCGTGGAGCTTCCAATGCTTCCGGTCGCGGGGCCTCTCGCGCCACTGGCCGGGAGGCCGCTGCATCCCCAACACGCTCTTAGCAACACTCCACCGCCCCACCGCCCCTTCTCTGCAAGGCCTTCCCGGCAACCCTCCGTGGCCCGGCGAGGGCGTGGTTCGCTGGGCTGGAGGCTGGCTCGATCCGGTCTTTCGACCAGTTCACTCGCCTCTTCATCACTCACTTCGCCGTCAGTAGCCGGCGGCGACTGGTCTCCGACTCCCTCTTTGATGTCCGGCAAAACGAGGGAGAGAGCCTGCGGGATTATCTTACCCGCTTCAACAAGGCTACGCTGGAGGTCCGGAACCTGAGTCAGGAGGTAGCCCTTTCAGCCCTGAAGCGTGGCTTCCGGAAGGGCAGACTCACCTTCTCCCTGGATAAACGCCTGCCACGGAGCTTCCCGGAGCTGTTGTCCCGGGCGAACCAGTATGCGGACGCCGAGGAGGCGGCCGCCCACCGGAGCAAGGAGGCCGCCGAGATCCCTCCAAAGCTTGGGAAGAAAAGGCGAAAAGAGGCACGCCAGAGGAGGAGCCCGACGCCCCAGCGTCGGCGCAGAAGCCCGTCGCCGGCGAGGAACCACGGCGCCCCACGCCCTCGTTCTCCGCCTCGACGTTTCAACCGGTACACCCCTCTCCTGACTCCCCGGGCCCAGATCCTTATGGAGATCAAGAGGCGGGAGGATCTCCCGGCTCCGAGACAGATGCGGAAGATCCCTGGGAAGAGGCCCTCTCGGGCGTACTGTGAGTACCACCGAGACCACGGCCACGACACGGAGGACTGCTTCCAGCTTCGGGACGAGATCGAGGCTCTTATCCGTCGGGGGTGCCTCGGTCGATATGTGAGCGACCGACGTCCCCCCGCGGACCCGCGTCCGGCCGACCCGGCTCCTCCGGAGCCTCGGGAGCAGAACCGACCCGTTGCGGGCGTGATCCATACTATCACTGGGGGCTGCTCTCGGCCTGTGAGGAACGCAGGGGGCTCGGCGGAAGCATCAGGGATGGCCGTCGTAAAGAGGCAGAGGGTCGGCAATGTAATCACCTTTTCTGATGAGGATGTAAAGGAGGTTCAGACTCCCCACGATGACGCCATGGTGATCTCCCTCGTTATGGCAAACTATGATGTAAGGCATGTTCTTGTTGATAGTGGAAGCTCAGCCGATATTTTGTTTTACGAGGCCTTCCAAAAGATGAGCTTGTCCAGACAATTGTTGCACAAAACATCCACCCCCCTCATCGGATTCACTGGTGACGCTGTCCCGGCCGAAGGAGTCGTCGAGCTGCCTGTGACTGCGGGCGTTGCACCCGCAGAAGCCACGGTGCGACTCGGGTTCTTGGTCGCCCGTGTTCCCTCGGCCTACAACGCTATCCTCGGACGACCCGGACTGAACGCCCTTCGTGCGGTGGTCTCTACGTACCACTTGCTCATGCGGTTCCCCACGGCGGCTGGGATCGGAGAGGTCCGAGGTGACCAACCGACCGCACGGCAATGTTTCCTAGCGACTCTCAAAGGGAAGAAGCCCGTGGAAGCCCTAAGCGTCGAGTCCCTTGACGCCAGAGACGAGGTGGCCTTGCGGCAGGGGGAGCCAGCCGAGGGTGTGGTCGAAGTTCCCCTCGAGGAAGGCCGCCCGGACCGGACGGTCCGGGTCAGCGCCAATCTCGACTCGGGAGCTCGGGCCCGGTTGGTGGAATTCCTCCGAGCCAATGCCGATGTATTTACCTGGTCGGCGGCCGATGTACCTGGGATCGACCCGGAGGTCATTTCTCATGCCCTCAACGTCGACCCGACCCACCGACCAATAAAGCAGAAGAAGAGACACTGTGCCCCGGATCGGATCCAGGTGGTCGACCAGGAGGTAGACAAGCTCTTGGAGGCAGGATTCATAAGGGAGGTAAGCTACCCCGAGTGGCTGGCAAATGTTGTACTTGTCCGGAAGGCGAGCGGAAAGTGGAGGATGTGCATCTGTTAGATGTATGCCCTAGAAGCCAATTTGGCTGACACATTGTTGATCCTAGGGACATAATTTTGTACTTGACTATTGAATAAATAAAAGGCATCTTTTCATTCATATTATTTATGTGTCTATGAATCGTCCAAGGAATTAATAAGATGATGATACATATTCTCAAGAGTTGAGAATTTGAGTCATGTATCATTGGTGATTAATTTCTAAATGCTCCTGATCAATGGATCATCACGAGGACGGTGATCGATCCGATCAGTGCACAGATCACTTTCCTTCTGGATGGACGAGACTTGAGTCCACAGTGTAGGGACACTGAAGTGATAGTGCAGGTGCTTGTTAGAGAACAAGGGTACTGAGCGTGACCAAGACAAGAAGTCACTTGGATGTCTATCCACTCGTCAGTGACTTGCTTGATGTTGCAGTAGTGTGACTGGTCCTTTGACCTGCGGTGCTTCGGCTACTCACAGTGAGGTTATTGTAGTTTGACTACACACACACATGGTCTCTAGCCATATGGGTCCATGCAGTGTAGATTGGCTGCAGTAAGTTCACTGTAGGAGTAGGGTATGCACCTATAAGGAATCTATCGACCTTGATAGAAGAGGAGTGATCCTATGTGATTTGTTAGACTGAGTTCTAAGACCTTGGCCAGGGCAGTAATATAAAGTGGAAAAAGAGTTTTCCACTATCGAACTCGAGTCGAATAAATCTTGACATATGACAGACGATGGGGTTTGACGAGTTGTCCATGACCTCCGTCCTGTAGGGATCCATGATAGTAGGACTGTATCACATGTTAACTGCACCTAGAGGTTCATCATTCCATTCTGCTGGGTAGCCACTACATGCTGCTAGGTGTCACTGGTGGATGGTGGGACTCATAGGGATTATCTTGATGATCGATAAACCCTAATGAGTAGAGTTGGAATCGTTCCAACCCATTGAAAGGAGTTTTCAATGATATAGTGATAGAGATCACAATATATCTCACTACCAGTCAGAATAGAACCTATGGGGTCACACACACTAGAAGTATTGACCGATCCGATGGTTGAAATTGTGATTAGGAATCACAAGAAATCAATTTGATTGATAAGAAGTTGAAGAAGGAACAAAGGGAATTAATTAATTGGACTTAAACACAAATCCTACTTCGGGTAGGATTCCTAGAGTCCTAATTGGATTAGGACTGGGAATCCTAGTTGGAGTAGGACAGGGATTCCTATTTGGAATAGGATTCCTACAATCCTAATGAGATTAGGAATTTTGAATTGGATTCCTACTTGGAGTAGGATTCCTAGAAATCCTAATTGGATTAGGACTTCGGATTCAAATAGAGTCCTAATTGGATTAGGACTAAAATTAAATACATCCTAATTGGATTAGGATTCCTTAAGTCTAAATTAATTATTAATCTAATGAATTAACATGACTCCTAATTGGATTAGGATTGAAGAGTTCAATTGAGTCATGGTTCATTCAAGTCCTAATTGGATTGGGACTAGCATAGATTGAACCCAATTTGGCTAATCCTAATCGGTTTGGGATTAAACCATGAGAGAGGCACCTAATCCTCTTTGGAAGAGGATTGGGTTAACCAAGTAAGAGGGGCATCAGCCCCTCTCCACTTGAGTTGGTGCGACATGAAGAGAGAGGGGGCTGGCGCCCCCTCTTGGAAAGTTGTCAAGGGCTCCTAACTTGTAGGAGCCCTTCATCCTTACTAAAGGAGGACTAGGGCCGGCGCCCTAGATGGACCTTTCTCCTCTTCATCACGTGGCCACCCCCTCTCCATCTCTCCTTGGTTCAGCCGCCATCAGCAAAGGGAAAAGAAGAGGAGGCGTCTCCCTCCTCTTGGTCTTCTTCCTTGGCTCCAATGCATGGAAAAAGAAGAAGGCTGCAGGGGCTTTTGATCTTCTTCCCATCTTCATCCTTCTTCTTCCTCCTCTCAAGCACAATCAAGGGTTGATTGAAAGAGAGGAGATCAGCCATCAAAAGCTATCTTTGCAAGGGAGCTAGCACCCCGGTGAGATAGAGAGCTTGGATCGGATCCTGCTTCGTGTGGATACCCGTAGAGGCCGGACGTTTGAACGGCTTCAAGCGAACCCTCTTCCAAAACCACGAATTCAGATTTGCGGTGATCATCTACCCGCGCAAGGTGAAGATTTGATCTTCCTAATAGTTTTAAAAGTTTTAATTCTTACCTAATTACGAAAGGTCTAGAAACAACGTTCATGCGATAAACGTCGAACCCGTGCATGCCGATTCCGCTGCCATCTGATTTTTGTTTTGAAATATCAGCAGCATGGGCGGGTTCCCAACAGTGGTATCAGAGCCTAGGCTTCGTAGATTAAGGTAAGAATTAAATATCTAAAGGCTTATTAGATCTGAAAATTGAATGATCATGCATGCTGAAAAATTCTGCATGCAGATTTTTCAGGGGTGCTGATTTTTTACATGCTGATTTTTATGTGATAAAAAGATGATTCTAATTGCATTGTTAATGGGATTACAAAGTTTAGAATCATGATTAGCATGATCAGCGACCTATGTCATGATATAATCAGTTAGTTTTCAGATCTGAAAATTATAATTGTTGCATACGGTGATGATCATAGGATTCAAACCCTTTTGGTATCAAATGTAATGACCTGCGATGTGATCTGCGATGTCATGTAATTTTTTAGATGCTTGCATGCATCTTATTTGATGTTTTGAGAGGCCTGCGTGCCTCCTAAAAGGAGATGTAATTTATTTTTATTTTTATTTTACATCTGGTTGTATTTCTGTGATGTGATGTACATCAACGATCAAGCTGAAGCAAAAGCATGAGATGAAAGGTGATCTAAGCGGTTGATGGCGATGGGATCAAGAGTTGATCAAGGATCGAATCAAGGAGGCTTGGAACCAATTCAAGAGTTGAAGACCACTTGATCGATTGATGTGCATGTGCTTGTAATACGACCTAATTAGAATCCATGATCATCACCTATTTAAAGTTTAGCTTTAATTTGATGCTGCGATTATAACTGCCTGTGATGAGCCGTTTGCATGTGATGTGAATGCGAGTCGGGTAGATAGGTTTACATGTGATGTAGCAAACCCAATTGAGACCTAAATCAAAACCTCCTCAATCAAGTCGAGAGTGAACCGACATGAGCAAGTCATATTAGATTAATTGATCTAATTGGTGTCTAGGAAAGCATGAAAGGTGGTTACTTAATTAGGACCTTACTCTCTGAGTAAGGGGAGCCTCCCACCTGCTTACCTGGCCAATTGTTCGATTACCTCTTATGAAGGGCTCAAGTTGCAAACACTAAGACCTGATTAACCAATATTAAGTCAATAGGTCTTCCACTGTAGTAGAGCTGCTAAGGCCTTTCTGATGTTGATTTGTCTCGGCTGGACACAGTGGTCAAGTTGCATCGGGGGGCTGGACCTCTCTATAGACATGAGATGTTGTAGGGTAAAGGTGGGGTTGGGCACCAATAACTGTTAGGTGAGGACCCAATGACGACTTTATTCCTACGGTTATACGGTGGGTCTGACTTAACTAAGAAATGGGACCAATAACTGTTAGGTGAGGTCTTCATGGCTTAGAGACCAAGTTACACTGCAACATGCTTGAGAGCATTATACAAGAGTTGTACACTCATCCATCTATGTGTCACCAATAACTGTTAGGTGAGGTGGCATGTAAATCGGTGGGACCGCAGTACCCACTAGAAACCCTAGTCGTGTGGGATTTCCGTTTCCCTACCAGGGGAGTGTGAGGGATTCGAGAAAATAGTGGGAGTTACATTTGTTCTAAAAGACCTTAGAACAGATTAGGATCAAGTACAAAAGTCTAACTAGAATCTTTACTCTCTGCAGATACAATGTCAGCTTCAAACCCTTTGACCCGTATTCTTGAGACCAACCGACTGA
This sequence comes from Phoenix dactylifera, assembly GCF_051530095.1. NCBI lineage: Eukaryota > Viridiplantae > Streptophyta > Magnoliopsida > Arecales > Arecaceae > Phoenix > Phoenix dactylifera. The sequence continues at coordinate 15,198,676 of NC_143195.1, forward strand.
CCGGAACCAATTACAAAGACTGGCTTAGAAATCTCAAAATTGTTTTGGACTGTGAGAAAATAGGATATATACTCGATTCAGATATCCCCACACTACCAGCACGTCCTACTGATGTTCAGCGTGAGATGCATAAAAAGTGGTTGGATGATGACATTAGAGTAAAATGCTATATGATGGCATCCATGTCTAATGAACTCCAATGCCAGCATGAAAATATAAAGACTGCTAGGGAGATACTGGCACACCTGCAAGAGTTGTATGGTGAGCAGAGTCGCACAGCTCGTTTTGAAGTGTCCAAGAGGCTTTTCAAAGCGAAGATGCGCGAGGGGCAGTCTGTCCATGATCACGGTCTGACCATGATCAAGGACCTAGAGGAGCTTGAGAAGCTCGGTATGGACATGCACAAGGAATTACAAGTGGATTTGATCCTACAGTCACTTCCTGATTCATTTGGTCATTTTATAGTAAACTACCACATGAATAAGATTGAATGCACTAAGACTGAACTAATCAACATGTTGGTAACTGCTGAGGGAGCCTTGAAAGGTTCAAGGGGCAATGTCCTTGCTGCTGAGTTGACTTCTGGTTCCAAGAGAAAGTCTACTTGGAAGAAAAAGAAGCCTGCAAAGAAGCAGAAGAAAGACAAGAAGCCAAAGAAGGAAGTTCAAAAGAAAAATGCTAACGACAAAGGAAAATGTTTCCACTGCAATGTCGAAGGCCACTGGAAGAGAAACTGTCCTTCATACCTCAAGAGCCTGAAGAACAAAAAAGGTGACACACCTTCAGAAGGTATAGACTTGCTCATAATTGAGACTAATCTAACGGTTTCTTCTACTTCTAGTTGGGTTATAGATTCTGGTTCTAGTGCTCATTTGTGCACTACCATGCAGGGTCTAAAGGAAAGTAGAAGGCTGGCGGAAGGTGCGGTAACCCTTCGGGTTGGCAACGGGGCAAAAGTTGCTGCTGTGGCTGTGGGCACCTACCATCTGCGACTACCGTCTGGATTTAGTTTAGTACTTAGAGACTGTTATTATGTACCTGCTGCTAGCAGAAATTTGATTTCTGTTTCATGTCTAGCACAGGAAGGTCATGTTTTTACATTTGACAAAGACTGCTGTTCTATTTATTTAAGAAATAAAATAGTCGCACGCGGTTTCATGATTGACAGTCTCTATCATTTACATATGGATGTATCTGTGAATGTTACCGAGCAAGAAGTGAGTGCCAAAGGATCCAAAAGATCCAGAGATGAGATAAACCAAAGGTATTTGTGGCACCTCAGGCTTGGCCATATTGGAGAGGACAGAATGAACAAAATGGATAAAGATGGGCTTTTAGGCTCATTGACTTCCGAGTCATATCCAGTTTGCGAGTCCTGTCTTCAAGGAAAAATGGCTAGACTGCCCTTTGTAGGACATGGGGAGAGGACCACTGAATTACTTGCCCTAGTACATACAGATGTATGTGGCCCATTCGATGTGTTAGCCAGGGGACGTTATTCTTACTTCATTACCTTTACCGATGATTACTCACGGTATGGGTATGTGTATCTTATGAGACACAAGTCTGAGTCTTTTGAAAAGTTCAAAGAGTTCAAGAATGAAGTAGAAAAACAAACTGGAAAACCTCTTAAGGCTCTTCGATCAGATCGAGGAGGAGAATACCTTAGTGGGGAATTCCGGGACTATCTCAAAGAAAACGGCATAGTCTCACAATGGACACCTCCGGGTACACCTCAACTCAACGGGATGTCAGAGAGGAGGAATCGGACCCTATTGGATATGGTCAGGTCCATGATGAGCTTCACTGATTTACCTATGTTCCTTTGGGGAGATGCTTTACTCACAGCGATTTATTTATTGAATAGAGTTCCCTCTAAATCCGTTCCTACCACACCGTATGAGATATGGCATGGTAAGAAACCAAGTCTGGGTCATCTCAAGATTTGGGGATGTCCGGCCCACGTCAAGAGACTACAGGCGGACAAGTTAGAGGCTAGGACCATAAGTGCTCGTTTTAGGATATCCTAAAGAGTCATTAGGATACAATTTTTACATCTCAGAGGATCACAATGTGTTTGTGAGCCGTCATGCCATCTTCTTGGAAAATCAGTTTATCCTTGAAAGAGGCAGTGGGAGGAAAATTGAGCTTGAAGAGAAAGTCTCTGAAAAGCAACGAGTCATGGATCCTATTGAACCCATTCATACAGAGCCAGTACACAATGTCCCTCGACCACCTCGTAGATCTAGTAGGGTCTCCCATCATCCCGATAGATACTTAGGTATACTAGAAGAGGATACCGAGGAAATGTTCCTAGTGGGAGATAGGGATCACATACAGGATCCCAAAACCTACAACGAGGCGATATCTGATATCGATTCCGAGAAATGGCTGGAAGCTATGAAGTCAGAGTTAGACTCCATGCATTCCAACCAAGTCTGGACCTTAGTAGATCCACCAGAAGGTATTGTACCTATTGGATGCAAATGGATCTACAAAAGGAAGATAGGTTCGGATGGAGAGGTAGAGACCTATAAGGCAAGGCTTGTGGCGAAAGGGTATAGTCAGCGCGAAGGCATTGACTATCAGGAGACCTTTTCACCTGTTGCCATGCTAAAATCCATCCGAACATTGCTTGCCATTGCAGCATTTCATGATTATGAAATCTGGCAGATGGATGTGAAAACTGCTTTCCTGAATGGATATCTTGATGAAGATATCTATATGGAACAGCCTTTGGGTTTCACTTCCAGTGATGGAGATCACAAGGTCTGCAAGCTGCAAAGGTCCATCTATGGACTAAAGCAAGCATCTCGGAGTTGGAACACTCGTTTCGATGACGCAATCAAAACGTTTGATTTCATCAAAAACGAAGAGGAACCGTGTGTTTACAAAAAGGTTAGTGGGAGTGCTGTCGTTTTTCTCGTACTGTACGTAGATGACATTCTCCTGATTGGGAATGATATTCCCATGCTAACCTCGGTCAAGGTCTGGTTGTCAAAAGAATTCTCCATGAAAGACCTTGGGGAAGCATCCTATATTTTGGGAATAAAGGTCTATAGAGATAGATCTAAAAGAATGCTTGGCCTTTCACAAAAGATGTACATAGAGGAGGTGCTGAAGAGATTCAACACATGAGCAAGATTCCCTATGCATCGGCAATGGGAAGCCTCATGTATGCCATGCTGTGTACACAACCTGATATAGCTCTTGCTGTGAGTGTCACAAGCAGATATCAGTCGGATCCAGGCAAGAAGCACTGGATAGCTGTGAAAGAACAGTCTTAAGTACTTGAGAAGAACTAAGGACATGTTCTTGGTCTTTGGGAGAAGATCAGAGTTGAAGGTAGAAGGATGCACACATATTGATAGAAAGTCTACATCAGAATATGTGCAATTGTGGTTCAGTAAATTGGAAGAGTTCCAAACAACCGATCATTATAGATTCTACCTTAGAAGCTGAATGTTAAGCCGTATCTAAGGGTGCAGTGGAAACCTTCTGATTAAAAGTTAATTGCAGAGTTAGGTGTAATGTCATTAGATGCCATAACACTTTACTGCGATAACATTGGCACCATAGCACTAGCTATGGAGCCATGGTCTCATCAGAAATCCAAGCACATAGAGCGGCGCTTCCATTTCATACGCGACTATGATGTAGAGGTGCAGAGAGTAGACTCCGCGGATAACGTGGCAGACCCGTTCACTAAGCAACTGAGTCAGCAAAAGACTGAAGCTCACCTTGAGAAGATGGGCCTAAGATATATGACCAATTGGCTTTAGTGCAAGTGGGAGATTGTTAGATGTATGCCCTAGAAGCCAATTTGGCTGACACATTGTTGATTCTAGGGACATAATTTTGTACTTGACTATTGAATAAATAAAAGGCATCTTTTCATTCATATTGTTTATGTGTCTATGAATCGTCCAAGGAATTAATAAGATGATGATACATATTCTCAAGAGTTGAGAATTTGAGTCATGTATCATTGGTGATTAATTTCTAAATGCTCCTGATCAATGGATCATCACGAGGACGGTGATCGATCCGATCAGTGCACAGATCACTTTCCTTCTGGATGGACGAGACTTGAGTCCACAGTGTAGGGACACTGAAGTGATAGTGCAGGTGCTTGTTAGAGAACAAGGGTACTGAGCGTGACCAAGACAAGAAGTCACTTGGATGTCTATCCACTCGTCAGTGACTTGCTTGATGTTGCAGTAGTGTGACTGGTCCTTTGACCTGCGGTGCTTCGGCTACTCACAGTGAGGTTATTGTAGTTTGACTACACACACACATGGTCTCTAGCCATATGGGTCCATGCAGTGTAGATTGGCTGCAGTAAGTTCACTGTAGGAGTAGGGTATGCACCTATAAGGAATCTATCGACCTTGATAGAAGAGGAGTGATCCTATGTGATTTGTTAGACTGAGTTCTAAGACCTTGGCCAGGGCAGTAATATAAAGTGGAAAAAGAGTTTTCCACTATCGAACTCGAGTCGAATAAATCTTGACATATGACAGACGATGGGGTTTGACGAGTTGTCCATGACCTCCGTCCTGTAGGGATCCACGATAGTAGGACTGTATCACATGTTAACTGCACCTAGAGGTTCATCATTCCATTCTGCTGGGTAGCCACTACATGCTGCTAGGTGTCACTGGTGGATGGTGGGACTCATAGGGATTATCTTGATGATCGATAAACCCTAATGAGTAGAGTTGGAATCGTTCCAACCCATTGAAAGGAGTTTTCAATGATATAGTGATAGAGATCACAATATATCTCACTACCAGTCAGAATAGAACCTATGGGGTCACACACACTAGAAGTATTGACCAATCCGATGGTTGAAATTGTGATTAGGAATCACAAGAAATCAATTTGATTGATAAGAAGTTGAAGAAGGAACAAAGAGAATTAATTAATTGGACTTAAACACAAATCCTACTTCGGGTAGGATTCCTAGAGTCCTAATTGGATTAGGACTGGGAATCCTAGTTGGAGTAGGACAGGGATTCCTATTTGGAATAGGATTCCTACAATCCTAATGAGATTAGGAATTTTGAATTGGATTCCTACTTGGAGTAGGATTCCTAGAAATCCTAATTGGATTAGGACTTCGGATTCAAATAGAGTCCTAATTGGATTAGGACTAAAATTAAATACATCCTAATTGGATTAGGATTCCTTAAGTCTAAATTAATTATTAATCTAATGAATTAACATGACTCCTAATTGGATTAGGATTGAAGAGTTCAATTGAGTCATGGTTCATTCAAGTCCTAATTGGATTGGGACTAGCATAGATTGAACCCAATTTGGCTAATCCTAATCGGTTTGGGATTAAACCATGAGAGAGGCACCTAATCCTCTTTGGAAGAGGATTGGGTTAACCAAGTAAGAGGGGCATCAGCCCCTCTCCACTTGAGTTGGTGCGACATGAAGAGAGAGGGGGCTGGCGCCCCCTCTTGGAAAGTTGTCAAGGGCTCCTAACTTGTAGGAGCCCTTCATCCTTACTAAAGGAGGACTAGGGCCGGCGCCCTAGATGGACCTTTCTCCTCTTCATCACGTGGCCACCCCCTCTCCATCTCTCCTTGGTTCAGCCACCATCAGCAAAGGGAAAAGAAGAGGAGGCGTCTCCCTCCTCTTGGTCTTCTTCCTTGGCTCCAATGCATGGAAAAAGAAGAAGGCTGCAGGGGCTTTTGATCTTCTTCCCATCTTCATCCTTCTTCTTCCTCCTCTCAAGCAATCAAGGGTTGATTGAAATATCAGCGGCATGGGCGGGTTCCCAACAGCATCGACTATACCGACCTGAACAAGGCGTGCCCTAAGGATACCTTTCCGCTTCCGCGAATAGACCAGCTGGTCGACGCGACTTCCGGATATCAGCTGCTGTCTTTCATGGACGCCTTCTCCGGTTACAACCAGATAATGATGGCCCCACAGGACGAGGAGAAAATTGCCTTTATAACAGACCGGGGGCTGTACTGCTACAAGGTAATGCCCTTCGGTCTGAAGAACGCTGGCGCCACTTACCAGCGCCTCGTCAACAAAATCTTCAAAGAGCAAATCGGCCGGAACATGAAGGTGTACGTGGACGATATGCTGGTGAAGAGCCGCCATGCAGACCAGCACATCGCGGATTTGGAGGAGACTTTCACCACCTTGCGGAAGTTTCGCATGAAGCTGAACCCAGCGAAGTGCGCCTTCGGCGCTTCGGCCGGGAGGTTCCTCGGTTTCATTGTCAACCAGCGGGGTATCGAAGCCAACCCAGACAAAATCAAGGCCATCCAAGGTATGTCCCCTCCGACCAAAGTAAAGGAGGTTCAGGAGCTCGCTGGAAGGATCGCCGCGCTTGGACGATTTGTGGCAAAATCGGCCGAACGCTGCCAACCATTCTTCAAGGTGTTAAAACGCCCGAAAGACTTCCTCTGGACGGCCGAATGTCAAGCAGCATTCGACCAGCTCAAGGAATACCTGGCGTCTCCTCCCCTACTGTCCAAGCCGCAAGAAGGGGAGATGCTCTACCTCTATCTGGCGGTCTCCCCAACCGCGGTCAGTGCGGTGCTGGTTCGGGAAGAGGTAAAGCTCCAGAAGCCTGTGTACTACATCAGCCGGGTCCTACGGGATGCCGAGACGCGGTACACGAAGGCTGAAAAGATCGCCTTCGCACTGCTGACCGCGACCAGGAGGCTTCGCCCCTATTTCCAGGCTCATTCGGTCACCCTCTTAACCGATCAACCACTACGGCAGATCCTCAGCAACCCCGAGAATGCGGGATGACTGGTGAAGTGGGCAGTAGAACTCGGTGAGTTCGACATCCGCTACCAGCCTCGACCCGCCATCAAGGCCCAGGTGCTCGCGGACTTCCTCGCTGAGTGCACGGTGCAGGAGGCGGAACCTAGACCGCCGGAAACGCCCAGCCTCGACCTCCCGATTTGGACGCTTCACATCGATGGGTTGTCGAACCCCGAGGGTGGAGGGGCCGGGCTGGTCCTTACCAGTCCTGATGGAGTGATAGCTGAGTATGCCTTGAGGTTTGGATTTCCAGTGACCAACAACGAGGCGGAGTACGAGGCCCTAGTCACGGGACTCAAACTCACTAGAGAGCTCGGCATTCGGCATTTGAAGGTCTTCACCGACTCCCAACTAGTGGTCGGGCAGGTTCGTGGGGAGTTCGAGGCCCGGAGCCCGACCATGCAGAACTACGTCCGGAAGGTGCAAGCACTCATTCCCGACCTCGGCAGTGTCGACATTCAGCAGGTCCCCAGAAGCGAAAATGCCAGGGCCGACAGGTTGTCCCGCTTGGTGGGCACAGAGGCGCACAACTTGTCGAGGGCAATCTACCTGGAGACCCTGGATGCCCCGAGCATCGGCGAGGCTGGAGCGGTGATGGCGATTGATCCGGAGCCATCTTGGATGGACCCGCTCGTCGCCTACCTCGCCGAAGGGATCCTCCCTGAAGACGAAGATCAAGCTCGGCGACTTGTCAAGAAGTCCGCCCACTACGTACTCTATGAAGGGAGGCTGTACCGGACCTCGTTCACCGCCCCCCTCTTAAGGTGCCTCCGCCCCTCGGAGGCGGCCTACGTCCTCGGCGAAGTCCATGAGGGCGTCTGCGGATCGCACTTGGGGGCTAGGTCCTTAGCGCACAAGATCATGAGGCAAGGCTATTATTGGCCTACCTTGTTGGAGGACTCGAAGGATCACGTACGGAAATGCGACGCCTGCCAGCGCCACGCCAACGTCCAGAGAGTCCCTTCTGTCCCCTTGGCACCAATCACCGTGCCCTGGCCCTTCGCACAGTGGGGAATGGATATCCTCGGACCATTCCCCGTCGCTTCAGCTCAGCGGAAATTTTTGATTGTTGCAATCGACTACTTCACCAAGTGGGTGGAGGCAGAGCCGCTGGCCACTATCACGGAGGCGCAAGTCCGGAAGTTCGTGAAGAAAAACATCATTGTCCGATTTGGGGTACCTCGGGTCCTCATCTCGGATAATGGTCGACAGTTCGACAACAAGCATTTCCGTGACTTCTGCGAGAGTTCGGGATCGAGCATCGGTTCACATCTGTGTCGCATCCCCAAACCAACGGTGAGGCCGAGGTCACAAATCGGACAATCCTCCAAGGAATTAAGGCACGAATCGGTCGGACGGGGCAAGCTTGGGTCGAAGAACTCGAGAATGTCCTTTGGGCGTATCGGACCACGCATCGGACCCCTACCGGGGAGACGCCTTTCAGCCTAACCTATGGCACGGAAGCGGTTGTTCCCGTGGAGCTCGGACTCCCCTCGCCCCGGGTGGCCGCGCACCAACCCGAGGCCAATTCGGAGCAACTCCGAGGAAACCTGGACCTCTTGGAAGAAGCAAGAGAAATGGCGCAGGTTCGGATGGCGATGTATCAGCGGAGGGTGGCCCGATATTATAACTCCAAGGTCCGACCGAAACTTTTCAGAATCGGAGATCTGGTGCTAAGGCGAGCCAAAGCATCTCAACCCGCGGAAGGTGGAAAGCTGGCGCCAAATTGGGAAGGCCCGTATAGGGTTCGCTGGGTAAACCGACCTGGCTCCTACCAGTTGGAGGCCCTAGATGGTCGAGAAATTCCGAGGAGCTGGAATTCCGCTAACCTGCGGGTGTATTACCAGTAGAACGACAAAGCCAGGAAGACAGTTCGAAAAATGTACAATTCTTTTCATTTCAATAATTCCTGGTTACAACGGTGTGTTCGTGTGATTACAAAGAATTCCCAGAGGGGAATTGGGGAGTAAAGAAAACAAGGAAGAGGTGGAGACTCCGTGGAGCTGAAGATCTGGGATCCCGAACCCTCCATCCGAAGCAGCTGCAATCCCACCGGGCGTGGGTGCTTCTCCCCGGAGGCGCCATCGACGCCTCACGCAAAAGACGAAGAGCCGGCGCGGACGAAGAAGAAGTGGACGAAGGAGGAGTTCCCGCTGCCTCTAGAGGAACGCCACCTCCAAGGGATATTCCGGTCCTCCCCAGGAGAAGGGGAGGGAAGGAACACAAGGGAGAAGAGCGCGAGGAGGCGCGAACCCGGATGAAGCGTCTGGCGCAGAGCTCAATCGGGAGGTGGGGCTGAAAGGAGGGGGGATGTGATCCCGGATGAAACGCCTAGAGCGGAGTTCCGCCGGGGAGAACCTCCCTGTTGATCCCAGATGAAACGGCTAGTTGGCGGAAGTCGCGAGGGGCGCGCCTCCCATTCCTCCGGCGGGGGTTTCCCAGCCACACGCCGGAGAGGAGGTCCACGAACCATGGCAACCTGAATAGCTCCGGCTTGGCAGGCTCCACCGCGCCTGCACTTATATTTATAGCCAAACTGAGGCCCCCCGGTCGTTCCGATGCGGGTGGCTCCAATAAAGGCGGGCGCACCGAATCCGGAGCCGTTCCGGCTCTCGAGGCGTATCCTCCCACGATCTCCTAAGAGTCGTTCTCCTTAATTGCATTCTTCATGCAGGACACTACGGGCAGCGTGCATCCCGCGGCCCACGTATCTCCGCTCGCGCCCAGGCCGCATCCGCCTCGAAGAGCGCGCGTATCGCGGCCGCTTAACTGACACTCCTTGCAAGCAGCAACTGGCGATCCGATTTCCCAGGTAACGCTTCAATTAGCATTTAATGCCCTTCCAGTGTTCCCCAGGCGACGCTTGGAGAGGAGGAGAAACACGATCGTAGCTGGCCACGGAGAAATCCCGTCGAGCAGCAAGCGACAGGCGCGTGGCCAACGAGCGGAATTTCCCGAGGCTCGGCCCTCGGATGCCAGGCTAACCCGATGATCATCCCGGGAGCAGACTAGCCTGAAGCCCCGACCGGTCGCCTCGGCTTGCGCCAGCCTTGGCCGACCAACGAGCGGAATTTCCCGAGGCTCGGCCCTCGGATGCCAGGCTAACCCGATGATCATCCCGGGAGCAGACTAGCCTGAAGCCCCGACCGGTCGCCTCGGCTTGCGCCAGCCTTGGCCGACCAACGAGCGGAATTTTCCGAGGCTCGGCCCTCGGATGCCAGGCTAACCCGATGATCATCCCGGGAGCAGACTAGCCTGAAGCCCCGACCGGTCGCCTCGGCTTGCGCCAGCCTTGGCCGACCAACGAGCGGAATTTCTCGAGGCTCGGCCCTCGGATGGCAGGCTAACCCGATGATCATCCCGGGAGCAGACTAGCCTGAAGCCCCGACCGGTCGCCTCGGCTTGCGCCAGCCTTGGCCGACCAACGAGCGGAATTCCCCGAGGCTCGGCCCTCGGATGCTAGGCTAACCCGATGATCATCCCGGGAGCAGACTAGCCTGAAGCCCCGACCGGTCGCCTCGGCTTGCGCCAGCCTTGGCCGACCAACGAGCGGAATTTCTCGAGGCTCGGCCCTCGGATGCCAGGCTAACCCGATGATCATCCCGGGAGCAGACTAGCCTGAAGCCCCGACCGGTCGCCTCGGCTTGCGCCAGCCTTGGCCGACCAACGAGCGGAATTTCTCGAGGCTCGGCCCTCGGATGCCAGGCTAACCCGATGATCATCCCGGGAGCAGACTAGCCTGAAGCCCCGACCGGTCGCCTCGCTTGCGCCAGCCTTGGCCGACCAACGAGCGGAATTTCTCGAGGCTCGGCCCTCGGATGCCAGGCTAACCCGATGATCATCCCGGGAGCAGACTAGCCTGAAGCCCCGACCGGTCGCCTCGGCTTGCGCCAGCCTTGGCCGACCAACGAGCGGAATTCTCCGAGGCTCGGCCCTCGGATGCCAGGCTAACCCGATGATCATCCCGGGAGCAGACTAGCCTGAAGCCCCGACCGGTCGCCTCGGCTTGCGCCAGCCTTGGCCGACCAACGAGCGGAATTTCTCGAGGCTCGGCCCTCGGATGCCAGGCTAACCCGATGATTATCCCGGGAGCAGACTAGCCTGAAGCCCCGACCGGTCGCCTCGGCTTGCGCCAGCCTTGGCCGACTAACGAGCGGAATTTCCTGAGGCCTAACCCTCGGATGCCTGGCCTAGCGCCGGAAGAATTTCCTGAGGCCTAACCCTCGGATGCCTGGCCTAGTGCCGGAAGAATTTCCTGAGGCCTAACCCTCGGATGCCTGGCCTAGCGCCGGAAGAATTTCCTGAGGCCTAACCCTCGGATGCCTGGCCTAGCGCCGGAAGAATTTCCTGAGGCCTAACCCTCGGATGCCTGGCCTAGTGCCGGAAGAATTTCCTGAGGCCTAACCCTCGGATGCCTGGCCTAGCGCCGGAAGAATTTTCTGAGGCCTAACCCTCGGATGCCTGGTCTAGCGCCGGAAGAATTTCCTGAGGCCTAACCCTCGGATGCCTGGCCTAGTGCCGGAAGAATTTCCTGAGGCCTAACCCTCGGATGCCTGGCCTAGCACCGGAAGAATTTCCTGAGGCCTAACCCTCGGATGCCTGGCCTAGCGCCGGAAGAATTTCCTGAGGCCTAACCCTCGGATGCCTGGCCTAGGGCCGGAAGAATTTTCTGAGGCCTAACCCTCGGATGCCTGGCCTAGGGCCGGAAGAATTTCCTGAGGCCTAACCCTCGGATGCCTGGCCTAGCGCCGGAAGAATTTCCTGAGGCCTAACCCTCGGATGCCTGGCCTAGTGCCGGAAGAATTTCCTGAGGCCTAACCCTCGGATGCCTGGCCTAGCGCCGGAAGAATTTCCTGAGGCCTAACCCTCGGATGTCTGGCCTAGCGCCGGAAGAATTTCCTGAGGCCTAACCCTCGGATGCCTGGCCTAGTGCCGGAAGAATTTCCTGAGGCCTAACCCTCGGATGCCTGGCCTAGCGCCGGAAGAACTTCAAGAGTTAGGAGTCGGCGAGACGCTACCAAGAGTTAAAAAGAGGAAGGACGAAAGTGAAATGAAAAAATACTCTATTTGCATTAACTTTCATTGTTTCAGGGCCGAGACCCATACAACTTGGCAAAACGCCAACATACAAAGAAAAGGACAAAGAAAGGTACAGAGGGTCAGCTTGGAGGAACCCCTGGGTCGGGAACGCCGGGCACGTCCGCAAGGGGTAGGGAGGCAGTTGGAGAATCAGCAGGCAATGGCGCCGGAGGGGAGTCGAGGAGGGAGACCCCACTCAGGTCAATCCCGGGGTATTTGGCCGACACCCTTGCCAAGCCTTCATCGAAGCCTAAGACAAAGGAGTCGGACCCCGCGTCCGACATGTCACGGACGAACTCATCGGACCGACGATAGGCCTGTACCGCCTCCGACATGTCACGGATGAACTCGGCGGACTGACGATAGGCCTGTACCGCCAGACGCCCGATTTCCGCGCTCTTCTCGGCCAGCGCCGCCTCTGCTCGCTCCGTAATCTGAGCTTTTGCCTCCATGACCTTCGCCACAATCCGGTCGTCCGCCTCGGAGGAGACCCTCAGCAGATCAGCCCGAGCCTCCTTGTGCTTCGCCTCGGTAGCAATGCGAGCAGCCTCGGCCTCCTCCAAGCGCGAACGAAGCTCCTGGTCGCTCGCGCGGGACTCCTCCAAGACCGACTCCAATTCGCCCAGCTTGGCTTCAAGAGACCGGGTTCGGTTGCGGGCGTTGTTGGCTGACTGCCGGGCCTTCTCCCACCTCTCCCGGAAGTCGGCAGCCTTCCGGGACTGCTTTTCGGCCCGCTCCTCCGCCTTCCTGATCTCGCTTTCGAGACCCGAGGCAACCTTGAGTTGCTCCTGAGCCTCCAACAGTTGCCTCTCGAGGGCGGCGAAGCCGAGTGCCCGCTCTTCGGCCACCTGGAGCCTCGTCTCGAGGTCCCTGGTCGTCCTCCCCGCCGCAGCCTGGCCTCCCTCCTCTACTGCTTTCAGTCGGCTCTCCGCCCTCGCCAGGAGCCTCGCCTGTTCCTCGTGGCTCTCCTCCAGACGAATCATGTATTGGGCGAGCTAAAAGATAGGAAAAATGAGAGCGTCAGACGGGGATCAATAGAACTTATAAGTGGCGGAAGCGACCAAAAGAACACTCACCGACATAAGACAGACGCAGCTGGCAGCCCCGACGTCAGGGATCCTCATCTGCCGGACCTGCCTACGGTCCTTCTCCAGCAGCACCGTCTCGATGAGGTTTCGGGTGCCGGCGAAAGTGAAGGCCGACCCCGACTTCGCCCCGGAGCCGGACGGTGGTTCTACAGCCTTACCCTTACCCATCACTTGGGGAAGAGTCATGCTGACCGTGCTCGGGGCGGGGGCCGCTCCAGGAATCGACAGGGTCCCGCTTGGCCGGGGCCTCGGCGCGTCCCTCCTTCTCGTGTCATCCGAAGCCGACCGAGTCGAAGGCCGGGTTGGGGACCGATCGCGTCCAACCCGGCCGTCTCGGGCGCGCTCGGATGACACCTCCGGAATAACGGTAGTCTCATCACCGGAGGGCTGATACAGCGCCAACTGTCTGTCCGAGCCCGCGGCGTCCCCCTGATCGGTGGGTCCGGACCCGTCTGTCGGCGTCGGAGTCGCCTGCTGGCGGGACTTCTTCGCCGGTGGGACCCCGCTCGGAGGAGTCCGTTTCTTCCTCCGGACCGCTTCCAGTAGGGACGTCCTACCAACAGCCATCGCCTTGTCCGACCGCATGACGTCGTCGATTTCTGCAAAAAGGACGAGATGGTCGGAGACTGAGAAGCTGATGGAAAGAAGAAACGAAAGAGGAGAAAAAAGCTAAAAAAGAAGTGGTGGCGGCTCACGGTCAGCGGGGACCGAGCTCAGGCCGACGTTCACCAAGGTGTCCTCAGAAATAAGGCGAGACACCGGGGGGAGCCGGCCCTCGGCAACCAACCCCTTCAAGACGGCGACGCCATCGGATTCCTCCCTCGACAACCTCGATAGGCCGATCGGGGACTTCATCGGCGTCTCCCAGGTTGCCCTGATTCCCCAAGAGGGATCTACGTCAATGAAAAAGAAACGCTCCTTCCAGCCGTGAATGGAGGAAGGAGCCTCCTTGACGAGGCCGCACCCTCGCCGCGCCGCAAAGCACCACCACCCTCTGTCCTGGGGGTGGCCGTTCAGGCCGTAGCATTCCCAAAAGACATTCAGGGTGGCGGGAACCTCGTGCATGCGGCAGAGAACCTGGAAGGCCGTCAGGGCGCGCCATGAGTTCGGCACCAGTTGCGTCGGCGCCACTCTTAAACCCCGAAGCACCTGCACAACTAAGTCCGAGGGGGGAAAGCGGAACCCGGCCCGAAGGATGTCCTCGTTGATGGCGACCTTCCCTGGAGGAGGATGGGACATCCTCTCCTCAGGCCCCGGGAGCGTAACGTTGCAGGCTTCGGGAAGGTGGTACCGGGCCACGAACCTATCTAGGTCTTCGGGGACCAGATCCGACTGAATGCGGTCCGCTCTTACTTCGTCCATACCTAATGGCCAGTGGATCTACGGTCAGGACGGGGCCAAGAAGGGGGAAAGGACCGGAACGACTGAAGTACACTAATATGGAAGGAGAAAGTATGGAGAGCCCTAAATTGAAGAATGGGGCAACTCACCGGAAGGGAAGGAAGAACGGCTCCGAGAGCGTCAAAGGAGGAGCGAGCGAACAGTCCGACGGCAACGACAGCAGCGCAAGGGAGAAACTCGAAGATGCCTGCGAAGAGAAAAGCGGACGGGGGAGGGCCCCCGGTTAAATAGGCGGAAAGGTGGGTGACGCCTCGGTGACGCCAGAGGACGCCTGGCTGCCGAAGGATCGCTCGCGCCCCAAAGGCGAATCGACGCCATTAAGGAAGGATGTCCGCCGAAATCCGCAGACTGCCAGATCAGCGACAACCGTTATACGCCATAAAGGAGGCGGGGAGCTCGAAGCGCGCGCGCCTTTCCGAGGGATGGCGGCAATCTCGAAGCATCACTCCCTTCACCCGTTCCCCTCCTGGTTCCAGGCTCGGAAGTGGGGGGCTACTGTTACGGGGAAATTTAGCCACCATGCCCCACGTGACCGGCACGCGCGCCCAGGAAGACTACGGCAGTCCCTTGATCCAGCAATCCGACCCCGAGTCGGATATCTTCGGCTCCGCAGCCCGACCCCGAGTCGGCTGCCCCTTGATCCGGCAATCCGACCCCGAGTCGGATATCTTCGGCTCCACAGCCCGACCCCGAGTCGGCTGCCCCTTGATCCAGCAATCCGACCCCGAGTCGGATATCTTCGGCTCCGCAGCCCGACCCCGAGTCGGCTGCCCCCTGAACTTGACTCACACGATGACCAACCCCCCAGAAAGACCCCCCAGCCTGGTATATATGCGGCTGGGGGGGAGAAGGGGGAGGGTAAGCAAAGGTTTTCCAGAGTATTCTCTTATCCGCTACTACTATCTCTCCTTCTCCTTCAATCTCCTCTGACTTGATCGTCGGAGGGCCCCCACTACCCCAGTGGTGGTGCGAGGCTTGCCTGCAGGTTTCCCGGTGGAAGGTGGAGCGCAATCAACCCAACTCCAAGGGAACCCCGTTCACACCGCTGTGCCAATCGTTCTCGGTTTGGACCACCAGCAACAGGTACCTTAAATCCCCCTATACCATATGATACTAAAGTGTTAAAAAAATTGTAAGCTTATGAACCATAATTGCTAGTTTAATTAGAAATATTAATAATGGTAAAACTTAAAATTGTAATAGGTATGATCAGAGTATCTTTTTTATATGCTTCTGCAATGTTTGAGTTTGGAGCTACCACTATTTCACATCATTCGGTTTTATTAAGAGGAGTGGACTTCCATAGGTGCCCCTGGACACTAAGATGTATGTCTCTACCCTAAATGGGAGTGTCATTATAGTTGACAAAATATATATGTCTTACATTGTGAGCTTTGGAGATCATGAGATATTAGTAGATCTAATAGTCCTAAATATGAAAGACTTCAATGTAATCCTTGTGATGGATTTGTTGGTTGCATGCTATACTATAGTAGATTATTTCAGGAATAGAGTGACTTTTCATATTCTAGAGCAAGCATTATTTGGCTCATTTTGTAGTGGAATAAATGCTCTCATCTAGGTTATTTCCTCTATACGAGTTTGTTGGCTACTGAGAAAAGGATATACAAGGTATCTAGCCATTGTAACTAATACTCAGCTGGAAGATCAAAAGATGTAAAACATCTCGATTGGAAGAAAATTGTTGGATATATTTCCAATGGATCTATCAGAGCTACCTCTAGATAGGGAGATAGAGTTCTTTATCAAGCTAGTGTCTGGCGATAAATCTCCAAAACTCCCACCAAATGGTCCTAGCTGAATTGAAGGAACTAAAGGAACAACTCCATGAACTACTTGATAAGGGCTTATCAGATCTAGTGTTTCTCCATGAGGTGCTACCATCATTATTGTCAAAAAGAATGATGGGAGTTTGCAGCTATTTATGACAATCAGAATAAATATCCTCTACCAAGGATCGATGATCTGTTTGATTAGGTTCAAGGTCCAAATTTTTTTCCAAGATTGGTCTTTGGTCTGGTTGCCACCAATAAAGATCAAATTAATCCTCCTAACACATACCAGATCTACTTGCTACGTGTGGCACTCTAAAACCGGCAAGGATAGAGGCAATGACCTCAACCGGCCAGCAATACAAAGGAAAGTTAACAAAAGTGGCATAGATTTTGAGTTTCAGATTGTGTTGGGCACCACTTCTATATTCACACTGATAGTTCACTATCGGTGTGAAACCATCACCGCAAATATAGCCTCCCGCCATGAGTGGACGGTTTCATTGTCAAAACATGCCATGAAGAACTCTCCTGGAGAGAGTTGATGGGTTGTCTAGGATCCGACCTTCCTCTCCTTATGAGCTAGAGTCGTGGCGGTGCTATCAACTTTGATCAAATAACCAAAAGTTTGGATGAAGGCAGCATGATCCACATATGCTGAAATCCCTACCATCTCGCTAGTACATAGGGTAGAAAGACTTTTAAAGAAAGTGGATGGTCAAGGTTGGGGTTTTGCGAATGAGTAGGCAGCGTGGGTGTTGTCCAATTCCTATTTACCTAAAAATATGCTAAACAGATCGTTGTTAGAACTGACAAACAAAGTTTAAACTAATTTTACTCTTACCTGTTCTACTCGAAGAATAGTGGTTGTAAGAGGTCGATCCATAGGGAGGCGGTTGGAGTTACATAAAAATTAAAACATTCATTCGGATTCAAAATCGATTTTTGAATAATCATGGAAAAACATTACGTCGGGGATGTTGAACGTTTTCTAATTGAAAATAAACAAAAGGGAAGAAAGAAAACTTTGCAATTAAAATTGGATGCAGAGTAGGGGTCGATTTCTAAAGACAGAATATGAATTAAAATCGCCAATCAAACAGCAAAGACTAATTTCAGAGTTATCTTAAGACTGAGAATTTCAAAACACATAAGATAAATAGCAGAAATTAAATTAAAACTTAGACACGAATTGCATAAAAAGAAAATTGATGGATTTCATAAAAAGAAAATTGATTACAAGAACATAAAACAAATGAAATAAAAGGAACAAGTAATTTTTCCTGGTGGAGCACTAAAAGAAACAATAAAATATATGCCTTTTCTTTTCTTTCTTTCTTCTCCAAAAGAAACAGAGCTCCCCTGTTCTTTCTTTTTCTCTTCTCTCCCAAACCGACGGCCTCTTCCCCTCTGTTCTTTGGAACCAGCCGACCAACCCACCAAGCATGCCTTCCTCCCCTGTTTCTTTGCCTCTACCGAGCACCCCCTCCTTCTTCTTTTCCCCTCCCTTTTATAGGTCCCCACCAGAGATCAGCCACATGGAGAAGAGGAAGAACGGGCGCCTGGGATCTCGGGGAACGTTGATCACGGACTGCTGGGAGGATGCAGCTTCCGTGATGAACGCAGACGGGTGGAAGAAATGGCATGAGGGGCTGCTGGGAGGAGCCGATCATGGGATCACTTGGAGGCCGCCGCGGGATCGACGGGAGATTGCGGACGTGATGCTGCGATTTGGGGGAGAATCACGGCCGGCTGGAAATGGAAGAAGTTGCTGGGATGGATCGCAGAGGAGGGGCTGGCCGCTGGATCGATGCTTGGGCTCACTCGCAGAATCGCTGGGAGGAGGAAGAGGATAGACGAGCGCGAGATCCGTGGATTTCCTTCACGGGATGCGGTGAGGAGTTGATCGTGGAAGAGATCCGGTGCAGACTGGCTGATGTGGAAGGGAGGCGCTGGGATCTACCTTGCTGGGAGGGAGATGAATGCAGAGGAGGGGCTGATCGTGGATGCAAGGAAGGAAAGCACGGATGGCTGGGAGCATGATCGTCTGGAGGATTTGGAAGGGATGCCATGGCTACAGAAGAAACGGGTGCGTGAGGGGATTCGCTGATTTGGGAGGCTGTGAACTTCCTTCTTTGGGCCAAGAGGGGGATGCGAACGGCTTGAATCCGAAAGAGGGGAGGATGCTGGAACTTGCCCGGAATGCTCAAATGGAGAAGGAATGGGGACCACGAACGGCTGGGATGCGGCTTCGGCTTGATTTGGGAAGGAGATGAGGGACTCCTTGAAATGGACGGCTGCTGATCGTGGGATCTGGATCATCGGCTGCTGGAATGGATCGCGGAAGATGACGTGGCTTGGGGCGTTGGGATTGAAGGCTGAAGATGATGGTGATCTGATGGACGGCGCGGATGCTGGCACATCGCTACATGCTGAAGACGTGATGCTGATGATGAACCGTGGGATGGCTAGCACAATGTAGGGAACGAGCTGATTGGGCTACTTGCACAAATGAAATATTAATTAGTTAATTTTATTATTAATGATTAGCTAAAATACTAATTAAGATGGTCTGACGATTGCACTTTTGTGCTCTCATCACACCCCCCCAACCAGCTTATTGCTAGTCTCTAGCAATTTAGTGCGACAATGATAAAATGGGAGTGCAAAAGTTTTATTTATTATACATGAACTAAGATAAATACTCACTTAGGTAGAGCATTACGATTGCACTTAGCACGTGCAACAAGCCGTTAAACCCCTAGGTTACCCTAGTGGACGAGTGTTGTCTCGTGAGGGTTTACAGTGAAGTTACCCACAAACATCAATCCCAAAATAAAATTTGGTTTGTGAAATGAAAGTCTAATTTCAAGTACATAACTGATAAGAATTTCAAAAGCACACAAGATTTTAATTACTAAGTAGCCCAAATTCTAAGTTAGTATGCAATTTAAGTTGAAGTCATTAAGTTTTCCGTTAGGGAGTTGTAAGACTTATTTATACTTGAGTGCTCAGTGAAGTTTGGACCATGCACAAGCTAAGATTTTGGATCTCCAAAATATCGCTAATATTAGTAGTTTCCAAGAATTGGTCGGACAAGACCTATTTGCTGATTCAAAATCATCTTTTCTGCAGGATTCTGAGAGCTGTGGATGTTTACTTTAATACCTCATGGGCTTTATCTGTAATATTCCAGTTTACTCGAATTTTTGCAACGACGGCTTTCACACTATTGTCTTTCTTAAGGTCATAATAAATTTTTTTTTAACTTTTTTTTCATTTTTTTTTGAAACATGAAAATGTTTATATTGTGCACTTTTACTCCTGTGATGATTCCTCCATGTAGCGAGCAATTAGTCGACAATTCTCACACCAGTTGACATGAGGGGTCGGGCATCAAGACTCCCCTACGGACCTATGCTCGGGTTCCTCATCACAAGCCCGCTGACCTTTGATAATAGGTAGCCCTTTTCGATGTACCTGACTAAATCCACCAAATAGTTTTTTTTTTTGATCGAAAAAAGATGGTTCATCAGGATTCGAGGTTGCTACCATATTCTCAACACAATGTCGAACCTATACCTTAGAAAATGCAGGCCAGATGTGTTGTGAAATTCAAAGCACTAATTAGTTTATAACTCACTAAAAGAAACTTAATAAAAAGAACTCACTTTGCACTACTTCCGACTAGTCATTGGGCTCTTAGATTTTATATACCTTGTGTGTTGTAATTTTTTTTTCAAAAATTTTAACTAAAAACTTTTTTATTATTATTTTTATAACATTCCAAATGCTTAAAAATACCCCCAAACCTAAATCTAACATTGTCCTCAATGTTAAAGAAAATTTAAAGCAGTAAGAGGACATAGGAGAAATTACCTGATATGGGTGGGTAAATTGAAAGTTGGGGCAAAATCCTCCAAACCTGCATGTTAGTAAAATTTTTTTTAAAAAAAAATTCTTTTTTTATAATATTTATATGTTGGGTTGCCTCCCAAAGAGCGCTAAGTTTTATGTCTTCAGCCAGACAATTCTAATTCATTCATGATAAACAGGGTCGGTCAGAAGTGTGTTGACCCCCTAATGGATTTTGATGAATACAAAACACTAGAGTATAATTCCATTTATCTTAACAATTTACTTGAGAATTTTAGGTGTTTAATTAAGAATATTGTTAAGAAATGTCTAGGCAAGTTTCCATAATTTTTATGAATCTATTGAAGAATTTTTTAAGTTGAAGAAAACAGATCAGGGACAGCCGAGACGTCTCCGGTTTATCCCAGAGACGTCTCTGGCACAAACAGGAAGAACTGGCACGTCGGGAGACGTCCCCGGCACCTGGCGAGGCATCTTGCAGGGTCGGAGTCGACTCTCTCAGTAGCGGAGTCGACTCTCTCAGTGGCGGCAGAAAGGCTGATTTCAAGAGATGCGGGCGAGCCGTCTCCACAGGACGAGGAGTCATCCCCGCAAGTAAAAAGCAGACTTCCCGAGTCGTCCCCGAGGTAGCGGAGTCGGCTCTCTTAGGGTATTCCAGAGGATGTCTTTTTCAGTGATAAGGCAGCGGAGACGTCCCCTGAAAGAGCGGAGTCGACTCTCTCAGAGAATTCCAGAAGACATGTTTTTCGGAGATATAACGGTGGAGTCGTCCCCAAGGCAGCGGAGTCGTCCCCATGCAAAAAGCGCAAACAAGCCGAGACGTCCCCGTAAAGCGCCGAGGCGACCCTCTCAGAAAAACAGAAAAACAAGGATTCAAACCGTTCATCATCGAAGTCGCCCCCGTAAAGCGCCGAGTCGACCCCAAACATCGTCGAAAGTAAAATCTTACAGCCGAGACGTCTCGCGATGAAGCGGAGACGTCTCCGGAGCGCCTGGGACGCGACTGACAACTTTTGCAGGTTTGGTTTGAATTTCAAATCTCTTTAACTTTATCTCTAACGGCTATATTTGCTTTTTGGGCTATAAAAGGGAGCTCTTAAGTGCTTTCCAACAACTTCTCACCAACCCAACACAAGATCATTCAAGAGAGAAGAAAGAAAAAGAGGTTCAAGGGAGTCAGTGCATTCAAGTGAAGAAATCAAGTGCCTTCGAGTTTCCCAACTGATTTCGTGCTCAACTACTCTCTCCCGTTCGGCATTCAAAGCTCACATTCAAGCCAACGCGATCCACATCGGAAGAACCACCATTTCCCACGCTTCCAACGGCTAAAAGGGTTCTTCCGGGTTTCATTGTTTATCAATGTTATATTTGCTTATTTAGAGCTTTCAAATCTTTTGTAAAACTTTTTTAATATTGTGCTTGTTCCAGTCAAGGGACTTGGAACAAGGGAAAGGCGTCCCAAGCCTAGGTGAAATTGGGGGTTATAGGGTTCGTTGTTAGCCCGGTGTAAAACAACGAGTTGGGTAGTGAATTCGCAAAACTACCGTACTGTAATCTTGGATTATAGTGGAAATTCCCAAAGGTGCTTTGGGGAGTGGATGTAGGAGCAGTGGAAGCTCCGAACCACTATAAAAGCTTGTGTTTGCGATTGTCTGTTTTCATACCTTTATTTTTACTTTAGCTCATACATTTGTGTGTTTTATTTTTAATTAGACAAAAAGTTTTAAAACACCCAATTCACCTCCCTCTTGGGTGACCATCTCTGGGCAACAAGTGGTATCAGAGCGGGTGCTCTGTATATTTCTTGAAGACCTAACCGTCTTAGCTAAAGATCTAGATGGCAACACCCTTCAACAATGTTCCTGCTGAGGGGCAGGCAACTAATAGACCTCCACTCTTCAATGGGACAAATTATACCTATTGGAAGACTAGGATGAGGATCTTTATTCAAGCACAAGATTATGCCTTGTGGAGGGTTATAGTTAAGGGACCACAAGAACCATCACACATGGTGAATGGCATTCAAGTTCCCAAACCTGAGGAGGATTGGGATGAGAATGATAATAGGATGGTTCAACTCAACTCTAGAGCCATGAACTCATTATTTTGTGCTCTAGATGTGAATGAGTTCAATAGAGTTTCAACCTGTACTTCCACCAAGGAAATATGGGATAGACTTGAAGTTACCCACGAGGGTACAAATCAAGTCAAAGAATCTAAAGTGAACATTCTAGTTCACAAATATGAGCTATTAAAGATGGAACCTAATGAAACCATCACATGCATGTTTACACGCTTCACCGATATAATTAATGGTCTAAAGAGTTTGGGTAAATCTTATACTAATCCGGAACTTGTGAGTAAAATTCTCAGGTCTTTGCCGAAAGCATGGGAAGCAAAGGTCACGGCGATCGTAGAAGCCAAAGACCTCAACACTTTGGGACTAGAACAACTATTGGGCTCATTGATGACGCATGAGCTCACAATGAAGCAACATGAAGAAGAGTTGCCAAAGAAAAGGACAATCGCACTCAAGGCCACTTCGAGTGTGTGTGAAGAAGAAAGTAGTGAGAGCGAAGAAGAAAGCGAAGATGAGGATTTGGGTTTGATAGTGAGGAAGTTTAAGAAATTCATGAGAAGAAAGAAACCCTTCCCAAGGAAAAAGTTTGGAGGGAGAAATGATTGGGAAAAAGAAAAAGAAAAAGAAAGAGACCCAATCATATGCTATGATTGCAAGAGACCGGGACACATTCGTTCCGAATGCCCTCAACAAAAGAAGTACTTTGGGAAGAAGAAGAAGAAGGCATTAAAGGCAACTTGGGACGATAGTGACACATCCTCCTCCGAGGAAGAGAAGGAAGAGACCGCCAATTTGTGCTTCATGGCGTTCGAAGATGACGAGGTATGTCAAAACTCAACTATAAATTTTACTTTAGAAGAATTGTATGAAGCTTTTCAAGAACTTATGAGTGATTGTAGTATGTTAGGAGCAAAGAATAAAGAATTAAAAGCCTCCAATCTAAAACTAAAGGATGATATTAAAAATTTATTGATTGAGAAAGAGAGCGTTGAAAATGTTAACAACATTGATCTAGAAAATAAAAATTCAAAACTTAGCATTGAAAATGAAACGGCAAAAACACTAATTAAGGAATTAAATCTAAAAGTAAAATCCCTACTCGATAATAATACCTCACTTGCACAACATGTTGAATCCCTTAAAAAGGATAAGGAAGAACTAGTTAAAGAAAATTTGAATCTTAAGAATGAGGTACATAAGTACAAACCAATTGTTGAAAAATTTACACAAAGCTCTGAAAAATTAAGTCTTATTCTTTCAAATCAAAGAGCTGTTTTTAATAAAACCGGATTAGGATATAAAACTAACAAGCAACAAAAGTATCTAAAGAATTTCTTTGTGAAAGCAAAAGATGTCAAAACTGAAAAACCTACATGCTTTCATTGTGGAAAAAGTGGACATAAAGCTTACTCTTGTATTCAAAGAAAGATCCAAACAAACAAGAGTACATTTGTAAAAGCTAAAAACATAACTAAAGTATGGGTGCCTAAGGGAACCAACTACACTAACCACGAAGGACCCAAGAAAACTTGGGTACCTAAGAGCTTCACATGATCATTTTGCAGGTATGCCTTGCAGCCGAGAATAAAAAGAGAATGTGGTATCTTGATAGTGGTTGTTCAAGGCATATGACCGGTGACAAGAGTCTCTTCGTCACCTTGATATCAAAAGAAGGAGGAGTAGTCACATTTGGAGACAATGCAAAAGGTCAAATCATTGGTGTTGGTAAAATCTCCATATCACCCTCCTCATTTATTGACAATGTATTGTTAGTTAATGGACTAAAACATAATTTATTAAGTATAAGTCAATTTTGTGACAAGGGTTTTAAAGTGTCATTTGAATCTTCACTATGCATAATTAGTAGTCCAGTTGACAATGAGATCATACTTACGGGACATAGGCATGGAAATGTTTACATGGTAGATCTTGATGATCTCACCATGAAGGATGGCCAATGTCTTGTAGCCATGGATCCCAAAGTTAATGAGACTAGTTGGTTATGGCATCGTAGGTTAGGGCATGCTGGCATGGATTTAATTTCTAAATTGATTACAAAAGATCTAGTCAAAGGACTACCAAAAATAGACTTTGAAAAGAACAAAATTTGTGCTGCATGCCAATTAGGAAAACAAACAAGAAGTTCTTTCAAGTCTAAGAACATAGTCTCAACATCAAAACCCCTAGAACTAATTCACATGGATTTGTTTGGACCCACTAGAACTGCTAGTCTAGGGGGTAAGAAATTTGGTCTTGTAATTGTTGATGTTTTTTCACGTTTTACATGGGTTTCATTTCTTGCACATAAAGATGAGTCCTTTTCCGCTTTTATCAAGTTTCATAATAGAGTTTCAAATGAACTCAATCTTAAACTAAAAGCAATTAGGAGTGATCATGGTACCGAGTTTGAAAATCAGTACTTTGAAAAGTTTTGTGACGAAAATGGTATCAATCACAATTTCTCGGCACCTAGGACACCCCAACAAAATGGGGTGGTAGAAAGGAAGAATCGCACACTAGCAGATATGGCTCGTACCATGTTGTGCGAATCGGATCTACCAAAGTACTTTTGGGCTGAAGCAATAAATACTTCATGTCATATTTTAAACCGTGCTTTAGTTAGATCCATCTTAAAGAAAACACCTTATGAGTTGATAAAAAGTAAGAAACCAAACATAAGCTATTTTCATGTTTTCGGTAGTCGATGCTTTATTTTAAACAATGGAAAGGACAATCTAAGCAAATTTAGTGCTAAATCAGATGAGGGGATCTTCTTAGGTTATTCCTCATCTAGTAGAGCATACAGGGTCTTCAACAAGAGAACTCTCGTTGTTGAAGAATCCATTCATGTTGTTTTTGATGAAACTAATGGAGATTCTTCTAGAAAAGAAGAAGATAGTGATGCAGGTATACTTGAAGACAGAATGAAGGAATTCTCCATACAAGACAAGCAACTTGAAGATGAAGTCAAAGAAGATACAATTCAGCAAGATGAAGAAGATCAACCCCAAGCAAGAAATCAAAATCTTCCTAAGGAATGAAGGTATGCACATGGTCATTCAAGGGATCTAATCCTTGGTGATCCTTGCAAGGGGTAAGGACAAGATCCTCTCTAAGAAATACTAGTCACTAGAAGAAGCCGAAAAAGATGATAATTGGATGAATGCTATGCAAGAGGAATTAAACCAATTTGAAAGAAATGAAGTTTGGACTCTAATGAAAAGACCCCCTAATGTTTCAATTATAGGCACCAAATGGGTATATAGAAATAAACTAGATGAAGATGGAATAGTAATAAGAAACAAAGCTAGGCTAGTGGCCAAAGGATATAATCAGGAGGAAGGAATAGATTTTGATGAAACTTTTGCTCCTGTTGCTAGGTTAGAGGCTATTAGACTACTTTTGGCATATGCATGCTTCATGAATTTTAAACTTTATCAAATGGATGTAAAAAGTGCATTTTTAAATGGTTATATAATGGAGGAAGTTTATGTAGGACAACCTCTAGGGTTTGAAAACCACTTACATCCAGATTACGTTTATAAATTGCATAAAGCATTGTATGGACTTAAGCAAGCCCCTAGAGCATGGTATGAAAGATTAAGTAATTTTCTAATTGAAAATAAATTTAAGAGAGGAAATATAGACAAAACCCTTTTCATTAAAAGAAAAGGAAATGACTTATTGCTTGTACAAATTTATGTGGATGATATAATTTTTGGTGCTACTAATGATAGCCTTTGTCAAGAGTTTGCCAAGCTTATGCAGGGAGAATTTGAAATGAGCATGATGGGTGAGCTTAACTTCTTCCTTGGGCTACAAATAAAACAATCAGAGGAAGGCATCTTCATCAGTCAGTCCAAATATATCAAGGAAATGTTGGAAAAATTCAAGATGAAGAATGCAAAGGAAATCAGCACACCCATGGGCTCAAGTTGCAAGCTTGACAAAGATGAAAAAGGTAAAAGTATAGACTGCAAATTGTACAGAGGTATGATAGGCTCTTTACTTTACCTTACTGCTAGTAGACCAGATATATTATTCAGTGTTTGTATGTGTGCTAGATACCAAGCATGTCCTAAGGAATCACACCTGCAAGCTGTTAAAAGAATTTTTAGATATCTAGTAGGGACATCTAATGTAGGCTTATGGTATTCTAAATAATCTGACATAAATTTAATTGCTTATTCCGATGCTGATTTTGCCGGGTGCAAACTCGACAGAAAAAGCACAAGTGGCACATGTCAATTCTTGGGTGCTAATTTGGTTTCTTGGTTTAGCAAGAAACAAAATTTAGTTGCCTTGTCCACAGCTGAGGCTGAGTACATTGCAGCTGGAAGCTGTTGTGCCCAAGTTCTTTGGATTAAGCATCAACTTGAAGACTTCGGTATCAAAATGGATAATATACCAATTAAATGTGATAATACAAGTGCAATTAATTTAACAAAAAATCCTGTCCAACACTCTAAATCAAAGCACATAGAGATTAGGCATCACTTTATTAGGGATCATGTGCTGAAAAATAATGTGATGATTGAATATGTATGTACTGAAAATCAATTGGCCGATATCTTTACAAAGCCCCTTTGTAAAGATAGGTTCAACTTCTTAAGGAATGCTTTGAGCTTGTATGATCCTAGCAAATAAATTCAACTTGTATTGCAATGCTTGGCTACACAAACTAGTAATCCACCTCAAGGTCCATAAGTGAAAGCATGAATCCATCTAAGCTAAATGACGAACTGTTTGACTTTCCGGAGGATGGTTACCCTCCCTTGGACTCTTCATGGAGATATTTTCAGAGCCTATTTCATAGGTATTCGAAATTTGGTCAAACATTCCTCATTTCAACATTAATAATTCAAAAATCATTATCAAACCTCTATAGGATGTATTATTAAGGGGGAGGATCACAAACAAACTCATTCTGTGTTCACCAAAAGAAATCATATTGATTAGTGTGATTAAATGAAACAAATTAGGAAAAGATAAAAATCAGTCTGAAATTTTTCAGTGCCGGAGACGTCTCTGGCAAATCGCAGAGACGTCCCCCCGGCGAGACATCTCGCCTTAGTCGCGGAGACGTCTCGGGGACCGAACGAGGGTTTTTAAAATAGGTCGAAACAGCTCGAGCCGACCCGAGCTATCCCCTTCATCCCCAACAAAAACAAAAACCCTAGCCTCCATTTTCTCTCCAACACAAACCCTAGCCTCTTTCTCCTCATTTCCCTAGGTTTTCCATTCAATGTCACCTAAAAGAGCTAGGAGGACTGGTGGGAGGCATCCTAGGGCAGCGACCGACGGTGAGGAACGGAGGGAAGAGCCTTCCGCGCCGTCTCCTCCGGTTGCTCCGCCAACCGCGACCATTTTCTGTGTGAATCGCACAGTAACCACTGGAAGGTACATAGATTTTCATTTTCTAGATAGTGAGGGGTTCTCTATTGGAGAGAGACTCCGTGCCCAAGGTTGGGAACACCTTTGTACACTCAATACATCGACCTACCCCGGCCTGGTTAGAGAACTATTTAGCAATATGGCCTTAGGGGACTTAGGGTACACTGCATATGTCCGGGGGACATTGGTAGAAATTAATGAGGATGTCCTATCTAGTGTCTTGCAAATTCCTAAAGACTGTGAGGCTCCGACCTCACATCCCCAAAGGGAAATAGCCCTAAACTTGCTTTTAGGACGAGAGGACTGCGGCCCTCTCGATGTGGTTAACTCCCAAGACCTGAATGCCGAGATGAGACTCCTTTTGAGTATTGTCAACCGAGTCTTATTTCCTAAAACCGGCCGCTTTGATTTTGTTTCGGAGCGAGACCTAGTTATCATGCACCACATCCTACTAGGGATTTCCCTAAACCTCCCTAGACTTATGTTGAACTACATTGCTACATGTCATAGGTATTCTAGGTTTAGCATACCTTATGGGATGATCCTTACCCTACTCTTCAAACATTTCAAAGTACCCATTCCAGAAAATGAGCCTGCAAAACCCTTGAGAAACACCGACTATTATAATGAGAGCACAATGCGAAGAATGGAGTTTCACAAGGTAGATGGGTCATGGGTCAAGGTACCAAAGAGAAAAGTTCAAACCCTAGAGCCTGAGATCCCACTTCAGGAGCCTGATCACCACTCTCCTCCACATAGCCACATGGACTTTCCTGATGTACCCTCCAGCTCAGCTGGACCTTCCACATATATGCCACCACCTCCTCCAGTCAGTGGGCCCTACTCCCTATCAGAAGACCAGATGCGCACTTTAGCATCTGTTATTTGCCAGCAGATGAGGGAGGAGATGAGATCGATGATCTCTACTGAGTTGGCCCCCATCAGAGCCTCACATAAAGGGATTCTACAAGAGCTGAAGGAAATTAGAGCTCAGATAGAAGCTACAGCGCAAGAACTAGTTAGTGTGAATGCCACCCAAGCCTTCAGATCAATTGAGCTACAAGACAGCTTGAGGACCATTTCAAATAGCCTTCAAGAACTGACAAGCCCTGGAGGTAATGTGGGCACTGTGGTTGCCCAACTTCGAGGAAGAATTGAAAGGGCAAGCATTGAATTTGAAGCACTAGTGGCAGCCTTTCATCAGTCCCAGGGAGAGCAGTTCAAAACATTACTAGATTCCATCAATGCATTTATAGATGCAGCTTGTAGGGCTTATGAGCAACGTCGCCGATGAGGGACATTTTGTAGACATCTAGGGTTCTTCTTTTGTAAACCCTAGGCTCATTTTGAAACACTTTTTGTATTAGAAATGAATACTTGTAATGATCTCCTCTTTTAACTTTGTAATGACTTCAAAGGTTTACAATGATATATGAATGACATACAATTTCTTTTGAAACCTTGTGTACATTTCTGACTCTGTGTATGTGATTCTATGCTGTGCCTTAAAGATCTCATAACATACCTTAAGTGCTCAAATTTGACACAATTTATGAATGCATACAAAACAGGGGGAGCACATCTTGTGGTAACTATTTTAAACAAAAAGAGGAGTCTGAAATGAATTCCAGAACAAAGGGGGAGTGGTATGAATGACTGAATTCATTAATAAAAATAACTTGGACAGGGGGAGTAATAACTTGAATACCCTTGAGTGGTTCATGGTACTATGCTGAATTTTACTAGAAAGTATGCTTTAAGCACCTAAGGATAATTTGTCCCCTTCATTGTTGATGACAAAAAGGGGGAGTAGAAAAACACATTTGTAGAACCAATATATGAAATGCAAAATACAAAATTTACAATCATACTTGAAAGTTGAATTAGAAGAGTTAAAATTGAAGAATATTGGCTTTAAGATAATTGCCCTTCTGGAAAAGAAAGGGGGAGTCAAAAAGGAACTTAGCTCTCAATTGTCTTTAGCATCCATCTACATTTTAACTTGATTGAAATTCAGTAGATATGCTAAAATTGCCTAAGAGCTATGAAGATCAATTTTATGCATAAGGATAGAACTGAAAATTGACTATTTTGAATTATGCACATTGTATCTAGCTCTAATCAAAATATTAGACTTGTACATCTGATCAAATACTGTGTATATGTTTAAATTTCGAATTTTGCATATACTCAGTGTTTTGTCATCATCAAAAAGGGGGAGATTGTTGACCCCCTAATGGATTTTGATGAATACAAAACACTAGAGTATAATTCCATTTATCTTAACAATTTACTTGAGAATTTTAGGTGTTTAATTAAGAATATTGTTAAGAAATGTCTAGGCAAGTTCCCATAATTTTTATGAATCTATTGAAGAATTTTTTAAGTTGAAGAAAACAGATCAGGGACAGCCGAGACGTCTCCGGTTTGTCCCAGAGACGTCTCTGGCACAAACAGGAAGAACTGGCACGTCGGAAGACGTCCCCGGCACCTGGCGAGGCGTCTCGCAGGGTCGGAGTCGACTCTCTCAGTAGCGGAGTCGACTCTCTCAGTGGCGGCAGAAAGGCTGATTTCAAGAGATGCGCGCGAGCCGTCTCCACAGGACGAGGAGTCGTCCCCGCAAGTAAAAGCAGACTTCCCGAGTCGTCCCCGAGGTAGCGGAGTCGGCTCTCTCAGGGTATTCCAGAGGATGTCTTTTTCAGTGATAAGGCAGCGGAGACGTCCCCTGAAAGAGCGGAGTCGACTCTCTCAGAGAATTCCAGAAGACATGTTTTTCGGAGATATAACGGCGGAGTCGTCCCCAAGGCAGCGGAGTCGTTCCCATGCAAAAAGCGCAAACAAGCCGAGACGTCCCCGTAAAGCGCCGAGGCGACCCTCTCAGAAAAACAGAAAAATAAGGATTCAAACCGTTCATCATCGAAGTCGCCCCCATAAAGCGCCGAGTCGACCCCAAACATCGTCAAAAGTAAAATCTTACAGCCGAGACGTCTCGCGATGAAGCGGAGACGTCTCCGGAGCGCCTGGGACGCGACTGACAACTTTTGCAGGTTTGGTTTGAATTTCAAATCTCTTTAACTTTATCTCTAACGGCTATATTTGCTTTTTGGGCTATAAAAGGGAGCTCTTAAGTGCTTTCCAACAACTTCTCACCAACCCAACACAAGATCATTCAAGAGAGAAGAAAGAAAAAGAGGTTCAAGGGAGTCAGTGCATTCAAGTGAAGAAATCAAGTGCCTTCGAGTTTCCAACTGATTTCGTGCTTAACTACTCTCTCCCGTTCGGCATTCAAAGCTCACATTCAAGCCAACGCGATCCACATCGGAAGAACCACCATTTCCCACGCTTCCAACGGCTAAAAGGGTTCTTCCGGGTTTCATTGTTTATCAATGTTATATTTGCTTATTTAGAGCTTTCAAATCTTTTGTAAAACTTTTTCAATATTGTGCTTGTTCCAGTCAAGGGACTTGGAACAAGGGAAAGGTGTCCCAAGCCTAGGTAAAATTGGGGGTTATAGGGTTCGTTGTTAGTCCGGTGTAAAACAACGAGTTGGGTAGTGAACTCGCAAAACTACCGTACTGTAATCTTGGATTATAGTGGAAATTCCCAAAGGTGCTTTGGAGAGTGGATGTAGGAGCAGTGGAAGCTCCGAACCACTATAAAAGCTTGTGTTTGCGATTGTCTGTTTTCATACCTTTATTTTTATTTTAGCTCATACATTTGTGTGTTTTATTTTTAATTAGACAAAAAATTTTAAAACACCCAATTCACCCCCCTCTTGGGTGACCATCTCTGGGCAACAAGTGGTATCAGAGCGGGTGCTCTGTATATTTCTTGAAGACCTAACCGTCTTAGCTAAAGATCTAGATGGCAACACCCTTCAACAATGTTCCTGCTGAGGGGCAGGCAACTAATAGACCTCCACTCTTCAATGGGACAAATTATACCTATTGGAAGACTAGGATGAGGATCTTTATTCAAGCACAAGATTATGCCTTGTGGAGGGTTATAGTTAAGGGACCACAAGAACCATCACACATGGTGAATGGCATTCAAGTTCCCAAACCTGAGGAGGATTGGGATGAGAATGATAATAGGATGGTTCAACTCAACTCTAGAGCCATGAACTCATTATTTTGTGCTCTAGATGTGAATGAGTTCAATAGAGTTTCAACCTGTACTTCCGTCAAGGAAATATGGGATAGACTTGAAGTTACCCACGAGGGTACAAATCAAGTCAAAGAATCTAAAGTGAACATTCTAGTTCACAAATATGAGCTATTTAAGATGGAACCTAATGAAACCATCACATGCATGTTTACACGCTTCACCGATATAATTAATGGTCTAAAGAGTTTGGGTAAATCTTATACTAATTCGGAACTTGTGAGTAAAATTTTCAGGTCTTTGCCGAAAGCATGGGAAGCAAAGGTCACGGCGATCGTAGAAGCCAAAGACCTCAACACTTTGGGACTAGAACAACTATTGGGCTCATTGATGACGCATGAGCTCACAATGAAGCAACATGAAGAAGAGTTGCCAAAGAAAAGGACAATCGCACTCAAGGCCACTTCGAGTGTGTGTGAAGAAGAAAGTAGTGAGAGCGAAGAAGAAAGCGAAGATGAGGATTTGGGTTTGATAGTGAGGAAGTTTAAGAAATTCATGAGAAGAAAGAAACCCTTCCCAAGGAAAAAGTTTGGAGGGAGAAATGATTGGGAAAAAGAAAAAGAAAAAGAAAGAGACCCAATCATATGCTATGATTGCAAGAGACCGGGACACATTCGTTCCGAATGCCCTCAACAAAAGAAGTACTTTGGGAAGAAGAAGAAGAAGGCATTAAAGGCAACTTGGGACGATAGTGACACATCCTCCTCCGAGGAAGAGAAGGAAGAGACCGCCAATTTGTGCTTCATGGCGTTCGAAGATGACGAGGTATGTCAAAACTCAACTATAAATTTTACTTTAGAAGAATTGTATGAAGCTTTTCAAGAACTTATGAGTGATTGTAGTATGTTAGGAGCAAAGAATAAAGAATTAAAAGCCTCCAATCTAAAACTAAAGGATGATATTAAAAATCTATTGATTGAGAAAGAGAGCGTTGAAAATGTTAACACCATTGATCTAGAAAATAAAAATTCAAAACTTAGCATTGAAAATGAAACGGCAAAAACACTAATTAAGGAATTAAATCTAAAAGTAAAATCCCTACTCGATAATAATACCTCACTTGCACAACATGTTGAATCCCTTAAAAAGGATAAGGAAGAATAGTTAAAGAAAATTTGAATCTTAAGAATGAGGTACATAAGTACAAACCAATTGTTGAAAAATTTACACAAAGCTCTGAAAAATTAAGTCTTATTCTTTCAAATCAAAGAGCTGTTTTTAATAAAGCCGGATTAGGATATAAAACTAACAAGCAACAAAAGTATCTAAAGAATTTCTTTGTGAAAGCAAAAGATGTCAAAACTGAAAAACCTACATGCTTTCATTATGGAAAAAGTGGACATAAAGCTTACTCTTGTATTCAAAGAAAGATCCAAACAAACAAGAGTACATTTGTAAAAGCTAAAAACATAACTAAAGTATGGGTGCCTAAGGGAACCAACTACACTAACCACGAAGGACCCAAGAAAACTTGGGTACCTAAGAGCTTCACATGATCATTTTGCAGGTATGCCTTGCAGCCGAGAATAAAAAGAGAATGTGGTATCTTGATAGTGGTTGCTCAAGGCATATGACCGGTGACAAGAGTCTCTTCGTCACCTTGATATCAAAAGAAGGAGGAGTAGTCACATTTGGAGACAATGCAAAAGGTCAAATCATTGGTGTTGGTAAAATCTCCATATCACCCTCCTCATTTATTGACAATGTATTGTTAGTTAATAGACTAAAACATAATTTATTAAGTATAAGTCAATTTTGTGACAAGGGTTTTAAAGTGTCATTTGAATCTTCACTATGCATAATTAGTAGTCCAGTTGATAATGAGATCATACTTACGGGACATAGGCATGGAAATGTTTACATGGTAGATCTTGATGATCTCACCATGAAGGATGGCCAATGTCTTGTAGCCATGGATCCCAAAGTTAATGAGACTAGTTGGTTATGGCATCGTAGGTTAGGGCATGCTAGCATGGATTTAATTTCTAAATTGATTACAAAAGATCTAGTCAAAGGACTACCAAAAATAGACTTTGAAAAGAACAAAATTTGTGCTGCATGCCAATTAGGAAAACAAACAAGAAGTTCTTTCAAGTCTAAGAACATAGTCTCAACATCAAAACTCCTAGAACTAATTCATATGGATTTGTTTGGACCCACTAGAATTGCTAGTCTAGGGGGTAAGAAATTTGGTCTTGTAATTGTTGATGTTTTTTCACGTTTTACATGGGTTTCATTTCTTGCACATAAAGATGAGTCCTTTCCCGCTTTTATCAAGTTTCATAATAGAGTTTCAAATGAACTCAATCTTAAACCAAAAGCAATTAGGAGTGATCATGGTACCGAATTTGAAAATCAGTACTTTGAAAAGTTTTGTGACGAAAATGGTATCAATCACAATTTCTCGGCACTTAGGACACCCCAACAAAATGGGGTGGTAGAAAGGAAGAATCGCACACTAGCAGATATGGCTCGTACAATGTTGTGCGAATCGGATCTACCAAAGTACTTTTGGGCTGAAGCAATAAATACTTCATGTCATATTTTAAACCGTGCTTTAGTTAGATCCATCTTAAAGAAAACACCTTATGAGTTGATAAAAAGTAAGAAACCAAACATAAGCTATTTTCATGTTTTCGGTTGTCGATGCTTTATTTTAAACAATGGAAAGGACAATCTAAGCAAATTTAGTGCTAAATCAGATGAGGGAATCTTCTTAGGTTATTCCTCATTTAGTAGAGCATACAGGGTCTTCAACAAGAGAACTCTCGTTGTTGAAGAATCCATTCATGTTGTTTTTGATGAAACTAATGGAGATTCTTCTAGAAAAGAAGAAGATAGTGATGCAGGTATAAAAGATTTAAGTTTCCCAGGGAATGGATGTAATCGAGAATCATATAAAAGAACTTTTTGTCCTTGGTGAAACTCTTTACGAGTAATCATTTTATCATGCATGACTTTCATGCGATTCTTGTACTTCTTAACACACTCGTAAGCATCATTCCTAATTTCTTCAAGCTCGTCGAGCTGAAGCTTTCTATGTTCTTCTGCCTTGTCGAGATCGAAATTTAGGCATTTGATTGCCCAATACGTCTTGTGTTCTAACTCGACAGGTAAATGGCAAGCCTTGCCATAGACAATCCTATATGGGGACATTCCAATTGGTGTTTTGTAGGCCATTCGATATGCCCACAATGCATCTGTTAACCTAAGGGACCAATCCTTTCGAGATGGATTGACAGTTTTTTCAAGGATTGTCTTGATTTCTTTGTTGGAAATCTCAACTTGTCCACTTGTTTGTGGATGATACCGACCTTGTGGGTGATGTTGTACTTCCTCGCAAGGGCTTTAAAAATTCTATTGCAAAAATGTTTCCCCCCATCACTAATGATAGCACGAGGGGTGCCAAAGCGAGCGAAGACAGACTCCTTAAGAAACTTGATCACTACTTTATGATCATTGGTCTTACATGCGACAGCCTCAATCCACTTGGACACATAGTCAACAGCTAGGGGTATGTACTGGTGCCCAAATGACATAGGAAAAGGACCCATAAAATCAATACCCCAAACATCAAAGATTTCTACAATTAAAATCGGGTTCAGGGGCATCTCATTTTTTCTTGAAATTTTTTCTAGTCTTTAACATCGGTCACATGATTTGCAATACTCGTGTGAGTCATGAAATAGTGTGGGCCAATAGAATCCGCACTGCAAAACCTTTGCAGCCGTCTTTTTACCACTGAAATGACCACCACAAGCATGGTCATGACAAAAGGAAAGGACTTTCCTTTGTTCGTATTCAGGGATACACCGTCGGATGATCTGATCAGGGCAATATTTAAATAGGTATGGTTCATCCCAAAAATACCACTTTACACGAGCTAGGAAGTGGAATTTCTCTTGTTTGGTCCATGAACTGGGCATTCATTCAGTAACTAGATAGTTGACTACATCAGCATACCATGGAACATTGGTATGGGAAATCATCATTAATTGTTCATCAGGGAAGGTCTCGGACGCAGGCATGGATTCTCCAGATGATTCAACAATTAATCTGGACAAGTGGTCAGCTACAACATTTTCAGATCCCTTTTTATCTCGTATTTCAAGATCAAATTCTTGAAGCAATAGGATCCAACGAATGAGTCTTGCCTTGGCATCCTTCTTTGTGAGAAGGTACTTAAGGGCGGGATGATCAGAATAAATGAGGACCTTGGATCCTATCAGATAGGGACGAAATTTATCTAAAGCAAAAACAACTGCCAACAATTCTTTTTCAGTGGTGGAATAGTTGAGTTGGGCGTCATTCAGAGTTTTGCTCGCATAATGAATAACATGGGGAAGCTTCTCTACTCGCTGTCCTAAGACGGCACCTATTGCATAATCAGATGCATCACACATGATTTCAAATGGCAGATTCCAATCGGGGACCTTATGATGGGTGCTGAGGTTAGTTCAGACTTTAGTCTTTTGAAAGCAGTTATACAAATTGGCGAAAAATTAAAAGTAGCATCTTTCGCCAACAAATTGCATAAGGATTTTGACAATTTACTGAAATCCTTGATAAAGCGGCGGTAAAAACCCGCATGCCCTAGAAAGGATCTGACTTCCCTAACAGTTTTGGGAGGTGGCAATTTAGCAATTAATTCTACTTTGGCCTTATCCACCTCAATTCCCCTTTGTGACACAATGTCCTAAAATAATACCTGATTCTACCATGAAATGACACTTCTCCCAGTTAAGAACTAAGTTTTTCTCTTTACAGCGTTCTACAACAAGTGTCAAGTGGTGCAGACATTCATCAAAATTGGATCCGAATACAGAAAAGTCATCCATAAAAACTTCTAAAAATTTCTCCACCATGTCGGAGAAAATGCTCATCATACACCGTTGGAATGTAGCTGGTGCATTGCATAGCCCAAAAGGCATACGACGATAGGCAAAAGTGCCATAAGGACAGGTGAATGTGGTTTTCTTTTGATCCTCACGTGCAATAGGGACTTGGTTATATCCAGAATAACCTTCGAGGAAACAGTAATGGGAGTGGCCAGCTAGCCGTTCTAGCATTTGATCGATGAAGGGTAGAGGAAAATGGTCTTTCCTAGTCATGGCATTAAGCTTCCTATAGTCGATGCATACTCGCCATCCCATTTGGATTCGAGTAGGGACTAACTCATTGTGATCATTTTTCACCACAGTGATGCCAGACTTTTTAGGTACGACTTGAACTGGGCTTACCCACTGACTATCAGAAATAGGATATATAATCCCTGCATCTAAAAGTTTGATGACCTTGGCTCGAACTACGTCCTTCATGATTGGATTAAGTCGCCTTTGTGGTTCTCTAGAGATTTTTGCATCTTCTTCTAGATGGATTTTATGTTGGACCACACAGTAGGACTAATCCCCTTAATATCAGCTATAGACCAGCCGATCGCTTCTTGATTTTTCTGAAGGATATTTAACAACTTCTCTTCCTGTTCTTCAGTTAAATTTGATGCAATAATAACAGGTAAGGTGTTGTTGTCCCCTAGAAATGCATATTTTAGGTTTTCAGGCAGATCTTTAAGTTCAAGCTAGGAAGGTTTGAATCTTGAAGGTACTAGCTGGGATTCAGGTATAGGTAATGATTCAAATTTAGTAGCCCATCTGCTAGTATCCATTACAGGAATGGAATCTAGCAATGCATTAACCTCCTGATTCGACTCTCTTTCCTCACAATCTTGACTGAATTGGGCCAAATATCTTTCTAGTGGATCAGAATAACTTGATTCCTCGAAAGACTTACTGATTATGTTTTCAATCATGTGAATTTCTTCTAAATCGTCCGTCTCAGATGGTTGATTACTACTATGAAAGATATTGAGTTGGACGGTCAAGTTTCCAAAAGCTAAGGTCATTATCCCATTTCGGCAACTGATCACAGCATTTGAAGTGGCCAAAAATGGTCTACCAAGGATTACCGGGATGTGACTACCTGGATTTTTTACTGATTCAGTTTCGAGGACTACAAAATACACAGGGTAGTAAAACTCATTTACCTTTACAATTACATCTTCTACAATTCCCTTAGGATACTTCACAGTCCTATCTGCTAATGACAAAGTAAAGTTTGTGGGCTTTAATTCCCCCAAACCTAGTTCGGTGTAGACAGAATAGGGTAATAGGTTCACACTTGCTCCTAAGTCTAATAGGGCTCTCCGAATGATGGTTTCTCCTATTTTAATTTCAACAGTGGGGCAACCAGGGTCCTTATATTTTGGGGCAATCTGTTGTTGAATAAGAGATGAGGCTTGTGCCGCCATTACAGCTTGTCTGGGAATACTGATTTTCCTTTTCACCATGGTTAAGTTTTTTAAAAATTTTGTATAGGAGGGGATCTGTCTGATGGCATCTAGAAAGGGTAAATTTATTTGGACATTTTTAAAGACTTCCATGATTTCATCGTACTGAGATTTTTTCTTTGAGTCTTGTAGTCTACTAGGAAAGGGAGCCTTGGGTGTGTACGTCTCTATTGGTTTCTCCTCTATTCCTTGTGTTCCCTGTTCTTGTGCCTTTTTCTGGGTGGGGTTTGGTTCATGCTTTTCTTCTTTTTCTTGCACAGGAAGTTGGACTTTGTTGTCCACTTGCTTGCCAGACCGTAAAGTGGTAATTGCCTGGACTTCATGGGTAGGGTTTCCATTAGAATCAATCTGAAACTGGCCTCTCGGCCCTTGATTCTGTTGCCTACTAGGGTTAGGCACTGGCTGATTGGGCAATTCACCTCTCTTCCTATCCCATAGAGAGTTAGCTTTTTGGCTCAGACTAACCTCAAGTTTTGCAATCGCTTGCGCATGGAATTGGTTAGTCTGGGTTTGTGCCATGTTGGTCTATTGTTGCTGTTGGATGAAGTCTTGTTGCTGCTTCATCATGTTAGCCATCATGGCTTCCAATGATGAAGTTTGCTGAGGGATAGGGGCACTATAAGTAGGAATAGGTAGAGCCAATGATTGGTTTATTTGTGATGGATCTATCCTGGGAAAATTCTTCTGAAAACCTGGTGGACCACCTTGATGCTGAATAGGTTCATTTTGCTTGTATGAGAAATTTGGGTGGAACCTATTATTATCAGGATGGTAGACTGGGCTGAATGAATTGGGAGTGGGCTTCTTGAAGGCACTATATGAGTTTAGAGCATTTGCCTGCTCAGCCTTAATGTTGGGTAAACTAGGACAACACTCCACTAGATGCTCATAACTGTTACACAAGATACATAAACTTTGTGACTCGTGATCCACTTTCATGATGGGATTTAACTCTTTATATAAACTTGAGCTAGTGGAAACAGTGAAAGCATCAAACTTTTTGCTTAAGTTGTTCATTCCAATCACCAAATTGGACATGACATTTTTGAGTTCTGGATCTGCTTTCATTTCATAATTACCTGATTTTCTAGACCCGAACTCATCTCTATTTACTTTCTCACCATAGCTACTCCAATTTTGGGCGTTCTCGGCTAAGTCAATAAGAAATTCATAGGCTTGATCCGGGGTTTGGTCCATGAACCTACCTTGTGCATGGACTCAATCATGTTTCTATGTGCCGGAGGTAGTCCTTTGTAAAAGAAATGTACTAGATCAGCCTTGTCAAGCCCATGGTGCGGGCACTTGACCAAAAGATCATGGAATCTTTCCCAAAGTTGGAAAAATTCCTCCTCAGATTTTCCTCTAAAAGTTTTGATGGCATCCTTAATTTTTTCAGTTTTTACCATGGGATAGAACTTAGCCATGAACTTCCTAGATAGTTGTTCCCATGATGTGATGCAATTTGAAGCAAGGGAATACAGCCATGCAGCAGCACGATCCTCTAAAGTCATGGGAAACAACCTTAATTTAATACCCTCTTCATCTAAGTTTTGATTTCTAAACGTTTGATAGATTGTCAAAAATTTGTTTAGATGAATGTAGGGTTGTTCACTCTCGAACCCATGAAACTTGGGTAACATGTTTATTATTGCAGCCCGAATCTCAAATTGGGCTGCATTATTGATTGGTAA
The DNA here is from genome assembly GCF_051530095.1 of Phoenix dactylifera. Lineage (NCBI taxonomy): Eukaryota > Viridiplantae > Streptophyta > Magnoliopsida > Arecales > Arecaceae > Phoenix > Phoenix dactylifera. The sequence goes on from NC_143195.1 coordinate 15,238,389, forward strand.
TACTATGCAAGTAGGGGGACTAGCAGATGCGGGTGCGAACAACTCATTCAAAGTTCTAATGTGTTCGCCCATTGTAGAGATTGACAGTTGGTTTACAGTTCGCAAGTTGTGATAAAAAGTTCTGTCAATCTCAGGATTAAATGGAGTTAACTTATCCCTTAATGACCTTCTACCATACATACATTATCAACACTTCATTAGATTTGACTCCTACAATGAACGAAATCCTAAAAGAAGAGAAGGGCTAGACACAGATGACCACAACCAACACCATACAACAATTTGACCCTATTAGTCTTAGAATTAAGTAAGGTTTGGTAGCTTCTTAAATCTAGTTGCACAGAGATTTATCAGGTTAAAAAGTTTCTGAAATTCTCTCTATATTAGACAGCTCCTAATCTCCCTTTCAGATTAAGCTTGAGCTTACCAGTTAAGCAATCCAGTAACCAATGACCAGGAAAGTCCCGGGGTGTGTGGTGGTGCCAGAAGGGATACACCGATACCACAATATCCGTAACAGTTCTCACTGTTGTAAAACTTTCCTAGACATCACCAATTACTAAATTCTCACTGGAGTGGCTTTCAGCCGCTTCTTTCCAAGAGCCTAATTGAGCTTGAAAACCCTAAGGCCAACGTCTAATTTGATTTTAATTTAATTTGGCTTAGGATATGTATGCAAGGTGGTGATTTTTGGGCTAAGGACAGATAATGACTTCCTGACCTTATCTTTTTAATGGGTTTTGCCCTTAAATTATTTTATGCAAATGCTTAATGCTAAATACAGCAAATAATTAATAATTTTTAAAGTTTATGCAATGTCATTAGGTTGTACTGATTAAATGAGCAAATAATTTTTTTATTTTTTTTTTTATTTTATTTTTTTATTTTTTTATTTTTTTATTTTTTTTATTTTTTTATTTTTTTATTTTTTTATATAGCAATAACTTGAATGTAAACTAAACATAATTCTTATACGTCAGTCAATCTCCGAATGCCCGTTGAATAAGCTCTGGAGATTACTCCATGAGGAGTCCCAATAGAGGTATGATAACCTCGGAGGATTGCACCCTATCAATTACTAGCAAAAATAATAATTTTTTTATTTTTTTGATTTAATTAATTTTTTTTCTTTCTTTTTAAATTTCAAATTTTGAATCTCAGAATTCAAATTTTGCATTTAAATTTTTTTTGAATTTTTGAATTTTGGAATTGTTTTTTTTTAAATTTTAAATTTTTTTTAAATTTCGAATTTCAAATTTCAGAATTTAATAACTACGAAATTATTAATTAGAAATTATCAAAATAAGGAAAATTAATAAAAATAAAAATAAAGACTTACTACCGGAGTGCGTTCACTCCGGGTATCCAAAATTCGATTTGATCTTCGTGATCGTTTTTGCTTCTCGATTTGCCTCCCCGGCAACGACGCCAAAATTTTGTTGTCTAATTCCTGTTTACCTAAAAATATGCTAAACAGATCGTTGTTAGAACTAACAAACAAAGTTTAAACTAATTTTACTCTTACCTGTTCTACTCGAAGAATAGTGGTTGTAAGAGGTCGATCCATAGGGAGGCGGTTGGAGTTGCATAAAAATTAAAACATTCATTCGGATTCAAAATCGATTTTTGAATAATAATAGAAAAACATTACGTCGAGGATGTTGAACGTTTTCAAATTGAAAATAAACAAAAGGGAAGAAAGAAAACTTTGCAATTAAAATTGGATGCAGAGTAGGAGTCGATTTCTAAAGACAGAATATGAATTAAAATCGCCAATCAAACAGCAAAGACTAATTTCAGAGTTATCTTAAGACTGAGAATTTCAAAACACATAAGATAAATAGCAGAAATTAAATTAAAACTTAGACATGAATTGCATAAAAAGAAAATTGATGGATTTCATAAAAGGAAAATTGATTACAAGAACATAAAACAAATGAAATAAAAGGAACAAGTAATTTTTCCCGGTGGAGCACTAAAAGAAACAATAAAATATATGCCTTTTTTTTTTCTTTCTTTCTTCTCCAAAAGAAACAGAGCTCCCCTATTCTTTCTTTCTCTCTTCTCTCCCAAACCGACGGCCTCTTCCCCTCTGTTCTTTGGAACCAGCCGACCACCCCACCAAGCATGCCTTCCTCCCCTATTTCTTTGCCTCTACCGAGCACCCCCTCCTTCTTCTTTTCCCCTCCCTTTTATAGGTCCCCATCAGAGATCAGCCACATGAAGAGGAGGAAGAACGGGCGCCTGGGATCTTGGGGAACGTTGATCACGGACTGCTGGGAGGATGCGGCTTCCGTGATGAATGCAGACGAGTGGAAGAAATGGCATGAGGGGCTGCTGGGAGGAGCCGATCACGGGATCACTTGGAGGCCGCAGCGGGATCGACGGAAGATTGCGGACGTGATGCTGCAATTTGGGGGAGAATCACGGCCGGCTGGAAATGGAAGAAGTTGCTGGGATGGATCGCAGAGGAGGGGCTGGCCGCTGGATTGATGCTTGGGCTCACTCGCGGAATCGCTAGGAGGAGGAAGATGATAGACGAGCGCGATATCCGTGGATTTCCTTCACGGGATGCGGTGAGGAGTTGATCGTGGAAGAGATCCGGTGCGGACTGGCTGATGTGGAAGGGAGGCGCTGGGATCTACCTTGCTGGGAGGGAGATGAATGCGGAGGAGGGGCTGATCGTGGGTGCAAGGAAGGAAAGCACGGATGGCTGGGAGCATGATCGTCTGGAGTGTTAGAACCCGCCCATGCCGCTGATATTTCAAAACAAAATAAGATGGCAGCGGAAGAGGCATGTGCGGGATCGACGTTCATCGCATGAACGTTGTTTCATGAACCGTTCGTAGTTAGATAAGGATTAAAACTTTTAAACTAATTTGAAGATCAGATCTTCACCTTGTGCGGATAGATGATCACCGCAAATCTGAGTTCGTGGTTTTAGGAAGAGGGTTCGCTTGCCGTTCAAGTGTCCGGCCTCTACGGGTATCCACACGAAGCAGAGATCCGATCAAAGCTCTCTAGTCTTCCCGGGGTGCTAGCTCCCTTGCAAAGACTTCTTTTGATGGCTGATCTCCTCTTTTTCTTTCAACTTATGAATGTGCTTGAGAGGAGGAAAAAGAAGAAGCAACCAAGGAAGAAGAACACAGCCCCTGCAGCCCTCTTTCTTTTCCCTGCGTTGGAAGGAAGAAGGGAGGAAGAGGATGCCGCCAACACCTTGGACTTGATCTTCCTTGCTTGCGGCTGAACCAAGGGAAGAAGAGGGTGGCCACGGCTCCAAGGGAAGAGGAAAAGCACTCTCTAGGGCGCCGGCCCTAGCTCCCTTTTAATAAGTATGAAGGGCTCCTAACAATTAGGAGCCATTGAGTTATTTCCAAGAGGGGGCGCCGGCCCCCTCTCTTCATGTCGCCCTAACCAAGTGGAGAGGGGCTGATGCCCCTCTTACTTGGTTAACCTAATCCTCTTCAAAAGAGGATTAGGTGCCCCTCTCATGGTTTAGTCCTAATCTAATTAGGATTAACTAAATTATGAATCAATCGGGTTCAATCTATGCTAGTCCTAATCTAATTAGAACTTGAATGAACTATGACTCAATTGAACTCTTCAATCCTAACCCAATTAGGAGTCATGTTGATTCATTAGATTAATAATTAATTAGGACTTGAGGAATCCTAATCCAATTAGGATTTGTTTAATTTTAGTCCTAATCCAATTAGGACTCTATTTGAATCCGAAGTCCTAATCTGATTAGGACTCTAGGAATCCTACCCCAAGTAGGAATCCGATTTTAATTCAAAACTCCTAATCTCATTAGGATTGTAGGAATCCTATTCCAAGTAGGAATTCCAGTCCTACTCCAACTAGGATTCCCAGCCCTAATCCAATTAGGACTCTAGGAATTCTACTCGAAGTAGGACTCTTGTTTCAAGTCCAATTAATTAATTCTCTTTGTTCCTTCTTCAACTGAATATCAATCGAATTGATTACTTGTGATTCCTAATCACGATTCAACCATCGGATCGGTCAATACTTCTAGTGTGTGTGACCCCATAGGTTCTACTCTGACTGGTAGTGAGATATATTATGATCTCTATCACAATATCATTGAAAACTCCTTTCAATGGATTGGAATGATTCCAACTCTACTCTCTAGGGTTTATTGATCATCGAGATAATCCCTGTGAGTCCCACCATCCACCAGTGACACCTAGCAGCATGTAGTGGCTACCCAGTAGAATAAAATGATGAACCTCTAGGTGCAGTTATCGTGTGATACAGTCCTACTATCATGGATCCCTACAGGACGGAGGTCATGGATAACTCGTCAAACCCCTTCGTCTGTCATATGTCAAGATTTATTCGACTCGAGTTCGATAGTGGAAAACTCTTTCTCCACTTTATATTACTGCCCTGGCCAAGGTCTTAGAACTCAGTCTAGCAAATCACATAGGATCACTCCTCTTCTATCAAGGTCGATAGATTCTATGTAAGTGCATACCCTACTCCTACAGTGAACTTACTGCAGCCAATCTACACTACAAGGACCCATATGACTAGAGACCATGTATACGTGTAGTCAAACTTCAATAACCTCACTGTGAATAGCTGAAGCACCGCAGGTCAAAGGACCAGTCATACTACTGCAATATCAAGCAAGTCACTGACGAGTGGATAGACATCCAAGTGACTTCTTATCTTGATCACGCTCAGTACCCTTGTTCTCTAACAAGCACCTGCACTATCACTTCAGTGTCCCTACACTGTGGACTCAAGTCTCGTCCATCCAGAAGGAAAGTGATTGATAAGTGCTAAAAAATTCATAAATTAATATCTTATTTATAGCACTTACCATTATTTTAATTCACATATTTTGTAAATTTAACTGAAAATTGTATTACCTTCATGATTGCATTTTAATAAATTATTAAAGGTAATTCAAGTTTTACTTATTTACTGATTGAGTCTAATGTATGCAGGTTGAGTCAAGTTCATTAGGGATTATTCCTGGACCTAAACCACATGCACCCCGCAAATCAAAACCCTCTGATTCAGCCACTTAACTCTTTTTCCACGTGATCCAATTTTAATCTCAAAAACAATAAAATCCGTTCAATTATTTGTTCCTCAGATCTCAAAGCATGCCATCATATTTGCACGAATCCTAAAGCTCTCCTTCACTCCTCACGTATCAAACCCCAATTCCTTCTCTTCGCGTATTCTTCCCAACGGCTTATCTCCCCTTCAAGCCGTTCACAACTCCAATCTTCTTCCCGAAACAACTTCATCCGCAAACACATCTCCCAGATCTCATCCCATCATACTGTATCCTCATACCGTTCATCATCCTTATCCCTTATCCAACCGTTCCCAAGCTTCATCCCATTCGAATCAAACACTCCATCCAAGCTTCACGGAATAGAGCATCCTCTTCGCCTGTAGGATAAACTCCAAATCCAAACTTCTTCCGGATTGATCCAAACTCCATGCTCCCCACGACTAAGCTCCCATCCACGTCACTGTTTGACCCACCTCCTAGATTTCCCCAGCCGCATCTCAACCGGATGAGCTTCATCCTTGCGAGCTTCACGGCAACCACACGTATTCTTCCTCTGTTCCGGAATAACCACCAGCAAATCTACATCCCAGCTCGCGGTTCATCACTTTCTTCCAACGTCTTCCCAGATTTTCTCTTCCGAATCAAGTTAATCTCCCTTCTGTTTGTAATCGGTTGCCACCCACGATGGAATCTCCCCACCAACGTCAATCGGATGAACATCCTTGTCCTATCTCCCAACCAACTCCAACCTTCATCCCGTTCGCAGATTGACTCCTTCATCCATGGAAAAGAACCAGCTTTATCCCTTCCGAAACACTCTGCATCCCAACGTTATCACCAACTTCTCATCCGAATCAGTTTAAATCCTTATCCAAGCAAACCTCAGGATCTCGTTCTTCCCAACAACTCGATCAATTCCCTTTCATCCCGAGATCCCAACTTCCTCCCAACCTCCGAATCCGAACTCCACCACATCCCGTTTCTTCCACGTCCTCGTCACCCCCTGCAGCCGAAGATCAAACAACAGACTTCCGGATCAACTACCAGCTCACCTTCCTCTGCTTCGGAATCAAATCCCAACAGCATACCAACTCTCGGATCAGCTCCAAATCTCAACGAAGTCAGCACCCATGATGCGTCCGAGTAATCCGCGATTCGACTCCATCCGCAAGAGAGCTTCGTGAGGCTATAAAAGGAGAAGACTCCTCTTCAATGGGGCATCTATCAATCTCTCGGAGGCAAGTCCCACGGAAAGAAGAAGAGGAAACAGGGGAGGGAGTGAGCCACGGGAACATGAGAGAATAAAAAAATAAGAGGAGAGAGAAGAGTTTTGTTATTTTGGGAATATTTCAAAAAAAGAAATCATGAAGGAAGAGATGGGAGCCTGCTGCTGTGCTGCTGCTGCCGTCTCCAACTCCATGCAGGGCTGATCTCTTCTCCAGGGCCGGATGTAGCCCTAACAAAGGGCCAAGAGTTTTTATATTTTTAATTTCTATTCTTGGAGTTGTATAAACCTTATTCTGCTTCTAATGAATATTTTATTTCATTTTATATTTAATTTCTGTGATTTTAAATATGAAGTTTATACAACTGCTCTTCATGATCATTGAAGTAAAAATAAGATAGTTCATGCTTAAGGAAGATGCGATGTGCTACCACCTTAGATTAGGGTAGACATTTCATGCTAAACTAAAGATGGATTATGCCTAAATTACTTCTGTGAAATTTTATTCGAATGCTTATTAGGCTTGTAGCCAATTTGCATGTTAATCCAAGAATAAATTAAAATATAAATAACCCTTGTTCCGATGTTAGTGGTGAATTCCTTGTCCTAGGTTTTCCCCAAACTGATATCTTTTTAATTGCATTTTGCTTTATTAAAATTCCTTAGTTTAATTTTCTTCACCAACTCTTCCTTTTTAAATATTTTATTTTTTTAAAAGAAAAACAACTATACCCCAATCCCTGTGGATCGATACCCGTAATCACTATCCTACCAGATACGTGCTATTGCGTAGTCTTTAAAGTTGACTATCAATTTTTGGCGCCGTTGCCGGGGATTGCTAGCATAGTTGTTTTTCTTTTTATAAAAAAAATTCAAAAAAAAAATTAATAATAAAATAATAATAATAATAATCATATATATATATATCTAAAATAAAATAAAAATATTTTCAATTTTTTTTACTTTCCTTATCTCCTTTCTCTCTCTTACTAATTTTTGATTTTTCTTTTCATATTATTTGATCAGGAATCGAGGAGGAAGTTTGGGACGATCAAAAGGAAACTACTGGAAAAAGAATGCTGTAGAGGTTTGCTTTAAAAGTAAAAAAAAAATTTGCTGGAGAAATTCCCTTTGGTAACATCTAAACCTTTCTTATTTAAATTTTCTTGTGTGGTGATTGTTTGATTTTAAATTCAGCAAAAGTGTGAATGCATGCTTGATACACATACACCAATTAATCCGCACATAGTAAGGGCAATCACCCCAACAAGATAAGAACTGGATTTCATCATCAGATTCTTGCCCAAATTAGGTGAATCAATTCTCACATAGCCATCACATTAATTAAAATCAATTAGACGTTGGCCCCTAGGGACATTCGAGCTCAATAGGACGAAGATCACCGAAAGTTGCACCAATTTCGCTCTGTGGCTCAGTTGATGTCTAGGCAAGCTTTGTCCCAAGGGAGACAGTTCATCTGTTCGAGGCAAGTGGTTTTTAAGTGGGATCTTTGCAACGCATCGTGACCCCCCCACTTACCTGGGAGCTTAAATGGTCAGCTCAGTCATTAGACCGGATTGGAGGCTTAGGTGCCCTCTTCAAACCAGTTAGGAGCTGTCTAGTGATTTTAGGGTGAACATAAGGAATTGTGTTTTTCTTTTTAGTGCATGCTTGATTGTACTGATCAGAGGAGTCTTAGTGTATGCTAGGGTGTCGTTCCAAATCTCCCGAATTAGTACCTTTTGACTCTGAAATAGAGCGTTCTATTAGGGCCCTTCGAGCTGAAATCCGCACCTATAGAACTATAGGATCTGCTCCACTTATAGAGATGGCTGAAGAGCAACCCAAACTCCTAAAGGAGTACTTCACTCCTTCCATTTATACCTCTCCATCTTGTATTCGACTACCTGATACCACCGCTGCTGCACATTTTGAAATTAAGTCTAGTGTCATCCAAATGCTTCCCTCTTTTTATGGACTTAACAATGAAGACCCATATAAACATTTGGATGAGTTCCTTGAGATCTGCACTACTGTCAAAATTCAGAACTTCACTGATGATGCTCTGAAACTTAGGCTGTTTCCTTTTTCCCTTAAGGATAGAGCTAAACAATGGCTCCATTCATTAGAATCCAATTCAATTCTCTCTTGGGCTCAAATGCAACATGAATTTCTAAAGAAATATTTTCCCATAGGAAGAACAAACCAATTTAGGCGTGCTATCACGAGCTTCTCCCAATCTGACGGGGAAGAATTTCATGAAACTTGGGAAAAATTTAGAGATTTACTCCGAAAATGCCCACATCATCAAATACCCAAATGGCAATTAGCGCAATGCTTTTATGACGGACTATCCGAACGAAATCGTCAAATGGTTGATGCTTCTTGTGGGGGTACTTTCATGCTTAAAAGTGAACATGAGGCATGGCAATTGTTTGAGAACCTTAATGAAAATTTCCTCCACCATGCCTCCTCCGCTCGTCAAGCACCCCCGAGTTCTCAAAGAAAAGGGACCATATATGAAGTTAGCCAGTCCATAGGTCTATCTGACAAAGTAGATGCACTGTCCCGCAAGTTGGACCAGCTAATGTCTAGAGAACAGCTTCCAAATTTCTCCCAAGCACAAGTCTGTGCTCTTTGTTCTAGCCCGTCTCACCCTATACATGAATGCCCTTCGGCAGCTCAATTCCCTGAATTTGTGCAAGAACAAGTCAACGCTGCTCAAACACAGCCTAGACCGGGTAATGATCTGTATTCTAACACTTATAACCCGGGATGGCGCAACCATCCGAATTTTTTTTGGAAGCAGCAGACTCCCAATAATTCCCAACCTTATTTCCAAAACTTTCAACCATTCCAGAATATTATTTCCTACCGTCCTTCGACTCAATTTCAACACACTCCTCCTCCACCCCATAGAAACACAACCTTTGAGGAGAAAGTGTTGACCTCCCTTCAAGGTTTGGAAACCATTACACAATTGGTGCACTCTCATACGCAATCCATCGCCAAGCTAGAATCCCAAATGGGGCAACTAGCTAATGCACTGAACAAGCGAGAGGAAGGAAAGCTTCCAAGCCAACCAGTGAGTAATCCTAGGGGACAATACATGGCTCAAGAAAATCAACCAAATACAATTCATCATGAACAAGCCAATGCTTTGACTACCCTAAGGAGTGGACGTGTAGTAGACAATACGATTGGGGAGGGAAACAATAAGGAAGGTAAAGAGGAGGAGAGAAATGTATCACATGAAAATCCAAAACCTTCTTCTTCCTCAGTTAGTCCACCTTCGGCCAAAACTCACATCCCGAAGGCTCCATTTCCTGAAACTCTTAATGCACCCACTCCCTTTGGCAAGAAAGGAACTTCACTAGAGGAGATGATGGAGGTTTTCAAACAAGTCAAAATCAACCTCCCGCTTCTTGATGCTATTAGACAAGTTCCCTCCTATGCTAAATTTCTCAAAGACCTTTGTACCCAAAAGCGAAAATCTAGGACACATGTGCCTAAAAAGGTCTTCCTAACTGAGCAAGTGAGTTCTATTCTCCAACACAACACCCCTCCGAAATTCAAAGATCCTGGTGCTCCCACCATCTCCTGTGTCTTAGGAAATAATTTCATTGATCGAGCACTCTTAGATCTAGGGGCAAGTGTCAACCTTTTACCTTACTCAGTTTATGAGAAACTTGGGTTAGGTGAGTTAAAACCAACCTCGGTATCCCTTCAATTGGCTGATCGATCTGTAAACATACCACGAGGAATAATTGAAGATGTTCTTGTCAAGGTAGACAAATTCTATTTTTCAGTAGATTTTATCGTCCTTGATATGGAACATGAGCCTAATCCTAAGAAACAAATTCCCGTGATCCTTGGGCGCCCCTTTTTAGCTACAGCCAATGCAAGTATAAATTGTAGAACTGGGGTGATGAATATATCCTTTGGGAATATGAAGGTCAAGTTAAATATATTCCGTGCCTCTGATCAACCCACGAGGACAGTTGAGTGCTTTCAAATAGACAAAATAGATGATCTTGTAGAAGAAGCCCTTCCCTATATTTTGGCAGAGTAACCCTCTGAAAACATACTTGGCCCATTTTGACTTTGATATAGACAAAACCATAGAAGCAGTCAACTTCCTGCTTAACAATCAGTCTTCCACAAATTTTCTTCCTTGGAGAACCCCGCATGAACCCGGTATGATTTGATAAGGATGCACTGCGTCTGGCTGAAGACGTTAAACTTAGCACTTGTTGGGAGGCAACCCAATTCTCGTAGGTTATTTTTGCATATTTTCTTGTCGCATTTTTTTATTTTCTTAACAGGATTCCTCATATTACTGATGCAACTACGGTAAAATGCTTCTATCCTCCATATGCATCATATTTTCGTCCAAAATAAAAAATATATAAAACAATAAAAATAATAATATAATATTCAAAAAAATAAAACATTGAGGACAATGTCTGATCTAGGTTGGGGGGTATAGGATTTAAATTTTTGAAGGAATTTTTTGCATTTTCACATTTTTAAGTGAATTTCAAAAAAAAAAGTGAATTTCAAAAAAAAAACCTAATTTCTATGCCTTAGTGCTGAAATGATAATCACACAAAGTATATAAAATCTAAAAAGCCCAATGATTAGTCAGAATAAGTCAATTTGAGTTCTTTTCATTAAAAATTCTTTTAGCGAGTTGTAAGACAATTTTTACTTTGAAATTTTACAACACGTGTGGCCTGCACTTCTAAGGGTTAGGTTTAACATGATGTTGTTAAGTCTGGTAGCAACCTTGAGTCCTGATGAATCATACCTATCTAATTCGCTATTAAAAAAAAGAAAAAAAAAAGAAGAAGTGAATTTAGTCAGGTACATCGAAAAGGGCTACCTATTGTCAAAGGTCAGCGGGCTTGTGATGATAAACCCGAGCATAGGTTCGTAGGGGAGTCTTGATGCCCAACACCTTATGCCATCTGGCGTGGGAGTGTTAACTGAATGCTCGCTACATGGAGGAATCATTACAAGAGTAAAAGTGCATAATTTATTTATAAATACAAAATCAAAAAAAAATCAAAATCAAAAAAAAAAGAAAAAGAAAAAGAATATAATATTGACCTTGAAAAAGACGATAGTGTGAAAGCCATCGTTGTAAAAATTCGAGTAAACTGGAATATTACAGATAAAGCCCATGAGGTATTAAAGTAAACATCCACAACTTTCGAAATCCTGCAAGATAGGATGATTTTAAATCAGTAATTAGGTCTTATCTGACCAATTCTTGGAACTACTAGCTTTAGCAGTATTTTGGGGGATCTAAAGTCTTAGGTTGTGTATGGTCCAGATATCACCAAGCACCCAAGTATAAATTAGCCTTACAACTCTCTAACGGAAACTTAATAACTTCAACTTAAGTTGCATCTTGACCGAGGATTTGGGCTGACTTAGTAATAAAACTTTGTGTGCTTTTGAAATTCTTGGCACTTATGCATTTGAAATTAGATTTTATAAAACAATAAAATAAACTGGGTAGAGACCGCAGTTTGTGGGTATCTGAGCCGGAAACCCTCACGAGACAAAACTCGTCCACTAGGGCCACCTAGGGGTTTAAAGCCTTATTGCATACGGTAAATGCAATCGCGATTCCTGCGAAAGTGAGTTAGTTTTTATTTTGCTCGAGGACTAGCAAAACGTAGGTTGGGGGGTGTGATAAGTGCTAAATAATTCATAAATTAATATCTTATTTATAGCACTTACCATTATTTTAATTCACATATTTTGTAAATTTAACTGAAAATTGTATTACCTTCATGATTGCATTTTAATAAATTATTAAAGGTAATTCAAGTTTTACTTATTTACTGATTGAGTCTAATGTATGCAGGTTGAGTCAAGTTCATTAGGGATTATTCCTGGACCTAAACCACATGCACCCCGCAAATCAAAACCCTCTGATTCAGTCACTTAACTCTTTTTCCACGTGATCCAATTTTAATCTCAAAAACAATAAAATCCCTTCAATTATTTGTTCCTCAAATCTCAAAGCATGCCATCATATTTGCACGAATCCTAAAGCTCTCCTTCACTCCTCACGTATCAAACCCCAATTCCTTCTCTTCGCATATTCTTCCCAACGGCTTATCTCCCCTTCAAGCCGTTCACAACTCCAATCTTCTTCCCGAAACAACTTCATCCGCAAACACATCTCCCAGATCTCATCCCATCATACTGTATCCTCATACCGTTCATCATCCTTATCCCTTATCCAACCGTTCCCAAGCTTCATCCCATTCGAATCAAACACTCCATCCAAGCTTCACGGAATAGAGCATCCTCTTCGCCTGTAGGATAAACTCCAAATCCAAACTTCTTCCGGATTGATCCAAACTCCATGCTCCCCACGACTAAGCTCCCATCCACGTCACTGTTTGACCCACCTCCTAGATTTCCCCAGCCGCATCTCAACTGGATGAGCTTCATCCTTGCGAGCTTCACGGCAACCACACGTATTCTTCCTCTGTTCCGGAATAACCACCAGCAAATCTACATCCCAGCTCGCGGTTCATCACTTTCTTCCAACGTCTTCCCAGATTTTCTCTTCCGAATCAAGTTAATCTCCCTTCTGTTTGTAATCGGTTGCCACCCACGATGGAATCTCCCCACCAACGTCAATCGGATGAACATCCTTGTCCTATCTCCCAACCAACTCCAACCTTCATCCCGTTCACAGATTGACTCCTTCATCCATGGAAAAGAACCAGCTTTATCCCTTCCGAAACACTCTGCATCCCAACGTTATCACCAACTTCTCATCCGAATCAGTTTAAATCCTTATCCAAGCAAACCTCAGGATCTCGTTCTTCCCAACAACTCGATCAATTCCCTTTCATCCCGAGATCCCAACTTCCTCCCAACCTCCGAATCCGAACTCCACCCCATCCCGTTTCTTCCACGTCCTCGTCACCCCCTGCAGCCGAAGATCAAACAACAGACTTCCGGATCAACTACCAGCTCACCTTCCTTTGCTTCGGAATCAAATCCCAACAGCATACCAACTCTCGGATCAGCTCCAAATCTCAGCGAAGTCAGCACCCATGACGCGTCCGAGTAATCCGCGATTCGACTCCATCCGCAAGAGAGCTTCGTGAGGCTATAAAAGGAGAAGACTCCTCTTCAATGGGGCATCTATCAATCTCTTGGAGGCAAGTCCCACGGGAAGAAGAAGAGGAAACAGGGGAGGGAGTGAGCCACGGGAACATGAGAGAATAAAAAAATAAGAGGAGAGAGAAGAGTTTTGTTATTTTGGGAATATTTCAAAAAAAGAAATCATGAAGGAAGAGATGGGAGCCTGCTGCTGTGCTGCTGCTGCCGTCTCCAACTCCATGCAGGGCTGATCTCTTCTCCAGGGCCGGATATAGCCCTAACAAAGGGCCAAGGGTTTTTATATTTTAATTTCTATTCTTGGAGTTGTATAAACCTTATTCTGCTTCTAATGAATATTTTATTTCATTTCATATTTAATTTCTGTGATTTTAAATATGAAGTTTATACAACTGCTCTTCATGATCATTGAAGTAAAAATAAGATAGTTCATGCTTAAGGAAGATGCGATGTGCTACCACCTTAGATTAGGGTAGACATTTCATGCTAAACTAAAGATGGATTATGCCTAAATTACTTCTGTGAAATTTTATTCGAATGCTTATTAGGCTTGTAGCCAATTTGCATGTTAATCCAAGAATAAATTAAAATATAAATAACCCTTGTTCCTGAAGAAAAAATATCCCGCAAAATCCGATAAAATCGGATGCCAGATCAGAAAATCAGTTTTAAAATTTTATCTATTTATTTATAACAGGTATAAATAAATAACATAACTATATTATGTTTACCATACCTCGATCCCGCAGCGGAAGATGGTCAAGGTACTCAGGAACAGAATCTGGTACAGGGCCAAGTGCTGGATCAGATACTGGATCAGATGCTAGATCTGGTACTGGATCGGGAACTGGATCTGGAACTGGATCTGGTGCCGGATCTGGTACTGATGGATCTGGTGCTATGCGAGGCCCGGATGTACGGACCCTCTACTTCACACGCACGCCAAGAAATGCAGGAAGGTAGGATGATGTCTGTATAGTGCAAAAACCCTTTTGCAAATAAACCCCTGGAAGAAAAGAATTTCAAAAATTCCTTCTTCCCTTTTTCTTTTTCTTTCTTTTCCTCTTTCTTCCCATTTCCTTTTCCTCTCTTTTCAAGCTACTCAAAAGATCATGAATCTCCCCTCTCCCCAGATAAAATCTCTAGCAAAGAATGAAGAAAAAGCTAGCCTATTTATAGGCAAAGACAAGGCTGAACCAGGAAAGAGAAAACGCCAAAAGGGAAGAGTGAACGCCAAACGTTTCATGATTTTATTAAATTTTTTGAACCGTTTGATTTCAATTAAATCAGTCCTATATTAAAGAGGTTTCAAAATCGAAGAGACACGTCTCTTCGGATCTTCAAATGGTAGCCGAAAGAGGGAAGATCAAGCGGCCTTCGATGTGTTCGGAAGAAGAAGAAGAATGCGGTCCACGGGAGAAAGTTTGCAGAAAATTGGTCCATGGACCGAGGAAGAAACCAGAACGTGTCATTCAAATAGAGGGGCAAACTAGTAAATGGGTTAATTCAAATGGGCTGAATCAAATGGGCTTGGGTCCATTATTGATTCTAAACCAAATTGAAAGATTTTGGATCCGAAAAAATTCCACATGAATCTGATTCATGTGAACTCCAATTAGTTCAATTTTTAGATCAATCCGAGTCACACTTGGACTAGAATAAATATAGAATAAATTCTAATAAAATCATCATTAAGCCCAATTACATTCATTTGAATCCAATTCAAAAACAAACTCAACAAATGAGTCCAAATCAATTTCAATTACATTAATTGAAACTTGATTAAGCCAGAATACAGACATAATTAAATACACATCCATGAAATTCAGTATGTACCTCATGTTCAGTGCTAGCTGAACATAGACAAAACCAAATTTCAAATGACCCACAATTTAATTCTCAATTAAATTGGATCAAGTCCTTCCTACTTAACTTGACTTATGTGCGTGACTCCGATAGGTTCGAACACTAAGCCGGTAGTACATGAACCACTCCATGCACTAATCGAGGTGACCATCTAGCAATGATACCCGATGTCCGGATAGGTCGAATATGCAAAGCAACATTCAAGAACCCATTCATATGGTTACCGCATAATTCATCCTTTTGACCAACGATGCTCAAGATGACCTAAAGTGAACTGTCACACTTTGGTCCGGTCATCCATATTGTATTTCAATTAATTAAATTCAAGTGACCAATCACTTGGTTTACCCTGGCCAAGGTTTTACTAAATTGAAACACAGCGAAACATCAACTCCTATAATCTGGAGCGGTCAATCCCTTCTTGACTCATACACAGACTTCGCGAGTACTTGACTGCACCCAGCAACTTTTCAATATCTGAATTAGAAATTCAGATCGTTCAGTGCCAAAGTACAGTGAGTTGCTTGCAAGTCACCGTGATAGTCTCAGGTCTAAGGGATACTTATGCCCATATGCTTTGTGAGCTAACTCCTGACAGTGGAGTGCTCAACAGGTGAGTCACTGTTCAGTGACGATGTACTCTACATCTCACCTATATGCCATACCAGTGTCTCCACACTCCTTGGTTAAGAGGACAACCAACTAAATGGCATACAGCGACCTATACTTGACATAGCTATTGTCCAATTAATAGCTTGTCAATCGGTCGCGAACCAATTTAAGGACTAAATGATAACACCTCCTTTATCCACTAAATTAGTCCTAAGGACTTCATCACAATACACAGGAGTTCCTATTTGAAGATGCAACACTTGTGATGAAAAGAATGCCAGAATAGATTTTATTATTCATTAAATAAAACATATACATTATTCTTACAATAAAAATTGGCTTTGGGACACAATTCCCAACGTTTCCGATGTTAGTGGTGAATTTCTTGCCCTAGGTTTCTCCCAAACTGATATCTTTTTAATTGCATTTTGCTTTATTAAAATTCCTTAGTTTAATTTTCTTCACCAACTCTTTCTTTTTAAATATTTTATTTTTTTAAAAGAAAAACAACTATACCCCAATCCCTGTGGATCGATACCCGTAATCACTATCCTACCAGATACGTGCTATTGCGTGGTCTTTAAAGTTGACTATCAGTGATCTGTGCACTGATCGGATCGATCACCGTCCTCGTGATGATCCATTGATCAGGAGCATTCAGAAATTAATTACTAATGATGCATGGCTCAAATTCTTAACTCTTAAGAATATACATCATCATCTTATTAATTCTTGGACGATTCATAGATACATAATCAATATGAATGAAAAAGATGCCTTTTTATTTATTCAATAATAATGTCAAATACAAATTATGTCCCAGAATTAATAATTTGTCAGCCAAAAATTGGCTTCTAGGGCATACATCTAACAATCTCCCACTTGCACTAAAGCCAATCAGTCATATA
The DNA here is from genome assembly GCF_051530095.1 of Phoenix dactylifera. Lineage (NCBI taxonomy): Eukaryota > Viridiplantae > Streptophyta > Magnoliopsida > Arecales > Arecaceae > Phoenix > Phoenix dactylifera. The sequence goes on from NC_143195.1 coordinate 15,255,211, forward strand.
TCTTAGTCCCATCTTCTCAAGGTGGGCTTCAGTCTTTTGCTGACTTAGCTGTTTAGTGAATGGGTCTGCCACATTGTCCGCGGAGTCTACTTTCTGCACTTCGACATACTTCTTCTCAACATAGTCGCGTATGAGGTGGAAGCGCCGCTCTATGTGCTTGGACTTCTGATGAGACCTTGGCTCCTTAGCAAGAGCTATGGTGCCATTATTATCGCAGTAGAGTGTTATGGCATCTGATGACATTACATCCAATTCCGCAATAAATTTCTTGAACCAGAAGCCTTCCTTAGCAGCTTCAGAGGCGGCGATGTATTCAGCTTCCATAGTAGAATCAGCAATGATCGGTTGTTTAGAACTCTTCCAATTCACCGTACCACCATTGCACAAGAACACATATCCAGATGTTGACTTCCTATCATCGACATCAGTCATGAAGTCTGAATCTGTGTACCCTTCTACCTTTAACTCTAATGATCCTCCAAAGACTAAAAATAAATCTTTAGTTCTTCTCAAGTACTTAAGAATATTCTTCACAGCTGTCCAGTGTTCTTCACCTGGATTCGACTGATATCTGCTTGTGACACTCACAGCAAGAGCTATATCAGGTCGTGTACATAGCATGGCATACATGAGGCTCCCTATTGCCGATGCATAAGGGATCTTGGTCATGCATTGAATCTCTTCAGATGTGTTGGGGCACATCTTCTTGGAGAGATGAATTCCATGTCTTAGGGGTAAGAGATCCCTTTTAGAGTTTTCCATGCTGAACCTTTTCAGCACTTCCTCTATGTACATCTTCTGTGATAGGCCAAGCATCCTTTTAGATCTATCTCTATAGACCTTAATTCCCAAAATATAGGATGCTTCCCCAAGGTCTTTCATGGAGAATTCTTTTGACAACCAGACCTTGACCGAGGTTAGCATGGGAATATCATTCCCTATCAGGAGGATGTCGTCCACGTACAGTACGAGAAATACGACAGCGCTCCCACTAACCTTTTTGTAAACACACGGTTCCTCTTCGTTTTTGATGAAATCAAACGTTTTGATTGCGTCATCGAAACGAGTGTTCCAACTCCGAGATGCTTGCTTTAGTCCATAAATGGACCTTTGCAGCTTGCAGACCTTGTGATCTCTATCACTGGAAGTGAAACCCAGAGGCTGTTCCATATAGATATCTTCTTCAAGATATCCATTTAGGAAAGCAGTTTTCACATCCATCTGCCAGATTTCATAATCATGAAATGCTGCAATGGCAAGCAATGTTCGGATGGATTTCAGCATGGCTACAGGTGAAAAGGTCTTCTGATAGTCAATGCCTTCGCGTTGACTATACCCTTTCGCCACCAGCCTTGCCTTAAAGGTCTCTACCTTTCCATCCGAACCTATTTTCCTTTTGTAAATCCATTTGCATCTAATAGGTACAATACCTTCTGGTGGATCTACTAAGGTCCAGACTTGGTTGGAACGCATGGAGTCTAACTCTAATTTCACGGCTTCCAACCATTTCTCGGAATCGATATCAGATATCGCCTCGTTGTAGGTTTTGGGATCCTGTATGTGATCCCTATCTCCCACTAGGAACATTTCCTCGGTATCCTCTTCTAGTATACCTAAGTATCTATCGGGAGGATGGGAGACCCTACTAGATCTGCGAGGTGGTTGAGGGACATCGTGTACTGGCTCTGTATTAATGGGTTCGATAGGATCCATGACTCGTTGCTTTTCAGAGACTTTCTCTTCAAGTTCAATTTTCCTCCCACTGCCTCTGTCAAGGATAAATTGATTTTTCAAGAAGATGGCATGACGGCTCACAAACACATTGTGATCCTCTAAGATGTAAAAATTGTATCCTAATGACTTTTTAGGATATTCTATAAAACGAGCACTTATGGTCCTAGCCTCTAGTTTGTCCGCATGTAGTCTTTTGACGTGGGCCGGACATCCCCAAATCTTGAGATGACCAAGACTTGGTTTCTTACCATGCCATATCTCATACGGTGTGATAGGAACGGATTTAGAGGGAACCCTATTCAGTAGATATACTGCGGTAAGTAAGGCATCTCCCCAAAGAAACATCGGTAGATCAGTGAAGCTCTTCATGGACCGGACCATATCCAATAGAGTCCGATTTCTCCTCTCTGACACCCCGTTGAGTTGAAGTGTACCCGGAGGAGTCCATTGTGAGACTATGCCATTGTCCTTGAGATAGTCCCGGAATTCTCCACTAAGGTATTCTCCTCCTCGATCTGATCGAAGAGCCTTAAGGGGTTTTTCAGTTTGTTTTTCTACTTCATTTCTGAACTCTTTGAACTTTTCGAAAGATTCAGATTTGTGTCTCATAAGATACACATACCCATACCGTGAATAATCATCGGTAAAGGTAATGAAGTATGAATAACGTCCCCTGGCTAGCACATCGAATGGGCCACATACATCTGTATGTACTAGGGTAAGTATTTTAGTGGTCCTCTCCCCATGTCCTACAAAGGGCAATCTGGCCATTTTTTCTTGAAGACAGGACTCGCAAACTGGATATGACTCGGAAGTCAATGAGCCAAGAGGCCCATCTTTATCTATTTTGTTCATTCTATCCTCTCCAATATGGCCAAGCTTGAGGTGCCACAAATACTTTTGGTTTATCTCATTCCTGGATCTTTTGGATCCTTTGGCACTCACTTCTTGCTCAGACACATTTATAGATATATCCATATGCAAATGATAGAGACTGTCAATCATAAAACCACGTGCGACTATTTTATTTCTGAAATAAATAAAACAGCAGTCTTTGTCAAATATAAAAACATGACCTTCCTGTGCTAGACATGAAACAGAAATCAAATTTCTGCTAGCAGCAGGTACATAATAGCAGTCTCTAAGTAATAAACTAAAATCAGACGGTAGTCGCAGATGGTAGGTGCCCACAGCCACAGCAGCAACTTTTGTCCCGTTGCCAACCCGAAGGGTTACTGCACCTTCCGCCAGCCTTCTACTTTCCTTTAGACCCTGCATGGTAGTGCACAGATGAGCACTAGAACCAGAATCTATAACCCAACTAGAAGTAGAAGAAACCGTTAGATTAGTTTCAATTATGAGCAAATCTATACCTTCTGAAGGTGTGTCACCTTTCTTGTTCTTCAGGCTCTCGAGGTATGAAGGACAGTTTCTCTTCCAGTGGCCGTCGACATTGCAGTGGAAACATTTTTCTTTGTCATTAGCCTTTTTCTTTTGAACTTCCTTCTTTGGCTTCTTGTCTTTCTTCTGCTTCTTAGCAGGCTTCTTTTTCTTCCAAGCAGACTTTCTCTTGGAACCAGAAGTCAACTCAGCAGCAAGGACATTGCCCCTTGAACCTTTCAAGGCTCCCTCAGCAGTTACCAACATATTTATCAGTTCAGTCTTAGTGCATTCAATCTTATTCATGTGGTAGTTCACTATAAACTGACCAAATGAATCAGAAAGTGACTGTAGGATCAAATTCACTTACAATTCCTTGTGCATGTTCATACCGAGCTTCTCAAGCTCCTCAAGGTCCTTGATCATAGTCAGACCGTGATCATGGACAGACTGCCCTTCGCGCATCTTTGTCTTGAAGAGCCTCTTGGACACTTCAAAACGAGCTGTGCGACTCTGCTCACCATACAACTCTTGCAGGTGTGTCAGTATGTCCCTAGCAGTCTTTATATTTTCATGCTGGCATTGGAGTTCATTTGACATGGATGCCATCATATAGCATTTAACTCTAATGTCATCATCCATCCACTTTTGATGCATCTGTCGCTGAACATCAGTAGGACGTGTTGGTAGTGTGGGGATATCTGAATCGAGTATGTAGCCTATTTTCTCACAGTCCAAAATAATTTTGAGGTTTCTAAGCCAGTCCTTGTAATTGGTTCCAGTCAGTCGGTTGGTCTCAAGAATACGGGTCAAAGGGTTTGAAGCTAACATTGTATCTGCAGAGAGTAAAGATTCTAGTTAGACTTTTGTACTTGATCATTAATTTGTTCTAAGGTCTTTTAGAATAAATGTTCCTCCCACTATTTTCTCGAATCCCTTACACTCCCCTGGTAAGTAAACGGAAATCCTACACGACTAGGGTTTCTAGTAGGTACTGCGGTCTCACCAATCTACATGGCACCTTACCTAACAGTTATTGGTGACACATAGATGGTACAACTCTTGTACAATGCTTCTCAAGCATGTTGTAGTGCAACTTGGTCTCTAAGCCATGAAGACCTCACCTAACAGTTATTGGTCCCATTTCTTAGTTAAGTCAGACCCACCGTATAACCGTAGAAATAAAGTTGTCATTGGGTCCTCACCTAACAGTTATTGGTGCCCAACCCCACCTTTACCCTACAACATCTCATGTCTATAGAGAGGTCCAGCCCCCCGATGCAACTTGACCCCTGTATCCAGCCGAGACAAATCAATATCAGAAAGACCTTAGCAGCTCTACTACGGTGGAAGACTTATTGACTTAATATTGGTTAATCAGGTCTTAGTGTTTGCAACTTGAGCTCTTCATAAGAGATAATCGAACAATTGGCCAGGTAAGCAGGTGGGAGGCTCCCCTTACTCAGAGAGTAAGGTCCTAATTAAGTAACCACCTTTCATGCTTTTCTAGACACCAATTAGATCAATTAATCTAATATGACTTGCTCATGTCGGTTCACTCTCGACTTGATTGAGGAGGTTTTAATTTAGGTCTCAATTGGGTTTGCTACATCACATGTAAACCTATCTACCCGACTCTCATTCACATCACATGCAAACGGCACATTGCAGGCAGTTATAATCGCAGCAATAATTAAAGCTAAACTTTAAATAGGTGATGATCATGGATTCTAGTTAGGTCGTATTACAAGCACATGCACGTCAATCGATCAACTGGTCTTCAACTCCTGAATTGGTTCCAAGCCTCCTTGATTCGATCCTTAATCAACTCTTGATCCAATCGCCATCAACCGCTTAGATCACCTGTTCATCTCATGCCTTGTCTTCAACTTGATCGTTGACGTACATCACATCACAGAAATACAACCAGATGTAAAATAAAAATAATAATAAATTACATCTTCCTTTAGGAGGCATGCAGGCCTCTCAAAACATCAAATAAGATGCATGCAAGCATCTGAAAAATTACATGACATTGCAGATCACATCGCAGGTCTTTACATTTAATACCAAAAGGGTTTGAATCCTATGATCATCACCACATGCAGCAATTATAATTTTCAGATCTGAAAACTAATTGATTATCTTATGACATAGGTTGCTGATCATGCTAATCATGATTTCAAACTTTGTAATCTCATTAACAATGCAATTAGAATCATCATCTTATCACATAAAAATCAGCATGCAAAAATCAGCACCCTAGAAAAATTTGCATGCAGAAAATTTTCAGCATGCATAATCTTTCAATTTTCAGATCTAATAAGCCCACTAATAATTAATTCTTACCTTAATCTACGAAGCCTAGGCTCTGATACCACTGTTAGAACCCGCCCATGCCGCTGATATTTCAAAACAAAATCAGATGGCAGCGGAAGAGGCATGTGCGGGATCGACGTTCATCGCATGAACGTTGTTTCATGAACCGTTCGTAGTTAGATAAGGATTAAAACTTTTAAACTAATTTGAAGATCAGATCTTCACCTTGTGCGGGTAGATGATCACCACAAATCTGAGTTCGTGGTTTTAGGAAGAGGGTTCGCTTGAAGCCGTTCAAGTGTCCGGCCTCTACGGGTATCCACACGAAGCAGAGATCCGATCAAAGCTCTCTAGTCTTCCCGGGGTGCTAGCTCCCTTGCAAAGACTTCTTTTGATGGCTGATCTCCTCTCTTTCTTTCAACTTATGAATGTGCTTGAGAGGAGGAAAAAGAAGAAGCAACCAAGGAAGAAGAACACAGCCCCTGCAGCCCTCTTTCTTTTCCCTGCGTTGGAAGGAAGAAGGGAGGAAGAGGATGCCGCCAACACCTTGGACTTGATCTTCCTTACTTGCGGCTGAACCAAGGGAAGAAGAGGGTGGCCACGGCTCCAAGGGAAGAGGAAAAGCACTCTCTAGGGCGCCGGCCCTAGCTCCCTTTTAATAAGTATGAAGGGCTCCTAACAATTAGGAGCCATTGAGTTATTTCCAAGAGGGGGCGCCGGCCCCCTCTCTTCATGTCGCCCTAACCAAGTGGAGAGGGGCTGATGCCCCTCTTACTTGGTTAACCTAATCCTCTTCAAAAGAGGATTAGGTGCCCCTCTCATGGTTTAGTCCTAATCTAATTAGGATTAACTAAATCATGAATCAATCGGGTTCAATCTATGCTAGTCCTAATCTAATTAGAACTTGAATGAACCATGACTCAATTGAACTCTTCAATCCTAACCCAATTAGGAGTCATGTTGATTCATTAGATTAATAATTAATTAGGACTTGAGGAATCCTAATCCAATTAGGATTTGTTTAATTTTAGGCCTAATCCAATTAGGACTCTATTTGAATCCGAAGTCCTAATCTGATTAGGACTCTAGGAATCCTACCCCAAGTAGGAATCCGATTTTAATTCAAAACTCCTAATCTCATTAGAATTATAGGAATCCTATTCCAAGTAGGAATCCCAGTCCTACTCCAACTAGGATTTTCAGTCCTAATCCAATTAGGACTCTAGGAATTCTACTCGAAGTAGGACTCTTGTTTCAAGTCCAATTAATTAATTCCCTTTGTTCCTTCTTTAACTGAATATCAATCGAATTGATTACTTGTGATTCCTAATCACGATTCAACCATCGGATCGATCAATACTTCTAGTGTGTGTGACCCCATAGGTTCTACTCTGACTGGTAGTGAGATATATTATGATCTCTATCACAATATCATTAAAAACTCCTTTCAATGGATTGGAACGATTCCAACTCTACTCTCTAGGGTTTATTGATCATCAAGATAATCCCTGTGAGTCCCACCATCCACCAGTAACACCTAGCAGCATGTAGTGGCTACCCAGTAGAATAGAATGATGAATCTCTAGGTGCAGTTATCGTGTGATACAGTCCTACTATCGTGGATCCCTACAGGACGGAGGTTATGGATAACTCGTCAAACCCCTTCGTCTGTCATATGTCAAGATTTATTCGACTCGAGTTCGATAGTGAAAAACTCTTTCTCCACTTTATATTACTGCCCTTGCCAAGGTCTTAGAACTCAGTCTAACAAATCACATAGGATCACTCCTCTTCTATCAAGGTCGATAGATTCCATGTAAGTGCATACCCTACTCCTACAGTGAACTTACTGCAGCCAATCTACACTACAAGGACCCATATGACTAGAGACCATGTATACGTGTAGTCAAACTTCAATAACCTCACTGTGAGTAGCTGAAGCACCGCAGGTCAAAGGACCAGTCATACTACTGCAACATCAAGCAAGTCACTGACGAGTGGATAGACATCCAAGTGACTTCTTGTCTTGGTCACGCTCAGTACCCTTGTTCTCTAACAAGCACCTGCACTATCACTTCAGTGTCCCTACACTGTGGACTCAAGTCTCATCCATCCAGAAGGAAAGTGATCTGTGCACTGATCGGATCGATCACCGTCCTCGTGATGATCCATTGATCAGGAGCATTCAGAAATTAATTACTAATGATGCATGGCTCAAATTCTTAACTCTTAAGAATATGCATCATCATCTTATTAATTCTTGGACGATTCATAGACACATAATCAATATGAATGAAAAAGATGCCTTTTATTTATTCAATAATAAAGTCAAATACAAATTATGTCCCAGAATTAATAATGTGTCAGCCAAAAATTGGCTTCTAGGGCATACATCTAACATGGAGGATTTGGAAGGGATGCCATGGCTACAGAAGAAACGGGCGCGTGAGGGGATTCGCTGATTTGGGAGGCTGTGAACTTCCTTCTTTGGGCCAAGAGGGGGACGCGAACGGCTTGAATCCGAAAGAGGGGAGGATGCTGGAACTTGCCAGGAATGCTCAAATGGAGAAGGAACGGGGACCACGAACGGCTGGGATGCGGCTTCGGCTTGATTTGGGAAGGAGCTGAGGGACTCCTTGAAACGGACGTGTGGAGTGATTGATTAAAACCCTATTTGATTTTGATGAGCTCAAAGCATTTGAGTATATCTTTTGTTTACTAATGAATTCAATTGAGTGTTTCAGTGGAAATCTTGTCTAAGTGTTTCTAGACTTGGTTCAAGATATTTTGGATAAGTTAAGAAGTCAGTTTGAACCAAAGTTTGAGACTCGAGTCGACTCCGGGATATTACGAGTCGACTCCAAGCGTATCAGAATCACTGGCACGGGCTCGAGTCGACTCCGGATCATTACGAGTCGACTCCGACTGAGAACTGACAGACGAACAGAAAGACTCAACTCAAAACCTGTCAGCGAGTCGACTCCAGATCGCGCGAGTCGACTCCGACCCCAACGGACATATTGTCAGGATGTGCAGAGTGTGCAGAACGGGCAGAAAAAAGTGTCTAACGTCTAGTTTCCGTGGGGGATGGCTTAAATAGCCACAGAGGACTGTAGCAAGGTAGAGAAGCACTATTCCACTCAAAGAAATCAAGCATCCTATCTCGGCCAACTGGTTTTCAACAGAAAAGAAGGAAGAGCGCCATTAACTCCATCCAGCTACCTCTTCCCAGCATTTAAAGAAGTCTCCTCCTGCCTTCAAGTCGACCAGACATTCAAGAGGAGACTCACAGTTCAAGAAGCCCTACTCTACTCCAACTCAAACGTGTTTGAGGGCTCTTAACTTCTCTCTAGTTTATATTGCTGTATATCTGCTTTTTAGAAGCTCTGTTTTTCTATTTGTCTTTGTTCTTTCCATCTTGTCTTTGCTTGATTCAATCAGGGATTGAATCAAGAGTGTAGAGGTTGGTTGGTGAGCCGAGGGTAAAACCAACGTGTAAGGGTTCGATTGTGATCCCGGAAAAACAATCGGGGTGGTTCTAGTCGGTGAGCCTGGGAAAACCGACCAAGTTCGTTGTGAGCTCGTAAAACAACAAGTTGGGTTGTGAGCTTGTAAAACAACCGGCTGTAATCCAAGGGGTTATAGTGAATTCCCAAGTGAGACTTGGAGAGTGGACGTAGGAGCAAGGGATAGCTCCGAACCACTATAAACATTGTGTTTGTGATTGCTTGTGTCTCTCTCTCTCACTCTCATTTCACTCACAGCACATAGCAACTAATTAATCATCTTGCAAAAGTATTAATTAGTCATCCACAAACGTTTTAATTGCAAAATTATTTTAAAACCCAATTCACCCCCCCTCTTGGGTTGTCTTTCTGGGCAACAAGTGGTATCAGAGCCTAAACTCTTCTACCCTAAGAGTAAAAGATCAAAATGACAACCCCATTTGAATCTTCCCACATTGAGGGTCAGTCCACCCAAAGACCCCCATTCTTTAATGGATCCGACTACTCATATTGGAAGGCTAGGATGAGAATATTTATCCAAGCCCAAGACTATGAGATGTGGACCATTGTAGTAAATGGACCATACATCCCATCCATCTATGTAGAGGGTGTCACTGTACCCAAACTCGAAAAGGATTGGGATGACCATGACATGAGAAAGGCACAACTCAATTCCAAAGCAATGAATGTGCTTTACTGTGCATTAGATAGGAATGAATTCAATAGAGTCTCTACTTGCAATTCTGCAAAAGAGATTTGGGATAGACTTGAAGTGACCCATGAGGGCACGAATCAAGTCAAAGAATCCAAAATAAACATATTGGTTCATAAGTATGAACTATTTAAGATGGATTCTAATGAAACAATCACTTGCATGTTCACTAGATTTACTAACATTGTCAATGGCCTAAAAAGCCTTGGCAAAAACTATACTAACAGTGATCTTGTCAGGAAGATTCTTCGCTGTCTACCAAGGTCATGGGAAGCCAAGGTGACGGCAATCCAAGAAGCCAAGGACTTGAACAAGCTACCACTTGAGGAGCTTCTTGGATCCCTAATGACGCACGAGCTAACAATGAAGCAACACAGCGAAGAAGAGTCCTCCCATAAGAAAAAGGTAATAGCTCTCAAATCTACATCATCTAACAAAGACTTGTCTTGCAGTAGCAGCAGTGAAGAAGAAGATCACGAGGGAGAGGATGATGAGGCTCTTCTCGTACGTAAGTTCAGAAGATTCATCAACCAAAAGAAGTCCTTTCATCAAAGGAGAGGCCCCTCAAATTTCTATCGAAAGGATAAAGGTAAGGAAAGGGAAAATGAGGGAATTGGATGTTATGAGTGCAAGAAGCCGGGACACATCAGAGCTGAGTGTCCTTTACTGAAGAAGGGGAGCAAGTACAAGAAGAAGAAAGCCCTTGTCACCACCCTATCGGACTCCGACACATCATCATCATCATCGGATGAGGAACAAGGAGAAAAGGCCAATTTCTGCTTCATGGCCAATGAAAATGAGGTAACATCCGCATCATATTTAGATTTTACTTTCTATGAATTATATGATGCTTTCAATGAATTAATGGATGAATACAAAACAATAAACGTTAAAAACAAAGAACTAAAAGTAACTAACCAAACTCATCTCCGTAAGTATGATTCATTAGTTAAGGATAAAGATGTTCTTATCAAAGAAAATGCAGAACTTAAAACAAGTAACCAAATCTTGATACAAAAGAATAATACCTTAACTAAAGAAAATGAAAGGCTGAACAAAGAAACATTAGAACCCAAAAACAATAAACATATAAATGAGAGTCTCACAAAAGAACTAAATGATCTAAAAGCAGAAAAACAAACACTAACTAAAGAACTTGAAAAATACAAAACCTTGGTTGAAAAATTTACATATAGTTCTGAAAAATTGAATATAATACTTAATAGTCAACGAGCGGTATTCAATAGAGCGGGTTTAGGGTATAAACCTAAACATAAGCAAAAACTTCTTAGTAACTTCTTTGTTAAAGCAGGGGAAAGTAAAACTAAGAAAATAACCTGCTTTTGTTGTGGAATTTTAGGACATAAAGCAAATGTGTGTAAGTATAGGAAAGGGAAAACTAAAAGAAAAATTAAGAGGGTTTGGGTTCCAAAAGGAACCAACATTACTAACCATAAAGGACCCAAGAAAACTTGGGTACCTAAGATTATATGATTTGCTTGTGTAGGAGTGTCTTGCAGCCAAGGTCGACAAAAATTGTTGGTACTTGGATAGTGGCTGCTCAAGACACATGACGGGTGACAAGGATCAATTCTTCACCCTTGAAGCTAAGAAGGGAGGTGTTGTGACTTTTGGAGACAATAACTAAGGTCACATCATTGGTATAGGTAAAGTACAAATTATCCCTTCAACTTTTATTGATAATGTTCGATATGTTGATGGTCTTAAGCATAATTTATTAAGCATTAATCAATTATGTGATAGAGGTTATAATGTTATGTTTAAACCATCACTATGCATCATAACAAACCCAAATGACAATAGTTTAGTTTTTAAAGGAATAAGACGTGGAAATGTGTATGTTGTAGACCTTGAGGATCTTGCCAAACACAACCCATGTTTAGTTGTTAATGAAACTAAGGATAATGATGCTAGTTGGTTATGGCACCGTAAGTTAGGTCATGCAAGCATGGACACCATATCTAAACTAGTTAAAAGAGATTCTGTGATAGGTTTGCCAAAATTAAAGTTTGAAAAGAATAAAATATGTGAAGCATGTCAATTTGGCAAACAATCAAGGAACTCCTTTAAATCTATAAATTGTGTCTCTACCTCTAGACCTCTAGAACTACAACACATGGACCTATTCGAACCAACTAGAACCACAAGTCTAGGTGGAAATAAATATGGTCTAGTTATCATAGATGATTATTCTAGATATACTTGGGTCATGTTCTTAGGCCATAAGGATCAAGCATTTTCAATTTTCAAGAAATTTCATAAAGAAGTAACAAATGCTAGAGATACTTCTGTAATAGCTATTAGAAGTGACCATGGTACCGAATTTGAAAATCATTTATTTGATGAGTTTTGTAGTAAAAAGGGAATAACACACAATTTTTCTGCACCTAGGACACCACAACAAAATGGAGTTGTGGAGAGGAAAAATAGAACTCTAGAGGAAATGGCTAGAACTATGCTGTGTGAAAGTAACCTCCCTAAGTACTTTTGGGGAGAAGCTGTCAATGTTGGAATTTGTATCCTAAATGTCAATCGTCAGCATATTGATGATTGAATTTTGTAAATGAATTGACAAATTAATAAAGTGTTATTTGGCATTATTCATCATTTCATCTTCAAATGAACTCTTATATGATGAAGTCCTTAGGACTTATGTTATGATAAAGGAGGATTTATCTTTGAGTCCTTAAACTTGTTTACGACGAAATGATATGTTGTTACTAGGACGACAACATTATCGAGATTAGGTCGTTGTGTGACATATACGTTGGTTGTCCTCTTAACCAAGGAGTATGGAGACACTGGTATGCCACACAAGTGAAGTGTAGAAGTACATTTCACTAAACATGACCAATTCCGGAACGCTCTACTGTCGAGAGATGTTCCGAGTGGATATGGGTATAAGTTTGGCCCTCTGACCTGAGACCGCAACCTGTGACTAGCAAGCAACTCACTGTACTTTGGTACCGGACTACCTGAATTTCTAATTCAGTGACGGAAGGTCACTGGGTGCAGTCAAGTACTTGCGTAGTCAGTTGTGAGTCAAGATGGAATTGACCCCTCCTGAAAACAGGAGATAATGTCTTGTGATTAATTTAGCAAAACCTTGGCCAGGGTAATCCCAGTGAGGAGCCACGGGATATCTAAAGTTAATCACATAATGGATGTACTAATTATAGGGTTGACAGTGAGCTCTAAGTCATCCTGGCATTAGGAGTCAAAGGGATTGAATTATACAGTAACCATAGTTCAGGGTTCCAGAATATTTGCTTCGCATATATTCGACCTATCCGGACGTCGGGTACCATTGCTAGATGGTCACATCGATTAGTGTAGAAAATTGTTCCTATACTACCGGCTTAGGTTCGAACCTATGAGGTCACACGCATAGAAGATTCCTGATTGATCAAGAAAGCTGATGAATGATTAAGAATCATTCAGGGATACTTTGGTCAATTTGATTGGCAAATTATCTTATAAAATAATTAAAGTAATTATTGAAGGATTAATTAGTAATTAAATTACTAATAAACTCAATTTGATTGAGTAATTGTGCTAAGGATGAGCCAAATTGAATTAGATTCAAGTTTGGGCTCAATCAGGGTTTTGACCTGATTGGATTAGGTCAGAACCAAAAAGGACTTAAGCTGATCAAATTAATTTTAAATTAATTTGTTCTTAATTGGGGATTGACCTAATTGAATTAGGTCCAACACAAAGTAATAATTCAATTTGATTGAGTTTGCATGAGCCAAAATTGAATTGGATTCAATTTGAGCTTAATCAGGGTCTAACCTGATTAGATTGGGTTCAACCAAATTGCTTTGTTTTAATTCGGGTTTGACCAAATTTGATTAGGTGCAACCCAAGGGGATTAGGCTCAGATGATGTGGCAATTATTGGTGACATGGAATTGGATTTCATGAATTTTAAATAAACCAAAATTATTGCATGGCACATGGACCCATTGCTTGACACATGGCGACATTGTTTGTTATTTGAATTTAAATTCAAACATTAAGCAATGTGTTAAATGATTTTAATCACTCAAACCATCAGCCAAGGTGGCGTCTGAGTTTTTGAATGGATTAAATTCGAATTTCAAGAGGTGATTTCAAAATTATGAAGTGTTTTACCTTGCCGCATGGATTTCAAATTCCTTCCCTCTTGCACATGTGTTTAAAATTTGAATTTAAATCAGATTTGGTTGAGATCTGATTTGGGTTGTTCCTATTCCTTTGCATGTGCCAACTAAAAGAGGTTTTCTAAAAATAATTTCAAATTTTGAATGAAAATTCGGAGGCCATTAAAAGGGGTCAAACATGGGCACCAAAAACATATCCTTTGCAGCCTTCTTCCTCACCCGCCTCCTCCTCCTCTTCTTCTCCATTTTAGATAGGGTTTTCAGGGTGAATATCTAGAAGATTCAAGATCAGATCTGAGTCCTCTACTTCCCTTACAAACCTCATCTCTATCTGCTTCAAGACGATTGATCAAGAGTTGATTGAATCCCGGCGGGCAGATTTCAGCTTTCAAGTGTTCTGCAGCTGCTAGCACTGTTGCGGAAGAAGATCCTTCAGGACTTCGCGTGTACTTCTCGTAGAGGCCATTCGTGTGCGTGGCTGCGAAGTCAAGAATTAGATTCACAACTTTTATCCATCATAAAAGGTATTAATCTAGCATTAATCATTTATTATGGTGTCAAGGTCTAGGTTCAATTCCCCGAGGTTTTACCCTCTTTTGGGGCTCCTCACAGAGATATCTCCAGAATCCATTCGATGGATATTCGGAGATTAATTAGAATAGAGTTCTTAAGTTTCAGATCTGATAGTTAATCATGCATAAAAGTTTTAGCATAATTGTTTAAACGATTCCGGCATAATCCTATATGTTCTTAAGGTGCTGATTTCTAGATTTGATCTTGTAAGCATGCATGAATTAAATTGTTTGATTCGGTTTTTCCGCTGCGTTTTAAAACTTAAAAAGAACTACGTATGGCTTGATCCCCCTTATGAAGGGGTACGTAGGCAACCCGATCAGGTTCAGCCATGGTTTTCAAAAAAAAAAAAAAATTCAGCATGCTAAACACCGAAGAACCTAGGATTCACTTTCAGTGGTATCAGAGCCAGGTTTATGTTTAAACTTTTATGTTTTAATTCTTGCAATTAAATATGAAATCATTAACATGTTTAGATTAGATCTAAAGTGCTTTTTATGATTGATTTAATTGCTGATTATGCATGATTAAGTAGATCTGAAATTTTGGATGCATATGATGCATGTTTGTGTTAGGATTAGTAACATGAATAAATCTGAAATCATAATATTGTTTAGATTAGATCTAAATAAAGTTTATGATTCATATGATCTCTGATTTTAATGAACAAATCAGATCTAAAAATAAAAGTGAAAAAATAATACATAAGATGTATGTTGTTTGTATTAATTCATGTTGTTATGTATATGTGATGCATGAACATAAAACATAATGACTTAAACATGAATTAAATCTGATTACATGTGATTAATTACAAAAACTCAGATCTGAAAATGTGTTTTAAGAACTGAAAGATTGTAATTAATATGTAATTAAAAAGAAATATGCAATGATCAAAACTTTCATAAGTCTAAACTTAATTGAGAATTAAGTGTTATGAAATAGAATTGTAACTCAATTAATTGATATTGCATAATTCTTTGGGCATATGGGTTAGCTTGAATCAAGTTCTTAGGATTGGATTAGACCTAAGGTTAGAATCAAATATGGTCTAATTAGAGTTAATTGATCAAATCTAATTAAGTAGTAACTAGATTAGGTCAAGGAAACTCTAGGTTAAATACAATAGTTGTAGATTGATCAATTCCATGTCTTTGATTAGACCAAGATGGAACTTGATTTAGGCTCAGAGGTGTAGCCCGAGTCATTTGAGTAATCAAATCGAAATTGATTAACCAGTCGGTGTCTAAGGTAAGTTTGGCAGTTTTGACCGGTGGTTTTTAATTGGGAGCTACTCGCACTGATTCGTCTTTGTCGAGTTAATGGCATATCCCTTCCACCGATCTCACTTACCTGGCCGACATGGTCAATCACATTTTGATTGGATCACTTAATGATTCGAGTTAGCCCATGCCTTAAGGAAAATCAGTATGACTGATTTAGGTGTCTCCTTAACCGGTTTGAGTCTAATCTGATTTGGTGAAGTCAGTGGGAGAAATTAGACTAACCAGATCTTCTCATCTATCCTAATTATGAAATCCTCTAAAATTACTAGGTCCTTAAAATGAAATGGTTATGGAGATAACTAGGTCATAGCCTCCCATTAAGTTGGGTGATAATGGGTCCAATGTTTTGATAATTATTGGAGGCGCCACACGCCTGGTACTTATCAAGCATTGGAATTGTCATTCAATATATGATGAGTTAAGTGTACCTTCAATAGGCGGTCAGGTGAGCCGAGCCACACTCGGGCTTGGTCGTCTATTAGTTGATTAGACTTAACCCTATCATTTAATGGTTGGACCTGACTAGGGTATTCGGTGGAGGCGCCACACGCCTGCCGGAAAACCTAGGGCAAAATCATCACTAGAAGTTGCTTGGTGAAGCAATTGGTTAAGAACCTACCAATAGGTGCATATGGGTTGGCCGAGCCACACTCGGGCCTATATGGGATCTATTGGGTTCTAGTGCCCACTAAAGAATTAGGAGTAATTTTTCGAATTAGAGGTAGAGGCTACCAATTTGTATAAAATAGTGGAAATATCTTTAGACTAAAGTCCAAGTCTACTGTGTTTAGTCAATTCATATACTAATAGCCAAATTTTTTTTTTATGCAGAAATGGCCACTAATTTATCACTTCGCTCATTGTTGGACAATGACAAGTTGACTGGTCCAAATTTCAATAATTGGCATAGGAAACTAAAAATAGTGCTAGAGCATGAGAGGATCCTTTATGTGATAACGGATCAAGCACCTGAGCAGCCCGCTGCTAATGCATCAAGATCGGCCAGAGACACTTATCAGAAGTGGCTCAGTGACCGGATCACTGTTTGATGCATCATGTTGGCAGCAATGAGTGATGAGTTTAGTAGGCGTTTTGAGAATACGCAGCCGGAAGATATCATTCAAGTGTTGAATGAATCATTCGGCGTTCCTGACGACGTTGAGAGGCACAAAACTAGTTGTGCCATCTTCAGCGCCCGAATGAAAGATGGGACCTCGGTAACTGATCATGTACTGTACATGATTGAGTTGATCGAGCGTCTAAGCTCTCTTGGCTTTCCCCTTCATGATCAATTGGGGAAGGATGCCATACTAAACTCATTGCCTGGATCATACCGTCCTTTTCTCACTCATTTTCGTATGACGAAACCTGTAGTGAATTATCACCAATTATTGGGGTTACTACAGACGTTTGAGAATGATCACCAACTTCTTAAGAAGACGGTGAATTTAGTGGAAGGTTCATCCAAGGGTCGCTCCTTTAAGAAAGGAAAAAAGAAAAATAAAATCCAAAAGAAACAGGTGCACCATGCTCAGCCTAGTCAGAAAAAGAATAAAAAGGCTGATCAGAGCAAGGCGGAGTGCTTCTTCTGCAAGAAGCAAGGACATTGGAAGAGGAACTGTCCTCTTTACATTGCATCCCTCGATCCGAACCGGCCTAAGAAAAGTGGGCAATCAGTTGCCAATCAAGGTACTTATATGATAACACCTTGCAATTTTTCTATTTGTGATAATTCGACCTGGGTATTGGATACCGGTAGTCCTTTTAATATTTGCAATTCGTTGCAGGGGCTACAAGTCAGTAAGAGGTTTGAAGAAGGAGAAAGGTTCCTGAATGTTGGAGATGAAAGACCAATTCCAGTTCTAGCTTTAGGAATTCTTAAACTTGAATTCAGCTCTCATGTAAATGTCCTTAGTGATTGTCACTATTGTCCAAGTTTTCTATTGAATATCATTTCTGTAGGCCTTTTGGCCAAAAATGGTTATGAAATATCAATAAAAAAGGATTATTGCAATGTCATTTGGAATGGTGTTGTTGTAATGAATGGAATTCTGAGTAATGGCATTTACATTTTGTCACAGCCTGTTCATGTAATGTATAAATCCAATAAGCGCCCTAGAATAGATAATGTCACGGATGTCTACCTTTGGCATCATAGGCTAGGTCATATTAACAAGAATAGGATGAACAGGTTAAGTAAAGAGGGAATCCTTGATGTTAATGATTGTGAATCATTGACAACCTGTGAATCATGTCTTCTTGGTAAAATGACCAAATCACCTTTTACCGAAAAAGGTGAACGAGCCAGTGATTTATTGACCCTTGTACATTCTGATGTATGTGGGCCAATGAGCACAGATGCTAGAGGTGGGTATTCATATTTCATTACGTTTACAGACGACCTTTCTAGGTATGGTTATGTCTATTTAATGAGACATAAATCTGAATCATTTGAAATGTTCAAATTATATCGTAATGAAGTAGAAAAACAAACTGAAAAGAGTATTAAAACTCTTCGATCAGATCGAGGAGGTGAATACCTCTCCAGTGAATTTTTGACTTATCTAGGAGAAAATGGGATTCTCTCCCAATGGACTCCTTCTGGTACACCACAATATAATGGTGTGTCAGAAAGGAGAAATCGAACTCTGTTAGACATGGTTCGATCCATGATGGGGTTTGCTAATCTGCCCATATCTTTTTGGGGATATGCTCTTGAGTCAGCCTGCTATATTCTAAATAAGGTTCCAAGTAAGTCTGTAAATAAAACACCACATGAGATGTGGACTGGACGTAAGCCGATGCTCTCTCACCTTAGGATTTGGGGGTGTCCGGCGTACGTCAAACGTTTGAAGACAGACAAACTTGAACCCAAGTCTGACAAATGTTTCTTTGTTGGTTACCCTAAAGAAACTAAAGGATATTACTTCTACTTTGCTGAAGAACAAAAGTTGTTCGTAAGTAATAGAGCAATTTTCTTAGAAAAGGAATTCCTTGATGAAGGAACAAATAGCTCTAATGTTGAGCTTAGAGAAGTTCAACATGTAGAAGATCCGACACCATCTACTGAACCAGTTGAGTCGGATTTGATTAGATCAGATCCAGAACCCATATTAGATGCACCATTAAGGCGATCGGGTAGAGTACCACGTCAGCCGGACAGATACTACGGTTTCTTGGTCCGGGATGGGGATCCTATCGAACTTGATGAAAACGATGAGGATCCGATCACATATATGGATGCAATGCAGAGGTATGACTCTGATAAATGGCTTGGAGCCATGCAATCCAAAATGGAATCCATGAAGGTCAATGATGTTTGGACATTAGTTGACCCACCCGAAGGAATTAAATCCATAGGGTGTAAATGGATATTCAAAAGGAAACGGGGCGCAGACGGAAAGGTAGAGACCTATAAAGCCCGTTTGGTTGCCAAGGGTTATCGTCAACATTATGGTATTGACTATGACGAGACGTTTTCTCCTGTGGCAATGCTCAAGTCCATTCGGATTGTGCTTGCGATAGCAGCACATTTAGACTATGAAATCTGGCAAATAGATGTAAAGACCGCATTTCTAAATGGAGATTTAGAAGAGGAAGTGTATATGATACAACCTGAAGGTTTTACATCTGCAGATGAGTCTAAAGTGTGCAAGCTTCAAAAATCCATTTATGGATTAAAGCAAGCTTCACGGAGTTAGAATATACGTTTTGATAAGGTAATTGTTGCCCAGTAGATACAACCCAAGAGGGGGGGTGAATTGGGTCTTTTAAAACTTTTATGCTACTTCTAAAACTTTTTGATTAACTATGCTAAGTTGTATAGATGCACAGTGAAAGTTAAACTTAGCAAGGGTATGATGTATAAACTTCGACTTGATTAAATATGCTTGCAACTAAAGGATGTGCAGATAAGAATTAAGCAAGCAATTTATCTAAGTAAGTAAGTGTGTTAGTTAGACTATAACAAGAGGCATTACAAACACAAAAGACATATAGTGGTTCGGTGCACCCCAGCACCTACATCCACTCCCCAAGACCTCTTGGGAATTTCACTATAATCCTACCGATTACAGCCGGTTGTTTTACAAGCTCACAACCCAACTTGTTGTTTTACGAGCGCACAACGAACTCGGTCGGTTTTCCCAGGCTCACCGACTAGAACCACTCCGATTGTTTTCCCGGGATCACAATCGAACCCTACTCGTTGGTTTTACCCTCGGCTCACCAACAAACCTAACACAGTTGGTTTTCCCTTTGGCTCACCAACAAACCTTACACAGTTGGTTTTCCCTTTGGCTCACCAACAAACCTTACACAGTTGGTTTTCCCTTTAGCTCACCAACAAACCTTACACAGTTGGTTTTCCCTTTGGCTCACCAACAAACCTTAACCCCTTGATTCAATCCCTTGATTGAATCAAGTTACAAGATATTAAAACAAAGTATAAAACAAAACAAAGCTTCTTAAGCAAGCAAATATAACAATATAAACAAATAGAGTAAAGAGAAGCCCTCAAACGAGTTTTGAAGATGGAGGAGCTCGGCTTCTTCTTTACTTGACCCTCTTCTGATTTGGCACGAGGTAGAGGATCACTGAGGCAGCACACGGATGGAGACGAAGCTTTGGGATTCTCTTGGATGCTCTTCTTCTCTCTATTTCGCTTTGGATGGCCCTTTTGTGCTTATGGGAGATTTCCTTTATAATCTCTTTGAGATCTCTTTCCTAGATGATCTCTCCCACTTCCATTAGTTCTCCCCTAGCTCTCTTCTTGTTTTTATAGCTTTAGATGGCGTGGAAACAAGAATATAGCCGTTAGAGACAAAAATAGAGCCGTTGGACACAGTCTGCACTTCCTGACAATATTACCGTTGGGATCGGAGTCGACTCGCGCGATCAGGAGTCGACTCGCCTGTTGCAGGAGTCGGCTCGTGCTTTACTGGAGACGACTCGGCCACTGTTCCAAATTTGAATTAAAGTGCATGCCTTGACTGGGAGTCGACTCGTCTTAACCTGGAGTCGACTCGCCAACTTCTGGAGCTGACTTGGCAATTTCGGAGTCGGCTCATCCACTGAAGTCCGTGGATCCAATTTTGAATTTTGTCCACCCGAGTCGACTCGACTGTCCTTGGAGTCGACTCGAATCTCAGAGCCCGAACTCCCGATTCTCTGTCTTTTGGCTCATCCAGTCTTGGAGTCGACTCGAATTTCCTCGGAGTCGACTCGACTCTCAGTTTCTGAAAGTTGGTCTTCTGCCTTTTGACGTGAAGCTATCTTGGAGTCGACTCGAGCTGTCTGGGAGTCGACTCGAATCTCAGAGGCAGTAACTTGGTTTTCTGTCTGTTGATGGTCGCGGAGTCTCGGAGTCGACTCGTGTAATGTGGGAGTCGACTCGAATCTCAGAGTCCCAAAAATGCTCTCTGACTTTTTCCTTGTGTTCCGCTGAGAGTCGACTCTTGCTTTCTTTGGAGTCGACCTACCAACCATCGGAGTCGACTCGCGTTCCACTGGAGTCGACTCGAATCTCAGACCCGAAAACTGTTCTCTGACTTTTCTGCCTGTGACTCCTAGGAGTCGACTCAAACTTCTCCGGAGTCGACTCGGTAAACATTGGAGTCGACTCGAAATCCTCAGGAGTCGACTCGAAGACTATTCTTTTGAATTTTTCCTTTGATTTTACTCCTCCAAATTGAATCCTTTGAACTTTAAGCTTGGGCCAATAAATTGTAGCTTTCTTCCAACTTGAGAGCTTTGGAGGCCTTCTTCCAACTTGCTATGTTCCTTGCAAAATAAATATCTTTCTCCTTGCAACATAAACATTAGTATTTATACTTCAAGGTTTTGTGATCATCAAAATCAATCTTTGGGTCATCAATCTCCCCCTTTTTGATGATGACAAAACTTGGAGTATATGCAATATAAAAGATATTGTTTTCTAGAAGTAATACATAGCTAAGTTGCATGAAGTAGAAGACATGTATATTTAAAACATACTTCATGATAATGCTTTTAGATTTAATCAGCTTAACATAATCAACATATTTCAATTTCAGCTTTGTAATACAATTCAAAAACACAACGCATTATGAGCATATACTTAAAGATTTCTCCCTCTTTTTGACAACATCAAAAAGATAGTGAAACATTAAGCACAAAGATCAGAATGCTCATATATTTCTTTTCCTTATTGTACTCTGATTTGCAAGTCAAATTATTGCAAGGATATGAATCATATAACTCAAGGCAATAATATTAGAATCAGATTAATGAGCATAGATCAGAGCCAATTAAGATAATTTCAGAGCAGAACACATCGAATGTGATACCACAGATAGTTTTCTAAGCAAGTGTAGGTGGAATCTTTCTTAAGTTAATTCAAGAAGTACCACACGAATGAAAATCTAACCTCTCTTCAATAATAAGTATGAAAGCTTGTTCATTTAGGACCTTTTGCCCAATCTATTAAGTATTTTATCAACCATGAGAGCAATTTAATTAATTTTCTTAATGACTTCAAAGTTCTTTTATGATAATAGGAGCATTGGGGCACAAATATCAAAATATACATTCATGCAATTTTTGATACATCTTATAGCTCTTTTAAAGACTTTCTTTTATTTCTTTAGAAAATAAGCACAATTTGATACATAAAATAATGAATTTGCACAAAATTGAAGTTCCAAAAAGCAAGCCAATTAGAGCTCATTAGTGAAGTTTAAAAAATAGATTTTCTAAGAGATACTCAAGAAAATTTAACACATTATTCTCCCCCTTTTTCATTAAATTAGAGGCTCTTAAGATTTGCAATTTGGTTCAAGAGTGATACTAACCAAATAACACGCCTCAAGGTGTATCATAAAGATTTTCAGATTTAAATTTCAGATGATACATATTGGAGAGTATTAGAATCACTTTTCATTTAGTATTCTTTCTCTCTCCTTTAGTTATAGATTTATGCGATTAAGTTCCATAAGACCTCTCATTCTGAAATTTTCTTTCTCCCCCTCAATTGATCATTCCATTTAAGAGTTTAGAATCCTAAGATAATGTTCAATAAAATTGTCAATCTCAAAAATATATTTTCTATAAGTTTCAGCTTATTTTCATAAGACTCAAGGTTTGAGATAAGACAACCTTTATAGAACTCATCTCAAGGTAATTTAAAGCATGTCTTGCAATATAAGGAGGTTCATAAAAATCAATCCATAAGATTCAAGGTATGCATCAAATTAAAATATCTTTAGGATAAGATACTGAATATCTAAAACTCCCCCTCAAAAGATGCATTCCTCTTTAATCATTCTTTTCTTTTGATATCAAGAGTGTAGAGTGATCTAGAATTATTCAAAATTTATAGTAATCACTCTTCCTAATCCTTTAAGAACAAGTTATGAATCTTAGAGAAAATGTATAGAAATATTAATCAGAAAATGATTCAATTGAAGCTCAATTTCTTTCAAAAGCATTTACATTTTCTTTCTTTTAGAATCATTTGAGTGAGCTGGAATATTTCTAGTTTTAAGATCATTCACTCTATTGATGGAAGTTTTTAATAATGTAGGGGAGAAAAACATATAGATGATCATTGAGGTATATATATTTATAGAACTCAATTTCTTAATCATAGTTTTTCAGCAATGTATACATGAAACACAATAAATCCTTTTAATATCAAAATAAAATCATATATTTAGAAATTTTTGTTTGCAATCAAGATCATCGAAAGACACATCATTTGAACCAATATTAGTATACTTTGAAGATAAGAAATGATATGTTTCGGATGCGTATCGGAGCAATCACCAAAGGCATCAAAATTAATTCTGTTTTTCTTAAAGTAAGACTTTATTTAAAAATCACATTTAGTTTAAGCTTTTATACAAAATCAGATTCTGAATTACATAGGATTTTCAATAAAGGCTTTCAAAATCATACTTTGAGATATGTATCTTCCACATTATAGCTCATCTTAAATGATTACAATTGAAAATACATATTTCAAACATATAAGAGCATATTCAGAATCTTTGTATTAAATGTTGAGTTTTGGTACGAATTTGAACATTATATACCAAATTTAGGCAAGTTGAAGGATAAAACAAAATCAATTCATTTTTCCTAAATAGATATATCCTTCTCTTCCCCTTTTTTTTTACAAATTTTATTCTACTTTCAGATTTTAGAGATGATTGTGAATGACAAATCTGAAATAAAATAAAAATAACTTCATATAGTACTTCAAACATTCAATCATGGAACATTACAAAATATTGGGAATTCATAATTCAGAACATCAGGCCACATGCAAAATATGTTATGTGTTAAGTCATGCATTAAAATAATAAGAACACGCATGTCAAGGATCAAAATCAATTCTTTTCAAATAAACTCCCCCTATTTAAATATAATCTTGCATTGATTTCATCCTTAAATTATGTTTTCAAGTGATAAAAAAAAAACTTGATTCTTCTTATATACTTTCATTTACTTTGTCTTTCATTTTTTACTTTCTTATGCTCTATACTCTATTTACTCCCTATCCGGTGGAGTTGGGAAGGGGCACGAGGTACTACCACTAGCCTCCCTCTTGTGCCGTCCCTAATATGCCCTACACCGAATAGTTGGGTCAAATAGTGCCGGGTACTACCACTAGCCTCCCCATTGGCACCATCCCTATGATGAGCAATATAGAAAGGTTAAAATGTTCACTCCAAACTCTCCCTGTTTGAGTGTAATTAATTATAGATTTTATCCCTTCCAAATGTGCCGAATATATTATGCTTGTTTTGCTTTTTCTTAAGATTGAAGTACTTGCCTTTGCTCAGATTTTTCATCTCTTGAACAATGTCCATTTTCTTTTCTTTATCTCTCTCTCTTTTCGTTATTCTCAAGTAATTTACATGAAAGAGCAGAATAAAGAAATAATCTTATGTATCATATAGATGTATATCATGCAAACAACATTTTCATTGTGCTCAAGGATTCATAACTTCTCACAAGTTATTTTACATCAAAATTTTAAGCATATACTTGTGTATTTCATGGTTATGATATAGGCAAAGAAATAATTTAGTTTGGGCAAACCATGAAATAATTTCTAAAGTATAAGTCAGTCAATACATATATAGACATGATATCAAAAATTAATAATTAAAGAATTTAATCATGCCATAATAAGATTTAAGTTATTGACTTTGCTCAATTAATGTATGAGAGAGGTATCTAAAATTACCTATTCATTCTATATTCTTCAAGCCAAATACCTACTAGATTTCTTATGTACGAACTTTTGGCTGAAGGAGGTCCTCTCTCTTGTTTGCATGTGAATGTTTATTGTATCTTACATGGAGATATCCTTCAAGTTGAAATCTCTCATTTTCTTGCTCAAGGATCCTGCATTAATAACAAACTCCTTTTCTTTCTTGAAAGAAAGTCATTAGTTTCTTCAAGATACAAAACATTCATAAAGCATATTTCTTAACTAGGTAACTCAACATAAGATATGATAATAATTGAATGTCGAGTCACTTTACTCAAGAGATTGCCTAAAAATAAGCAAATATATGTCACTTGAACTAAGGAGATAGTTTCATTAACCAAGATGGTTCAAAGACAAGCATGTGAAGCAATGGAAAGATTCATCAAGATCAAATCGATTTCTTATTTTCAACATCAATTTAGCTTAGATTCTATTTGCTTAAGATAATTATCAATAAGGCATGCTAGCTAAGTTTTGATCAAATTGCCTTAAACAATTGTTTCTATCAAAATTTAGATTATGATTCATTTGTTATCAATAAATTATGATTCATTAGAGTTAGATTGAAGTCTTGCACAAGGGCACATAATGATCACACAATCTGGTCTATTAGGTATATGATAAAATAATTATTCTATCATGCTTTTGATGCTTGTTCCAAATCACAAATTGCTTTATCATATTTGTAATGAGTGTTTTCAAATATGGTGGTTATCTAACATATATAAAGTAAGCACATAGGAGTCCATTCTACACACTCATTTGATAGGATATAACGTTTATAAAGCAAACAAATGATAAAGGTGATTTTTACTTCTAATCATGCAAGAATCTTATCAAGATCTATTTCATCTTTTCTTGATTTAATCTTTTAGTAGTCATCATTAAGTGTATATCTGAAAAATCCAATTTGGTTCTAATTAACAAGTTTTTCAGATTGTTATATGTAAAAGATTTAACCATATAATTTGATTTTAGTATTTTGATAATAGATCATTAGTCTCATAAAGAATAAAATGAATTGATACTTTTACATCTAGAATTTTTCATGAATGTTCTATATGCATTGCTTGATGAATGATATCCAAGGATAGAAATATCTTTATTAGATTTGGCATTATTTTTCAAGAGAACATATCAAGCATAACATATACGACTGAAAAATATGAGAGATACGCAATAGTTCGTTTTCTATTTTTTAGAAGATCAAAAGAAGTTTTCATCAAAGATAGATCTAATAGAAGTCATATGTATGACAAGCAGTGATGATAGCTTTTAAAAATCATTTAAGTAGATGACTATCATACAACATTGCCTTTTTCAATTCTTCAAAGATTCTATTAATCCTATTTTACCTATAGTGTTCTTGGTGCAGAAAGAATTGTATTCAATATTATTTTCTGTGCACAACTTAACACAAAAATTGGTTTTCAAAACTATGCCGTGATTCATAGTTTGCAAACCTTTATCATTTGATCGCTTTTTGTGAGTTTGTGCCAATGCAGAAAATATTTCAATTTGAGTGCCAAGAACAAGGCTAATGTAAGCTTTTGAAAAATTAGTGTTGGAAACAACATCTCTAGATTTAGAAATTATTTTTGTTTGTTTCCTTAGTTAGCATGCATAGTAAAACTTTGACCTTTAAGAGGATAATCTAAGTAAGCCTATGGCAAGGTCTTTTGAGATTAAGTACATACTAGCATGAGCTGATTTCATATGCCAAATATGGTTTCTTTAATCTTGGTATTCATAGTGCATATATTCAAAAGCATACCAAGTACACATTATCATATCTATGATCAATAAACAATAATGCCATAGATAAAAACTCTCAATCAAGCATATAGAGAATTCATAGAGTTATTCTTAATAAGTTGATTAATCATTTAGCACCTTATCCAATAGTGAGTAAAATGAAATGATTTGATTATATTTCCAAAGTATTTTCTATATCACAAAATTGATCACTACTAGCAAATCATATCAAATACTAAAGCACAAATAATGATGAGATGCAAGAATTACTGATTTCATTATTTTATTTTGTTAATAACTTTTTAAGTTTCTTTATGTTCCATGGGTACCTTGGTACACCTATGTGTACATCCTCATTTTCTCATTTTGGGTACCCAAGCTTGCTTGAGTCCTTGAGAGTTAGGACATATGGTTCCTTTTGGAATCCATATCTGTTTAATAGTAATAACTTTACCATTTGATTTAATTATACTAGAACGATAGGTAAAGTTGTTATTCCCATCCTTTTCATTTTTGAAATAAGTTATCTTATTTAATGGTTTGCTTGGTAAATTGATAACCTTTTTCTCTAGAGATTTATGGTTAAGTGAAGGAGTCAAGCTAAATTTTGATTTATCAAAATCAGCATGTTGGCTTTCAAACATCATTTTTAATCTTTCTGAGCTTACGGTGAATTTGTTAATACAAGATTTTAATTGATTAATTTCTTCGCTTAAGTTTTGATTTTCTTTAATTAAGCTATGATTTTTCTGAATCAATTCTTCTGAAAATGACCTTAAGCTTTCATTTTCAGAATTTAGTTTCTCTTGTGTTTCATCATTAGAATTTCTTTCTTTTGAAATTTTCAGATTTAGTTTCTTAAGATTTTTATTCTTTACAGCTAATTTTCTACATTCACCATACAAATCATGGAAAGCATTTAATAATTCATCATTTCTTGAAAATTATTTGATGTAAGAGTAGATTCAGTTTTTACCTTGTCTTCTTGTGCCATAAAGCACAAGTCAGTTACCTCTTGTAGTTTCTTGGAGCTAATATCATCATTGTCGCTCCTAACTTTTATTTTCTGGCTTGACTCTTTCTTGGTCAAGGCTTTCTTCCTTTTTATCTCTTTCTTCCTTTCTTCTTGCTTCCTTTTCTTCTTTGTCTTTAGGAAGCTGATTTGCCTCGGAGTCGACTCGGACCTTATTGGAGTCGACTCGGTGAACTTGAGAGTCGACTCTGAGATACTTGGAGTCGACTCGACTGAGGGAGATTCAACACCCTTTTCTGCAGTCTCATTGTTAGTATATATTTGTAGCACATGTGAGCTAGTCTGAGATTTATCATAAATATTTTCTAAAGTATCCCAGATCTCCTTAGCAGATAAGCATGCAGAAATTTCATTAAACTTCGTTTCTTGAATAGCACAATATAACATGTTCATAGCATTAGCGTTCAATTGTGCTAAGTCCTTTTTATTAATAGTTTGTGAGAGTGTGTGAAGGTCATTTGTTATGATTTTCCATAAATAATAGTTTTGTGATTGAATAAAAATGCGCATGCGTATTTTCCAATGTGTATAGTTTATGCCATTAAATAGTGGAGGTGTATCAATTGATTGTCCTTCTCCTAGAAAACTATCTATTTGAGTTGTCATGATCTTTGGCTCTAGTCGGTTAAGACTACAAATAATATTTGAGCACCTGCTCTGATACCACTTGTTGCCCAGTAGATACAACCCAAGAGGGAGGGTGAATTGGGTCTTTTAAAACTTTTATGCTACTTCTAAAACTTTTTGATTAATTATGCTAAGTTGTATAGATGCACAGTGAAAGTTAAACTTAGCAAGGGTATGATGTATAAACTTCGACTTGATTAAATATGCTTGCAACTAAAGGATGTGCAGATAAGAATTAAGCAAGCAATTTATCTAAGTAAGTAAGTGTGTTAGTTAGACTATAACAAGAGGCATTACAAACACAAAAGACATATAGTGGTTCGGTGCACCCCAGCACCAACATCCACTCCCCAAGACCTCTTGAAAATTTCACTATAATCCTACCGATTACAGCCGGTTGTTTTACAAGCTCACAACCCAACTTGTTGTTTTACGAGCGCACAACGAACTCGGTCGGTTTTTCCAGGCTCACCGACTAGAACCACTCCGATTGTTTTCCCGAGATCACAATCGAACCCTACTCGTTGGTTTTACCCTCGGCTCACCAACAAACCTAACACAGTTGGTTTTCCCTTTGGCTCACCAACAAACCTTACACAGTTGGTTTTCCCTTTGGCTCACCAACAAACCTTACACAGTTGGTTTTTCCTTTGGCTCACCAACAAACCTTAACCCCTTGATTCAATCCCTTGATTGAATCAAGTTACAAGATATTAAAACAAAGTATAAAACAAAACAAAGCTTCTTAAGCAAGCAAATATAACAATATAAACAAATAGAGTAAAGAGAAGCCCTCAAACGAGTTTTGAAGATGGAGGAGCTCGGCTTCTTCTTTACTTGACCCTCTTCTGATTTGGCACGAGGTAGAGGATCACTGAGGCAGCACACGGATGGAGACGAAGCTTTGGGATTCTCTTGGATGCTCTTCTTCTCTCTATTTCGCTTTGGATGGCCCTTTTGTGCTTATGGGAGATTTCCTTTATAATCTCTTTGAGATCTCTTTCCTAGATGATCTCTCCCACTTCCATTAGTTCTCCCCTAGCTCTCTTCTTGTTTTTATAGCTTTAGATGGCGTGGAAACAAGAATATAGCCGTTAGAGACAAAAATAGAGCCGTTGGACACAGTCTGCACTTCCTGACAATATTACCGTTGGGATCGGAGTCGACTCGCGCGATCAGGAGTCGACTCGCCTGTTGCAGGAGTCGGCTCGTGCTTTACTGGAGACGACTCGGCCACTGTTCCAAATTTGAATTAAAGTGCATGCCTTGACTGGGAGTCGACTCGTCTTAACCTGGAGTCGACTCGCCAACTTCTGGAGCTGACTTGGCAATTTCGGAGTCGGCTCATCCACTGAAGTCCGTGGATCCAATTTTGAATTTTGTCCACTCGAGTCGACTCGACTGTCCTTGGAGTCGACTCGAATCTCAGAGCTCGAACTCCCGATTCTCTGTCTTTTGGCTCATCCAGTCTTGGAGTCGACTCGAATTTCCTCGGAGTCGACTCGACTCTCAGTTTCCGAAAGTTGGTCTTCTGCTTTTTGACGTGAAGCTGTCTTGGAGTCGACTCGAGCTGTCTGGGAGTCGACTCGAATCTCAGAGGCAGTAACTTGGTTTTCTGTCTGTTGATGGTCGCGGAGTCTCGGAGTCGACTCGTGCAATGCGGGAGTCGACTCGAATCTCAGAGTCCCAAAAATGCTCTCTGACTTTTTTCTTGTGTTCCGCTGAGAGTCGACTCTTGCTTTCTTTGGAGTCGACCTACCAACCATCGGAGTCGACTCGCGTTCCACTGGAGTCGACTCGAATCTCAGACCCGAAAACTGCTCTCTGACTTTTCTGCCTGTGACTCGTAGGAGTCGACTCAAACTTCTCCGGAGTCGACTCGGTAAACATTGGAGTCGACTCGAAATCCTCAGGAGTCGACTCGAAGACTATTCTTTTGAATTTTTCCTTTGATTTTACTCCTCCAAATTGAATCCTTTGAACTTTAAGCTTGGGCCAATAAATTGTAGCTTTCTTCCAACTTGAGAGCTTTGGAGGCCTTCTTCCAACTTGCTATGTTCCTTGCAAAATAAATATCTTTCTCCTTGCAACATAAACATTAGTATTTATACTTCAAGGTTTTGTGATCATCAAAATCAATCTTTGGGTCATCAGTAATCAAAACATATGGCTTCATTAAAAATGAAGAGGAACCTTGCATTTATAAATGGGCAAATGGTTCAGTTATTATATTCCTTATTTTGTATGTGGATGACATTCTTTTAATCGGGAATGACATTCCTGCATTACAAGGAATAAAGGTTTGGCTATCATCTCAATTTGCCATGAAGGATTTGGAAGAAGCATCTTACATCCTAGGGATGAAGATCTATAGAGATAGATCTAGAAGATTGCTTGGATTATCCCAATCCACATACATTGATACTATACTGAAGAGGTTCAGTATGATTAATTCCAAGAAAGGCTATCTTCCGATGGGCCATGGAATTAACCTCTCTAAAAGGGATTGTCCGACAAGCCCTCAAGAAAGAGAGAGTATGGATAGAATTCCATATGCTTCGGCAGTGGGATCTATAATGTATGCCATGACATGTACTAGACCAGACGTGGCATACTCACTAGGAGTAGTGAGCAGATACCAGTCTGATCCAGGGAGCAACCACTGGAAGGTTGTAAAAACCATCCTTAAGTATTTGAGAAATACTAAAGATCAGTGGCTTGTCTATGGTGATTCTGACTTAAAACTTGAGGGATATACTGATTCAAGTTTTCAGTCAGATCAAGATGATAGCAAGAGCGTGTCAGGATATATCTTCACTCTTAAGGGTGGGGCCATCTGCTGGAAGAGTTCCAAGCAGCATACAGTGGCAGATTCTACATGTGAAGCAGAATATATCGCAGCATCTGATGCCGCCAAGGAAGCTGTATGGTTGCGGAAGTTCATCACCGAGCTTGGAGTGACACCCTCCATTGATGGTCCAGTGCCTGTATTTTCTGACAATACTGGGGCCATAGCTCAAGCAAGGGAACCCAAAGCACATCAGCGGACCAAGCATATTCTACGTCGCTACCACCTGATTCGAGAGATCATCGATCGAGGTGATATTGATCTTCAGAAGATTGACACAAAAGAAAATCTGGCTGACCCATTTACCAAAGTCCTCGGCATCAAAGAGTTCGACGAACACAAGTCGAAGATGGGTATTAGATACTGTGCCGATTGGCATTATGCCAAGTGGGAGTTGTTGGAATTTGTATCCTAAATGTCAATCGTCAGCATATTGATGATTGAATTTTGTAAATGAATTGACAAATTAATAAAGTGTTATTTGGCATTATTCATCATTTTATCTTCAAATGAACTCTTATATGATGAAGTCCTTAGGACTTATGTTATGATAAAGAAGGATTTATCTTTGAGTCCTTAAACTTGTTTGCGACGAAATGATATGTTGTTACTAGGACGACAACATTATCGAGATTAGGTCGTTGTGTGACATATACGTTGGTTGTCCTCTTAACCAAGGAGTGTGGAGACACTGGTATGCCACACAAGTGAAGTGTAGAAGTACATTTCACTAAACATGACCAATTCCGGAACGCTCTACTGTCGAGAGATGTTCCGAGTGGATATGGGTATAAGTTTGGCCCTCTGACCTGAGACCGCAACCTGTGACTAGCAAGCAACTCACTGTACTTTGGTACCGGACTACCTGAATTTCTAATTCAGTGACGGAAGGTCACTGGGTGCAGTCAAGTACTTGCGTAGTCAGTTGTGAGTCAAGATGGAATTGACCCCTCCTGAAAACAGGAGATAATGTCTTGTGATTAATTTAGCAAAACTTTGGCCAGGGTAATCCCAGTGAGGAGTCACGGGATATCTAAAGTTAATCACATAATGGATGTACTAATTATAGGGTTGACAGTGAGCTCTAAGTCATCCTGGCATTAGGAGTCAAAGGGATTGAATTATACAGTAACCATAGTTCAGGGTTCCAGAATATTTGCTTCGCATATATTCGACCTATCCGGACGTCGGGTACCATTGCTAGATGGTCACATCGATTAGTGTAGAAAATTGTTCCTATACTACCGGCTTAGGTTCGAACCTATGAGGTCACACGCATAGAAGATTCCTGATTGATCAAGAAAGCTGATGAATGATTAAGAATCATTCAGGAGTAATTTGGTCAATTTGATTGACAAATTATCTTATAAAATAATTAAAGTAATTATTGAAGGATTAATTAGTAATTAAATTACTAATAAACTCAATTTGATTAAGTAATTGTGCTAAGGATGAGCCAAATTGAATTAGATTCAAGTTTGGGCTCAATCAGGGTTTTGACCTGATTGGATTAGGTCAGAACCAAAAAGGACTTAAGCTGATCAAATTAATTTTAAATTAATTTGTTCTTAATTGGGGATTGACCTAATTGAATTAGGTCCAACACAAAGTAATAATTCAATTTGATTGAGTTTGCATGAGCCAAAATTGAATTGGATTCAATTTGAGCTCAATCAGGGTCTAACCTGATTAGATTGGGTTCAACCAAATTGCTTTGTTTTAATTCGGGTTTGACCAAATTTGATTAGGTGCAACCCAAGGGGATTAGGCTCAGATGATGTGGCAATTATTGGTGACATGGAATTGGATTTCATGAATTTTAAATAAACCAAAATTATTGCATGGCACATGGACCCATTGCTTGACACATGGCGACATTGTTTGTTATTTGAATTTAAATTCAAACATTAAGCAATGTGTTAAATGATTTTAATCACTCAAACCATCAGCCAAGGTGGCGTCTGAGTTTTTGAATGGATTAAATTTGAATTTCAAGAGGTGATTTCAAAATTATGAAGTGTTTTACCTTGCCGCATGGATTTCAAATTCCTTCCCTCTTGCACATGTGTTTAAAATTTGAATTTAAATCAAATTTGGTTGAGATCTGATTTGGGTTGTTCCTATTCCTTTGCATGTGCCAACTAAAAGAGGTTTTCTGAAAATAAATTTTGAATTTTGAATGAAAATTCGGAGGCCATTAAAAGGGGTCAAACATGGGCACCAAAAACATATCCTTTGCAGCCTTCTTCCTCACCCGCCTCCTCCTCCTCTTCTTCTCCATTTTAGATAGGGTTTTCAGGGTGAATATCTAGAAGATTCAAGATCAGATCTGAGTCCTCTACTTTCCTTACAAACCTCATCTCTATCTGCTTCAAGACGATTGATCAAGAGTTGATTGAATCCCGGTGGGCAGATTTCAGCTTTCAAGTGTTCTGCAGCTGCTAGCACTGTTGCAGAAGAAGATCCTTCAGGACTTCGCGTGTACTTCTCGTAGAGGCCATTCGTGTGCGTGGCTGCGAAGTCAAGAATCAGATTCACAACTTTCATCCATCATAAAAGGTATTAATCTAGCATTAATCATTTATTATGGTGTCAAGGTCTAGGTCCAATTTTCCGAGGTTTTACCCTCTTTTGGGGCTCCTCACGGAGATATCTCCAGAATCCATTCGATGAATATTCGGAGATTAATTGGAATAGAGTTCTTAAGTTTCAGATCTGATAGTTAATCATGCATAAAAGTTTTAGCATAATTGTTTAAACGATTCCGGCATAATCCTATATGTTCTTAAGGTGCTGATTTCTAGATTTGATCTTGTAAGCATGCATGAATTAAATTGTTTGATTCGGTTTTTCCGCTGCGTTTTAAAACTTAAAAAGAACTACGTATGGCTTGATCCCCCTTATGAAGGGGTACGTAGGCAACCCGATCAGGTTCAGCCATGGTTTTCAAAAAAAAAAAAAAAAAATTCAGCATGCTAAACACTTCTTGTCATATATTAAATAGAGTTTTATTAAGACCCATCATAAAGAAAACACCTTATGAACTTTGGAAAAACAGAAAACCAAAAGTGAACTATTTTCATATTTTTGGATGTAGGTGTTTTGTTCATAATAATGGGAAAGATAATCTAGGAAAATTTGACTCTAAATCTAATGAGGGTATATTCTTGGGGTACTCCACAACTAGTAAAGCCTATAGAATCTTTAATAAAAGAATCCTAGTTATAGAAGAATCCATACATGTTGTTTTTGATGATTTTAGTGATATCTCTTCTAGCAAGAGAGTTAATTTTGATGATGATGGTGAAATTCTTGAAGAGAAGATAGATGAGATGACATTATAAGATGATAATCAAAAATTAATTGGAAATGCATCATCAAGCCAACAGGCTATTATGGATCATGGGCTGACTAAGGCTTGGAGGTTTGCTCACGGGCATCCTAAGGAATTAATTCTAGATGATCCATCTCAACCTGTTAGGACTAGAGCATCTCTTAGGAACTTAAACAATCATCTAGCTTTCGTTTCACATTTTGAGCCCAAACACATAGAAGAAGCTGAAAAAGATGTAAATTGGATAAATGCAATGCAAGAAGAATTAAACCAATTTACTAGAAACAAAGTATGGAATCTAGTTGAAAGACCTACTGAATATTCAATTATAGGTACCAAATAGATTTATAAAAATAAACTTGATGAAAATGGAATTGTAATAAGGAATAAGGCTAGACTAGTAGCAAAGGGTTATAATCAAGAAGAAGGTATAGATTTTGATGAAACCTTTGCTCCTGTAGCTAGACTTGAAGCAATTAGACTTTTACTAGCATTTGCATGCTCTAAGGACTTCAAATTATTTCAAATGGATGTAAAAAGTGCATTCTTAAATGAGTATATTAATGAGGAGGTATATGTAGAACAACCTCCTGGTTTTGAAAATCATCAATACCCTAATCATGTATATAAATTGAACAAGGCACTTTATGGTTTGAAACAAGCACCTAGAGCATGGTATGAGAGGCTTAGCAAATTTTTATTAGAACATGAGTTTTCTAGGGGTAATGTAGATACAACATTGTTTCTAAAGAAGAAAAACAAAGATATGTTGTTAGTACAGATTTATGTTGATGATATTATTTTCGGTGCTACTAACAATCGCCTCTGCGAAGAATTTGCTGACTTAATGCAGAGTGAATTTGAAATGAGCATGATGGGAGAGCTGAATTATTTTCTCGGGCTTCAAATCAAACAATCTGAAGAAGGCATCTTCATCAATCAAGCTAAGTACATCAAGGAGATGCTTAAGAAGTTTGATATGGAGGGGAACAAGTCAATCAGCACCCCCATGAGCTCATTATGCAAATTAGACCAAGATGAATCAGGTAAATCTGTAGATCAGAAATTATATAGAGGTATGATAGGATCTTTATTGTATCTTACTGCAAGTAGACCTGATATCATGTTTAGTGTTTGCATGTGTGCTAGATATCAGTCTAATCCTAAGGAATCTCATCTAATTGCAGTCAAGAGAATCTTTAAATACCTAATAGGAACAAAGAATATAGGGTTATGGTATTCTAAAGAATCTAGCCTAAACTTAATAGGATACACAGATTCAGACTTTGCTGGATGTAAACTTGATAGAAAAAGCACCAGCGGGTCATGTCAATTCCTAGGAGAAAACTTAATCTCATGGTTTAGCAAGAAACAAAACTCGGTTGCATTATCTACTGCTGAAGCTGAATATGTTGCAGCCGGGAGTTGTTGTGCTCAAATCTTGTGGATCAAACAACAATTGGAAGATTATGGCATTAAACAAGATAAAATTCCCATTAATTGTGATAATACAAGTGCCATTAACCTAACTAAAAATCCAATTCAGCATTCAAGAACTAAACATATTGAGATAAGACATCACTTCATAAGAGATCATGTACTGAATGGTGATGTGACACTTCAATTTGTTTGCACTGATGATCAATTAGCTGACATTTTTACAAAACCCTTAAGTGAAGAGAGATTTAGTGTGCTTAGGAGGGGATTAGGAGTGATTGATCCATCCTAGTGGTATTTTCCACTAGTTTATTGATTTTGATGATTAAAAATAGAGTTTCTCAACTATGATCATCAAATTGGATCATAACTTTGTGAGTGTCGCTGGTTTGGTACGAAAATAGCATAACTTTTAGGTGCGTGCCAGAGTTCGAGTCGACTCGAGTAAGTTTTGGAGTTGGCTCATAAGAAGGAGTCGACTCGCACACAGACGGGAGTCGACTCGAGGAAGATGAAGCATAAGAGGAGTCGACTCGCACATTGACGGGAGTCGACTCTAAGTCGATGGCTCATGAGGGGGAGTCGACTCGCGCATACTTTGGAATCGACTCGAGGTCGAGTCGACTCGCGACTCAGTGGAGTCGACTCGAGGTCGGGATCCGAATTTTTAACCCTAATCCAAGCGTTTTATCAACACTTCTATTCACCGCCGCCACTGTTCAAAAAACCCTAGAGCCGTCTCCTAGATCGTCTCCGACCGTCCTTAGGACTTTTTCCGTCGACCTTCCTCCGTCCATTAGCGTTCTACCCCATTCTAGGTCGACCATGCCTCGTAAAGCCATTGTCCCAAGCCGGAAGAGGCCCCAACCCGCGAGCGGCACCGAGCGACGGTCCAAAGCTCGGAACGATCCCGTGAGGCCACAACCTCCGGCTCGTTCCCCGCCAAGGGAGGTTCCCTCGAGGCCGTGCGCCGGGAAGGCGGTCTCCACCGGGAGATACGTCGATTTTGACTATCTCTCCCGGGAGGGCTTTACCATAGGAGAGAGATTGCGGGCCCAGGGTTTAGAATATTTTTGTTCCTTAGATCTCCCCACATACCCTAGCTTAGTTAGAGAGTTTTATGGTACTGTCCATAGGGACAATGGGAGAATAGAGGGAACTGTAGCCGGTGTCCCATTGTTTATTTCCGAGGATTTCATAGCCCAAATCCTCCACCTTCCACAAGTAGGGGTAGCTCCCACACACCCCGAGGATAGGACTGAGGCCCTTACGGCCATTCTAGGACATCCACCTCAGTTCCCCTTAGATGAGGTGTCCGCTAGCTCACTTTCTGTTGAGATGCGGCTCCTCTTGAGTATCATCTCTAGGTCCCTCTTTCCGAAGACTGGCCGCTTCGATTTTGTATCTGAGAGAGACCTAGCTCTTATGTTCTACATCCTCCAGGACACCCCAATCAACTTTTCCAAGATGATGTATAGATACCTATGTGAGCCACTAGATAGACCTAGGCTCACCCTCCCCTATGGCATGATGTTCACTCTTCTGTTTAGGGAGGCCGAGATTCCCATTCCTGAGGGGGAACCCTCTCACGCATTGCGATGGACAGATCGCATGCGTCCGGGAATCCTACACAGGATGGGGTTTCGGAAGGTCGAGGGAACCTGGGTTAGGAAATCATCCACCTCCACACATACCACCAGACATTCCCCCAGTCCTGACCCAGACTCAGACTATCCTACCTTTCCCTCCACTTCTGCTCCCACCACCTCAGCCGGACCCTCCTCCTCAGCTCCACCTACTCAGCCCATGGAGGTCTGGATCGCTCCTGAGCAGCTCCGGGAGTTGCGGCAGGAGATAGTTAGAGATCTCCGGGACGACCTACTTAGGGAGCTCCGGGGTTCAGTGCCTGCTCCTTCTCCTGCACCTTCTTCAGCGTTGGTCCCTTCCCTGTCCGCCGTGGCTGAGATGACGGCCCATGTGCGGGAAGAGATCGACAATGTAAGGTTCCCGATCCAAGCCCAGTTCCACAGCATGAGCGAAGTCACGAGCACTACTCGGAAGATGCGCGATAACGTCCGACAGGATATGGGCACCACTACCCAGGGGGCAGAGCGCTTGGCGAATGTACTGATCGCCAAGTTGGACACACTGCAGGAGACCCTGACCGAGCTCTCCACCACACACAGCAGGGCCACTTCGGCCATTATCTCCCAGCTTGGGAATGTCACAGACGGGGTCACTCTCCTCATGGAACAGAACAGATTGAGAGGAGGAGCCACATCCTCGAGAGGAGGAGCCACATCCTCGAGGAGACCCTAGCTGCTTTTGTTTTATTTTGACATGTATCTTTTGCTTTACTTATTGTATTCACAAATGTATTTATATATACATCAATACAATGAGTAGACATATTCATTTCAATACTGTGCCAATTGATCTCTACTTGCTTGTGTGTTCTATTCACTTCCTTTTTGATACGATGACAAAAAGGGGGAGAAATATGTAATAGATATGTAAAAGGAATAAATGAAAATCAATAAAAAAAAAACTTTGAAAACACACAATAATTTATTCTTAGTGGATTTGATACCTCGAGGCTCATTATCTCTCTGTTGGGGCTCCTAATGGAGTAATCTCCAGAATCTATTCAAGGGATATTCGGAGATTAGTTGAATCCTACTCAAGAACAAATTGACAGATTTTCCCTCTAAAAACCAAAAATTTCAGTTCAAAAACTTCAATGCATTAAAAGGAAATTCAGAGAATCAAAACAAAGTAGAATGCATATGTTGAGGGGGAGAATCTGAATTTTTAAGAAAGTCAAATCATTAAATATATATAAGCCAAACAATTGAGTGCATGACATGAAGGCTTATATAATTCCAAATGAAATGGGGAGCTTTAACTCCAAAATTTATTGTTTCACACCTTTCAAGCTTGGATAAATTAAATAACCAGACACTTGAATTCATTTATAGATCGTATTTCCTTGTTTATTGAGCAATTCACTTTACATATACTCAATGTTTTGTCATCATCAAAAAGGGAGAGATTGTGGAGTGATTGATTAAAACCCTATTTGATTTTGATGAGCTCAAAGCATTTGAGTATATCTTTTGTTTACTAATGAATTCAATTGAGTGTTTCAGTGGAAATCTTGTCTAAGTGTTTCTAGACTTGGTTCAAGATATTTTGGATAAGTTAAGAAGTCAGTTTGAACCAAAGTCTGAGACTCGAGTCGACTCCGGAATATTACGAGTCGACTCCAAGCGTATCAGAATCACTGGCACGGGCTCGAGTCGACTCCGGATCATTACGAGTCGACTCCGACTGAGAACTGACAGACGAACAGAAAGACTCAACTCAAAACCTGTCAGCGAGTCGACTCCAGATCGCGCGAGTCGACTCCGACCCCGACGGACATATTGTCAGGATGTGCAGAGTGTGCAGAACGGGCAGAAAAAAGTGTCTAACGGCTAGTTTCCGTGGGGGATGGCTTAAATAGCCACAGAGGACTGTAGCAAGGTAGAGAAGCACTATTCCACTTAAAGAAATCAAGCATCCTATCTCGGCCAACTGGTTTTCAACAGAAAAGAAGGAAGAGCGCCATTAACTCCATCCAGCTACCTCTTCCCAGCATTTAAAGAAGTCTCCTCCTGCCTTCAAGTCGACCAGACATTCAAGAGGAGACTCACAGTTCAAGAAGCCCTACTCTCCAACTCAAACGTGTTTGAGGGCTCTTAACTTCTCTCTAGTTTATATTGCTGTATATCTGCTTTTTAGAAGCTCTATTTTTCTATTTGTCTTTGTTCTTTCCATCTTGTCTTTGTTTGATTCAATCAGGGGATTGAATCAAGAGTGTAGAGGTTGGTTGGTGAGCCGAGGGTAAAACCAACGTGTAAGGGTTCGATTGTGATCCCGGAAAAACAATAAGGGTGGTTCTAGTCGGTGAGCCTGGGAAAACCAACCGAGTTCGTTGTGAGCTCGTAAAACAACAAGTTGGGTTGTGAGCTTGTAAAACAACCGGCTGTAATCCAAGGGGTTATAGTGAATTCCCAAGTGAGACTTGGGGAGTGGACGTAGGAGCAAGGGATAGCTCCGAACCACTATAAACATTGTGTTTGTGATTGCTTGTGTCTCTCTCTCTCACTCTCATTTCACTCACAGCACATAGCAACTAATTAATCATCTTGCAAAGTATTAATTAGTCATCCACAAACGTTTTAATTGCAAAATTATTTTAAAACCCAATTCACCCCCCCCCCCTCTTGGGTTGTCTTTCTGGGCAACAGGACGGCTGCTGATCGTGGGATCTGGATCATCGGCTGCTGGCATGGATCGCGGAAGATGACGTGGCTTGGGGCGTTGGGATTGAAGGCTGAAGATGATGGTGATCTGATGGACGGCGCGGATGCTGGCACATCGCTACATGTTGAAGATGTGATGCTGATGATGAACCGTGGGATGGCTAGCACAATGTGGGGAACGAGCTGATTGGGCTACTTGCACAAATGAAACATTAATTAGTTAATTTTATTATTAATGATTAGCTAAAATACTAATTAAGATGGTCTGACGATTGCACTTTTGTGCTCTCATCAGTGGGGTTTGCACGGGTTTCTGCATGGAATTTTTGGAAGAGTGATAAGGATCTTGCATGACTTTGTTATGTGGAGGTTGGAAGCTCGGCTAATATTACTTAGGAGCCTGCAAGTTTTTAGAATGTGACCAAGTGAAGAGTAAAGGAAACTCCGAGAGAAATTTCTATAATTGGCTTTTAGATATCCTCTATCACCACAACAGAAGCAATGGCCCAATTTAAAGGGTTTGATCTAGGGAGAGAAAGGAAACTAGGAGGAGTGGGTAGGTGACATAGGAGAGGGGTGCTTGGTTTGAGAGTGGGTCGAAGGTATGGACGGCTTATTGTCGAAAGAGAAATGTGGGAGTGGTTGAGCTAAGCTTCGATGGAGGTGGGAGGTGTCAAAGGAAGAGGGAGTCCATCTTGGTGCAGAGGTTTTAACAATTTCAGCATATGACTTGTTTTGTTGTCTGACCGCTCCTTCAGCACGAGCTTTGAGAGATTTTGGGATCCAAGTTTCAGCACAGTGGGGAGTGGACATCGAGGGTATGGAATGAGAGTCCTCTGTGCTAGTTGAAGGACGAATCCTTCTCAAAGTCGAATGTCTCATCCATCCCGCTACAAGATGAAGGATAAAGTGGTAGGATAGTGGCCCACGCCTACGCATGGAAGTGATTTTAGTCCATCTTCCTTCGGCAGCAATGCAAGGCACTTTCAGGAAGTAGGAGGTGGAGAGAACGTTTCTTGAATGGGATGATGAAGTATGAACATTTTGGTGGAGTTTTGTATTGTGATCTTGCATATATAGAGTGGGTTGAAGGTTTTGTGGTGAGGAAGGAAGGTGCAAGGAGTGTATATGTGAGTGGTGAGATTAGGGGCAATAGATATGGAAACTACAAGGGGAAGAGAGGTGGGTAGCTGAGAAGGGTGGCTGGAGATAAGAGGAGTGTGGCTGGAGATGAGGGAAGGTTCCTCAACCTCCAAGATGGGGGTGTTTACTCTGGTCAGAGACAATCTTTGTAGGTGGTAGGAATATGGGGAGATTTCTAGGCGATTTCTAGTATTTTCCCTAGAGCTTCTCTCTCTAGCACTTATCTCTCTATTTTTTTTTTTGCTTTCCTCAGCCCTGATTTTCAGAAGTGCTTTATATAATAAATAGCTTAGAGGCCTATCAGTTCTTTGTTTACATTCAAAAATTGATATCAATTCTAGACAAATATACATACACATATGTAGGCAATTGAGCATGTGGAATGCTCCTATTAGAAAAGAGTGAAGAGAGTTTACACAAACAAGTTTTAAGTAAGAAGAAT
This sequence comes from Phoenix dactylifera, assembly GCF_051530095.1. Lineage (NCBI taxonomy): Eukaryota > Viridiplantae > Streptophyta > Magnoliopsida > Arecales > Arecaceae > Phoenix > Phoenix dactylifera. The sequence continues at coordinate 15,297,071 of NC_143195.1, forward strand.
ATAAATTATATATTTTATTTTTCATATTATTTTTAAAGTTATTTTCAATTAGTAGGCTTTGAGGAGAGCTTAATTTGACTTGTAGAGAGAGGGTAGGTTGGGAAGTGAAAAAGTGGGGGAGGATATTATTGGTAGGGAGGTGGGAGGTATGAGGACTAGATATGTTTTAATTTAATCAAAAAGAGCTAGAGTATATTTCGAAGTGGAATTAGAGTGTATAGTCCAATTGGGAACCCAAATAGACGCACACATATATATAGAGAGAGGAAGGGAGAGTCTACTCCAATCCGGTCAGAGAAGGCATGGGGAGGTAAGAGCGCATGTATAATGATCAATATGGAGGTGAAAGCAAACACATGAAATGGTATTCTCGATATAAAAAAGACAAACAATCAGAAAAGAATATTATAATTTTGATATTATCATTTTACATAACAGCACGTGTATATGTAGAGCCAATATTTTTTCAGAATATTTGTTTCAAAGACTTTCAATCAAAATCAATGGACCTCTCAAAATGAAAACCAATATCATTAATCATGATATAAAATATAAAAAATACTCATAAAATAGAAATTGTTTATTTTAAAACTCTATTGCCTGTTCATCAAGCCAAGAAAAAAATAAATGGCACTAGAATAGCTAGTGAGCATAAACAGAGTATAAATTGTATAATTTACAATTCCATACCATCAATCTTGATCTAGATATTTTAAACTATATGTAGATGAAATTTTCGGTAATTTAGATTATTCTGAATTGTAATCAAACTGAAACATATTTGAAATTGTTAATTTTTTTATTTAATTTATCAGCCAAAGATCTCAAAAATTTGTGACTTTTAGTTTCTAGGCCATTTAAATGTGATCCATCATAATTAATAGAATCACCCACATATAAATACAAATGTACACACTTTTGTATGTATATGTGTATTTGAATGTCATTCATGTTTAAGGTTCTGATCAATGGATTATTTGAATTGTTTGGATCAGATTAAGCTTTAATTCAAGATTGATACCAGCTTGAGTTGATTTTGGCTCAATTTAGGATTGGCAAGCCATTGAAAGAAGCACAAGTTCTAATCCTTTCAATATTAAGCTCAATTAGGCTTGATGAAAAAGCAAATAAATCGAGCTTCATTTCGAACTTCAAGCTGAAAATTGATTTCAAGCTGAGCTGTAAATGTGCCAATGGAGTTGTAAAGTCCCTAATAGTTGATGTTAGAGACCTTGCTAAATTTCTACCTCATCCATAAAGATCAGCCTCTGCATCTATCCTTCTCTCAGAAATTTCAAGCGAAGCTAGAGCAGTCCCAGATAACCGGGACTCAGTCAAGCTCAGCTCAGAAATAACCCCACTCTAGCCCTCACTCAAGTTCCATACTGGTGGTATCTCTTTATAACCTAACATCATTTGTTCCTAAGTTGCATGAAGGATGCAAATAGTTAGAGAAACCAACTTATTAGACACCTTCCTTTTGGTTTAAGGTTCGATGTTTGCACTTGCCATCCTGCGCCACCCAAACAGCATCTTGAAGTTGCTTGCTTATTATCCTCCAGTTTTCAATAGAAATTACGTAAGTTCATTCCATTCAACCTATTCCTTGGTCCAATTGCTAATAGCTTGTCTAAAGCTACAAAAACTCTTCATTAGCAGCTGAAAGTTAATAACAAATGCCCATGATGAATCCACTCCGTACCAAGAAGCTAGTAGTTACACCTACAACATCGTAATGAACAATAGACTTCCCTGCATCAATCCACATACGCTTGAAATAAAATTGCACATGTTGGGATGTTGATAAACCCAGATAACCAGACTTGACAACGTATAGCCATAACTGTCGAGCCTTGCACCTAAAATGGGGGTTTGGCCAGCATGATCATATCATAGTTTAATGAATTATAAGTTGCAAGAATACTGCTGCAAATATAGAATCTTCAATAGCAGTAATTTTAGCTCGAGAAACCCACATGCAAATTTAAAATCAAGTAGCACAATCCGGTGTTACGACCAAATGCTGTTCCAATCCAAGTACAGATATTGGAGAAACACCAAAAGATGTTAATGAATTCAAATATAAATAGGCAGTTAACTGATTCCATGGACTCAATTATTGTACAGTTGACAAGATGCAAGGTTCAACACTACGCCCAAAAAAAAAAAGAGCCAAGATTCAACTGGCATAAATTAATATAGGCACTGACAAAGGAGAGCGTTACAGCAAATTGGTAACGAAACTGGTTCTGGTCTATGAGCAAAGGGAAGCTCTAATACACTATATATTGGATTAGACATGGAGCAAATTTTACAGTCTGCAAATGAGTGCAATCCTCGTTAATTCCTCTGTTTAGATTGAACGCAAGGTAAATCTTTCACAAGGATTTCAATGATGTCAGGATCATAGCATGCCCCTCAAAATCTGTGATTAAGTTAGCCATAATGTGGGTAGGAGACAACTAGCTCCTATGCTGCTCCAAATATAGCACACATGCCAACTTAGCTGTCCAACTTCGTTGAGATACTGAGAGCATGGCATTCAAGAGTTCGCAAATTAAGCTGCACACAGAATGTCAAATATCTGTGAAATCGAGCAAGCAATCAAAAATAGCAATACTGATGTACTAAAATGTTGGTGCATTAGATAGACAAATACATATATATGCACAATTTTTTTTTTCAGATAACAATTTAAGGGTACTAAATTTAAACAAGTGCATCTTCAAGGCGCTTCAACTCATATCTGAGTTGATTTGAACATGAAATACAAATAACTAATGATAGTCACCTGAAGCTCGAGGCATGTTTACATCATCATGCATGAAACTCGCATGGGATACGATGAAGCTGCTACCAGGATTCAATAAGCCTTTGACAAACAAGATAACCATCATATCCACTTCTATTGTAGAGATGCACACAACTAAGCAATATTACGTAAAGTACCCAATTGCTAGCATTATGCTCAGGGAGATGGCTATTTTAGATGTGGGGTATAAACATTCATCAAACTATTTAGCACATGGCAGCTTTTGAGTTATCTAGCAGGAAAACAGAAGGTGCAGTAATTTAGAGGAAATTGTTCTTTACCTCTTACCTATACAGCATTAACTCATGGATTCTTCTCACAATGAGTAAGTTTGCTTTCTCAGTGTAATTGCAAGAAGCAATGGAACTGAGTTCCTGGTGAGTTTTCTTGAAAATGAGATCCACTTACAAGCATTTGGCATTAGAAGCCTTCTTGGAATGCTTCTCTTCGAAGCACAGGACATCTAATCCCACCATGGCACCCATCCGGAACCATATTTCAGCATTTTGGAACTGTATTCAGCTAGGAAAGGGGTTACAGATATCCCGAAGTGCATATCAGAAGTGAGAACACTCCATCACTGTAATCCTTTTCTCTCACTCATAAATATAAAAAGAATTGCAAACTGAGACCTCAATTTTTTGGTTTCCATATTTCCTTGGGTGAGGATCCAAGATTTTCTTCTAAATATTTTTTTGCTTTAATATTTTCCTTAATATAATAAAAATGTATAAAAGTGAGTTAATTACCTATTTGGATGCGTGCTCCACCATCTATGATGTGATCTCTCTTTGCTTGGAGGTGATCCTTAATATTTAGGGTTCTCGATGTCCATGGTAGACCAGAGTAGGTGGGTTCTCCAACCCAAGAAAGAGATAGAAGTGGGGCCATGGTGGATGGTGATGATGGGGAAGAAACTGACATGGCGAGGTGTAAAGAGAGGTGGGTCCGTAAAAGGGGTAATGATGAGGCAGTGATGGGGCAAAGAGGGGGAGAGCAAGAGAAGAAGAGGTAGGGTCATTGGAGGCACAACGAGGGAGGTGCTGATGGGGTGAGAGAGAGATGAGGCAGGGCCGCTGGAGGCATAATGAGGGAGACTGATGGGTAGAGAGTGAGAGAAGCATGATTGAGGAAAGAGATGGAGTCACCATAAAAAAATTCTGCTCCACTATCTCATTCCTTAGGATGCAATGGTCAAGTGGAATAGTTTGCACCATTTGGCACCACCTAGAATCTTTTTATCCTCTTATCTTGTCCGTACACAAGAATTATTTTAAACAAAGAGGATAAGTAGTCAAAAAAAAAATCAGTTATTTATCAATATGTGTGTATACATATGTATATGCATGTATATGTGCATGTGTACAATATACACACATGCACGTACACATGCACGTACTTCCTAGATGGTTCCATCTCCTAAGTTTTTAAACCTTGCCGCTTCCACATACCTACACCCGTACCCATGCCGGCACCTGCTTTAGGCTACCCAGGTTTGCCTTCTCTCACATGGATGTCCTAAACCCCACTTCAATCATTTAATTATTTCTTGAGACATTTGAAATGGAATCAGAAGCAGTGGTAAATGGGTGGCTTCTATGCTAGAAGGAGTGCTTCCAGTAGATTTGGAACATCACGTCATGGAGGTTATGGATAAGTATATAAGTGCAATATATAGGTAGCAATTTGTTCATTTTCTTAAGTTACACGACCTTTTGAGTTTTGTCAAGAAAAGGATTATTAGCAAGCAAAATACAATTAAATACCGTAATTCATATCCAAGTATGAAGTATCAAGTTTCAATATACAAATTTTGGCAATCATTCAAGCAATGAATAAATACGGTAATAATGTAATCAATATATAAATACATTCCTATCAGATCTGTACAATCAACAACCAGTACAAAAATTCTATCAAGAATCATATTAAACATTTTATTTTATGATATCAAGCATTATAATAAACAACCATGAAATAAGTATAGACAAAGAGTAAGAGTTTTACTTGATGACATTTTTTTTTTAAAAAAAAAGCACAATTTTGGCAAAACATAAATCATCAGATATAAAAACAATGCATCAAAATTACTTGACTTCAAGATCAAAGTATTTTGAAAAACATCAAATGCAAATAGACAACAACTTCTTTCATGTATCTATTTCTTTTTTGTTGGCTTTATTATTCATTGTCCTTCCATCTACAACATCCCATATGTTGGCTCAACACTCTGTTGCTAGAGGCGCCAGCTACACCACCACAACTAGCGGCAGCTGCTGCTTCTGGCGGCACCACTAGCTAGCACTTGGCACCCTATTGCTAGAGGCACCTGCAGCACAAGTAGCAGCCAATGTTGTAGGGAAGAACCACCATACGAGCAGCACCCACTGATGCTAGTGGCATCACCACCAGCAGCAACCAGTGCTACAAGTTGCAATCCTAGCACCTGTGAAGCAAAAGAGCAAAACAGAAAGAAAAAGGGCATCAAATGAACAGAGAAGAAAGGAAAAGGAAAAAACCTATAAGTGCAAAGTCCACCCATCATTCGAAATTCATCTTTCACCGCTAACCAATCTCCAACCATACCACTGCCAACCACTAGCATTTGGCCACTTAGGGTTTAAGGATATGGGATAAAACTAGTCAAAAGAAGGGAAAGGGAGAAACATGGAGACTATGAATAATGAAAGGGTAAAACTATTTGCGTTGGTTACTAGGTTGGTGGCTACCCAAACCTCTTTTGACCACATCACTGATTAGATGATGAATGAGAATAAGAAGCTAGGCCCTTTTATACACTCATTTAATAGCTTCATGTTGCTCCTTAGGCCACCAAAATCCAGTTACACCTTTAAACTTAGTAGGAAACAGGTTTAGCTTCTTGCATGGGGCATGCATCCCATTGTTTCAGCTAATAGATGCTTCTCTTTATAATAATAGGGAAGACCTTGAAATCTCTCTCGCGCACACACATACACACACTTTAACATGACTAGTCTTACTATAGTGCTAATATTTCTAATTCCATGAAAAGAAAAGGAGAGGCTTTCAACTCCGACCATAAACAAATTGAGAGCATTTCACTCTCCTTTAGAAGTCAAGTGTCTCTAACTTATTCTTTGTTTATGCAAAGTTCTTTGACTATTTACTTCAATTACTCTGTATCAATAAAGGACTGCAAATAGATAATTGATGATTTTCTTCATCTTCGGTTCTCAGTCTTGAGATCTGTCATATGCAAAACCTTCTCACTTGATGCAGGAGCATGAGTCCAAGCCTGGGGCGTGCGTGGAGATTGAGTTTCTTCCTTGGGTGAGCACCAGATCACATTGAGTCCACAAAGTTCCAGCACCAAATTACAGTGGGTCCAAGATTTTCAGCACCTAGTTACATTGAGTTCAAGTGTTCCAACGCCTAAATCAATTGAGTCCTTAGGCGTTAAAGAGTCCTAGTTTTTTTTGAGTCCGTGAGTTCTAGTTGATTAAGAGTCTTGAATTAAAGAGTTAGGTCCAACATTAGGTGTGTCCAATGTTAGATTGAGTCCATATGTGTGAGAATTGAGTCCATGTCTGGAGTGGGTCAAGTTACATTGGGTTTAGTTATTCCAACGCCTAATTTAATTGAGTCCAAGGCGTTAAAGGGTCTTGATTTTCTTTAAGAGTTGTGTGATGAATCCATGTGTCATGTGGGGAAGAGTCCTAAAAAAATTGGACTCTCTTCTCAAGCGGCATGAAGAGTCCTCATTGAGTTGGACTCTTGGTCATGCGGCATGAAGAGTCCAAGCCAACTTGGATTCTATCCCATGCGCCAAGAGAAGATTCAATTTAGGTAAGAGTCTTAATTAGTAAGTTATTTGAATGAGTCAATTGTTTAATTTAAATTAAAAGAGTCCATGTTTAGTAGGAGTCCATATTTAGGTGTCTCTAAAATTTCTAGTTGTAAGAGTCTTTATTTTTCCAACCTCCTCTATATAAAGAAGAGGTTGAAGAATAAAATTCAGAATTAATTTGAGTGAAATTTTCTTGAATTTTTGAGAGCTTTGAGAGCCCTTCACGTGAGGAGAGAGACTCTTCTCATTCCTTGGTGAGACGCCAAGAAGAGATGAAAGAAGAAGGTGCGACTCCTCTCTTTCGCCTAGCTTTGTGGGTATTTAAGTGGAAGTGAGACTCTTTCCTTAAACCCATATTTATCCCTTCCTACTCTTGCCACCTAGCCCTAATACCTTAGAGTCATAATCCTATTAGGACTCCTCTTCATTAATCATGCCATCCCCTTGAATCACGCCTAACCCAATTCAGCTTTGGGTCCAAACCAATTTCAGCCGCCACCCCCCATTGAAGTTTAATCATTTCATTCAGTTCCCATCCATTGAACCCAATTAAACCCTATTAGCAACCCATCTTCTTCCTTCTCCCTTCCACCCACAAAGAACCTTAGCCGCCATTAGCAAAAAAAAAAAAGGAAAAGAGAGAGAGAGAGTTTCAGCCCTCATCCACAAAAAAAATCCAGCAACACCCATCTCCGACTGCGTCAGCACTCTATAGCAATTTTTGCTGAAAATTAATGGGTGACTTGCCTTCTGATTATGGTTTTAGTTGCTACTAATTATAAGCAAAAGAACTCTTATTATCAAGAATTCCAGGAGAAAGTGAAGTTTGCATCTGATCTGTGAGAAGAGTCCATTTATTGTTGTTCTAAGCATGAGTTAGCAACTTTGCTCTAATTTGCTGCAAATATGGGCACAATTTGTTTTCCTACTTATTAACTAAATTTTTCTCATGTGTGCAGTCTTAAAAGACTCACTAGCATCTTTCAAGGATGGTCTCCTTGAGCATAAGCTGGTGTTGCATGAGATCCGGTCAAGGATTTAGGTGTCACAAGCCATAGCCATGCTCGATTTCTTATGGGGCAATAAAAGCAAAAGTTGGGCCATGCCATCATCCTTGAAACACACATTCCTGAAGCATTCGGACCAGCTGCAGATGTTCGGAACGCATGGTAGCATTCTATCTCTCCTAAAGGCTGGAAGGACTCCTCGAGGTTCAGAATGGTCATGGTCCACACAACGACTGACAAAAAACTAGCATTGCCTCTTGTCGACCTCGGCAAGCCAGCTGATCCTCTTGATGACGTCGGGGTGGTCCACGGTAGCATTGCGAAAAGATTTACTTCCTGGGGCTTGACAAAGATTTCTAGGTGCTACTTGATAAAATGCTCAAAAGCTCTGTCCAACAGTTTTGGGTCAGCTGGTCTGAAATTTCTAAGAGCGGATCTTGGGGTTCGCTTGATTTCTAGGTGCTACTTGATAAAATGCTCAGAAGCTCTGTCTTGGATGGCTGGTCTGAAACACCTTATAAAGGATCTTGGGGTTGGGTTGTGATTTGTTCGAGAGATTCAAGGTTGAGCAGGCATTAAGATTGGTCTTTAGCCTTTTTTCCATGATAGGGGAGTACAGGAGAAGCACAGACTTGAGGAGAGAAAGACTGGTCTGAAACAAGAAGGGAAACATTAGAGCTCAAAATGAAAAGAGACTTCCTCGTGTCTCAATTAACTATTCATCTTGATGAGAGGTGCAATAAGATATACAAAAGCTCTCACAGTTCTTCTATCTTGATTCTGTTACATGCCGTCAATTCAATTTATGTGCAGTTACAATATTTACCTAAATCATACTCATTTTTTAACATGTTTCTTTTGAGTGCAACAATATAGACTTTAACTAATGGCTTTTCAACATCACGACCTATGTAAGGACCTACCCATGTTAGCCTCCCCCTCACTAGTTTAGCCAGACTGGTGGTTTGCGCCAAATCAACAAATTACCATACCAATTAGTTTTGCTGCCACTCCATATCCTTCCATCAGAACTGAGTTTGTCTCTGATCCAGCCATAGTCATCTAATTTCCATAATCAGCCAGCAATGTGTGCATTTTTCTATCGTAAGGTTGAAAGGGTTGAAGCTAAGTTACGCTACCCAAGCCTCAAAATGCATAATCTCATACCTCTGTGACCTATAACATTATTTTGCGCCTGCCATTTAGGGCCGCAGGTCTCAACTAACCTGGACCCTATTTTGGACCTAATCTAGATCCATTTATTTATGGGTCAGGGCTCCAAAGGAATATACATAAGGTATAAGAGTTTTCATCTCCATTGTTTGGGCCCAATAGACGTATCCAACTTTCACATGAATCAACCTGATTATAAGTTTAGGAAGTTGTAAGTGTAAAATTCATAAACCCAATCAGCCCAAACTCATCACTTGATAATTTATGGCATTTAGCTAAATGATTCTGTGCATATAAGGTTTGTCTTCAATAGTCTGTCTACCGAATCAGAGTCTTATCCTAAGCTACATCAAACTGTATGGACTTTGTTTGAATCAATACCAAGAGATTTAAGCTGTTCCCTCCGTACACAGCACCATGCCTGTGCCCCATGTCAGTCCAGTCCTAGCACAATACATGTCTAGTGGCACCAAGTAGCATGGATGAGCCTCAATCCAATAAAAATGTACTCATTCTGCATAGCATGGGCCCATTGTATCGTAAGGCAAGGTCACCTAAATATATGCACTATTGGGGCACTTCATGTCACAAAAAAATCTGACTTACGTCACACAGCTCGAGCTCAATATTGTCTGTCCACCCATAAACATAACCATCAAGCATTTTCCCAGCTACATGGCATCTATGGATAATACATCCTATTGCTTGCACTTTTTGACTAAAAATTAACTAGCAAAAAGAGTTAAAAGTACTTTAAGAACTGCAGTTTGAATTTACAACTCTCAAATTGTTACCAACAAAGTTCATTTACAATTATATGACAATACATCCATATAGTCTAAAAGAAAATCATATAACCGAGGTTAGCAACCTATATTTTGAGCAACGATCCAATAACTAATTAAGTGCAAACAATGGTGTTATGCCAGTCCTTCACAACTCCCCATGCTAAATTATATAGGCATGTCAGTATTGATTTTACTATATCTTGGTTTCTTTCAGTTATAGACCAAGGTATATCTTCATTTTTATACTATTCAGATGACCTGAAATATACTTTAATTGCATATTAGAACATACCACAACAGCAACTCCAGTCTCACAAAATCTGGGAATGCAGATTAGCCTTAGCAGTTGCTTCTCAGGTCCTACATGGAAGAAAGACTGACTTATTACTTTTGAACATGATAACAACTTCAAGGAAGGCCTTTTCAGGGTCAAAATTACCTTGTAATAAACGGGTTTCATATTTATCCTGATTGCCAACAAAGTATACATGTGGACAGCTCTCAATGAGGAAAGGGTCCTTGTCAGTATAGGGATAACATCCTGACAGTGTAGAAATAGATAAAAACATTTTGATAAGTAAAACTACTTGCAACGATGTAATAAAAACTCTGCAAAAAAAATGACACATACTGGATACTTTATTCGTCTCTTTCTTAATTTTTGTTATGACAATGCTGTTAAGTTACACCCAAAATAGCAAGATAATTTTAGCAGCACTTCAGCTTGTTTGTCAAGTGTTTGAATGAATACGGGAAGCAGGAGAAGAAAAGGATATATTTTATGCAGTAGCAAAGTGATACCAAGTGTGTTTGGAGCTGTTGGTGCCAGATGCCTCCATTTTAATGTTCTTTCCATAAATTCAAGCTTGTCTTTGGCATCAGAATACTTACTAAGATCATCTATGTTCTGACCAGATGTCCCAAGAAACCTAAACAGCATGTTTCTTAATTAGATCTCTAAGTAACTCAAGAAGAAACAGAATTTAAGGGATGCTCATTGCTTACAGAACATCATCCAGTTCAAATTGATGAGGATTTGTACATGAGAGGAAAGTGTTATAGACTGATGCTCCTGGAAAAAGACACCTATGCAAAGGCTGAACAAGAGTAGAATATAAGTAAATTAAAAGGGTATTATACTATTATGTAAAAAAAGAGTTTGCATAAGTGCAAAATATTGTGTTTCAGTAATATTTCCATGCAAATAGCAAAAACCTGCTGGGGCAAGGAAAAATTAGCTGGATCACTAGGCCCTGGCATGATATCCACAGGCATAGCAGCTGCAAGCTGCAGAAGTAAAATAAGTAAATCCAATTAATTATCTCAAAAAGAATATTATAAAAAACTCAGAGCATTAAAAACTTCAATGAGCTCCTTTTGAAAAAGAGGCCATAACTGTTCTAGAGATTACACATCACTAAGGAACTCAATGATGAGAATTAAAACCTGAATCAATGATATATCAAACTCTTTGATTGGTTCTGTTAGCCTAGACTGATCCTTGGGAGCTAATGTCTGCAAGTCCTCAAAAACATACAATTCATGTGCATATTGTCAGTATATACCTCAATAATATGATGGGAACAGTAATTCATTGCATAATAAACCTAAGAAAGATACCATCTCAAGAAATTAATATTTAGTACTTGCTGAACTTCTTTACCTAATAAATAACCATTTTACCTGACCACTAAGAATGCCCTGTGATATTTGTACAGAATTCCCAGCAATTACAACACGAACTATTTGAGATGCAATGCTTTGCTCCTGCTCCATGTTAAAATACAAAGAGTGATTCCAAAATTAAGTAATTTTCTTAAAGAAAAACTGCATACATTTTCATCACCCAAATGCCCGGTTATATGGTCAACGAGAAGTTGGAATTGAAGAGGATTGAACATGCTACTCCCAACACTCAATCCTGAGATGAAAACCACATGTTTGTCTTCTCCTGCAGTGTAGTCAAAGCTTTGCAGTATCAGATTTCAGATGTATTGAAGCCTGAAACATACCGCTAAAGCCCAACATAGGATTATCTGTTGCAGTAGAATAATGTTTTCGTAAAACTTATAACTGGCCTTGTGATACAACATAGTTTTATGAGAAAACATCATAGACAGAAATATTAATAGTCTAATGGCAATCATATTGAGCACCCTAGCAAACCAAAGAACATACTATAAACAAGAATACAGAAGGAAAATTTCAGGTAAAAAAAGCTTACAAGGTTGGTGTCGGAGAGGAGAGACAAGCCCCAACCATTTAAAACTTAAAAACCCTGATAAAATTGAAAGATCAAAATACTGATTATCATGCTCTAGCAAGTTATATGACCAGAAATTCTGGTGATATAGGATATGATAGTCCCAGGCAATAAAGATATTGCAGGGCAGTTGAAAGGCTGAAACTTCTGAGTGGATCCGCACGAGGCAATGGAGAATGTTCAATAGAATAAGATGTAGTAACAGAGGTGAGAAGTCAACATGAAATGAAAAAAATAAGAGAATAGTACAAGGATAGAAGCTCAGGATTATGACCAGTAATGCAGAAATTCTGATTTCTGAATTAGCAGTTCAACTAAGCTGCAGATGGCACCAGTCAGCTGGGGACCCAAGGTTCAAATTAATGAGTCACAACAAAGGATGAAGAGAAGAAGGAAAACTGGAAAACAAAGACACTTCAAGAATAGGATATTTAGATGAGTAGGAACCAGTTGCAAAGAGGAAACTACTGAAAAAACCACACAAATGGATTGCTGATAGTGTATCCAATACATATAAATCCTGCTAACAAAGCTTTTTTGTTTATATTTGAGCAAACACAACAGAGAAACATAAAACCAAAAAGTCAGTATGACAAAACAAGTAATTGACTGACCGACAACTGAAAGAACAGCAGAGAGAAAATCCATACCAACAAAAAACGAAAATCAGTATATCTCATATTTTATTGTACTTTCAGAACTTTTATTTGGATCATTTGTAAAAAAAGGTTTTAGGGTCCTATTTTAAGTGGTATTGGTGTGAAAAAGTTTTGCTTTAGGTACATTCTGGGTTGGGCAAGTCAGTCTTTAGGATTTGATCTCTTTTACGTAGGGTGGGATTCTAAATTTTGTTTTTTCAAGGAAGATTTTAGATCTTAGTTAATTCCTTAGAACCCTAGTTTACTTGCAAGCCAACATATATAAAAAGCTATGAAAAGGCCTTATGGTTGGCCACTAGAAACAACGTACATGATTAGCTTTGAACCATGGTATGCTGAACCAGATCAGCCCGTACCAAACCAATACCGGCTCTGACCGGTCCGGTTCGGTGTTAAAAATCGGTACCGCCCCATACCGGCCAATCGTACCAGCCCGTACCGGTTCTAAATTTTTTTCGAACTTTTGGATGTGTGAACCAAGCCAAACCAGTGGTACCGGTTCGGTACCGGTCCATACCGGTCCAAACCAGTACCGAACCGGTACCGGTGCCTACCAGTACGTCAGTACAGTCGGTACGGCGGACCTTTTGAACGAATGAAAGATTTCTCTTAGCCAGTTTCGGCCCATTTATCCCCTCTCTCTCTCTCTCTCTTCCTTCATGATATCTCTTCGATTGTCTTTATTTTCTTATCAATATCACCTTTATTCTGCATGCACTGTTTTCTGAATTTTAGTTATACATCAATTATGGAACCTCTTATTTACCCTAGAATCCTTTACAACTCTATTCCTCCTCTCTGTCCCAACATCAAAACCCTAGAACAAGTTTATTTACCTTTTATTTGTCTTTAGTCGAAATAATTGATCACTGTTGTCCCATATACACCAAATTAGATATATTCCTAATCCAATCCTTTTCCTAGGTCCTACCACGCATTGTAGGTCCTACATCTCATACTCTTTGAAATACAATGATAACAAGAGAAGAATGTAAGAATCAAAGTATGTCGTACTAGTCCGAACTAGACGCTATGGAGCATACCATACCATACCGGTTCGGGACCGAAATCCGGTACAGGTGGAGTACCGATACTCGGTACGCCAAAAAAATTTCATACCGTACCGTATCGATACTGTGCTAGTATAGCACCGATATGGGGTCCAGTACCAAGACGGCAAACCTTAGTAAAAATATTTAAAAATTTAAATGAATTAAAAAACACTTGAAAGATAACAAAATGAGGAGGAAAATCTAGACAAGCTTTATTGCCTCGATCCTTCTTTTTCTACTATTTTTTATCCAAGGCTGAGTCCTATCGCTCGATCCTTCTTTTTCTACTATTTTTTATCCAAGGCTAGGTCCTATGAAACATAAAATAGCTTAGCATCATTTTTAACTACTTCAATCACACCTAGTCCGTTCTCCCCCTTTTAATGTCAACCTGATTTGGCACTCCTGTTACTCAGCCTACATAATACATGTCCAATTTGACATAAAAGTTTATCCTCTCTTTCAACTCAGATTGTAATATAACATTCCTCTAATGTACTCTGAATTCATGTATAAAAAAAAAAAAAAAAAATTCAGAATTTTTCTGTTTGTGCCTGGGATTTGCCAAGTTTATAATGTAAGCTTATGGTATTCTTGTCATCGTGGACTAGTGTATAAGATATTCAGTAAACTGCAGATAGGAAACAAGAGTATTTAAACTGATAAGTTTAACTAAATAAAAAATTGATCTCAATGTGCTTCATGAGCTTGTCAAAAAGTTCAACAATCTATGATCTTAAAGACATTGTATCATTATGCAACCACACCAAAATAGTAAGAGCAGCTTAAAAATTGGGTATAAAAGAAAAAATTGTAGCCTTCACCTTCACGAGTGTGAGACATCAAATTTTACTTCGCCCCGCTCAACAAATGGATATAAAATAGCCTTCACAATTGTGGGAGACATCAAATGATACTTTAACCCCATTCACCAACTCAACATCTACATAGATACAGACTTCCAGCAAGAAGCATGAACATATAACAATAGCTAGGCCTCTCCATGGATTGGATCCTAACCTGGAAAAGCCCAATCAGTACCGATTTAGAACCTGATAATCAATAATGACCTGGATACAATTACTCGACCTAACGGACCAAAATTGAGTTAGGGTTAGTCCCATGCGGAGGGACATATAGTAATAAAACCAATAACTTCCCCCCTCCCCCAATTGAAACTCTTGCACCCCTCGCCGGTCTTCCTTCCCATAGTCCATCCACCTGCAGCTCTTCCTTTCTCCTTGTGATCAACTTCTTTACAATCTCCTTGTCAATCTTTGCAATCAGTCACTGTTATCATCTTCCTAACAAGTTACTAACATCATTTAATTTGGCAATAGTCTTCTTCAAGTTTCAGAGTATGGATTTTCTACATATATAAAAACTAGGAAAGCATTGTTAATAAGCATGTGCTGTCATTCTAATTGTGAGAAATGAATTTCATTGTCTTTTCAGTAGTCATTATTTTATTCAAAATAATACCGTTTGGATGGAAAGTAACCTAACTAGAGGAATGAGGGGATGATTAAAATTCAATCATGAAGAGATTAGCTATAACATTATCATGGAAATAATCTCCAATCTGCAGGTTCCTTAATCCCTATTAAACATGTACACTCTAAACTCACCAAATCAAACTAACCTAAGCATCCTTAACATGAAACTAAGGAAAAGTAACATAGTAGTAGTATCACAAGGTTACAGAACTCCTACTAAGATCCCAGGCTAAATATTTGTGCTAGAAACCCATGATAACTGAATTTGAAAAACTTAAAAACTGACAGTTGTTGGACTCAAGGTCAGTTTTTGCGCAAGTATTCACATGTTAAAATGAGCAGTTATAACTCGGATTATGCCTTTGAGTGGGCAGTAAGCTTAGGTTGCTCTATAGTTGCATTTTCTTTCTTTCTTTTCTTTCTTTCTTTCTTTCTTTTTGTGTGTCTCACTCACCTATGGAAGCAGTCAATACTGTTAATCTTGTCTTATGACAAATGTCCCAATAATATATATAAAGTGTGTCAACTAGCCAGTAAGGTCAGTCAAAACTTTTATATCTTTGAACTTGAGATGTTTGACATTTATGTTTAGACAATGTCACACATTTAGTTCTTTGCCCTCCAAATGCATGGAAGTTAGGAAACATTGGCTGAAGCCAGTTTTGCAATTCCCTTGCCAAAAAATCCTTTAGTGCAAAAAGAAATGAGACATAATTTCTCCACTACCATTTTGCAGGTTGATTCGTCCTACTGTATTTTCACATCATCATTTCTAGCATCCCAAGGGAAATGAATAAAATATTGCCCAGTTAAAAGGTTTTAAGGGTTATCTACTGACAACATATTGCTTGCAACTATATTTATTAGCTTACGTCAGGAAAAAGACAACATTAACTAACTCCATCCAGATCTCATCATCTAGTGAAAGCTTTTCAATTTCACTAAGAACAAAAAGGTTCTATGATTGCATGGTTGGCACCATAAATAGTACTCCCTAGCAAATCCTATATGCCAATTATTCTGCACCCCGGTGGTGTCAATTCAACAATGAGCACATGAGCCCCCACAACTTTGACATCACCCCCGCCCGCCCCCTCTACTAAAGAGAATGTCTTACTTTGGCAAAGTTGTGATGGTCCTTATTATTGTCCTCGTGCAGTTTGTCCACATCCCATGCCTTAACCATTTTGGAAGTAGAAATGATTGTTTCCAATTTTCATGTTTTTTAAACTTGATCTATACAACTTCTCTTTGTTTCAATGGAACAAAATAACAAGGTAAATAGAATTTGAAAACTTTTAGTGGTATATAAAATATTGAAACACAGTTTTATCTAGATGTAATTATGCATTCAACTTGGGTTGGGCTAACACAAAGAGACCCAACCCAACCCATAGTTTAGATCAGAAAGGCCCATAAGACATCAATCCAATAAGTTGAAAGTCTGGGCAACCAAACTCAACTTCGACACTGAGGTTCTACATGAAAAGAAACCAAGAACTAATGCATATTTCTATTATAGGACTACCAATCTAGACAACATAAAACATACCCAAATCAAATTGTAGATTTCAAATGAAAATCCTACTTAGATACAATCCAGACTAGCATGATTTTATCCAAGATAAAGTTTGCATTAGCTGAATTTTAAAGCAAGTTCAATTCGGTTCTGGATGAGGCTAAGGTGGGGCATATTGTTGGCTAAGTTAATCTTGGAGTGGTTCTCAACTGAACCAGCATGCTCAAGTTGCATCCTTATTGTAGGCAAAAATATAAGATATTAAATGCAAAAACCTCCCAAAAAATGGCTTTAACTGTTATTGCATATTTATAAAATAAAACACACAGCATTGGTTCACACTAAAACATAGTCATGGATATGGAAACACCACATGCACATTTGAAAAAATAAAACACATATGCACATATATGTATATGCACGTATGCGTGTATGCATATTAAAAATTGTATCTTATTATCATACTCTCTCAAGTACATTCGCTTGCAGCATCAATATTATGTAACCCTGAGAAAAAGAAAGTGCCACAACCCTGCCATCACAAATCCAACATTTTCCATTGCCTAGCTTCTTCTATCAATAAATTTTATGGGAGAGTGAAGGACACCTCCAACGATGCAAAGGGCTGAATCAAAGCCCATACTCATCCAATCATGTATTGATGAAAAAGCATTTTCTAGAATCTAATGGAGCAAAATTTCTGCATAATTCTTATAAGAAAAATTTTCCCCGGCAGGAGGCTTTCTTTAAGCTATCCAAACTCTATCAGAAGATTAGAACCCTTAATTCATATGATTGATCCTACACAGAACTTTTTCTTCCTTCATATTATATATCCAAGAAGATTGCTTAATATTTATTCTTTACAAAATATTTCATTTTTTCAGATTAAAAACTAATAGCATATTAAGTATCTTAATTTCAAACTTCAAAGGGACCATATGCTATCTGATACGTGCAACTTAACGCTGGCTTAGTTTTCATGAACTATGGGCATTAAGCTTCTGAGAAAACATATATGATCCCACCGAAAGTAACAAAATGAACATGGCCATAGCACCATGCTGAATTATTGGAAAATTCACCTGTATGAGAACAATATTACCAAATTTGATGTCTGATGCAGATTGAACCCTTGGGAATGAATCCCTAATGCCACAAGCAGTGATGACATGCGAAATAGGAATTTTCGGGGACTCGATCTGACTTCAAAAAGGGGTGGATAGCTACAAAGTTTAGTATCCAAGATTTAGGGTATAGAGAAAAGCAATACATTTCATTGATGACAGTGATAAAATTGGACCTAGATAGATAGAGCTTGTGGTACAATATTATAGGAGGGATATGGATGGATGGACGGATAGAAGAGAGAGGAGGGAGGGGGGGAGAGAGAGAGAGAGACGAGTGTAAAGAGACTAAACAAGAAAGATAGAAGCAGACAGGCTTGTAAGCCACCCTACTGACTTCAGAAATTAGCAAATGCAGCTGATATCCCAAAAAGAGGTACTTCTGGATAAAGAATCTCCTCAAAATCAATCCTCGAATGAATCATGGAAACCCCTCCAAATCAATCCTAGGACAAAAATCAAAAGTAAAGAATGCTTTAAAAATAAATCCTAGAATTGCAAGAAAAATGAAACTAAAAATCCTGCTAACACAGAGTTCTAGGATAAAGGAAAAATCATTCAGTAAGTCCTAACTAACCAGGAAATATATTTTAAGAGCAAATTCTAATGCAAGTACGAGCCCTTTTTCAGTATGATTTCTAAAAATCCTATATTGAGTAGGAAATCATACGGAATAAAAAATTAATATAATATCTATACTACTCCCTTTCTTCAAGAAACAAATTAAAAGAGGAAAAGCCAACAGCAAGCACCAAATAAAAAAAAAGATCACTTTCTACAATCAACTACAATCCCATAGTAACAAAATTGCAACATGAAGGACCAACATTCCCAAAAAAATAGCAGCAGTTAAATTATGAAATAATATTTGGCATAGTCATTTTCCATATCAAATGAATTTAAATAATACTTAAGTCAAGTGGTTGCTCAATTTGGGGTGGTAGACCAGCTTCCAGAACATCTTGAACAAAAAAATCACCATCACTTGTTTCTTTACCATGAAGAGCGACTACAATCCCTGCTAGACAGAAATAAATACAATTTTTAAATAAAGAAGTTGATCAACCTTGGGTTATTTAATACCATTTTAAATGCAAGTTTGCAATGTGAAAACCTGTCACATAAACCGAAGGGGCAAGGAAAGTTCCAGCTAGTTTAACCCTTCCACTCTCATCTTCCAAAATAAGATGATCATCAGGATGCATAAAATTATGAGGCTTGACAAGAGGAACCGTAGACCTCTGGATATAATATAACGCATTAGAAATGTAGACCTCTATAAATCAAATGATCAGCTTTAGACATTACAAAGACAGTGATGATGATTTGAAGATTATAATACCTCCTTAGAGTACTCATCAAGAATAGAAGACTTGAGTTTCATATGCTTGTACATAGTTCCAATTATAATGCACTCTTTGCCTTCTTCAAGTCCTAAAATAGTATGAACTGCAAAAAGAAAAGGTCAAGAAAGTAACATCATAGAAAGGTTCAGAAAGTAATATCTTGCCTTCTAAAACTGAAGATAGCACAGTCTAGAAATATTTTTAAATTAGAATCCAAGATGATATAATTTCGAGTGAGGTGTTAGAAGGGGTAGGAGATGGGGTGTTGAAACTACTCTCTTGATCCTTTCCTCAGGACAGCCTAACTGTAGCCGCCAAGGTCCGCCGAACCGATATCGGAACCCGTACCAGTCGGCGACGGGTTGGTACAGTACCGGTACCGACACACGATACACTTGGGCGTGTCGGTTCCATACCAGCATGCCCTTTTTTCTAGAATTTTTCAAGTTGATTTAATTGGTAATCAATCATTTTGAACTTTTTTAATGATTTTAAATTTAATTTGATATTTTTTGATATTTTTTGATATTTTTTATTTTTTTGATATTTTTTGATATTTCTTGATGTTTGTATGATCCCGATTTAATCTAAATGATGCATCTTATTATTTTAAAATAATACAAATCATAAAATGATGAGTGAAATATTGTATGCTACAAGAATTAATATGAAATATTCTCAAATCAAATAGTGAGATAAAAATATAAAATAGTACAATCAATTACATATATTTAAAGTACAACATACATATCGATATTTAAAATCTCGTTGAATGACGGTGCCTCTCGTAGATATCCGGATCATTAGCATAGTCAGAAAGCACATCAACCCATCCCTCTAACCGAGTGACATTGTAGTTTTGTATGTTCATCCCATAAGAAACGCACTCCGGGTTATAAGCACTCTCAAATCCCTCGCTAAAGCTCTGGCTCTGAGAGGTGTCCTCTGCCGACCCGTAAGATGCTCCGGGCTGCGTAGAGTAGTAGCTACCGAAAGATGCCTCATGCATCATATCCATATCCGTATTCGTATAGGTTATAGGCTGCCTGTGGCTGCGGTAATAGGATTCAGTATATAACTCGAAACCTGATACGTTTATGGATCCTACTCCACATGCAAAATCATCTGCAGCTACATCGTATCATCCTGAATGACCTCGAGGAGCCCTTCTCCTATATGCAATCCATCCTCACGGGCTCCATTAAATTGTGCACCTTAGTCTCTATCCTATATAGCATGCGTAAACTAGAACTCACCGATAAATCAAAGACCATCCGGCGGTTGTCTCATAAACGATGGTCTCATGTCTACCATTCTCTCCTTGGCCAGCAAATCTACGACCACCAGAATTGCTGCTCCTAGTCTCTGAATCTGAGTGAACTGACTTCTCGACACTCTTCATTGGGGCTGCAGGTGCCTTTTTTTGGTGTGCTGGGCAGCTGCTTTCTTATCCTTCGTGCCACTCGCTATTTGCTTGTCCTTCGTGCCCCTTTCTGCTTGGCCATATTAGAAGGATGTATATCGCCCTCCTGATCGAGTCGACCGATAAGCATAGTGGCTTCATCTAAGCATCTCTCAATCATATCTCTAAGAGGATGTCTTGAACAAAGAGTCATGTGGTGACCAGCTCCCCTGTGGCTGTGACTGATCAGATGAAAAAATGCGTAGAATATTGCTCTCTGCCCATTGTTCTGCATCGACCTTAGTCTTGTTGGCTACGAAAGTGGCCGGTCGTAGAGGCGATCCTCGCTCATCAAGCTTCGGTTCCTGCTGCTAGCCCACAAGCCATCCAATCATAGGATCATCCTCATCATCAACGAAAATACTATCGATCGGATCTATGTACTTTAGCTCCACTTCCTGCTAAATGCACTTCAGCCTCAATCTCAGATTGTAGTGAACAAATACAAGGTCATTTGAGATGCTTCTTTGTCAAACGATTCCTCTACTTGCTGTGCATAAGGGCGACAGTGGACCAGTTGTGCTCACAGCCACTCGAGGAGACCATCTAAAAAAGAATTTGAATAGCTAGCCGCTTAAAATTTTTCATAAACAAACCAAAATAAATCCACCATTCAGCTACAAAAATATTGAAAAAAATTACATATAAGATAGTACTATATTAATAACAATCTTACGCCATATAAATGTCCTCATAATGTGTAATAAACCTAGATTCATACTTTTCTTACTTACGACAACTGTCGAGACTCCAAAGCTGTCAGTACCCTCTCTAAATATTTTGATATGTGAAAAAAAAATATGTTATAATATGTTAATAATTGCAAATACCAGTTAACTTACACGTCACTTAAGTTAACTTACCTCTTCTAAACATAGGGCCCCGACTTTTAAATTAGGCTCCATCTTGTAAATTACATTACACAGAGTGGCCAGAAGTTTATCATTTATATCAATTCCAACTACAGTATACTAAAACCAAGGGTTCAGGTAGTATGCCACAGATAGAGTTCGTTATAGTCTT
The DNA here is from genome assembly GCF_051530095.1 of Phoenix dactylifera. NCBI lineage: Eukaryota > Viridiplantae > Streptophyta > Magnoliopsida > Arecales > Arecaceae > Phoenix > Phoenix dactylifera. The sequence continues at coordinate 15,318,627 of NC_143195.1, forward strand.
AGCAAAATTGTACAAATATAGGAGCAGTCTAATTTTCAATATTCTTGCTTACTTGCTAGATGCAACTCTCTACCCATCTGGTAGTCCCACCGCCGCTCAATGATGTCGATGTATTCCAAGGCATACGTTGGATTTGACTTCATGATCTGAATCTTTGTCCTTTCCAACATGTGATACAAGAAACCCATCCGGAAGTATCTCTCACTATCCATAGCTTGAAACACTTCATACAATAGTCCGATAGCTTCACTATCGTAGTGGTCCGCTTCAAGAATGTCTGCTTCATCACCAAGTCCTTGATAATGCTTCCTTCAGTGTCGGCCCTCGCATATCTACTTTCATGCCACTCGGGATGGACAACAATCTGACGCAAGGCTACTTTCTTCTTAAAAAAGCTATCAAGTGCAATATAGTTGGTAGCAAACCGTATGACTTCTAGTCTCAAGATCTCTTTTCCTGCATATCTCCTCATCAATAAAATGACCCATGTATGGTTATAAGTATATCCGATGATGGTTTAGGCAGTCTCCACTGTCCGTTACACCTTACGAATTTTCGCAATGTCCAACAACTTGAGGACAATACAATGTGCAGCACATAAAGTCTACAAAATATATGGTCGTCGCTCCATCAAGATCTCCTTGGCGGCCATATATTGTAGCCCATTATCAGTAATAACCTGCACGATTTTCTCCTCTCCTACCTGATCAATCATCTTCTCCATCAATTTGAGGATGTACGTGGCATCATGCACTTGATCAGAAGTATCAACCGACTTGAAAAAGAAAATCTTCGTATCACAATATGTCAGAAAGTTGATAATACTCTGTCTGATAGGGCCGATCCAACCATCACACATCACTGTCAGTCCTAATATGGATCACTTACTCTTGTATGAGGTAATATATTTTTCTAGCTTTTATTATTGTCAAGAAGCTCACCGTAGTAAGGTTCATGCAAGGAGACATGACATCCACCAATTGATCCACTAATATTACATACTCCCGATGAGCATCAAAAAATGATGGAATTTGAAACAGCAGCCTAAGACGTGGATGAGGCTACTTAGTATGGCTGAACTAACATTAGTGAGCTTCTCCGTACGATAACATTTTTATTTTCAACTCCACCAAATTAACTTATCTCTTCCATGGGCATGTCGGAAAACATGTGTTGGCCATACTTCATCATCTCTCCAACATTCCAAAGACAGACTGTCCTGAGAGTGCGAGACTTGAACCCTCTTACTGCATGGTTTAGAAATTCTTGCCGATGACCCATGTGCCTACAATTAAAACTTTTAGCCATGCTTATCTCATTCCTATAAGGCAAATTTATAACGTCAAATGTTCTCAAAATACTACAAAATAAAGGTAATATACCTGTCATATTCCTCCTGTTCCTGACTTTTTAGGCCCATGAAAATGTTAACATGAAGAATGATTCAATTTACAGTTGTAATCTAAGATTGAATTTGGCCAGAATTTCTAACCCAGTCCACCAACTTTAGCCACTTCAGGATCCTTCTCACAATTAGAAGCAAAAAGTAAAAATGAAGAAAGAGATTTACCTAGATATAAACCTTAACTCATTGAATAATAACACAAAGCCTAGTCAAATGATTATTGACTGAGGGTTATGGCACACTGCAGGGCTATTTCATTTTTCAGTGTCAAACTCTGGTATCCTCTTTCTTTGAAGCAATATCTACAAAGGACAGAGGCTTTTTAAGTATTGCCTCAAAATAATAGTGTGTAGTTCCTAGTCTTGTTCGATTTCACGACAAATGCAAACTTGAAGGAAAATTGATGGCCCAGTTTCTTTAATTTCTTTTGTCCAATTTCCAGAGGAGGGCAATAAAGCAAAATATTACAATTTAAATGGAACTGGGTAGGTATCCCTCTTATTTCCTCCCAAAAAATGTAATAATAGAAGGATATGGAGTCTTGTAGTTGTTAACTACTTCTGGTTTCTTCTTTGCATCTCCTTCAAAACCATTATCAGCATCCTTGCAAAATATTATCATATTTGAGCTCATAAAGTGAAAGAACAAATTTCATATGGATTAGCACTCTAATGCCATCACTCCATTCAATCCATAAATTGGTCATTTTTCTCTACTGGTCTACTTAGCATTATACTTCATCCCAGCTGTTGGCTATAATCCAAACGACCTTACACCAAACTCTTTTTAATAAGATGCTATTCTTGAATTCTTCTGCTTGTAATTGGAAGGTTGGAAATCTACAATCAGTCTCATAAGCCTTTACACAAACCCAATTAGTCTCATATAATGGATTTCACTCAAAAAAAGAAGCATCTATACACTGAATCATGGATTTAGAGCAAGAGAACCCTAGGTTTCTAGGGTTTCCTTACAGAAACAAGTAAGGCGGAACAAATTCAAAAACTACAGCCATCAAGTAACACCAAATAAAAATCCTCAGAAACCTGCAAGAAATCAAAACGAAGCGAGCAATGAAAAGGAGGCACGAATTACCAGGGAGGTGAGGCTTCCACTTGGGGACAAGGGAGTTGAGGAGATTCCTCATGTGATGGAGGCGAGTGAAGTAGATTTGGCTGTATTGCTGCCCTCTATACCTCTCTCCATGGATCACATACCTCTCGTCCTGGGATCAATAGGAAGAAGTGGAAAGAGGTCAAGGAAGAGGGAAAAGAGGGGACAAGCTATGAAATCTCTACATAAAGGAAGAGGATAGACAGAATCACGGAAAGAAGAAGAGAAGATACAAGGTTTTGATAGACGGCCTGCTTCCTATCGAAGTGCTTCGGGCTTCCGTCTCCCATCTCTGCGTCTTCCATGGCGGGAAAAGATGTGGATTTTGGAATTCCCTCCTGCCGTCCGCCTTCGGCTCACGGAGGTATTTATACAAAAAATTCAGGTCAAGAAGGCCTCGAGCCTAAAGTTTATACAAATCTAGGTGTGTACATATGTGTGTGTATATATATAAATGATAGGAAAAGGTCCAATCTAGACACCAAGGTCCTGTTTGGAGGAGCTATTAGTAATAGAGCTTTTGGAAGTAGAGCTGTTAGAAGTAGAGCTGTCTGAAGCAGAGCATTTATAAAAAGCTGTTTGCTGTTTGGTAACTACATTTCTAAAGTGCCGGGGCACTTTAACATGTATTTGGTAAACAAACTAAGAAAGTACTTTTGTGTGACAAAATAACCTTAAAGAATATTAGCAGTATCATATAACAGAGCATAATAAAATATAATATGTATAAATACATAAATATATGATATAGTATAATATTAATGTAATATAATATAATATTATTATAATATAGTACTATAATATTATGTATTATAGAATAATAATTTAATATAATATTAAATTATTTAACACAACATATCAATGTATTATGATATAATGTAATATAATATTATATTTATAGTATAATACAATAATAAATATATAAAATATTATAATTATTAGTGTAAATTAATTTTTCATCCTTCTAACAAATAGAGAGAAAGGAAGAAGAATATAGAGAGGGAAAGGAAGAAAGGAAGAGGCGGGATAAGGGTTTTGGGGGAAAAAGTGTGATTTAAATTAGGGTATTTTGGTCCAAAAAACAGCTTCCCGATAAAGCTGAAAACAGCATTTTTGGAAAGCTCGAAATTGGAGCTTCTCCCCAAAAGCTGTTTTCAGCTTCCCGCAAAAGCTGAAGCAACTTTCCAAAAATTTTACCAAACACCATTTTTTATCTAAAAGTACTTTTGGAGGGCCAGAAAGTGCTTTTTGGCCCTCCAAAAGCTCCCCCAAACAGGGCCTAAGTTGCTGGGTGTCGCTAGAGATCTCGCATTGTCTACAATCCAAATTGGAGCGATCGGATGGATCGCAGTACGCCTCTATGGTGATGTTCTGATAGCCACTATACTTGACCAGTGATGATCCTAATGTCAAGCACCCACGAGTTAACATTGGATGGTGAATGAACGGCTCTTCAACGGACTAAGTTTTACTGCTTTCTGTCTTTCCACTATAACCTTTCGGAGGTTGACTCACTTGTTTCTAGGGTTGACTCTTGTTTGTTTTTTTCTCTCTGGCCATTCATGGGTCGTCTTGCTTGTCTTTAGGGTCGACTTTTGTTAGATTGATTCTTTAGAGACATTTTGGTGTCAACTTACGATCTATTGGAGTCAGCTCGTAAAAAAATATCAATCAACGGGAGTGTGCTAGGGTCGACTCGTTGCAAACTAAGAGTCTACTTTTAAGACAGCTCGGAATAAATTCTTTGTATTTTCATGTGAGCTTGCAAGGATTGTTTTAAAATCTTTTGACGTTATATTTCTTAGTGTAGAGCATTAGATAAATGATCTTCATTTAGAGAGTTACTGAAGGCTTTCTTCTTGGCTTTCTGATATCAATCAAACTTACTCAAAGCAATAGATTAGTAAATCTTTTACTCTATTGTTTTGCATCATCAAAATCAACCATTTAGGGTCAACAATCTTCTTCTTTTTGATGATGACAAAATATTTAAGTTCCAAAAGAGAATAGTATGAATAGTGATAATATCTTTTAGAACTAAGTTTAAATTTGCAAAATTCAAATAGTAGTATAAGGAAGAATAACATTTGAGTTTATATTTGCAAAAGTTAGGGAGTTGTTTAAACAAGAGTAATATCTTTTGAAACAGAGTTTACATTCACTCTTATATTGAAATTGAATATACTTTTACCACAATGATGACTTTATAAGAAATTCTCCCACTTTTTGATGTATATATAGAACTTTTTAAAGAGGATTTCAAATTGCCATTTTTAGAGAATTTATATCTACTTGATTGCTTCTCTTAGTTCAACAGCAGTTCATATGCAATGCCTTTATACTTATGACTTTACTCTTATTTTCCATTAATTCCTCTTTCACTTTAACTTTTCTCATTTTTTTACTCTTGTTTTTCATTTACTCTTCTTTTGCTTGAAATTTTTTCCCCCTTTTTGTCATTATCAATAAGGAGGAAACTTGAGAGAGGAACATTTCACAAGATAAACATTTGAGAAATACTTAAACGTACAAGCTTAAATATCCACTCATCAAAGAGAATTGCTATATTGAAGCATTATCACAAATAGATCAACACATATCCTTTTAACTTGAATTGTAAATATCCATTCATTAAACAAAATTGCCATATTGAAGCACATCAAAGAAACAAATAGATAAACACATGTCACTTAGAACTTAAATTGCAAGTTTTCATTAAGTAAAAGAGTTTAAATACAAATATGATTCATTCAAATTGTGGGCATGAAATATAGGAGTTAGTTTTAGTTCAAATTAAGCTTAGGAATCTATACAAAATTAGAGGATAAGAAAAATTCCTGGGTTTTAGACTCATTTGATGAAGTAGATGAAGATGAGGATGAAGGTGAGACATGATAAGGGCGATATATAGTGGATCTTCTAGATCTAAATCCTGGTGCAGGACTAGGTGGGGGAGATGGACCAAGTTGATGGGCTTGACTGGATCTCAGCTCTCGCATGAAGCGATTGATCATCTCAACAAGAGTAGAGGCCACAGAGTAAGTGATTTTGTTAGACATCTCGATTCATCTCGAACTTCTTTAAGCATTCCCAAAATCTACTCTCAGATCTTCTGAACACTTGCAATGAATTCACTGATTTCTCTTTTCACTGATGCCTACAAGTGTCTTGTCTCCCTCTCAATATCTACAGTTCTCCTAAACTGACTAGTCACCAAGAACCAAATGTTACAGATATCATGCCACAACTCAACAACCATCTGGGTCAATGAAGAAATATAAGGCTCCAATCTATGATTCATGGGAAAAGCACCATGTGGTGACTCAGGGGCTTGTTGTCCCTTCTGTCCAGTAAATCCAAAAGCCCATAGTCTGACAAGCACTTACTCAACAATAGACTTCATCTGCTCCTCATCCATCATAATAGTTTGACTCAATCTGCTCTTTGGATGTGGAAGCTAAAAGTCAAAAGATGCGATGAAGTTCTCGCCTCTATGTTTGTCAATTGAATGCATCTTTGTGGGGGCATGTGGCTCAGTATGCTCATCACTAGAGGCTACAGGCTCATTAGGTCCAGCTTTTATAGGCTTATCTTGTTTCCCAGCAGCACCATGTTGCAGCCAATGACCGTCTATCTTGGAATAACCCATTTGATGCAAAGACCAATCATGGTAGGTGTCAATGAATAATAGTGCTCTCGAGGTTTCTCCTTCAAGCACAACACTATGTTCCCTAAACACTAAGGTTAGAATCATGTCGTAAGGCAAAGATACCTTCGACCTGCTGGCTGCCTCGTGCATATGGAAAAACATTAGTGACGGTAGATTTAGGAGACTCACCCTGAGCACATGAAATATCACCAAAATATCTCTTTCTGAGACAATCAAACCTTTTCATCTTGAAGAAAAAGATTATGCTGATCATATGATGAAGAAGTCTCATCTTTATGAAAAGTTGGCTTGCACTGACTTCTTCCATTTTGACCATGGACTCCATGCTCCCTACCCTGAACTTTACATTTTTATAGAACTCTCTTACTAGGTTGGGGTACGTAGAAACATCTAGAGCATATGAACTCCCAACCCATCTGCTTTAGTTTGCTTCCAATAGAGAAATCCTTTCGTTCCAAAAATTCAAAATCAATCTTGCGACCAGTAGTTACTACTATAGTAGAGAGGGGTACCTGACTTGGTGTCACACCCCCGGCCCGAGATCGCAAGCTGGGGGTCCGCACCAACTGTTAGGATCTCTCACATGCCGCAGAAAATTTCAAAATTTTTTTAGATTGTAGCGGAAAGGCATGCAAGATCCCATTCATCGCATGAACGTATTTTTACAAACTTCGTTTTAGACAGATTAGGATTAAATTCTTATGAACCATTTTTAAGTCATTAAGAAGATCAGATCTTCACCTTGTGTGGGTAGATGGTCTCCACAAATCTGATATTCGTGGATTTGTTGAAGGTTCGATGGAAGCCGCACACGCGTCTGGCCTCTACGGATATCCACACGAGATAGTGAACCGATCGAAGCTTTTTGATCTCCCCGGGGTGCTAGCTCCCTTGCAGAGATGGCTATTGATGGTTGAGGTCCTCTCTTTTAAATCAACTCTTGATTGCCTTGAGAGGAGGAAGAAAAAGGAAGGTTCAATGAAGAAGATCCAGAAGGCCCTTCGCAGCCTTTCTATTTTTCTTCGCGTTGGAACCAAATGGAGGAATTAGGAGGGCCGCCAAGGCTCTTCTTTTTCCTTGTTGCTTGCGGCTCAAAGGAGGAGATGGGAGGAGGTGTTCACGGCTGAAAAGGAGAAAGAAAAGCATGAAAAATTCGCAGCCTCTTGAACCCTTCTTTTAATGGCATGTGGATAGAGATGAGCTCCTAAATTTTAGGAGCTCATCTTTATCCTTTCAATGTTCAAAATAGGAGGGGCGTACGCCCCTCCTTTTTCCCTCACGCCATCAGCAAAAAGAGGGGCGTACGCCCCTCCCTCTTCTCCCATTTGGTTGGCCCCCACTTAATCAAATTAAGTGGAGAAGGTTGAGTCCAAAGGTTGGATCCAATCCTATTCAAAATAGAATTATGTGCACCTATTTTAATTTCCTCCAAATCCTAATCCAATTAGGATTTAATTGAACCATGACTCTATTGAACTCTTCAATCCTAATCCAATTAGAAGTTTTTTAATTAATTAAATTAAAATTAATTAGGACTTAAGAAAATTCTAATCTAATTAAGACTTATTAAATTTCAGCCCTAAGGCAATTAGGACTTTAGAAATCCTATTCCAAGTAGGACTCTAATTTAATTTGAAATCCTAATCCAATTAGGACTCCAAGGATCCTATTCCAAGTAAGACTCGTGATCAAGTCCAATTAATTAAATCCAATTAATTAAATTAAATTGCAATCCGATTGTAATTATTCCTTCTTCAACTCACTAACTCTTAGCGGGTTAACCAATTATCAATCAAATTGATTATTTGTGATTTCTAATCACAATTCAACCATCGGATCGGTCAATACCTCTAATGTTAGATGTATGCCCTAGAAGCCAATTTTGGCTGACACATTATTAATTCTAGGACATAATTTGTACTTGACTTTATTATTATTGAATAAATAAAAGGCATCTTTTTCATTCATATTGTTTATGTGTCTATGAATCGTCCAAGAATTAATAAGATAATGATGCATATTCTTAAGAGTTAAGAATTTGAGCCATGCATCATTGGTGATTAATTTCTGAATGCTCCTGATCGATGGATCATCACGAGGGCGGTGATCGATCCGATGAGATCAGTGCACACATTACTTTCCTTATGGATGGACGAGACTCGAGTCCACGGTGTGGGGATACTGAAGTAATAGTGCAGGTGCTTGTTAGAGAACAAGGGTACTGAGCGTGACCAATACAAGAAGTCACTTGGATGTCTATCCACTCGTCAGTGACTTGCTTGATGTTGCAGTAGTGTGACTGGTCCTTTGACCTGCGGTGCTTCGGCTACTCACAGTGAGGTTATTGTAGTTTGACTGCACACATACATGGTCTCTAGCCATATGGGTCCATGCAGTGTAGATTGGCTACAGTAGGTTCACTGTAGGAGTAGGGTATGTACCTATAAGGAATCTATCGACCTTGATAGATAAGGAGAGATCCTATGTGATTTATAAGACTGAGTTCTTAAGACTTCGGCCGGGGCAGATTGCACAGTAGAGAAAGAGTTCTCCGCTCTCGAACTTAAGTCGAATAAATCTTCACATATGACAGACGATGGGGTTTGACGAGTTGTCTATGACCTCCGTCCTGTAGAGATCCACGATAGTAGGACTGTATCACATAATAACTGCACCTAGAGGTTCATCATTCTATTCTGCTGGGTAGCCACTACATGCTGCTAGGTGTCACTGGTGGATGGTGGGACTCACAGGGATTATCTCGATGATCGATTAACCCTAATAAGTAGAGTTGGAATCGTTCCAACCCATTGAAACGAGTTTTCAATGATATTGTGATAGAGATCGCAATATATCTCACTACCAGTCAGAGTAGAACCTATGGGGTCATACACACTAGATGTATTGACCGATCCGATGGTTGGAAAGTGATTATGAATCACGAGTAATCAATTCGATTGATAATAAGTTGAAGAAGAAATGAGAATTGATTAATTGAACTTAAAACACGAATCCTACTTGGAGTGGAATTCCTAGAGTCCTAATTGGATTAGGACTGGGAGTCCTACTTGGAGTAGGACTGGGATTCCTACTTGAAGTAGGATTCCCACAATCCTAATAAGATTAGAATTTTTGAATCTATTTTGGATTCCTACTTAGAATAGGATTCCTAGAAATCCTAATTGGATTAGGACTTCGGATTCAAAATTAGAATCCTAATTAGATTAGGACTAAAATTAAATAAGTTCTAATTGGATTAGGACTTCTTAAGTCCTAATTAATTATTAATCTAATGAATTATGATAACTCCTAATTTGATTGGGATTGAATGGTTCAATTAAGTCATGATTCAAACGAATCCTAATTGGATTAGGATTTGAAGGGAAACAAGTGCACCCAATCCTCTTTGGAAGAGGATTGAATCACCTAGAGTTAGGACCCACGCCCCACTTGATTAGATCAAGTGGGGGCGTGCGTGATGAGGGGTGAGGAAGAGGGCTTGGCCGAAATCCAAGAGAAAAGAAGAGGGGCGTGCGCCCCTCCTCTTGGTTCTTAAAAGGAATATAATGAAGCTCCTAAAAGGTAGGAGCTTCATATGACTTTATAAGGACCAAAAGGCCTGATTGACCCAAAGATTGATTTAAAGATTGATTTTGATGATCACAAAACCTTGAAGTATAAATACTAATGTTTGTGTTGCAAGAAGAAAGATTATTTATTTTGCAAGGAACATAGCAAGTTGGAAGAATTCAAGAAGGCCTCCAAAGCTCTCAAGAAAAGTTAGAAGAAAGCCACACCTCATTGGCCCAAGATTCAAGTTCAAAGGCTTCAATTTAGAAGAGCAAGTTTTAAAAAAAATTCAAAGGAAAGGCACTCGAGTTGACTCCTACAGTTCCGAGTCGACTCCAAGGAGCAACAGACAGCCGGACAGAAAGATTCATCTCAAAATCTGTCAACGAGTCGACTCCTGAAGAGCGCGAGTCGACTCCGATGCTTGCCGAGTCGACTCCAGGGTAGTACGAGTCGACTCCGGAGGAACTCGAGTCGACTCCAGGGTAGTCAACTCCAGGGAGTTACAGATAGAAAGATAGAGAAGTTATTTTGGACCCTAAGAGCCGAGTCGACTCCGGAGGAACTCGAGTCGACTCCGATGGTTGGCAGGTCGACTCCAAAGGAAGCGAGAGTCGACTCCCAGTGTGATACAAAGCAAAAGTCAGAGAGCAACTTTCGGACACTGAGAGCCGAGTCGACTCCCGCAAAGTCCGAGTCGACTCTAAGGCAGCGCTACCTCAAAAAGACAGAAGACTGCTTTTCGGATACTGAGAACCGAGTCGACTCCGAAACAGTTCGAGTCGACTCCAGGACGGCACGAGTCAAAAGACAGAAGATCGGAAGTTCGGACTCTGAGCGCCGAGTCGACTCCCAGAATTTTCGAGTCGACTCGAGTGAGCAAACTTGAAAAATACATCTCAGGATTCCTTGGAACGAGTCGTCTCCAAAGATGCCAGGTCAGCTCCGGACATTGGGGAGTCGACTCCAGGTTGAGTCGAGTCGACTCCAAGTCGAGACAGCACTTTAATTCAAATCTGGAACAATTGCTGAGCCGTCTCCAGAAAAGCACGAGTCGACTCCTGCACCAGGCGAGTCGACTCCAGATCGCGCGAGTCGACTCCGATCCCAACGGAAACATTGTCAGGAGTTGCAGAATGTGCAGAACGGCTCTATTTTTGTCTCTAACGGCTAGATTTGTGTTCCCACACTCTCTAAAGCTATAAAATCAAGAGGAGAGCAAGGGGAGAAAATATAGAAGAGGGAGAGAACACTTAGGAAAGAGATCTCAAAGAAAAATCTCCCAAGAGCACAAAAGGGCCATTCAAAGCAAAATAGAGAGAAGAAGAGCATCCAAGTGAATCCCAAAGCTTCCTCTTCAACTGTGTGCTGCCTTGCGTGATCCTCTACTTCATGCAAAATCAGAAGAGGGTCAAGAGAAGAAGAAGCCGAGTTCCTCCATCTACGAATCAGTTTGAGGGCTTCTTCTCTTTACTTTACTTATTTATAGTTGCTATATTTGCTTAAGTTAAGAAGCTTGTATTTCCTTTAAATTCTTTGTCTAATATCTTGTAACTTGATTCAATCAAGGGATTGAATCAAGGGGTTAAGGTTTGTTGGTGAGCCAAAGGAAAAACCAACGGTGTTAAGGTTGGTTGGTGAGCCAAAGGGAAAACCAACGTTGTAAGGTTGTGGTTGGTGAGCCTTTGGGAAAACCAACTGGGTTGGATTGTGAGCCCGAGAAAACAATCGGTTGGTTCTAGTCGGTGAGCCTGTGAAAACCGACCGAGTTCGTTGTGATCTCGCAAAACAACAAGTTGGGTTGAGAGCTTGTAAAACAACCGGCTGTAATCTGGAGGATTATAGTGAAATTCCCAAGAGGTCTTGGGGAGTGGATGTAGGTGCTGGGGTGCACCGAACCACTATATGTTTGTTGTGTTTGTGATGCTTTTTGTCATTGTCTAACTTGTTCACTTACTTACTTAGATAAATTGCTTGCTTAACTCTTATCTGCGCATCCTTTAAGTTGCAAGCATATTCAATTTACTTAATCAAGTCTCATTCAATAAATCAAACTGTTGCTAAGTTTAAATTCCACTGTGCGTCTATACAACTTAGCATAATTAATTGAAACGTTTTATAAGTAGTATAAAAGTTTTAAAAGACCCAATTCACCCCCCCTCTTGGGTTGTATCTACTGGGCAACAAGTGGTATCAGAGCAGGTGCTCAAATATTATTTGTAGTCTTAACCGACTAGAGCCAAAGATCATGACAACCCCACATAACGTATTACTTGCTGAGGGACTTTCCACAAACAGACCTCCACTGTTTGATGGATCTAACTATATTCAATGGAAAGCTAGAATGAAAATCTTTACTCAATCACAAAACTATGAGTTATGGAATGTCATAACAAATGGCCTACACACACCCACAAAATTAATTGAAAGTATGTTCGATAAAAATTTGGCTGAACTAAATGCTAAGGCTATGAACCTTCTCTACTGTGCATTTAATAAAAATATTTTCAACCAAATTTGTATATGTTCATCTGCCAAACAAATATGGGATACTCTTGAAGCAACTTATGATATTTCCGAAGAACCCCATGTTAGTTTACTTGAGGATAATTGCAAGACTAATATTGAGCATGCAGGAAACACTCTAAATCAGGAAGAAAGATTCAAAAGCTTCCTAAAGACAAAGAAGAAGAGGAAGCTAGAAGAAAGAAAGAAAGAGATAAAAAGGAAGAAAGCCTTGACCAAGAAAGAGTCAAGCAAGAAATTAAAAGTTAGGAGCAACAATGATGATATTAGCTCCAAGGAACTACAAGAGGTAACTAACTTGTGTTTTATGGCACTAGAAGATAAAGTAGAATCTGAATCTAATGAATTTCATGAAGAATATTCTTATGATGAACTATTAAATGCTTTTCATGATTTGTATAGTGAATGTAGAAAATTAGCTATCAAAAATAAAAATCTTAAAAAGCTAAATCTCGAAATCTCAAAAGGAAAAAATTCTATTGCTGAAATATATGACAAACTAAATTCTGAAAATGAAAGCTTAAGGTTAAATTCAGAACAATTGATTCAGAAAAATCAGAATTTAATTAAAGAAAATCAAAACTTAAGTGAAGAAATTAACCAATTAAAATCTTTTATTAACAAATTCACTGTAAGTTCAGAAAGATTAAAAATAATGTTTGAAAGCCAATATGTTGCTTATGATAAATCAAAATTTGGCTTGACTCCTTTACTTAATAATAAATCTCTAGAGGAAAAGGTTATCAATTCACCAAGCAAATCATTAAATAAGATAACTTATTTCAAACATGAAAAGAATGGGCATAACAACTTTACCTATCGTTCTAACATAATTAAATCAAGTGGTAAAGTTATTAAAATTAAACAAATCTGGGTTCCAAAAGGAACCATATGTCCTAACTCTCAAGGACCCAAGCAAGCTTGGGTACCCAAAATGAAAATATGAGGATGTAGACATAGATGTGCCAAGATACCCATGGAACAAATAGATTCATACAAATGGGTGTTCTAGACACACGTCAAAAAATGAAACTTAAAACATACTTATGAAAAGTAATTTTAAATAAAAAATAAATAATAATAATAATAATAATGAAATCAGTAATCCTTGCATCTCATCATTATTTTTGCTTTAGTATTTGAGTTCGAGGGGGCTTCCCAATTTCCTGTCTTGGTTGTTTCTTTTAAAATATGAATTGCAAGTATTGACCAATTTTGAGATATAGAAAATACTTTTGGAAATATAATCACTTCATTTTATAGTATACTTTACTCACCATTGGATAAGTTGCTAAATGATTAATCAATTTATTAAGAATAACTCTATGAATTCTCTATATGCTTGATTGAGAGTTTTTATCCATGGCATTATTGTTTATTGATCATAGATATGATAATGTGTACTTGGTGTGCTTTTGAATATATGCACTATGAATACCAAGATTAAAGAAACCATCTTTGGCATATAAAATCAACTCATGCTAGTATGTACTGAATCTCAAAAGACCTTACCATTAGCTTACTCAGATTATCTTCCGAAAGGTCAAAGTTTGCTATGCATGCTAACTAAGGAAACAAACTAAAAAATCAATTTCTAAATCTAAAGATGTTGTTTCCATCACTAAGTTTTCAAAAGCTTACATTGGATTTGTTCTTGGCAAATAAAATTGAAATATTTTCTGTATTTGCTAAATCTTGTAAAAGTGTTTCAAATGATAAAGGTTTCCAAACTGTGAAGATAAAGAGTATCATGGCACAGTGTTGAAAACTAAAATCCTGATAAAGTTTATACAGAAATTAATTATTTCAGCACCAAGGACACCTTAAATAAAATAGGGTTAATAGAATTCTTGAAGAAATGAAAAAGACAATTGTGTATGATAGTCACCTACTTAAATATTTTTTTTAAAGCTATCATCACTGCTTGTCATACATATGATTTCTATTAAATCTATTTTTGATGAAAACTCCTTTTGATCTTCTGAAAAATTGAAAATGATCTATTGCATATCTTTCATATTTTTCAGTAGTTTATGTTATGCTTGATATGGTCTTTTGGAAATAATGCCAAATCTGATAAAGATATTTCTATTCTTGGATATCATTCATCAAGCAATGCATATAGAACATTCAATGAAAAGATTCGAGTTGTAGAAATATCAATTCATTTTATTCTTTATGAGATTAATGATTTATTATCAAGAAACTGAAATTTAATTATATATGTATATGGTTAATCTCTTACATATAACAATCTGAAAACTTGTTAATCACTAGAACCAAATTGAGTTTTTCAGAAATGCACTTAATGAAGAGAAATTGATCTTGATGAAATTCTTGCATAATTAGAAGTAAAGATCACTATTATCATTTGCTTGCTTCATGAGCTTTATATTCTGTCAAATGAATGTGTAGAAAACACTCATTACAAATATGATAAAGCAATATGTGATTTGGAACAAGCACCAAAAACATGATATAAAAGCTTGAGTAACTTTTTGATAGAAAGTAATAGTGATAAATCTATGCATCAAAAAGAAGAATTTGTGATATCACTCTTGGTTCTACAAACGAGGATTTATATGAAGATTTTACTAAGCTCATGCAAGGTGAGTTTGAAATATGTATGATGAATGAATTAACATTTTCTCTCAAACTCCAAATTAAGACAAACAAGAAAGGGGATCTTCATTGACCAAAGTTAGTCCACAAGAAACTCTCATAGAAGATTGGCATGAAGAAGGTATGTCTATGACCCCATCTTGTAGAATTTGAAAAGGATGAGCAAAGTAGATCTATTGTTTTAAAGCTGTATTGAAGTATGATAGAATAATTATTTTATCACACAGCTAGTAGACCAGATTGTATGCTCATTATGTGACCTTATGAAAGACTTCATTCTAACTTTAATGAATCGTATTTTATTGATAACAAATAAATCATAATCTGAATTTTGAAAGAAACAACTGTTTAAGATAAGTTGATTAAGACTTAGCTAGCATGTCTTGTTGATAATTATCTTAAGCAAATAAAATCTAAACTAAATTGATTTAGAAAATAAGAAACTGATTTAACCTTGATAAATCTTCCTAGTGCCTCACATGCTTGTCCTTGAACCATCTTCGTTAATGAAACTATTTCTTTAGTTCAAGTGATATGTGCTTGCTTATATTTAGGCAATCTCTTGAGTAAAATGACTCAATATTCAACTATTGTCATATCTTATTGTTGCTGGGGGTCCAAACCGAGAACGATTGGCACAGCGGTGTGAACGGGGTTCCCTTTGAATTGCTTTGGTTGCGCTCCGCCCTCCGCCGGAAAACCTGCAAGCAAGCCTCGCACCACTACCAGGGTAGTGGGGGCCCTCCGACGATCAAGTCAGGGGAGATCGAAGGAGAAGGAGAAGGAGAGGTAGCAGGTAAGATGATACTCTGGAAAATCTTTCTTACTCTCCCCCTTCCCCCCCCAGCCCCATATATATCAGGCTGGGGGGTTTTTCTGGGGATTGGTCATCGTGTGGCACGATGGGGTTGCCACTGACGTGGCCGTTACTGGGCGTCGTGGGGCAGTGCTGGGTACGGCCATGGCAGGGCGTAGTGGAGCTCCGCTTTGTACGGCTGTTACAGGGGATCGTGGGGCAGCGCCGGATTCGGCCGTTGCAGGGAGTAGTGGAGCAGGGGGCCGCGGCGTGCCTCAGGGGAACAGTCTGTTGTTGTCAAGAGATTGCCGACCCGAGGTCGGATTGCTGGATCAAGGAGCAGCCGACTCGGGGTCGGGCTGCGGAGCCGAAGATATCCGACCCGAGGTCGGATTGCTGGATCAAGGGGCAGCCGTAGTCGGGGTCGGGCTGCGGAGCCGAAGATATCCGACCCGAGGTCGGATTGCTGGATCAAGGGGCAGCCGTAGTCTTCCTGGGCGCGCGTGCCGGTCACGTGGGGCATGGTGGCTAAGTTCCCCCGTAATAATAGCCCCCCACTTCCGAGCCTGGAACCAGGAGGGGAACGGGTGAAGGGAGTGACGCTTCGAGATTGCTGCCATCCCTCGGAAAGGCGCGCGCGCTCCGAGCTCCCCGCCTTCTTTATGGCGTATGGCGGTTGTCGCTGATCTGGCAGTCTGCGGATTTCGGCGGACATCCTTCCTTAATGGCGTCGATTCGCCTTTGGGGCGCGAACGATCCTTCGGCAGCTAGGCGTCCTCTGGCGTCACCGAGGCTTCACCCGCCTTTCCGCCTATTTAACCGGGGGCCCTCCCCGTCCGCCTTTCTCTCCACAGGCATCCTCGAGTTTCTCCCTTGTGCTGCTGCCGTTGCTGTCGGACTGTTCGTTCGCTCCTCTTTTGACGCTCTCGGAGCCGTTCTTCCTTCCCTTCCGGTGAGTTGCCCCATTCTTCAATTTAGGGCTCTCCGTACTTTCTCCTTTCGTATTAGTGTACCCCAGTCGTTCCGGTCCCTTCTCCCCTCTTGACCCCGTCCTGACCGTAGATTCTCTGGCCGTTAGGGATGGACGAAGTAAGAGCGGACCGCATTCAGTCGGAGCTGGTCCCCGAAGACCTAGATAGGTTCGTGGACCGGTACCACCTTCCCGAAGCCTGCAACGTTACGCTCCCGGGGCCTGAGGAGAGGATGTCCCATCCTCCTCCAGGGAAGGTCGCCATCAATGAGGACATCCTTCGGGCTGGGTTCCGCTTTCCCCCCTCGGACTTAGTCGTGCAGGTGCTTCGAGGTTTAAGAGTGGCGCCGACGCAACTGGTGCCGAACTCATGGCGTACCCTGACGGCCTTCCAGGTTCTCTGCCGCATGCACGAGGTTCCCGCCACCCTGAATGTCTTTTGGGAATGCTACGGCCTGAACGGCCACCCCCGGGACAGAGGGTGGTGGTGCTTTGCGGCGCGGCGAGGGTGCGGCCTCGTCAAGGAGGCTCCTTCCTCCATTTATGGCTGGAAGGAGCGTTTCTTTTTCATCGACGTAGATCCCTCTTGGGGAATCGGGACAACCTGGGAGACGCCGATGAAGTCCCCGATCGGCCTATCGAGGTTGTCAAGGGAGGAGTCCGATGGCGTCGCCGTTTTGAGGGTGTTGGTTGCCGAGGGCCGGCTCCCCCCGGTGGCTCGCCTTATTTCCGAGGATGCCTTGGTGAACGTCGGTCTGAGCTCGGTCCCCGCCGACCGTGAGCCCGCCATCACTCCTTCTTTTTTAGCTCTTTTCTCCTCTTTCGTTTCTTCTTTCCATCAGTTTCTCAGTTTCTAACCATCTCGTTCTTTTTGCAGAAATCGACGACGTCATGCAGTCGGACAGGGCAATGGCTGTTAGTAGGGCGTCCCTACTGGAAGCGGTCCGAAGGAAGAAACGGACTCCTCCGAGCGGGGTCCCACCGGCGAAGAAGCCCCGCCAGCAGGCGACTCCGACGCCGACAGACGGGTCCGGGCCCACCGATCAGGGGGACGCCGCGGGCTCGGACCGACAGTTGACGCCGTATCAGCCCTCCGGTGATGAGACTACCGCTTTTCCGGAGGTGTCATCCGGGCGCGCCCGAGACGGCCGGGTCGGACGCGGTCGGTCCCCAGCCCGGCCTTCGACTCGGTCGGCCTCGGATGATACGAGAAGGAGGGGCGCGCCGAGGCCCCGGCCGAGCGGGACCCTGTCGATTTCTGGCGCGGCCCCCGCCCCGAGCACGGTCGGCATGACTCTCCCTCAAGCAATGGGTAAGGGTAAGGCCGCAGAACCACCGTCCGGCTCCGGGGCGAAGTCGGGGTCGGCCTTCACTTTCGCCGGCGCCCGAAACCTCATCGAGACGGTGCTGTTGGAGGGTGACCGTAGGCAGGTCCGGTAGATGAGGATCCCTGAAGTCGGAGCTGCCAGCTGCGTCTGTCTCATGTCGGTGAGTGTTCTTTTGGTCGCTTTCGTCATTTATAGGCTCTATTGATCCCCGTCTGACGCTCTCATTTTTCCTGTCTCTTAGCTCGCCCAGTACATGATCCGTCTGGAGGAGAGCCACGAGGAACAGGCGAGGCTCCTGGCGAAGGCCGAGAGCCGACTGAAAGCTGTAGAGGAGGGAGGCCAGGCTGCGGCGGGGAGAACGACCAGGGACCTCGAGACGAGACTCCAGGTGGCCGAAGAGCGGGCACTCGGCTTCGCCGCTCTCGAGAGGCAACTGTTGGAGGCTCAGGAGCAACTCAAGGTTGCCTCGGGTCTCGAAAGCGAGATCAGGAAGGCGGAGGAGCGAGCCGAAAAGCAGTCCCGGAAGGCTGCCGACTTCCGGGAAAGGTGGGAGAAGGCCCAGCAGTCGGCCGACAACGCCCGCAACCGAACCCGATCTCTTGAAGCCAAGATGGCCGAATTGGAGTCGGCCTTGGAGGGGACTCGTGCGAGCAACCAGGAGCTTCATTCGCGCCTGGAGGAGGCTGAGGCTGCTCGCGTCGCTGCCGAGGCGAAGCACATGGAGGCTCGGGCCGATCTGCTGAGGGTCTCCTCCGAGGCGGACGACCGGATTGTGGCGAAGGTCATGGAAGCGAAAGCTCAGATTACGGAGCGAGCGGAGGCGGCGCTGGCCGAGAAGAGCGCAGAAATCGGGCATCAGGCGGGACAGGCCTATCGTCAGTCCGCCGAGTTCATCCGTGACATGTCGGATGCGGGGTCCGACTCCTTTGCCTTAGGCTTCGATGAAGGCCTGGCAAGGGTGTCCACTAAATACCCCGGAATTGACCTGAGTGGGGTCTCCCTCCTCGACTCCCCTCCGATGCCATTGCCTGCCGGTTCTCCAACCGTCTCCCTACCCTTCGCGGACGTGCTCGCCGTTCCCGATCCAGGGGTTCCTCCAAGCTGACCCTCTGTACTTTTTCTTTGTTCTTTTCTTTGTATGTTGGCGTTTTGCCTTGTTGTATGGGTCTCGGCCCTGATGCAACGAAAGTTAATGCAAACAAAGTGTTTCCCCATTTCACTTTCGTCCTTCCTCTTTTTAACTCTTGGTAGCGTCTCGCCGACTCCTGACTCTTGAAGTTCCTCCGGCACTAGGCCAGGCATCCGAGGGTTAGGCCTCAGGAAATTCTTCCGGCGCTAGGCCAGGCATCCGAGGGTTAGGCCTCAGGAAATTCTTCCGGCGCTAGGCCAGGCATCCGAGGGTTAGGCCTCAGGAAATTCTTCCGGCGCTAGGCCAGGCATCCGAGGGTTAGGCCTCAGGAAATTCCGCTCATTGGTCGGCCAAGGCTGGCGCAAGCCGAGGCGACCGGTCGGGGCTTCAGGCTAGTCTGCTCCCGGGATGATCATCGGGTTAGCCTGGCATCCGAGGACCGAGCCTCGGGGAATTCCGCTCGTTGGTCGGCCAAGGCTGGCGCAAGCCGAGGCGATCGGTCGGGGCTTCAGGCTAGTCTGCTCTCGGGATGATCATCGGGTTAGCCTGGCATCCGAGGACCGAGCCTCGGGTAATTCCGCTCGTTGGTCGGCCAAGGCTGGCGCAAGCCGAGGCGACCGGTTGGGGCTTCAGGCTAGTCTGCTCCCGGGATGATCATCGGGTTAGCCTGGCATCCGAGGGCTGAGCCTCGGGGAATTCTGCTCGTTGGTCGGCCAAGGCTGGCGCAAGCCGAGGCGACCGGTCGGGGCTTCAGGCTAGTCTGCTCCCGGGATGATCATCGGGTTAGCCTGGCATCCGAGGGCTGAGCCTCGGGAAATTCCGCTCGTTGGTCGGCCAAGGCTGGCGCAAGCCGAGGCGACCGGTCGGGGCTTCAGGCTAGTCTGCTCCCGGGATGATCATCGGGTTAGCCTAGCATCCGAGGGCCGAGCCTCGGGGAATTCCGCTCGTTGGTCGGCCAAGGCTGGCGCAAGTCGAGGCGATCGGTCGGGGCTTCAGGCTAGTCTGCTCCCGGGATGATCATCGGGTTAGCCTGGCATCCGAGGGCCGAGCCTCGGAGAATTCCGCTCGTTGGTCGGCCAAGGCTGGCGCAAGCCGAGGCGACCGGTCGGGGCTTCAGGCTAGTCTGTTCCCGGGATGATCATCGGGTTAGCCTGGCATCCGAGGGCCGAGCCTCGGGGAATTCCGCTCGTTGGTCGGCCAAGGCTGGCGCAAGCCGAGGCGACCGGTCGGGGCTTCAGGCTAGTCTGTTCCCGGGATGATCATCGGGTTAGCCTGGCATCCGAGGGCCGAGCCTCGGGGAATTCCACTCGTTGGTCGCGCGCCTATCACTTGCCGCTCGACGGGGTTTCTCCGTGGCCAGCTGCGATCGTATTTCTCCTCCTCTCGAAGCGTCGCCTGGGGAACACCAGAAGGCTATTAAATGCTAATTGAGGCGTTACCTGGGAAATCGGATCGGCCAGTTGCTGCTTGCGAGGAGTGCCAGTTAAGCGGCCGCGATACGCGCGTTCTTCGAGGCGGATGCGGCCTGGGCGCGTGCGGAGATACGTGGGCCGTGGGATACACGCCGCCCGGAGTGTCCTGCATGAAGAATGCAATTAAGAAGAACGACGCTTAGGAGGTCGTGGGAGGATACGCCTCGAGAGCCGGAACGGCTCCGGATTCGATGCGTCCGCATTTATTGGAGCCACCCGCATCGGAACGACCGGGGGGCCACAGTTTGGCTATAAATATAAGTGCAGGTGCGGTGGAGCCTGCCAAGCCGGAGCTGTTCAGGTTGCCATGGATCGTGGACCTCCTCTCCGGTGCGTGGCTGGGAAACCCCTGCCGGAGGAACGGGAGGCGCGCCCCTCGCGACTTCCGCCAACTAGCCGTTTCATCTGGGATCAACAAGGAGATTCTCCCCGGCGGAACTCCGCTCTAGGCGTTTCATCCGGGATCACATCCCCCCTCTTTTCAGTCCCACCTCCCGATTGAGCTCTGCGCTAGACGCTTCATCCGGGATCGCGCCTCCTCACGCTCTTCTCCCTTGTATTCCTTTCCTCCCCTTCTCCTGGGGAGGACCGGAATATCCCTTGGAGGTGGCGTTCCTCTATAAGCAGTGCGAACTTCTTCTTCGTCCGCGCCGGCTCTTCATCTTTTGCGTGAGGCGTCGATGGTGCCTCCGGGGGGAAGCACCCACGCCCGGTGGGATGGCAGCTGCTTCGGATGGAGGGTTCGGGATCCCAGATCTTCAGCTTAACGGAGTCCCCACCTCTTCCTTACTTTCTTTACTCCCCAATTCCCCTCTGGGAATTCTTTGTAATCACACGAACACGCCATTGTAACCCGGAATTATGGAGATGAAAAGGACTATACATTTTTTGAACTGTCTTTCTGGCTTTGTCTTTCTACTGGTAATACACCCGTAGGTTAGCGGAATTCCAGCTCCTTGGAATTTCTCGACCATCTAGGGCCTCCAACTGGTAGGAGCCAGGTCGGTTTACCCAGCGAACCCTATACGGGCCTTCCCAATTTGGCGCCAGCTTCCCACCTTCCGCGGGTTGAGATGCTTTGGCTCGCCTTAGCACCAGATCTCCGATTCTGAAAAGTTTTTGTCGGACCTTGGAGTTATAATATCGGGCCACCCTCCGCTGATACATCGCCATCCGAACCTGCGCCATTTCCCTCGCTTCTTCCAAGAGGTCCAGGTTTCCTCGGAGTTGCTCCGAATTGGCCTCGGGTCGGTGCGTAGCCACCCGGGGCGAGGGGAGTCCGAGCTCCACGGGGACAACCGCTTCCGTGCCATAGGTTAGGCTGAAAGGCATCTCTCCGGTAGAGGTCCGATGCGTGGTCCGATACGCCCAAAGGACGTTCTCGAGTTCTTCGACCCAAGCTTGCCCCGTCCGACCGATTCGCGCCTTAATTCCTTGGAGGATTGTCCGGTTTGTCACCTCGGCCTCACCGTTGGTTTGGGGATGCGACACAGATGTGAACCGATGCTCGATCCCGAATTCCTCGCAGAAGTCACGGAAATGCTTGTTGTCGAACTGTCGACCATTATCCGAGATGAGGACCCGAGGTACCCCAAATCGGACAATGATATTTTTCTTCACGAACTTCAGGACTTGCGCCTCCGTGATAGTGGCCAGCGGCTCTGCCTCCACCCACTTGGTGAAGTAGTCGATTGCAACAATCAAGAATTTTCGCTGGGCGGAAGCGACGGGGAATGGTCCGAGGATATCCATTCCCCACTGTGCGAAGGGCCAGGGTGCGGTGATTGGTGCCAAGGGGACAGAAGGGACTCTCTGGACGTTGGCGTGGCGCTGGCAGGCGTCGCATTTCCGTACGTGATCCTTTGAGTCCTCCAACAAGGTAGGCCAATAATAGCCTTGCCTCATGATCTTGTGCGCCAAGGACCTAGCCCCCGAGTGCGATCCGCAGACGCCCTCATGGACTTCGCCGAGGACGTAGGCCGCCTCCGAGGGGCGGAGGCACCTTAAGAGGGGGGTGGTAAACGAGGTCCGATACAGCCTCTGTTGCCCAGATAGACAACCCAAGAGGGGGGGGGGGGTGAATTGGGTTTTTAAATTAACTTGAATATTTAAAACTTTGTGGATGATTAATTTAAAACTATAGCAAGTTGTTTAATTAAAGCTAAGTGCTGTGAGTAGTGTCCGGGGAAGAAGATGAGAGACAATGCACTACAAACACAAAGTTTTATAGTGGTTCGGAGCTAACCCTTGCTCCTACGTCCACTCCCCAAGTCTCACTTGGGAATTTCACTATAACCCCCTTGGATTACAGCCGGTTGTTTTGCAAGCTCACAACCAAACTTGTTGTTTTACGAGCTCACAACGAACTCGGTCGGTTTTCTCAGGCTCACCGACTAGAACCAAACCCCGATTGTTTTCCCGGGCTCACAATCAAACCCTTACACACGTTGGTTTTAACTTGGCTCACCAACCAACCTTAAACCCCTTGATTCAATCCCCCGATTGAATCAAGTAAATACAAGAGATAGAAGAAAACAGAAAATAGCTTCTCAAAAAGCAGATTTAAAACAATATAATCGTAAAGGAGTTAGAAGCCCTCAAACGCTTTTAAGCTGGTGAAGAGGTATGGCTTCTGGAACTCCGGTCTCCTCTTGAAAGAGTGGTCGACTTGAATGCAGGAGGAGGAAGCTTTGATTGTTGGGAAGAAGTTGCTGGAGCAGTAAATGCAGATCTCCCCTTTTTCGTTTAAGAGCACTTGGAGAGCTTGAAAACTTGAATGCTTGGAGTGGAATGTCTATTCTATGCCTTGCTACAGTCCTCTGTGGCTATTTAAGCCAACCCCCACGGAAACTAGCCGTTACTCTGCTTTTTCTGGCCGTTCTGCACACTCTGCGCAGCCTGACAATATGACCGTTGGTGGGTTGGAGTCGACTCGCGCGATCAGGAGTCGACTCGGCTGTAGCAGGAGTCGACTCACGCTTTTCCGGAGTCGACTCGGCAACTGTTCCAAATTTGAATTAAAGTTGCCGTCTTGACTGGGAGTCGACTCGTCTTGACCTGGAGTCGACTCGCCAACTTCTGGAGCTGACGTGGCAATTTTGGAGTCGGCTCATCCACTGAAGTCCGTGGATCCAAATTTGAATTTTGTCCACTCGAGTCGACTCGACTGTCCTGGGAGTCGACTCGAATCTCAGAGCCCGAACTCCTGATTCTCTGTCTTTTGGCTCATCCAGTCTTGGAGTCGACTCGAACTTCCTTGGAGTCGACTCGGCTCTCAGTTTCCGAAAGTTGGTCTTCTGCCTTTTGACGTGAAGCTTGTCTCGGAGTCGACTCGAGCTGTCTGTGAGTCGACTCGAATCTCAGAGGTAGTAACATGGTCTTCTGTCTGTTGATGGTCGCTCAGTCTCGGAGTCGACTCGCGTACTGCGGGAGTCGACTCGAATCTCAGAGTCCGAAAATCGTTCTCTGACTTTTTCTTTGTGTTCCTCTGAGAGTCGACTCTTACCTTCTTTGGAGTCGATCTGCCAACCATCGGAGTCGACTCGCGTTCCACTGGAGTCGACTCGAATCTCAGACCCGAAAACTGCTCTCTGACTTTTCTTTGTGTTTCTCTTGGAGTCGACTCTTACTACCCTGGAGTCGACTCGTTGAACATTGGAGTCGACTCGCGCACTTCGGGAGTCGACTCGTTGACAGTTTCTGAGTTGAAGCTTTCTGTCCTTCTGTCTGTTCTCAGTCGGAGTCGACTCGTACTGATCTGGAGTCGACTCGAGCTCGTGCCAGTGAACTTGATACGCTTGGAGTCGACTCGTGATACTCGGGAGTCGACTCGAGTCTCAGACATTGGTTCATGCAGACTTCTTAACTTATCCAAAATACTATGAACCAAGTCTAGAAACACTTGGACAGAATTTTCACTGAAACACTCAATTGAATTCATTAGTAATCACAAGATATACTCAAATGCTTTGAGCTCATCAAAATCAAATGGGGTTTTAATCAATCACTCCACAATCTCTCCCTTTTTGATGATGACAAAACTTTGAGTATATGTAAAATGAATTGCTCATAAAACAATGAAGTAAAATCCATAAATGAATTCAAATGTCTGATAATTTAATTTATCCAAGTTTGAAAGGAGTGAAACATTAAATTTCGGAGTTAAAGCTTCCCCTTTCATTTGGAATTATATAAGCCTTCATATTATGCAATCAATTGTTCGGCTTATATGTCATTAATGATTTAGCTTGATTAAAATTCAGATTCTCTCCCTCAACATATGCATTCAACTATGTTTTGATTCTCTGAATTTCCTTTTAATGCTTTGAAGTTTTTGAACTAAATTTTATCTTTTTAGAGGGAAAATCTGTCAATTTGTTCTTGAGTAGGATTCAGCTAATCTCCGAATATCCCTTGAATAGATTCTGGAGATTACTCCATTAGGAGCCCCAAAAGAGAGATAATGAGCCTCGAGGTACCGAATCCACTTAGAACAAATTTGTGTGTGTTATTAAGAGTTTATCTTTTTATTTATTTCCATTGATTTTTTTTACATATTTTTTCATATTTCTCCCCTTTTTACATATTTTATACATATTTCTCCCCCTTTTTGTCATCATACCAAAAAGGAGGTAATCACACACAATCAATGGCACAACCAATCATCAAATGGCACATAATTGAAGATAAAATGTCTACTCATTGTATTGATATGAATGTGAATACATGTGAGAATACAATAAGTAAAGCAAAGCAAGACAAAACACAACTCAAACACATCTATGTCCTCCTCGAGGATGAAGCTCCCCCTCTCGAGGATGCATCTCCTCCTCTAGAGGGTGTGGCTCCTCCTCTCGAGGATGTGGCACCTCCTCTGGAGGATGGTGCTCCTCCTCTCAATCGGCTCTGCTCCATGAGGAGGGTGACTGCATCTGTCACATGTCCGAGCTGCGTGATAATAGACGTGGTGGCTCTGCTATGTGTAGTGGAGAGCTCTGTCACCGACGCCTGAAGCCCAGTCACCGATGTCTGTAGTGCGTCCAGCTTGTCGATGAGTACATTCGACAAGCGCTCGGCCCCCTCGGTGGTGGTGTGCATGTCACGACCTATCTCCTCTCGCATCTGTCGAGTGGAGCTCGTGACCTCACTCATGCTGTGGAACTGGGCCTGGACCAAACTCCGGATATTGTAGATCTCTTCCCGTACATGAGCCGTCATGTCAGTCACGGCTGTCAAGGAAGGGACCAGGGCAGAGGAAGTGGGCGCAGAAGAGGGAGCAGGCACCGAGCCACGGATCTCCCGAAGCAGCTCGTCCTTCAGATCTCGGACGATCTCCTGCCGCAGTTCCCGGAGCTGCTCTGTATCAATACGGACCTCCATAGATGGTGGAACTGAGGAGGAAGGTCCGGCAGAGGTGGTAGGAGCAGGAGAAGTGGATGGGAGGTCTGGATGGTCTGGAAGGTCTGGGTAGTCTGAATCTGGCTCAGGACTGGGTGATGGTTTGGTGGTCTGAGCAGTGAGAGTGGACTTCCTAACCCAGATCCCTTCTCTCTTCCGAAACCCCATCCTGTGCATAGTCCCCGTACATAAGCGATCAGTCCATCGCAAGGCACGAGAGGGTTCCCTCTCAGGAATGAAAATCTCGTACTGCCTAAAAAGAAGAGTGAATAACATCCCGTATGGGAGTGAGAGCCTAGGTCTATCTAGGGGCTCACACATATACCTATAAATGAGCTTTGGGAAGTTGATCGGGGTGTCCTGAAGGATATAAGACATAATAGCTAAGTCCCTCTCATTCACAAAATCAAATCTCCCTGTCTTAGGGAAGATGGACCTGGACAGAATGCTCAAAAGGATTCTCACTTCAATAGGAAGTGAGCTAGCAGATACCTCATCTAGGGGGGACTGAGGTGGATGCCCTAAGACGACCGTAAGGGCCGCAACTCTATCCTCAGGGTGTGCGGGAGCCACCCCTACTAATGGAAGGTGAAGGATATGGGCAATGAGGTCCTCTGTGACACGCAACGGGACACCTACTACCGTGCCCTCGATACCTCCATCTCCCCGATGGACGGTACTGTAAAACTCTTGAACTAGGCCAGGATAGGTGGGAAGGTCCAAGGTGAGGAAGTACTCTAGGCCCTGGGCTCTAAGCCTATCGCCTATGGTGAACCCCTCCCGGGAGAGATAGTCGAAATCGACAAACCTCCCGGAGGTGACGGCCTTCCCGGCCAACGGCCTAACGAGAACCACCCTAGGCGGGGACCGATCCGGAGGTGGTTGCCTCGCGGGATCGTGCCGCGCCTTGGAGCGCCGCTCGGGACCGGCCTCGGGACGGGACCTCTTCCTAACGACGGTCTTACGAGGCATCTTGACCTAAACGGGAAGAAAAATACCTAGAGGACGGTGAAGGACCGACAGAGGAAGCTCGGGACGGACCGGAAATGACCTAGGAACGGACGGAAACTCAATGTCCGGCGAAAAATCGACGGAAAAAGGGCTTGGAGACGATCGGGGATGACCTAGGAGTCGGCTCTAGGGCTTTGTAAACAATGGCGGCTTGAGGAAAAGTGTTTGCGAAACGACAACCCTAGGGTTAAAAAGTCGGATCCCGACTGCGAGTCGACTCCCCTGAGTCGCGAGTCGACTCGACCTCGAGTCGACTTCAGAATATGCGCGAGTCGACTCTCTGTTAGCGCATGTAGACTTCGAGTCGACTCCCGACAGTGTGCGAGTCGACTCCCCCTCAGCTGCCAACTTTGCGAGTCGACTCCCGCAAATGTGCGAGTCGACTCCCCCTTAGGAGCCGGCTCTGAAACTTACTCGAGTCGTCTCTAACCTTGGCACGCACCTAAAAACCATGCCATAATCGTGCCAAATGAGGGAAAATCAGCTAATTAAGGACTGATTTGATGATCACTGCATAGAAACTCTATTTTAACCTCATTCTAATCATCAAAATCAATTAATCTAGTGAAAAACTCCCACTAGGATGGATCAATCACTCCTAATCCCCTTCTAAGCACACTAAACCTCTCTTCACTTAGGGGTTTTGTAAAAATGTCTGCTAATTGATTATCAGTACACACAAATTGGAGTGACACATCACCATTCAATACATGATCTCTTATGAAGTGATGTCTTATCTCAATGTGTTTAGTTCTTGAGTGTTGAATTGGATTTTTAGTGAGATTTATGGCACTTGTGTTATCACAATTAATGGGGATTTTATCTTGTTTGATGTCATAATCTTCTAATTGTTGTTTAATCCATAAGATTTGAGCACAACAACTCCCGGCTGCAACATATTCAGCTTCTGCAGTGGATAATGCAACCGAGTTTTGTTTCTTGCTAAATCATGAGATTAGGTTTTCTCCTAGAAATTGACAGGACCCGCTGGTACTTTTTCTATCCAGCTTACATCCAGCGAAGTCTGAATCTGTGTACCCTATTAAGTTTAGGCTAGATTCTTTAGAGTACTACAGCCCTATGTTCTTAGTTCCAATTAAGTATTTAAAGATTCTCTTAACTGCAGCTAGGTGTGATTCTTTAGGATTAGCCTGATATCTAGCACACATGCACACACTAAACATAATATCAGGCCTACTTGCAGTAAGATACAGTAAAGAACCTATCATACCTCTATAAAGTTTTTGATCTACAGATTTACCTGATTCATCTTGGTCTAACTTGCATGATGAGCTCATGGGGGTGCTGATTGACTTGTTTCCCTCCATATCAAACTTCTTGAGCATCTCCTTGATATATTTTGCTTGATTGATGAAGATGCCTCCTTCAGATTGTTTGATTTGAAGCCCGAGGAAGTAGTTCAGCTCTCCCATCATGCTCATCTCAAACTCACTCTGCATCAAATCAGCAAATTCCTCGCAGAGGCGATTGTTAGTAGCACCGAAAATGATATCATCAACATAAATCTGTACTAATAACATATCCTTATTTTTCTTTTTCAGAAATAATGTTGTATCTACATTTCCCCTAGAGAATTCATGTTCTAATAGGAATTTACTAAGTCTCTCGTACCATGCTCTAGGTGCTTGTTTTAGTCCATAAAGTGCTTTGTTCAGTTTATACACATGATTAGGGTATTGATGATTTTCAAAACCAGGAGGTTGTTCTACATACACCTCCTCATTAATAAACCCATTTAGAAAAGCACTCTTTACATCCATTTGATATAGTTTGAAGTTCTTAGAGCATGCATATGCTAATAGAAGTCTAATTGCCTCAAGTCTAGCTACGGGAGCAAAGGTTTCATCAAAATCTATGCCTTCTTCTTGATTATAACCCTTTGCTACTAGTCTAGCCTTATTCCTTATAACAATTCCATTTTCATCTAGCTTATTTTTATATATCCATTTAGTACCTATAATTGGATATTCAGAAGGTCTCTCCACTAGATCCCAAACCTTGTTTCTAGTAAATTGATTTAGTTCTTCTTGCATTGCATTTATCCAATTTACATCATTTTCGGCTTCTTCTATATGTTTGGGCTCAAAGTGTGAAACAAAAGCTAGATGATTATTCAAATTCCTAAGGGATGCTCTAGTCCTAACCGGTTGTGATGGATCATCTAGAATTAGTTCCTTAGGATGCCCGTGAGCATACCTCCAAGCTTTAGCTAGCCCATGATCCACTATAGGCTCTTGGTTTGACGATTCTCCTTCAATCAACTTTTGATTATCATCTTGTAATCCCATCTCATCTATCTTTTCTTCAAGTATTTCAATATCATCATCAAAATTAACCTTCTTACTAGATGAGATGTCACTAGAGTCATCAAAAACAACATGTATAGATTCTTCTATAACTAGGGTTCTTTTATTAAAGATTCTATAGGCTTTACTAGTTGTAGAATAACCTAGGAATATTCCTTCATCAGATTTAGGATCAAATTTCCCTAGATTATCTTTCCCATTATTATGTACAAAACACCTACATCCAAAAACATGAAAATAGTTAACTTTTGGTTTTCTGTTTTTCCACAGTTCATAAGGTGTTTTCTTTATAATGGGTCTTAATAAAACTCTATTTAATATATGGCAAGAAGTATTAATGGCTTCTCCCCAAAAGTACTTAGGGAGGTTACTTTCACATAACATCGTTCTAGCCATTTCCTCTAGAGTTCTATTCTTCCTTTCCACAACTCCATTTTGTTGTGGTGTCCTAGGTGCAGAAAAATTATGGGTTATCCCCTTTTTACTACAAAATTCGTCAAATAATTGATTTTCGAATTCGGTACCATGGTCACTTCTAATGGCTATGACTGAAGACTCTCTAGCATTTGTTACTTCCTTATGGAATTTTTTAAACATAGAAAATGCTTGATCCTTATGTGCTAGGAACATGACCCATGTGTACCTAGAGTAATCATCTACTATAACAAGACCATATTTATTTCCACCTAGACTTGTTCTAGTTGGACCAAATAGGTCCATGTGTAATAATTCTAGAGGCCTAGAGGTAGAGACACATTTTATGGATTTAAAGGAGTTCCTAGATTGTTTGCCAAATTGACATGCTTCACATATTTTGTTCTTTTCAAATTTTAATTTTGGCAAACCTATCACGGAGTCTCTTTTAACTAATTTAGTTATTGTGTCCATGCTTGCATGACCTAACTTACGGTGCCATAACCAACTAGCATCATTATCTTTAGTTTCATTTACAACTAGACATTGGTTATGTTTTGCAAGATCTTCTAGGTCTACAACATATACATTTCCACGTCTAATCCCTTTAAAAACTAAGCTATTATCATTAGGATTTGTTATAATACATAGTGATGGTTTAAACATAACATCATATCCTTTATCACATAATTGACTGATGCTTAACAAGTTATGCTTAAGACCATCAACATATCTGACATTATCTATAAAAGTAGAAGGGGTGATTTGAACTTTACCAATACCAATGATGTGACCTTGGTTGTTGTCTCCAAACGTCACAGCACCTCCCTTCTTAGCTTCAAGGGTGAAAAATTGGTCTTTATCACCCGTCATGTGCCTTGAGCAGCCACTATCCAAATACCAGCAATTTTTGTTGACCTTGGCTGCAAGACACTCCTACACAAGCAAATCATGTCATCTTAGGTACCCAAGTTTTCTTGGGTCCTTCATGGTTAGTCAAGTTGGTTCTTTTTGGAACCCATACCCTTTTAATCTTTCTTTTAGTTTTCCTTTTCCTATAGTCACATGCATTTGCCTTATGTCCTATATTTCCACAACAAAAACAGATCATTTTCTTAGTTTTATTTTCCCCAGCTTTGACAAAGAAGTTACTAAGAAGTTTTTGTTTATTTTTCGGTTTATACCCTAAACCCGCTTTATTAAATACGGCTCGTTGACTGTTAAGTATAATGTTTAACTTTTCAGAACTATATGTGAATTTTTCAACTAAGGGTTTGTATTTGTTAAGTTCTTTAGTTAATGTTTGATTTTCGGCTTTTAGATCATTTAGTTCTTTTGTTAGATCCTTGTTTAAGACTTGTTTATGGTTTTTGAGTTCTGAAAGTTCCTTAGTTAGTTTTTCATTATCTTTAGTTAAGGTATTAGTTTTCTTAATTAAGAGTTGGTTGCTTGTCTTAAGTTCTAGATTTTCTTTGGTAATAGCATCTTTATCC
Organism: Phoenix dactylifera; assembly: GCF_051530095.1. Classification (NCBI taxonomy): domain Eukaryota; kingdom Viridiplantae; phylum Streptophyta; class Magnoliopsida; order Arecales; family Arecaceae; genus Phoenix; species Phoenix dactylifera. Next base: position 15,349,870 of record NC_143195.1, read on the forward strand.
TTAATTAAAGAATCATACTTACGGATATAAGTTTGGTTAGTTACTTTTAGTTCCCTGTTTTTAACATTTATAGCCTTATATTCTACCATTAATTCATTAAATGTATCATAAAGTTCATCAAAAGAAAAATCAGGATGCATGTCGGAAGTTACCTCGTTTTCGTTGGCCATGAAACAGAAATTGGCCTTCTCTTCTTGTTCATCATCTGATGAGGAGGATGATGAGTCGGAGTCCGATAGGGTAGTCACAAGTGCCTTTTTCTTCTTGTACTTACTCCCCTTCTTCAGTAAGGGGCACTCTGCTCTTATGTGACCCGGCTTCTTGCACTCGTAACAACCAATCCCCTCATTTTCCCTTTCCTTACCTTTGTCCTTGCGGTAGGAATTTGAGGGGCCTCTCCTTTGATGATAGGACTTCTTGTGGTTGATGAATTTCTTGAACTTGCGCACAAGAAGAGCCTCACCACCATCTTCCTCATCTTCTTCTTCTTCGCTGCTGCTGCTGCAAGACAAGTCCTTGTTAGAAGAAGTAGATTTAAGGGCTATTACCTTTTTCTTATGGGAGGACTCTTCCTCGTTGTGTTGTTTCATGGTGAGCTCGTGCGTCATGAGGGATCCAAGAAGCTCCTCAAGTGGTAGCTTGTTCAAGTCCTTGGCTTCTTGAATTGCTGTCACTTTAGCTTCCCACGACCTCGGTAGACACCGAAGGATTTTTCTGACAAGCTCACTGTTAGTATAGTTCTTGCCAAGGCTTTTTAGGCCATTGACAATATCAGTAAACCTAGTGAACATGGATGTGATTGTTTCATTTGAATCCATTTTAAATAGTTCATATTTATGAACCAAGATGTTTATTTTGGATTCCTTGACTTGATTCGTGCCCTCATGGGTCACCTCAAGTCTGTCCCAAATTTCTTTTGCTGAATTACAAGTTGAAATCCTATTGAATTCATTACGGTCTAAGGCACAATAGAAGACATTCATTGCTTTAGAGTTTAATTGTGCCTTCCTCATGTCATGTTCATCCCAGTCCATTTCTAGTTTAGGTACCTTAACACCATCTACGTATATGGATGGGATGTATGGCCCATTTACTACAATGGACCACATCTCATAGTCTTGGGCTTGGATGAATATTCTCATCCTAGCCTTCCAGTATGAGTAGTCAGATCCATTGAAGAAAGGGGGTCTTTGGGTGGACTGACCCTCAATGTGAGAAGATCCAAATGGGGTTGTCATTTTGATCTTTTAACTCTTGAGTGGAAGAGTTTTTGGCTCTGATACCACTTGTTGCCCAGATAGACAACCCAAGAGGGGGGGGGGGGTGAATTGGGTTTTTAAATTAACTTGAATATTTAAAACTTTGTGGATGATTAATTTAAAACTATAGCAAGTTGTTTAATTAAAGCTAAGTGCTGTGAGTAGTGTCCGGGGAAGAAGATGAGAGACAATGCACTACAAACACAAAGTTTTATAGTGGTTCGGAGCTAACCCTTGCTCCTACGTCCACTCTCCAAGTCTCACTTGGGAATTTCACTATAACCCCCTTGGATTACAGCCGGTTGTTTTGCAAGCTCACAACCAAACTTGTTGTTTTACGAGCTCACAACGAACTCGGTCGGTTTTCCCAGGCTCACCGACTAGAACCAAACCTCGATTGTTTTTCCGGGCTCACAATCAAACCCTTACACACGTTGGTTTTAACTTAGCTCACCAACCAACCTTAAACCCCTTGATTCAATCCCCCGATTGAATCAAGTAAATACAAGAGATAGAAGAAAATAGAAAATAGCTTCTCAAAAAGCAGATTTAAAACAATATAATCGTAAAGGAGTTAGAAGCCCTCAAACGCTTTTAAGCTGGTGAAGAGGTATGGCTTCTGGAACTCCGGTCTCCTCTTGAAAGAGTGGTCGACTTGAATGCAGGAGGAGGAAGCTTTGATTGTTGGGAAGAAGTTGCTGGAGCAGTAAATGCAGATCTCCCCTTTTTCGTTTAAGAGCACTTGGAGAGCTTGAAAACTTGAATGCTTGGAGTGGAATGTCTATTCTATGCCTTGCTACAGTCCTCTGTGGCTATTTAAGCCAACCCCCACGGAAACTAGCCGTTACTCTGCTTTTTCTGGCCGTTCTGCACACTCTGCGCAGCCTGACAATATGACCGTTGGTGGGTTGGAGTCGACTCGCGCGATCAGGAGTCGACTCGGCTGTAGCAGGAGTCGACTCACGCTTTTCCGGAGTCGACTCGGCAACTATTCCAAATTTGAATTAAAGTTGCCGTCTTGACTGGGAGTCGACTCGTCTTGACCTGGAGTCGACTCGCCAACTTCTGGAGCTGACGTGGCAATTTTGGAGTCGGCTCATCCACTGAAGTCCGTGGATCCAAATTTGAATTTTGTCCACTCGAGTCGACTCGACTGTCCTGGGAGTCGACTCGAATCTCAGAGCCCGAACTCCCGATTCTCTGTCTTTTGGCTCATCCAGTCTTGGAGTCGACTCGAACTTCCTTGGAGTCGACTCGGCTCTCAGTTTTCGAAAGTTGGTCTTCTGCCTTTTGACGTGAAGCTTGTCTCGGAGTCGACTCGAGCTGTCTGTGAGTCGACTCGAATCTCAGAGGCAGTAACATGGTCTTCTGTCTGTTGATGGTCGCTCAGTCTCGGAGTCGACTCGCGTACTGCGGGAGTCGACTCGAATCTCAGAGTCCGAAAATCGTTCTCTGACTTTTTCTTTGTGTTCCTCTGAGAGTCGACTCTTACCTTCTTTGGAGTCGATCTGCCAACCATCGGAGTCGACTCGCGTTCCACTGGAGTCGACTCGAATCTCAGACCCGAAAACTGCTCTCTGACTTTTCTTTGTGTTTCTCTTGGAGTCGACTCTTACTACCCTGGAGTCGACTCGTTGAACATTGGAGTCGACTCGCGCACTTCGGGAGTCGACTCGTTGACAGTTTCTGAGTTAAAGCTTTCTGTCCTTCTGTCTGTTCTCAGTCGGAGTCGACTCGTACTGATCTGGAGTCGACTCGAGCTCGTGCCAGTGAACTTGATACGCTTGGAGTCGACTCGTGATACTCGAGAGTCGACTCGAGTCTCAGACATTGGTTCATGCAGACTTCTTAACTTATCCAAAATACTATGAACCAAGTCTAGAAACACTTGGACAGGATTTTCACTGAAACACTCAATTGAATTCATTAGTAATCACAAGATATACTCAAATGCTTTGAGCTCATCAAAATCAAATGGGGTTTTAATCAATCACTCCACAGCCTCCCTTCATAGAGTACGTAGTGGGCGGACTTCCTGACAAGTCGCCGAGCTTGATCTTCGTCTTCAGGGAGGATCCCTTCGGCGAGGTAGGCGACGAGCGGGTCCATCCAAGACGGCTCCGGATCAATCGCCATCACCGCTCCAGCCTCGCCGATGCTCGGGGCATCCAGGGTCTCCAGGTAGATTGCCCTCGACAAGTTGTGCGCCTCTGCGCCCACCAAGCGGGACAATCTGTCGGCCCTGGCATTTTCGCTTCTGGGGACCTGCTGGATGCCGACACTGCCGAGGTCGGGAATGAGTGCTTGCACCTTCCGGACGTAGTTCTGCATGGTCGGGCTCCGGGCCTCGAACTCCCCACGGACCTGCCCGACCACCAGCTGGGAGTCGGTGAAGACCTTCAAACGCCGGATGCCGAGCTCCCCGGCGAGTTTGAGTCCCGTGACTAGGGCCTCGTACTCCGCCTCGTTGTTGGTCACTGGAAATCCAAACCTCAAGGCATACTCGGCTATCACTCCATCAGGACTGGTAAGGACCAGCCCGGCCCCTCCACCCTCGGGGTTCGACGACCCATCGATGTGAAGCGTCCAGGTCGGGAGGTCGAGGCTGGGCGTTTCCGGTGGACTAGGTTCCGCCTCCTGCACCGTGCACTCAGCGAGGAAGTCCGCGAGCACTTGGGCCTTGATGGCGGGTCGAGGCTGGTAGCGGATGTCGAACTCACCGAGTTCTACTGCCCACTTCACCAGCCGTCCCGCATTCTCGGGGTTGCTGAGGATCTGTCGTAGTGGTTGATCAGTTAAGAGGGTGACAGAATGGGCCTGAAAATAGGGGCGGAGCCTCCTGGTCGCGGTCAGCAGCGCGAAGGCGATCTTTTCAGCCTTCGTATACCGCGTCTCGGCGTCCCGTAGGACCCGGCTGATGTAGTACACAGGCTTCTGGAGCTTTGCCTCTTCCCGAACCAGCACCGCACTGACCGCGGTTGGGGAGACCGCCAGATAGAGGTAGAGCATCTCCCCTTCTTGCGGCTTGGACAGTAGGGAAGGAGACGCCAGGTATTCCTTGAGCTGGTCGAATGCTGCTTGACATTCGGCCGTCCAGAGGAAGTCTTTCGGGCATTTTAACACCTTGAAGAATGGTTGGCAGCGTTCGGCCGATTTTGCCACAAATCGTCCGAGCGCGGCGACCCTTCCAGCGAGCTCCTGAACTTCCTTTACTTTGGTCGGAGGGGACATACCTTGGATGGCCTTGATTTTGTCCGGGTTGGCTTCGATACCCCGCTGGTTGACAATGAAACCAAGGAACCTCCCGGCCGAAGCGCCAAAGGCGCACTTCGCTGGGTTCAGCTTCATGCGAAACTTCCGTAAGGTGGTGAAAGTCTCCTCCAGATCCACGATGTGCTGGTCTGCCTGGCGGCTCTTCACCAGCATATCGTCCACGTACACCTCCATGTTCCGGCCGATTTGCTCTTTGAAGATTTTGTTGACGAGGCGCTGGTAAGTGGCGCCAGCATTCTTCAGACCGAAGGGCATTACCTTGTAGCAGTACAGCCCCCGGTCTGTTATAAAGGCAGTTTTCTCCTCGTCCTGTGGGGCCATCATTATCTGGTTGTAATCGGAGAAGGCGTCCATGAAAGACAGCAGCTGATATCCGGAAGTCGCGTCGACCAGTTGGTCTATCCGCGGAAGCGGAAAGCTATCCTTAGGGCACGCCTTGTTCAGGTCGGTATAGTCGACGCACATCCTCCACTTCCCGCTCGCCTTCCGGACAAGTACGACATTTGCCAGCCACTCGGGGTAACTCACCTCCCTTATGAATCCTGCCTCCAAGAGCTTGTCTACCTCCTGGTCGACCACCCGGATCTGATCCGGGGCACAGTGTCTCTTCTTCTGTTTCACTGGCCGGTGGGTCGGGTCGACGTTGAGGGCGTGAGAAATGACCTCCGGGTCAATCTCAGGTACATCGGCCGCCGACCAGGCAAATACATCGGCATTGGCTCGGAGGAATTCCACCAACCGGGCCCGAGCTCCCGGGTCGAGATTGGCGCCGACCCGGACCGCCCGGTCCGGGCGGCCTTCCTCGAGGGGAACTTCGACCACACCCTCGGCCGGCTTCCCCTGCCGCAAGGCCACCTCGTCTCTGGCATCCAGGGACTCGACGCTTAGGGCTTCCGCGGGCTTCTTCCCTTTGAGGGTCGCTAGGAAACATTGCCGTGCGGTCGGTTGGTCGCCTCGGACCTCTCCGATCCCGACCGCCGTGGGGAACCGCATGAGCAAGTGGTACGTGGAGACCACCGCGCGAAGGGCGTTCAGCCCGGGTCGTCCGAGGATAGCGTTGTAGGCTGAGGGAACACGGACGACCAAGAACCCGAGTCGCACCGTGGCTTCTGCGGGTGCGACGCCCGCAGTCACAGGCAGCTCAACGACACCTTCCGCCGGGACAGCGTCACCGGTGAATCCTATGAGGGGGGTGGATATTTTGTGCAACAATTGTCTGGACAAGCCCATCTTTTGGAAGGCCTCGTAAAACAAGATATCAGCTGAGCTTCCACTATCTACAAGAACACGCCTTACATCATAGTTTGCCATAGTGAGGGAGATCACCATGGCATCATCGTGGGGGGTCTGAACCCCCTTTACATCCTCATCACAAAAGGTGATTACATTGCCGACCCTCTGCCTCTTTGCGACGGCCGCCCCTGACGCTTCCGTCGAGCCCCCTGCATTCCTCACGGGCCGGGGGCAGCCCCCAGTGATAGTGTGGATCACGCCCGCAACGGGTCGATTCTGCTCCTGAGGCTCCGGAGGGGCCGGGTCAGCCGGACGCGGGTCTGCGGGGGGACGTCGGTCGCTCACATATCGACCGAGACGCCCCCGGCGGATGAGAGCCTTGATCTCGTCCCGAAGCTGGAAGCAGTCCTCCGTGTCGTGGCCGTGGTCTCGGTGGTACTCACAGTACGCCCGGGAGGGCCTCTTCCCAGGGATCCTCCGCATCTGTCTCGGGGCCGGGAGGTCCTTCCGCCCCTTGATCTCCATAAGGATCTGGGCCCGGGGAGTCAGGAGAGGGGTGTACCGGTTGAAACGTCGGGGCGGAGAACGAGGGCGTGGGGCGCCGTGGTTCTTCGCCGGCGACGGGCTTCTGCGCCGACGCTGAGGCGTCGGGCTCCTCCTCTGGCATGCCTCTTTCCGCCTTTTCTTTCCAAGCTTTTGAGGGATCTCGACGGCCTCCTTGCTCCGGTGGGCGGCCGCCTCCTCGGCGTCCGCATACTGGTTCGCCCGGGACAACAGCTCTGGGAAGCTCCGTGGCAGGCGTTTGTCCAGGGAGAAGGTGAGTCTGCGCTTCCGGAAGCCACGCTTCAGGGCTGAAAGAGCTACCTCCTGACTCAGGTTCCGGACCTCCAGCGTAGCCCTGTTGAAGCGGGTAAGATAATCCCGCAGGCTTTCTCCCTCGTTTTGCCGGACATCAAAGAGGGAGTCGGAGACCAGTCGTCGCCGGCTACTGACGCCGAAATGAGTGATGAAGAGGCGAGTGAACTGGTCGAAGGACCGGATTGAGTCAGCCTCCAGCCCGGCGAACCACGCCCTCGCCGGGCCACGGAGGGTTGCCGGGAAAGCCTTGCAGAGAAGGGGATCTGATGCTCCGTGGAGGAGCATAAGGGTCCTGAAACTCTCGACGTGATCCCGCGGGTCCGCCGCCCCGTCATAGGGCTCGATCGCCGGCATTTTGAACCCCGGCGGATTCGGGGTCCGCAGGATCCTCGAGGCGAGCGCCGGCTGGGAGGAGATCTCTAAGTCGGCGAAGGGATCTTTGGAATGGCCCTTCAGGACCTGGAGTTGTCGGTGGAGATCGTCCACCCACCGGTCCAGGGAGCGCGACCGGTGGGTGGGAGACAAGGAGCGGCGAGAGGGGGACCGACTGGAGCGCGGGTTCCTCGAGGACTGGGGGGTCTGGGAACGCGCCCGGGCCCGCCTCTCGTACCCCGCGCAGCTCCGGTGGGAAGGTCCCGGCAGAATGGAGCGTGCTCGAGAATCCTCCTCGCGCCGGCGCTCCTCCCCATGGGAGAGGAAGGAGCGCGGGTTGAGGAGGACAGGCGAACGCTCAGGCAGCAGCGGCTCCTAAGCCCGCTGCGGCGCCCGGGACATCGCACCCTGCAGATTCTGCACCGCCTCCGCGCGGGTGCGAACCTGCTGGGCTAGCTGGTCGAACTGGGCGGCTTCGACCGTCTGAATGGGCGGTGGGGCGGTGGAGTGTTGCTGAGAGTGTGTTGGAGATGCAGCGGCCTCCCGGCCAGAGGCGCGAGAGGCCCCGCGACCGGAAGCATTGGAAGCTCCACGACCACCTCGCCGTGCCATTACGATCGCTCTGAGATCCGGGGCCCTTCCTCTAGCGCCAACTGTTGCTGGGGGTCCAAACCGAGAACGATTGGCACAGCGGTGTGAACGGGGTTCCCTTTGAATTGCTTTGGTTGCGCTCCGCCCTCCGCCGGAAAACCTGCAAGCAAGCCTCGCACCACCACCAGGGTAGTGGGGGCCCTCCGACGATCAAGTCAGGGGAGATCGAAGGAGAAGGAGAAGGAGAGGTAGCAGGTAAGATGATACTCTGAAAAATCTTTCTTACTCTCCCCCTTTCCCCCCAGCCCCATATATATCAGGCTGGGGGGTTTTTCTGGGGATTGGTCATCGTGTGGCACGATGGGGTTGCCACTGACGTGGCCGTTACTGGGCGTCGTGGGGCAGCGCTGGGTACGGCCATGGCAGGGCGTAGTGGAGCTCCGCTTTGTACGGCTGTTACAGGGGATCGTGGGGCAGCGCCGGATTCGGCCGTTGCAGGGAGTAGTGGAGCAGGGGGCCGCGGCGTGCCTCAGGGGAACAGTCTGTTGTTGTCAAGAGATTGCCGACCCGAGGTCGGATTGCTGGATCAAGGAGCAGCCGACTCGGGGTCGGGCTGCGGAGCCGAAGATATCCGACCCGAGGTCGGATTGCTGGATCAAGGGGCAGCCGTAGTCGGGGTCGGGCTGCGGAGCCGAAGATATCCGACCCGAGGTCGGATTGCTGGATCAAGGGGCAGCCGACTCGGGGTCGGGCTGCGGAGCCGAAGATATCCGACCCGAGGTCGGATTGCTGGATCAAGGGGCAGCCGTAGTCTTCCTGGGCGCGCGTGCCGGTGACGTGGGGCATGGTGGCTAAGTTCCCCCGTAACACTTATATTGAGTCATCTGGTTAAAAAAATATGTTGGATGAATGGTTTGTATCTTGAAGAAACTAATGACTTTCTTTCAAGAAAGAAAAGGAGTTTGTTATTAATGCAGAATTCTTGAGCAAGAAAATGAGAGATCTCAACTTGAAGGATATCTCCATGTAAGATACAATAAACATTCACATGCAAACAAGAGAGAGGACCTTCTTCAGCCAAAAGTTCATACATAAGAAATCTAGTAGGTATTTGACTGAAGAATGCAGAATGAATTGGTAATTCTAGATACTTCTCTCATAAATTAATTGAGCAAAGTCAATAACTTAAATCTTATTATGGCATGATTAAGGTCTTTAATTATAAATTTTTGATATCATGTCTATATATATATATATTGATTGACTTATACTTTTAGAAATTGTTTCATGGTTTGCCCAAACTAAAATATATCTTTGCCTATGTCATAACCATGAAATACACAAGTTTATGCTTAAAATTTTGATTTAAAATAACTTGTGAGAAATTATGAATCCTTGAGCACAATGAAAATGTTGTTTGCATGATATACATCTATATGATACATAAGATTATTTCTTTATTCTACTCTTTCATGTAAATTACTTGAGAATAACAAAAAGAGAGAGAGATAAAGAAAAGAAAATGGATATTATTCAAGAGATGTAAAATCTAAGCAAAGGCAAATACTCCAATCTTAAGGAAAAGCAAAACAAGCATAATATATTCAGCACATTTGGAAGGGATAAAATTCGCAATTAATTACACTTAAACAGGGAGAGTTTGAAGTGAACTTTACAAATTTTCTATATTGCTCATCATAGGGATGGTGCCAATGGGGAGGCTAGTGGTAGTACCCGGCACTATTTGACCCAACTATTCGGTGTAGGGTATATTAGGGACGGCACAAGAGGGAGGCTAGTGGTAGTACCTCGTGCCCCTTCCAACTCCACCGGATAGGGAGCAAATAGAGTATAGAGCATAATAAAGTAAAAATAAAAAACAAAGTAAGTGAAAGTATATAAAAAGAATCAAGTCAAATTTTTAATCACTTGAAAACACACTTTAAGGATGAAATCAATGCAAGAGTATGTTTAAATAGGGGGAGTTTATTTGAAAAGAATTGATTTTGATCATTGACATGCTTGTTATTTTAATGCATAACTTAACACATAATATATTTTGCATGTGGCATGATGTCTTAAATTATGGGTTCTCAATATTTTGTAATGCTCCATGCTTGGACAATTTGATTGAATGTTTGGAATACTGCATAAAATTATTTTTGGGTATTATTGAAAAGAAATTTCAGATTTGTCGTTCACAATCATCTTTAAAAACTGAAAGTTGAATAAATTTGTAAAAAGGAGAAGAGAAAGATATATCTATTTAGGCAAAATGAATTGATCTTGATCTATCTTTCTACTTGCCTAACTTTGATACATAATATCCTAATACTTGTTAAAATATCCTCTATTTTGTATCAAAACTCAATAATAAATACAAATATTCTGAATATGCTCTTATATGTTTGAAATATGTATTTTCAATCGTAATGATTTAAGATAAGCTACAATGTGGAAGATACATATCTCAAATTATGACTTTGAAAGTCTCTATTGAAAATCTTTATGAAATTCAGAATATGATTTTGTATAAACGCTTAAACTCAATATGATTTCTAAATAAAATCTTAATTTAAGAAAAACAGAATTAATTTTGATGCCTTGGTTGATTGCTCCGATACGCATCCGAAACATATCATTTCTTATCTTCAAAGTGTACTAATATTGGTCCAAATGATGTGTCTTTCGATGATCTTGATTGCAAACAAAAATTTCTAAATATATGATTTTATTTTGATATTAAAAAAAAATTTATTGTGTTTCATGTATACATTGCTGAAAAACTATGGTTAAGAAATTGAGTTCTATAAATATATATACCCCAATGATCATCTATATGTTTTTCTCTCCTACATTCTTAAAGACTTCCATCAGAATATATATATAGAGTGAATGATCTTAAAGCTAGAAATATTTCAGCTCACTCAAATGATTCTAAAAGAAAGAAAATGTAAATGCTTTTGAAAGAAACTGAGTTTCAAATGAATCATTTTCTGATTAATATTTCTATACATTTTCTCTAAGATTAAGAGAAACCATAACTTTATCTTGAAGGATTAGAAAGAGTAATTGCTACAAATTTTGAATAATACTAGATTACTCTACATTCTCGATATCATAGAATTTCAATTTTATTCACGTTTATCACTAAAATCTGAAATTCAACAATAGAAAAGAATGATTAAAGAAGAATGCATCTTTTGAGGGGGAGCTTTAGATATTCAGTATCTTATCCTAAAAATTACTTTAATTTGATGCATACCTTTATTTTATTTATTTTTTTTGATTGATTTTGGTGAACCTCCTAATATTGCAAGACTTGCTTTAATTATATAATAAGTTTATACCTTGAGATGAGTTCTATAAAGGTTGTCTTATCTCAAACATTGAGTCTTATGAAAATAAGCTGAAACTTATAGAAAATATATTTTTTTTGAGATTGACAATTTTATTGAACATTATCTTCAAATTCTAAACTCTTAAATGGAATGATCAATTAAGGAGGAGAAAGAAAATTTCAGAAGGAGAGATCTTATGGAACTTAATCGCATAAAACTATAACTAAAGAAGAAAGAAAGAATACTAAATGAAAAGTGACCCTAATACTCTCCAATATGTATCATCTGAAATTTAAATCTGAAAATCTTTATGATACACCTTGAGGCTTGTTATTTGGTTAATATGCAATTCAAACAGTTGACCTTAAGAGCCTCTAACTTAATGAAAAAAAGGAGAGAATAATATGTTGAATGTTCTTGAGTATCTCTTAGAAAACCTATTTTTGGAATTTACTAATGAGTTCTTATTGGCTTGTTCTTTAGAACTTCAATTTTTATGCCAATTCATTATTATATGTATCAAATTGTGCTTATTTTCTAAAGGAATAAAAGAAAGTCTTTAAAAGAGCTCTAAGATGTATCAAAAATTGCATGAATCCATATTTTGGTATTAGTGCCCCAATGCTCTTATTATCATAAAAGAACTTTGAAGTCATTAAGAATTAATGATCCAACATGATGATATGTTTTTCAAGTATATAAGTTTTGATCTTATACTCTGAAAATTAATTAAATTGCTCTCATGTTGATAAAATACTTAATATTTTAGGCAAAAGTTCTTAAATGAACAAGCTTTCATACTTATTATTGAAGAGAGGTTAGATTTCCATTCGTGCTTTCTTTGAATATCATTCGTGGTACTTCTTAAATTAACTTAAGAAAGATTCCACCTACACTTGATTTGAAAACTATCTTTAGAATCACATTCGATGTGTTCTGCTTTGAAATTATCTTAATTGGCTCTGATCTATGCTCATTAATCTTATTCTAACGTTATTGCCTTGAGTTATATGATTCATATCCTTGCAATAATTTAACATGCAAATCAGAGTACAATAAGGAAAAGAAATATTTGAGTATTCTTATCTTTGTGCTTAATGTTTCACAATCTTTTTGATGTTGTCAAAAAGGGGGAGAAATATCTAAGTATATGCTCATAATGCTGATTATGTTAAGTTGATTAAATCTAAAGCATTATCATGAAGTATATTTTAAAGATATATATTTTCTACTTCAAACAACTTAGCTATGCATTACTTCTAGAACACAATATATTGCATATACTCCAAGTTTTGTCATCATCAAAAAGGGGGAGACTGATGACCCAAAGATTGATTTAAAGATTGATTTTGATGATCACAAAACCTTGAAGTATAAATACTAATGTTTGTGTTGCAAGAAGAAAGATTATTTATTTTGCAAGGAACATAGCAAGTTGGAAGAATTCAAGGAGACCTCCAAAGCTCTCAAGAAAAGTTAGAAGAAAGCCACACCTCATTGGCCCAAGATTCAAGTTCAAAGGCTTCAATTTAGAAGAGCAAGTTTTAAGAAAAATTCAAAGGAAAGGCACTCGAGTCGACTCCTACAGTTCCGAGTCGACTCCAAGGAGCAACAGACAGCCGGACAGAAAGATTCATCTCAGAACCTGTCAACGAGTCGACTCCTGAAGAGCGCGAGTCGACTCCGATGCTTGCCGAGTCGACTCCAGGGTAGTACGAGTCGACTTCGGAGGAACTCGAGTCGACTCCAGGGTAGTCGACTCCAGGGAGTTACAGATAGAAAGACAGAGAAGTTATTTTGGACCCTAAGAGCCGAGTCGACTCCGGAGGAACTCGAGTCGACTCCGATGGTTGGCAGGTCGACTCCAAAGGAAGCGAGAGTCGACTCCCAGTGTGATACAAAGCAAAAGTCAGAGAGCAACTTTCGGACACTGAGAGCCGAGTCGACTCCCGCAAAGTCCGAGTCGACTCCAAGGCAGCGCTACCTCAAAAAGACAGAAGACTGCTTTTTGGATACTGAGAGCCGAGTCGACTCCGAAACAGTTCGAGTCGACTCCAGGACGGCACGAGTCAAAAGACAGAAGATCGGGAGTTCGGACTCTGAGCGCCGAGTCGACTCCCAGAATTTCCGAGTCGACTCGAGTGAGCAAACTTGAAAAATACATCTCAGGATTCCTTGGAACGAGTCGTCTCCAAAGATGCTAGGTCAGCTCCGAACATTGGGGAGTCGACTCCAGGTTGAGTCGAGTCGACTCCAAGTCGAGACAGCACTTTAATTCAAATCTGGAACAATTGCCGAGCCGTCTCCAGAAAAGCACGAGTCGACTCCTGCACCAGGCGAGTCGACTCCAGATCGCGCGAGTCGACTCCGATCCCAACGGAAACATTGTCAGGAGTTGCAGAATGTGCAGAACGGCTCTATTTTTGTCTCTAACGGCTAGATTTGTGTTCCCACACTCTCTAAAGCTATAAAATCAAGGGGAGAGCAAGGGGAGAAAATATGGAAGAGGGAGAGAACACTTAGGAAAGAGATCTCAAAGAAAAATCTCCCAAGAGCACAAAAGGGCCATTCAAAGCAAAATAGAGAGAAGAAGAGTATCCAAGTGAATCCCAAAGCTTCCTCTTCAACTGTGTGCTGCCTTGCGTGATCCTCTACTTCATGCAAAATCAGAAGAGGGTCAAGAGAAGAAGAAGCCGAGTTCCTCCATCTACGAATCAGTTTGAGGGCTTCTTCTCTTTACTTTACTTATTTATAGTTGCTATATTTGCTTAAGTTAAGAAGCTTGTATTTCCTTTAAATTCTTTGTCTAATATCTTGTAACTTGATTCAATCAAGGGATTGAATCAAGGGGTTAAGGTTTGTTGGTGAGCCAAAGGAAAAACCAACGGTGTTAAGGTTGGTTGGTGAGCCAAAGGGAAAACCAACGTTGTAAGGTTGTGGTTGGTGAGCCTTTGGGAAAACCAACTGGGTTGGATTGTGAGCCCGAGAAAACAATCGGTTGGTTCTAGTCGGTGAGCCTGTGAAAACCGACCGAGTTCGTTGTGATCTCGCAAAACAACAAGTTGGGTTGAGAGCTTATAAAACAACCGGCTGTAATCTGGAGGATTATAGTGAAATTCCCAAGAGGTCTTGGGGAGTGGATGTAGGTGCTGGGGTGCACCGAACCACTATATGTTTGTTGTGTTTGTGATGCTTTTTGTCATTGTCTAACTTGCTCACTTACTTACTTAGATAAATTGCTTGCTTAACTCTTATCTGCGCATCCTTTAAGTTGCAAGCATATTCAATTTACTTAATCAAGTCTCATTCAATAAATCAAACTGTTGCTAAGTTTAAATTCCACTGTGCGTCTATACAACTTAGCATAATTAATTGAAACGTTTTATAAGTAGTATAAAAGTTTTAAAAGACCCAATTCACCCCCCCTCTTGGGTTGTATCTACTGGGCAACAAGGCCAAACCCTAGACCTAATTCCTCCTTTCCTCCTCCTTGTGCCGTGGCCCCTTCTTCCTCTTGGTCTTCAGCCGCAAGCAAGGAAAAAAGAGTCCAAGGTGTTGGCGGCCTCATCCTCTTCCCTTCCTTCATCCAACACAGGGAAAAGATAAAGGCTGCAAAGCTTGGTGATCTTCTTCCTTGGTTGCTTCTTCTTCTTCCTCCTCTCAAGCACATTCAAGAGTTGAAAGAAAGAGAGAAGATCAGCCATCAAAATATATCTCTGCAAGGGAGCTAGCACCCTGGGGAGATTAGAGCGATTGGATCGGTTTCTGCTTCGTGTGGATACCCGTAGAGGCCGGACACTTGAACGGCTTCAAGCGAACCTTCTTCCAAAACCACGAACTTCAGTTTGCGGTGATCATCTACCCGCACAAGGTGAAGATCTGATCTTCCTAAAGATTTTAAAAGTTTTAATCCTTACTGTTGCCCAGATAGACAACCCAAGAGGGGGGGGGGGGGTGAATTGGGTTTTAAATTAATTTGGATAATTAAAACGTTATGGATGATTAATTAAAAACTATTGCAAGTTATTTAATTAATGCTAAGTGCTGTGAGTGATGTGAGAGGAAGAAGAGAAGAGACAATCCAATGCAAACACAGAGTTTTATAGTGGTTCGGAGCTACCCCTTGCTCCTACGTCCACTCCCCAAGTCTCTCTTGGGAATTCACTATAACCCCCTTGGATTACAGCCGGTTGTTTTGCAAGCTCACAACCAAACTTGTTGTTTTACGAGCTCACAACGAACTCGGTCGGTTTTCCCAGGCTCACCGACTAGAACCAACCCCGATTGTTTTCCCGGGCTCACAATCAAACCCTTACACACGTTGGTTTTTAACTTGGCTCACCAACCAACCTTAAACCCCTTGATTCAATCCCCCGATTGAATCAAGTAAATACAAGAGATAGAAGAAAACAGAAAATAGCTTCTCAAAAAGCAGATTTAAAACAATATAATCGTAAAGGAGTTAGAAGCCCTCAAACGCTTTTAAGCTGGTGAAGAGGTATGGCTTCTGGAACTCCGGTCTCCTCTTGAAAGAGTGGTCGACTTGAATGCAGGAGGAGGAAGCTTTGATTGTTGGGAAGAAGTTGTTGGAGCAGTAAATGCAGATCTTCCCTTTTTCGTTTAAGAGCACTTGGAGAGCTTGAAAACTTGAATGCTTGGAGTGGAATATCTGTTCTCTGCCTTGCTACAGTCCTCTGTGGCTATTTAAGCCAACCCCCACGGAAACTAGCCGTTACTCTGCTTTTTCTGGCCGTTCTGCACACTCTGCGCAGCCTGACAATATGACCGTTGGTGGGTTGGAGTCGACTCGCGCGATCAGGAGTCGACTCGGCTGTAGCAGGAGTCGACTCACGCTTTTCCGGAGTCGACTCGGCAACTGTTCCAAATTTGAATTAAAGTTGCCGTCTTGACTGGAAGTCGACTCGTCTTGACCTGGAGTCGACTCGCCAACTTCTGGAGCTGACCTGGCAATTTTGGAGTCGGCTCATCCACTGAAGTCCGTGGATCCAATTTTGAATTTTGTCCACTCGAGTCGACTCGACTGTCCTGGGAGTCGACTCGAATCTCAGAGCCCGAACTCCCGATTCTCTGTCTTTTGGCTCATCCAGTCTTGGAGTCGACTCAAACTTCCTTGGAGTCGACTCGGCTCTCAGTTTCCGAAAGTTGGTCTTCTGCCTTTTGACGTGAAGCTTGTCTCGGAGTCGACTCGAGCTGTCTGTGAATCGACTCGAATCTCAGAGGCAGTAACATGGTCTTCTGTCTGTTGATGGTCGCTCAGTCTCGGAGTCGACTCGTCTTGACCTGGAGTCGACTCGAGCTCGTGCCAGTGAACTTGATACGCTTGGAGTCGACTCGTGATACTCGGGAGTCGACTCGAGTCTCAGACTTTGGTTCAGCAGACTTCTTACCTTATCCAAAATACTATGAACCAAATCTAGAGACACTTGGACAGGATTTTCACTGAAACACTCAATTGAATTCATTAGTAATCACAAGATATACTCAAATGCTTTGAGCTCATCAAAATCAAATGGGGTTTTAATCAATCACTCCACAATCTCCCCCTTTTTGATGATGACAAAACTTTGAGTATATGTAAAATGAATTGCTCATAAAACAATGAAGTAAAATCCATAAATGAATTCAAATGTCTGATAATTTAATTTATCCAAGTTTGAAAGGAGTGAAACATTAAATTTCGGAGTTAAAGCTTTCCCTTTCATTTGGAATTATATAAGCCTTCATATTATGCAATCAATTGTTTGGCTTATATGTCATTAATGATTTAGCTTGATTAAGATTCAGATTCTCCCCCTCAACATATGCATTCAACTATGTTTTGATTCTCTGAATTTCCTTTTAATGCTTTGAAGTTTTTGAACTGAATTTTATCTTTTTAGAGGAAAAATCTGTCAATTTGTTCTTGAGTAGGATTCAGCTAATCTCCGAATATCCCTTGAATAGATTCTGGAGATTACTCCATTAGGAGCCCCAAAAGAGAGATAATGAGCCTCGAGGTACCGAATCCACTTAGAACAAATTTGAGTGTGTTTTTAAGAGTTTATCTTTTTATTTATTTCCATTGATTTCTTTTACATATTTTTTCATATTTCTCCCCTTTTACACATTTTATACATATTTCTCCCCCTTTTTGTCATCATACCAAAAAGGAGGTAATCACACACAATCAATCATAAAGCAAAGCACATAATTGAAGATAAAATGTCTACTCATTGTATTGATATGAATGTGAATACATGTGAGAATACAATAAGTAAAGCAAAGCAAGACAAAACACAACTCAAACACATCTATGTCCTCCTCGAGGATGAAGCTCCCCCTCTCGAGGATGCATCTCCTCCTCTGGAGGATGTGGCACCTCCTCTCGAGGATGGTGCTCCTCCTCTCAATCGGCTCTGCTCCATGAGGAGGGTGACTGCATCTGTCACATGTCCGAGCTGCGTGATAATAGACGTGGTGGCTCTGCTATGTGTAGTGGAGAGCTCTGTCACCGACGCCTGAAGCCCAGTCACCGATGTCTGAAGTGCGTCCAGCTTGTCGATGAGTACATTCGCCAAGCGCTCGGCCCCCTCGGTGGTGGTGTGCATGTCACGACCTATCTCCTCTCGCATCTGTCGAGTGGAGCTCGTGACCTCACTCATGCTGTGGAACTGGGCCTGGACCAAACTCCGGACATTGTAGATCTCTTCCCGTACATGAGCCGTCATGTCAGTCACGGCTGTCAAGGAAGGGACCAACTGAGAAGATACGGGTGCAGGAGTGGGGGCAGGCACCGCACCTCGGAGCTCCCGAAGCAGCTCATCCCTCAGATCTCGGACGATCTCCTGCCGCAGCTCCCGGAGCTGCTCTGTATCAATACGGACCTCCATAGATGGTGGAACTGAGGAGGAAGGTCCGGCAGAGGTGGTAGGAGCAGGAGGAGTGGATGGGAGGTCTGGATGGTCTGGAAGGTCTGGGTAGTCTGAATCTGGCTCAGGACTGGGTGATGGTCTGGTGGTCTGAGCAGTGAGAGTGGACTTCCTAACCCAGATCCCTTCTCTCTTCCGAAACCCCATCCTGTGCATAGTCCCCGTACATAAGCGATCAGTCCATCGCAAGGCACGAGAGGGTTCCCTCTCAGGAATGGGAATCTCGTACTGCCTAAAAAGAAGAGTGAATAACATCCCGTATGGGAGTGAGAGCCTAGGTCTATCTAGGGGCTCACACATATACCTATAAATGAGCTTTGGGAAGTTGATCGGGGTGTCCTGAAGGATATAAGACATAATAGCTAAGTCCCTCTCATTCACAAAATCAAATCTCCCTGTCTTAGGGAAGATGGACCTGGACAGAATGCTCAAAAGGATTCTCACTTCAATAGGAAGTGAGCTAGCAGATACCTCATCTAGGGGGGACTGAGGTGGATGCCCTAAGACGACCGTAAGGGCCGCAACTCTATCCTCAGGGTGTGCGGGAGCCACCCCTACTAATGGAAGGTGAAGGATATGGGCAATGAGGTCCTCTGTGACACGCAACGGGACCTCTACTACCGTGCCCTCGATACCTCCATCTCCCCGATGGACGGTACTGTAAAACTCTTGAACTAGGCCAGGATAGGTGGGAAGGTCCAAGGTGAGGAAGTACTCTAGGCCCTGGGCTCTAAGCCTATCGCCTATGGTGAACCCCTCCCGGGAGAGATAGTCGAAATCGACAAACCTCCCGGAGGTGACGGCCTTCCCGGCCAACGGCCTAACGAGAACCACCCTAGGCGGGGAACGATCCGGAGGTGGTTGCCTCGCGGGATCGTGCCGCGCCTTGGAGCGCCGCTCGGGACCGGCCTCGGGACGGGACCTCTTCCTAACGACGGTCTTACGAGGCATCTTGACCTAAACGGGAAGAAAAATACCTAGAGGACGGTGAAGGGTCGACGGAGGAAGCTTGGGACGGACCGGAGACGACCTAGGAACGGACGAAAACCCTAAGAACCGGTGAAAAATCGACGGAAAAAGGGTTGGAGACGATCGGGGACGACCTAGGAGTCGGCTCTAGGACTTTTTGAACAGTGGCGGCTTGAGAGAAAAGTGTTTTCGAAACGACAAATCTAGGGTTAAAAAGTCGGATCCCGACTGCGAGTCGACTCCCCTGAGTCGCGAGTCGACTCGACCTCGAGTCGACTCCAGAATATGCGCGAGTCGACTCTCCTTATGCGCCTGTAGACTTCGAGTCGACTCCCGACAATGTGCGAGTCGACTCCCCCTCAGCTGCCATCTTTGCGAGTCGACTCCCGCAAATGCGCGAGTCGACTCCCCCTTAGGAGCCGGCTCTGAAACTTACTCGAGTCGTCTCTAACCTTGGCACGCACCTAAAAGTCATGCTATAACCGTGCCAAATGAGGGAAAATCACCTAATTGGGATCTGATTTGATGATCATTGAATGTAAACTCTATTTTAACCGTATTCTAATCATCAAAATCAATTAATCTAGTGGAAACTCCCACTAGGATGGATCAATCACTCCTAATCCCCTCCTAAGCACGCTAAACCTCTCTTCACTTAGGGGTTTTGTAAAAATATCTGCTAATTGATTATCAGTGCAAACAAATTGGAGTGACACATCACCATTCAATACATGATCTCTTATGAAGTGATGTCTTATCTCAATGTGTTTAGTTCTTGAATGTTGAATTGGATTTTTAGTTAGATTTATGGCACTTGTATTATCACAATTAATGGGAATTTTATCTTGTTTAATGCCATAATCTTCTAATTGTTGTTTAATCCACAAGATTTGAGCACAACAACTTCCGGCTGCCACATATTCAGCTTCTGCAGTGGATAATGCAACCGAGTTTTGTTTCTTGCTAAACCATGAGATTAGGTTTTCTCCTAGAAACTGACACGACCCGCTGGTACTTTTTCTATCAAGCTTACATCCAGCGAAGTCTGAATCTGTGTACCCTATTAAGTTTAGGCTAGATTCTTTAGAGTACCATAGCCCTATGTTCTTAGTTCCTATTAAGTATTTAAAAATTCTCTTAACTGCAGCTAGGTGTGATTCTTTAGGATTAGCCTGATATCTAGCACACATGCAAACACTAAACATAATATCAGGTCTACTTGCAGTAAGATATAGTAAAGATCCTATCATACCTCTATAAAGTTTTTGATCTACAGATTTACCTGATTCATCTTGATCTAATTTGCATGATGAGCTCATGGGGGTGCTGATTGATTTGTTTCCTTCCATATCAAACTTCTTGAGCATCTCCTTGACATATTTTGCTTGATTGATAAAGATGCCTCCTTCAGATTGTTTGATTTGAAGCCCGAGGAAGTAGTTCAGCTCTCCCATCATGCTCATCTCAAACTCACTCTGCATCAAATCAGCAAACTCTTCGCAGAGGCGATTGTTAGTAGCACCGAAAATGATATCATCAACATAAATCTGTACTAATAGCATCTCCTTATTTTGCTTTTTCAGAAATAATGTTGTGTCTACATTTCCCCTAGAGAATTCATGTTCTAATAGGAATTTACTAAGTCTCTCATACCATGCTCTAGGTGCTTGTTTTAATCCATAAAGTGCTTTGTTCAGTTTATACACATGATTAGGGTATTGATGATTTTCAAAACCAGGAGGTTGTTCTACATACACTTCCTCATTAATATACCCATTTAAAAATGCACTTTTTACATCCATTTGAAATAGTTTGAAATCCTTAGAGCATGCATATGCTAATAATAGTCTAATAGCCTCAAGTCTAGCTACGGGAGCAAAGGTTTCATCAAAATCTATGCCTTCTTCTTGATTATAACCCTTTGCCACTAGTCTAGCCTTATTCCTTATAACAATTCCATTTTCATCTAGCTTATTTTTATATATCCATTTTGTACTTATAATTGGATATTTAGAAGGTCTCTCTACTAGATCCCACACTTTGTTTCTAGTAAATTGGTTTAGTTCTTCTTGCATTGCATTTATCCAATTTACATCATTTTCGGCTTCTTCTATATGTTTGGGCTCAAAGTGTGAAACAAAAGCTAGATGGTTATTTAGATTTCTAAGTGAAGCTCTAGTCCTAACCGGTTGAGATGGATCATCTAGAATGAGTTCCTTAGGATGCCCGTGAGCATACCTCCAAGCTTTTGTTAGCCCATGATCCACAATAGCCTCTTGGCTTGATGATTCTCCTTCAATCAACTTTTGATTATCATCTTGTAATCCCATCTCATCTATCTTTTCCTCAAGTATTTCAACATCATCATCAAAATTAACTTTCTTACTAGAGGAGATGTCACTAGAGTCATCAAATACTACATGTATAGATTCTTCTATGACTAAGGTTCTTTTATTAAATACTCTATAGGCTTTACTAGTTGTAGAATAACCTAAGAATATTCCTTCATCCGATTTAGAGTCAAATTTACCTAGATTATCTTTTCCATTATTATGAACAAAACACCTACATCCAAAAACATGAAAGTAATTAACTTTTGGTTTTCTGTTTTTCCAAAGTTCATAAGGTGTTTTCTTTATAATGGGTCTTAACAAAACTCTATTTAATATATGGCAAGAAGTATTAATGGCTTCTCCCCAAAAGTACTTAGGGAGGTTACTTTCACATAACATAGTTCTAGCCATTTCTTCTAGTGTTCTATTTTTTCTTTCCACAACTCCATTTTGTTGTGGTGTCCTAGGTGCTGAAAAATTATGGGTTATCCCCTTTTTACTACAAAACTCCTCAAATGACTGATTTTCGAATTCGGTACCATGGTCACTTCTAATAGCTATTACTGAGTTATCTCTAGCATTGGTTACTTCTTTATGGAATTTCTTAAAGACAGAAAATGCTTGATCCTTATGTGCTAGGAACATGACCCATGTATACCTAGAATAATCATCTACAATGACTAGACCATATTTATTTCCACCTAGGCTTGTTGTTCTAGTTGGACCGAATAGATCCATGTGTAATAATTCTAGAGGTCTAGAAGTAGAGACACATTTTATGGATTTAAATGAGTTCCTAGATTGTTTGCCAAATTGACATGCTTCACATATTTTGTTCTTTTCAAATTTTAATTTTGGCAAACCTATCACGGAGTCTCTTTTAACTAGTTTAGTTATTGTGTCCATGCTTGCATGACCTAACTTACGGTGCCATAACCAACTAGCATCATTATCTCTAGTTTCATTTACAACTAGACATTGGTTATGTTTTGCAAGATCTTCTAGGTCTACAACATATACATTTCCACGTCTAATTCCTTTAAAAACTAAACTATTATCATTAGGATTTGTTATAATGCATAGTGATGGTTTAAACATAACATCATATCCTATATCACATAATTGACTAATACTTAACAAGTTATGCTTAAGACCATCAACATATCTAACATTATCTATAAAAGTAGAAGGGGTGATTTGAACTTTACCAATACCAATGATATGACCTTGGTTGTTGTCTCCAAAAGTCACAACACCTCCCTTCTTAGCTTCAAGGGTGAAAAAATTGATCTTTATCACCCGTCATGTGCCTTGAGCAGCCACTATCCAAATACCAGCGGTTTTTGTTGACCTTGGCTGCAAGACACTCCTATACAAGCAAATCATGTCATCTTAGGTACCCAAGTTTTCTTGGGTCCTTCATGGTTAGTCAAGTTGGTTCCTTTTGGAACCCATACCCTTTTAATTTTTCTTTTTGTTTTACTTTTTCTATAGTCACATGCATTTGCCTTATGTCCTATAGTTCTACAACAAAAGCAGGTTATTTTCTTAGTTTTAGTTTCTCCAGCTTTAACAAAGAAGTTACTAAGAAGTTTTTGTTTATTTCTTGGTTTATACCCTAAACCCGCTTTATTAAATACTGCTCGTTGACTATTTAGTATCATATTTAACTTTTCAGAACTATACGTAAACTTTTCAACTAAAGGTTTGTATTTTCCAAGTTCTTTAGTTAATGTTTGATTTTCTGCTTTTAAATCATTTAGTTCTTTTGTGAGATCCTTGTTTAAGATTTGTTTATGGTTTTTAAGTTCTGAAAGTTCCTTAGTTAGTTTTTCATTATCTTTTGTTAAGTTGTTAGTCTTCTTAATTAAGAGTTGATTGCTTGTCTTAAGTTCTAGATTTTCTTTGGTAAGATTATCTTTATCCTTAATTAATGAATCATGTTTATGAATGTAAGTTTGGTTAGTTACTTTTAGTTCTCTGTTTTTTACATTTATATTCTTATATTCAATCATTAATTCATTAAACGCATCATAAAGTTCATCAAATGTAAAATCAAAATGCATATCGGAAGTTACCTCGTTTTCGTTGGCCATGAAGCAGAAATTGGCCTTCTCTTCTTGTTCTTCATCCGATGATGAAGATGATGCGTCGGAGTCCGATAGGGTGGTGACAAGGGCTTTCTTCTTCTTCTTGTACTTGCTGCCCTTCTTTAGTAAGGGACACTCAGCTCTGATGTGTCCCGGCTTTTTGCACTCATAGCACCAAATCCCCTCATTTTCTCTTTCCTTACCTTTGTCCTTGCGGTAGGAATTTGAGGGGCCTCTCCTTTGATGATAGGACTTCTTGTGGTTGATAAATTTCTTGAACTTGCGCACAAGAAGTGCCTCACCACCATCTTCCTCATCTTCTTCTTCTTCACTACTGCTACTGCAAGATAAATCTTTGTTAGATGAAGTAGACTTTAAAGCTATTACCTTTTTCTTATGGGAGGACTCTTCCTCGTTGTGTTGTTTCATGGTGAGCTCGTGCGTCATAAGGGATCCAAGAAGCTCCTCAAGTGGTAGCTTGTTCAAGTCCTTGGCTTCTTGGATTGCCGTCACTTTAGCTTCCCATGACCTTGGTAGACACCGAAGGATTTTCCTGACAAGCTCACTGTTAGTATAGTTCTTGCCAAGGCTTTTTAGGGCATTGACAATATCAGTAAACCTAGTGAACATGCATGTGATTGTTTCATTTGAATCCATTTTAAATAGTTCATATTTATGAACCAAGATGTTTATTTTGGATTCCTTGACTTGATTCGTTCCCTCATGGGTCACTTCAAGTCTGTCCCAAATTTCTTTTGCAGAATTACAAGTTGAAACCCTATTGAATTCATTACGGTCTAAGGCACAATAAAACACATTCATAGCTTTAGAGTTTAATTGTGCCTTCCTCATGTCATGTTCATCCCAATCCGTTTCTAGTTTGGGTACCTTGACACCATCTACATATATGGATGGGATGTATGGGCCATTCACTACAATGGTCCACATCTCATAGTCTTGGGCTTGGATGAATATTCTCATCCTAGCCTTCCAGTATGAGTAGTCGGATCCATTGAAGAAAGGAGGTCTTTGGGTGGACTGACCCTCAATGTGAGAAGATCCAAATGGGGTTGTCATTTTGATCTTTTAACTCTTGAGTGGAAGAGTTTTTGGCTCTGATACCACTTGTTGCCCAGATAGACAACCCAAGAGGGGGGGTGAATTGGGTTTTAAATTAATTTGGATAATTAAAACGTTATGGATGATTAATTAAAAACTATTGCAAGTTATTTAATTAATGCTAAGTGCTGTGAGTGATGTGAGAGGAAGAAGAGAAGAGACAATCCAATGCAAACACAGAGTTTTATAGTGGTTCGGAGCTACCCCTTGCTCCTACGTCCACTCCCCAAGTCTCTCTTGGGAATTCACTATAACCCCCTTGGATTACAGCCGGTTGTTTTGCAAGCTCACAACCAAACTTGTTGTTTTACGAGCTCACAACGAACTCGGTCGGTTTTCCCAGGCTCACCGACTAGAACCAACTCCGATTGTTTTCCCGGGCTCACAATCAAACCCTTACACACGTTGGTTTTTAACTTGGCTCACCAACCAACCTTAAACCCCTTGATTCAATCCCCCGATTGAATCAAGTAAATACAAGAGATAGAAGAAAACAGAAAATAGCTTCTCAAAAAGCAGATTTAAAACAATATAATCGTAAAGGAGTTAGAAGCCCTCAAACGCTTTTAAGCTGGTGAAGAGGTATGGCTTCTGGAACTCCGGTCTCCTCTTGAAAGAGTGGTCGACTTGAATGCAGGAGGAGGAAGCTTTGATTGTTGGGAAGAAGTTGTTGGAGCAGTAAATGCAGATCTTCCCTTTTTCGTTTAAGAGCACTTGGAGAGCTTGAAAACTTGAATGCTTGGAGTGGAATATCTGTTCTCTGCCTTGCTACAGTCCTCTGTGGCTATTTAAGCCAACCCCCACGGAAACTAGCCGTTACTCTGCTTTTTCTGGCCGTTCTGCACACTCTGCGCAGCCTGACAATATGACCGTTGGTGGGTTGGAGTCGACTCGCGCGATCAGGAGTCGACTCGGCTGTAGCAGGAGTCGACTCACGCTTTTCCGGAGTCGACTCGGCAACTGTTCCAAATTTGAATTAAAGTTGCCGTCTTGACTGGGAGTCGACTCGTCTTGACCTGGAGTCGACTCGCCAACTTCTGGAGCTGACCTGGCAATTTTGGAGTCGGCTCATCCACTGAAGTCCGTGGATCCAATTTTGAATTTTGTCCACTCGAGTCGACTCGACTGTCCTGGGAGTCGACTCGAATCTCAGAGCCCGAACTCCCGATTCTCTGTCTTTTGGCTCATCCAGTCTTGGAGTCGACTCAAACTTCCTTGGAGTTGACTCGGCTCTCAGTTTCCGAAAGTTGGTCTTCTGCCTTTTGACGTGAAGCTTGTCTCGGAGTCGACTCGAGCTGTCTGTGAGTCGACTCGAATCTCAGAGGCAGTAACATGGTCTTCTGTCTGTTGATGGTCGCTCAGTCTCGGAGTCGACTCGTCTTGACCTGGAGTCGACTCGAGCTCGTGCCAGTGAACTTGATACGCTTGGAGTCGACTCGTGATACTCGGGAGTCGACTCGAGTCTCAGACTTTGGTTCAGCAGACTTCTTTCTTATCCAAAATACTATGAACCAAATCTAGAGACACTTGGACAGGATTTTCACTGAAACACTCAATTGAATTCATTAGTAATTACAAGATATACTCAAATGCTTTGAGCTCATCAAAATCAAATGGGGTTTTAATCAATCACTCCACACTTACCTAACTACGAACGGTTCATGAAACAACGTTCATGAGATGAACGTCGATCCCGCACATGCCTCTTCCGCTGCCATCTGATTTTTTTTGAATTATCAGCGGCATGGGCGGGGTTTCTAACAGTGGTATCAGAGCCTAGGCTTCGTAGATTAAGGTAAGAATTAATTATCTAAAGGCATCTTAGATCTAAAAATTGAAGGATTATGCGTGCTGAAAATTTCGGCATGCAGATTTTTCAGGGTTGCTGAATTTTTGCATGCTGAATTTTATGTGATAAGATGATGATTCTAATTGCATTGTTAATGAGATTACAAAGTTTAGAATCATGATTAGCATGATCAGCAACCTATGTCATAACATAATCAATTAATTCTCAGATCTAAAAATTATAATTGTTGCATATGGTGATGATCATAGGATTCAAACCCTTTTAGTATTAAATGTAAAGACCTGCGATGTGATCTGCAATGTCATGTAATTTTTCAGATGCTTGCATGCATCTTATTTAATATTTTGAGAGGCCTGCGTGCCTCCTAAAAGGGAGATGTAATTTATTATTATTTTTATTTTATATCTGGTTGTATTTCTGTGATGTGATGTACGTCAATGATCAAGTCGAAGATGATGCATGAGATGAACAAGGGTCTAAGCGGTTGATGGCGATTGGATCAAGAGTTGGTCAAGGATCGAATCAAGGAGGCTTGCAACCAATTCAAGGGTTGAAGATCAGTTGATCGATTGACATGCATGTGCTTGTAATATGACCTAATTAGAATCCATGATCATCACCCATTTAAAGTTTAGCTTTAATTATTGCTGCGATTATAACTGCCTGCAATGTGCCGTTTGCATGTGATGTGAATGAGAGTCGGGTAGATAGGTTTACATGTGATGTAGCAAACCCAATTGAGATCTAAATTAAAATCTCCTCAATCAAGTCGAGAGTGAACCAACATGAGCGAGTCATATTAGATTAATTGATCTAATTGGTGTCTAGGAAAGCATGAAAGGTGGTTACTTAATTAGGACCTTACTCTCTGAGTAAGGGGAGCCTCCCACCTGCTTACCTGGCCAATTGTTCGATTACCTCTTATGAAGAGCTCAAGTTGCAAACACTAAGACCTGATTAACCAATATTAAATCTATAGGTCTTCCACCGTAGTAGAGCTGCTAAGGTCTTTCTGATGTTGATTTGTCTCGGCTGGACACAGTGGGCAAGTTGCATCGGGGGGCTGGACCTCTCTATAGACATGAGATGTTGTAGGGTAAAGGTGGGGTTGGGCACCAATAACTGTTAGGTGAGGACCCAATGACGACTTTATTCCTACGATTATACAGTGGGTCTGACTTAACTAAGAAATGGGACCAATAACTGTTAGGTGAGGTTTTCATGGCTTAGAGACCGAGTTGCACTGCAACATGCTTGAGAAGCATTGTACAAGAGTTGTACATTCATCAATCTATGTGTCACCAATAACTATTAGGTGAGGTGGCATGTAAATTGGTGGGACCGCAGTACCCACTAGAAACCCTAGTCGTTGGGATTTCCGTTTTCCTACCAGGGGAGTGTGAGGAATTCGAGAAAATAGTGGGAGTTACATTTGTTCTAAAAGACCCTAGAACGGATTAAGATCAAGTACAAAAGTCTAACTAGAATCTTTACTCTCTGCAAATACAATGTCAGCTTCAAATCCTTTGACCCGTATTCTTGAGACCAACCGACTGACCGAAACCAATTACAAGGACTAGCTTAGAAACCTCAAAATTGTTTTGAACTGTGAGAAAATAGGCTACATATTCGATTCAGATATCTCCATACTACCTACACGTGCTACTGATGTTCAGCGTGAGATGCATCAAAAGTGGATGGATGATGACATTAGAGTCAAGTGCTATATGATGGCATCGATGTCCAATGAACTCCAATGCCAGCATGAGAATATGAAGACTGCTAGGGACATACTAGCACACCTACAAGAGTTGTATGGTGAGCAGAGTCGCACAGCTCGTTTTGAAGTATCCAAGAGGCTCTTCAAAGCAAGGATGTGCGAGGGGCAGTCTGTCCATGATCACCATCTGACTATGATCAAGGACCTAGAGGAGCTTGAGAAGCTCGGTATGAACATGCACAAGGAATTGCAAGTTGATCTGATCCTTCAATCCCTTCCTGATTCATTTGGTCAGTTTATAGTAAACTACCACATGAATAAGATTGAATGCAATAAGACTGAACTGATAAATATGTTGGTAACTGCTGAGGGAGCCTTGAAAGATTCAAGGGGCAATGTCCTTGCTGCTGAGTTGATTTCTGGTTCAAAGAGAAAGTCTCCTTGGAAGAAAAAGAAGCCTGCTAAGAAGCAGAAGAAAGACAAGAAGCCAAAGAAGGAAGTTCAAAAGAAAAAGGCCAATGACAAAGGAAAATGTTTCCACTGCAATGTCGACGGCCACTGGAAGAGGAACTATCCTTCATACCTCGAGAGCCTGAAGAACAAGAAAGGTGACACACCTTCAGAAGGTATAGACTTGCTCATAATTGAAACTAATCTAACGGTTTCTTCTATTTCTAGTTAGGTTATAGATTCTGGTTCTAGTGCTCATCTATGCACTACCATGCAGGGTCTAAAGAAAAGTAGAAGGCTGGCGGAAGGTGCGGTAATCCTTCGGGTTGGCAATGGGGCAAAAGTTGCTGCTGTGGCTGTGGGCACCTACCATCTGTGACTACCATCTGGTTTTAGTTTATTACTTAGAGACTGTTATTATGTACCTGCTGCTAGCAGAAATTTGATTTCTGTTTCATGTCTAGCACAGAAAGGTCATGTTTTTACATTTGACAAAAACTGCTGTTCTATTTTTTTCAGAAATAAAATAGTCGCACGTGGTTTTATGATTGACAGTCTCTATCATTTGCATATGAATGTATCTATAAATGTGTCTGAGTAAGAAGTGAATGCCAAAGGATCCAAAAGATACAGGGATGAGATAAACCAAAAATATTTGTGGCACCTCAGGCTTGGCCATATTAGAGAGGACAGAATGAACAAAATGGATAAAAATGGGCTTCTCGGCTCATTGACTTCCAAGTCATATCCAGTTTGCGAGTCCTGTCTTCAAGAAAAAATGGCCAGATTGTGTTAGATGTATGCCCTAGAAGCCAATTTTGGCTGACACATTATTAATTCTAGGACATAATTTGTACTTGACTTTATTATTATTGAATAAATGAAAGGAATCTTTTTCATTTATATTATTATTGTGTCTATGAATCGTCCAAGGAATTAATAAGATGATGATGCATATTCTCAAGAGTTGAGAATTTGAGCTATGTATTATTAGTGATTAATTTCTGAACGCTCCTGATCGATGGATTATTACGAGGACGGTGTTCGATCCGATGAGATCAGTGCACAGATTACTTTTCTTATGGATGGACGAGACTCGAGTCCATGGTGTGGCGACACTGAAGTAATAGTGCAGGTGCTTGTTAAGAACAAGGGTACTGAGCGTGACCAATACAAGAAGTCACTTGGATGTCTATCCACTCGTCAGTGACTTGCTTGATGTTGCAGTAGTGTGACTGGTCCTTTAACCTGCGGTGCTTCGGCTACTCATAGTGAGGTTATTGTAGTTTGACTGCACACATACATGGTCTCTAGCCATATGGGTCCATGCAGTGTAGATTGGCTGCAGTAAGTTCACTGTAGGAGTAGGGTATGCACCTATAAAGAATCTATCGACCTTGATAGAAAAGGAGAGATCCTATGTGATTTATAAGACTGAGTTCGTAAGACCTCGGCCGGGGCAGTATGCACAGTGGAGAAAGAGTTTTCCACTCTCGAACTTAAGTCGAATAAATCTTGACATATGACAGACGATGGGGTTTGACGAGTTGTCCATGACCTCCGTCCTGTAGGGATCCACGATAGTAGGACTGTATCACATGATAACTGCACCTAGAGGTTCACCATTCTATTCTGCTGGGTAGCCACTACATGCTGCTAGGTGTCACTGGTGGATGGTGGGACTCATAGGAATTGTCTCGATGATCGATAAACCCTAATGAGTTGAGTTGGAATCGTTCCAACCCATTGAAAGGAGTTTTTAATGATATTGTGATAGAGATCACGATATATCTCACTACCAGTCAGAATAGAACCTATGGGGTCACACACACTAGAAGTATTGACCGATCCGATGGTTGAAAAGTGATTATGAATCACGAGTAATCAATTCGATTGATAAGAAGTTGAAGAAGGAATGGAAATTGATTAATTGGACTTAAATCACAAATCCTACTTGAAGTAGGATTCCTAGAGTTCTAATTGGATTAGGACTGGGAATCCTATTTGGAGTAGGACTGGGATTCCTACTTGGAGTAGGATTCCTACAATCCTAATTAGATTAGGATTTTGAATTCATCTTTGGATTCCTACTTAGAATAGGATTCCTAGAAATCCTAATTGGATTAGGACTTCGGATTCAAATAGAGTCCTAATTGGATTAGGACTAAAATTAAATATGTCCTAATTTGGATTAGGATTTCTTAAGTCCTAATTAATTATTAATCTAATTAATCAACATGACTCCTAATTGGATTAGGATTGAAGAGTTCAATTGAGTCATGGTTCATTCAAGTTCTAATTGGATTAGGACTAGCATAGCATAGAACCCGATTGATTCATGATTTGGTTAATCCTAATTAGATTAGGACTAAACCATGAAAAGGGCACCTAATCCTCTTTGGAAGAGGATTAGGTTAACCAAGTAAGAGGGGCATCAGCCCCTCTTCACTTGGTTGGTGCGACATGAAGGGAGAAAGGGGCCGGCGCCTCCTCTTAAGGAAGATAGTCTAGGGCTCCTAAATTGTAGGAGCCCTAGATAGTTTTTAAAGAGGATACAAGGGGGCTGACGCCCTAAGCTTGGAACTCCTCTCCTTCAGCCGCCATCACCCTCTCCCCTCTCCTTGTTTCATCCGCAAGCAAAGAAGAGAAGAAAGAAGGCTTGGCGGCACTCTTCTTCCTCCAATCCTTCTTCCAACGCAGGGAAAAGAAAGGCTGTGTTCTTCTTCCTTGAGTTCATCCTTCTTCTTCCTCCTCTCAGGCACAATCAAGGGTTGATTGAAAGAGAGAAAATCAGCCATCAAAAGAAGTCTTTGCAAGGGAGCTAGCACCTCGGAAAGACAAGAGAGCTTTGATCGGATCACTGCTTCGTGTGGATACTTGTAGAGGCCGGACACTTGAACGGCTTCAAGCGAACCCTCTTCCTAAAACCACGAACTCAGATTTGCGGTGATCATCTACCCGCACAAGGTGAAGATCTGATCTTCTAATGTTTTTAAAAGTTTTTAATTCTTGCCTAACTACGAACGGTTCATGAAACAACGTTCATACGATGAACGTCGATCCCGCACATGCCTCTTCCGCTGCCATCTGATTTTATTTTTGAAATATCAGTGGCATGGGCGGGTTCCCAACAGTGGTATCAGAGCCTGGGCATCGTAGATTAAGGTAAGAATTAATTATCTAAAGGCTTATTAGATCTGAAAATTGAATGATCATGCATGTTGAAAATTTCTGCATGCAGATTTTTTCCTAGAGTGCTGATTTTTACATGCTGATTTTTATGTGATAAAAAGATGATTCTAATGGGATTACAAAGTTTAGAATCATGATTAGCATGATCAGCAACCTATGTCATGAGATAATCAGTTAGTTTTCAGATCTGAAAATTATAATTGCTGCATGTGGTGATGATCATAGGATTCAAACCCTTTTGGTATCAAATGTAATGACCTGCGATGTGATCTGTAATGTCATATAATTTTTCAGATGCTTGCATGCATCTTATTTGATGTTTTGAGAGGCCTGCGTGCCTCCTAAAAGGAGATGTAATTTATTATTATTTTTATTTTACATCTGGTTGTATTTCTGTGATGTGATGTACGTCAACGATCAAGTTGAAGACAAGGCATGAGATGAACAGGGGTCTAAGCGGTTGATGGCGATTGGATCAAGAGTTGGCCAAGGATCGAATCAAGAAGGCTTGGAACCAATTCAAGAGTTGAAGACCAGTTGATCGATTGACGTGCATGTGCTTGTAATACGACCTAGCTAGAATCAATGATCATCACCTATTTAAAGTTTAGCTTTAATTATTGCTGCAATTATAACTGTCTGCAATGTGCCGTTTGCATGTGATGTGAATGAGAGTCGGGTAGATAGGTTTATATGTGATGTAGCAAACCCAATTGAGACCTAAATTAAAACCTCCTCAATCAAGTCGAGAGTGAACCGACATGAGCAAGTCATATTAGATTAATTGATCTAATTGGTGTCTAGGAAAGCATGAAAGGTGGTTACTTAATTAGGACCTTACTCTCTGAGTAAGGGGAGCCTCCCAGCTGCTTACCTGGCCAATTGTTCGATTACCTCTTATGAAGAGCTCAAGTTGCAAACACTAAGACCTGATTAACCAATATTAAGTCAATAGGTCTTCCACTGTAATAGAGCTGCTAAGGCCTTTCTGATGTTGATTTGTCTCGGCTGGACACAGTGGTCAAGTTGCATCGGGGGGCTGGACCTCTCTATAGACTTGAGATGTTGTAAGGTAAAGATGGGGTTGGGCACCAATAACTGTTAGGTGAGGACCCAATGACGACTTTATTCCTACGGTAATACGGTGGGTCTGACTTAACTAAGAAATGGGACCAATAACTGTTAGGTGACGTTTTCATGGCTTAGAGACCAAGTTACACTGCAACATGCTTGAGAAGCATTGTACAAGAGTGGTACATTCATCAATCTATGTGTCACCAATAACTGTTAGGTGAGGTGGCATATAAATCGGTGGAACCGCAGTACTCACTAGAAATCCTAGTCGTATAGGATTTCCATTTTCCTACCAGGGGAGTGTGAGAAATTCGAGAAAATAGTGGGAGGTACATTTGTTCTAAAAGACCTTAGAACAGATTAATGATCAAGTACAAAAGTCTAATTAGAATCTTTACTCTCTGCAGATACAATGTCAGCTTCAAACCCTTTGACCCGTATTCTTGAGACCAACCGATTGACCGGAACCAATTACAAGGACTGGCTTAGAAACCTCAAAATTGTTTTGGACTGTGAGAAAATAGGCTACATACTCGATTCAGATAGCCCCACACTACCAACACGTCCTACTGATGTTCAGCGTCAGATGCATCAAAAGTGGATGGATGATGACATTAGAGTTAAATGCTATATGATGGCATCCATGTCCAATGAACTCCAATGCCAGCATGAGAATCTCAAGACTGCTAGGGGCATACTAGCACACCTGCAAGAGTTGTATGGTGAGCAGAGTCGCACAGCTCGTTTTGAAGTGTCCAAGAAGCTCTTCAAGACAAAGATGCGTGAAGGGCAGTCTGTCCATGATCATGGTCTGACTATGATCAATGACCTAGAGGAGCTTGAGAAGCTCGGAATGAACATGCACAAGGAATTGCAAGTGGATTTGATCCTACAGTCACTTCCTAATTCATTTGGTCAGTTTATAGTAAACTACCACATGAATAAGATTGAATGCACTAAGACTGAACTAATCAACATGTTGGTAACTGCTGAGGGAGCCTTGAAAGGTTCAAGGGGCAATGTCCTTGCTGCTGAGTTGACTTCTGGTTCCAAGAGAAAGTCTACTTGGAAGAAAAAGAAGCCTGCAAAGTAGCAGAAGAAAGACAAGAAGCCAAAGAAGGAAGTTCAAAAGAAAAAGGCTAATGACAAAGGAAAATGTTTCCACTACAATGTCGACGGCCACTGGAAGAGAAACTGTCCTTCATACCTCGAGAGCCTGAAGAACAAGAAAGGTGACACACCTTCAGAAGGTATAGACTTCCTCATAATTGAAACTAATCTAACGGTTTCTTCTACTTCTAGTTGGGTTATAGATTCTGGTTCTAGTGCTCATTTGTGCACTACCATGCAGGGTCTAAAGGAAAGTAGAAAGCTGGCGGAAGGTGCGGTAACCCTTCGGGTTGGCAACGGGGCAAAAGTTGTTGCTGTGGCTGTCGGCACCTACCATCTGCGACTACCGTCTGGTTTTAGTTTATTACTTAGAGACTGCTATTATGTACCTGCTGCTAGCAGAAATTTGATTTCTGTTTCATGTCTAGCACAGGAAGGTCATGTTTTTACATTTGACAAAGACTGCTGTTCTATTTATTTAAGAAATAAAATAGTCGCACGTGGTTTTATGATTGACAGTCTCTATCATTTGCATATGGATGTATCTATAAATGTGTCTGAGCAAGTAGTGAATGCCAAAGGATCCAAAAGATCCAGGAATGAGATAAACCAAAGATATTTGTGGCACCTCAGGCTTGGCCATATTGAAGAGGATAGGATGAACAAAATAGATAAAGATGGGCTTCTCGGCTCATTGACTTCCGAGTCATATCCAGTTTGCGAGTCCTGTCTTCAAGGAAAAATGGCCAGATTGCCCTTTGTAAGACATGGGGAGAGGACCACTGAAATACTTACCCTAGTACATACAGATGTATGTGGCCCATTCGATGTGCCAGCCAGGGGACGTTATTCATACTTCATTACCTTTACCGATGATTATTCACGGTATGGGTATGTGTATCTTATGAGACATAAGTCTGAATCTTTTGAAAAGTTCAAAGAGTTCAGAAATGAAGTAGAAAAACAAACTAGAAAACTCCTTAAGGCTCTTCGATCAGATCGAGGAGGAGAATACCTTAGTGGAGAATTCCGGGACTATCTCAAGAAAAATGGCATAGTCTCACAGTGGACACCTCCGGGTACACCTCAACTCAACGGGGTGTCAGAGAGGAGGAATCGGACCCTATTGGATATGGTCAGATCCATGATGAGCTTCACTGATTTACCTATGTTCCTTTGGGAAGATGCCTTACTTACAGCGATTTATTTACTAAATAGGGTTCCCTCTAAATCCGTTCCTACCACACCGTATGAGATATGGCATGGGAAGAAACCAAGTCTTGGTCATCTCAAGATTTGGGGATGTCCGGCCCACGTCAAAAGACTACAGGCGGACAAACTAGAGGCTAGGACCATAAGTGCTCGTTTTATAGGATATCCTAAAGTCATTAGGATACAATTTTTACATCTCAGAGGATCACAATGTGTTTGTGAGCCGTCATGCCATCTTCTTGGAAAATTAGTTTATCCTTGACAGAGGCAGTGGGAGGAAAATTGAGCTTGAAGAGAAAGTCTCTGAAAAGCAACGAGTCATGGATCCTATTGAACCCATTCATACAGAGCCAGTACACGATGTCCCTCGACCACCTCGTAGATCTAGTAGGGTCTCCCATCCTTCCGATAGATACTTAGGTATACTAGAAGAGGATACCGAGGAAATATTCCTAGTGGGAGATAGGGATCATACACAAGATCCCAAAACCTACGATGAGGCGATATCTGATATCGATTCCGAGAAATGGCTGGAAGCCATGAAGTCAGAGTTAGACTCCATGCATTCCAACCAAGTCTGGACCTTAGTAGATCCACCAGAAGGTATTGTACCTATTGGATGTAAATGGATCTACAAAAGGAAAATAGGTTCGGATGGAAAGGTAGAGACCTTTAAGGCAAGGCTGGTGGCGAAAGGGTATAGTCAACGCGAAGGCATCGACTATCAGGAGACCTTTTCACCTGTAGCCATGCTAAAATCCATCCGAACATTGCTTGCCATTGCAGCATTTCATGATTACGAAATCTGGCAGATGGATGTGAAAACTGCTTTCCTGAATGGATATCTTGATGAAGATATCTATATGGAACAGCCTTTGGGTTTCACTTCCAGTAATGGAGATCACAAGGTCTGCAAGCTGCAAAGGTCCATTTATGGACTAAAACAAGCATCTCGGAGTTGGAACACTAGTTTCGATGACGCAATCAAAATGTTTGATTTCATCAAAAACGAAGAGGAACCGTGTGTTTACAAAAAGGTTAGTGGGAGCGCTGTCGTTTTTCTCGTACTGTACGTGGACGACATCCTCCTGATAGGGAATGATATTCCCATGCTAACCTCGGTCAAGGTCTGGTTGTCAAAAGAATTCTCCATGAAAGACCTTGGGGAAGCATCCTATATTTTGGGAATAAAGGTCTATAGAGATAGATCTAAAAGGATGCTTGGCCTATCACAGAAAATGTATATAGAGGAAGTGCTGAAAAGGTTCAGCATGGAAAACTCCAAAAGGGGTCTCTTACCCCTTAGGCATGGAATTCATCTCTCCAAGAAGATGTGCCCCAACACATCTGAAGAGATTCAACGCATGAGCAAGATTCCCTTTGCATCGGCAATAGGGAGCCTCATGTATGCCATGCTATGTACACGACCTGATATAGCTCTTGCTGTGAGTGTCACAAGCAGATAGCAGTCAAATCCAGGTGAAGAACACTGGATAGCTGTGAAGAATATTCTTAAGTACTTGAGAAGAACTAAAGATTTATTCTTGGTTTTTGGAGGATCATCAGAGTTGAAGGTAGAAGGACACACAGATTCAGACTTCATGACTGATGTCGATGATAGGAAGTCAACATCTGGATATGTGTTCTTGTGAAATGGTGGTACGGTAAATTGGAAGAGTTCCAAACAATCGATCATTGCTGATTCTACTATGGAAGCTGAATACATCGCCGCCTCTGAAGCTGCTAAGGAAGGCATCTGGTTCAAGAAATTCATTGCGGAATTGGATGTAATGTCATCAGATGCCATAACACTCTACTGCGATAATAATGGCGCCATAGCCCTTGCTAAGGAGCCAAGGTCTCATCAGAAGTCCAAGCATATAGAGCGGCGCTTCCATCTCATACGCGACTATGTTGAGAAGAAGTATGTCGAAGTGCAGAGAGTAGACTCCACGGATAACGTGGCAGACCCGTTCACTAAACAGCTAAGTCAGCAAAAAACTGAAGCCCACCTTGAGAAGATGGGACTAAGATATATGACTGATTGGCTTTAGTGTAAGTGGGAGATTGTTAGATGTATGCCCTAGAAGCCAATTTTGGCTGACACATTATTAATTCTAGAACATAATTTGTACTTGACTTTATTATTATTGAATAAATGAAAGGCATCTTTTTCATTCATATTATTATTGTGTCTATGAATCGTCCAAGAAATTAATAAGATGATGATGCATATTCTCAAGAGTTGAGAATTTGAGCCATGTATCATTAGTGATTAATTTCTGAACGCTCCTGATCGATGGATCATCACGAGGACGGTGTTCGATCCGATGAGATCAGTGCACAGATTACTTTCCTTATGGATGGACGAAACTCGAGTCCACGTTGTGGCGACACTGAAGTAATAGTGCAGGTGCTTGTTAAGAACAAGGGTACTGAGCGTGACCAATACAAGAAGTCACTTGGATGTCTATCCACTCGTCAGTGACTTGCTTGATGTTGCAGTAGTGTGACTGGTCCTTTGACCTGCGGTGCTTCGGCTACTCACAGTGAGGTTATTGTAGTTTGACTGCACACATACATGGTCTCTAGCCATATGGGTCCATGCAGTGTAGATTGGCTGCAGTAAGTTCACTATAGGAGTAGGGTATGCACCTATAAGGAATCTATCGACCTTGATAGAAAAGCAGAGATCCTATGTGATTTATAAGACTGAGTTCGTAAGACCTCGGCCGGGGCAGTATGCACAGTGGAGAAAGAGTTTTCCACTCTCGAACTTAAGTCGAATAAATCTTGACATATGACAGACGATGGGGTTTGACGAGTTGTCCATGACCTCCGTCCTGTAGGGATCCACGATAGTAGGACTGTATCACATGATAGCTGCACCTAGAGGTTCACCATTCTATTCTGCTGGGTAGCCACTACATGCTGCTAGGTGTCACTGGTGGATGGTGGGACTCATAGGGATTGTCTTGATGATCGATAAACCCTAATGAGTTGAGTTGGAATCGTTCCAACCCATTGAAAGGAGTTTTTAATGATATTGTGATAGAGATCACGATATATCTCACTACCAGTTAGAATAGAACCTATGGGGTCACACACACTAGAAGTATTGATCGATCCGATGGTTGAAAAGTGATTATGAATCACGAGTAATCAATTCGATTGATAAGAAGTTGAAGAAGGAATGGGAATTGATTAATTGGACTTAAATCACAAATCCTACTTGAAGTAAGATTCCTAGAGTTCTAATTGGATTAGGACTGGGAATCCTATTTGGAGTAGGACTGGAATTCCTACTTGGAGTAGGATTCCTACAATCCTAATTAGATTAGGATTTTGAATTCATCTTTGGATTCCTACTTAGAATAGGATTCCTAGAAATCCTAATTGGATTAGGACTTCGGATTCAAATAGAGTCCTAATTGGATTAGGACTAAAATTAAATATGTCCTAATTTGGATTAGGATTTCTTAAGTCCTAATTAATTATTAATCTAATTAATCAACATGACTCCTAATTGGATTAGGATTGAAGAGTTCAATTGAGTCATGGTTCATTCAAGTTCTAATTAGATTAGGACTAGCATAGCATAGAACCCGATTGATTCATGATTTGGTTAATCCTAATTAGATTAGGACTAAACCATGAAAAGGGCACTTAATCCTCTTTGGAAGAGGATTAGGTTAACCAAGTAAGAGGGGCATCAGCCCCTCTTCACTTGGTTGGTGCGACATGAAGGGAGAAAGGGGCCGGCGCCTCCTCTTAAGGAAGATAGTCTAGGGCTCCTAAATTATAGGAGCCCTAGATAGTTTTTAAAGAGGATACAAGGGGGCTGACGCCCTAAGCTTGGAACTCCTCTCCTTCAGCCGCCATCACCCTCTCCCCTCTCCTTGTTTCATCCGCAAGCAAAGAAGAGAAGAAAGAAGGCTTGGCGGCACTCTTCTTCCTCCAATCCTTTTTCCAACGCAGGGAAAAGAAAGGCTGTGTTCTTCTTCCTTGAGTTCATCCTTCTTGTTCCTCCTCTCAAGCACAATCAAGGGTTGATTGAAAGAGAGGAAATCAGCCATCAAAAGAAGTCTTTGCAAGGGAGCTAGCACCCCGGGAAGACAAGAGAGCTTTGATCGGATCACTGCTTCGTGTGGATACCTGTAGAGGCCGGACACTTGAACGGCTTCAAGCGAACCCTCTTTCTAAAACCACGAACTCAGATTTGCGGTGATCATCTTCCCACACAAGGTGAAGATCTGATCTTCTAATATTTTTAAAAGTTTTTAATTCTTGCCTAACTACGAACGGTTCATGAAACAACGTTCATGCGATGAACGTCGATCCCGCACATGCCTCTTCCGCTGCCATCTAATTTTATTTTTGAAATATCAGCGGCATGGGCGGGTTCCCAACAGATTGCCCTTTGTAGGACATGAGGAGAGGACCACTGAAATACTTACCCTGGTACATACAGATGTATGTGGCCCATTCGATGTGCTAGCCAGGGGACGTTATTCATACTTCATTACCTTTACCGATGATTATTCACGGTATGGGTATGTGTATCTTATGAGACACAAATCTGAATCTTTCAAAAAGTTCAAAGAGTTCAAAAATGAAGTAGAAAAACAAACTGAAAAACCCCTTAAGGCTCTTCGATCAGATCGAGGAGGAGAATACCTTAGTGGAGAATTTCAGGACTATCTCAAGGGCAATGGCATAGTCTCACAATGGACTCCTTCGGGTACACCTCAACTCAATGGGGTGTCAGAGAGGAGAAATCAGACTCTATTGGATATGGTCCGGTCTATGATGAGCTTCACTGATCTACCGATGTTTCTTTGGGGAGATGCCTTACTTACCGCAGTATATCTACTTAATAGAATTTCCTCTAAATCCGTTCGTACCACACCATATGAGATATGGCATGGTAAGAAATCAAGTCTTGGTCATCTCAAGATTTGGGGATGTCCGGCCCACGTCAAAAGATTACAGGCGGACAAACTAGAGGCTAGGACCATAAGTGCTCGTTTTATAGGATATCCTAAAGAGTCATTAGGATACAATTTTTACGTCTCAGAGGAGCACAATGTGTTTGTGAGCCGTCATGCCATCTTCTTGGAAAACCAATTTATCCTTGATAGAGGCAGTGGGAGGAAAATTGAGCTTGAAGAGAAAGTCTCTGAAAAGCAACGAGTCATGGATCCTATCGAACCCATTAATACAGAGCCAGTACACGATGTCCCTCAACCACCTCGCAGATCTAGTAGGATCTCCCATCCTCCTGATAGATACTTAGGTGTACTAGAAGAGGATACCGAGGAAATGTTCCTAGTGAGAGATAGGGATCACATACAGGATCCCAAAACCTACAACGAGGCGATATCTGATATCGATTCCGAGAAATGGTTGGAAGCTATGAAGTCAGAATTAGACTCCATGCATTCCAACCAAGTCTGGACCTTAGTAGATCCACCAGAAGGTATTGTACCTATTGGATGTAAATGGATCTACAAAAGAAAGATAGGTTCGGATGGAAAGGTAGAGACCTATAAAGCAAGGCTAGTGGCGGAAGGGTATAGTCAACGCGAAGGCATTGACTATCAGGAGACCTTTTCACCTGTAGCCATGCTGAAATCCATCCGAACATTGCTTGCCATTGCAGCATTTCATGATTATGAAATCTGGCAGATGGACGTGAAAACTGCTTTCTAAATGGATATCTTGAAGAAGATATCTATATGGAATAACTTTTGGGTTTCACTTCCAGTGATGGAGATCACAAGGTCTGCAAGCTGCAAAGGTCCATTTATGGACTAAAGCAAGCATCTCGGAGTTGGAACACTCGTTTCGATGACGCAATCAAAACGTTTGATTTCATCAAAAACGAAGAGGAACCGTGTGTTTACAAAAAGGTTAGTGGGAGCGCTGTCGTATTTCTCGTATTGTACGTGGATGACATCCTTCTGATAGGGAATGATATTCCCATGCTAACCTCGGTCAAGGTCTGGTTGTCAAAAGAGTTCTTCATAAAAGACCTTGGAGAAGCATCCTATATTTTGGGAATAAAGGTCTATAGAGATAGATCTAAAAGGATGCTTGGCCTATCACAGAAAATGTATATAGAGGAAGTGCTGAAAAGGTTCAGCATGGAAAACTCCAAAAGGGGTCTCTTACCCCTTAGGCATGGAATTCATCTCTCCAAGAAGATGTGCCCCAACACATCTGAAGAGATTCAACGCATGAGTAAGATTCCCTATGCATCAGCAATAGGGAGCCTCATGTATGCCATGCTATGTACACGACCTGATATAGCTCTTGCTGTGAGTGTCACAAGCAGATATCAGTCAAATCCAGGTGAAGAACACTGGACAGCTGTGAAGAATATTCTTAAGTACTTGAGAAGAACTAAAGATTTATTCTTGGTCTTTGGAGGATCATCAGAGTTAAAGGTAGAAGGGTACATAGATTCAGACTTCATGACTGACGTCGATGATAGGAAGTCAACATCTGGATATGTGTTCTTGTGCAATGGTGGTACGGTGAATTGGAAGAGTTCTAAACAACCGATCATTGCTGATTCTACTATGGAAGCTGAATACATCGCCGCCTCTGAAGCTGCTAAGGAAGGCTTCTGGTTCAAGAAATTCATTGCGGAATTGGATGTAATATCATCAGATGCCATAACACTCTACTGCGATAATAATGGCGCCATAGCTCTTGCTAAGGAGCCAAGGTCTCATCAGAAGTCCAAGCATATAGAGCGGTGCTTCCACCTCATACGCGACTATGTTGAGAAGAAGTATGTCGAAGTGCAGAGAGTAGACTCCGCGGACAACGTGGCAGACCCATTCACTAAGCAGCTAAGTCAACAAAAGACTGAATCCCACCTTGAGAAGATGGGACTAAGATATATGACTGATTGGCTTTAGTGCAAGTGGCAGATTGTTAGATGTATGCCCTAGAAGCCAATTTTGACTGACACATTATTAATTCTAGGACATAATTTGTACTTGACTTTATTATTATTGAATAAATAAAAGGCATCTTTTTCATTCATATTGTTTATGTGTCTATGAATCGTCCAAGAATTAATAAGATGATGATGCATATTCTTAAGAGTTAAGAATTTGAGCCATGCATCATTGGTGATTAATTTCTGAATGCTCCTGATCGATGGATCATCACGAGGGCGGTGATCGATCCGATGAGATCAGTGCACACATTACTTTCCTTATGGATGGACGAGACTCGAGTCCACGGTGTGGGGACACTGAAGTAATAGTGTAGGTGCTTGTTAGAGAACAAGGGTACTGAGCGTGACCAATACAAGAAGTCACTTGGATGTCTATCCACTCGTCAGTGACTTGCTTGATATTGCAGTAGTGTGACTGGTCCTTTGACCTGCGGTGCTTCGGCTACTCACAGTGAGGTTATTGTAGTTTGACTGCACACATACATGGTCTCTAGCCATATGAGTCCATGCAGTGTAGATTGGCTGCAGTAGGTTCACTGTAGGAGTAGGGTATGTACCTATAAGGAATCTATCGACCTTGATAGATAAGGAGAGATCCTATGTGATTTATAAGACTGAGTTCTTAAGACCTCGGCCGGGGCAGATTGCACAGTAGAGAAAGAGTTCTCCGCTCTCGAACTTAAGTCGAATAAATCTTCACATATGACAGACGATGGGGTTTGACGAGTTGTCCATGACCTCCGTCCTGTAGAGATCCACGATAGTAGGACTGTATCACATAATAACTGCACCTAGAGGTTCATCATTCTATTCTGCTGGGTAGCCACTACATGCTGCTAGGTGTCACTGGTGG
The DNA here is from genome assembly GCF_051530095.1 of Phoenix dactylifera. NCBI lineage: Eukaryota > Viridiplantae > Streptophyta > Magnoliopsida > Arecales > Arecaceae > Phoenix > Phoenix dactylifera. The sequence continues at coordinate 15,392,631 of NC_143195.1, forward strand.
ATGGTGGGACTCACAGGGATTATCTCGATGATCGATTAACCCTAATAAGTAGAGTTGGAATCGTTCCAACCCATTGAAACGAGTTTTCAATGATATTGTGATAGAGATCGCAATATATCTCACTACCAGTCAGAGTAGAACCTATGGGGTCACACACACTAGAAGTATTGACCGATCCGATGGTTGGAAAGTGATTATGAATCACGAGTAATCAATTCGATTGATAATAAGTTGAAGAAGAAATGGGAATTGATTAATTGGACTTAAAACACGAATCCTACTTGGAGTGGGATTCCTAGAGTCCTAATTGGATTAGGACTGGGAGTCCTACTTGGAGTAGGACTGGGATTCCTACTTGAAGTAGGATTCCCACAATCCTAATAAGATTAGGATTTTTGAATCTATTTTGGATTCCTACTTAGAATAGGATTCCTAGAAATTCTAATTGGATTAGGACTTCGGATTCAAAATTAGAATCCTAATTGGATTAGGACTAAAATTAAATAAGTCCTAATTGGATTAGGACTTCTTAAGTCCTAATTAATTATTAATCTAATGAATTATGATAACTCCTAATTTGATTGGGATTGAATGGTTCAATTAAGTCATGATTCAAACGAATCCTAATTGGATTAGGATTTGAAGGGAAACAAGTGCACCCAATCCTTTTTGGAAGAGGATTGAATCACCTAGAGTTAGGACCCACGCCCCACTTGATTAGATCAAGTGGGGGCATGCGTGATGAGGGGTAAGGAAGAGGGCTTGGCCGAAATCCAATAGAAAAGAAGAGGGGCGTGCGCCCCTCCTCTTGGTTCTTAAAAGGAATATAATGAAGCTCCTAAAAGGTAGGAGCTTCATATGACTTTATAAGGACCAAAAGGCCAAACCCTATACCTAATTCCTCCTTTCCTCCTCCTTGTGCCGTGGCCCCTTCTTCCTCTTGGTCTTCAGCCGCAAGCAAGGAAAAAAGAGTCCAAGGTGTTGGCGGCCTCATCCTCTTCCCTTCCTTCATCCAACGCAGGGAAAAGATAAAGGCTGCAAAGCTTGGTGATCTTCTTCCTTGGTTGCTTCTTCTTGTTCCTCCTCTCAAGTACATTCAAGAGTTGAAAGAAAGAGAGGAGATCAGCCATCAAAACATATCTCTGCAAGGGAGCTAGCACTCCGGGGAGATTAGAGCGATTGGATCGGTTTCTGCTTCGTGTGGATACCCGTAGAGGCCGGACACTTGAACGGTTTCATGCGAACCTTCTTCCAAAACCACGAACTTCAGTTTGCGGTGATCATCTACCCGCACAAGGTGAAGATCTGATCTTCCTAAAGGTTTTAAAAGTTTTAATCCTTACCTAACTACGAACGGTTCATGAAACAACGTTCATGAGATGAACGTCGATCCCGCACATGCCTCTTCTGCTGCCATCTGATTTTTTTGAATTATCAGCGGCATGGGCGGAGTTTCTAACATCTAATGTGTGTGACTCCATAGGTTTTATTCTATCTGGTAGTGAGATATATTACGATCTCTATCACAATATCATTGAAAACTCCTTCAATACATTGAAACAATCTCAACTCAACTCACCAGGGATCATCGACCATCAAGATGGTCCCTGTGAGTCTCACCATCCACCAGTGACACCTAGCAGCATGTAGTGGCCACCCAGTAGAATGGAATAATGAACCTCTAGGTGCAGGTATCGTATGATACAGTTCTTCTATCGTGAATCCCTATAGGACGGAGATCATAGATAACTCGTTAAACCCCATCGTCTGTCATATGTCTAGATTTATTCGACTTAAGTTCGAGAGTGAAAAACTTTTTCTCCACTGTACGTACTGCCCCGGCTGAGGTCTTACGAACTTAGTCTTATAAATCACATAGGATCACTCCTCATCTATCAAGATCGATAGATTCCATATAGGTACATACCCTACTCCTACAGTGAACCTACTGCAGCCAATCTACACTACAAGGATCCATATGACTAGAGACCATGTATATGTGCAGTCAAACTACAATAACCTTACTGTGAGTAGCCGAAGCACTGCAGGTCAAAGGACCAGTCACACTACTACAACATCAAGCAAGTCACTGATGAGTGGATAGACATCCAAATGACTTCTTATCTTGATCATGCTCAGTACCCTTATTATTTAATAAGCACCTGCACTATCACTTCAGTGTCTCCATACTGTAGACTCGAATCTCGTCCATCCATAAGGAAAGTGATCTATGCACTGATCTCATCGGATCGATCATTGTCCTCGTGATGATCAATTGATCAGGAGCATTTAAAAATTAATCACCAATGATACATGGTTCAAATTCTCAACTCTTGAGAATATGTATAATCATTTTATTAATTTTTTGGACGATTCATAGACACATAAACAATATGAATGAAAAAGATGTCCATTTATTATTCAATAATAATAAAGTCAAGTACAAAATTATGTCCCAGAATTAATAATGTGTCAGCCAGATTGGCTTTTAGGGCATACATCTAACAATCTCCCACTTGCACTAAAGCCAATCAGTCATATATCTAAGTCCCATCTTCTTAAGGTGGGCTTCAGTCTTCGGCTGACTTAGCTGCTTAGTGAACGGATCCGCCACATTGTCTGCGAAGTCTACTTTCTACACCTCGACATATTTCTTCTCGAGGTAGTCGCGTATGAGATGAAATCGCCGCTCTATATGCTTAGACTTCTGATGAGATCTTGGCTCCTTAGCAAGAGCTATGGCGCCATTATTATCGCAGTAGAGTGTGATGGCATCTGATGGCATTATATCTAGCTCTGCAATAAATATTTTGAACCAGAAGGCTTCCTTTGCAGCTTCAGAGGCGATGATATACTTAGCTTCCATGGTAGAATCAATAATGATCGGTTGTTTGGAGCTCTTCCAATTTACCGTACCACCATTGCACAAGAACACATATCCAGATGTAGACTTTCTATCATCAATATCAGTCATGAAATCTGAATCTGTATATCCTTCTACCTTCAACTCTGATGTTCCTCCAAAGACCAAGAATAAATCTTTAGTTCTTCTTAAGTACTTAAGAATATTCTTCACAGCTGTCCAGTGCTCTTTACCTGGATTCGACTGATATCTGATAGTGACACTCACAGCAAGGGTTATATCAGGTCGTGTACACAACATGGCATACATGAGGCTCCCTATTGCTGAAGCATAATGGATCTTGCTCATGCGTTGAATCTTTTCAGAAGTGTTGGGGCACATCTTGTTGGAGAGATGATCCCATGCCTAAGGGGTAATAGACCCCTCTTAGAGTTTTCCATGCTGAACCTCTTCAGCACCTCCTCTATGTACATCTTCTGTGATAGGCCAAGCATCATCTTAGATCTATCTCTATCGACCTTAATCTCCAAAATATAGGATGCTTCCCGAAGGTCTTTTATGGAGAACTTTTTTGACAATCAGACCTTGACTGAGGTTAGCATGGAAATATCATTCCCTATCAGGAGAATGTCTGATAAGTGCTAAATAATGCGTAAATTAATCTACTTTACATAGCACTTATTATTATTTTTATACATATATTCTAAATTTAAACATGAGAAAATATGTTTTCCTTCATCATTTCATTTTAAATAAATTATTCCAGTTTGATTGATTTTCTTTATTTTTTTGGTCGAGTCTAATATGTGCAGATCAAGTCAAACTCATTTGAGGCTCCCACGTTGCACTGCTTGATCCCGTATCACATCCGTGGATTTGTTTTCATCTCGGTTGAAATCAGCCATTCAAGAAGTCATCCCATCATCCACGTCATCCTCATCCATGAATTAATTCCCCTGCTTTCCATCTCGTGCACACTCTTTCCTTCCGTATCCTTCTCATCTTCCGCTTCTTCCATGCGTCGGGCTCATCACATCCTCCCAACCAAGCCAAATCAAATCCACGAATTATCTCCCTTGCTCTACATTCGCATGGGATCACCTCTGTCCAACGAACAGAGACCTCGTCCGTGGATTCCTTCCACGTCTACGAACAAAGCCACATCTTCTCCCGCTGGATCCCAGCTTATCCACAGATAAGGTCACACATCTTTTTCTGATTCGGAATTATCTCCCGGCTTCATCCCGTTCACATTCCATCGTCCACAAATCCCGATCCAGCCGTCCCTCACCTTCTCTTCATCATAGATCAAAGAACAGATTCCTTCTTTCGGATTTCTCCGCATCAACATCCCGACCTCCCATGCTAATCCCGAGTGTTCTTCCTGACATCCTGCTCGGACTAACTCCACGGACAAGCTTCTCCCCTGCTTCACATCGCAGCCATTCCATGTCGTTCTCTCCGTAGATCCCATGATCTTCGCACCCAGTTCCATCTCCACGGGATAAAAACAAATCCCACAAACTTCCCAGAATCCCAGCAACCCATCTCAGCCGAGAACACATCTGCGATTCAAGGCCCCTTTCTGATCAGCTGCCAGCCGAGTCCCAAGCATCCAGCTTCATCTCTTCCGCATTCCAACTCCCTAGCCCTCCTTCTATCTCGGTTCATCCTTATCTTCCCGTTCACGTATCCTCCAGCTCATCTTATCTTCATCTTCCGAATCAAGCTCATCCCAAGCTCTCCGAGCTTCCTCCCATGTCCCACGAACGAAGCTAATACCGTTCCATCCTATATTCAAAGCAGCCTTATCCCACGGACCAACCATCAGCCGAATCATCTACGGATTCATCTCAACATCCATGGTCTCCTCCAAATCCCGAGCTTATTCTCCCACGAATAGAACCCAGTCAAACGAATCCAACATTCTTTCGGATCACCTCTTCCCAGCCGAGATTCTCTCAGCCTCACACAATCCTTTCCTCCCCTGTTTTAGCATCAAAACAGAGCCAATCTCCCGTGTCATAGCTTCCAATCCCTCTTCCCAAATTTCACGGAAACAGAACGGAGCAAGGGAGCTTGATCTCTAGCATCCATGGATTCCGAACTCCCCGTTAGGATCAGATCACGTCCTCCACAGCTCTGCGATCGAGTTTATCTTCCCAGATTCACGGATCGGTTCCTAGCTCGCATCCAGCCATTTCATCCCCCTGCGTCCAGCTCTCATCCACGAGTTCCTCCCAGCCGTGAACATCATCCCTGTTTTCAGCCGAAGGATTCCCAGCTTTATCCGTGATCTGGCTTCATCCTCCCGAGCTTCACAGACCGGCAAACTCGGCAACCATCTCCTCTTCATCACGGATCAGCTTCTTCCGGATTCTTCACGTCCGCGGATCACAGCCAGCAGCCGTCCGCGATTCAAGGCTTCTTCTGCATGATTCACCGAATCCAGCTCCTCCCAATCTCCTTGCTATTCCCTGCATCCAAGGATCAATCGGCATCCAGCTTATCTTCTTCCAACTTCCGGATCGGCTCCAATCTCGTCGTCCAAATCTTCCACGCATGCGACAGCCGTTCCTCTACCCTTATCTCTTCACTCGGGAAGCTTATCCTCCGCACAATAACAGAGGCTGGTGAAGGCTATAAAAGGGGAGGAGACGGATCCCATGAAGGCATTCTTCTCACCCATTCTCTTCCGTTCCATTATTCTTCCCCATCAGGAGCTCATAGGCCAAATCCCATAGAAGACTAGAGGGAGAGAAAAGTTTGGGTATTATGGGAAGACTTCCCATGGAAAGAAAAAAATGAAATGGAACGAAGGAGGGGAGGGGGAAACAGAGCTTCTTCTACCATCGCCTCATCACGCTTCCTTCTCCGACTGAAGACACCAACCATGCCGTCTTCATCCTTCTTCACTGTTGTTGCCCACAACTCCATGAAAGGCTGATCTCCTCTCTAGGGCCGGATGTAGCCCTAACAAAGGGCCAAGGATTTTATATTTTAATTTTATATTCTTGGAGTTGTATGAACTTATTGTTTTTTAATGGATATCTTCTTTTAAATCATATTTAATTTCTATAATTTTAAGTATAACGTTTATACAACTATTCTTCATGATCACTAAGTAAATATAAGATAGTCCATGCTTAGGAAAGATGCAGTGTCCTGCCACATTAGTTTAGGGTAGACATTTTATGACAACTGAAGATGGATTATTCCCAAATTACTTTTGTGAATTCCTATTTAAATGTTTATTAGGCTTGTAGCCAATTTGCATGTTAACTTAAGAATAAATTAAAATACAAATAACCCTTGTTCCGATGTTAGTAATGAATTCCTTGCCCTAGGAACCCTCAAACTGATATCATTTTAATTGCATTTTTTATTAAATTCCTTAGTTTAATTTTCTTCACAAACTCTTCCTTTTAAATATTTTTATTTTTAAGAAAATAACTGTATCCCAATCTCTGTGGATCGATACCCGTAATCACTATCCTACTAGATACGTGCTATTGCGTGGTCTTTAAAGTTGACTATCAATGTCGTCTTCTATACATGAAATGAGTGTTCCAACTCCGAGATGCTTGCTTTAGTCCATAAATGGATCTTTGCAGCTTGCAGACCTTGTGATCTCCATCACTGGAAGTAAAACTCAAAGGCTGTTCCATATAGATATCTTCATCAAGATATCTATTTAGGAAAGCAGTTTTCACATCCATCTGCCAAATTTCATAATCATTAAATGCTGCAGTGCAAGCAATGTTCGAATGGATTTCAGCATGGCTACAGGTGAAAAGGTCTCCTAATAATCAATGCCTTCGCGCTGACTATACCCTTTTGCCACTAGCCTTGCCTTATAGGTCTCTACTTTTCCATCCGAACCTATCTTTCTTTTGTAGATCCATTTACATCCAATAGGTATAATACCTTCTGGTGGATCTACTAAGGTTCAGACTTGGTTGGAATGCATGGAGTCAAGCTCTGACTTTATAGCTTCCAGTCATTTCTCAGAATCGATATCTGATATCGCCTCGTTGTAGGTTTTGGGATCCTGTATGTATTCCCAATCTCTCATGACTCGGAAACTGGATATGACTCGAAAGTGAATGAGCCAAAAAGTCCATCTTTCTCCATTTTTGTTTATTCTGTCCTCTCCAATATGGCCAAGTCTGAGGTGCCACAAATACTTCTGGTTTATCTCATCTTTGGATCTTTTGGATCCTTTGGCATTTACTTCTTGCTCAGATACATTCACAGACACATCCATATGCAAATGATAGAGACTGTCAATCATAAAACCTCGTGCGACTATTTTATTTCTGAAATAAATAGAACAGCAGTCTTTGTCAAATGTAAAAACATGACCATCTTGTGCTAGACATGAAACAGAAATCAAATTTCTGCTAGCAGCAGGTACATAATAATAGTCTCTAAGTAATAAACTAAAACCAGATGGTAGTCGCAAAGGATAGGTGCCCACAGCCACTGCAGCAACTTTTGCCCCGTTGCCAATCCGAAGGGTTACCGCACCTTCCGCCAGCCTTCTACTTTCCTTTAGACCCTGCATAGTAGTGCATAAATGAGCACTAGAACTAGAATCTATAACCCAACTAGAAGTAGAAGAAATCGCAAGATTAGTTTTAATTATGAATAAGTCTAACATACCTTCTGAAGGTGTGTCTGCCTTTTTGTTCTTCAGGCTCTCGAGATACGAAGGGCAGTTCCTCTTCCAGTGGCCGTTGACATTGCAATGGAAATATTTTTCTTTGTCATTAGCCTTTTTTCTTTTGAACTTCCTTTTTTGGCTTCTTGTCTTTTTTCTGCTTCTTCGCAGGCTTCTTTTTCTTCCAAGTAGACTTTCTCTTGGAACCAAAGTCAGCTCAATAGCCAGAACAGTGCCCCTTGAACCTTTCAAGGCCCCCTCGGTTACCAACATATTCAACAATTCAGTCTTAGTGCATTCAATCTTATTCATATGGTAGTTTACTATAAACTGCCCAAATGAATCAGGAAGAGATTGCAGGATCAGATCTATTTGCAATCCCTTATGCATGGTCATACCGAGCTTCTCAAGCTCCTCTAGATCCTCGATCATAGTCAGACAGTGATCATGGACAGACTGCTCTTCGCGCATCTTTATCTTGAAGAGCCTCTTGGTAACCTGGGGATATCATTCTCGAGCACATAGCTTATTTTCTCGCAACTCAGAACGATTTTGAGGTTTCTAAGCCAGTCTTTGTAATTAGTTCCGGTTAGTCGGTTTGTCTCAAGGATACAGGTCAAAGGGTTCGAAGTTGACATTGTGATCTGTAGAGAGTAAAGATTCTAGTTAGACTTTGTACTTGATCTTAATTTGTTCTAAAACTTTTAAAACAAATATGCTTCCACTATTTTCTCAAATCCCTCATACTTCACTGATGGAGAAACGAAAATCCTGATGGAGAAACGAAAATCCTATGCGACTAAGATTTCTAGTGGGTACTGCGGTCTTACCGATTTACATGCCGCCTCACCTAACAGTTATTGATGACATATAAATGGATGAGTGTATAACTTTTGTACAATGCTTCTCAAGCAAATTGCAGTGGTACTTGGTCTCTAAGTCATGAAGACCTCACCTAACAGTCATTACTTAGTTAAGTCAGACCCACCGTATAACCGCAGAAATAAAGTCGTCATTGGGTCCTCACCTAACAGTTATTGGTGCCCAACCCCAGCTTTACCCCACAACATCTCATGTCTAATAGAGAGGTCTAGTCCCCCGATGCAACTTGCCCACTGTGTCCACCTGAGATAAATCAACACCAGAAAGACCTTAGCAACTCTACTACGGTGGAAGACCTATGGACTTAATATTGTGAAATCATGTCTTAGTGTTTGCAACCTTGAGCTCTTCATAAGAGGTAAGCAGGTGGGAGGCTCCCCTTACTCGGAGAGTAAGGTCCTAATTAAGTAACCACCTTTTAGGCTTGCCTAGACACCAATTAGATTAATTAATCTAATATGACTAGCTCATGTTGGTTCACTCTCGACTGATTGAGGAGGTTTGTATTTAGGTCTCTCTCGATCGACTATTCACATCTCATGCAAATATATATCTACCCGCATAGACATAAGCATTAAACATCCAGGCATTTATCAACAAATAAATTTAAATGGTGATGATCATGGATCTAGGATGGGGTCATTTTACAAGCACATGCACATCAATTGGTTTGATCGTCTTCAACTCTTGACTCGATCTTGATCCCCTAGGTCCAATTGTGATCAACTTTTTGATCCATCTTCAATCAACCCTTGATCTCGATCCGCGCAAGTTGTGCTTGTTGATGTATGTTTCGATCAACCATCGACGTGCAACACATATCACAGATCACATCCCAGATTGCTTTAAAAATTAAATAAAATAAAATAATAAATTACAACCCTTTTTCATGAGACACGCAGGTCTCTAATACATAAATTTAAGATGGACACATGCATCTAAAAATTAAAATTACATGCCATCATATAGCATCATAGAACATCGCAGAATATTTCAGCACATTCAAAAGGGTCCATCCATGATCATCACCAGACGCATCTCATGCATAAGTATTATTTTCAGATTTGTAATTTAACTGATTATTTCATCTCATGACTTACTGATTATGCGAGATATGATTCTAAATATTTGTAATCAGATTATCAAAGCAATAGAATCATTAATCTAAGCATCCAAAAATCAGCATTCAGAAAAATCAGCAAGCTGAAAATTCTGCATGCAGAAAATTTCAGCAAGCATAATCCTTTAAATTCAGATCTAAAGGCCTTTAAATATTTAATCTTAATCTTAATCTACATAACCATGGCTCTGATACCACTATTAGGATCTCTCACATGCCGCAGAAAATTTCAAAAAAATTTCAGATTGCAGCGGAAAGGCATGCAAGATCCCGTTCATCGCATGAACATATTTTTACAAACTTCGTTTGTAGACAGATTAGGATTAAATTCTTATAAACCATTTTTAAGTCATTAAGAAGATTAGATCTTCACCTTGTGCAGGTAGATGGTCTCCGCAAATCTGATATTCATAGATTTGTTGAAGGTTCGATGGAAGCCGCACACGCGTCTGGCCTCTACGGATATCCACACGAAATAGTGAACCGATTGAAGCATTTTGATCTCCCCGGGGTGCTAGCTCCCTTGCAGAGATGGCTATTGATGGCTAAAGTCCTTCCTTTTCAATCAACTCTTGATTGCCTTGAGAGGAGGAAGAAGAAGGAAGGTTCAATGAAGAAGATCCAGAAGGCCCTTCGCAGCCTTTCTATTTTTCTTCACGTTGGAACCAAATGGAGGAATTAGGAGGGCCGCCAAGGCTCTTCTTTTTCCTTGTTGCTTGCAGCTCAAAGGAGGAGATGGGAGAAGGTGTTCACGGCTGAAAAGGAGAAAGAAAAGCATAAAAAATTCGCAGCCCCTTGAACCCTTCTTTTAATGGCATGTGGATAGAGATGAGCTCCTAAATTTTAGGAGCTCATCTTTATCTTTTCAATTTTCAAAATAGGAGAGGCGTACGCCCCTCCTTTTTTCCTCACGCCATCAGCAAAGGGAGGGGCGTACGCCCCTCCCTCTTCTCCCATTTGGTTGGCCCCCACTTAATCAAATTAAGTGGGGAAGGTTGAGTCAAAAGGTTGGGTCCAATCCTATTTAAAATAGAATTATGTGCACCCATTTTAATTTCCTCCAAATCCTAATCCAATTGGAATTTAATTGAACCATGACTCTATTGAACTCTTAAATCTTAATCCAATTAGGAATCTTTTAATTAATTAAATTAAAATTAATTAGGACTTAAGAAAATCCTAATCTAATTAGGACTTATTAAATTTCAGCCCTAAAGCAATTAGGACTTTAGAAATCCTATTCCAAGTAGGACTCTAATTTAATTTGAAATCCTAATCAATTTAGGACTCCAAGGATCCTATTCCAAGTAGGACCTGTGATCAAGTCCAATTAATTAAATCTAATTAATTATATTAAATTATAATTCGATTGCAATTATTGCTTCTTCAACTCACTAACTCTTAGCGGGTTAACCAATTATCAATTAAATTGATTATTTGTGATTTCTAATCACAATTCAACCATCGGATCGGTCAATACCTATAATGTGTGTGACCCCATAGGTTCTATTCTGTCTGGTAGTGAGATATATTGCGATCTCTATCACAATATCATTGAAAACTCCTTTCAATGGATTGAAACAATTTCAACTGAACTCACTAGGAATCATCGACCATCAAGATGGTCCTTGTGAGTCTCACCATCCACCAGTGACACGTAGCAGCATGTAGTGGCCATCCAGCAGAATGGAATGATGAGCCTCTAGGTGCAGTTATCGTATGATACAGTTCTTCTATCATGGATCCCTACAGGATGGAGTCATGGATAACTCGTCAAACCCCATCGTCTGTCATATGTCTAGATTTATTCGACTTAAGTTCGAGAGTGGAAAACTCTTTCTTTACTGTACGTATTGCCCCAGTCGAGGTCTTACGAACTCAGTCTTATAAATCACATAGGATCACTCCTCATCTATCAAGATCGATAGATTCCATATAGGTGCATACGCCACTCCTACAGTGAACCTACTGCAGCCAATCTACACTACAAGGATCCATATGATTAGAGACCATATATATGTGCAGTTAAACTACAAGAACCTCACTGTGAGTAGCCGAAGCACCGCAGATCAAAGGACTAGTCACACTACTGTAACATCAAGCAAGTCACTGACAAGTGGATAGACATCCAAGTGACTTTTTGTCTTGGTCACGCTCAGTACCCTTGTTCTCTAACAAACACCTGCACTATCACTTCAGTGTCTCTGTTGCCCAAAAAGACAACCCAAGAGGGGGGGGGGGGGTGAATTGGGTTTTAAAGTAATTATTGCAATTAAAAACTTTGTGAGTAACTAATTAAAACTTATTGCAAGTGGTTTAATTAGTTGCTATATGCAGTGGATGAAGGGAAAGGAAGAGACAATGAAACAATCACAAACTCAAGCGATTTTATAGTGGTTCGGAGCTAACCCTTGCTCCTACGTCCACTCCCCAAGCCTCACTTGGGAGTTCACTATAATCCCTCGGATTACAGCCGGTTGTTTTACAAGTTCACAACCCAACTTGTTGTTTTACGAGATCACAACGAACTCGGTCGGTTTTCACAGGCTCACCGACTAGAACCACCTGATTGTTTTTCCGGGATCACAATCAAACCCTTACACCGTTGGTTTTAACCTCGGCTCACCAACAAACCTTGACACCCTTGATTCAATCCCCTGATTGAATTGTTGGGAACCCGCCCATGCCGCTGATATTTCAAAAAAATTCAGATGGCAACGGAATCGGCATAAGCGGGATCGACGTTCATCGCATGAACGTTGTTTCATGAATCGTTCGTAGTTAGATAAGAATTAAAACTTTTTAAACCTTTAGGAAGATCAGATCTTCACCTTGTGCGGGTAGATGATCACCGCAAACTGAAGTTCGTGGTCTAAGATGAAGGTTTGCTTGAAGCCGTTCAAGTGTCCGGCCTCTACGGGTATCTACACGAAGCAGTGATCCGATCAAAGCTCTCTTGTCTTCCCGGGGTGCTAGCTCCCTTGTAAAGACTTCTTTTGATGGCTGATTTCTTCTGTTTCAATCAACCCTTGATTGTGCTTGAGAGGAGGAAGAAGAAGGATGAAGAAGAGGAAGAAGAAGAATCTCCACACAGCCTTCTTTCTTTTCCCTGCGTTGGAAGGAAGAAGGGAGGAAGAGGATGCCGCCAACACCTTTGGCTTTTATCTTCCTTGCTTGCGGCTGAACCAAGAGGAGAGGAGAGGGAGGCATACGGCAAGGAGGAAGAGGACTTCTTCTATGCCCTAGGTGCCGCCCACAAGTCCCTTTTTATAGACATGTGGAGCTCCTAACATTTAGGAGTTCTTGATGTCTTTCCTAAGAGGGGGCGCCGTCTCTTCTCCCTTCTCCACGTGGAAAGGGGAGGGGCTTATCCCCTTCCTCATGGTAAACCCTAATCCATATTAGGTAGGGATTGGAATGCCCTAATGTGGTCAAGCCCTAATCCAATTAGGCTTAGCCCAAGGGTGAACCAATTTGGATCCAATCTAGGTAAGTCCTAATCCAATTAGAACTTAAATCAATTTTGACTCAATTGAACTCTTCAATCCTAATCCAATTAGGAGTCTTATTGATTCATTAGATTAATAATTAATTGTGACTTAAGAAACCCTAATCCAAATTAGGACATATATAATTTTAGTCCTAATCCAATTAGGACTCTATTTGAATCCGAAGTCCTAATCCGATTAGGACTCTAGGAATCCTACTCCAAGTAGGAATCCAATTTTGATTCAAAACTCCTAATCTCATTAGGATTGCAGGAATCCTATTCCAAGTAGGAATCCCAGTCCTACTCCAACTAGGATTCCCAGTCCTAATCCAATTAGGACTCTAGAAATCCTACTCGAAGTAGGACTCTTGTTTCAAGTCCAATTAATTAATTCCCTTTGTTCCTTCTTCAACTGAATATCAATCGAATTGATTACTTGTGATTCATAATCACTTTTCAACCATCGGATCGGTCAATACTTCTAGTGTGTGTGACCCCATAGGTTCTACTCTGACTGGTAGTGAGATATATTGTGATCTCTATCACTATATCATTGAAAACTCCTTTCAATGGGTTGGAACGATTCCAACTCAACTCATTAGGGTTTATCGATCATCGAGATAATCTCTGTGAGTCCCACCATCCACCAGTGACACCTAGCAGCATGTAGTGGCTACCTAGTAGAATAGAAAGATGAACCTCTAGGTGCAGTTACCATGTGATACAGTCCTACTATCGTGGATCCCTACAGGACGGAGGTCATGGACAACTCATCAAACCCCATCGTCTGTCATATGTCAAAATTTATTCGACTCGAGTTCGATAGTGGAAAACTTTTTCTCCACTTTATATTACTGCCCTGGCTAAGGTCTTAGAACTCAGTCTAACAAATCACATAGGATCACTCCTCTTCTATCAAGGTCGATAGATTCCTTGTAGGTGCATACCCTACTCCTACAGTGAACCTACTGCAGCTAATCTACACTGCATGGACCCATATGGCTAGAGACCATGTATGTGTGCAGTCAAACTATAATAACCTCACTGTGAGTAGCCGAAGCACCGCAGGTCAAAGGACCAGTCACACTACTGCAACATCAAGCAAGTCACTGACGAGTGGATAGACATCTAAGTGACTTCTTGTCTTGGTCACGCTCAGTACCCTTGTTCTCTAACAAGCACCTGCACTATCACTTCAGTGTCCCTACACTGTGGACTCAAGTCTCGTCCATCCAGAAGGAAAGTGATCTGTGCACTGATCGGATCGATCACCGTCCTCGTGATGATCCATTGATCAGGAGCATTTAGAAATTAATCACCAATGATACATGGCTCAAATTCTCAACTCTTGAGAATATGTATCATCATCTTATTAATTTCTTGGACGATTCATAGACACATAAATAATATGAATGAAAAGATGCCTTTTATTTATTCAATAATAAATAGTCAAGTACAAAATTATGTTCCTAGAATTAACAATGTGTCAGCCAGATTGGCTTCTAGGGCATACATCTAACAATCTCCCACTTACACTAAAGCCAATCAGTCATATATCTAAGCCCCATCTTCTCAAGGTGGGCTTCAGTCTTTTGCTTACTTAGCTGCTTAGTGAACGGGTCTGCCACGTTATCCACGGAGTCTACTCTCTGCACCTCTACATATTTCTTCTCAACATAGTCGCGTATGAAGTGGAAGCGCCGCTCTATGTGCTTGGACTTCTGATGAGACCTTGGCTCCATAGCTAGTGCTATGGTGCCAATGTTATCGCAGTAAAGTGTTATGGCATCTAATGACATTACACCTAACTCTACAATGAACTTTTAACCAGAAGGTTTCCACTGCACCCTTAGATACGGCTTAACATTCAGCTTCTAAGGTAGAATCTATAATGATCGGTTGTTTGGAACTCTTCCAATTTACTGAACCACCATTGCACATATTCTGATGTAGACTTTCTATCATCAATATGTGTGCATCCTTCTACCTTCAACTCTGATCTTCTCCAAAGACCAAGAACAAGTCCTTGGTTCTTCTCAAGTACTTAAGACTGTTCTTCACAGCTATCCAGTGCTTTTTGCCTGGATCTGATTGACATATGCTCGTGACATTCACAGCATGTACTATATCAAGTCATGTACACAGCATGGCATACATGAGGCTCCCTATTGCTGATGCATAGGGGATCTTGCTCATGCGTTGAATCTCTTCAGATGTGTTGGGTCACATCTTCTTGGAGAGATTAATTCCATGCCTTAGGGGTAAGAGACCCCTTTTAGAGTTTTCCATGCTGAACCTTTTCAGCACTTCCTCTATGTACATCTTCTGTGATAGGCCAAGCATCCTTTTAGATCTATCTCTATAAACCTTTATTCCCAAAATATAGGATGCTTCCCTAAGGTCTTTCATGGAGAACCCTTTTGACAACCTGACCTTGACCAAGGTTAGCATGGGAATATCATTCCCTTATCAGGAGGATGTCGTCCACGTACAGTACGAGAAATACGACAGCTCTCCCACTAACCCTTTTGTAAACACACGGTTCCTCTTCGTTTTTGATGAAATCAAATGTTTTGATTGCGTCATCGAAACGAGTGTTCCAACTCCGAGATGCTTGCTTTAGTCCATAGATGGACCTTTGCAGCTTGCAGACCTTGTGATCTCCATCACTGGAAGTGAAACCCAAAGGCTGTTCCATATAGATGTCTTCATCAAGATATCCATTCAGAAAAGCTGTTTTCACATCCATCTGTCAGATTTCATAATCATGAAATGCTGCAATGGCAAGCAATGTTCGGATGGATTTTAGCATGGCTACAGGTGAAAAGGTCTCCTGATAGTCAATGCCTTCGCGCTGACTATACCCTTTCGCCACAAGCTTTGCCTTATAGGTCTCTACCTCTCCATCCGAACCTATCTTTCTTTCGTAGATCCATTTGCATCAATAGGTACAATACCTTCTGGTGGATTTACTAAGGTCCAGACTTGGTTGGAATGCATGGAGTCTAACTCTGGCTTCATAGCTTCCAACCATTTCTCGGAATCGATATCAGATATCGCCTCGTTGTAGGTTTTGGGATCCTGTATGTGATCCCTATCTCCCACTAGGAACATTTTCTCGGTATCCTCTTCTATTATACCTAAGTATCTATCGGGAGGATGGGAGACCCTACTAGATCTACGAGGTGGTCGAGGGACATCGTGTACTGGCTCTGTATGAATGGGTTCGATAGGATCCATGACTCGTTGCTTTTCAGAGACTTTCTCTTCAAGCTCAATTTTTCTCCCACTGCCTCTATCAAGGATAAACTATTTTCATGAAGATAGCATGGCGTCTCACAAACACTTTGTGATCCTTTGGGATGGAAAAATCGTATCCTAATAACTCTTTCAGGATATTCAATAAAACGAGCATTAATTGTCCTATCCTCTAACTTATCCGCCTGTTGTCGCTTGACGTGGGCCGGACATTCCCAAATCTTGAGATGACCAAGACTCGGCTTCTTACCATGTCATATCTCATATGGTGTGGTAGGAACGGACTTTAGAGGGAATTCTATTCAATAAGTAAATAGCTAAAAATAGGGCATCTATCTAAAGAAACAAGGGTAAATCAGTGAAGCTCATCATGGATCGGACCATATCCAATAGAGTCCGATTCCTCCTCTCCGACAGTCCATTGAACTGAGGTGTACCAGGAGGAGTCCATTATAAAACTATACCATTCTCCTTGAGATAATCACGGAACTCTCCACTAAGGTATTTACCTCTTCGATCTGATCGAAGAACCTTAGTGAGTTTTTCTATATGTTTTTCTACTTCATATTTAAACTCTTTGAACCTTTCAAAAGTTTTATATTTGTGTCTCATAAGATATACATACCCATACCGTGAGTAATCATCGGTAAAATGAAGTAAAAAATTACAACCCCTAGCCTGCACATCGAATGGGCCACACACATCAGTGTGTACTAGGGTAAGTATTTCAGTGGACCTCCCTGTGTCCTACAAAGGATAATTTGGCCATCTTTCCTTGAAGGCAGAATTTACAAATCAAATATGACTCGAAAGTCAATGAGCCCAAAAACTCATGTTTCTCCAATCTGTTTATTCTGTCTTCTCCTATATGGCCAAGCCTGAGGTGCCTTAAATACTTTAGATTTATCTCATTTTTGGATTTATTAGATCCTATGGTATTCACTGTTTGTTCAGATATATTCACAGATACATCCATATGTATGTGATAGAGACTGTCAATCTTAAAACCATGTTGAATCAATTTAATTTTTCAAATAAATAAAAATCTTTCTGTGCTAAATAAAATACAGAAATCAAATTTCTGCTAGCAATAGATAACAGTCCCTAAGTATCCTGAGCATATCTGACATACCTTCTGAAGGTCTGTCATCCTTCATGTTCTTTATGCTTTCCATGTATGTAGGACAGTTCCTCTTCCAATGGCCATCCATGATGCAATGGAAACACTTTTCCTTGCAATTGGCCTTTTTCTTGGAACTTCCTTACTTGGTGTTTTCTTAGTCTTCTGCTTCTTCGCAGGCTTCTTCTTCTTCCAAATAGACTCTCTCTTGAAAGTAGAAACCAACTTGACAGCGAAAACGATGCCCCTTGAACTTCTTCAAGGTCCCTAAGGTAGTTACCAATTTATTTAACAATTCTATTTTAGTGCATACAACCTTGTTCATATGGTAGTTTACTATAAACTATTCATATGAAGCTGGAAGGGATTGCGGAATCAAATCCGTTTGCAATTCCTTATGCATGGTCATGCCAAGCTTCTCAAGCTTCTCTAAGTCCTTTATCATGGTCAAACCATGATCATGGACAGACTATCCATCGTGCATCTTGGCTTTGAAGAGCCTCTTGGACACTTCAAACCGAGCTGCGTGACTCTGATCACCATACAACTCTTGCAGGTGATTTAATATGTCCCTGGCAGTCTTCATGTTCTCATGCTGGCATTGTAATGCATTGGACATAGATGCCATTGTGCAGCACCTAACTTTATTGTCGTTGTTCGTCCACTTAACAAGCGTCTTACGCTGATCAGTGATCGGATGGATTGGCAACATGGGGATTCCATGGTCTAGCATATACCCGAATTTCTCACAATTCAAAACTATTTTTGAAATTTGCTGAGCCAATCTTTATAATTGGGTTTGGTCAAACGGTTGTTCTATAGGATATGAGTTAAGAGTCTAGAAGCTGACTTTATAATCCTCAGAGAGTAAAGATTCTAGTTAGACTTTTGTACTTGATCCTAATCTGTTCTAAGGTCTTTTAGAACAAATGTAACTCCCACTATTTTCTCGAATCCCTCACACTCCCCTGGTAGGAAAACGGAAATTCCATACGACTAGGGTTTCTAGTGGGTACTGCGGTCCCACCAATTTACATGCCACCTCACCTAACAGTTATTGGTGACACATAGATTGATGAATGTACAACTCTTGTACAATGCTTCTCAAGTATGTTGCAGTGTAACTTAGTCTCTAAGCCATGAAAACCTCACCTAACAGTTATTGGTCCCATTTCTTAGTTAAGTCAGACCCACCGTATAACCGTAGGAATAAAGTCGTCATTGGGTCCTCACCTAACAGTTATTGGTGCCCAACCCCACCTTTACCCTACAACATCTCATGTCTATAGAGAGGTCCAGCCCCCCGATGCAACTTGACCACTGTGTCCAGCCGAGACAAATCAACATCAGAAAGGCCTTAGCAGCTCTACACAGTGGAAGACCTATTGACTTAATATTGGTTAATCAGGTCTCAGTGTTTGCAACTTGAGCTCTTCATAAGAGGTAATCGAATAATTGGCCAGGTAAGCAGGTGGGAGGCTCCCCTTACTCAGAGAGTAAGGTCCTAATTAAGTAACCACCTTTCATGCTTTCCTAGACACCAATTAGATCAATTAATCTAATATGACTTGCTCATGTCGGTTCACTCTCGACTTGATTGAGGAGGTTTTGATTTAGGTCTCAATTGGGTTTGCTACATCACATGTAAACCTATCTACCCGACTCACATTCACATCACATGCAAACGGCACATTGCAGGCAGTTATAATCGCAGCAATAATTAAAGCTAAACTTTAAATAGGTGATGATCATGGATTCTAGTTAGGTCGTATTACAAGCACATGCACGTCAATCGATCAACTGGTCTTCAACTCTTGAATTGGTTCCAAGCCTCCTTGATTCGATCCTTGACCAACTCTTGATCCAATCGCCATCAACCGCTTAGACCCCTGTTCATCTCATGCCTTGTCTTCAACTTGATCGTTGATGTACATCACATCACAGGAATACAACCAGATGTAAAATAAAAATAAAAATAAATTACATCTCCTTTTAGGAGGCACGCAGGCCTCTCAAAACATCAAATAAGATGCATGCAAGCATCTGAAAAATTAAATGACATCGCAGATCACATCGCAGGTCATTACATTTGATACCAAAAGGGTCTGAATCCTATGATCATCACCATATGCAATAATTATAATTTCAGATCTGAAAACTAACTGATTATATCATGACATAGGTTGCTGGTCATGCTAATCATGATTCTAATCTTTGTAATCCCATTAACAATGCTATTAGAATCATCTTTTTATCACATAAAAATCAGCATGCAAAAATCAGCACCCGTGAAAAATCTGCATGCAGAAATTTTCAGCATGCATGATCATTCAATTTTCAGATCTAATATGCCTTTAGATAATTAATTCTTACCTTAATCTATGAAACCAGGGCTCTGATACCACTGTTGGGAACCCGCCCATGCCGCTGATATTTCAAAAAATTCAGATGGCAGCGGAATCGGCATAAGCGGGATCAATGTTCATCGCATGAACGTTGTTTCATGAATCATTCGTAGTTAGATAAGAATTAAAACTTTTTAAACCTTTAGGAAGATCAGATCTTCACCTTGTGCGGGTAGATGATCACCGCAAATTGAAGTTCGTGGTCTAGGATGAAGGTTTGCTTGAAGCCGTTCAAGTGTCCGGCCTCTACGGGTATCCACACAAAGCAGTGATCCGATCAAAGCTCTCTTGTCTTTCCGGGGTGCTAGCTCCCTTGCAAAGACTTCTTTTGATGGCTGATTTCCTCTCTTTCAATCAACCCTTGATTGTGCTTGAGAGGAGGAAGAAGAAGGATGAAGAAGAGGAAGAAGAAGAATCCCCACGCAGCCTTCTTTCTTTTCCCTGCGTTGGAAGGAAGAAGGGAGGAAGAGGATGCCGCCAACACCTTTGGCTTTTATCTTCCTTGCTTGCGGCTGAACCAAGAGGAGAGGAGAGGGAGGCGTACGGCAAGGAGGAAGAGGACTTCTTCTATGCCCTAGGTGCCGCCCACAAGTCCCTTTTTATAGACATGTGGAGCTCCTAACATTTAGGAGTTCTTGATGTCTTTCCTAAGAGGGGGCGCCGTCTCTTCTCCCTTCTCCACGTGGAAAGGGGAGGGGCTTATCCCCTTCCTCATGGTAAACCCTAATCCATATTAGGTAGGGATTGGAATGCCCTAATGTGGTCAAGCCCTAATCCAATTAGGCTTAGCCCAAGGGTGAACCAATTTGGATCCAATCTAGGTAAGTCCTAATCCAATTAGAACTTAAATCAATTTTGACTCAATTGAACTCTTCAATCCTAATCCAATTAGGAGTCTTATTGATTCATTAGATTAATAATTAATTGTGACTTAAGAAACCCTAATCCAAATTAGGACATATATAATTTTAGTCCTAATCCAATTAGGACTCTATTTGAATCCGAAGTCCTAATCCGATTAGGACTCTAGGAATCCTACTCCAAGTAGGAATCCAATTTTGATTCAAAACTCCTAATCTCATTAGGATTGCAGGAATCCTATTCCAAGTAGGAATCCCAGTCCTACTCCAACTAGGATTCCCAGTCCTAATCCAATTAGGACTCTAGGAATCCTACTCGAAGTAGGACTCTTGTTTCAAGTCTAATTAATTAATTCCCTTTGTTCCTTCTTCAACTGAATATCAATCGAATTGATTACTTGTGATTCATAATCACTTTTCAACCATCGGATCAGTCAATACTTCTAGAGTGTGTGACCCCATAGGTTCTACTCTGACTGGTAGTGAGATATATTGTGATCTCTATCACTATATCATTGAAAACTCCTTTTAATGGGTTGGAACGATTCCAACTCAACTCATTAGGATTTATCGATCATCGAGATAATCCCTGAGAGTCCCACCATCCACCAGTGACACCTAGCAGCATGTAGTGGCTACTCAGTAGAATAGAAAGATGAACCTCTAGGTGCAGTTACCATGTGATACAGTCCTACTATCGTGGATCCCTACAGGACGGAGGTCATGGACAACTCGTCAAACCCCATCGTCTGTCATATGTCAAAATTTATTCGACTCGAGTTCGATAGTGGAAAACTCTTTCTCCACTTTATATTACTGCTCTGGCCAAGGTCTTAGAACTCAGTCTAACAAATCACATAGGATCACTCCTCTTCTATCAAGGTCGATAGATTCCTTGTAGGTGCATACCCTACTCCTACAGTGAACCTACTGCAGCCAATCTACACTGCATGGACCCATATGGCTAGAGACCATGTATGTGTGCAGTCAAACTACAATAACCTCACTGTGAGTAGCCGAAGCACCGCAGGTCAAAGGACCAGTCACACTACTGCAACATCAAGCAAGTCACTGACGAGTGGATAGACATCCAAGTGACTTCTTGTCTTGGTCACGCTCAGTACCCTTGTTCTCTAACAAGCACCTGCACTATCACTTCAGTGTCCCTACACTGTGGACTCAAGTCTCGTCCATCCAGAAGGAAAGTGATCTGTGCACTGATCGGATCGATCACCGTCCTCGTGATGATCCATTGATCAGGAGCATTTAGAAATTAATCACCAATGATACATGGCTCAAATTCTCAACTCTTGAGAATATGTATCATCATCTTATTAATTTCTTGGACGATTCATAGACACATAAATAATATGAATGAAAAGATGCCTTTTATTTATTCAATAATAAATAGTCAAGTACAAAATTATGTCCCTAGAATTAACAATGTGTCAGCCAGATTGGCTTCTAGGGCATACATCTAACATGAATCAAGTAAGAAACAAATAGTTTGAAACAAGAACAAAAGGAAGCTTCTCAAAAAGCGTATTTAAACAATATAAGCAAAGAAGAGTTAGAAGCCCTCAAACAGATTTTGGAGGTTGAGAAAGGGGCTTTTCAAACTCTTTGACTCCTCTTGAATGTGATGTTGATTTGCTGTCAGGAGGTGAGCCTTGAATGTGAGGAAGACGGTTGGAGAGTTGACTTCAATGCACTTCTTCCTTCTTTTTCTTGTAATTACTCTAGAGAGCCTTTGGTTGGTGGAAATCCCTTTTGCTTTGGATGGAGTCTCTCTTTCTTACTCTATTACTATTCACTCAGGCTATTTAAGCCATTTCCAACGAAAAATAGCCGTTAGATACACTTTGATGGCCGTTCTGCACACACTGCAACTCCTGACAAAATGTCCGTTGGAATCGGAGTCGACTCGCTCGATCAGGAGTCGACTCGAGTATTGCTGGAGTCGACTCCTGCTTTACTGGAGACGACTCGGCCACTATTCAAAATTTGAAATAAAGTGCCGTCCCATTCTGGAGTCGACTCAGCTGAACCTGGAGTCGACTCGCCAATAGTCCGGAGATGACTTTCCCTTCTAGAGACGACTCGATCTTCAGGATTCCAAAATCATCCTCTCGATTTTACTTTCTTGAGTCGACTCGAATTTTTTTGGAGTCGACTCGGCTCTCAGAGCCGGAAAGACAGGTCTTCTGTCTTTGAACTTGAACTGTCTCGGAGTCGACTCGGACATTGCGGGAGTCGACTCGGCTCTCAGACACCGAAATACCGATCTTCTGTCTTTGGAGTTGAACTGCCTCGGAGTCGACTTGGACTTTGCGGGAGTCGACTCGGCTCTCAGACACCGAAGTACCGGTCTTCTGTCTTTGGAGTTGAACTGCCTTGGAGTCGACTCGGACTTTGCAGGAGTCGACTCGGCTCTCAGACACAAAGTTGGCTCTCTGACTTTTAGCCTTGCATTTCTCTGAGAGTCGACTCTTGCTTCCTTAGGAGTCGACCTGCCAACCGTCGGAGTCGACTCGAGTTCTTCGGGAGTCGACTCGGCTCTCAAAGTCCAAAATGGCTTCTCTGTCTTTCTATCTGTTACTCCATGGAGTCGACTCGTACTTTGCTGGAGTCGACTCGGCAAACATCGGGGTCGACTCGAATTCTTCCGGAGTCGACTCGGTGACAGGTTCTGAGATATATCTTTCTGTCCGGCTGTCTGTTCTCAGTCGGAGTCGACTCGTAATGTGTAGGAGTCGACTCGAGCTTGTGCCAGTGCTTCTGATACGCTTGGAGTCGACTCATAATCTTCCGGAGTCGACTCGAGATTCAGACTTTGGTTCAAGTTGATTTCCATACTTAGCCAAAGTGTATTGAACCAAAGCTAGAGACACTTAAACATAAAATCACAAATATTTGACTGAAACACTAGATTGAATTCATTAGTATAACATAAAATATACTCAAATGCTTTGAGCTCATCAAAATCAAATAGGGTTATAATCAATCACTCCACAATCTCCCCCTTTTTGATGATGACAAAACATTGAGTATTTGTAAAGTGAATTGCTCAACCAAAAGAAGATTTATAATAAAGTTTTGAAATGAATTCAAGTGTCTAGTCATTTAATTTATTCAAAATTGAAACGTGTGAAACAGTAAATTCTGAAGTTAAAGCTCCCCCTTTCATTTGGAATTATATAAGCCTTCATGTCATGCAATCAATTGTTTGGCTTATATATATTTAATGATTTTGCTTTCTTAAGATTTTAGATTCTCCCCCTCAATACATGCATTCAACTTTGTTTAGATTCTTTGAATTTTCTTTTAGTGTGTTGAAGCTTTTGAGCTTCTATTTTTAGTTTTAGAGGAAAAATCTGCCAATTTGTTCTTGAGTATGATTCAACTAATCTCCGAATATCCCTTGAATAGATTCTGGAGATTACTCCTTTAGGAGCCCCAACAGAGAGATAATGAGCCTCGAGGTATCGAATCCACTTAGAATAAATTACTTTATGCTTTAAAAGTTTTCTTTTTATTGATTCCCTTTACATTTCAATTCAATATATTTTCTTCCCCTTTTTGTCATCATAGCAAAAAGGCAGAAAGCACAGTAAAATACAAGAACTCAAGAATGCACAATTTTTGCAAAGAATTTCTACTCATTGTATTTATCCAAAATTGAGTACAAGTGTGATTACATATCAAGTGAGTCCTCAAGGGACTGTACAACATAAAGTAAAAAAGAACATACAACTCTAGCCCTTGCTCAGTCTAGTGTGTTTGATGACCATGCTTAACCCCTCATTGATGTTTCCCAGTTGTTCAAGAATCTCTGAGGTGGCTCTAGACTGAATCCTCGATATGTTGTTCACACTTTCTTGGAGGGTGTCGAGTTTGAAGATCAGTGCATTGGCTAGTCTCTCAGCACCCTGACTCTGGTTGCCTAGTTCATGTTTGATGCTATCTCGCATCTCCCTTGTGTCGTCCTTGACGTCACTTATGTTCCAGTATTGACCTTGAACTAGGCTTCGAATGTTGAAGATCTCCTCCTTCAGATTTGCAACCATCTCTGTCACGGCTGCTAAGGAGGGTACTAACTCGGTGGAGGGAGTACTCTGAGGACCTCGGAGCTCCCTCAGCAGATCATCTCGCAGATCCCTCACTATCTCCTGCCGCAACTCTCGGAGCTGCTCAGAAGATATGCGGACCTCCAGTGGCTGCTGCTGCTGAGTAGATGGGGCAGTGGAGGTGGAGGGCTCCGTATGTGCAGGACCAGAGGTAGAAGGATGGGTGGGTAGATCTGTATGGTGGTCCTGGTCATGATCAGAGGTAGGAGAGTGATGAGTGGTAGGGTCAGATGAAGTGGAAGGTCTCCGTACCCAGACTTCCTCTACTCTATGAAATTCCATCCTATGAAGAGTCCCCTCACCCATGCGATCTGTGTGACGCAGTGAGCGAGAGGGTTCCCCCTCAGGAATGGGGACCTCTAACTCCCTAAATATCAAGGTGCACAGCATGCCATAGGGAAGACTGAGCCTAGGTTTATCTAGAGGCTCACAGAGGTACTTGTAGATAAGTTTGGGAAAGTTGATAGGAGTGTCCTGGAGTATATGGTACATCAGGGCTAGGTCCCTCTCTGAGATAAAGTCAAACCTCCCAGTCTTTGGGAAGAGAGTCCTAGAAATGACACTAAGGAGAAGCCGCATTTCAGCCGACAGCTGATTTGCGAACACCTCCTCTATGGGGGACTATGGAGGACTCCCTAAGACTGCTATAATGGCCTCAGTCCTATCTAGAGGGTGAGTGGGAGAGATCCCTTCTTGGGAAAGATGGAGGACTTGAGAAATGAAGTCCTCCGAGATGAATATAAGGACACCAGCTACGGTTCCCTGGATACCACCACTACCCCGGGCTACAGTCCCATAAAACTCCCTAACTAACCCCGGATAAGTTGGAAGGTCTAAGGAATAGAAAAACTCTAGCCCTTGTGCCCTAAGACGATGCCCTAGGGTGAAGCCTTCCCGGGAGAGGAAGTCAAAGTCGACTTTCCTCCCGGTGGAGACCGCCTTCCCGGCGCACGGACGCAAGGGAACCGGCCTAGGCGGGCAAGAAACCAGAGGTGGTGGCCTCACGGGTTCATTCCGAGCCTTTGACCGTCGCTTAGCCCCGCTCGCAGAGATGGGTCTCTTCCGGCTCGGTACAACTGCTTTCCTAGGCATTTTTGACCTAGACACGAGAGAAGAACTAGGAGAAATGGAGGAAAACTCGATGGAGAAGACCTAGAATGGGTCGGAGACGAGGTCGGAGACGGCTCTAGGGTTTTGGAACGGTGTCGGCTGTGAATAGAAGTATCGATTGAACGTTTTGATTAGGGTTAAAACATCGGATTTCCGACCTCGAGTCGACTCTAGTAAGTCGCGAGTCGACTCCCCCATGATGCCATCGACCTCGAGTCGACTCCGAAATATGCGCGAGTCGACTCCCCCATGATGCCATCGACCTCGAGTCGACTCCGAAATATGCGCGAGTCGACTCCCCCATGAGCCAACTCTAAAATGTATCCGAGTTGACTCGAACTCTGGCACGCACCCAAAAATCATGTTATTTTCGTGCCACAAGAGATAGTTATAGACTTATCCAAGATTTAGGAGCTGAATTGATGATCATAGATAAGAAATCCTATGTTTACCATAGACTAATCCTCAAAATCTATGAACTAGAGGAGAGTATCACGAGAATGGATCAATCACTCCTAACCCTCTTCTAAGTATACAAAAGCGATCCTCACTCAGGGGTTTTGTGAAGATATCAGCAAGTTGATCATCAGTACACACAAATTGAAGTGTCACATCATCATTCAGTACATGATCTCTTATGAAGTGATGTCTTATCTCAATATGTTTAGTTCTTGAGTGCTGAATTGGATTTTTAGTTAGATTAATGGCACTTGTATTATCACAGTTAATGGGAATTTTATCTTGTTTAATGCCATAATCTTCAAGTTGTTGTTTAATCCACAAGATTTGAGCACAACAACTCCCGACAGTAACATATTCGGCTTCCGCCGTAGATAATGCAACCGAGTTTTATTTCTTGCTAAACCAAGAGATTAAATTTTCTCCTAAGAATTGACATGACCCGCTGGTGCTTTTTCTATCAAGTTTACAACCAGCAAAATCTGAATCTGTATACCCTATTAAGTTTATGCTAGATTCTTTAGAGTACCATAAATCTATATTTTTCGTTCCTATTAGGTATTTAAAGATTCTCTTGACTGCAATTAAATGTGATTTCTTAGGATTAGATTGATATCTAGCACACATGCATACACTAAACATGATATCAGGTCTACCTGCAGTGAGATATAATAAAGATCCTATCATACCTCTATACATCTTTTGATCTACTGATTTACCTGATTCATCTTGGTCTAGTTTGCATGATGAACTCATGGGTGTGCTGATTGACTTGTTTCCTTCCATATCAAACTTCTTAAGCATCTCCTTGATGTATTTGGCTTGATTGATGAAGATCCCTTCTTCAGATTGTTTGATTTGGAGCCCGAGGAAATAGTTCAGCTCTCCCATTATGCTCATTTCAAATTCACTCTGCATTAGGTCAGCAAATTCTTCGCAGAGGCGATTGTTAGTAGCACCGAAGATAATATCATCTACATAAATCTGAACTACTAACATATCTTTGTTTTTCCTTTTCAAAAACAATGTTGTATCAACGTTCCCTCTAGAGAATTCATGATCTAACAGAAATTTGCTAAGTCTTTCATACCATGCTCTAGGTGCTTGTTTCAAACCATAAAGTGCTTTGTTTAATTTATACACATGATTGGGGTATTGATGATTTTCAAAACCAAGAGGTTGTTCTACATACACCTCCTCATTAATATACCCATTCAAAAAGGCACTTTTTACATCCATTTGAAATAATTTAAAATCTTTAGAGCATGCAAATGCTAGTAACAATCTAATTGCCTCAAGTCTAGCTACAAGAGCAAAAGTTTCATCAAAGTCTATACCTTCTTCTTGATTATACCCCTTTGCTACTAGTCTAGCCTTGTTCCTAATCACGATTCCATTTTCGTCAAGTTTATTTTTATATATCCATTTGGTTCCTATTATTGAATATTCAGAGGGTCGTTCAACTAGGTTCCATACCTTGTTTCTAGTAAATTAGTTTAGTTCTTCTTGCATTGCATTTATCCAATTTACATCCTTTTCAGCTTCTTCTATGTGTTTAGGTTCAAAGTGTGAGACAAATGCTAGATGATTATTTAAGTTTCTAAGAGATGCTCTAGTCCTAACAGGTTGAGATGGATCATCTAAAATTAATTCCTTAGGATGCCCATGAGCATACCTCCAAGCCTTAGTCAGCCCATGATCCACAATTGCCTCTTGGCTTGATGATGCATTTCCAATTAGTTTTTGTTCATCTTCTTGTAATGTCATCTCATCAATCTTTTCTTCAAGAATTTCTGCATCATCATCAGGAACATCTCTCTTGCTAGAAGAGATATCATTAGTATCATCAAAAACAACATGTATAGACTCTTCAATAACAAGGTTTCTTTTGTTAAATACTCTATATGCTTTACTTGATGTAGAATATCCCAAAAAGATACCTTCATCAGATTTAGAATCAAATTTACCTAAGTTATCCTTGCCATTATTATGAATGAAACACCTACATCCAAAAACATGAAAATAGTTTACTTTGGGCTTTCTATTTTTCCAAAGTTCATAAGGTGTTTTCTTTATAATGGGTCTCAATAGAACTCTATTTACGATATGACATGATGTATTAATGGCTTCTCCCCAAAAATACTTAGGGAGGTTACTTTCACATAACATGGTTCTGGCCATTTCCTCTAGGGTTCTATTCTTTCTTTCTACGACTCCATTTTGTTGTGGTGTCCTAGGTGTAGAGAAATTATGAGTTATCCTATTTTTACTACAAAATTCATCAAATAGATGATTTTCAAATTCCGTTCCATGGTCACTTCTAATAGCTATGACTGAAGCATCTCTCGCATTAGTTACTTCTTATGAAATTTCTTAAATACAGAAAACGCTTGATCTTTATGAGCTAAGAACATGACCCAAGTATATCTAGAAAAATCATCTACAATAACAAGACCATATTTGTTTCCACCTAGACTTGTGGTAGTTGGTCCAAATAGATCCATGTATAGTAGTTCAAGAGGTCTAGAGGTAGAGACACAATTTATGGATTTAAAGGAGTTCCTTAATTGTTTGCCATATTGACAAGCTTCACGGATTTTATTTTTCTCAAATTTTAGTTTTGGCAAACCTATTACAGAATCTCTTTTAACTAACTTAGATATTGTATCCATACTTGCATGTCCTAATTTACGGTGCCATAACCAACTTGCATCATTAACCTTAGTATCACTAGCAACTAAGCAAGGACTGTTTTTAGCAAGATCATCTAGATCTACTACATAGACATTTCCACGTCTCATTCCTTTGAATACTAAGCTATTATCAATTGAGTTGGTTATGATGCATAAGGATGGTTTAAACAGAACATCAAAACCCTTATCACATAATTGACTTATGCTAAGTAAGTTATGTTTGAGACCATCTACTAATCGTACATTATCAACAAAGGTTGAGAAGGTGATTTGTACTTTACCTATACCAACGATGTGACCTTGGTTATGTCACTGCACCTCCCTTTTTATGCTCAAGGGTGAAGAATTGGTCTTTGTCACCCGTCATGTGTCTTGAGCAGCCACTATCCAAGTACCAACAGTTTTTGTCGACCTTGGCTGCAAGACACTCCTACACAAGGAAATCATACAATTTTAGGTACCCAAGTTTTCTTGGGTCCTTTATGGTTAGTAATGTTGGTTCCTTTTGGAACCCAAACCTTTTTAATTTTTCTTTTAGCTTTTCCTTTTCTATGATCACACACATTAGCTTTATGTCCTATTTTTCCACAGCAAAAACAGGTTATATTCTTAATTTTGCTTTTCCCTGCTTTTACAAAGAAATTACTAAGGAGCTTTTGCTTATTTTTAGGTTTATACCCTAAACCAGCTCTATTGAACACAGCTCGTTGACTATTAAGTATCATTTCTAATTTTTCAGAACTATATGTAAACTTTTCTACAAAAGGTTTGTATTTTTCAAGTTCTTGTGCCAACTTTTGTTTTTCTGTTTTTAGTGCGTTTAAGTCTTTTGTGAAATTATCTCTAATAGTTTGTTTATCCTTTTTAAGTTCAGAAATTTCTTTGGTTAGTTTTTCGTTATCTTTAATTAAGGTATTCGTTTTTTGAATTAACATTTGCTTGCTTGTTTTAAGTTCTAAATTTTCTTTAATGATAAAATCCTTATCCTTAACTAATTTATCGTATTTATGGAGGTGAGATTGATTGGTTAGTTTTAGCTCTTTATTTTTAAGATTTATTGTTTTATATTCATCCATTAATTCATTAAACGCATCATACAATTCATCAAAGGTAAAATCTAAATGCGTTTCAGATGTTACCTCATTTTCGTTTGCCATAAAACAGAGGTTGGCCTTATCCTCTTGTTCCTCATCTGATGATGATGATGAATCGGAATCCGATAGGGTGGAGACGAGGACTTTCTTTTTCTTGTACTTGCTGGCCTTCTTGAGCAAAGGACAGTCCGCTCTGAAATGTCCCGGCTTCTTACATTCATAGCATCTGATTCCCTTATTTTCCCTTTTCTTACCTTTATCCTTGTAATAGGAACTTGAGGGACCTCTCCTCTGATGAAAGGACTTCTTTCGGTTGATGAATTTTCTGAACTTACGCACGAGAAGAGCCTCATCATCATCTCCCTCATGATCTTCTTCTTCACTGCTGCTACTACAAGATAAATCCTTGTTAGAAGAAGTAGATTTGAGAGCTATTACCTTTTTCTTATGAGAGGATTCTTCTTCGCTGTGTTGTTTCATTGTGAGCTCGTGCGTCATTAGGGATCCAAGAAGCTCCTCAAGTGGAAGCTTGTTCAAGTCCTTGGCTTCTTGGATTGCCGTAACCTTGGCCTCCCATGACCTTGGCAAACATCGAAGAACTTTCCTGATAAGGTCACTGTTAGTATAATTTTTGCCAAGTCTTTTTAGGCCATTGACAATGTCAGTAAATCTAGTAAACATGCAAGTGATAGTTTCATTGGAATCCATCTTAAATAATTCATACTTATGAACTAGTATATTTATTTTGAATTCTTTTACTTGATTTGTGCCCTCGTGGGTCACTTCAAGTCTATCCCATATCTCTTTTGCAGAATTGCAAGTCGAGACTCTATTGAATTCATTTCGGTCTAAAGCACAATAAAGCACATTCATTGCTTTGGCATTTAGTTGTGCCTTCCTTATATCATTGTCATCCCAATCCTTTTCAAGTTTGGGTATAGTAACACCCTCTACAAAAATTGATGGGATGTATGGTCCATTAAGTATGGTGGTCCACATCTCATAGTCATGTGCTTGGATAAATATTCTCATCCTAGCCTTCCAATATGAGTAGTCGGTTCCATTGAAGAATGGAGGTCTATGGGTGGACTGGCCCTCAATATGAGAAGATCCAAATGGGGTTGTCATTTTGATCTTTTACTCTTTTGGTAGAAGAGTTCCGGCTCTGATACCACTTGTTGCCCAAAAAGACAACCCAAGAGGGGAGGGGGGGTGAATTGGGTTTTAAAGTAATTATTGCAATTAAAAACTTTGTGAGTAACTAATTAAAACTTATTGCAAGTGGTTTAATTAGTTGCTATATGCAGTGGATGAAGGGAAAGGAAGAGATAAACAATCACAAACTCAAGCGATTTTATAGTGGTTCGGAGCTAACCCTTGCTCCTACGTCCACTTCCTAAGCCTCACTTGGGAGTTCACTATAATCCCTCGACAAGTTCACAACCCAACTTGTTGTTTTACGAGATTACAACGAACTCGGTCGGTTTTCACAGGCTCACCGACTAGAACCACCCGATTGTTTTTCCGGGATCACAATCAAACCCTTACACCGTTGGTTTTAATCTCGGCTCACCAACAAACCTTGACACCCTTGATTCAATCCCCTGATTGAATCAAGTAAGAAACAAATAGTTTGAAACAAGAACAAAAGGAAGCTTCTCAAAAAGCGTATTTAAACAATATAAGCAAAGAAGAGTTAGAAGCCCTCAAACAGATTTTGGAGGTTGAGAAAGAGGCTTTTCAAACTTTTTGACTCCTCTTGAATGTGATGTTGATTTACTGTCAGGAGGTGAGCCTTGAATGTGAGGAAGACGGTTGGAGAGTTGACTTCAATGCACTTCTTTCTTCTTTTTCTTGTAATTACTCTAGAGAGCCTTTGGTTGGTGGAAATCCCTTTTGCTTTGAATGGAGTCTCTCTTTCTTACTCTATTACTGTTCACTCAGGCTATTTAAGCCATTCCCAACGAAAAATAGCCATTAGATACACCTTGATGGCCGTTCTGCACACACTGCAACTCCTGACAAAATGTCCGTTGGGATCGGAGTCGACTCGCTCGATCTGGAGTCGACTCATGCTTTACTGGAGACGACTCGGCCACTATTCAAAATTCGAAATAAAGTGCCGTCCCATTCTGGAGTCGACTCGGCTGAACCTGGAGTCGACTCGCCAATTGTCCGGAGATGACTTTCTCTTTTGGAGACGACTCGATCTTCAGGATTCCAAAATCATCCTCTCGATTTTACTTCCTCGAGTCGACTCGGATTTCCTTGGAGTCGACTCGGCTCTCAGAGCCGGAAAGACAGGTCTTCTGTCTTTGAACTTGAACTGTCTCGGAGTCGACTCGGACATTGCGGGAGTCGACTCGGCTCTCAGACACCGAAATACCGATCTTCTGTCTTTGGAGTTGAACTGCCTCGGAGTCGACTCGGACTTTGCGGGAGTCGACTCGGCTCTCAGACACCGAAGTACCGGTCTTCTGTCTTTGGAGTTGAACTGCCTTGGAGTCGACTCGGACTTTGCGGGAGTCGACTCGGCTCTCAGACACGAAGTTGGCTCTCTGACTTTTAGCCTTGCATTTCTCTGAGAGTCGACTCTTGCTTCCTTAGGAGTCGACCTGCCAACCGTCGGAGTCGACTCGAGTTCTTCGGGAGTCAACTCGGCTCTCAGAGTCCAAAATGGCTTTTCTGTCTTTCTGTCTGTTACTCCATGGAGTCGACTCGTACTTTGCTGGAGTCGACTCGGCAAACATCGGGGTCGACTCGAATTCTTCCGGAGTCGACTCGGTGACAGGTTCTGAGATATATCTTTCTGTCCGGCTGTCTGTTCTCAGTCGGAGTCGACTCGTAATGTGTAGGAGTCGACTCGAGCTTGTGCCAGTGCTTCTGATACGCTTGGAGTCGACTCGTAATCTTCCGGAGTCGACTCAAGATTCAGACTTTGGTTCAAGTTGATTTCCATACTTAGCCAAAGTGTATTGAACCAAAGCTAGAGACACTTAAACATAAAATCACAAATATTTGACTGAAACACTAGATTGAATTCATTAGTATAACATAAGATATACTCAAATGCTTTGAGCTCATCAAAATCAAATAGGGTTATAATCAATCACTCCACAGTCTCCACACTGTAGACTCGAGTCTCGTCCTTCCATAAGGAAAGCGATCTATGCACTGATCTCATCGGATCGATCACCGTCCTCGTGATGATCGGTTGATCAGGATCATTTAGAAATTAATCACCAATGATACATGGCTCAAATTCTCAACTCTTGAGAATATGTATCATCATTTTATTAATTTTTTGGACGATTCATAGACACATAAACAATATGAATGAAAAATATGCCCATTTATTATTCAATAATAATAAAGTCAAGTACAAAATTATGTCTCAGAATTAATAATGTGTCAGCCAGATTGGCTTCTAGGGCATACGTCTAACACCAACCGCCGCACACCCGTAGAAAACTCTCCCCACGTGCATACAAGGCATCTTAACCAAATATCTCAAATATGTAACCAAAATAATTCAACTAAAATAAATGCAATCTTATTTCATTGACTGACACAAATTATAAAGTCTCACAGTTCTAAAATACGCAACGGAACAATAAACTACTAGCATGTAAAACTTGGTTCTTTAAATAACAAAACCTTACAATGTCTAACAATAGTCTAAGATAAAACATCCATTTAAATAAATCATAATCTAAGATAACTTGTGCCTCAGTTCTTCTAGTCGCTCTCCCATTATGTAAAACCCTGATCGTTCTAGTTCTTCGGATCTGTAAAAATAGTAAGAAATCATATAATGAGCTAGACAGCCCAGTAAAAAATAAATAACTTAACTAGGCAATTCATATAATAACATAAAATATAAATACAAATTACGACGAATCAGCATAATGACATAATTAATTTTTCTTTTCAAACACAAATCCATTGAAATTCGTATCTTTCAAATATCCATATACATAATCATAAATCCAATTCGAAACAAATCACATTCAACTCAACAGCCTTTAACTACGACCATACTTATACCCTATGGCAGGCCAGAAACAGAACCGCACTTATACCCTACGGAGTGGGCCAGAATACCGCACTTATATCCTACGGAGTGGGCCAGAATACCACACTTATATCCTGCGGTGTGGGCCAGAATACCGCTTTTATACCCTGCGGTGTGGGCCAGAATACCACACATATACCCTGCGGTGGGGCCAGAATTGCCAATGCATAACCCCCAATTGGCAGGGTCCATAACATAGTCAGGCTGAAGTTCTAAATCTGATGCATATCAAAAATTTTTTGGTAACATAATAGATATATCATAATCCGATCTAAATATGCATATACGATGCAAGAACAGTAAATATAACAATAGTCCAAAAAATATTATTCTAATTCACATATCCATTTTTCATTCAAATCATCATCTCGTAAAATTCATAAATCACATATAAATTCATCAACAATTTATTCAATGCAAAAATAATATTATATAAATGAAGAGTTTAGAAAAAGCAGTTCATTACTTACATCGAACGCAATTCACAACAAATCCAATTAATCTCACAAATTCCTTGCAGAACCTAATATCCAAAAATCATATTTTTAAAAAAAAAATCATCATAATATATATAAAACTTAAATTTTAACATCCTCCCACGGCCGACCCTGCAGAAGTGTCCAGCACCCCGAATTCAGGTTCATACCCGTAAACCACCCTCCTCCTTTTATTATTATTATTATTATTATTATTATTATTATTATTATTTTCTTTCTTTTCTTTCCTTTTCTTTCCTTTTCTTTTTCTTTTTTTTTTCTTCTCTTCTTTTCCAGAATCTTCTCCCGACTTCTTCTCTTCCCCCATTTTCTTTCTTCTTCTTTCTTCTCCTGCAAAGGGAGGTCGGCGAGCTCGGAAGAGGCCAAGTCGAGGCCGGCGGTGCCCACGGTGGCCAGCCCTCTCCTTCTTCCCGTGGAGGAGGCATGCGCACGGGAGAAGAAGAAGAGCCCGCGGCAGTCGGCCTTCTCCGTCTTCCCTCTTTTCTTTTTTCTTTCTTTCTTTCTTTCTTTTTCTTCAAATGGTATAATAAAGAGGTGAAGGTTAGGAACCCTTACCTCAGCCCCGGCGAAGATCCGACAGCACTCTTTCTCTCCGGCGGCAAATGGAGGAGGAGAACCCGTGCCGAAGAAGACCGACCCAACGACCCTCTCTCTCTCTCTCTCTCTTGGGCAGTAACACGAAGAAGAATCCCCCAAGGAAGGAGGGGACTTGGGGTTTGGCAGCTTCTCTTTGGGTGGCCTCAAAAGAGAAGATGAAAAAACCCTAAAATAGGGCTTCCTTCTTCTTTGAGATGGATCCTTCCATCCTGCTGCGCACGTGAGGCCGAAACTTGGGACTGGGCTGGTCAAATGGACCGAGCCCAGTTCCAGGGTCTCACACCTGGAATGGCTTGGGAAGGAGAAGGAACTATCTCTTCGACCTTTGGTTCTTCTTTCTGATGGAACTAGGGTTTTTGTCCACTTCATCAATTGAGCAATCTACTTCTTAGGAGCCATGAGAGACCAATCCACCCAAAAGGAAAGAATTTTAAGTCGAGGATGAACTGATTTTGGAGGAGAAGAGGGTAGGAGAGAGTTTCGAATAGGAGGGAGTAGACAAAATGAACG
Source organism: Phoenix dactylifera (assembly GCF_051530095.1). NCBI lineage: Eukaryota > Viridiplantae > Streptophyta > Magnoliopsida > Arecales > Arecaceae > Phoenix > Phoenix dactylifera. Next base: position 15,428,454 of record NC_143195.1, read on the forward strand.
AGAATTGGGATCATTCGGATATGATATCCATCTTCTGACATAGGGGTTGGCTCGAACTTACTTTTGAGTTAGCTCCTGAGTGGTGAGGTCGTCCCCTCAATTTTGAGAGTTGACTCCTCCACCGCTAGCAGAACTTTGAATTAACTCTTGAGTCAACTAAAAGCTCCTCCTTACGCCAAGGGATTAAGCTTCTTATAATCTAGAGTCGACTCCTCATATTCAGAGTTAGCTCACAAAGAAAAGTAATTCAATATTTTTATTAGAATGAAAACTGAAATTTAATTGATTGAATACAATAATAAGGAGTTTAATCATATAGATTTTAGTAGAAAAGATTGTAAAACTCCAAATCCACCTCTAATTAAACAAAACTTGTCTTTACTAAAAGGTTTTATAAAAATATTAGCTAGTTGCTTTTCAAAACAAATAAAATCAATTATTACGTTATTATTTTGAATATGATCTCTTATGAAATGATGTCTTATCTCAATGTACTTAGTTTTTGAGTGTTGTATTGAATTTTTAGTTAAGTTGATAGCACTTGTATTATCACATCTTATGGATATTTTGTCAAGTTTTATACCATAGTCTTCAAGATGTTGCTTAATCCACAATATTTGAGTGCAACAAGTTTCGATTGCTATGTATTCAGCCTTTGCTATAGACAAAGCTATCGAATTTTATTTCCTGCTAAACTAGAATATTGAGTTAACTCTTAAGAATTGGTAAGTTCCACTAGTGCTTTCTTTATCAATTTTGCAACTAGCAAAATCTACATTTGAATACCCAACTAGGTTGATTTAGGATTGTTTAGAGTATCATAAATCTAGATTTTGTGTTTTATTTAAATATCTTAATATTCTTTTAATAATAATTAAGTGTAATTCTTTAGAGTTAGATTGATATCTTGCACACAAGCAAACACTAAACATGGTATTAGGTTCCATTTAATTATTTTTAATTTATCCAATCTTCAAGTACTTATAACACAAGGAATGCTAGGCCTTTGCATGTGTAGTCAACTTTGGACCTGCATAGGAGAAAACTAACTCAAACTTTACCTCTTCATATGTTCTCGTCTCCTTCCTCATCATTAGGTAATTCAAGAGTAACAGCAGCTTGATCAATCCTCCCTAATCCTTAGTTAAGGCTGTAAATGGGTTGGGTTGACTTGTGACCCGACCGGCTTAAACTTGACCCGACCCGACTCGACTTGAATTAGAGGACCCGTGGAGCTGGGTCAGATTCTAAAATTGGACCCGTTCTATTTTTCGGGTTGGATTTGGATTTATTGAATTTAGATGCGATTCAATCTTATGGCCCGCTCCCGCCCGATCCAACTCGAATATGTAGTTTTCGTACATTTGAACCGTTTGAAAATGAAGCTCCCTTTTGGGGCCATTGTCCTATATCTAGCAATAAATTCTTCCAACTCTTTAGAAAATTCACACCTTCATCCCACAATGTTTATCTTTCCAACTTTCCAGAATCTGGAAATGCTGGAGAGGGGAAGGTCCAGTCCTTGGCATGTCAATGTTGGACAGGAAGACCAGCATGGCTGAAGAAAGATCTGCGCCTCGTGCAATAAAACCTATCGCGCTTCGAAAGCCTCTCCGTGGCCTTTTTCTCCTCTTGGAGGCAACGTCGTAAAAGTGCTTATGTTCGGATGCGCAGTGTAACATTCCTTGCACAGACATTCTTGACGTTAAGTATCAGCAATAACATAAAAATATAGAGGGCAACGCATTTTCGTATTTGAAGGTCTGAAGTGTCTCCCCGCTATAACAAAGATCTGCTCATACAAACCAAACTTCGTAACTCCTACTCCCACCACTTTGAAATGTTCGCAGGCAAAATCAACATCCGCCGTGGATCCGTTCAAAGCACGCCTACCCCTCCCCAATTTAAAAGCACCCAACCCCGCCAAGCCCAACCACAGTGCCGTTGTCGCCCATACCGCAAGCAATCCAACGCATACACAAACACACCGAAAGAAGAAAAAAACACGAGAGACGGAAAGCAGACAAAAGCCCACATTTTTCATCGCAGCAGCAAATTAACACCCACAGAACTAACACAAGCACCCTCCAACTAATCTAGAGGATCCATGGCAGTTGCATCCCGCGCTCTCTCTCGGCGCCTCAACGTCAAGGTCGTAAGCTGCTTTCGACGCCGCAAGCAGGCACCTGCTGTCCCCATCGCCACCGCTGCCGCTGCCCGGAGAACGGTGAAGCCGGAAAAGGCCAGGCGCCGATGCGACGTCTTCGTAAACCACAGGGGAGCCGACACGAAACGGACCGTGGCAGGTGCGGAGGAAGATTCGGGTCGGGTCCACTGCCTACACTACCTCATGAACGATGATCACAGCACGCGGAAACGGGAGCAAATATATGCTGGGCTCGGCTTGCCAGTTTATCCGTAGACTGCATCCAAATCCCGCCTGATCTGAACCGGACCCGATCCATACCTAAATTTTTTGGGTCAGGTCCGGGTTATAAATGGATCCGATCCGACTCGAATAATTTATTGAGTCAAAAATTGTAGCCGTGGATCCGAACCAATCCAACCCGATCTTCTTTTGAGTTGGGTCTGAGTCCAAAATTAGAATCCGGATAAGAAACCGGATTGGATCGGGATTACTCAAGATCTGACCAAACTCGATCCATTTGCACCCCTACCTTTCATATTGACATATACTAGAGCTATATATAGGCTAACTGACACATTACTCACACCTAGAGTAGCCTTGGAAAACTTGTGCCAACCTTGGTTGACACATGCGAATTCATGTCAAACAAAGTCCAAGACATATCAAACTAGAATCAAACTAAATACTATAGCCCAATGGAGTCAAATCTTATTAATATTTCATCCAAATCATGGAACCAAAGATTTCTTAGTTAGATCTGCATATAAACTTAAAACAGATAAAAAATAACCCGCATAAATATGTATATTAGTTTCTTGCGAGCCATTCTCTTATGTGCTATTTGGTAACCCAAATAGAATTACTAAGGTAATCGTAGATCACCAGTGGTCCTTATCTCGAAATAATCTGATCCTCGATGATCTAAGATCACCATAGGTATGTTATGTTTGCATGATTAAAGATTTTTAGATACTTACAAGTGACCTGTTTGGAATCCCATGGGAATCCAAGTTCAATGACCATATAATACCAAAATCACCCTTGATATATTTCATAAAAACAAATATATTAGTTCTATAAATTATTAATCCTATAAATATATATTAATTATTTATAAAATTAATATTTTTGTTTATACTTATAATATATTATTTTTAATACTAATATTTATTTGAATAGGAAAATAAGGTAAATAAAAGTAATATATTAAATAATTTTATTATATAAACACAAAGTATAATAATATATTTCTACTATAATTTAAAATTATCATTGAATTGTAATATGATAATAAAATAATTAATAATATATTATAATATAATATATATTATAAATACAATATATGATATCAACACAGTATAATATAATATTTATAATATTGAAATAATATATTAACGGTATATTTATATATTAATTTTTTTTGTTAGATTGAAGAGTATTTTTGCTTTCAAATTTCAGCTGAAGATTCGATTTTAAGAATGGATATCTCATCACTGAATTAGATTGTGATTTAAAAAATGAAGATGATTTAGAATCACTATCCTATAAAATCATCGAAATAGAGCTAAATACCATATCATTTTTATCCATATTTTCTTTTGATCTTTAGGGGACCTTCTCATACCAAATGCTTTCCCAATGTCAACTTCGGACGCTCATCCCGCACCAAAATCTCTCATTTTCGCTCCTCTCCTTTCACCTTTGGTAAACTCAACAGCCTCTGCTGTCCGAACTCACCTTTTAATTGACAAATATTCATCTGCTTTCCGTTAATTAATTAAAGCTAATGATGATCTCATCAATTGAACGGCCCTAATCACAGGCAAAAGTCGACATCATCCGTACAAAACCTTAAACTGCGTGCAAGATGCACGGCAATCAGCCGCCAGAACTTAAAATCCCAGTTGGCACCGCGTCATAGTTTACCACGAGAGGAGGGTGGTCAGCACCTTCCTTTCTCCCCCCATCTCTGAAAGAAACGAGTCAATTAAGACTTAAATATTTTTATCTCTCTTTTTTAAGCAAGAATGGTGCTCTCCCTTTTCCAAGCGTGGTCCAGAACGAAGGATCCTTAATCGAATGGCACCCTCCTTTAGATCTCTTCTCTCTTCTCGATTGCTTGTTATCTCTTCTTCTTCTTCTGCTGCAACTTACTGCTGAAATTCCAGCTAAAACCCCATCCTTTTCGTCCAATTCATCGCAAAAATCTCCTTTTCTTTTGCCCCCAGCTACCTAGAGCTGCTGGAGTTAGCAGTTAAGGAAGTCTGGTGATTTTTCTTCGAATTCTCCAAGAAAAGCTTCGAATTTGCGCGTTAGAGTTGAAGGATCTGGTGGTCGTTTGATGGGCAATACATGCCAGGGATCTTTCGGAACCAAGAATCCCCACAGCTTCGGCAAGCCGGCGGACTCTAAGCGGAATCCCTCCTTCTCCCTCGCCTCCTACTCCTACTCCGACTACGAGACACCCATGAAGCCCGGCCGCGAGACCGCCGTGAGCCCTAGAGGGGCCCGCTCCGCCGCCGCCGTCATGAGACGGGGCATCGACCCCAACTCCTGCTACGTCCTCGGCCACAAGACCCCCAACCTCCGGGACCTCTACATCCTCGGCCGAAATCTAGGGCAGGGCGAGTTCGGCACCACGTACCTCTGCACCGAGATCTCCACGGGGATCGAGTACGCCTGCAAGTCTATTTCCAAGCGGAAATTGATCACGAAAGAGGACGTGGAGGATGTTAGAAGGGAGATCCAGATCATGCACCACCTCGCTGGCCACAAGAACGTTGTCACGATTAAGGGGGCATACGAGGACTCGCTCTACGTGCACATCGTGATGGAGCTGTGCGCCGGTGGGGAGCTCTTCGACCGGATTATCGAGAGGGGGCATTACAGCGAGCGCAAGGCGGCTGAGCTCACGAGGATCATCGTTGGGGTCGTGGAGGCATGCCACTCCCTCGGAGTCATGCATCGGGACCTCAAGCCGGAGAATTTCTTGCTCGTTCACAAGGATGATGATTCCTCGCTCAAAGCCATCGATTTTGGCCTCTCCGTGTTCTTCAAGCCAGGTAAAGTTATAGGGCAAAAACAATTACAATTTTGGGCCATTCATTTAAGTATGATCCTGTATGAACCAATACCACCCAGCCAAATCCTGTAGGAAAAAATTAAAGATCTCCATAGGTTATTTTTTTCTTCTTGCAGCCTAAAGATTAGGAACTGGGCTACATTTGGACAAGCTTTTAGAAAATACAAGATAGATGGGCTAATAGGCTCAATTTCTATCGTTTTTTCATTCCAATCATGTAGGAATATCCAAACAGGCCACTTAATATTTTACTATTTCTTTGGATATTACTTTATTCAGGAATCATCTAACATGCAATACTTACGGGTGTATCCTTGGTATGATTGGATAAATGCAAATTATTTAGTATATATATATAAAATATATATGTGTGTGTATATGTAATATGTGTATACATATAATATGTGTGTGTGTGTGTGTATAGATATATGTGTGTGTGTGTGTGTGTGTGTGTATATATATATATAATATGTGTGTGTGTGTGTGTGAGAGAGAGAAAGATTGACTAGGATCTTGTTGAAAGGATCTCCACTCAGATCCGGCCAGATTATGATTGAAGATGGAGGTACAATATCGATGATTCGAATCATTAGATGTGATCTACTTCCTATTAATTGCTTATACCTAAAACAATCATTTGATTGGAGAGCTCTAGCCTATGCATTAAGTGGTCAAAATATATGTATTGTTTCGTATTATTTAAACTATCAATTTTTTGACCACTTGATGCATAGGCTAGGGGTCTCCAAATCACACGATTTGTACCATTTAAGCATTTTAGAGATAATAGATTCTATTGAACGGCTCGGATTATCGATGTTGAGCCATCATTCTCCAATCATAACCTAAACGGATCTGAGTAGAGATTCATTTCCCATCTCTCTCTTTCTATATGCATATACATACATGCGTACGTATATATGTGTACATATGTATGTATGTATGTATGTATCTATCTATCTATATATATGTGTGTGTGATATATGTGGGTCAGGTTCAAGTTACTAAGAATTACTCCTTTTTTGAATTGGATGATGAAAATCCCACATTGATGATTCGAGCCATTGGATATAATCTAGTATATTTAAACTACTTACAAAAAGTCATATGGTTTAAAGACCCCTATCCTATGCGTTAAATGGTCAAAATTAACAAGTTTAAATGTCACGAAACAACACATGTTTTGGACCACTTGATGCGTAAGCTAGGGGGATCTTGAAATCACATTTTTTTTATGGGTGAGCAATTTAGAAGTAGTGGATCATGTTTGAAAAAGATGTAACGTGGTGTAACTTGACTGAGTTGCTCTTTACTAAGGAGGAAACCCTCCAAACCTTCGCCCACCATCCCCCCCCCCCCCCCCCCCCCCCCCGCGAAAAAAAAAGAAGAAGAAAAAAAGAAAATCCAAAAAAGGGAAAATCTCATCATTCCAAAAGGTTGAGACACTTGAATAGTTTCCTGAAATGCTCAGAGGGATCCACTAGAAGATGATTTCTTTAAGCAGTTGTAATTTAGTTTCCTTCTTGATCTAATCTTCTTTCTGAAGAAGCAAAGGATCATTAAAAAGCTAATTTAAACCAGAACAGGGGAAATGGAAGCAGATCCTTGATAAGGCTTACAAATGAGAGTATCTGTTTATTTACTTGATTGATAACGACCACCTCTTCACTCTGGCACAGCTAGGAACATGGTCTAAAAATGGGATTTTTAAGTGAATGTTTCTCATTCTAATATAGCTGGACCTATCACCTTTAGCTACTTAATCAAACTAGGGTCAATGTTAAAGAATTTGAAAATTGCAATAAGAGTTTCTGTATCGACAGTGTCAACCAGTATGAGTATGGGTACCTTCCCAATATGGCTGAACCATAAGCTGAGTTTAAGAGGTCCTTTAGTGCAACAAATGCTGTACCTACCTGTGACCTGTTTCAGCTTGTACCACAATAGTGTTTATCTTATAAAGCACATAAGATTGACTTAGCTGAGCTAGCATTCTGAGCTACAAAGAATAATCAAATGCACAATTGCCATTCTTTGAAACACAAATTGGAAATGGAAACAAAATGGAAAGCTGAAGTCCTTAGTTTTGTTGTTTATTGTTTTTCCAGAAGTGCCTCATGTTTTTTTTCTGTTTCTATTATGATAAATGTGTGAAACTCTTAGATAATGTATATTTCAGACGCATGATTCCACACTTTGCAATATACAAATTTACTCAGATGTTTAAACATGTGCTTTAGTATTGAAAGAAAAAAGGCTACCTTTCTTTTTGATGTCTAAAAAATTACATAGAAACTAATATAATACTTAAATCTATACTAGTTATTGACATTAATTGTTTTAAGGATTAGTATATTTAAAGCAAAAATTATGTTATCTTTGGAAACACGCTCTATATGAATAAAATAGGGGTCCTTGAAATGCATAACAGTTTCTGGGTCCTTATGGCTATGTTAAAATGGTTCCAGGATAAGTTCATCGCTTATTATCTTCTCGTAGAATATATGCTTGGCTGATTAGAGCACTACAAGATGATACCTTGAAATATTTTGTTGTAAAGATCGCTATGTTCTTTTATATACTTTTCGTTCACCTTTTTAATGGTTTAGTATACAATTTTTTTTAACATTAAGGTTCTTTACCTCTACTGTGCAACTTCAGGTCAGGTCTTCTCTGATGTGGTTGGAAGCCCATACTATGTTGCTCCTGAGGTACTATTGAAGCATTATGGACCAGAGGCTGATGTGTGGACAGCTGGTGTTATACTTTACATATTGTTGAGTGGTGTACCACCTTTTTGGGCTGGTATGACTCTGATGTACACCTGCTCACACTATTTCATGATTTATGGCAAATTGGCAATCACTAAAATTAATTGTTTTGCATTTTCCAGAAACACAGCAAGGAATATTTGATGCAGTTTTGAAGGGAGGAATAGATTTTGAATCAGATCCATGGCCATTAATATCTGATAGTGCCAAGGATCTTATCAGAAAAATGCTATGTTCTAGTCCTTCAGAACGCTTGACAGCCCATGAAGTATTATGTATGTTCTTCCCTTTCAGCTCAGAGTATGGAAACTTTTATTAATTTTTATATTTATGTATTACATATGTATAACATCCCATATGAGAGGATTGACTGTTTACCATTGTCATTTTGGACCCTTAAAAAATGGTGACTATGGAAAGTTTCGGGGTCTTTTTTGTGACTCAGCTTTCCACGCAATCCAGAGTTGTTCAGGATAATATATTTGAGGTATTAGGAGACATTTTCCATTAAAGAAACAGGATGAATTTCATCTTTCTTTTCATTTTAATAAGTGTAAAGATATAAAAAGTAAAAGATACATAAAAAGTTGGAAGGAGGTTGAAAAGATGATAAGATGCAAAAAAAAAGATCAAAAGATAGAGAACAGAGTAAGTCCCATGGATCGTTCTCTACTTAGTCCAGAGCTCTTTGCCAACCCGACTGCCTTTCATTTGCAACCTGCAATGAATTACCTTTCTACTGGGAATCCTATAGTTTCTTTATGAATCTCTGATTCCAAATATGTGAGTTTCTTGTGTTTATCGCATTCAATCACCTGTTGCCAGATGTTCCACATTAAGAGATAAGACTCCATGCCTCTTCCCATTTTTGTGAGAAACTTAATATAGAAGTTGTCATCTTGAAGTTACACTTGCTAAAACTGTACCACAGTCTTCACGAGAAGATGGATGTTGTGGGAATTAGGCATAATATAATGGAAGAAATCATCTAATTTCTTTATTCTTAGTGTTCATTACTCAGAAAAGTTCGGAAGCAAAGCTTTTAATGCAGGTCTGAACCTTATCTGGTTCTGGAACTTTTCATTAATGGGTTATAAGAAAGTTAATTTCTGGCTGAATTTACCTTTTTAACAAGTATCAGGAAGGGGTGAATGATCTCTTTCACTGCATTGACATGATTAAATTGTCAAAAGTGTCACTTCCAAGATATCAAAATGGTCTTTTGACATCTGCATATTGGGGTTTTCTGACATTTGCATTTTGTTTCCCATATGCTCAGGTCATCCCTGGATATGTGAAAATGGAGTTGCTCCTGATAGAGCTCTTGATTCAGCAGTCCTTTCTCGCCTCAAACAATTTTCAGCAATGAACAAATTAAAGAAGATGGCTTTACGCGTGAGTACACTATTTTATTGCAAATTGGTGTACTTCTTGAACAGTTAGGAAGCTGTAGTTCCTATAAAGCATAATGATATTGAGAAAACAATCTTTTCTATATATGTTGACATCATGATAAGTTCTCTTTTTCATGAATGATTTATGACACCTGAGAAATAATTTCCATTTTCTTTTCACATCTGTATGTGATGGTTACTTAAATTCACTTCTGAAATAGAAAATTGCACCTTTACATGGTGCAATTATATAAGATGTAATTCTCTTTTTTGCAGGATGTAATTCAGTGACATTCAATTTTCAGGATGTTTTCTCTTTTCCCTTTTGAAACTTAAAAAAGAAAAATTAAGGGATTTTTGCATGTCCACCCTTCAAATATTTCTTATTTGTTTATTTACTTTCAGCAAGTGCAATATGCATATTTACCATCCTGAAGTCAAATACTTGCATATATATATCCCTTCAAAATTCTGAATTTTGCATATATACCCCTCCAAAAATATGAAACTTTCATACGTACCCCTGAAATTAGATGGCATCATTTTAAGATGAAATAATGTAGATAGTTTTTTCCTTTATTACCTCAGATGCCGGCATACACATTTTAAAAGGTGTTTCGATGCTCATTTATCCTAACCATTGTAAAATGAAAGTGCACCTCTAACATTGGCATGTAATACCAAATATGTTCCTTAAAATTTCCAAAAGTCATAAATAATATAGGAAAAATAGTAAATGCCAACTTCAGATATATTTTGACCTGTTCAGATTAAGCTTATGATGTCAAAAGGTAATGCAAGAAGATGTGGAGGGCACAAGTGCTAATTTTAGACTTTTGGAGGGGCACATATGCACTTTCACCTTTTTGAAATAAATTAGCAAGTAAGGGAGTTTTGAGTGGCATATATGCAAAAATCCCAAATGTTAATGTTAGATCATATATATGCATCTTCTTGCTCACAGATGATGAGTGAAATCTTGGATTACATTAATCAAGTCCAAAAACAAAGTGCCCCATCATCATATGATGTCAACAATCGGGTTTCTGAGTAGGTGATATAAATCATGGGGACTGTTCATTATTTATTTGTGAATATTATGTTGCATCAATTTTTATTATTTTATTTTATTTAATTTTTTGTAGTAGCACAATATGATGCACTAATAAGATGAGCTAGAGAACTCATTATGATGGTAATCATGCCCATTGTCCAATACAACATACTAAGAATAAAAGCCATTCCCAGAATAACAGCCATTGCCCTTGTTAAGTTCGTGAATATCCTCAGTACTTCATTCTATTTGTTTTTTAAAATTTCTTTTATGGACTGCAGAAGATTTTTCTAGATGGTAGGGGTGTATGAAAAGCACTAAGATATATTTTGCAGTATTCTTGTTCAAAACTCATCCAATACTATAAAGTAAGTTGCATGGGAAATACACTTAGGAGTTAGGATAATGAGTACAAAGTTCTACCTTGAGGTTCCAATGTCAACCTTTGAAGTTTGCTTTATGTACCTTAACCTTTTCATGGCATGTTGAATCTGCTCCTGAAGATGCTGATTTATTTTCTTAGATGCAATCCTTGTGAATTTGTATGTATATATTATCTAGGTCTTCTACTAAACTACCCTAATTTACAATGAGGAGATGCTATAAAACATGGAATCATAATAATGATATAGGACTTTTGCAGACAGGGTCCATCTTATTTTAATTTTTACAGATTCTGACCATCTTTATGATATTTTGCAGAAACTGAGCAATTTTGAAATTTTCAAGTGCTTTTGCCCTTGATCTCGTGAATAAACTCCAGCCTGTAAATGTGCTTTGCATGCTCAAAAAAATATGTTAACAAAAATTTATGCGTTCATATAAAGCATGTACATCCACTAACACAAATATGTGCATTTACCTCCGCTTAGACATATCATTCGAGTATATGCACTAGAGCCCAGGTTCAAGAAGGTCAGAAAATTTTGAGACTAGGCTACTCTTGCAAAACACAAAAGAGAAAAAAAAGTGACCTAATTTTTGAAATGGAAAATAAAGTGGGTTGTTTTGGCAAAATTCCCTAATAATGTTGACAAGGGAAAACCAGAACTTCTGCTGTGTTTTACATGATGCTACTAATTTATTTTATGACTATTGTAGGAGCTTGATTTAGTGATTTTTACTGTGTCACTTTATCAAGGTTTCTAGATATTGTTTTTGCACTCCAGCATGAAAGAACTACTGTAGGATTGTCTGACAGTTTGTTCTACATCTTATCAGGTAATAGCTGAAAGCCTTTCAGAGGAGGAGATTGCGGGATTGAGAGAAATGTTCAAGGCAATGGACACAGACAACAGTGGCGCTATTACATATGATGAACTGAAAGCAGGTCTGAGAAGATATGGTTCTACATTAAAGGATGCAGAGATTCGTGATCTTATGGAAGCAGTAAGTCAATCAATATAGGAGACTTCTATTTTCTTTTCATGATTATTTAAGCTGTGCTTTCTCTCTCCTATCTCATTCTCTCTATTTTTTTTTATTTTTTGGGCTCCAAAAAATAGATCAAAATCTGCAAAATAAAGAGAGATCATGCCGAAATTTTTGATTTTGGCTTGATTTTATGATATATTGTAGATCTATGGGTGATCTACACGATGACATAAAAATCTTTAATTTTTGGATTATATATAATTTTTAAAAATTTAAAATATATTTTTGGATAAAAATAAAAAAATAAAAAAAATAAAAAAAATATAAAAACAGAAAAGCATTTAGGGGCATGCAAGCTACTCTCCAGCAAAATTTAGTATTCAGTTATTTATGTTTTGATGCAATCATACGTACGGTGGCCTAGGCTTAAATTTGAAAAAAATTGAGAAATAAGTAGCCTTTGATGCATGCCTATGGGCCTAAAAAATATATCTAGCATCTATTATTGGGTTCTACATGGATCTGAGCTGAAATTAATTTGTTAAAATATTTATATTTAAAAATTATTTTTTAATTTAAAAAAATAATTAAAAATATATAATTAATACCAAAAATTATAAAAAATTAGTAGCACATAATACATATTTCAGAAGTATTTTCTGAAGTAAAAAACATATTTTCTGAATTTATGGTATTTAAATATTTTTTAATTTAAAATTTGTTAAAAATATATAAATAAATTAAAAATATGAAAAATTAATATTATGTATTAGATAAATCAGGTGTATTTTTTTAGAAAATTATTATCTTTATCGAAATAAAAGTTTACTATTGTTATATAATTGATAAACCTACAGAAATGGAACCATCAAAGAAAAATAAAAAGCTAGAGTGTGACATTGGTTGGAATCATGAAAAAATGCTCTCGAGTCGGTACCATTGGAAGTGTAACTGATGCAACACAAAATTCAAGGGAGGAGGGGTAACTAGGTTGAAACAACACTTAATTGGTGGTTATCCCGACGTATCTTTGTGCCGAAAATGTCCACAGGAGATTCGACGGCTGATGAAGTACTTCGCTAATTTTTGAACAATGAAGGAGAGAGTTTTCAAGAAGAAGTTGGAGATGGACTGTCTAGCCGTAGAGCCACCTTCCTATCATTTTAGAGAGTCAAAAGAGAAGTCCGCTCCAGATAACGAGAAAGCACTTATCTAGGTTGCCATTCAGGCGAGCCTGGATGATCAGTGATAGTAGGATGAGGTGGCTAGGCACAGGGCTCGATTTGGACCCTCATATTACGAATCAGACTCCGGTTCTGCGAGCAGCAGGGCAGATCTAGAGTTCAAAAGAACTTCCTCAGTCAAGAAGGCCATAAACAGAGGCGGTGGCCGTGTTGGAGAATTTTGGTAGCAAAAAAAATGTCATCTAAGGAGATTCCATTAGGAGCCACCATCCGTGATTTAGATTCAAATGCCTTTTGTTAGTAAGGATTCGAAGCAGCATGGGTTGATATAATGTTGAAGAAGGATATGTGGCGAGCTATTGGAGTTTGGTTCTACTTCAGCCACATTTCAGCGAATGTGACAGACAATACGTACTATAGGTTTGTCATTTTTTTCATACATGCTGCCGCTCTCAAGTAGATCCTCCAAAATCGAAGAACATCTATAGTGAGCTTCTTGACAATAATTAGAAGCTAAAGAAATGGATTGCCTCATATAAGAGTAAGTGGCCCACATATGGACTCACCATATGTAATGGTTGGACCGGTTCTACCAAGCGGAGCATTATCAATTTCTTAACATATTGTGATATGAAGACTTTCTTTTATAAGTTGGTTGATACTTCCGATCAGGTGTACGACACCATATACATCATCAGATTGATGGAGGAGGTGATTGATCAGGTAGGAGAAGAGAATGTCGTGCAAGTCATTACTGATAATGGGCCACAATATAAGGCCGTCGGGAAGATCTTGATGGAGCGGCGACCACATTTTTTGGATCCAACGTGCTGCACATTGTGTCGATCTCATATTGATGGACATTGAAAAAATTCTTGGGGTGCAACAGATAGTAGAGACAACACAAACCATCATTAGATATATTTATAACCATACATGGGTCCTTTCATTGATGGGGAGGTATGTGGAAGGAGAGATCTTGAGATAGGAGACAAGATTTGTTGTCAACTACGTTGCACTTGATAGCTTTCTTGAGAGGAAAGTAACCCTACGTTAGATGTTTGTCATTGCCGAGTGGCAGAAAAGTTGAATTGCAAGGGCTGACACTAGAGGAAGCATTGTCGAGGACTTGGTGATGAGGTTGGTATTCTGGCAGCAGGCTGAGAAGATAGTGAAGGCTATCAGATTATTATATGCAGTGCTTCGGGCCGTAGACATCGAGAGGTACCCTTAGATGGGCTTCTTATATCATATGATAGAGAGGTCAAAGATTCTAATCAAGGAGGCAGATCCGACGTATGCTCAAAAGTATATCGACATCATTGAGCAGCAGTGGGATTATGTTGCCCAACTATGCAGCCCAAAAGGGGGGATGGATTGGGATTTCCAAATCTTTAGCTAATAATACAGTGGAATTTAATTCTTGATGGAAGAAGATAAACTGTAACAGCAGGTTAATAAGCAAAAATGCTAAGGATGAACGCAAGTAAACAAATAATGCAAACACAAAAAAAATATAGTGGTTCAGTGCCAATTCTGCACCTCCATCCATTCTTCAAAACTTTGTTTTTTGGAAATTTCACTATAATCTATTATCCAGATTACAACCTAGTTGTTTTCTGGGTTCACAAGGTCAATCAACCAAAATCTTCAACTGATTGTTTTTCAGATTCATAATCAACCTAGTTGAATTTTTAGGCAATCAACCAAAATCTTCCCCCCGAGTCTATCCTAGGCTCAACACAATCCAATTTCTGATTTGGATGGACCTTTTCTCAAGTTTCAATCCCTGAAACTTGTTACAACAAAGAATAAAAAGAAGTTAAGCTCTTACAATGAATATAACTCCAAAACAATAAATGCAAAATGATAAATGAAGCTAGACTATGTTGGCCGACTTGATTGCTCTTGAAGGCACTTTACTAACTCTCTAATATTGAAGATATGATCGTTCAGCTCACAATGAAAGCTCTTAAATGATTTACTCATTGAAGCTCTCTCTTTTTCTTTTTTTTCTTACTTTGATAGATATTTCTTTGTAGTGCTTGAGCTCTCCTTTTTTCCTTTGGTGTTTTCCTGCATTTATATTTTTTAGAGAATGTTGGAAAACTTTTCTAGTCGTTAGACAGTTAATAGAGCCGTTATGAGATGGAAACAACTATTTAGACTCGTAGAAAAACTGGCCGTTACAGGTGTCAGGTGTAGAGGTGTTGACTTGCCATTTTCTAGGATTGATTCGAGATTTCAAGAGTCTACTCGTGATCTTCAGGAGTCGGCTCAAGTTTGCTTCTGCTTCTGCTGTGCTTTGTCTTTCATCTATGACATTTGTTGAGTCGGCTCTCTCAGTTCAGAGGTTGACTCGGCAGTATCGTCTCCCCACGGTGTCCATATAAGGGGGGAGGGCCGGGGGATGGATGGGAGTAGGGGTCACATGCGAGAGCACTGTAGTCTCCGGCACAGCGCACGTTCTTGGAGTGGGGCCGCAGACACGTGTACCGAGATGATGGAGAGGTTCAACCAGGTGACAAGACTGGAGGGGGGAAGGAAGGGGTGGTGCAGTGCATTAAACGTGGTGCCTCTGACACGCACCAAGAAAAAAAAGTGAGATCCGTTTATGTTGGATGCCCTCCTCAGCCTTACAAACTGAATTTAATTGGAGAATAAATTAAAGTTTTGAGAGAGATGCCAAGGGAGAGGAGTCTTAGTGTTATTCGGAGGGATTGACAGATACCGTATACGGCGGGTATTACCGTATATGGTTGAGAGAACTGCGAGGCTCAGTTTGTTCCTTTGCTGTGTTGCCTTTTTCTATCTTTGATGGATTTGTTTTTGGTTATTAGATTGTTTCGGATTGGTTGCATGCAGGAAGAAGCTTGTGTCCAGATTTTTCGCGTGTAAGGACAGGAGATCAATTTGGAGTTCTTTACTTGAAGCAAATCTGCAAAATATGCTCGCACATTTAAGTCATGTGTGGTATCAAGAAAGTAGAGAGGTTGCTATTTACATTGTGGACATAATTGTGGATAGAAATATGGACCGGTAGTTTGAGCCGGAGCTTGATGAGCGAGGATTGCCTCCACAACCGACCAGTTTTGTAGCCAGCGAGGCTAAGGTCGATGCAGGGCAATAGGCAAATCGCAATATTCCACGCATCCTTTAGCTGATCAGCGACAACTATAGGGCTCACTAGGGAGTCGGTCACCACATGACTCTTTGTCCGAGTTATCCTCTCAGAGATATGATCAAGAGATGCTTAGACGAGACCACTACGCTATCCGGTTGACTCGGTAAGTAGGGGACATCCATCCTCCTAATATAGCCAGATAGAGAGGGGTATGAAGAGTAAGCAGGTAGAGAGGGGCATGAAGGATAAGCAGGTAGAGAAGGCACCAAAAGTAAGCAGGCAACTAGTCAGCAGACCAAAAACGAAAAATAAAAAACACTTGTAGCTCCTATAAAGAGTATGGAGGAGGAGCAGTTCACTCAGATTTAGAGACCAGAAGCAGCAGTTTTGGTGGTCATGGATTTGCTGGCCAGAGAGAAAGTGGAGGACATAAGACCACCATTTATGAGACAGCCACAAGGTAGTCTTCGATTTATTGGTGAATCCTAGTTTACGCATGCTACACAAGATAGGGACCACGGTGCATGAGTTGGTAGAGTCCACGAGGATACTATTGCATATAGGAGACGAGCTTTTCGAGGTCATTTAAGAGGATACGATGTAGCTGTAGATGATCTCGCACGTGGAGTAGGATTTATAGATGAATTAGGTTTCAAGTCATATATTGGATCTTATTACCCGTAGCTACAGGCAGCCTATAACCCATATGGATACTAATATGGATATGGTGCGTTTGGAGCATCTTCTAGTGGCAACTATCTTATGCAGCCTGGACCATCTTACGAGTCGCATTTTGCTGCCGGCTTATTCGGATGTGCCCCTTCATAGCCGTTTTATTTGCTAGAGATTACCTCTTAGAGCTAGAGCTTCAGTGAGAGATCCGAGAGTGCTTATAACCCAGAGCGTGGTCTTTATGGGATGAACATACAAGACTACAACGCTGCTTGGTTAAAGGGATGGGCTGATGTGCCTCCTGACTATATTAATGATCCGGATATCTACGAGAGGCATCGCCACTCGACAAGATTTTAGATATTGGTATATATGTTGTACTTTAAATATATGTAATTGATTATATTATTTTATATTTTTCACCTCACTAGTTGATTTTAGGATATTTCATGTTGCTTCTTGTAGCATACAATATCCTACTAATCATTTTATATTTTGTATCACTTTAAAACAACAAGATGCATCATTTAGGTTAAATCGGAATTATAGAAACATAAAAAAAAACATAAAAAAAAATCAAATTAGACTTAAAATCATTGAAAAAGTTGAAAAAGATTGATTACTAATTAATTAAACTTAAAAAACTCAAACAAAAAATTGGGAGTGCCGGTTCCGAAACGGCACACCTAAAAATACCGTGTGTCAGTACGGTACCGGTTCGGTATCATACCAATTTGCTCACTGACCGGTATAGGTTCTAGTACCGATTCGGCAGACCTTGGTACCGATTATCGTTGCATTGATCGAAATTGGTCAATTAGTTTTGTTTGTTGAGGCATAAGGTGAAGTCATTGATTGGTTGGTTGCTGAGATTTGTTCCTTTTCTCTTTTATGTGCAAAGAGGCTCATGTTTCATTGTCTCATTTTTGGGAAAGGAATTGGTATTGAAAGCATAACTTGGATTGGTGCTGGGTTTAAATTATTGTTCTCAACAAGACTTTGTTCTTCCCCCTTTTAACTTTTCTGTGTGGCAAGTGCGGAAGAGCACTGTCATGTGGATACTTCTTTAATGCAGTCCTCTTAACTTAGGCTCCTTTTCAGCACATCCGAAAATGTTAGAAATTTATGCTCACATTTATTTATGAATTTGAAATTAAAATCTGATCTCTTGTATGTGGGAGATGGTTTTGGATACTAGAAAACTGCTCCACAGTGCAAGATCTATTTCTGTAAAGTCTTCCGCAGCTCTTTGGTTGTACTTATAACTACTTTGCTGTTCTTTGAGATGCATTTTGTCAATAATGTAAAGAATGTGATTCCATATGCCTGGTTTCTCTGACTTGTTACAATAAATTTCAGGCTGATGTGGACAACAGTGGTACCATAGACTACGGAGAATTCATTGCAGCCACTGTACATCTCAACAAGTTGGAACGTGAAGAACATTTGGTGGCAGCTTTTTCATATTTTGACAAGGATGGAAGTGGTTATATTACAGTTGATGAACTTCAGCAAGCTTGTAGAGAGCATAACATGACTGATTGTTTCCTTGAAGACATTATCAAGGAAGTGGATCAGGATAAGGTAAGTCACAGATTTTAAAAATCTTTTTGATATAAACCATTTAGTTGCAATAATTTAATTCTATATAGTGCTATTAATGGCTGAAAAATGATATGTTTCACATATTGGTGGTGCGTGACTAGGAGTGCTATGTCTATCAGATTAACCTTTTTTTCACACGGGAGAAAAACTTTTGAAATTGTCTCATATTTTGAAATTATGTGGTTTCTGTGAGGGCCTGGTCCATTGACCGGCCCACACATGATTGGGCTGCAAGCCCATGTGAGCAAGGGCTCATGGCCCGTGCATGTGGAGAGGAAGAATCAGACTCCGAACAGGAGTCCTCTTTTTCCTTGGATTCTGCAGGGAGGAGGGGACCGTTGGCGACCGAATTCTACCAAGTTTGAGCCGATTTTCGCTTATAAAAGAGTTTCCTTCTCCTTTGGCATCAACCATGGGAGTTCATCCATTAGAGGCATAAAACTCTAGGTTTTTCATTGGAGCAATTCGGAGTTTTTCGCCATTGAACCGGTCGAAAGAGCTCGCTGGAGGCAAGGTAAGCCTTCCCTATTTGTTCTTCAGTCTTTGGGGCCGCCTTTCCACCTTAAATCCGGCCGGTGAATCACTGGATTGATCGTGGACAAACTCCCTCCCTCCCTCTCTCTCTCTCTCTCTCTCTCTCTCTCGTGTTGGTCACCATCGGCAGCCACTCTCTCACCATCATGCCACCGGTCCTCAGCCGTAGCTGCCGGTCCTCCGGCCACAGTTGCCATCGGGCTGGAGGCCTTCTCCTCCCCTCCCCTGTCTCTCGATGGGGTGGGCTCTCACCCCCACCCCTATTTCGCATTGGAGGAGAGCAATAAAGAAGAAAAGAAAAGAAAATCTATAGCAAAAAAAAGAAGAAAAGAAAAGAAGAAGAGGAGAGAGAGAACCATCCCTCTCTTTCTCTCTCATCTCCATCTTTCTCTCTCTAAAAAGATCCATGGATTCATAAATGAGTCCTATTGACTTGATCAACGAACTCGAGTTGCCCCCTGCAAAGGGGCCTGATTTGCCTGGGTCCTGGGCTGTCTACTGGACCGATCATCCCAACTTTGTTGAATGCCCCTGAAACTCCTATTGATGAACCATGTTGATTGATCTTGGCTTGATTGAGTCCGATACAATAAGCGAAATTCTAGACTTGACCCATACAAAACCATCGTACGCTCGGTCAAGTCTTCTCGGATTATTTTTTTAAAGTTATTATTTAAAAATTAATTTTGCTGTTAATATTTTAAATAGGTCTAGCGGAGTCGTCTAACAAAGTCTGACAGTCTAAGACAAAAGAGATAAGTAAATCTTATACTCCTTACTAGTTTTCGAACTTGTAAATAACCCTGACACTCCTTATTAGTTTTAAAATTTTCATATATTTTCCATGCCTATGATACTAAATGTGGATGATATCATGTTTTCTTAAAATTAGGGATCAAGCATACGATCTTATGAGACTTATGATTTATTGCAAAATAATAGTTTCATAAATATTTTAATATTAACTTGTTTATGAACTATGAACTTCATATTTATACAAATTGTATTTCATGATTATTCATTCTATTGTTAAACGTTTATTTATTGACTATGAATTCTACAAAGCCATTTGGTGTTTTATTCATGTATGATTCAAGAAAATATGATTTAAGAAATATGACGTAAGAAAAATTGTTTTAAAAACTATATCAAAAAGGTTCTCAGATAGTTATGTATGGCCCTGAAAGTAGGGTAGATCGACATCCAGTTTCATACGACCCTGCCAGCAGGTAATAGTAGTTGCCATACGACCCTCTCAGGAGATAATAGTAGTTGGCATATGACCCTGCTAGTGGGTAATAGTAATTGGCATACGACCCTGCCAGCGGGTAATAATAGTTAGCATACGACTTTACCAACGGATTATAGTAGTTGGCATACGACCCAACCAACGAGTAATAGTAGCTGGTGTTTGTCGGTTACGGCCTTGTCACGGGTATAATAGTGACCTTAGCATTTAGTCTAAGAGTAGTAATTTGATCAAGAATATGGTTAAATGGTAAATAATTTATGATTTTATTTATGCTATACACTTGGAACCATGTTTACGACATATTGGCGATTTTGTAGAAGAATTTTAGTATATTAATAAACTATGAATTTGTGGTTAATGATTTTTCGAATATTGAGAATTATGGGTTTGGTATTTATGTCTAGATTTAGATGCTCTGAACTAGTATTGGTTTTATTTAATGGATGATGAAATTGGACTTTTAATTATTATATATTTTTGCGATGGATTTGAAAATCTAAATGTAATGTTGGTTTCGTGTTATTGTGGGTTGTACCTCTCGGTAGCACGGTCATATCATGCTCCGAATTTGGGGCGTGATAGTTTCTGTGTTAGCTAGTATGTTGCTTGAGCTAAAATTTTATTTCTTCAATATCAGCTCTATAAAAGATGACATATTCCATATTGAACCCGAACCGTACATAGCCTAGTGCATTTAGTAACAGCTAAATGATCTGTAAAATGCCTACCAGTATGAACAAACCCCTTTACCATGATTGCCTCTTTCTAGATCGGGACATACTGTTCGATTCTGAAAGCCTCCGATTTCATTGGCTTGGTCTTTTATTTTTGCATATGGGTTTCATTTAAAAGAGTAAAAGATCTTGTAAAAACAACTTCTCATATTGCTGTGTAATATCTGTCATATTTTCCCTCTCTTTAACCTGTAAACGATATAAATATTTCACGAATAGCAACCAGATATTTAATATAGTGTAATTCATGAATTTAATTTATTAACTCAAGTCTTTATGGAAGATATTACATGTCATGCGCTTTAACTTCAGATTACGACTAAAAGATACAACATAGCTGACAAAATAAAAGACGCGGCATCCATGTTGGGCGATTATCTTTGTTATGGAAATGTAATATATAGTGTCATAGTTTTGTTTCAGGATGGTCGTATTGACTATGGTGAGTTTGTTGCAATGATGCAAAAGGGCAATATGGGAGTTGGAAGACGGACAATGCGGAACAGTTTGAATATAAGCATGAGGGATGTAACAGGAGCTTTCTGAATTTTTGTTATGTACAGCTACTGTTAAAGAAATCCATTATTTTCCAAGTTTCTTTTCCTGCCCTTTTTGTATTTATGTTGTGAAATGAAATATGGAAAAATATGGTGTTTGAATCTGATGAGTGTGTTAATATATTCTATGGAAAGGAGCAAGTTAGTTATTCAAAACCTGGACTTACATAATGCCAAGGCAACAGTGAAATCAAACCTTGTCATGCCAATATTGTGTCGATTTTGCAGTACAACTATACCAAGAAGGGTTGACAAGTTCTGGGCTGTCAAATGGGTGCCAGCTCTGCCTTCGATCGTTAGTTTATCTTAAGCCAATTGTGGATTAGGCGGAAGTACTATTCTGTTGCCATTAATTTCTATATAAAACTAGGATCATTTTTATATAATCTTTTGAATCTTCCTGGCGTTTCCCGCAACTTGTATCTAAAATACAAAAACTTTATTCACTCACTCTCTTTTCTTTGTACTTGCTTTACTTTAATTGCTTATTATTATGATCTATATCAAAGTTATTGCCCTAGTTTTGCGTCATATTTGGCATTGTTTTTGAAGGGCTAGAAAGCACCTCTATGAGGGCCAAAAGCTCTTTTTTTGGTGATATTGAGGTGGTTGGTAGTGTAAGGCGAGGCCTAGTCCATTGACTAACCTACCTAGCTTGTATGGCACCTAGCCTTTGGCCTAGCTTGGTACCAGAGCAAGGCCCAAGGCCTGTTCCCAATTCCAAATTGGGATGGAGTCCCTGTTCGACTCGGAGGAGGAGGACTCCTCCCCTCTCACCGACGAGTCCTATGAAACTTAGCCACCATTGGCTGTTTAAGGTTCCCGGCACATCCCTTGATTGCACTGCATCCCAATCCTCTCTCCGCTCTTCTTCTTGTTTCTTCTTGATTTTCATCATGATCTGCTATCATCATTGTGGCCATGGCCAAGCCTTATCGGATGAGGTAGAACTTGCTGCCACCCCTTCGATCTCTCTCTCTCTCCATGTTTTCCATCAAGAAGCTTTGCTATCAGCTTGAATTTGGGTGACCAATCATTGAAAATAGAACCAGGGACCCCCTCCCTTGTTTCACTATATCATTGGTCTTTCCCTTGTTTTTTTTGAAATAGGCCATTATTGCTCCTCTTCGACTATCCCTCCTTGTTGGTCTGCGACTGATGCTGAAGGCCTAGCCACCTGCAAGCAGGCTGAGGCTCGATTTTATGTTGCGAAGCTCCATTTTTAATTCCCCTATTTTTCCAATACTTTGGCTTTTTGTTGGCCATATGCTATCGATAATCACTGTTGTCAACTAGCTGTGACCACCAACACCACCATTAGCCACCACCAGCCCTTGTCCCTTTCCTAAGAGAGGTGACAAAACCTCCTATTTCACCCACTCTTGCACTCTCATCATTTCTCTCTCTTGTGATTAGTGGATCCCTCTTATTCTCTCTTTTCCTCCCTAATGACCTTAAAGCGATCTTGAACCGCCCTGATAATTGCGCTATCACCCCCTAGTGGACTCGACATCATCAACCCTTATTTTGTATCATTACTCTAGTTTGACCCTTATTTTGTAGCTTAACCGGTTGGATTACCTAATTAGACTACCTCAAGTTGCTGGATGCCACCACCCAGCTTGCGTTATTATCTTCCTTCAACTCTTCCCTATATTTTTCTACAATTACCGTACCTTTTCTAATTATTGGATTTGATTCTATGTAGAGATAGAATTGTCTAGGCAAGTAAAGTCTAGGAAGTATCGGATTACCCCCGCACGCGTTGCGACGATCGCAGTGGAAAGACACGCGCAGGGTTGTTCATCTCATGAACATTATAGGGAACGTAGATTTCAAAATTTTTTTAGAGTTCTCTAACTTAGATTTATGAAATCTAAAGGGAAGACTAAAATTAAAATTAGATTAATTTCAGATCTACTACAATTCCTAATTGTTTAGAATTTATAAAGATCTAATCTTTACCTTTGAGTGGGTAGAACTTCACCGCTATCTGATGATCGTAGGATTTCTGGTTCTCTTGAAGCCGCACAAGCGTCCGGCCTCTACAGATATCCACACGAGGTACAGATCCCTCCAAGATCTCACTATGGTGCTAGCTTCCTTGCAGAGATCATCTTTGATGGCTGATTTTCCCTCTTTTAATCAACTCCTTGATTACTTTGAGAGGAAGAAGAAGGAAGACGATGAATGTCGAAGGGGAGGAAGAAGAAGACAGCGGCTCTTCTTCTTTCTCTCTTGCTCACACCAAAGGGAAGAAGGAGGGAGAGGGTGGCGGCAGCAGAGGGGCTTCAATGCACTCTATGTCCCACGCCAGGCCCTTTAAATAGGCATCTTATGCCCATATAAACAAGGAATGATTTCTGATGACCCAAAGATTGATTTAAAGATTGATTTTGATGATCACAAAACCTTGAAGTATAAATACTAATGTTTGTGTTGCAAGAAGAAAGATTATTTATTTTGCAAGGAACATAGCAAGTTGGAAGAATTCAAGAAGGCCTCCAAAGCTCTCAAGAAAAGTTAGAAGAAAGCCACACCTCATTGGCCCAAGATTCAAGTTCAAAGGCTTCAATTTAGAAGAGCAAGTTTTAAGAAAAATTCAAAGGAAAGGCACTCGAGTCGACTCCTACAGTTCCGAGTCGACTCCAAGGAGCAACAGACAGCCGGACAGAAAGATTCATCTCAGAACCTGTCAACGAGTCGACTCCTGAAGAGCGCGAGTCGACTCCGATGTTCACTGAGTCGACTCCAGGGTAGTATGAGTCGACTCCTAGGAGTCACAGGCAGAAAAGTCTGAGAGCAGTTTTCGGGTCTGAGATTCGAGTCGACTCCAGTGGAACGCGAGTCGACTCCGATGGTTGGCAAGTCGACTCCAAAGAAAGTGAGAGTCGACTCTCAGAGGAACACAAGAAAAAAGACAGAAGACCAATTTACTGACTCTGAGATTCGAGTCGACTCCCGCAATACGCGAGTCGACTCCTAGACACCGCGACCCCAAAGAAGACAGAAGACCAATCTGCTGTGTCTGAGAGCCGAGTCGACTTCCGCAAAATCTGAGTCGACTCCGAGGCAGCGCAACCCCAAAGACAGAAGACGGTATTTTCGTCTCTGAGAGGCGAGTCGACTCCAAGACAGTTCGAGTCGACTCCAAGGCAGCGCGACCCCAAAATACAGAGGATCAGTTTTCGGGCTCTGAGAGTCGAGTCGACTCCAAGAGAATCCGAGTCGACTCGAGGAAGAAAATCAGAAAGTATGTCCTCTGAATTCATGGGATGAGCCGACTCCGAAAATGCCAAGGCAGCTCCAGATGTTGGCGAGTCGACTCCGGGTTAAGTCGAGTCGACTCCCAGTCGAGGATGCACAATAATTCAAATTTGGAACAGTGGCCGAGTCGTCTCCAGTAAAGCACGAGTCGACTCCTGCAACAGACGAGTCGACTCCTGATCGCGCGAGTCGACTCCGATCCCAACGATAATATTGTCAGGAAGTGCAGACTGTGTCCAACGGCTCTATTTTTATCTCTAACGGCTATATTCTTGTTTCCACGCCATCAAAAGCTATAAAAACAAGAGGAGAGCTAGGGGAGAAGTTATGGAAGTAGGAAAGAACATTTAGGAAAGAGATTTCAAAGAGATTACAAGGAAAATCTCCCATAAGCACAAAAGGGCCATTCAAAGCAAAATAGAGAGAAGAAGAGCATCCAAGTGAATCACAAAGCTTCCTCTTCATCCGTGTGCTGCCTCGGTGATCCTCTACTTCGTGCCAAATCAGAAGAGGGTCAAGTAAAGAAGAAGCCGAGCTCCTTCATCTTCAAAACTCGGTTGAGGGCTTCTCTTTACACTATTTTGTTTATATTGTTATATTTGCTTGTTTAAGAAGCTTTGATTTGTTTTAAACTTTGTTTTTAATATCTTGTAACTTGATTCAATCAAGGGATTGAATCAAGGGGTTAAGGTTTGTTGGTGAGCCAAAGAGAAAACCAACGGTGAGAGGTTTGTTGGTGAGCCTAGGTTGAAACCAACGGTGTAAGGATTTGATTGTGATCCCGGAAAAACAATCGGGGTGGTTCTAGTCGGTGAGCCTGGGAAAACCGACCGAGTTCGTTGTGCGCTCGTAAAACAACAAGTTGGGTTGTGAGCTTGTAAAACAACCGGCTGTAATCTGTAGGATTATAGTGAAATTCCCAAGAGGTCTTGGGGAGTGGATGTAGGTGCTGGGGTGCACCGAACCATTATATGTTTGTTGTGTTTGTAATGCTTCTTGTTATTGTCTAACGTACACACTTACTCACTTAGATAAATTGCATGCTTAACTATTATCCGCGAATTCTTTAGTAGCAAGCATACTCAATCAAGTCACATTCTATACATCAAACTGTTGCTAAGTTTAACTTTCACTGTGCATCTATACAACTTAGCATAATTAATCAAAAACTTTTAGAAGTAGGTTAAAAGTATTAAAAGACCCAATTCACCCCCCCTCTTGGGTTGTATCTACTGGGCAACAAGTGGTATCAGAGCAGGTGCTCTATAGTTTCTTGCCTTGTGTTTTTGACCTAACCGTCAAAGAGCCAAAGATCATGACAACTCAAATAGATAGTTTTCTAGGAGAGGGACAATTAATTGATAGACCTCCACTATTTAATGGCATAAACTATACACATTGGAAAGCACGCATGCGCATTTTTATACAATCACTTGATTATAATTTATGGAGCATTATAGTCAATGGAACACACACAAACACTAGTCATAATGAGAAAATGGTTCAACAAAATTCAAAAGCCATGAACCTATTATATTGTGCATTAGATAGGAATGAGTTTAATTGCATATCTTCTTGCATGACTGCTAAAGAAATATGGAATGTGCTTGAAGACAAATATGAATGCACTAACAAATCTAAAACATCATGTGTAGAAGAAGAGCAGTATCATATTGCAAATTCATGTTTCATGGCACATGAGGTACATGCTGAAACTGAAAGCAATTTTACATTTAATGAACTTCACGATGCCTTTTCTGATTTGTATTTAGAATATAAGAAACTTGTTTGTAAGAACAAGAACTTGAAGAATGAAAATCAAATTCTAATAGATGAAAAACTGAAACTAACTAGTAAAACTGAAATCTTAATTAAAGAAAATCAAGAACTAAATCAGAAAAACCAACTTCTCACTGAAAGCCATGATAAACTTAAGAAAAATAATGAATTGCTTTCAGAAGATAACAAAAGATTAACTAAAGAAGTTGACAAATTAAAACCTGTTGTTGAAAGATTTACTTTCAGCTCTGAAAAATTGAACCTAATGATAAATAATCAAAGAGCTGAATTTGACAAAGTTAGATTGGGATATCCATGGTACATCCAAAAATCTTTCAAGGATACAGTTGTTAAATCCTCCATTGCCTATCCTAAAACAGACTTTTATAAATATGATGAACAAAAGTTAATTAAAATCCCTTTTGCTCATCCTGAAATAGTTTTTCATAAATTCAATGAACCTAATGAACAAAATCAGAAAATTAAAAATTCATCATCTACTTATGTTAAATCTATGACTGTTAAATTTAACAAGAATATGCAGAAATACACATCTTGTAATCCTAAAATCTACAAGCCTATGGACAAAATAGCTATTAAGAAAATATGGGTTCCAAAAGGAGCAATAATAGCTAACCTGCAAGGACCCAAAAGAGTTTGGGTTCCTAAGTTGAAAATCTGATTATTTTTCAGTAGGTGTGTCTAGCTCTCCAAGGTTCTAATAAAAGATATTATCTGAACAATGGGTATTCTAGACACATGCTGAAGAATGGAACTTAAATGTAATCAAGAAAAATAATTAAAGTAGAAGAAATGACTTCAAATTTCTCCATCTTTCTATATTATACTTTACTTATTGTTGGATAAGTTGCTAGATGATTAATCAATTTATTAAAAATAACTCTATGAATTTTCTATATGCTTGATTGAGAGCTTTTATCCATGGCATTATTGTTTATTGATCATAGATATGAAAATGTGTACTTGGTATGCCTTTGAATATTGCACTATAAATACCAAGATTAAAGAAACCATCTTTGACATATAATATCAACTCATGCGAGTATGGATTTAATTTCAAAAGACTTTAGCATTGGCTTACTTAGAGTATCTTCTAAAAGGTCAAAGTTTGCTATGCATGTTAACTAAGGAAACAAACAAGAATCAATTTCTAAATCTAAAGATGTTGTTTCCATCACTGAGTTTTCAAAAGCTTACATTGGATTTGTTCTTGGCAAATAAAACTGAAGTATTTTCTGTATTTGCTAAATCCTGTAAAAGTGTTTCAAATGAAAAAGGTTTCTAAACTGTGAAGAGTATCATGACACAGTGTTGAAAACCAAAATCCTGATAAAGTTTATACAGAAATTAATTATTTCAGCACCAAGGACACCTTAAGTAAAATAGGGTTAATAGAATTCTTGAAGAAATGAAAAAGACAATTGTGTATGATAGTCATCTACTTAAATGATTTTTAAAAGACTATCATCACTGCTTGTCATACATATGATTTCTATTAGATCTATTTTTGATGAAAATTTTGATCTTCTGAAAATTGGAAAATGAACCATTGCATATCTTTCATATTTTTCAGTCGTACATGTTATGCTTGATATGCTCTTATGAAAATAATGCCAAATCTGATAGAGATATGTCTATCCTTGGATATCATTCATCAAGCAATGCATATAGAATATTCAATGAAAAGTTTTTAGTTGCAAAAATATCAAGTCATTTTATTCTTTATGAGACTAATGATTTATTATCAAGATACTAAAATTAAATTATGTATGTATATGGTTAATATTTTACATATAACAATCTGAAAACTTGTTAATAATTAGAACCAAATTGAATTTTTCAGATATGCTCTTAATGAAGAAAAATTGATGACTATTAAAAGACTAAATCAAGAAAAGATGAAATAGATCTTGATAAGATTCTTGCATGATTAGAAGTAAAGATCACCATTATCATTTGTTTGCTTCATGAGCTTTATAATCTATCAAATGAATATGTAGAATTCACTCCTATGTGGTTATTTCATTAAAAAGGAGATCTATGTAAAATAACCACCAATATTTTAAAAAAAAATTACACATTACATATATGATAAAGCAATATGTGATTTGGAACAAGCATCAAAAGCATGATATATAAAAGCTTAAGTAACCTTTTTGATAGAAAGTATTAGTGATAAATCTATACATCAAAAAGAAGGACTTGTGGCATCTTATTTGCTCAAAGTATGCATTGATGACATCATTTTTGGTTCTACTAATGAAGAGTTATATGAAGATTTTACTTAGCTCATGTAAGATGAGTTTGAAATATATATGATGAATGAATTAACATCTTCTCTCAAACTCCAAATTAAGACAAACAAGAAAAGGGGGATCTTCATTGACCAAAGTTAGTCCACAAGAAAAACTCTTATAGAAGATTGGCATGAAGAAGGTATATCTATGACCCCATCTTGTAGAATTTGAAAAGGATGAGCAAAGTAGATCTATTGTTTAAAGCTGTATTGAAGCATGATAGAATAATTATTTTATCATACAGCTAGTAAACCAGAATGTATGCTTATTATGTGCCCTTATGCAAGACTTCAATCCAACTTTAATGAATCATATTTCATTGATAACAAATAAATCATAATCTGAATTTTGATAGAAACTACCGTTTAAGATAAGTTGATTAAAACTTAGCTAACATATCTTATTGATAATTATCCTAAGCAAATAGAATCTAAACTAAATTGATTTTGGAAATAAGAAATTGATTTGACATTGATAAATCTCTCTATTGCCTCACATGCTTGCTCTTGAACTATCTTGGTTAATGAAACTATCTCTTTAGTTCAAGTGATATATGCTTGCTTATATTTAGGCAATCTCTTGAGCAAAGTTACTCAATATTCAACTATTGTCTTATCTTATATTGAGTCATCTAGTTAGAAATATGTTAGATGAATGGTTTGTATCTTAAAGAAACTAAAGACTTTTCTTCAAGAAAGAAAAGGAGTTTGTTAATAATGCAGAATCCTTGAGCAAGAAAATGAGTGAATTCAACTTGAAGGACACCTCCACATAAGATACAATAAACATTCACATGCAAACAAGAGAGAGGATCTTCTTCAGCCAAAAGTACACACATAAGAAATCTAGTTTAGCTTGAAGAATATATATAATGAACAGGTAATTTTAGATACCTTTCTCACAAATTAATTGAGCAAAGTCAATAACTTAAATCTTATGATGGCATGATTAAATTCTTTAATTATTAATTTTTGATATCATGTCTATATGTGTATTGACTGACTTATACTTTTAGAAACTGTTTCATGGTTTGTCCAAACTAAATGATTTCTTAGCCTATATCATAACCATGAAATACACAAGTATATGCTTAAAATTTTGGATGTAAAATAACTTGTGAGAAGTTATGAATCCATGAGCATAATGAAAATGTTGTTTGCATGATATACATATATATGATACATAAGATTAATTCTTTATTCTGCTCTTTCATGTAAATTACTTGAGAGTAACAAAAAGAGAGAGAGATAAAGAAAAGAAAATGGATATTATTCAAGAGAAGTAAAATCTAAGTAAAGGCAAATACTTCAATCTTAAGGAAAAGCAAAACAAGCATAATATATTTGGCACATTTGGAAGGAATAAAATCCATAATTAATTACACTTAAACAGGGAGAATTTGAAGTAAACATTTTAACCTTTCTATATTGCTCATCATAGGGATGGTGCCAATGGGGAGGCTAGTGGTAGTACCCGGCACTATTTGACCCAACTATTCGGTGTAGGGCATATTAGGGACGGCACAAGAGGGAGGCTAGTGGTAATACCTCGTGCCCCTTCCCAACTCCACCGGATAGGGAGCAAATAGAGTATAGAACATAAGAAAGTTAAAAATGAAAGACAAAGTAAATGAAAGTATATAAGAAGAATCAAGTCAAATTTTTAATCACTTGAAAACACACTTTAAGGATGAAATCAGTGCAAAATTATATTTAAATAGGGGGAGTTTATTTGAAAAGAATTGATTTTGATCCTTGACATTCTTTTTCTTAATATTTTAATGCATGACTTAACACATAATATATTTTGCATATGGAATGATGTTCTGAATTATGGATTCTCAATATTTTGTAATGTTCCATGATTGGATATCTGATTGAATGTTTGAAATACTATATGAAGTTATTTTATTTTATTATTGAAAAGAAATTTCAGATTTGTCGTTCACAATCATCTCTAAAATCTGAAAGTTGAATAAATTTGTAAAAAGGAGAAGAGAAGGATATCTCTATTTAGGAAAAATAAATTGATTTTGTTCTATCCTTCAACTTGCCTAAATTTGGTATATAATGTTCTAATTCGTACCAAAACTCAACATTAAATACGAAGATTCTGAAAGTGCTCTAATGTTATTGAAATATGTGTCTTCAATCATAATGATTTAAGATGAGCTACAATGTGGAAGATACATATCTCAAATTATGACTTTGAAAGTCTCTATTGAAAATCTTTTGAATCTGATTTTATATAAAAGCTTAAACTCAATATGATTGCTAAATAAAATCTTAATGTAAGAAAAACAGAATTAATTTACTTAAAATCTTGATGCCTTGGTTGATTGCTCCGATACACATCCGAAACATATCATTACTTATCTTTAGAGTGTACCAATATTGGTCCAAATGATGTGTCTTTCGATGATCTTGATTGCAAACAAAAATTTCTAAATATATGATTTTATTTTGATATTAAAAAGATTTATTGTGTTTCATGTATACATTGCTGAAAAACTATGATTAAGAAATAGATATCTATAAATATATATACCTCAATGATCATCTATATGTTTTTCTCTCCTACATTCTTAAAGACTTCCATCAGAATATATATAGAGTGAATGATTTTAAAGCTAGAAATATTTCAGCTCACTCAAATGATTCTAAAAGAAAGAAAATGTGAATGCGTTTGAAAGAAACTGAGCCTCAAATGAATCATTTTCTGATTAATATTTCTATACATTTTCTCTAAGATTAAGAGAAAGCATAACTTGTTCTTGAAGGATTAGAAAGAGTAATTGCCACAAATTTTGAATAATGCTATATTACTCTACATTCTCGATATCATAGAATTTCAGTTTTATTCACGATTATCATTAAAATCTGAAATTCAACAATAGAAAAGAATGATTAAAGAAGAATGCATCTTTTGAGGGGGAGCTTTAGATATTCAGTATCTCATACCTTGATTTTTATGGATTGATTTTGATGAACCTCCTTATATTGCAAGACTTGCTTTAAAAGTTGTCTATAAAGGTTGTCTTATCTCAAACATTGAGTCTTATGAAAATAAGCTGATACTTATAGAAAATATATTTGTTTTGAGATTGACAATCTTATTGAACATTATCTTCAAATTTTAAACTCTTAAATGGAATGATCTATTAAAAGGGAAAAAGAAAATTTTTAGGAGGAGAGATCATATGGAGCTCAATCGCACAAATCCATAACTAAAGGAGAAAGAAAGAATATTAAATAGTTGATCTTAAGAGCCTCTAATTTAATGAAAAAGGGGGAGAATAATGTGTTAAATTTTCTTGAGTATCTCTCAGAAAATCTATTTTGGAATTCACTAATGAGATCTAATTGGCTTGCTCTTTAGAACTTCAATTTTGTGCCAATTCATATTTTTTATGTATCAAATTGTGCTTATTTTTTTGGGAATAAAAGAAAATCTTTAAAAGAACTCTAAATGATCTTTCAAAGCTTTGCATTTTATGTATGCTCTAAGATATATCATAAATTTCATGAATTTATGTTTTGGTATTTATGCCATAATATTTTTACATCATAAAAGAACTTTGCAATCATACTTAATATATTGCTCTTATACTCTGAAAATTAATTAAATTGCTCTCATGTTGATAAAATACTTAATATTTTGGGCAAAAGTTCTTAAATGAACAAGCTTTCATACTTATTATTGAAGAGAGGTTAGATTTCCATTCGTGCTTTCTTTGAATATCATTCGTGGTACTTCTTGAATTAACTTAAGAAAGATTCCACCTACACTTGATTAGAAAACTATCTGTGGTATCAAATTAGAAAACTTCTTAAAATCACATTCAATGTGTTCTGCTCTGAAATTATCTTAATTGTCTCTGATCTATGCTCATTAATCTGATTCTAATATTATTGCCTTGAGTTATATGATTCATATCCTTGCAATAATTTGACATGCAAATCAGAGTACAATAAGAAAAAAAAATATTTGAGTATTCTTATCTTTGTGCTTAATGTTTCACTATCTTTTTGATGTTGTCAAAAAGGGGGAGAAATATCTAAGTATATGCTCATAATGCTCTGTGTTTTGCATTGAACACCAACTCAGCTTAAATTGAAATATGTTGATTGTGTTAAGCTGATTAAATCTAAAGCATTATCATGAAGTATGTTTTTAAATATATATGTTTTCTACTTCATGCAACTTAGCTATGTAGTACTTCTAGAACACAATATATTTTATATTGCATATACTCCAAGTTTTGTCATCATCAAAAAGGGGGAGACTGATGACCCAAAGATTGATTTAAAGATTGATTTTGATGATCACAAAACCTTGAAGTATAAATACTAATGTTTGTGTTGCAAGAAGAAAGATTATTTATTTTGCAAGGAACATAGCAAGTTGGAAGAATTCAAGAAGGCCTCCAAAGCTCTCAAGAAAAGTTAGAAGAAAGCCACACCTCATTGGCCCAAGATTCAAGTTCAAAGGCTTCAATTTAGAAGAGCAAGTTTTAAGAAAAATTCAAAGGAAAGGCACTCGAGTCGACTCCTACAGTTCCGAGTCGACTCCAAGGAGCAACAGACAGCCGGACAGAAAGATTCATCTCAGAACCTGTCAACGAGTCGACTCCTGAAGAGCGCGAGTCGACTCCGATGTTCACCGAGTCGACTCCAGGGTAGTATGAGTCGACTCCTAGGAGTCACAGGCAGAAAAGTCTGAGAGCAGTTTTCGGGTCTGAGATTCGAGTCGACTCCAATGGAACGCGAGTCGACTCCGATGGTTGGCAAGTCGACTCCAAAGAAAGTGAGAGTCGACTCTCAGAGGAACACAAGGAAAAAGACAGAAGACCAATTTACTGACTCTGAGATTCGAGTCGACTCCCGCAATACGCGAGTCGACTCCTAGACACCGCGACCCCAAAGAAGACAGAAGACCAATCTGCTGTGTCTGAGAGCCGAGTCGACTCCCGCAAAATCCGAGTCGACTCCGAGGCAGCGCAACCCCAAAGACAGAAGACGGTATTTTCGTCTCTGAGAGGTGAGTCGACTCCAAGACAGTTCGAGTCGACTCCAAGGCAGCGCGACCCCAAAATACAGAGGATCAGTTTTCGGGCTCTGAGAGCCGAGTCGACTCCAAGAGAATCCGAGTCGACTCGAGGAAGAAAATCAGAAAGTATGTCCTCTGAATTCATGGGATGAGCCGACTCCGAAAATGCCAAGTCAGCTCCAGATGTTGGCGAGTCGACTCCGGGTTAAGTCGAGTCGACTCCCAGTCGAGGATGCACAATAATTCAAATTTGGAATAGTGGCCGAGTCGTCTCCAGTAAAGCACGAGTCGACTCCTGCAACAGACGAGTCGACTCCTGATCGCGCGAGTCGACTCCGATCCCAACGGTAATATTGTCAGGAAGTGCAGTCTGTGTCCAACGGCTCTATTTTTATCTCTAACGGCTATATTCTTGTTTCCACGCCATCAAAAGCTATAAAAACAAGAGGAGAGCTAGGGGAGAAGTTATGGAAGTAGGAAAGAACATTTAGAAAAGAGATTTCAAAGAGATTACAAGGGAAATCTCCCATAAGCACAAAAGGGCCATTCAAAGCAAAATAGAGAGAAGAAGAGCATCCAAGTGAATCACAAAGCTTCCTCTTCATCCGTGTGCTGCCTCGGTGATCCTCTACTTCGTGCCAAATCAGAAGAGGGTCAAGTAAAGAAGAAGCCGAGCTCCTTCATCTTCAAAACTCGGTTGAGGGCTTCTCTTTACACTATTTTGTTTATATTGTTATATTTGTTTGTTTAAGAAGCTTTGATTTGTTTTAAACTTTGTTTTTAATATCTTGTAACTTGATTCAATCAAGGGATTGAATCAAGGGGTTAAGGTTTGTTGGTGAGCCAAAGGAAAAACCAACAGTGAGAGGTTTGTTGGTGAGCCTAGGTTGAAACC
The DNA here is from genome assembly GCF_051530095.1 of Phoenix dactylifera. Lineage (NCBI taxonomy): Eukaryota > Viridiplantae > Streptophyta > Magnoliopsida > Arecales > Arecaceae > Phoenix > Phoenix dactylifera. The sequence goes on from NC_143195.1 coordinate 15,463,248, forward strand.
AACGGTGTAAGGGTTTGATTGTGATCCCGGAAAAACAATCGGGATGGTTCTAGTCGGTGAGCCTGGGAAAACCGACCGAGTTCGTTGTGCGCTCGTAAAACAACAAGTTGGGTTGTGAGCTTGTAAAACAACCGGCTGTAATCTGTAGGATTATAGTGAAATTCCTAAGAGGTCTTGGGGAGTGGATGTAGGTGCTGGGGTGCACCGAACCACTATATGTTTGTTATGTTTGTAATGCTTCTTGTTATTGTCTAACGTATACACTTACTCACTTAGATAAATTGCATGCTTAACTATTATCCGCGAATTCTTTAGTAGCAAGCATACTCAATCAAGTCACATTCTATACATCAAACTGTTGCTAAGTTTAACTTTCACTGTGCATCTATACAACTTAGCATAATTAATCAAAAACTTTTAAAAGTAGGTTAAAAGTATTAAAAGACCCAATTCACCCCCCCTCTTGGGTTGTATCTACTGGGCAACAATTTCAGAGATCAATCACTCCTTGATTTATCCCTCCAAATTCTGCAACATCCCTTACTTAATTCTATCGCAACCCTTACTTAAAAGAGTTTGAAAGAAATCTAAGGGATATGCATGTGCCATGTGGCAATCCGCGTGAACCGGAAGGAGGAGGAGGGGCGTCTGCCCCTCCACATGGCGTGGGGCCATTAAAGGAAAGGAGGGGCGGACGCCCCTCCTTTCTTTGTGCGTGTGAGAAGGAGGAGGGGCGGACGCCCCTCCTTCTTTCCTTCTTTGCTCCACACGCATGGAGGGAGGGTTCCATCCTTTTCTTCCATGCGTGGGTCTCCTAATCCTATTAGGATTTACATGGTCCCACCTGACCAATTAAATTCTAATCCAATTAGAACCCAATGTGTCCTCCAAATTGATTTATATGAATCATAATCCAATTAGGACTTGAATTGGACTTTATGAATCAAGTTCCTTATCTAATAAGGAGTTCTAATTAATTAAGCCTTTCCATCCTTATCCAATAAGGTTAAGCCTAATTTAATTAGGTCCAATTAAATCAATTAAATAGCAATCCAATTGCAATTCCTTTTTCTTTAACTCACTAACTGTTAGAAGTATGCCCTAGAAGCCAACATGGCTGACGCATATTTGTAATCTGGGGCATAAATTTGTAATTTGCACTTTTAATAAATAAGATTGGGCAATTTATTTTTCATTCATGTTTGTATGTGTTCATGAATCGTCCAAGAAATTAATAGATGATGACACATAATTTCAAGGAGTTGAGAATTTGAGGCATGTGTCATTAGGGATTAATTTCTAAATGCTCCTGATCGATGGATCCATCACGAGGGATGGTGATCGATCCGCTGAGATTAGTGCATAGATCACTTAGTCAGATGGACGAGTCTCGAGTCCACGGTGTAGAGACACTGGAGTGATTATGCAAGTACTTGTTAGAGAACAAGGTACTGAGCATGACCAAGATAGTAGTCACATGGATGTCTATCCACTCGTCAGTGACTACTTATGCTGCAGTTGTATGACTGGTCTTTTGACCTGCGATGCCTCAGCTATTCACGGTGAGGTTGCTGTAGTTTGACGAGCATGTGAACTTGGGCCCTAGTCATTCGGATCTTTGTAGTGCGAACTGGCTGCAGTAGGTTCATTTTGGAATAGGGTTGCATCCAGATGGGATCTATCAACCTTGATAGATTAGGAGTGATCCTATGTGATTTATGAGACTGAGTTCGATAAATTTCTGGCCAGATATTTTGGAAAAAGAGTTTTCCATATCTCGAACTGGAAGTCGTATAAATTTGACATATGACAGACGATGGGGTTTGACGAGATATCCATAACCTCCGTCATGTCGGGATCCATGATAGAGGGACTGTATCATACGCTAACTGCACCAAGAGGTTCAGATATTCCATTCTGTTGGGTTGCCACTGTTGGGAACCCTCTTATGCCGCTGATATTTCAAAATAAAAATCAGATTGCAGCGGAATCGGCATAAGCGGGATCGACATTCATCGCATGAACGCTGTTTCTAGACCGTTCGTAGTTAGATAAGGATTAATACTTTTAAAACCTTTAGGGAGATCAAATCTTCACCTTGTGCAGGTAGATGATCACCGCAAACTGAAGCTCGTGGTTTTAGGTTGAGGGTTCGTTTGAAGCCGTTCAAACGTCCGGCCTCCACGGGTATCCACACGAAGCAGAGGACCGATCAAAGCTTTCTTGTCTTCCCGGGGTGCTAGCTCCCTTGCAAAGACTTCTTTTGATGGCTGATTTCCTCCCTTTCAATCAACCCTTGATTGTGCTTGGAAGGAGGAAGAAGAAGGATGAAGATCAGAGAAGGATCAACCCCCTTGCAGCCTACTTTCTTTTCCCTGCGTTGGGAGGAAGAAAGGAGGAGGAGGAGGCCGCAAAGGCCTTCTTTTCTTCTCTTGCTTGCGGCTGGTTCCAAGAGGAGAGGAGAGAGGGCGACGGCTTGGAGAGGAAGAGCATTCAATTAGCTAGGGCGCCGCCCCCTTTCATATCCTTTTAAGCATGTAGGGCTCCTACAAGTTAGGAGCCCTTGACAAGTTTCCAAGAGGGGCGTAGGCCCCTCTTGTGTTGCCGCACCAAGGAGTGTTGCCCAAGGTGACAAGCCAAGAGGGGGGGGGGGGGTGAATTGGTTTCTTCTAAATTTTGGTGCTTTAAACGTTTTCTTAATTAAGTGCGGTGGATGCTTCCTTAAACTATTTGAATGATTTAAACTAGTGCAAAGATAGAAGATGATGCAAGAATAAACGTAACCACAAGCACAACACAAACACAACAATATATAGTGGTTCGGTGCTCTCCTTAGCACCTACGTCCACTCCCCAAGCGTCCCCTTGGGAATTCACTATAATCTCGCGGATTACAGTTGGATTGTTTTCCGGGCTCACAATCCAAAAACCTTTGTTGGTTTTACGGGCTCACCAACGAACCTATACACTTGGTTTTCCGGGTTCACCAAAAACCTTTGTTGGTTTTGCGGGCTCACCAACGAACCTATACACTTGGTTTTTCGGGTTCACCAAAAACCTTTGTTGGTTTTGCGGGCTCACCAACGAACCTTTACAAAGTGTTTAACAAATAAAAAGAAAAGATTCAAACTCCTAAATGAGCATATAAAACAATATGAACTACAAAGAAGAGTTAGAAAGTATTTATCGCTTTGAAGTCGCTTTGCTCTTCTTTGTCAAGGATGCTTCACTCTTCAAGGGAGGATGGAGCTCTTGATGACTCTTTGAATCTGCTCAACCCCTTTCTTTTGACTCTTGAATGAAGCACTTGGATGAAGCTTGCCTTGCTAGGGTTCTCTCTTGAATGCACTTGATGTATTTTCCCAAAAGCTTGCTTCCTCTGATGAATACTCCCTCTTAAATACTTCTCCAACCTCCAAATAGTCCTTTCTGACCGTTGGATTGAAGAAACTAGCCGTTTATAGCCGTTGGGAGTCCAAAAAGCATTTCTGCACAACTAGCCGTTATGTTCAGCCCGTGTTTGGGTCGGCTCAACCTGTCCTTGGGTCGACCCAACTTTGCCTTGGGTCGACTCAAACATTCCTTGGGTCGACCCTCTCAGAAACCACAGAAACTTCAATTTCAGCCTTCCTTCCCATGGGTCGACCCAACCATTCTTTGGGTCGACTCAAAGTCCACTTGGGTCGACTCAACTTCTTCTTGGGTCGACCCTCTCAGTAATTCCAGAGAACCAATTTCTGTCTGTCTTTCTGTCTTGCCTTTGGGTCGACCCTCTCAGGGTTTGGGTCGACTCAAGCTTGGGTCGACTCAACCACTGTTTGGGTCGACCCTCTCAGTAAATCCAGAGAGCATTCTTCAGTTGTGTTTTTGAAGTTCTTCAAGGTTGGGTCGACTCATGCTTACCTTGGGTCGACCCAACTCACTGTTCATTTGTGCCATTTTTGCAGGAGTGTGCCAGATGACTTCTTGATGTGCCGGGGTCGACCCAATCAACCTATGGGTCGACTCAAACCACACTTTGCTGCATTCTCAAGGTTAGATTCATCCAAATGAACAAGGCCATTTATCTATTTTCAATTAAACAAATATACTGAGAGTAATGAACTTATAAATGAAGTATCAATTTAACTTATAGTATGCTCTAGATAATTGCTTGTTAATCATCAAAATAACACTATCATCCTCAATCTCCCCCTTTTTGATGATTACAAAATAAAGAGTATAAGCCTATTGATACTTGTCTTTAAAATCAGTTTATAAAAGGGATTAAACTGCTGAATTTCAGCTTTTCATATATACTTGTGAAATCTCCCCCTATATCATTTAAATGTTGCCAATTTGACTCTTTCAATTGCTCCCCCTTTCATTTATAATTCATTAGCGATGAAACTTCAAAAATTTGAGATAATATGAGTTTCAGGCTATGTATCGGGGTGCGAGAGGTGCGTGCCAAATTCTGAATTTATGTGTGCCAAATTCTGAAATTTGATATAAATTTTTGAGTTGATCATTTTCATTGTTGCAAATTGCTCCCCCTTGGATGTATATGCTTTCCTATATGATTTTCAATTTGTTTTACAAATTATTTCTCTTTCTTTCTTTACTTCTCCTCTTATTACTCTTTCTTTACTTCTCCCCCTTTTTGTTATTCTATTTACTCTAAAGATATCTTTACTTCTCCCTTTACTTCTCCTAAGATACTCTTTCTTTACTTCTCCGCCAAGATGATCTTTGCTTCTCCTAAAGTACTCTTTCTTTATTTCTCCCCCTTTTTGTTATCATCAAAAAGATACATGGGAAAAAATGCAATAAATGATAAACTTCAAACTTCATTGATCAAAATAGGAATCATTTTCATATATTCAGACCAAAAACAAAAGCAGATACAATGTTCCTTAATCAAAGTTTAAAGATGCATGATAAACACAAAATACATATGAGAACTAGATACATATCCTAGGCTCTAAACAAGATCATGAGACTCTCCCGGATCGCTTGGCTACGACTCTCTTGGGTCCCATTTCTCCAAGATCTTGAAGTAATCTACTGTTTGGAGATGATTGGAGAAGATTTGAGAGTGGGGAATAGGATTTTCAGAAGAGGACAAGGGCAAACAGTGCCCTAGATAGCTCACGGGTCCCCCTTTTAACAGTGGGATCCCGACGTTGGGTCGACTCAAGAAACTTCTTGGGTCGACTCAACGTTGGGTCGACCCTATTCCAGGTTGGGTTGACCCAAGTGCAGTATTTTTCTTTTCTCTTCCTTTTTGCTTCTAAAAATTTTCCTTGCTTCCAATCCTTATAAATTCTTTCTGGGACAATGATACATGAGTAAGGAATCTATAGATAACAAGTTTGACTCATGTTTCATGGATTTTTAGAAATTGGAGGAATGTATCATGAGACTACTGGCTCCCTTTTATATTTCTTCAATAAAAAGGATCACATATACCTAATTCTCTCCTTAGCGTGCAGAATCTATCTTCACTCAAGGGTTTTGTGAATATGTCGGCTAATTATTTTTCAGTACATATATGCTCAATACATATGTTTCCATTTTGCACACGATCCCTAATAAAATGATATCTTATTTCTATGTGTTTGGCTTTAGGAATGAGATATTAAGGATGTAAGCCAGAAGTGATCTCTAAATGTAGATTCCAAAGATATTTTTCAAATCAAGTATAGATGGAATCTTTTTCAAGTTATTTCAAGGAGTATCAAGAATAATATTCAAAGAAGGCACGAATGAAAACTCAACATCTTTATATATATATATATATATTAAGTATATAACAAGATGAGAGCAATCTAATTAATTTTTAGAGTATAGTATAAGAGCAAATAAAGATCAAAACTTATATACTCGAAAAACATAAAATTATGTTGAATCCTTAATTCTTAATGACTTCAAAGTTCTTTCATGATATAAAAGTATTGGAGCATAGATACCAAAATATGAATTTATGCAATGTAGGATATAAAATTCAAGGCTTTGAAAGTTCTTTTAGAGCTCTCTTAAAAACTTTCTTTTACTCCTTTAAAGATCATAGCATCAAAATCAATTAAAATGAATTGGCTCAGGATTGAAATACCAAAGTGCAAGCCAATAAGAACTCATAAGTAGATTCCAAGATAAATTTTCAAAACTAAGACAGATGGAATCCTTTTCAATTAAATTTTCAGAAATAAATGATTTACCGATGAATACAGATGGAAATCCAACTTTCAAAAGATATTCAATGAAGCACAAAGTTCAATACCACTTTACATTTAGTATTCTTTGTCTCATCTTTAGATGCGAATTTATACGATTAAGTTCTATATGATCTCTCCCTCTGAAATTTTCTTTCTCCTCCTTAATTAATCATTCCATTTGAGAGTTTTAGAATTTGTTCAATAAAATTGTCAATCTCGAAAATATATTTTATTTTCATAAGACTCAAGGTTTGAGATAAGACAATCTTTATAGAACTCATCTCAAGGTATAAACTTATTATATAATTAAAGCAAGTCTTGCAATATAAGGAGGTTCATCAAAATCAATCCATAAAATTCAAGGTATGCATCAAATTAAAGTAACTTTAGGATAAGATACTGAATATCTAAAGCTCCCCCTTAAAAGATGCATTCTTCTTTAATTATTCTTATCTTTTGTTGAATTTCAGATTTTAATGATAAACGTGAATAAAACTGAAACTTTATGATATCAAGAATGTAGAGTGATCTAGAATTATTCAAAATTTATAGCAATCACTCTTTTTAATCTTTTAAGAACAAGTTATGCTTCCTCTTAATCTTTGAGAAAATGTACTGAAATATTAATCAGAAAATAATTCATTTGAAGCTCAAATTCTTTCAAAAGTATTTACATTTTCTTTCTTTTAAGAATCATTTGAGTGAGCTGAAATATTTCTAAACTTAAGATCATTCACTCTTTTAATAATATATATATACATATATATTTTGATAGAAGTCTTTAATAATGTAGGAGAGGAAAAAAAAAATTAATTTCTTAGTCATAGTTTTTCAGCAATGTATATATGAAGCACCATAAATCTTTTTAATATCAAAATAATATCATATGTTTAGAACCATTTATTTGCAATCAAGATCATTGAAAAACACATCATTTAGACCAATTTCAGTACACTTATAAGATAAAAAATGATATGTTTCATATGCGTATCGGAGCAACCAACCAAGGTATCCAAAGTAATTCTATTTTTCTTAAACCGTAGATTTCATCTAGAAATCATATTGAGTTATTTCCCAAAATGATGCAATCATTGAAGTATATAATGAAAGTTACAAAAATGCAACGATAGAAGCATTTTTAAATTAAATTTAAGCTTTTATCCTTAAGGTGTGTTTTCAAGTGATCGAAACTTCATTTGGCTTTTCACAAGCTTTTTATATACTTTCATTTATCTTGTCATTCATTTCCTCATTTTTGAATTTCTTCCTTTAACCACTCAGTGAATATTCTAATCTTCATTTCTTTTGATTTTACTTTTCTATGCTCTATACTCTATTTGCTCCCTATCCGGTGGAGTTGGAAGGGGCACGAGGTACTACCACTAGCCTCCCTCTTGTGCCGTCCCTAATATGCCCTACACCGAATAGTTGGGTCAAATAGTGCCGGGTACTACCACTAGCCTCCCCATTAGCACCATCCCTATGATGAGCAATATAGAAGGGTTAAAATGTTCACTTCAAACTTTTTATGTAATTAATTACAGATTTTATCTCTTCCAAAAGGAATGTTCATATTAGTCTCACAAATGTGCCAAATATATTATGCTTGTTTTGCTTTTCCTAAAGATTGGAGTATTCCCTTGAATAATTGTTCATTTTCTTTTCTTTATCTCTCTTTCTTTTTATTATTTCAAGTAATTACATGAAAGAGCAGAATAAAAAATTAATCTAATATGCTGCATATAAATATATACCATGCAAACAGCATTTTCATTATGCCCAATGATTCATAGCTTATCACAAGTTATTTTGAATTAGAGGTTTGAGGCATAAGCTTGTGTATTTCATGGTTATGCATTATATAGAAAAAGGTAGTTTAATCACACCATGAAACAATTATTACTAGCATGAGAATGAAGCATGATATCAAGATGATCAACAATTAAAGGTTTAATCATGCAATCATATAATTTCACACTATTGATTTTGCTCAACTAACTCGCAAGAGAAGAGTTTAGATTACCAGTGCATTTAGCATTCTTCAAGCCAAATACCTTTTAGATTCTTTACACCCTTGGCTGAAGAAAATCTCTCTCTTTTTTTTGTTTGCAAGGGAATGTTTATTGTATCTTTCATCGATGTGTCCTTCAAGTTGAAATTTCTTGCTGATAAATTCTGTATCATTAGCAAAATCTTTTTCTTTTCTTGAAGGCAATTCATTAGGTTCTCTAGGATACAAAAACATTCATACAACATATTTCTTAACTAGATGACTCAACATGAGACATGACAATAATTGAATTTGAGTCACTTTACTCAAGAGATTGCCTAAGTATAAGCAAGCACAAGTCACTTGAACTAAAGAGATAACTTCATTAAGTAAAATGGTTCAAGGACAAGCATGTGAGGCAATAGAAAGATTCATTAAAGTTAAATCAAATTTTTTTTGTTTTCAGAATCAATTTAACTTAGATTCTATTTGCATAAGATAATTATCAATAAGACGTGCTAGCTAAGTTTTAATCAAATTATCTTAAACAGTTGTTTCTATCAAAATTCAGATTGTTACATAGAATCAAAATGATAAACTATATTCTCAATAAAGGATCTAGTTTTAATAAGAATAGTATGAATTGATATTTCTACAACTAGTATCTTTTCATTGAATTTTCAATATACATTGCTTGAAGAGTGATATCCAAAGAAATATTTGTTTTATCAGATTTGACATTATTTTCATAAGAACATATCAAGCATGACATGTATGACTGAAAAATATAAAAGATATACAATATATCATTTTCTATTTTTCAGAAGATCAAAAGGAGTTTTCTAATAGAAACCATATGTATGACAAGCAATGATGATAGCCTTTAACAGAAATCATTTAAGTAGATGACTATCATACAACATTGTCTTTTTCATTTCTTCAAGGATTCTATCAACCCTATTTTATTTATGGTGTTCTTGGTGTAGAAACAATTGTATTCAATATTATTTTCTGTGCACAACTTAATAAGAAATTGGTTTTCAAAACTATGCCATAATACAATTTTATTTTCATAGTTTGCAAACCTTTTTCATTTGAAACCTTTTATAAGTTTGTGCCAAAGCAGAAAATATTTCAATTTAAGTGCCAAGAATAAAACCAACATTAGCTTTGAGAAATCATCCATAATTACAAAATTAGAGAGCTTATCTCCTAGGTTCACAATCCTAGAGATCCAAATAAGTTCTTATGGAGAATTTCCAACGGCTAAAAGGTGGAAACAATATTTTCAAATTTAGAAATGATTCTAGTTTATTTTTCTAGATGACATACATAGCAAACTTTGACCTTGCAAAAATTAATCTAAGTGAACCAATGACAAGGTCTTTTGAGATTAAGTCCATACTAGTATGAGTTGATTTTATATGCCAAAAGTGGTTTCTTTAATCTTGGTATTCATAGTGCATATATTTAAAGGCATACCAAGTATACATTCTCATGTCTATGATCAATAAGATAATACCATTGATAAAGACTCTCAATCAAGTAGATAGAGAATTCATAGAGTTATTCTTAATAAATTGATTAATCATTTAGCAACTTATCCAGCAGTAAGTAAGGCATACTATAAAATGAAGTGATTTGATTATATTTTTAAAAATATTACCTATATCACAAAATTGATTAATACCTCCAATTTATGTTTTAATTAGATACTAAGGCAAAGAGAATGATGAGATGCAAGGCTTACTAATTTCATTATTCTTTTCATTTCAATTATTTTTCTAAAGTATATTTTAAGTTTCATTCTTTAATATATATCTAGAGCACCCAATTTCTAAATTAGCATCTTTTGTTGGAGCCTTGAGTGCTAGACACACCTACAGAAAATATTCAGATTTTCAACTTAGGAACCCAAGCTCTTTTGGGTCCTTGTAGGTTAGCTATTATTGTTCCTTTTGGAACCCATATTTTCTTAATGGCTATTTTGTCCATAGGCTTGCAGAATTTAGGATTATAAGAAATGTATTTCTGCATACTCTTATTAAATTTAACAAACATTGATTTAATATAAGTGGATGATGGATTTTTAATTTTCTGTTTTTGTTCATTAGGTTCATTAGATAAATTAGAATCCGTTTTAGGATAGATAGTGGAGGATTTAACACATATATCATTAAGGGATTTTTGTGTGTACCAAGATTGATATCCTAATCCAGCCTTTTCAAATTCAGCTCTTTGATTATTTATCATTAAGTTCAGTTTTTCAGAGCTGATAGTAAATTTTTCAACTATAGGCTTAAATTTGTTAACTTCTTTAGTTAGCCTTTCATTGTCTTCTGAAAGTAATTTATTATTTTTCTGAGTTATATTATAGCTTTCAGCAAGAGATAGATTTTTCTGATTTAGCTTTTTATTCTTTAAACTAAGCTTCTTATATTCTAAGTATAAATCAGAAAAAGCATCATGAAGTTCATCAAATGTAAAATCAGATTGAGCTTCAGTATGTACTTGATTTTTGAATGAGAAATCACTTTGTGTTCGAGTACATACCTCATCTTCATGTGCTCCAAAGCGTAGATTTTCAGTTTCAGTTTGATGCTCTTCTTCTTCGGAACTAGTTTCAAATTCATTAGAAACGTTAGTGCATTCATATTTAACTTCAAGCATATTCCATATTTTCTTAGCAGTTATGCAAAAAGATATGCTATTAAGTTCACTATCATCCAATGCACAATATAGAATATTCATGGCTTTTGCATTTTGCTGAGCCCTTTCTTTATCATGATTAGTGTTTGTGTGTAGCCCATTGACTATGATACTCCATAAATCGTAGTCATGTGCTTGAATGAAAATGCGCATGCGTGCTTTCCAATATGTGTAGTTTATACCATCAAATAGTGGAGGTCTATCAATTAATTGTCCCTCACTCATAGAATATCCCACTTGGGTTGTCATGATCTTTAACTCTTGATTGTGAGATCAATGAGTACTATTAGAGCACCTTGCTCTGATACCACTTGTTGCCCAAGGTGACAAGCCAAGGGGGGGGGGGGGGGTGAATTGGTTTCTTCTAAATTTTGGTGCTTTAAACGTTTTCTTAATTAAGTGCGGTGGATGCTTCCTTAAACTATTTGAATGATTTAAACTAGTGCAAAGATAGAAGATGATGCAAGAATAAACGTAAGCACAAGCACAACACAAACACAACAATATATAGTGGTTCGGTGCTCTCCTTAGCACCTACGTCCACTCCCCAAGCGTCCCCTTGGGAATTCACTATAATCCCGCGGATTACAGTTGGATTGTTTTCCGGGCTCACAATCCAAAAACCTTTGTTGGTTTTACGGGCTCACCAACGAACCTATACACTTGGTTTTCCGGGTTCACCAAAAATCTTTGTTGGTTTTGCGGGCTCACCAACGAACCTATACACTTGGTTTTCCGGGTTCACCAAAAACCTTTGTTGGTTTTGCGGGCTCACCAACGAACCTTTACAAAGTGTTTAACAAATAAAAAGAAAAGATTCAAACTCCTAAATGAGCATATAAAACAATATGAACTACAAAGAAGAGTTAGAAAGTATTTATCGCTTTGAAGTCGCTTTGCTCTTCTTTGTCAAGGATGCTTCACTCTTCAAGGGAGGATGGAGCTCTTGATGACTCTTTGAATCTGCTCAACCCCTTTCTTTTGACTCTTGAATGAAGCACTTGGATGAAGCTTGCCTTGCTAGGGTTCTCTCTTGAATGCACTTGATGTATTTTCCCAAAAGCTTGCTTCCTCTGATGAATACTCCCTCTTAAATACTTCTCCAACCTCCAAATAGTCCTTTCTGACCGTTGGATTGAAGAAACTAGCCGTTTATAGCCGTTGGGAGTCCAAAAAGCATTTCTGCACAACTAGCCGTTATGTTCAGCCCGTGTTTGGGTCGGCTCAACCTGTCCTTGGGTCGACCCAACTTTGCCTTGGGTCGACTCAAACATTCCTTGGGTCGACCCTCTCAGAAACCACAGAAACTTCAATTTCAGCCTTCCTTCCCATGGGTCGACCCAACCATTCTTTGGGTCGACTCAAAGTCCACTTGGGTCGACTCAACTTCTTCTTGGGTCGACCCTCTCAGTAATTCCAGAGAACCAATTTCTGTCTGTCTTTCTGTCTTGCCTTTGGGTCGACCCTCTCAGGGTTTGGGTCGACTCAAGCTTGGGTCGACTCAACCACTGTTTGGGTCGACCCTCTCAGTAAATCCAGAGAGCATTCTTCAGTTGTGTTTTTGAGGTTTTTCAAGGTTGGGTCGACTCATGCTTACCTTGGGTCGACCCATCTCACTGTTCATTTGTGCCATTTTTGCAGGAGTATGCCAGATGACTTCTTGATGTGCCGGGGTCGACCCAATCAACCTATGGGTCGACTCAAACCACACTTTGCTGCATTCTCAAGGTTAGATTCATCCAAATGAACAAGGCCATTTATCTATTTTCAATTAAACAAATATACTGAGAGTAATGAACTTATAAATGAAGTATCAATTTAACTTATAGCATGCTCTAGATAATTGCTTGTTAATCATCAAAATAACACTATCATCCTCAAGGAGAAAAAGGGGAGGGGCGGATGCCCCTCTCTCATGGTAAAACCCTAATCCCCATTAAGTAAGGATTGGGAAGCCCTAATGTGGCTAAGCCCTAATCTAATTAGGTTTAGTCCAAGGGGAAACCAAATTGGATCCAATCTAGGTAAGTCCTAATCCAATTAGAACTTAAATCAATTTTGACTCAATTGAACTCTTCAATCCTAATCCAATTAGGAGTCTCATTGATTCATTAGATTAATAATTAATTGTGACTTAAGAAATCCTAATCCAAATTAGGACATATTTAATTTTAGTCCTAATCCAATTAGGACTCTAATTGAATCCGAAGTCCTAATCCAATTAGGATTTCTAGGAATCCTATTCTAAGTAGGAATCCAAAGATGAATTCAAAATCCTAATCTAATTAGGATTGTAGGAATCCTACTCCAAGTAGAAATTCCTGTCCTACTCCAAATAGGATTCCCAGTCCTAATCCAATTAGAACTCTAGGAGTCCTACTTCAAGTAGGATTTGTGTTTTAAGTCCAATTAATCAATTCCCATTCCTTCTTCAACTTCTTATCAATCGAATTGATTACTCGTGATTCATAATCACTTTTCAACCATCGGATCGGTCAATACTTCTAGTGTGTGTGACCCCATAGGTTCTACTCTAACTGGTAGTGAGATATATTATGATCTCTATTATAATATCATTGAAGACTCCTTTCAATGGGTTGGAACGATTCCAACTCTACTCATTAGGGTTTATCGATCATCGAGACAATCCCTATGAGTCCCACCATCCACCAGTGACACCTAGCAGCATGTAGTGGCTACCCAGCAGAATAGAATGGTGAACCTCTAGGTGCAGTTAATATGTGATACAGTCCTACTATCGTGGATCCCTATAGGATGGAGGTCATGGACAACTCGTCAAACCCCATCGTCTGTCATATGTGAAGATTCATTCGACTTAAGTTCGAGAGTGGAAAACTCTTTCTCCACTGTGCATACTGCCCCGGCCGAGGTCTTACGAACTCAGTCTTATAAATCATATAGGATCTCTCCTTATCTATCAAGGTCGATAGATTCCTTATTGGTGCATACCCTACTCCTACAGTGAACTTACTGCAGCCAATCTACACTGCATGGACCCATATGGCTAGAGACCATGTATGTGTGCAGTCAAACTACAATAACCTCACTGTGAGTAGCCGAAGCACCGCAGGTCAAAGGACTAGTCACACTACTGCAACATCAATTAGCAAGTCACTGACGAGTGGATAGACATCCAAGTGACTTCTTGTATTGGTCACGCTCAGTACCCTTGTTCTTAACAAGCACCTGCACTATTACTTCAGTGTCGCCACACTGTGGACTCGAGTCTCGTCCATCCTTAAGAAAAGTAATCTATGCACTGATCTCATCGGATTGATCACCGTCCTCGTGATGATCCATCGATCAGGAGCATTTAGAAATTAATCACCAATGATGCATGGCTCAAATTCTTGACTCTTAAGAATATGCATCATCATCTTATTAATTCTTGGACGATTCATAGACACATAAACAATATGAATGAAAAAGATGCCTTTTATTTATTCAATAATAATAAAGTCAAATACAAATTATGTCCCAGAATTAATAATGTGTCAGCCAAAAATTGGCTTCTAGGGCATACATCTAACAGCCACCACATACTGCTAGGTGTCACTAGTGGATTATGAGACTCGAAGGCATTCACTTGGTGATCAGTGAATCCTAAGAGTAGAACTGAAATCATTTCAGTCCACTGAATGGAGTTTCAGTGATATTGAGATGAAGATCTCAATATTTCTCACTATCAGTCAGAATAGAACCTACGGGATCACACACATAGAGGATTTAATTAGTCAGACTATCATAATTGTGATTTGGAATCATAATAGAAATCAATCATTAATATGATTGGTGATTGAATTAACCCACTAAGAGTTAGTGAGTTAATGGAGGAAAAATTAAGTGGAATTGATTGCAATTGGATTGCAATTGGGCTGATTTAATGAGCAAAATCAAATTGGGTTCGATCCAAATTGATTTGGATTCATGATTGGGTCAATTTGATTAAACCAAGATTTGTGCGAATTTTAAAGACCACATGTCGTCTTAGGATGAATATGACTTAAGTCATGTTCACACTATGCGGACTTTAAAGTCCACATGGCGTCGCAGGATGCATGCTCCCAAATCAATTAATTCTCCTAATGAGATTAGGAATCCTAATGTGATTAAAAAATTAATCAATTGATTAAATAGACACATGTCATGCATCTATGAGCACAAGGATTGGACACTTGGCATTAATCCAAGGGTGGGTTATAGTTCCATACTCCTAATAAGATTAGGAGAAGCCCTAAACCCAATCTATAAAAGGGTAGCAAGGAAGAAGTTATGAATTAATTTTCTCCTTTTCCTCTCCACGCCTCCTCTTCTTTCTTCCTCCTACTCCACGGTAGCAAGGGGTCTTCATCCTCCTCTTCTTCCACGGTAGCAAGGCAAGGAAGATCCATGTGCAAAGTTCCTCCTTCCTCTTCCTCCATCGCGAGCAAGGTTGAAGAAGAAAGGGTTCTTCTTTAAGGAGGTATGTTGCAGATTTTTATCTTCTAATCTGTATGATAGTCATGAGAGGTCTTTGCAAGGAGATAGAACTCCGGTAAGACCCTATCTCAGATGATTAGATCCTCGTGTGAATACCTGTAGAGGTCGGACAATCGTGTGGCTCAAACAGGAACCTAAATAGATCATCAGGCTGCGGTGTTCTTCACCTGCAGAATTTTTGAAGATGAGATCTTCAAATTAATTTCTTCTGATTTTAGTTTCAGTTTGATGAATCTTAATCAACCTTTCTCAGATCCTAATCTTCCCTTCCTAATAAATTTAAAGATCTTCTGGATTTGGATCCAAAAATTTTTTTGAATTCTATGATCCGAGGCGCGTTCATGTGATGAACGACGTTCCGTTCGAATTTCGCTGCGAACGTCGCATCGAACGGGGCATAACTCAGCAGTGGTATTAGAGCCATGGTTCTAGGGAGCATGATTAGGACCTAAGGATTGATTACCATATTTTTAATCTAATTTTTAAAGGAATTATGCTTGCTGGATTTTCTGCGTGCTGAAATTTCAGGTTGCTGAAATTTTCAGCATGTAGATTTTTATTTGCTATGATCTTGCAAATTATTTTAGAATTGTAATTAGATTACAATATTTTAAATCAAGTAATGCATGATCTGAAATCCAGAGAATAGCATAATAGGTTTAAAATTTCAGATCTGAAAACATACATGAGATGCATATGGTAATCATAATGTTCATACTTGTTTAAGGTTATGTTTAGAATAATGTATGCATGAGATGTATGTATTAGTTAAACAAAAATTTATTTGCATGAGATGTAAATAAAACCCTTAAACAATAGGACATTTACATAAGATGTAAACTGAAACAATTATATTATTTACATAAGATGTAATCACATAATATATGAAAAGGTTTCATTATTACATAGGATGTAAACCTGAACCAATGTGACATTTACATAATATGTAAATCGAATGACATATGGTATGGGGTAGATGGTTACATTAGATGTAAATCCCAAGAGACCTAAAACCTCCCTAAATCAATCGAGAGTGAACGATACATTGAGCTAGCCATATTTGATTAATTGATCTAATTGGTGTCTAGGCAAGCTCAAAGGTGGTTACTTAATTAGGATCTTACTCTCTGAGTAAGGGGAGCCTCCCACCTGCTTACCTGGCTAATTGATCGATTACCTCCTATGAAAAGCTCAAAGTTGGAATCACTAAGATCTGATTACCCAATATTAAGTCGATTGGTCTTCCACCGTAGTAGAGTTGCTAAGATCTTTCCGGCGTTGATTAGTCTCGGTTGGATACAGTGGGCTAGTTGCATCAGGAGATTGGACCTCTCTATTAACATGAGATGTTGTGGGGTAAAGGTGGGGTTGGGCTCCAATAACTATTAGGTGAGGACCCAATCACAGCTTTACTTTCGCGGGATATACGGTGGGTCTGACTTAACCAAGGAACGGGTCCAATAACTGTTAGGTGAGGACCTTATGACTTGGAGACCAGGTTAGCTCAATATGCTTACGAAGCATTGTACAAGAGTTGTACACTCATCGTTTATGTGTCTCCAATAACTGTTAGGTGAGGTGACATGTAGATTGGTGGGACCGCAGCACCCCACTCGAAATCCTAAGTCGCAGGTTTCCGTATCTTTACCAGGGGAGTGTGAGAGATTCGAAAAATAGTGGGAGGATTTGATCCAATTTTGTTTTAAAAGTTTCTAAAACAAATTAATGTCAAATACAAATTTCTAATTAGAATCTTTACTCTCTGCAGATGTCAATGGCTTCCAACCCGATAGTTCGAATTCTAGATAACAATAAGTTGACCGGACCAAACTATAAAGATTGGCTCCGCAACTTGAAGATTGTCTTGAGTTGCGAAAAGATAGTTTATGTTCTTGACCATAAACTCCCAGTGTTACCAACCCGTGCAACCAATGAGCAGCGTGAGACGCATGCAAAATGGTTGGATGAGGACAATAAGATTAGGTGTTACATTTTGGCATCCATGTCCAACGAATTGCAATGCCAGCATGAGAGCATGAAGACTGCTAAGGACATACTTGATCACCTACAAGAGTTGTATGGTGAATAGAGTCGCGCAGCAAGGTTTGAAGTGTCCAAGCGGCTCTTCAAAGCCAAGATGCGTGATGGGCAGTCCGTCCATGAACATGGTTTGACCATGATCAAGGATCTTGAGGAGCTTGAGAAGCTTGACATGACCATGCACAAGGATTTGCAAACGGATTTGATCCTACAATCGTTGCCATCTTCATATGGGCAGTTTATTGTAAACTACCATATGAATAAAATTAAATGCACCAAACTTGAATTGTTGAATATGTTGGTAACAACTGAGGAAGCCTTGAAAGGCTCAAGGGGCACAGTTCTCACTGCTGAGCTAGCTTCTCCTTCCACGAGAAAGTCTACTGGGAAGAAGAAGAAGCCTGCGAAGAAGCAGAAGACTGAGAAAAAGCCGAACAAGAAAGTTCCTAAGAAGAAGGCCGAACCCAAAGGAAAATGTTTCCATTGCAATGAAGACGACCATTGGAAGAGGAACTGTTCTATCTATATGGAAAACATAAAGAACAAGAAGGGTGATACGCCTTCTGAAGGTATGTCTAATATGCTCATTATTGAAACTAATCTAACGATTTCTTCTATTTCCAGTTGGGTTATAGACTCTAGTTCTATTGTTCACTTATGCACTACCATGTAGGGTCTAAAGAAAAGTAGAAGGCTTACGGAAGGTGCGGTAATCCTAAGGGTTGGCAATGGAGCAAGAGTTGCTGCTGTTGCTATGGGCACATTCCCTTTGCATTTACCATTAGGATTTAGTTTGTTACTTAGAGATTATTATTTTGTACTTAGTGCTAGCAGAAATCTGATTTCTGTATCTTGTCTAGCATAGGAACATTATGAATTCAATTTCAATAAAGACTACATTTCTATTTATTTGCGAAATAAACTGTTTGGACGTGGTTTTATGATTGACGGTCTCTATCACTTACATATGGATGTATCTGTAAACGTATCTGAGCATACAATGAGTACTATAGGATCTAAAAGATCTAAAGATGAGATAAATCAAAAATATTTATGGCACCTCAGACTTGGTCATATAGAAGAAGATAGAATTAACAAATTGGAGAAACATGGACTTTTGAGTTCATTGACTTCTGAGTCATATCCGATTTGTGAATCCTGCCTTCAAGAAAAAATGGCCAAATTACCCTTTGTAGGACACGGGGAGAGGTCCACTAAAATACTTGCCCTAGTACACACTGATGTGTGTGGCCCGTTCGATGTGCAGGCTAGGGGTCAATTTTTCTACTTTATTACTTTTACCGATGATTTCTCACGGTATGGTTATGTCTATCTTATGAGATAGAAATCTGAGCATTTGAAAGGTTTAAAGAATTCAGATTTGAAGTAAAAAAATAGACAGGAAAACTCATTAAGGTTCTTCGATCAGATCGAGGAGGAGAATATCTTAGTGGAGAGTTTCGCGATTATCTCAAACAAAATGGTATAGTTTCATAATGGACACCTCCTGGAACACCTCAACTCAACGGAATGACAGAAAGGAGGAATCATACCCTATTGGATATGGTCAGGTCCATGATGAGCTTCACTGACTTACCCTTATTCTTGTGGGGAGATGCCCTACTTACGACTATCTATATATTGAATAGAGTTCCCTCTAAGTCCGTTCCTACCACACCGTATGAGATATGGCATGGTAAGAAACCAAATCTTGGTTATCTTAAGATTTGGGGATATCCAGCCCAAGTCAAGCGACAACAGGCGGACAAGTTAGAGTCTAGGACAATTGGTGCTCATTTCATTGGATATCCTAAAGAGTCGTTAGGATACAATTTTTACATCCCAGAAGATCACAAAGTATTTGTGAGCCGACAAGCCATCTTCTTGGAAAAACAGTTTATTCTTGATAGAAGCAGTGGGAGAAAAATTGAGCTCGAAGAGAAAGTATCTGAAGAGCAACGAGCAATTGAGCCTAGTGAACCTATTCACATTGAGCCAATACATGAAGAACCTCGTCCACTTCGTAGATCCAGTAGGATCTCCCATCCTCCTGAAAGATACTTAGGTATGCTTACAGAGGAAATAGAGGAAGTATTCCTCATGGGAGAAAGAGATCATAGTAATGATCCCAAGATCTACAACGAAGCGATGTTAGACATCGACTCCGAAAAATGGATGGATGCGATGAAGTCAGAAATAGACTCCATACATTCCAACCAAGTATGGACCTTAGTAGATCCGCCTGAAGGTATAGTACCTATTGGGTGTAAATGGATCTACAAAAAGAAAATGGGTCCGGATGGCAAGGTAGAGACATATAAGGCAAGGTTGGTGGTAAAAGGTTATAGTCAGCGCGATGGCATTGACTATCAAGATACCTTTTCACCGGTAGCCATACTGAAGTTCATTCGAACGTTGCTTGCCATTGCAGCTTATCATGATTATGAGATATGGCAGATGGATGTGAAAACTGCCTTTCTTAATGGATATCTTGAGGAAGATATCTATATGGAACAGCCTCAGGGTTTCACTTTCAGTGATGGTGATCACAAGGTCTGCAAGCTGCAAAGATCCATTTATAGACCAAAGCAAGCATCTCAAAGTTGGAACACTTGTTTCGATGATGTGATCAAATCGTTTGATTTCATCAAGAACGAAGAGGAACCATGTGTATACAAAAAGGTCAGTAGGAGGGCTACAGTATTTCTCGTACTGTACGTAGATGATATACTCCTAATTGGGAATGATATTCCCATGCTCACATCGGTCAAGTTATGGCTGTCTAAGAAGTTCTCCATGAAAGATCTAGGTGAAGCATTTTATATTTTGGGGATTAAGGTCTATAGAGATAGATCTAAGAGGATACTTAGCCTATCACAGAAAATGTACATAGAGAAAGTGCTGAAGAGGTTCAGCATGGAAAACTCTAAGAGAGGATTGTTACCCCTAAGGCATGGGATAAATCTCTCCAAAAAGATGTGCCCCAAAACATCTGAAGAGATTCAGCACATGAGTAGGATCCCTTATGCATCGGCAATAGAAAGCCTCATGTATGCCATGCTATGTACTCGACCTGATATAGCACATGCTGTGAGTGTCACGAATAGATATCAGTCAAATCCAGGCGAGGAGCACTGGATAGCTGTGAAAAATATCCTTAAGTACTTGAGAAGGACTAAGGATATGTTTTTGGTCTTTGGGGGAGGCACAGAGTTAAAGGTAGAAGGATATACTGATTCAGACTTCATGACTGATCCTGATGATAGAAAGTCTAATCAGGATCTGTATTCTTATGCAATGGAGGATCGGTAAATTAGAAGAGTTCCAAGTAACCGATTATTGCAGATTCTACCATGGAAGCAGAGTACATTGCTGCATCGGATGCTGCGAAGGAAGCGTTTTGGTACAAGAAGTTTGTCGAAGAGCTGGGAGTCATGTCATCAGATGCCATAATCCTTTTCTGCGACAACAACGGCGCCATAGCACTGGCTAAGGAGCCGAGGTCTCACCAGAAGTCCAAGCACATAGAGCGGCGATTTCATCTAATTCGCGACTACCTCGAAAAGAAATATGTAGAGGTGCAAAGAGTAGCCTCCACTGATAACGTGGCGGATCCATTCACTAAGCAGCTGAGTCAGAAGAAATTAGAAGTCCATCTTGAAAAAATGGGACTTAAATATATGTCAGATTGGCTTTAGTGCAAGTGAGAGATTGTTAGAAGTATGCCCTAGAAGCCAACATGGCTGACACATATTTGTAATCTGGGGCATAAATTTGTAATTTGCACTTATTAATAAATAAGATTGGGCAATTTATTTTTTATTCATGTTTGTATGTGTCCATGAATCGTCCAAGAAATTAATAGATGATGACACATAATTTCAAGAAGTTGAGAATTTGAGGCATGTGTCATTAGGGATTAATTTCTAAATGCTCCTGATCGATGGATCCATCATGAGGGACGGTGATCGATCCGCTGAGATTAGTGCATAGATCACTTAGTCAGATGGACGAGTCTCGAGTCTACGGTGTAGAGACACTGGAGTGATTATGCAAGTACTTGTTAGAGAACAAGGTACTGAGCATGACAAAGATAGTAGTCACATGGATGTCTATCCATTCGTCAGTGACTACTTATACTGCAGTTGTATGACTGGTCCTTTGACCTGCGATGCCTCAACTATTCACTGTGAGGTTGCTGTAGTTTGACGAGCATGTGAACTTGGGCCCTAGTCATTCGGGTCCTTGTAGTGCGAATTAGCTGCAGTAGGTTCATTTTGGAATAGGGTTGCATCTAGATGGGATCTATCGACCTTGATAGATTAGGAGTAATCCTATCTGATTTATGAGACTGAGTTCGATAAATTCCTGGCCAGGTATTTTGAAAAAAGAGTTTTCCATATCTCGAAATGGAAGTCGTATAAATTTGACATATGACAGACGATGGGGTTTGACGAGATATCCATAACCTCCGCCACGTCGGGATCCATGATAGAGGGACTGTATCATACGCTAACTGCACCAAGAGGTTCAGATATTTCATTTTGTTGGGTTGCCACCACATACTGCTAGGTGTCACTAGTGGATTGTGAGACTCGAAGGCATTCACTTGGTGATCAATGAATCCTAAGAGTAGAACTGAAATCGTTTCTGTCCACTGAAAGGAGTTTCAGTGATATTGAGATGGAGATCTCAATATTTCTCACTACCAGTCAGAATAGAACCTACGGGGTCACATACATAGAGGATTTAATTAGTCAGACTATCATAATTGTGATTTGGAATCATAATAGAAATCAATCATCAATATGATTGGTGATTGAATTAACCCACTAAGTGTTAGTGAGTTAATGGAAGAAAAATTAAGTGGAATTGATTGCAATTGGATTGCAATTGGGCTGATTTAGTGAGCCAAATAAAATTGGGTTCGACCCAAATTGATTTGGGTTCATGATTGGGACAATTTGATTAAACCAAGATTTGTGCGGATTTTAAAGACCACATGTCGTCGTAGGATGAATATGACTTAAGTCATGTTCACACTATGCAGACTTTAAAGTCCACATGGCGTCGTAGGATGCATGCACCCAAATCAATTAATTCTTCTAATGAGATTAGGAATCCTAATGTGATTAGAAAATTAATCAATTGATTAAATAGACACATGTCATGCATCCACGCCTCCTCTTCTTTCTTCCTCCTTCTCCACGGCAGCAAGGGGTCTTCATCCTCCTCTTCTTCCACGGTAGTAAGGCAAGGAAGATCCATGTGCAAAGTTCCTCCTTCCTCTTCCTTCATCGCGAGCAAGGTTGAAGAAGAAAGGGTTCTTCTTTAAGGAGGTATGTTGCAGATTTTTATCTTCTAATCTATATGATAGTCATGAGAGGTCTTTGCAAGGAGATAGAACTCCGGTAAGACCCTATCTCAGATGATTAGATCCTCGTGTGGATAGCTGTAGAGGCCGGACAATTGTGTGGCTCAAACAAGAACCTAAATAGATCATCAGGCTGCGGTGTTCTTCACCTGCAGAATTTTTGAAGATGAGATCTTCAAATTAATTTCTTCTGATTTTAGTTTCAGTTTGATGAATCTTAATCAATCTTCCTCAGATCCTAATCTTCCCTTCCTAATGAATTCAAAGATCTTCTGGATTTGGATCCAGAAAATTTTTTGAATTCTATGATCCGAGGCGCGTTCATGTGATGAACGACGTCCCGTTCGAATTCCGCTGTGAACGTCGCATCGAACGGGGTGTAACTCAGCAGACTCACTAACTCTTAGCGGGTTAATCCAATTGACAATTAATTTTAGTTGCGATTCTAAATTGCTATTCAACCGTCGGAATGATCAAAATCTCTAATGTATGTGATCCCATAAGTTCTATTCTGATTGGTAGTGAGATATATTATGACCTCTATCATAATATCATCGAAACTCTTTTCAGTCGATTGAAATGATTTCAACTCTACTCTTTGGGTTCACAGATCACCAAGTGTATGCCTTCGAGTCTCACAATCTACTAGTGACACCTAGTAGCATATTGTGACAATCAATAGAACGGAAGAGATGAACCTCTAGGTGCAGTTAACGTATGATACAGTACCTCTATCATGGATCCTGACATAATGGAAGTTATGAAAAACTCGTCAAACCCCATCGTCTATTTTATGTCAGATTTATTTGACTCAAGTTCGAGATTGAAAAACTTCTTTTCCAGAACTGCCTTGACCAAGGTCTTTCGAACTTAGTCTTATAAATCACATAGAATTTTTCCTAATCTATCAAGGTCGATAGATCCCATCTAGATGCAGCCCTAATCTGACAGTGAACCTACCACAGTGAATCTACACCACAAGGACCCTTAGGGCCAATGTTTATGTGCTCGTCAAACTACAGCAACCTCACCGTGATTAGCTGAGGCATCTAGGTCTAAGTACTAGTCATACAACTGTAGCATCAAGTAAGTCACTGACGAGTGGATAGACATCCAAATGACTTCTTGCTTTGGTCACGCTCAGTACCCTTATTCTCTAACAAGCACTTGCACAATCACCCCAGTGTCGCTACACTATGGACTTATGACTCACCCATCAAGAAAAGTGATCTGTGCACTAATCTCATTGGATCGATCACCATCCTTCGTGATGATCCATCGATCAGAAGCTATTCAGGAATTAACTATTAATTACACATGCCTTAAATTCTCAATTCTTGAGAATATGTGTTATCATTTTATTAATTTCTAGGACGATTCATGGACACATAATAACATGAATGAACAAAATGTCTGATTTTATTAATTAACAAAGGATCAAATACAAATTTCATGCCTCCAAAACTATTATAATGCATCTGCCAAATTGCCTTCTAGGGCATACTCCTAACAATCTCCCACTTGCACTAAAGCTAATCAGACATATATCTAAGCCTCATCTTCTCAAGATGTGCTTCAGTCTTTTGCTGACTCAGCTGCTTAGTGAATGAGTCCGCCACGTTATCTGTGGAGTCTACTCTCTGTACCTCTACATACTTCTTTTCGAGGTAGTCGCGTATCAGGTGATATCGTTGCTCTATGTGCTTGGACTTCTGGTGAGATCTTGGCTCCTTAGCCAGTGTTATGGCGCCATTATTGTCGTAGTAGAGTATGATGGCATCCGATGACATCATGCCTAACTCTTCAACGAACTTTTTGTACCAGAATGCTTCTTTTGTAGCTTTAGAGGCAGCAATGTACTCAGCTTCCATGGTAGAATCTACAATGATTGGTTGTTTGGAACTCTTCCAATTTACCGAACCACCATTGCACAAGAACATATACCCTGATGTAGACTTTCTATCATCAATGTCAGTCATAAAGTCTGAATCTGTGTATCTTTCTACCTTTAATTCTGATCCTCCTCCAAACACCAAGAACATATCCTTAGTTCTTCTCAAGTACTTAAGAATATTCTTCACAGTTGTCCAATGCTCTTCGCCTAGATTTTACTGATATTTGCTCGTGACACTCACAGCATGTGCTATATTAGGTCGTGTACATAGCATGACATATATGAAGCTCCCTATAGCCGAAGCATAAGGGATCTTGCTCATGCGTTGAATCTCTTCAGATATGTTGGGGCACATCTTCTTGGATAGATGAATCCCATGCCTAAGGGGTAGCAATCTCCTTTTAGAGTTTTCCATGCTGAACCTCTTCAGTACTTTCTCTATGTACATTTTCTGTGATAGGCCAAGCATCCTTTTAGATCTATCTCTATAGACCTTAATTCCCAAAATGTAGGATGCTTTCCCAAGATCTTTCATGGAGAATTCCTTAGACAACCATACTTTGACCGAAGTAAACATGAGAATATCATGCCCAATTAGGAGGATATCATCCACGTACAATATGAGGAATACAATAACCCTCCCACTAACCTTCTTATAAACACACAGTTCCTCTTCGTTCTTGATGAAATCAGACGATTTGATTACATCGTTGAAACGGGTGTTCCAACTCCAAGATGCTTGCTTCAGTCCGTAGATGGACCTTTGCAGTTTGCAGACTTTGTGATCACCATCACTGGAAATGAAACCCAAAGGCTACTCCATATTGTGGAGTGATTGATTATATCCCTATTTGATTTTGATGAGCTCAAAGCATTTGAGTATATTTCATGTTGTACTAATTAATTCAATCTAGTGTTTCAGGCGAATATATGTGAATTTATGTTTAAGTGCGTCGAGCCTTAGTTCAAAGTAATTTGGCTAAGTGTTGAACTCAATTGAACCAAAGTCTGAAGCTCGAGTCGACTCCGAAAGATTGCGAGTTGTTCGTTCGATTCCTGTCTAACTAAAAATATGCTAAACAGATCGTTGTTAGAACCGACAAACAAAGTTTAATTTAATTTTACTCTTACCTTTTCTACTCGAAGAATAGCGGTTGTAAGTGGTCGATCCATAGGGAGGTGATTGGAGTTGCATAAAAATTAAAACGTTCACTCCGATTCAAAATCGACTTTTGAATGATAGAAGAAAAACATTATTTTGAGGATATTGACTGATTTTCTGGTCTACGAGAGAATCTTCTTTATTTAAAAATAATAAAAAAACAAGTACTTAGAAATCAAAGAGCATTTATAAATTCATGAAATGTTTAACTATTCAAAGAAAAATTTTGGCATAAATTAAAATGGATGAAAACAAGTGCTAAGAAGATCAAAAGCCTAGAACATAAATTGCATAAAAAAAAATTTAATGTATTGCATCAAAGAAGAATTAAAAGATTGCATTAAAAAAAAAGAAATTAACTTGAACCAAGAACAAGGATTGCATGAAAAAGAAATGATAGATTTGATAAAAAGAAAATTCATTACAAATAAAAGTGGAGATTGGAAACCTAATGTTTCTTCTCTTTTACAAATAACATAGAAAAAATAAAACAAAAAGCTTCTCCCTCCCGTTAGAACATAAAATATTTTTTTTTATTCTTTTCTTCCCCCCAAGAATAGAGCAATGCTCTATTTTCCTTCTCAACCGAGCTCACCTCCTCCTCCTTGGACCTGCCGGCCAACACCCAAACCGAGCACACACCTTCAGCCGATAGCCTCTCCCCCTCTTATAGATCCGCACCAAAGATTGGATCATGATGACTGGGGCGTGAATGATGGCAGACGCGAGGAAGGAGAGGGCGGACGGCGCGGATTCGGGAAGGGAGGATGCGTGATCGCTTGCAGACGTAGAGGCTTGAAGCGTGGGATGCTGGGACGAGCAATCTTGGGATGCATCACCAGCTTCAAAGGAGGCGGACTTGGAACGGACGCGGGTTCGTGGGAAGGCTGAGACGCTGGATCTTGATCACGGGATGGAGAAGCTGATCCAGAAACGAGGATGCCGTGGGATCACTAGAGCTGGTGGCGGAATGTCCGAAATGGCTCGCGTTGTGAATGCATGATAGTCAACTTTAAAGACCACGCAATAGCACGTATCTGGTAGGATAGTGATTACGGGTATCAATCCACAGAAATTGGGGTACAGTTATTTTTCTTAAAAATAAAAAAATATTTAAAAGGAAGAGTTTGTGAAGAAAACTTAACTAAGAAATTTTAATAAAAAAAATGTAATTAAAATGATATCAGTTTGGGAGAACTTAGGGCAAGAAATTCACCACTAACATCGGAACAAGGATTATTTATATTTTAATCTATTCTTGGATTAACATGCAAATTGGCTACAAGCCTAATAAGCATTTAAATAAAAATTCACAAAAGTAATTTGGGAATAATCCATCTTCAGTTGGCATGAAATGTCTACCCTAAACTAATGTGGCAGGACACTGCATCTTTCCTAAGCATGGACTATCTTATATTTACTTAGTGATCATGAAGAATAGTTGTACGAACATCATACTTAAAATCACAGAAATTAAATATGATTCAAAAGAAGATATCCATTAAAAATAATAAGTTCATACAACCCCAAGAATAGAAATAAAAAAATAAATACAAATCCCTTATCCTTTTGTTAGGGCTGCATCCAGCCCTAGAGAAGAGCTTAAGCTTCCATGCAGTGGTGGACGGCAGCAGTAGCACATCAGCAGGCTCCCATTTCTATCACGATCGGCTTCCTCTGCCTCAGCACTTCATTTTTTTCTTTCTTTTGAGAAGGCATTCCCAAAAAGACCCAAACTCTTCTCTCTCCTGTAATTTCATCTTCTTCCATGGGAACTTCACCTGTGAACCCGAGCTTGCCTTCCTCCCGGTTGGAAAAGGAGGAATTGGAGCAGTCCTCGGTGGGAAAGAAGGAATGCCTTCCTCTGATCAGAAGTCCTCCCTTATATAGGTAGCCCATCTCCCCCTCGCTCCTCCTCTGTTTCTTCACGGATAAGGATGGAAGCGGCTGGATGGAGCTTTGGTTTTGTTGGCCGCGGGAGATCCGGACGCGGGAGAAGTTGGAGGTGGATCTCAGATGAGAGCTTAGATGGTGATCCGGAGGACGTTGAGCTGCTGATCCTTGGAGTGGGGAGAAGCTTTAATGCGGTGGACGGCTGGGATGCTGGGGAGATTGGTTTTGTTCCAAAACAGGGGATACGGTTGGGAGATGGGTTGTGTGAGGTTGCTTGGATAAAGATGGATCTTTGTTTGCTTGGCAAGCATCGTGGGAGGAGCTGTTCCGGAAGCTTTGGAGATGAAGACACATGAAACAGTGGATGTTTGGATGAAGCCCACGGCTGAGAAGAGATGAGGCTTTGGGATGCGGCTGTAGGCATTTGGAAAGATCTTAGATGGTTGTTCTTTGGATGCGGAAGGAGTTGGATTCCTGGGCTTTATCCATGGACGATGGGACTCCGTTCCAAACGGGATGAGATCTGGGCATTTCGGAAGGCTTATCCCGCTTGAGAAAAGAACTTGAGGATTTGGTTGGGAGGATAAGTTGGGAGGAATCATGGAAGCAGGGGAGATGAACTCTGTTTTGAGGCTGGGATGCTTAATCTGTAGATACGGGATGGGTAGCTTGGGACTTCGTTAACGGCTGGGATCAGGGGGGTGGTGTTCTCGGCTGAGAGGAGATGCCGGAAGAATTGGGATTTGCTGGGAGAAATGGTTTGGGATGTTCATCCGGTTGGGAAAGATTCATGGAGCAAGGCATAGAAGACTCAGTTTCGGGATGTAGGGGATTCATCCGTGCATGATGCGGAAGAGAAGTTGAGGAGGTTTGGAAACGGTGGATACGATTGGGAACAGGGGATTCGGCTTGAAGAAGGATGGATTACTTCCGTGGATGAGGTGCTGGGAATGGGAGATACACGTAACAGGGGATTTGATGCGGTCGTGGGATGAACATAGATCACGAACGGATCCGAAGGAGGGCTGGGAGCTAGCGGAATCTAGTTGGGATAAGGATTGGTCGTTTTGGGAGTTGGAATGTTATCGGGATTAGCTGGGAATTCACGAAGTTGGCTGGGAAGAGGAGATTTGAGAGGATGTCTTTGGACTGCCGAAGACATGGCGCTGGAGAATGTGGATGTGGGAGGGAGAGTGACATCCAAGCTTGATTTCTAAGCACTTAAAGGGTGACGTGGACATGGGTTCAGCTGCAAACGCGACCTGCACACATTAGTTCAAATATCATTCCAATTAGTTCGACTCGACCTGCACATATTAGACTTGACCAATAAAATCAAGCAAACTCGAATTATTTTTAATAATGCCATGATGAAGGAGAACACATTTTCTTATGTTAAATTCACAAAATATATGAATTAAAATAAGGATAAGTGCTATGAATAAGATATTAATTTGTATATTATTTAGCACTTATCAATGCATACGAAGCAGGGGGGCGCTCTATGAGGCAGGATCACGGGAAGGAGGAGCTGTAGATCCAGAAGGGGGAAGAAGATGATGGCTGGCTTCATGGGCTCCTTGATGGCTGAAGAGGAATGGGGCGCACGCATGAGGTTTTCGTGGATGGACGGGATACGGGGTGCTGAAGAGGAAGGATGTGAACTTCCTTCTTTAGGCCAAGAGGGGGATGCGATGCAGGGGCCTCCCGTGATCGCATAGAATGGGGCGCGCATGAAGAATGCGGACTGCTGGGAGGAGCGAACGTGGGAGATGCTTTGATTGCATTGATGGCGTGGAGGATTTGGAAGGGATGCCACGGCTACAGGTTCAGACGGTTGATGGTCTAGTGATGTTTTATTGGATGCATGTTCGGATGAGACGTGGACGGTCGGGATTTCATGCATGCATGGCAATTGGAGAATTTGTTGAGCTCGGGCTGCCGGGCATTGGGCTCAAACCCAATGTTATTGGGTCTCTTGGATCCTTGCACTCAAACACAAATACAATGTTAATTAATTAATTTTATCATTAAAGATTAACTATAATACTAATTAAGATAGTAATGACGATTGCACTTTTGTGCTCTCATCACACCCCCCAACTAGCTTATTGCTAGTCTCTAGCAATTTAGTGCGAAAATGATAAAATAAGAGTGCAAAAGTGTTATTTATTATATGAAAATGATAAAAGTATTTTTATGCAACTCCAATCGCCTTTCTTTGGATCGATCTCTTACGACTACTATTCTTCGAGTAGAATAGGTAAGAGTAAAATTAATTTAAACTTTGTTTGTCGGTTCTAACAACGATCTGTTTAGCATATTTTTAAGTAAATAGAAAACGGACAACAGAATTTTGGCGCCGTTGCTGGGGAGGCAATCGAGAAGCAAGAACGATCACAAAGATCAAATTGGATTTTGGATGCCCGGAGTGAACGCACTCCAGTAATAAGTTTTTATTTTTATTAATTTTTCTTATTTTGATTATTTTTAGTTAATAATTTCGTAGTTATTAAATTCTGAAATTTGAAATTCAAAATTTAAAGTTTTTTTAAAAAAGTAAAAAAAATAAAATTCAAAAAAAAGATAATAAAAAAAATTTGAAAAAAATTCCCAAAATTCAAAAATTCAAAAATTTAAATTCAGAATTTGAATTCTGAGATTCGAAATTTGAAATTTAAATTTTAAAAAAAAGTTAAAAAAAATTAATTAAATCAAAAAAATATTATTTTTGGTAGTAATTGATAAGGTGCAATCCCCTGAGGTTATCATACCTCTATTGGGACTCCTCACGGAGTAATCTCCAGAGCTTATTCAACGGGCATTTGGAGATTGACTGACGCATAAGGATTGTGTTTAGTTTACATTCAAATGATTGTTATATAAAAATTAAAAAATTAACTAAAATAAAAAGTAAAAAATAGTAAAAAAAATTTGCTTGCTCATTTAATCAGTACAACCTAATGACATTGCATAAACTTTAAAAAATTATTGATTATTTGCTGCATCAAGCATTTGTATAAAATAATTTAAGGGCAAAACCCATTAAAAAGATAAGGTCAGGAAGTCATTACCTGTCCTTAGCCCAAAAATCACCACCTTGTATACATATCCTAAGCCAAATTAAATTAAAATCAATTAGACGTTGGCCTTAGAGTTTTCGAGCTCAATTAGGCTCTTGGAAAGAAGCGGCTGAAAGCCACTCTAGTGAGAATTTAGTAATTGGTGATGTCTAGAAAAGTTTTACAATAGTGAAAACTGTTACGGATATTGTAGTATCGGTGTATCCCTTCTGGCACCACCACACACTCCGGGACTTTTCTGGTCACTGGTCACTGGATCGCTTAACTGGTAAGCTCAAGCTTTATCCAAAAGGGAGATTAGGAGCTGTCTAATCTAGAGAGAATTTTAGAAACTTTTTAACCAGATAAATCTCTGTGCAACTAGATTTAAGAAGCTACTAAACCTCACTTAATTCTAAGACTAATAGGGTCAAATTGTTGTGTGGTGTTGGTTGTAATCATCTGTGTCTAGCCCTTCTCTTCTCTTAGGATTTCATTTATTTTAGGAGTCAAATCTAATGAATTGTTGATAATGTATGCATGGTAGAAGGTCATTAAGGGATAAGTTAACCCCATTTGGTCGTGAGATTGACAGAACTTTTTATCACAACCTGCGAACTATAAACCAACCGTCAATCTCTACAATGGGTGAACATATTATAATTTTGAATGAGTTGTTCGCACCCGCATCCGCTAGTCCCCCTACTTGCATAGTATTACCAATTAATAATGCAGCCCAATTCGAGATTCGGGCTGCAACAATAAACATGTTACCCAAGTTTCATGGGTTCGAGAGTGAACAACCCTACATTCATCTAAACAAATTTTTGACAATCTATCAAACATTTAGAGATCAAAACTTAGATGAAGAGGGTATTAAATTAAGATTGTTTCCCATGAATTTTGAGGATCGTGCTGCTGTATGGCTGTATTCTCTTGCTTCAAATTCCATCACATCATGGGAACAACTATCTAGGAAGTTCATGGCTAAGTTCTATCCCATGGTAAAAACTGAAAAAATTAAGGATGCCATCAGAACTTTTAGAAAAAAATCTAAGGAGGAATTTTCCCAACTTTGGGAAAGATTCCATGATCTTTTGGTCAAGTGCCCGCACCATGGGCTTGACAAGGCTGATCTAGTCCACTTCTTTTATAAAGGACTAACTCCGACACATAGAAACATGATTGAGTCCATGCACAAGGGTAGGTTCATGAACCAAACCCCGGATCAAGCCTATGAATTTCTTGTTGACTTAGCTGAGAACGCCTAAAATTGGAGTAGCTATGGTGAGGAAGTAAATAGAGATGAGTTCGGATCTAGAAAATCAGGTAATTATGAAATGAAAGCAGACCCAGAACTCAAAAATGTCATGTCCAATCTGGTGACTGGAATAAACAACTTAAGCAAAAAGTTTGATGCTTTCACTGTTTCCACTAGCTCGAGTTCATATAAAGAGTTAAATCCCATCATAAAAGTGGATCACGAGTCACATAGTTTATGTATCTTGTGTAACAGTTCGGAGCATCTAGTGGAGTGTTGTCCTAGTTTACCCAACATTAAGGCCGAGCAGGCAAATGCTCTAAACTCATATAGTGACTTCAAGAAGCCCACTCCCAATTCATTCAGCCCAGTCTACCACCCTAATAATAGGTTCCACCCAAATTTCTTATACAAGCAAAATGAACCTATTCAGCATCAAGGTGGTCCATCAGGTTTTCAGAAGAATTTTTTCAGGATAGGTCCATCACAAATAAACCAATTATTGGCTCCACCTATTCCTACTTATAGTGCCCCTATCCCTCAGCAAACTACATCATTGGAAGCCATGATGGCTAACATGATGAAGCAGCAACAAGACTTCATCCAACAGCAACAACAGACCAACATGGCTCAGACCCAGACTAACCAATTCCATGCGCAAGCAATTGCAAAACTTGAGGTTAGTCTAAGCCAAATAGCAAACTCTCTAGGAGAAGAAAGGTGAACTACCTAGTCAGCCAGTGCCTAACCCTAGTAGGC
Organism: Phoenix dactylifera; assembly: GCF_051530095.1. Taxonomy (NCBI): domain Eukaryota; kingdom Viridiplantae; phylum Streptophyta; class Magnoliopsida; order Arecales; family Arecaceae; genus Phoenix; species Phoenix dactylifera. The sequence goes on from NC_143195.1 coordinate 15,496,088, forward strand.
AACAGAATCAAAGGCCGAGAGGCCAGTTTCAGATTGATTCTAATGGAAACCCTACCCATAAAGTCCAGGCAATTACCACTTTATAGTATGGCAAGGAAGTGGACAACAAGGTCCAACTTCCTGTTCAAGAAAAAGAAGAAAAGCATGAACCAAACCCCACTCAGAAAAAGGCACAAGAACAGGGAACACAAGGAATAGAGGAGAAACAATTAGAGACATACACACCCAAGGCTTTCTTTTCTAGTAGGCTACAAGACTCAAAGAAAAATCTCAGTACGATGAAATCATGGAAGTCTTTAAAAATGTCCAAATAAATTTACTCTTCCTAGATGCCATCAGACAGATCCCCTCCTATACAAAATTCTTAAAAGACCTAACCACGGTGAAAAGGAAAACCAGTATTCCTAGGCAAGCTGTGATGGCGGCACAAGCCTCATCTCTTATTCAACAACAGATTGCCCCAAAATACAAGGACCCTGGTTGCCCCACTGTTGAAATTAAAATAGGAGAAACCATCATTCAGAGAGTCCTATTAGACTTAGGAGCAAGTGTAAACCTATTACCCTATTCTGTCTACACTGAACTAGGTTTGGAGGAATTAAAGCCCACAAACATTACTTTGTCATTAGCAGATAGGACTTTGAAGTATCCCAAAGGAATTATGGAGGATGTGATTGTAAAAGTTAATGAATTCTACTACCCTGTGGATTTTGTAGTCCTTGAAACTGAACCAGGTAAAAATCCAGAAAGTCACATTCCGGTGATCCAAGGTAAACCATTTTTGGCCACTTCAAATGCTGTGATTAGTTGCCGAAATGGAATAATGACTCTAGCCTTTGGAAACATGACTGTCCAGCTCAATGTTTTTCATAGTAGTAGTCAGTCAACTGAGATGGACGATTTGGAAGAAATTCACATGATTGAGAACATAATTAGCAGTTCTTTTGAAGAGTCGATTTATTCTGACCCATTAGAAAGATGTTTGGCTAATTTTGGTCAAGATTGTGAGTCAAGTCAAGAGGTTAATGCATTGTTAGATTCCATTCCTGCGATAGATACTAGCAGATGGGCCACCAAGTTTGAATCATTGCCTATTTCGGAATCTTAGCTAGTGCCATCCAATGTCAAACCTCCACAACTAGAACTTAAAGACCTTCCCAAAAACTTGAAGTATGCATTTCTTGGAGAAAACAAGACCTTACCTGTTATAATTGCATCGAATCTGACTAAAGAACAGGAAGAGAAGCTGTTAAGTATCCTTCGGAAGAATCAGGAAGCTATCGGTTGGTCTATAGCTGATATTAAGGGGATTAGCCCTTCTGTGGTCCAACATAAAATCCATCTAGAAGAAGATGCAAAAATTTCTAGAGAACCACAAAGGCGACTTAGTCCAATCATGAAGGACGTAGTTCGAGCCAAGGTCATCAAGCTTTTAGATGCAGGGATTATATATCCTATTTCTGATAGTCAGTGGGTAAGCCCAGTTCAAGTCGTACCTAAAAAGTCTGGCATCACTGTGGTGAAAAATGATCACAATGAGTTAGTCCCTACTCGAGTCCAAACGGGATGGCGAGCATGCATCGATTATAGGAAGCTTAATGCCATGACTAGGAAAGACCATTTTTCTCTCCCCTTCATCGATCAAATGCTAGAACGGCTAGCTGGCCACTCCCATTACTATTTCCTCGATGGTTATTCTGGATATAACCAAGTCCCTATCGCACGTGAGGATCAAGAGAAAACCACATTCACCTGTCCTTATGGCACTTTTGCCTATCGTCGTATGCCTTTTGGGCTATGCAATGCACCAGCTACATTCCAACGGTGTATGATGAGTATTTTCTCCGACATGGTGGAGAAATTTTTAGAAGTTTTCATGGATAATTTTTCTGTATTTGGATCCAATTTTGATGAATGTTTGCACTACTTGACACTTGTTGTAGAACACTATAAAGAGAAAAACTTAGTTCTTAACTGGGAGAAGTGTCATTTCATGGTAGAATCAGGTATTATTTTAGGACACATTGTGTCACAAAGGGAAATTGAGGTGGATAAGACCAAAGTAGAATTAATTGCTAAATTGCCACCTCCTAAGACTATTAGGAAAATTCGATCATTTTTAGGGCATGCGGATTTTTACCGCCATTTTATTAAAGGATTTTAGTAAAATATCAAAACTCTTATGTGATTTGTTGGCCAAAGATGCTGTTTTCAATTTTTCACCAACTTGTGTAACTGATTTCGAAAGACTGAAGTCTGAATTGACTTCAGCACCCATCATAAGGTATCCTGATTGGAGTAGTCCTTTTGAAATCATGTGTGATGCATCCGATTATGCCATAGGTGCTGTCTTAGGTCAGCGAGTAGAGAAGCTTCCCCATGTTATTCATTATGCGAGCAAAACTCTAAATGACGCCCAACTTAACTATTCCACCATTGAAAAAGAATTGTTGGCAGTTGTTTTTGCCTTAGATAAATTTCGCCCCTACCTGATAGGATCTAAGGTTCTTGTTTATTCCGATCATGCTGCCCTTAAGTACCTTCTCACAAAGAAAGATGCTAAGGCAAGGCTCATTCGTTGGATCCTATTGCTCCAGAAATTTGATCTTGAATTTCGAGACAAAAAGGGATCTGAAAATGTAGTAGTTGACCACTTGTCTAGACTGATTGTTGAGTCATCTACAGAATCCTTGTCTGTATCCGAAACTTTTTCGAATGAAATGATGATTTTCCATACCAATGTTCCATGGTATGCTGACATAGTCAACTACCTCGTTACTGAACAAATGCCCAGCTCTTGGACCAAACAGGAGAAATTTCGCTTCCTAGCTCGTGTGAAGTGGTATTTTTGGGATGAACCATACCTATTTAAATATTGCCCTGATCAGATCATCCGACGGTGTATCCCTGAATACGAACAAAAGAAAGTCCTTTCCTTTTGTCATGACCACGCTTGTGGTGGTCATTTCAATGGTAAAAAGACGGCTGCAAAGGTTTTGCAGTGCGGATTCTATTGGCCCACACTATTTCATGATTCACACGAGTATTGTAAAGCATGTGACCGATGTCAAAGACTAGAAAAAATTTCAAGAAAAAATGAGATGCCCCTGAACCCGATCTTAATTGTAGAAATCTTTGATGTTTGGGGTATTGATTTTATGGATCCTTTTCCTATGTCATTTGGGCACCAGTACATACTCCTAGCTGTTGACTATGTGTCTAAGTGGATTGAGGCTATCGCGTGTAAGACCAATGATCACAAAGTAGTGATCAAGTTTCTTAAGGAGTCTGTCTTCGCTCGCTTTGGCACCCCTCGTGCTATCATTAGTGATGGGGGGAAACATTTTTGCAATAGAATTTTTAAAGCCCTTGCTAGGAAGTACAACATCACCCACAGGTCAGTACACCATATCATCCACAAACGAGTGGACAAGTTGAGATTTCCAACAGAGAAATCAAGACCATCCTTGAAAAAACTGTCAACCCATCTCGAAAGGATTGGTCCCTTAGGTTAACAGATGCATTGTGGGCATATCGAACGGCCTACAAAACACCAATTGGAATGTCCCCATATAGGATTGTCTATGGCAAGGCTTGCCATTTACCTGTCGAGTTAGAACACAAGGCCTATTGGGCAATCAAACGCCTAAATTTCGATCTCGACAAGGCAGGAGAACATAGAAAGCTACAGCTCGACGAGCTTGAAGAAATTAGGAACAATGCTTACGAGTGTATTAAGAAGTACAAGGATCGCATGAAAGTCATGCATGATAAAATGATTACTCGTAAAGAGTTTCACCAAGGACAAAAAGTTCTTTTATATGATTCTCAATTACATCTATTTTCTGGAAAACTTAAATCTCCCTGGACTGGCCCATACACGGTAGAGAAAGTGCATCCGCATGGTGCGGTAGTAATATGCAATACTAAGGATGGTAGGTCGTTTCAAGTCAATGGATATCGTTTAAAACCATACCTTGAGTATCTGAGTCCAGAAGTCGAGGAGACACTTCTGACCGACCCTGTCTATCATGAATGAATTAGAATTGTTTGGCTGAAGACCTAAAACTTAGCGCTCTTGGGAGGCAGCCCAACATGTAAATATTATAAAAAAATCATAAAAAAATAAATAAATAAATAAAAATTTTACTAACATGCAGGTTTGGGAGTTTTTGGCCCCCATTGTCACTTTACCCATCCATATCAGGTAACTTCTCCTCTGTCCTATTACTGCTTTAAATTTTCTTTAACATTGAGGACAATGTTAGATTTAGGTATGGGGGTGAGAATATTTTTAATTTTTTATGAAAAAAAATAAAATAAAAATAAAAATAAAATTAAAATTAAAAAAAAGGGGAGTTCAAATTTTTAACTCAAACTTTAATCTTTTTGGCTGTACAAACTAGAAATTGCTTTGACAATAGCTTTGAGTTAAGGAATATGATAGCAGTTCTAGCTTGAGTTTTCGTCCCACCTATCTTCTGCTAATATGATACAAGATGATTTAGCACCTACACGTAAGCACATGAATAGTGGGGTATGTATACTTGCAACTGATATGAATACTTTTAATCTTCGGGATAATTTAAAGTTATATGTGTGATGAACACCCTAATAAAAAAAAGATAAAATAAAATAATGAGTTTATTTTAAGTCTTCTCACTAAGTAACCGGACCTCTTGCCTGACAAGCAGCGAGTGTTCGCGTAAAAAGATAAGAATGATTGAGATTAAACTTTGAGTGACTAATTTGGCCTCGAAGCCTAGTTAACTTGAGTTATTAAGCCTGTTAGGGTGTCTCTACACCTAGTGCCCTGAGCCATCTGGATCGGAAGTCATTGGCCTAACACTCGCTACATGGGTCAGCTAGAAAGCTTAATAATGCTAGATATTGCACAAGTCATTCTTCTTAGCATTCAGTCTGATAAAAAAAATAATAATAAAAAAAATTGGGGTGTTCATTACCATTTAACTCTAGAAAGTCTTGAAAATTGGAGTGATCATGTTGGAAGTAAGTGAAAGCCACTCATTTATATGATATTATCTTTCACCTCACTACATTCTTGACTTGTTAGCAGATAGATGGGGTGTAATGAAACTTGAGTTAGAGTCTGCTTAAATATGATAGCAATAAGTCTTTATTGTCCTTGCAATTCTAAGTTCATACAATAATACTTGTTCAAATTTTAAGTTAAACATTAGAAATTCCTGACTAATGAAGTTTGTAGGTAACTTCACTGCAAACCCTCACGAGACAACACTCGTCCACTAGGGTAACCTAGGGGTTTAAAGGCTTGTTGCACGTGCTAAGTGCAATCGTGACTCCCTACGAAAATGGGTACATATCTTAGTTTGTGTATTTAGCTTCAATAAAAAATAAAAAAAAGAAAAAAAAATCATAAGTTAGACTACATCTTTTTGTGCCCTCACTTTATCGTTTGCTTGTTAGTTGCTAGAGACTAGCAATAAGCTAGTTGGGGGGTGCAAAATTCTGTTGTCCGATTCCTGTTTACTTAAAAATATGCTAAATAGATCATTATTAGAACCGACAAACAAAGTTTAAATTAATTTTACTTTTACCTGTTCTACTCGAAGAATAGTGGTCGTAAGAGCTTGATCCACAGGAAGACGATTGGAGTTACATAAAAATAAAAACGTTCACTTGGATTTGAAATCGATTTTTTGAATAATAAAAGAAAAAAAATATTACTTCGGGGATGTGGAATGATTCTCTAGTCTATCAGAGAATATTTTCTATTTGAAAATAAACAAAGGAGAGAAAGAAAACTTGCAATTGAATTCTAATGCAGAGTAGGGATCGATTCCTAAAAACATAATATAAATTAAAACTTGCAAATCGAATGGCAAAGAAAAATTTTAGAGTTATCTTAAAACTAAGAATTCCAAAATACATAAAATGAATTGCAGAAATTGAACTAAAGCTTAAAACATAGATTGCATAAAAGATAAATGTATGGATTGCATAAAAGGGCAATTACAAAAATAAAATGAGGATTGGAAACTTAATGCTTCCTTCCTTCTACAAAACAAGACATAAAAACAAAGAGAGAAAAAAGAATAACAAAACAAACAGAGCTTTCTTCACTCCCCGTTCAAATTAAATATGCTTTCTTCTCCGAATGAAACAGAGCATGGCTCTGTTTCCTTTTTTTTTCTCTCTCTCTTACAAACAAACAGAGCTTTCACTCTTTCTCTCTTCTCTTGCTCTGTTTCCTTTTTTTTTTCTCTCTCTCTTACAAACAAACAGAGCTTTCACTCTTTCTCTCTTCTCTCCCCAAAACAGAACTCCCCTGTTTCTTTCTTGGACCCGCCGGCCACCACCCCCCACCGAGCTCACCCTTCCCCTGTTTCTTCTTCCTCAAACCAAACCCTCTTCCCCTGCACAGTCGAGAGCTCCCTTTCTTCTCCTCCCATCCTCCTCTTATAGATCGCCGAAGATCTTGAAGCCAGTGATGGATCCCGGAGAGGAGGAGGGCGCGGTCTGCGGTCGTGTGCGGGATCACCTCTTCGGAACAGACGCGGGATCTCGGCTCCATCACGGCTGGCAGGGCGCTGATTTGGGAAGCTGGATCATGGAATGCTTGCAGATGCGGAGGAGACGGAATGGAGCGGCTGTGAGGCGTTGGGATCACGGGAGAGGGGCTGTCCACGGAACCGTTGCTGGAGGAGGAGGCAATCATCAGGGATCGCACATGGAATGGAAGGCAAGATCATTGGGAGGAGCCGATCATGGCCACGGTGGAGGCTGGGATCACGGCCGGAAGCTTCGTGGATGGCTGCTGGGCGCGATGCTGGGATGCTTGAATCGCTCGGAACGATGGGAGCGTGGAGATGGATGCGGACTGCTTATGGGTCATGTGCTAGTTTCTGCAATGGAATTGGATTTTGGAAGAAGGTTTGGGATTTTCTTTGCCCTCTTGAGAGGGGAGCTAGGAGACACCAAGTTCCGTCCAATTAGTCATATAGATAAAAAATAGTGATATGAAATTTGGCTTGTAGACGGACGAACTTAGTTCGTCACGGGTCATCTGTTCTGACTGGAGGTCAATTGCAAGTCTTCCAAGTCATGGGTCACCCAGCACCTCATAGGCATGATATGGTCAAATTAGATTTGCCCAAAATTCTTTCCCAAAAGCACAAAGAAATTGGACCCGATTCGGACTCGAACCCGACTCGGATCCGACTCGATCTTCAACCGGGTCGGATCTAGGAAGGGATCCTTCTGAAGTCAAATTTGTACTCAATCTGCATTTTATCTCTAATTTATGATAATCTGTATCAAACTCAAATATAATATTAATCTAGTGAATTTATCATTATCCGTTAGCAATAACACTAATTTTAGTGATATGTAGGTCGCACTTTTGTGCTCTAATCACGAGTCGACTCTAAGTGTTTCAGAGCTTCTGGCACAGGCTCGAGTCGACTCCGGTACATTACGAGTCGACTCCGACTGAGAACAGACAGAAGGATAGAAAGATGAATTTCAGACCCTGTCACCGAGTTGACTCCGAAGATTTCGAGTCGACTCCGATGCTTGCCGAGTCGACTCCTGACGATTCCGAGTCGACTCCAAAGGGTAACAGAAGAAAGACAAAACGATGTTTTTTAGACCCTGTTACCGAGTCGACTCCAGAGGGATTAGGTGTGACTCTTGGACCTAGCCCAATTTAGCTACAACTTACAGCGATCGAAGTCGACGGGTAAATCACCATTTGAGGTGATTACATGGCTGCAACCAGACACTCCTGTTGCCTAGAGATGGTCACCCAAGAGGAGGGTGAATTGGGTGTTTTAAAACTTTTTGCCTAATTAAGAGTAAAACACGCAAATGTATGAACTAAAGTAAAGATAGAGGGATGAGAAGAGTCAATCGCAAACACAAGGTTTTATAGTGGTTCGGAGCTTCCACTGCTCCTACATCCACTCCCCAAAGCACCTTTAGGAATTTCCACTATAATCCAAGATTACAGTCCGGTAGTTTTGCGAGTGCACTACCCAACTCGTTGTTTTACACCGGGCTAACAACGAACCCTAAAACTCCCAATTTAACCTAGGCTTGGGACGCCTTTCCCTTGTTCCAAGTCCCTTGACTGGAACAAGCACAATATTGAAAGAGTTTTACAAACAATTAGAAAGCTCTAAATAAGCAAATATGACAATGATAAACAATAGAACCCGAAAGAATCCTTTTGCCGTTGGAAGCGTGGAAAATGGTGATTCTTCCGATGTGGATTGCGTAGGTTTGAGTGTGAGCTTTGAATCCCGGGCGGAAGAGAGTAGTTGAGCTTGAAATCACTTGGGAAGCTTGAAAGCACTTGATTTCTTCACTTGAATGCACTAACTCCCTTGAACCTCTTTTTCTTTCTTCTCTCTTGAATGATTTTGCTTTGGGTTGGTAAAAAGTTATTGAGAAGCACTTAAGAGCTCCCTTTTATAGCTCAAAAAGCAAATATAGCCGTTAGAGATAAAGTAAAAGAGATTTGAAATTCAAACCAAACCTGTAAAAGCTGTCAGTCGCGTCTCAGGCGCTCCGGGGACGTCTCTGCTTCAACGAGAGACGTCTCGGCTACAAGATTTTACTTTTTATATTTGGTTTCTTACTTTTTATCAACTCATAAGGTGTTTTCTTTAAGATGGATCTAACTAAAGCACGATTTAAAATATGACATGAAGTATTTATTGCTTCAGCCCAAAAATACTTTGGTAGATCCGATTCGCACAACATGGTACGAGCCATATCTGCTAGTGTGCGATTCTTCCTTTCTACCACCCCATTTTGTTGGGGTGTCCTAGGTGCCGAGAAATTGTGATTGATACCATTTTCTTCACAGAATTTTTCAAAATACTGATTTTCAAACTTGGTACCATGATCACTCCTAATTGCTTTTAGTTTAAGATTGAGTTCATTCGAAACCCTATTATGAAACTTGATAAAAACGGGAAAGGACTCATCTTTGTGTGCAAGAAATGAAACCCATGTAAAACGTGAAAAATCATCAACAATTACAAGACCAAATTTCTTACCCCCTAGACTAGCAGTTCTAGTGGGTCCAAACAAATCCATGTGAATTAGTTCTAAGGGTTTTGATGTTGAGACTATGTTCTTAGACTTGAAAGAACTTCTTGTTTGTTTCCCTAATTGACATGCAGCACAAATTTTATTCTTTTCAAAGTCTATTTTTGGTAGTCCTTTGACTAGATCCTTTGTAATTAATTTAGAGATTAAATCCATGCTAGCATGCCCTAACCTACGATGCCATAACCAACTAGTCTCATTGACTTTGGGATTCATGGCTACAAGACATTGGCCATCCTTCATGGTGAGATCATCAAGATCTACCATGTAAACATTTCCATGCCTATGTCCTGTGAGTATGATCTCATTGTCAATTGGACTACTAATTATGCATAGTGATGATTCAAATGACACTTTAAAGCCCTTGTCACAAAATTGACTTATACTTAATAAATTATGTTTTAGTCCATTAACTAACAATACATTATCAATAAATGAGGAGGGTGATATGGAGATTTTACCAACACCAATGATTCGACCTTTAGCATTGTCTCCAAATGTGACTACTCCTCCTTCTTTTGATTCCAAGGTGACGAAGAGACTCTTGTCACCGGTCATATGCCTTGAGCAACCACTATCAAGATACCACATTCTCTTTTTATTCCCGGCTGCAAGGCATACCTGCAAAATGATCATGTGAAGCTCTTAGGTACCCAAGTTTTCTTGGGTCCTTCGTGGTTAGTGTAGTTGGTTTCCTTAGGCACCCATACTTTAGTTATGTTTTTAGCTTTTACAAATATACTCTTGTTAGTTTGGATCTTTCTTTGAATACAAGAGTAGGCTTTATGTCCATTCTTTCCACAATGAAAGCATGTAGGTTTTTCAGTTTTTATATCTTTTGCTTTTACAAAGAAATTCTTTAGATACTTTTGTTGCTTGTTAGTTTTATATCCTAATCCGGCTTTATTAAAAACAGCTCTTTGATTTGAAAGAATAAAATTTAATTTTTCAGAGCTTTGTGTGAATTTTTCAACAATTGGTTTGTACTTATGTACCTCATTCTTAAGGTTCAAATTTTCTTTAACTAGTTCTTCCTTATCTTTTTTAAGAGATTCAACATTTTGTGCAAGTGAGGTATTATTATCGAATAGGGATTTTACTTTTAGATTTAGTTCCTTAATTAGTGTTTTTGCCTTTTCATTTTCAATGCTAAGTTTTGAATTTTTGATTTCTAGGTTAGTAGTGTTAATATTTTTAACGCTCTCCTTTTCAATTAATAGGTTTTCAATATCTTCCTTCAGTTTTTGATTGGAGATTTTTAATTCTTTATTCTTTGCTCCTAACATACTACAATCACCCATAAGTTCTTGAAAAGCTTCATATAATTCTTCTAAAGTAAAATTTATAGTTGGGTTTTGACATACCTCATCGTCTTCGAACGCCATGAAGCACAAATTGGCGGTCTCTTCCTTCTCTTCCTCGGAGGATGATGTGTCACTATCATCCCATGTTGCCTTCAATGCCTTCTTCTTCTTCTTTCCAAAATACTTCTTTTGTTGAGGGCATTCGGAACGAATGTGTCCCGGTCTCTTGCAATCATAGCATATGATTGGGTCTCTTTCTTTTTCTTTTTCTTTTTCCCAATCATTTCTTCCTCCAAACTTTTTCTTTGGGAAGGGTTTCTTTTTCCTCATGAATTTTTTAAACTTCCTAACTATCAAACCTAAGTCCTCATCTTCGCTTCCTTCTTCACTCTCACTACTTTCTTCTTCAACTACACTCGAAGTAGCCTTGAGTGCGATTGTCTTCTTCTTTGGCAACTCTTCTTCATGTTGCTTCATTGTGAGCTCATGCGTCATCAATGAGCCCAATAGTTGTTCTAGTCCCAAAGTGTTGAGGTCTTTGGCTTCTACGATCGCCGTGACCTTTGCTTCCCATGCTTTCGGCAAAGACCTGAGAATTTTACTTACAAGTTCCGGGTTAGTATAAGATTTACCCAAACTCTTTAGACCATTAATTATATCGGTAAAGCGTGTAAACATGCATGTGATGGTTTCATTGGGTTCCATCTTAAACAACTCATACTTGTGAACTAGAATGTTCACTTTAGACTCTTTGACTTGATTTGTACCCTCGTGGGTAACTTCAAGCCTATCCCATATTTCCTTAGCGGAACTACATGTGGAGACTCTATTGAACTCATTTACATCTAGAGAACAAAATAATGAGTTCATGGCTCTAGAGTTGAGTTGAGCCATCCTATCATCATTCTCATCCCACTCCTCCTCAGGTTTGGAAACTTGAATGCCATTAACCATGTGTGATGGTTCTTGTGGTCCCTTAAGTATAACCCTCCACAAGGCATAGTCTTGTGCTTGAATGAAAATCTTCATTCTAGTCTTCCAATAGGTATAATTTGTCCCATTGAAGAGTGGAGGTCTATTGGTTGCCTGCCCCTCAGCAGGAATATTGTTAAAGGGTGTTCCCATCTAGATCTTTAGCTAAGACGGTTAGGTCTTCAAGAATTATACAGAGCACCCGCTCTGATACCACTTGTTGCCCAGAGATGGCCACCCAAGAGGGGGGTGAATTGGGTGTTTTAAAACTTTTTGCCTAATTAAGAGTAAAACACGCAAATGTATGAACTAAAGTAAAGATAGAGGGATGAGAAGAGTCAATCGCAAACACAAGGTTTTATAGTGGTTCGGAGCTTCCACTGCTCCTACATCCACTCTCCAAAGCACCTTTGGGAATTTCCACTATAATCCAAGATTACAGTCCGGTAGTTTTGCGAGTGCACTACCCAACTCGTTGTTTTACACCGGGCTAACAACGAACCCTAAAACCCCCAATTTAACCTAGGCTTGGGACGCCTTTCCCTTGTTCCAAGTCTCTTGACTGGAACAAGCACAATATTGAAAGAGTTTTACAAACAATTAGAAAGCTCTAAATAAGCAAATATGACAATGATAAACAATAGAACCCGGAAGAATCCTTTTGCCGTTGGAAGCGTGGGAAATGGTGATTCTTTCGATATGGATTGCGTAGGTTTGAGTGTGAGCTTTGAATCCCGGGCGGAAGAGAATAGTTGAGCTTGAAATCACTTGGGAAGCTTGAAATCACTTGATTTCTTCACTTGAATGCACTAACTCCCTTGAACCTCTTTTTCTTTCTTCTCTCTTGAATGATTTTGCTTTGGGTTGGTAAAAAGTTATTGAGAAGCACTTAAGAGCTCCCTTTTATAGCTCAAAAAGCGAATATAGCCGTTAGAGATAAAGTAAAAGAGATTTGAAATTCAAACCTGTTGCCCAAGGTGACAAGCCAAGGAGGGGGGGGGGGGTGAATTGGTTTCTTCTAAATTTTGGTGCTTTAAACGTTTTCTTAATTAAGTGCGGTGGATGCTTTCTTAAACTATTTGAATGATTTAAACTAGTGCAAAGATAGAAGATGATGCAAGAATAAACGTAAGCACAAGCATAACACAAACACAACAATATATAGTGGTTCGGTGCTCTCCTTAGCACCTACGTCCACTCCCCAAGCGTCCCCTTGGGAATTCACTATAATTCCGCGGATTACAGTTGGATTGTTTTCCGGGCTCACAATCCAAAAACCTTTACACTTTGGTTTTCCGGGTTCACCAAAAACCTATGTTGGTTTTACGGGATCACCAACGAACCTATACAATTGGTTTTACGGGTTCACCAATCAACCTATGTTGGTTTTACGGGCTCACCAACGAACCTTTGTTGGTTTTACGGGCTCACCAACGAACCTTTACAATTGGTTTTCCGGGTTCACCAATCAACCTATTCCGTTGGTTTTGCGGGCTAACCAACCAACCTTTACAAAGTGTTTAACAAATGAAAAGAAAAGATTCAAACTCCTAAATGAGCATATGAAACAATATAAGCTACAAAGAAGAGTTAGAAAGTATTTATCGCTTTGAAGTGGCTTTGCTCTTCTTTGTCAAGGATGCTTCACTCTTCAAGGGAGGATGGAGCTCTTGATGCCTCTTTGAATATGCTCAATCCCTTTCTTTGATTCTTGAATGAAGCACTTGGATGAAGCTTGCCTTGCTAGGGTTCTCTCTTGAATGCACTTGATGTATTTTTCCAAAAGCTTGCTTCCTCTGATGAATACTTCCTCTTAAATACTTCTCCAACCTCCAAATAGTCCTTTCTGACCGTTGGATTGAAGAAACTAGCCGTTTATAGCCGTTGGGAGTCCAAAAAGCATTTCTGCACAACTAGCCGTTATGTTCAGCCCGTGTTTGGGTCGGCTCAACCTGTCCTTGGGTCGACCCAACCTTCACTTGGGTCGACTCAAACATTCCTTGGGTCGACCCTCTCAGAAAATACAGAAACTTGAAATTCAGCCTTCCTTTCCTTGGGTCGACCCAACCTTTCTTTGGCTCGACCCAACCTTGGGTCAGCTCAAACTTTTCTTGGGTCGACTCAACCTTGGGTCAGCTCAAACTTTTCTTGGGTCGACCCAACTTTCAGAAAATTCAGAATCTTGAATTTCAGCCTTTCTTCACTTGGGTCGACTCAACCTTTCTTTGGGTCGACTCAAGGTTTACTTGGGTCGACTCAACTTCTTCTTGGGTCGACCCTCTCAGTAAATCCAAAGAACCATTTTCTGAGTTGTTTGAGGATCTTGATGTTTGGGTCGACTCATGCTTTCCTTGGGTCGACCCAACTCACTGTTCATCTGTGCCATTTTTGCAGAAGTGTGCCAAATGATTTCTTGATGTGCCGGGGTCGACCTAATCATCCTTTGGGTCGACTCAATCCACACTTTGCTGCATCTCAAGGTTAGATTCATTCATATAAACAATGAAATGTATCTATATCAATTTATACAAATATACTGAGAGTAATGAACTTATAAATGAAGTATCGATTTAACTTATAACATACTCTTGTTAAATGCTTGTTAATCATCAAAATAACACTATCATTCTCAATCTCCCCCTTTTTGATGATTACAAAATAAAGAGTATGAGCCTATTGATACTTATCTTAAAATCAGTTTTTGAAAAGGGCTTAACTTGCTGAATTTCAGCTTTTCATATATAAGAGTGAAGTCTCCCCCTATATCATTTAAATGTTGCCAATTTGACTTTTTGAGTTACTCCCCCTTTCATTTATAATTCATTAAAGATGAAACTCCAAAAATTTGAGATAAAACATGAGTTTCAGATTATGTATCGAGGTGTGAAAGGTGCGTGCCAAATTCTGAAATTATGTGTGCCAAATTCTGAAATTTGATATAAATTTTTGAGTTGATCATTTTCATTGTTGCAAATTGCTCCCCCTTGGATGTATATGCTTTCCTATATGATTTTCAATTTGTTTTACAAATTATTTCTCTTTCTTTCTTTACTTCTCCTCTTATTACTCTTTCTTTACTTCTCCCCCTTTTTGTTATTCTATTTACTCTAAAGATATCTTTACTTCTCCCCTAAAGATATCTTTACTTCTCCCCTAATACTCTTTCCTTACTTCTCCCCCTTTTTGTTATCATCAAAAAGATACATGGGAAAAGATGCAAAAAAAAAATAACAAACTTCAAACTTCATTGATCAAAATAGGAACATTTTCATACATTAATGCCCAAAATAAAGATAAGTACAATGTTCCTCAATCAAGATTTAAAGATGCATGATAACCACCAAATACATATGAGAACTAGATACATATCCTAGTCTCTAAACAAGATCGTGAGACTCTCTCGGATCGCTTGGCTACGGCTCTCTCGGGTCCCATTTCTCCAAGATCTTGAAGTAATCTACTGTTTGGAGATGATTGGAGAAGATTTGAGAGTGGAAAATAGGGTTTTCGGAAGAGGACAAAGGGTAAACAGTGCCCTAGATAGCTCATGGGTCCCCCTTTTAACAGTGGGGTCCCGACGTTGGGTCGACTCAAGAATTTTCTTGGGTCGACTCAACGTTGGGTCGACCCTATTCTGGGTTGGGTCGACCCAAGTGCAGAATTTTTCTTTTCTCTTCCTTTTTGCTTCTAAATTTTTTTTTTTTTTTTTTTTTGCTTTCAATCCTTATAAATTCTTTCTGGGACAATGATACATGAGTAAGGAATCTATAGATTACAAGTTTGACTCATGTTTCATAGGTTTTTAGAAATGGGAGGAATGTATCATGAGACTGCTTGCTTCCTTTTATATCTCTTCAATAAAACGGATCACATATGCCTAATTTCCTCCTTAGCGTGCAGAATCTATCTTCACTCAAGGGTTTTGTGAATATGTCGGCTAATTGTTTTTCAGTGCATATATGCTCATATGTTTTCATTTTGCACATGATCCCTAATAAAATGATATTTTATTTCTATGTGTTTGGCTTTAGGAATGAGATATTTAGAATGTAAGCCAGAAGTGATCTCTAAATGTAGATTCCAAAGATAGTTTTGAAATCAAGTGTAGATGGAATCTTTTTCAAGTTATTTCAAGGAGTATCAAGAATAATATTCAAGGAAAGGCACGGATGAAAATCCAACATTTTTTTTTTTAATATATTAAGTATATAGCAAAATGAGAGCAATCTAATTAGTTTTCAGAGTATAGTATAAGATCAAATAAAGATCAAACCTTATATACTTGAAAAACATAAGATTATGTTGAATCCTTAATTCTTAATGACTTTAAAGTTCTTTCATGATAAAAAAGTATTGGGGCATAGATACCAAAACATGAATCTATGCAGTGTAGGATACATAAAATTCAAGGCTTTGAAAGTTCTTTTAGAGCTCTCTTAAGGACTTTCTTTTACTCCTTTAAAGATCATAACATCAAAATCAATTAAAATGAATTGGCTCAGGATTGAAACACTAAGGTGCAAGCCAATAAGAACTCATAAGTAGATTGCAAGATAAATTTTCGATATTAAGACAGACGGAATCCTTGTCAATTAATTTTCAGAAATAAATGATTTACCGATGAATACAGATGGAAATCCAACTTTCAAAAGATATTCAATGAAGCACAAAGTTTAATACCACTTTACATTTAGTATTCTTTGTCTCATCTTTAGATGCGAATTTATACGATTAAGTTCTATATGATCTCTCCCTCTGAAATTTTCTTTCTCTTAATCTTTGAGAAAATGTACTGAAATATTAATCAGAAAATGATTCATTTAAAGCTCAAATTCTTTCAAAAGCATTTACATTTTCTTTCTTTTAAGAATCGTTTGAGTGAGCTGAAATATTTCTAGACTTAAGATCATTCACTCTTTTAATAATATATATATACATATATATTTTGATGGAAGTCTTTAATACTGTAGGAGAGAAAAAACATATAGATGATCATTGAAGTATATATATTTATAGAACTCAATTTCTTAATCAAGGTTTTTCAGCAATGTATATATAAAGCACAATAAATCTTTTCAATATCAAAAAAAAATATTTGTTTGCAATCAAGATCATCGAAAGACACATCATTCAGACCAATATTAGTACACTTTGAAGATAAGAAATGATATGTTTCAGATGCGTATCGGGGCAAGCAATCAACGCATCAGAATTATTCTATTTTTCTTAAGCTGTAGTTTTATCTAGAAATTCATATTGAGTTTAAGCTTTTATACAAAATCAGATTCTGAATTTTATAAAGATTCTCAAGGAGACTTTCAAGGTTGTAATTTGAGATATGTATCTTCTCATTTGTTGCTCATCTTAAACTATTAAGATTGAAAACACATATTTCAAACATATAAGAGCATATTCAGAATATTTGTATTTATGTTGAGTTTTGGTATGAATTATATACCAAAGTTAGGCAAGTTGAAGGATAAAACAAAATCAATTCATTTTGCCTAAATAGAGATATCCTTCTCTTCTCCTTTTTACAAGTTTATTCAACTTTCAGATTTTAAAGATGATTGGAGCATTACAAAATATTGAGAACCCATAATTCAAGACATCATGCCATATGCAAAATATATTATGTGTTAAGTTATGCATTAAAATATTAAGAGCAAGCATGTCAATGATCAAAATCAATTCTTTTCAAATAAACTCCTCCTATTTAAATATAATCTTGCACTGATTTCATCCTTAAAGTGTGTTTTCAAGTGATTAAAAATTTGACTTGATTCTTCTTATATACTTCCATTTTTACCTTCTTATGCTCTATACTCTATTTGCTCCTTATCCGGTGGAGTTGGAAGGGGCACGAGGTACTACCACTAGCCTCCCTCTTGTGCCGTCCCTAATATACCCTACACCGAATAGTTGGGTCAAATAGTGCTGGGTACTACCACTAGCCTCCCCATTGGCACCATCCCTATGATGAGCAATATAGAAATGTTAAAATGTTCACTTCAAACTCTCCCTGGTTAAGTGTAATTAATTACGGATTTTATCCCTTTCACTAGTCTCACAAATGTGCCGAATTTATTATGCTTGTTTTGCTTTTCCTTAAGATTGAAGTATTTGCCTTTACTTAGATTTTACTTCTCTTGAATAATATCCATTTTCTTTTCTTTATCTCTCTCTCTTTTTGTTATTCTCAAGTAATTTACATGAAAGAGCAGAATAAAAAAATAATCTTATATGCTGCATATAAATGAATATCATGCAAACATCATTTTCATTATGCCCAATGATTCATAGCTTATCACAAGTTATTTTGAATTAGAGATTTGAGGCATAAACTTGTGTATTTCATGGTTATGCATTATATAAAAAAATAAACTTCAATTTAATCACACCATGAAACAATCATCACTAGCATGAGAATGAAGCATGATATCAAGATGATCAGCAATTAAAGGTTTAATCATGCTACCATATAATTTCAAACTATTGATTTTGCTCAACTAACTTACAAGAGAAGAGTTTAGATTACTAGTGCATTTAGCATTCTTCAAGCCAAATACCTTTTAGATTCTTTATACCCTTGGCTGAAGAAAATCTCTCTTTTTTTTTGTTTGCAAGGGAATGTTTATTGTATCTTTCATCGAGGTGTCCTTCAAGTTGAAATTTCTTGCTCATAAATCCTGTATCATTAATAAAATCTTTTTCTTTCTTGAAGGAAAGTCATTAGTTTCTTCAAGATACAAAACATTCATACAATATATTTCTTAGCTAGATGACTCAACATAAGATATGACAATAATTGAATATTAAGTCACTTTACTCAAGAGATTGTCTAAATATAAGCAAGCACAAGTCACTTGAACTAAAGAGATAACTTCATTAAGTAAAATGGTTCAAGGACAAGCATGTGAGGCAATAGAAGGATTCATCAAGGTCAAAATTTTTTTTTTTTATTTTCAGAATTAATTTAGCTTAGATTCTATTTGCTTAAGATAATTATCAATAAGATATACAAGTTGAGTTTTAATCAAATTATCTTAAACAATTGTTTCTATCAAAATTCAGATTTTTTACATAGAATCAAAGTGATAAACTATATTCTCAATAAAAGATCTAGTTTTAATAAGAATAATATAAATTGATCTTTCTACAACTAGTATCTTTTCATTGAATATTCTATATGCATTGCTTAAAGAGTAATATCCAAAGAAATACTTGTTTTATCAGATTTGGCATATATTTCATTCTTGAGAACATAATATGTATAACTGAAAAACATGAAGGTATGCAACATTTGATTTTCTATTTTTCATGAGTTCACATGGGGTTTTCTTTAAAAATAGATTTAATAGAAACCTTATAATATGACAAGCTGTGATGATAGTATTAATCAACTGCAATCACAAAGCATTGTCCTTACACAACAAAGGTTCTATTTTTATATTTTTATAATCCCTATATGCAATAGTGTTCTTGGTGCAAGCACAATTGTATTCAATACCATTTTCTGTACAAAACTTATCAACAAATTGGTTTTCAAAGCTGTGCCATGAATTTTCACAGTTTGCAAACCTTTTTCATTTGAAACCTTTTGTAAGTTTGTGCCAAAGCAGAAAATATTTCAATTTAAGTGCCAAGAATAAAACCAACATTAGCTTTGAGAAATCATCCATAATTACAAAATTAGAGAGCTTATCTCCTAGGTTCACAATCCTAGAGATCCAAATAAGTTCTTATGGAGAATTTCCAACGGCTAAAAGGTGGAAACAATGTTTTCAAATTTAGAAATGATTCTAGTTTATTTTTCTAGATGACATACATAGCAAACTTTGACCTTGCAAAAATTAATCTAAGTGAACCAATGACAAGGTCTTTTGAGATTAAGTCCATACTAGTATGAGTTGATTTTATATGCCAAAACTAGACTCTTTAATCTTGGTATTCTTAATACATATATTTAAAAAAAAAGATATACCAAGTAGACATTCTTATGTTTATGATCAATAAAGGATAATGCCAT
The DNA here is from genome assembly GCF_051530095.1 of Phoenix dactylifera. Lineage (NCBI taxonomy): Eukaryota > Viridiplantae > Streptophyta > Magnoliopsida > Arecales > Arecaceae > Phoenix > Phoenix dactylifera. The sequence continues at coordinate 15,515,492 of NC_143195.1, forward strand.
GGATAAGAACTCTCAATCAAGCATATAGATAATTCAAAGAGTTATTCTAAGAGTATTGATTAAGCAAATTATCCATCAATAACTGAAGCATAATATAGGAAGATGGAGTGATTTGGATATATTTTCATTTCATACCAAAAGTATCACCTATATCACAGAAATGATTAATACTAGCTACAATTTCAATATGAGAGGATGCAAGGATTACTAATTTCATTATTTCTTCCATTTTAGTCACTCTTCTTAATTATATTTTAAGTTCTATTCTTTAACACGTGTCTAGAACACCCAATTTCTAAATTAGCATCTTTTGTTGGAGCCTTGAGTGCTAGACATACCTACAGAAAATATTCAGATTTTCAACTTAGGAACCCAAGCTCTTTTGGGTCCTTGTAGGTTAGCTATTATTGTTCCTTTTGGAACCCATATTTTCTTAATGGCTATTTTGTCCATAGACTTGCAGATTTTAGGATTATAAGGAATGTATTTCTGCATACTCTTGTTAAATTTAACATCAGTAGTAGATAAACTTACAATTTTCTGTTTTTGCCTATTAGGTTCATCAAATTTGTAATGTATAGATTTAGAAACAACAGAAGAGATTTTGCTTAGCTTTTGTTCCTGTTTATCAACATTATAAGAATCTGTTTTAAAATAATTAGAAACTGTTTTAACAAATATATTCCTGAAAGATTTTTGGGTGTACCAAGGTTGATATCCCAATCCAACTTTATCAAATTCAGCTATTTGATTATTTATTATTAGGTTTAATTTTTCAGAGCTGAAAGTAAATCTTTCAACAACAGGTTTCAATTTGTCAACTTCTTTAGTTAATCTTCTATTATCTTCTGAAAGCAATTCATTATTTTTCTTAAGTTTATCATAGCTTTCAGTGAGAAGTTGGTTTTTCTGATTTAGTTCTTTATTTTTCTCAATTAAGATTTTAGTTTCATTAGTATGTTTCTTAATTAATGTTTCATAATAATTAGACAATTTCAGTTTTTCATTTACTAGGATTTTCTTTTCATTCGTCAGGTTCTTATTTTTACAAATGAGTTTCTTATGTTCTTTCATTAGATCAAGAAATGCATCATGTAACTTATCACGTGTAAAATCATTTTCAATTTTATCATATACTTCATATTCAGAAGAGGAGACACTTTGTGTTTCAATACATACCTCGTCCTTGTGTGCCACAAGACTTAGGTTCTCAATTTCAGCTTGCCTCTCATCTTCTTTAGAGCTAATTTCAGATTCACTAAAAATGTTAGTACTTTCATATTTAGCCTCTAGCATATTCCATATGTCTTTAGCAGTTATGCAAGAGGATATGCAATTAAACTCATTCTCATCTAATGCACAATATAACAGCTTCATGGCTTTTGAATTTTGTTGAGCCATTTTCTTATCATGATTAGTACTTGTGTGTAGCCCATTGACTATGATACTCCATAAATCGTAGTCATGTGCTTGAATGAAAATGCGCATGCGTGCTTTTCAATATATGTAGTTTATACCATCAAATAGTGGAGGTCTATCAATTAATTGTCCCTTACTCATAGAACATCCCACTTGGGTTGTCATGATCTTTAACTCTTGATTGTGAGATCAATAAGTACTATTAGAGCACCTAGCTCTGATACCACTTGTTGCCCAAGGTGACAAGCCAAGAGGGGGGGGGGGGGGGTGAATTGGTTTCTTCTAAATTTTGGTGCTTTAAACGTTTTCTTAATTAAGTGCGGTGGATGCTTTCTTAAACTATTTGAATGATTTAAACTAGTGCAAAGATAGAAGATGATGCAAGAATAAACGTAAGCACAAGCATAACACAAACACAACAATATATAGTGGTTCGGTGCTCTCCTTAGCACCTACGTCCACTCCCCAAGCGTCCCCTTGGGAATTCACTATAATCCCGCGGATTACAGTTGGATTGTTTTCCGGGCTCACAATCCAAAAACCTTTACACTTTGGTTTTTCGGGTTCACCAAAAACCTATGTTGGTTTTACGGGATCACCAACGAACCTATACAATTGGTTTTACGGGTTCACCAATCAACCTATGTTGGTTTTACGGGCTCACCAACGAACCTTTGTTGGTTTTACGGGCTCACCAACGAACCTTTACAATTGGTTTTCCGGGTTCACCAATCAACCTATTCCGTTGGTTTTGCGGGCTAACCAACCAACCTTTACAAAGTGTTTAACAAATGAAAAGAAAAGATTCAAACTCCTAAATGAGCATATGAAACAATATAAGCTACAAAGAAGAGTTAGAAAGTATTTATCGCTTTGAAGTGGCTTTGCTCTTCTTTGTCAAGGATGCTTCACTCTTCAAGGGAGGATGGAGCTCTTGATGCCTCTTTGAATATGCTCAATCCCTTTCTTTGATTCTTGAATGAAGCACTTGGATAAAGCTTGCCTTGCTAGGGTTCTTTCTTGAATGCACTTGATGTATTTTTCCAAAAGCTTGCTTCCTCTGATGAATACTTCCTCTTAAATACTTCTCCAACCTCCAAATAGTCCTTTCTGACCGTTGGATTGAAGAAACTAGCCGTTTATAGCCGTTGGGAGTCCAAAAAGCATTTCTGCACAACTAGCCGTTATGTTCAGCCCGTGTTTGGGTCGGCTCAACCTGTCCTTGGGTCGACCCAACCTTCACTTGGGTCGACTCAAACATTCCTTGGGTCGACCCTCTCAGAAAACACAGAAACTTGAAATTCAGCCTTCCTTTCCTTGGGTCGACCCAACCTTTCTTTGGGTCGACCCAACCTTGGGTCAGCTCAAACTTTTCTTGGGTCGACTCAACCTTGGGTCAGCTCAAACTTTTCTTGGGTCGACCCAACTTTCAGAAAATTCAGAATCTTGAATTTCAGCCTTTCTTCACTTGGGTCGACTCAACCTTTCTTTGAGTCGACTCAAGGTTTACTTGGGTCGACTCAACTTCTTCTTGGGTCGACCCTCTCAGTAAATCCAGAGAACCATTTTCTGAGTTGTTTGAGGATCTTGATGTTTGGGTCGACTCATGCTTTCCTTGGGTCGACCCAACTCACTGTTCATCTGTGCCATTTTTGCAGAAGTGTGCCAAATGATTTCTTGATGTGCCGGGGTCGACCTAATCATCCTTTGGGTCGACTCAATCCACACTTTGCTGCATCTCAAGGTTAGATTCATTCATATAAACAATGAAATGTATCTATATCAATTTATACAAATATACTGAGAGTAATGAACTTATAAATGAAGTATCGATTTAACTTATAACATACTCTTGTTAAATGCTTGTTAATCATCAAAATAACACTATCATTCTCAAAACCAAACCTGTAAAAGCTGTCAGTCGCGTCCCAGGCGCTCCGAGGACGTCTCTGCTTCAACGAGAGACGTCTCGGCTACAAGATTTTACTTTTTACGTTGTCTGGGGACGACTCGGCTCTTTACGGGGACGACTCTGGAATTGTACCGTTTGAATCCTTGCCTTTCTGATTTGCTGAGAGGGTCGTCTCTGCACTTTACGGGGACGTCTCGGCTTGTTTGCACTTTTTGAATGGGGACGACTCCGCTGCCTCGGGGACGACTCCGCTTCTTTATCTTAGAAAAACATGTCTTCTGGAATTCCCTGAGAGAGTCGACTCCGCTCTTTTAGGGGACGTCTCCGCTGCCTTATCACCGAAAAAGTCATTCTCTGGAAAACCCTGAGAGAGCCGTCTCCGCTATCTTGGGGACGACTCGGGAAGTCTGCTTTTTACTTGCGGGGACGACTCCGCGTACGGTGGGGACGTCTCGCGCATATCTCTTGAAAACTGCCTTTCTGCCGCCACTGAGAGAGTCGACTCCGCTACTGAGAGAGTCGACTCCGCTATCGCGGGGACGACTCGGCAGGTGCTAGGGACGTCTCCAGACGTGCCAGTTCTTCCTGTTTGTGCCAGAGACGTCTCTGAGACAACCCGAAGACGTCTCGGCTGTCCCTGAACTTTTTCTTTCATCTCAAAAATTCTTTAATAAGTCCTTAAAAATCATGGAAACTTGCCTAGACATTTCTTAACAATATTCCTAATAAAATACATAAAATCCTCAATTAAATTGTTAAGATAAATGGAATTATACTCTAGTGTTTTGTATTCATCAAAATCCATTAGGGGGTCAACAACTCCGTTTGAGGTAAATCACCGAGTCGACTCGTTTGACAAGTCGACTCCTAATTATGCCCGAGTCGACTCTCAGAGGAAAGCAGACTGAAAGGCAGAGAACAAAACTCAGTAACCCTGTGAACAAGTCGACTCCAAGAATTCCAGAGTCGACCACCAAGTCAGCCGAGTCGACTCCAGCAGAGTGCGAGTCGACTCCGAGGCAGTTCAGATCAACAGATAGAGGATCGGCTTTTCGGACTCTGAAAGCCGAGTCGACTCCAAGAGAACCCGAGTCGACTCAAGAGAGAAGAGTAGAGAAATAGTTCTCTGAAACTCTGAGAGCGAGCCGTCTCCAAAAGTGTCGAGTCATCTCCAGATATTGGCGAGTCGACTCCAAGTTTGGTCCGAGTCGACTCCAGAACGGGACAACACTTTAATTCAAATCCTGAACAGTGGGCGAGTTATCTCAAGTGAAGCATGAATCGACTCCAACAACAGCCGAGTCGACTCCAGATCGAGCGAGTCGACTCCGACCCCAACGGATACATTGTCAGAATGTGCAGACTGTACAGAACGGCTACAAATCAGTGTCTAACAGCTATTTTCTGTAGGTAACAGTTTAAATAGCCAGAGTAAACAGTAGTAGACAGGATTTGAGCTATTCCATTATGTGCATTAAAGCTTTTCAACTACCACGATCCTCTTGAGAGAAAATACAAGCAAAAGAAGGAAGAAGTGCATTCAACTCAACCCGACAAGTTCTTCCTTCGCAATCAAGGCCCTATTACTGTCATTCAATCTTCTGTGCATTCAAGAGGAGACTCAAAAATCGAGAAGCCCCAACTTCCCCTTCCAAAATCTGTTTGAGGGCTTCTAACCTTTCTCTATTAATATTGTTCACATTTGCTTTTTAGAAGCTTTCCTTGTGATTTTCTCAAACCGTTTTTCTTACTTGATTCATTCAAGGGATTGAATCAAGGGTTGTAAGGTTTGTTGGTGAGCCAAAGTTAAAACCAACGGTGTAAGGGTTTGATTATGATCCCGAAAAAATAATTGGGTGGTTCTAGTCGGTGAGCCTGTGAAAATCGACCGAGTTCGTTGTGATCTCGCGAAAACAACAAGTTGGGTTGTGAACTTGTAAAACAACCGGCTGTAATCCTAGGGATTATAGTGAACTCCCAAGTGCGGCTTAGGGAGTGGACGTAGGAGCAAGAGTTGGCTCCGAACCACTATAAAGTCTCTTGAGTTTGTATTGATTAATTGTCTCTTCCCATCTCTCCATTCACTACATCTAGTAATCTATTTAACCTGCTTGCAATAGATTTAATTAATTACTCATTAAGTTTTAATTTATCAATAATTAATTAAAACCCAATTCACCCCCCCTCTTGGGTTGTCTCCTTGGGCAACAAGTGGTATCAGAGCAAGTGCTCTTATATCAATTGGTGTTCCAATCTCCAAAAGAGTAAAAGATTAAAATGACAAACCCTTTTGGATCTTTCTGAAAGAGTAGATGCCCTACAAGCCAATCGCAATATGTATTATGAAGGATTTTCTTCTGATTTTCCAAATCATGTACATGACATTTAATATAAATAAAGGCATTGTGTTTCATCATATGCTGTTGATTATATTTGTGATGAACCCCTTAGATTAAGGCAATGATTTTGAGGCTATGATGAGATCATACTAGTGAGACCTAAAATTCTAAACTCCTAATCTTAAATATTTCCAGTCATTGGTACATTGAGTCGGGGATCAATGTTTACCGGAAAGACTGGCACATCTTATGTATGCTCGATGCAGAGGGTGATTGATCTCACAATCACTTGTGTGGAGACACTAATACAAAGATGTGGGTGCTCATTAGAGAAATGAGTTCACTAAATTGACCTACAAAGAGAAATCTTATGAAGTCTTACTTACATGTCAAAAGATGATTCTCTTAGTGGGAGTTGTGCAACTGATCCTTTGACCTGAGATCACCATAGTATCTTGTGCACGTAAATCCATATTTTGGTTTCCACTCATTCATGACAATAAGTTATGTATAAGGTCTTCTGGATATGGTGGATTGTGTACGAAGGTTATGAATAGGTCAACAAGGAATTAATCACTTCTGGTAAGAGAAGATCGCATCCTATTTGTTCTAACCATATGATAATTCAGAAAGCCTTTGATCAAAGCATAATGAAAATTAGAAAGAGTTTCTAATGTTTCATTATTCGAATTATCATTAGAAGATTGAGAAATATATGAATATGAAATTGAGTTTGACATATATTCATACTCATATACATATTCGGGATGCAGTTTGATTAAAGGATTGAATTGCACGGTAACTTGCCACTGGAGGGTATTTTTGGTATTTCCACCAAATTTCATATTTTTCGGGTAGACATGACACGTTGCTAGACGTTAATCTTGTCTTATAGGTTTGATCAAATTAAAGAGTTTAATTCGATCACCAATTAGAAAGGATTCTAATTGTTAAGTTCGGGTTCGCGCAGTTTGGACTTAAATCAATTAGAAGAGTTCTAATCAAGTTGGGTCAACTCGCACTCACACCTATTGCTGGCTAAGTATGGAACCCAATGGGTCACACACAAAAAAACTTATTAAGGGTCTAATTGGATTAGATCATGTTTGCAAGATAGACATCCTAGCAGGTGTTGCAAACCCTTAGCTCTTGATTCGAATTGGATTCGAATTCGATCCTTAATTGATCTAATTTGATTAGATCATGTTCTAATATGGGTTAACCAAGAGTTGGCACCTAATTGGCTTGGTTTGAGTCTAATTGGATTAGATTTAATAAATCATTCAATCTAGACCGTTAAATCTTGATCTACCGTTGGATGAAGACATAATGGAGAGTTGGTTTAACCCAATTGGATTGGGTTAGAGGATGGCTATCATAATTGACCATTGGATCTTAATCCCACCATTGGATGAAGACATATTGGGTCAAGTGAAAGGCGCCTTGCATTGGAGCCCTTGGATCATCATCATGAAAGATTAAGAGGTGAGGCGTGATGGACATGTGATTAGCATGTGATGTTGACTTGGTCAAAATATGGCACCACATGAAAGGACATATCATTTGATACACCTCCTTACTTGATCTGCACCTCCTCTTATTTGATATGGCCCTTTAGATGATGCCCTTTCATGAGAGGATGTGTGGATGGGATGCATTCCTTGGAGATGCATCCCTACACCTATTATAAATAGGCTAGCACTCCATGGGTTTCATCATTCCAACTCCACCCCACTCCTCTCTTCTTTCTTTCTTACATTAGTTTTTTTCTTTCTAGCATTGCTTCTAGTGTGTCCTAAGCCAAGACAAGGTGGTCTTCTTTAGGACAAAAGGATTAGAAGTGATTTTAGAAGGTTAAAGAAAAATAGAAAGAAAGGAAAGCAAGCCATTAGAGTTCTTTAGAAGAATTCTGCCTTAAGGATCAAAGTCTTTGGAGCTTAAGACTTAAATCAAGTTTTCATGTGGATCAACATTGGAGGGTGAACACTTGGGCACCTAGTGAAAATTCTGCACATTGGATTAGCGTTAGAGGTATTCTTCTATTTCTGTATTTATATTATATTATTTGATTGCTTCCATTAAGGTGATCTTGCTTATAAGGGTTTTATGTTAAGGAACTTTATCAAGAAATTTTTAAAATTTCTAGCTTCTGCTGCCCATTATAGCATGCTAGAACCCTACAGTGGTATCAGAGCCACCCTTAATTGGTTCAATCAGGTGATTATGCATGATGTATAATTGTTAAATTACTATGAGATAATAATGTCATATGTTAGAGGAGTGCTGAATTATATGATTCATATATGATATGATATATAATAAAATATCATGATATGAATTTTTTATAAGAAGATATGTTGAAGCATATTAATTGATCCAATCAATTGGTAATAATTTGTACATGCTATGAGATAGCCATGCTGTATATATGCTATGAGATAGTATTATGTTATAAATTTCATGATATGAATTTTCATATGAAGATATGTTAATTGATTTAGTTAATTGGTAATAATTTATACATGCTATGAGATAGCTATGATGCATGATAGTTGGTTATGATTTATATATGCTATGAGATAGATATATAATTTGTTATAGTATATACAAAGACATATGTTCAATATGTTATAATTATAGAATGTGCATGAGACCAGTAAGCCCTCCATAACATTATATTAAGTCATCGTGTTGAAAAACTTTGAGCTGACCCATTCTAGAACAATTAATCTAATTGGTGTCTAAGAAAAGCACTAAAGGTGGTTACTTAATTAGGACCTTACTCTCTGAGTAAGGGGAGTCTCCCACCTGCTTACTTGGCCAATTGTTTGATTGCCTATTATGGATAAGCTTAATGTTGATAAAACACTACTGATATCCTTCCTTCATGCCTCGACATTATTATGTCAAAATCCATGCTAGTTTGTTGTGCAACCACAAGACTTGCAATGAGGACTGATGTTATACTGTCTTGGTGCATAGAGATGCTTATGGCATATTTTAATATGTTGCTTTGTTGTGCAACCACAAGGGCAATATTATTTGAATATGACTATATGGAAATGAAGGGTTTGACTTAACTAAAATATTATAGTTTGTTGTGCAACCACAAGGCTATAAGTGTTTTAAGAGGATAGGATAAAGTTGAGAATTGCATGTGATGCAATTGGAAAGAATTTCCTACCTTTGAACTCATAAAGGTTTGTTGTGCAACCACAAGGCTTTTATGATAAATTAGGATCTCAACCCTACTAAGAAAAATTAGATTTTCTCGTTTATCATAGGAGAGGGCTATAATATTCGATAAAATAGTGGGAGTAACAATTAGATAAAGTCCTTGTCTAATTGTATATATGTCATCATGATTGGTTTGCTTATGATAGTTTTGTTCTTTGCTTATGTAGAATTAATTCTGAATTAAATGGCATCTTCACTATCACTAAGAGGCATCTTAGATGCCAACAAGTTGACTAGTCTAAACTATGTAGACTGGTTGAGAAATCTTAAGATTGTACTCACTCAGGAGAAAATTTCCTATATTCTTGAAACCCCTGATCTTGGAGATCTAGGGGATGATGCTACAGAAGAGGAGGTAGCCATACATAAGATGTAGAAGAATGAAAGTTTAACTGTCAAATGTATCATTCTTGCCTCCATGAGCAATGAGCTACAGAGACAACATGAGAACATGGACACTCAATCCATACTTCTTAATTTAAAGGAGTTATATGGAGAGCAGAGTAGAACTGCTAGATATGAGATATCTAAGCAATTATTCCGTGCTAGAATGAATGAAGGAACGTCCGTGCAAAACCATTGCCTTATGGTTATAGACTTGATCACCAGATGAAGTCAATTAGGTTTTGCTATGGATAGTGAGCTCAGTCAGGATTTGATCCTGCAATCACTACCTGAATCATTCTCTCAGTTTGTTGTGAATTTTCACATGAACAAGCTGAATGTCTCACTGCCTGAGCTGTTAAATATGTTAAAGATAGCTAAAACCCATATTAAAAAGAAAAAGGGTCCGATCCTTCTTGTTGATAGGGGCTCAAGGAAGAAATCAGGCAATAAGGGTTTTAAGAAAAGGTTGAACCCTAATAGTAGCAAGATCAAGAAGAAGAAAGGAAAGAAAAACTCCAAACCTAGTACCTGTTTCCACTGCGGCAAGGAAGGCCACTGGAAGAGAAATTGCAAGAGTTTTCTTGCAAGTATGAAGACCGATGCAAGAGTTGCATCGAAAGGTATGTTTATGTTACATGCCAACTTATCATTAAGTTCTTCAAATTCAAATTCATGGGTATTGGATACCGGCTGTGGTTCTCATATTTGCAAATCTTTGAATGGACTACAGAAAATTAGAATTTTGAAGAAAGGTGACTTCAAGCTGTATGGCGCTGGAGGAGAGTCCATCCAGGCTGAAGCTGTTGGAACCTACCATTTGGAGTTGCCTTCCGGAGAGCTCCTGGAATTAGAAGATTGTTATTATATGCCCAAAATTATTAGAAATGTAATTTCCGTTCCTTTGTTGTTAAAGAAAGGATATGAAATTAATATAAAGAGCAATGGTTGCTCAATTTCTTTTTCTAATAAAGTCTATTGCAATGGCATTATGAAAAATGGTCTTCTTGTTTTATTACTTAATGACAATGTCTTTCATATTGATAAAAGCAATAAAAGAAAGAGAGAAGAAGTAAATAACACCCTTCTTTAGCATTGCCGACTTGGTCACATAAGCGAATCAAGAATCAACAAATTGTACAAAGAAGAGTTCTTTGATCCTTATGATTATGAATCATTAGGAACTTATGAATCTTGTCTTATGGGTAAAATGACTAAGTCTCCATTCATTGGACATGGAGAAAGGGCAAGAGAGTTATTAGGACTTGTGCATACAGATGTATGTGGTCCTATGACAACTCCTGCTAGAGGTGGATACTTTTATTTCATCACATTTACTGATGATTTATCAAGGTTCGGATATGTGTATCTTATGAAACATAAATCTGAAGCCTTTGATAAATTTAAAGAGTATCAAAGTATGGTTGAAAAACAAATTGGAAAATGTATTAAAATCCTTCGATCTGATCGAGGAGGTGAATACCTTTCTAGTGAGTTTTTAAATCATCTTAAAGAAAAGGGCATTCTCTCTGAATGGACACCTCCGTATACGTCATAATTAAATGGTGTAGCTGAACGGAGGAATCATACTCTATTAGATATGGTACGGTCCATGATGTGCTTTACAGATCTTCCTATTTCCTTCTGGGGTTTTGCCCTAGAAACTGCTGCACTTATATTAAATAGGGTACCATCAAAATCTGTATCTAGTACTCCATATGAGATATGGAGAGGAAAGAAGCCTAATCTTAAGTATCTTAAGATATGGGGCTGTAAAGCTTATGTCAAAAGAAATTTTGGACATAAGCCAAGTGCTAGATCAGATAAATATATTTTTGTAGGTTATCCTAAAGATAGTATAGGATACATCTTCTATCATCCTACCGAACAAAAGATCTTTATAGGTAGACATGCCACTTTCTTAGAGCAAGAGTTTATCTTAGAAAAAGGCAAGGATAGGAGAATTGAACTTGAAGAAGTTCAAGACCTACAAATGGAAACATAAGATATTCCTCAACCAGATGTACCCATTGATGAAGTACAACCATAACACACATCTCCTCTCCAAAGGTCAGATAGAGTGCGAAATGCACCTAAGAGGTATGGGTTTATAATTGAGAATGATGAAGCCCACATCGTTAAAAATGATGATCCTCTGACCTATTCGGAAGCTATCATGAGTAATGACTTTAACAAATGGTTAGAAGCTATGAAATCCGAAATAGACTCTATATATACCAACCAAGTATGGACTTTGGTTGATGCATCAGAAGGTGTAAACCCTATAGGTTGCAAATGGGTCTATAAGAAGAAGATTGGAGCAGATGGCCAAGTCGAAACCTACAAGGCTAGATTGGTGGTAAAAGGTTTCAGGCAAAAGCAAGGAATTGACTATGATGAAACTTTTTCACCAGTTGCCATGCTTAAATCTATTCGGATTTTGCTTGCAATAGCTGCATACTATGATTATGAAATTTGGCAGATGGATGTCAAAATCGCCTTCCTTAATGGTTATCTTGAGGAAGAGGTTTACATGACACAGCCAGAAGGATTTGTCTCAAGTAGGAGAGCAAATCAAGTATGCAAGCTTAAGAGATCCATTTATGGATTAAAACAAGCATCGAGGAGTTGGAACATCCATTTTGATACAACAGTCAAAGAGTTTGGTTTTATCAAAAATGTGGATGAACCATGTGTGTATAAGAAGACTAGTGGGAGTGCCGTTGTCTTCTTAATATTGTATGTAGATGACATACTAATCATTGGAAATGATATTCCAATGTTACAATCGGTCAAGACTTGGCTATCAAAAAGCTTTTCCATGAAAGACTTGGGAGAAGCATCCTATATACCTGGTATAAAGATCTATAGAGATAGATCTAAAAGGATGCTAGGCTTGTCCCAGTCTAAGTACATAGATCGTGTGCTGAAAAGATTCAGCATGGAAAGAAGTAAAAGAGGTTACTTACCTATGAGTCATGGCATACGTCTCTCTAAGAAGATGTCTCCTAAGACATCTGAAGAGAGGAATAGAATGAATTCTATTCCCTATGCTTCGGCAGTAGGATCAATTATGTATGCTATGCTATGTACTAGGCCTGATGTTGCTTATGCCTTAGACATAACAAGCAGATTTCAGGCTGATCCAGGAGAGAATCATTGGATAGCTGTGAAAAATATTCTTAAGTACTAAGAAGGACTAAAGATTTTTTTCTAGTTTATGGAGGATCTGAGTTGAAACTAGAAGGATTTTCTGATTCTAGTTTTCAATCAGACCCAGATGATAGCAAGTCCACTTCAGGGTATGTCTTTACCCTAAATGGTGGTGCAGTGAGCTGAAAGAGTTCCAAGCAGCAAATTGTAGCTGACTCAACTACTGAGGCAGAATACATCGCTGTAAGTGAAGCCGCTAAGGAAGCTGTCTGGATGAAGAAATTCATCTCTGAGTTGGGAGTAGTTTCTGAGATTGCTGGACCAGTTCCAGTTTATTGTGACAACACTGGAACTGTTGCTCAAACAAAGGAACCAACGTCTCATCACAAATCCAAGCACATTCTAAGACTCTTCTACCTCGTTCGAGAGATCGTCGAGAGACAAGACATAGTCATTGAACGAGTAGACACAAAGAACAACTTAGCAGACCCGTTCACTAAAGCTCTACCACAACAGCAGTTCGATCGCCACCTCGATTGTATGGGGATGAAATATAAGGGCGATTGGCTTTAGTGCAAGTGGAAGATTGAAAGAGTAGATGTCCTACAAGCCAATCGCAATATGTATTGTGAAGGATTTTCTTTTGATTTTCCAAATCATGTACATGACATTTAATATAAATAAAGGCATTGTGTTTCATCATATGCTGTTGATTATATTTGTGATGAACCCCTTAGATTAAGGCAATGATTTTGAGGCTATGATGAGATCATACTAGTGAGACCTAAAATCCTAAAATTCTAATCTTAAATATTTCCAGTCATTGGTACATTGAGTCGGGGATCAATGTTTACCGGAAAGACTGGCACATCTTATGTATGCTCGATGCAGAGGGTGATTGATCTCACAATCACTTGTGTGGAGACAGTAATACAAAGATGTGGGTGCTCATTAGAGAAATGAGTTCACTGAATTGACCTACAAAGAGAAATCTTATGAAGTCTTACTTACATGTCAAAAGATGATTCTCTTAGTGGGAGTTGTGCAACTGATCCTTTGACCTGAGATCACCATAGTATCTTGTGCACGTAAATCCATATTTTGGTTTCCACTCATTCATGACAATAAGTTATATACGAGGTCTTCTGGATATGGTGGATTGTGTACGAAGGTTATGAGTAGGTCAATAAGGAATTAATCACTTCTAGTAAGAGAAGATCGCATCCTATTTATTCTAATCATATGATAATTCAGGAAGCCTTTGATCAAAGCACAATGAAAATTAGAAAGAGTTTCTAATGTTTCATTATTCGAATTATCATTAGAAGATTGAGAAATATATGAATATGAAATTGAGTTTGACATATATTCATACTCATATACATATTCGGGATGCAGTTTGATTAAAGGATTGAATTGCACGATAACTAACCACTGAAGGGTTTTTTTGGTATTTCTACCAAATTCCATATTTTTCGGGTAGACATGACACGTTGCTAGACGTCAATCTTGTCTTATAGGTTTGATCGAATTAAAGAGTTTAATTCGATCACCAATTAGAAAGGATTCTAATTGTTAAGTTCGGGTTCGCGCAGTTTGGACTTAAATCAATTAGAAGAGTTCTAATCAAGTTGGGTCAACTCGCACTCACACCTATTGCTGGCTAAGTATGGAACCCAATGGATCACACACAAAAAAACTTATTAAGGGTCTAATTGGATTAGATCATGTTTGCAAGATAGACATCCTAACAGGTGTTGCAAACCCTTAGCTCTTGATTCGAATTGGATTCAAATCCGATCCTTAATTGATCTAATTTGATTAGATCATGTTCTAATATGGGTTAACCAAGAGTTGGCACCTAATTGGCTTGGTTTGAGTCTAATTGGATTAGATTTAATAAATCATTCAATCTAGACCGTTAAATCTTGATCTACCGTTGGATGAAGACATAATGGAGAGTTGGTTTAACCCAATTGGATTGGGTTAGAGGATGGCTATCATAATTGACCATTGGATCTTAATCCCACCATTGGATGAAGACATATTGGGTCAAGTGAATGGCGCCTTGCATTGGAGCCCTTGGATCATCATCATGAAAGATCAAGAGGTGAGGCATGATGGACATGTGATTAGCATGTGATGTTGACTTGGTCAAAATATGGCACCACATGAAAGGACATATCATTTGATACACCTCCTCACTTGATCTGCACCTCCTTTTATTTGAAATGGCTCTTTAGATGATGCCCTTTCATGAGAGGATGTGTGGATGGGATGCATCCCCTGGAGATGCATCCCTATACCTATTATAAATAGGCTAGCACTCCATGGGCCGGTTTCATCATTCCAACTCCACCCCACTCCTCTCTTCTTTCTTTCTTACATTAGTTTCTTTCTTTCTAGCATTGCTTCTAGTGTGTCCTGAGCCAAGACAAGGTGGTCTTCTTTAGGACAAAAGGATTAGAAGTGATTTTAGAAGGTTAAAAAAAAATAGAAAGAAAGGAAAGCAAGCCATTAGAGTTCTTTAGAAGAATTCTGCATTAAGGATCAAAGTCTTTGGAGCTTAAGACTTAAATCAAGTTTTCGTATGGATCAACGTTGGAGGGTGAACACTTGGGCACCTAGTGAAAATTCTGCACATTGGATTAGCGTTAGAGGTATTCTTCTATTTCTGTATTTATATTATATTATTTGATTGCTTCCATTAAGGTGATCTTGGCTTATAAGGGTTTTATGTTAAGGAACTTTATCAAAAAAATTTTAAAATTCCTAGCTTCCGCTGCCCATTATAGCATGCTAGAACCCTACACTTCCCTTAGTGAGGGACAATCCACCAATAGGCCTCCATTGTTCAATAGAACTAACTACACCTATTGGAAGGCTAGAATGAGGATATTTATCCAAGCCCAAGACTATGATGTTTGGAGCATTATAGTTAATGGACCATATACTCCTTCTATCTATGAAGATAACATTGCCATACCCAAGCTTGAAAAAGATTGGGATGATAACGATAGAAGGAAGGCACAACTAAATGCCAAAGCAATGAATGCTCTTTATTGTGCCTTGGATCCTAATGAATTCAATAGAATCCCTACTTGCAATTATGCAAAAGAGATATGGAATAGACTTGAAGTGACCCACGAGGGCACAAATCAAGTCAAGGAATCTAAAATAAACATGCTTGTTCATAAATATGAACTATTTAAAATGGAGTCTAATGAAACCATCTCTTGCATGTTTACTCGATTTATTGATATTATCAATGGCCTAAAAAGCCTTGGCAAAAGTTATACTAACAATGATCTTGTTAGGAAAATTCTTCGCTCTTTACCAAGATCATGGGAAGCTAAAGTCACGGCAATCCAAGAAGCAAGGAACTTGAACAAGCTGCCACTCGAGGAGCTTCTTGGATCCCTAATGACGCATGAGCTCACAATGAAATAACACAGCGAAGAAGAATCCTCTCATAAGAAAAAGATAATTGCCCTCAAATCTACTTCTTCTAACAAAGATCTATCTTGCAGTAGCAGCAGTGAAGAAGAAGACAATGAGGAAGATGATGAAGAGGCTCTTCTCGTGCGAAAGTTCAGAAGATTCATCAACCGGAAGAAGTCCTTTCATCAGAAGAGAGGTTCCTCAAGTTCCTTCAACAAGGATAAAGGTGAGGAAAGGAAAAGTGAGGGAATCGGATGCTATGAATGCAAGAAGCTGGGACATTTCAGAATCGACTGTTCCTTGCTGAAGAAGGACAACAAATACAAGAAGAAGAAAGCTCTTGTCTCTACCTTGACAGACTTCGATCAATCATCATCTTCATTGGATGAGGAACAAGAGGAAAAGGCCATTCTTTGCTTTATGGCAAATGAAAATGAGGTAACATCTGAAATTCATTTAGATTTCACTTTTGAAGAATTATATGATGCCTTTAATGAGCTAATGGATGAGTATAAATCAATAAATCTTAAAAACAAAGATTTGAGGCTAACTAATCAATCCTACAGTCATAAAAATGATAATCTGATTAAGAAAAAAGATTCCATTGTTAAGGAGAACTTAGAACTTAAAACAAGCAACCAATTGCTAACTCAAAAGAACTGTACCCTAATTAAAGATAAAGAAAGACTAACTAAAGAAATTTCAGAGCTTAAAAATAATAATCAAACTCTAAAAGATAATCTTACAAAAGACTTAAGCTTACTAAAAATAGAAAAACTGAACTTAATAAAAGAACTTGAAAAATATAAACCTATTGTTGAGAAGTTTACCTATAGCTCCGAAAAATTAGAAATGATTCTTTATAGTCAAAGAGCTGTGTTTAATAGAGCTGGTTTAGGGTATAAGCCTAAGAATAAGCAAAAGTTTCTTAAAAACTTTTTTGTAAAAGCTAGGGAAAGTAAAACTAAAAATATAACCTATTTTTGCTGTGGAAAAGTAGGACATAAAGCTAATGTGTGTGACCATAGAAAAATAGAAGCTAAAAGAAAAATTAAAAAGGTTTGGGTTCCAAAAGGAACAAACATAGCTAACCTTGAAGGACCCAAGAAAACTTGAGTACCTAAGATTATATGATTTCCTTGTGTAGGAGTGTCTTACAGCCAAGCTCAATAAAAATTGTTGGTACTTGGATAGTGGCTGCTCAAGACACATGACGGATGACAAGGAGCAATTCTTCGTCCTAGAACCTAAGAAAGGAGGTGTGGTGACTTTTGGAGATGATAACCAAGATCACATCATGGGTATTGGTAAGATACAAATCACACCTTCAACCTTTATTGATAATGTTCGGTTTGTAGATGGTCTTAAGCACAATTTAATTAGCATTAGTCAACTATGTGATAAAGGCTTTGATGTATTGTTTAAGCCATCTATGTGCATCATAACCAACTCAACTAACAATAGTTTAGTTTTCAAAGGACTAAGACGTGGCACTGTTTACGTAGTAGATCTTGATGATCTTGCTAAAAATAGCTACTGCTTTGTAGCTAATGATACTAAGTTGGTGAGGCAAGTTGGTTATGGCATCGTAAATTATGTCATGCAAGCATGGACACATTATCTAAATTAGTTAAAAGAGATTCCGTGATTGGTTTGCCAAAGCTGAAATTTGAGAAAAACAAAATCTGTAAAGCATGTCAATTTGGCAAACAATCTAGAAGCTCTTTTAAGTCCATAAATTGTGTCTCTACAACTAGACCCCTTGAGCTACTTCACATGGACCTTTTTGGACCAACTAGGACCATAAGCCTTGGTAGAAAGAAGTATGGACTTGTCATAGTTGATAATTTTTCTAGATACACATGGATCATGTTTTTAGCTCATAAGGATGAAGCATTTTCAGTTTTTAAGAAATTCCACAAGGAGGTATCAAATACAAAAAATAGTTCAGTTATAGCAATTAGGAGTGATCATAAAATGAAATTTGAAAATCATCTATTTGATGAATTCTGTAGTAAAAAGGGAATAACTCATAATTTCTCTGCACTTAGAACACCACAACAAAATGGAGTTGTGGAAAGAAAGAATAGAACCCTAGAGAAAATGGCTAGGACCATGTTGTGTGAAAGTGACCTCCCAAAGTATTTTTGGGGAGAAGCCATTAACACATCATGTCATATAAGAAATAGTGTTCTATTAAGACCAGTTATAAAGAAAACACCTTACGAACTTTGGAGAGATAGAAAGCCCAAAGTAAACTACTTTCATATGTTTGGCTGTAGGTATTTCATTCATAATAATGGCAAAGATAACTTAGGTAAATTTGATTCCAAATCTGATGAAGGTATCTTTTTGGGATATTCTACATCGAGTAAGGCTTATAGAGTCTTCAACAAAAGAACCCTTGTTATTGAAGAATCCATTCATGTTGTTTTTGATGAGTCTAATGATGCTTCCTCCAGTAAGAGAGTAGTATTTGATGATGATACAGGAATAATTGAAGAAAAGATGGATCACATGAATCTACAAGAGGATGAACCCAAGCAAGTTGAAGAAACTTCAACAAGCCAAGAGGTAATTGCCGAACATGGGTTTACAAAGGCTTGGAGGTATGTTCACGATCACCCTAAAGAGTTAATCTTAGATGATCCATCTCAACCTGTTAGAACTAGAGCCTCTCTTAGAAATTTAAATAATCATCTTGCATTTGTTTCACATTTAGAACCTAAAAACATTGAAGAAGCTGAAAGTGATGTAAATTGGATAAATGCTATGCAAGAGGAACTTAACCAATTTACAAGAAATAAAGTATGGAACTTAGTTGAAAGACCTACTGAATACTCAATAATAGAAACTAAATGGATATACAAAAATAAACTTGATGAAAATAGAGTTGTGGTTAGGAACAAGGCTAGACTAGTAGCAAAGAGCTATAATCAAGAAGAAGGTATAGACTTTGATGAGACTTTTGCTCCTGTGGCTAGACTTGAGGCAATTAGATTGTTACTAGCATTTGCATGTTATAAAGATTTCAAATTATTTCAAATGGATGTAAAAAGTGCCTTCTTGAATGGGTATATTAATGAGGAGGTTTATGTAAAACAACCTCCTGATTTTGAGAATCATCAATACCCCAATCATGTTTATAAACTAAATAAAGCACTTTATGGTCTAAAACAAGCCCCTAGAGCATTGTATGAAAGACTTAGCAAATTTCTATTAGACCATGAATTTTCTAGAGGAAATGTTGATATAACCCTATTTTTGAAAAAGAAAAAAAAATATGTTAGTAGTGCAGATTTATGTAGATGATATTATTTTCGGTGCTACTAACAATCGTCTTTGCGAAGAGTTTGCTGAATTAATGCAGAGTGAATTTGAGATGAGCATGATGGAAGAATTGAACTACTTCCTCGGACTTCAAATCAAACAATCCAAGGAAGGGATTTTCATCAATCAAGCTAAATACATCAAGGAAATGCTAAAGAAGTTTGATATGGATGGAAACAAGTCAATTGGCACTCCCATGAGCTCATCATGCAAACTAGACAAAGATGAATCAGGTAAATCAGTAGATCAAAAGCTGTATAGAGGTATGATAGGATCATTATTATATCTTACAGCAAGTAGACCTGATATCATGTTTAGTGTATGCATGTGTGCTAGATATCAATCTAATCCTATCTAATAGGAACAAAAAATATAGGTCTATGGTACTCTAAAGAATCAAGCATAAACTTAATAGGGTACACTGATTCTGACTTCGCTGGTTGTAAACTTGATAGAAAAAGCACCAGCAGCTCATGTCAATTCTTAGGAGAGAACTTAATCTCATGGTTTAGAAAGAAACAAAACTCGGTTGCACTATCCACGGCGGAAGCCGAATATGTTGCTGCCGGGAGTTGTTGTGCTCAAATTTTATGGATCAAGCAACAACTTGAAGATTATGGCATTAAACAAGATAAGATTCCCATAAATTGTGATAATACAAGTGCCATAAATCTAACTAAAAATTCAATTCAACACTCAAGACTAAACATATTGAGATAAGACATCACTTCATAAGAGATCATGTGTTAAATGGTGATGTGATGCTTGAATTTGTTTGTACTGATGATCAACTTGCTGATATCTTCACAAAATCCTTGAGTGAAGATCGATTTTGTATCCTTAGAAGAGGGTTAGGAGTGATTGATCCATTTTTGTGATACTCTTCTATAATTCATTGATTTTGATGATTAGCTTATGTTGGATATAGGATTTCTCATCTATGGTCACCAAATCATTCCTTAAGTTCAAAAAATTTCCATATCTCTCTCCTTTGGCACGGAATTAACTGAGTTTCTGGTTATGTGCCAGAGTTCGAGTCGACTCGCACATGTTTAGGAGTCGACTCGAGGTCGAGTCGACTCGCGCATGTTTAGAAGTCGACTCGAGATCGGAAATCCGACTTTTAACCCTAAGCGAAAAGTTTTTTCTCCACTTCTATTTTCAGTCACCACTATTCAAAAAGCCCTAAAGTCGTCTCCTACATCGTCCCCGACCTTTTTTTGGCCCTTTCTCTCGTGTTTTCTCCTATTTTTTCTCATCCTTCCCTCGGTTTTTAGGTCAAAATGCCTAAAAAAGCTATTGTCCCGAGCCGGAAGAGACCTCTCACCGCGAGCGGCGTCGAGAGACGGTCTAAGGCATGGAACGAACCCATGAGGCTACCACCTCCGGTTCCTTCTCCGCCTAGGCCGGTTCCCTCGCGTCTGTGCGCCGGGAGGGTTGTCTCTACCGGGAGGAAAGTCAACTTTGACTTCCTCTCCCGGGAAGGGTTCACCTTAGGGCATCGTCTTAGGGCCTAGGGCTTAGAGTATTTTTGTTCACTTGACCTCCCTACATACCCAAGTTTAGTTAGGGAATTTTATGGGACCGTCACGCGGGGTGGCGGTGGTATCCAAGGGACTGTAGCAGGTGTCCCTATTTTCATTTCGGAGAACTTCATTGCTTGAGTCCTCCATCTCTCCCGAGAGGGGATTGCTCCTACACATCCATCTGATAGGACTGAGGCCCTTACGGCCATCTTAGGGAGCCCACCTCAATCCTCCATAGAGGAGGTGTTTGCAAATCAGCTTTCAGCTGAAATGCGACTCCTCCTAAGTATCATCTCTAGGACTCTCTTTCCTAAGACCGGAAGGTTTGACTTCATTTCTGAGAGAGACCTAGGCTTGATGTTCCACATTCTACAGGACATCCCCCTAAACTTTTTCAAACTCATCTATAGATATATCTGTGAACCCCTAAACAAACCTAGGTTGAGTCTTCCGTATGGCATGCTTTTCACACTCATCTTTAGGGAGTTAGAAGTTCCTATCCCTGAGGGAGAACCCTCTCGCTCCCTCTGTTGCCCAGTAGATACAACCCAAGAGGGGGGGTGAATTGGGTCTTTTAAAACTTTTATGCTACTTCTAAAACTTTTTGATTAACTATGCTAAGTTGTATAGATGCACAGTGAAAGTTAAACTTAGCAAGGGTATGATGTATAAACTTCGACTTGATTAAATATGCTTGCAACTAAAGGATGTGCAGATAAGAATTAAGCAAGCAATTTATCTAAGTAAGTAAGTGTGTTAGTTAGACTATAACAAGAGGCATTACAAACACAAAAGACATATAGTGGTTCGGTGTACCCCAGCACCTACATCCACTCCCCAAGACCTCTTGGGAATTTCACTATAATCCTACCGATTATAGCCGGTTGTTTTACAAGCTCACAACCCAACTTGTTGTTTTACGAGCGCACAACGAACTCAGTCGGTTTTCCCAGGCTCACCGACTAGAACCACTCCGATTGTTTTTCCGGGATCACAATCGAACCCTACTCGTTGGTTTTACCCTCGGCTCACCAACAAACCTAACACAGTTGGTTTTTCCTTTGGCTCACCAACAAACCTTACACAGTTGGTTTTCCCTTTGGCTCACCAACAAACCTTACACAGTTGGTTTTCCCTTTGGCTCACCAACAAACCTTACACAGTTGGTTTTCCCTTTGGCTCACCAACAAACCTTAACCCCTTGATTCAATCCCTTGATTGAATCAAGTTACAAGATATTAAAACAAAGTATAAAACAAAACAAAGCTTCTTAAGCAAGCAAATATAACAATATAAACAAATAGAGTAAAGAGAAGCCCTCAAACGAGTTTTGAAGATGGAGGAGCTCGGCTTCTTCTTTACTTGACCCTCTTCTGATTTGGCACGAGGTAGAGGATCACTGAGGCAGCACACGGATGGAGAGGAAGCTTTGGGATTCTCTTGGATGCTCTTCTTCTCTCTATTTCGCTTTGGATGGCCCTTTTGTGCTTATGGGAGATTTTCTTTGTAATCTCTTTGAGATCTCTTTCCTAGATGATCTCTCCCACTTCCATAAGTTCTCCCCAAGCTTTTTTCTTGTTTTTATAACTTTAGATGTCGTGGAAACAGGAATATAGCCGTTAGAGACAAGAAAAGAGCCGTTGGACACAGTCTGCACTTCCTGACAATATTACCGTTGGGATCGGAGTCGACTCGCGCGATCAGGAGTCGACTCGCCTGTTGCAGGAGTCGACTCGTGCTTTACTGGAGACGACTCGGCCACTATTCCAAATTTGAATTATGGTGCATCCTCGACTGGGAGTCGACTCGTCTTAACCCGGAGTCGACTCGCCAACTTCTGGAGCTGACTTGGCAATTTCGGAGTCGGCTCATCCACTGAAGTCCGTGGATCCAATTTTGAATTTTGTCCTCTCGAGTTGACTCGACTGTCCTGGGAGTCGACTCGAATCTCAGAGCCCGAACTCCCGATCCTCTGTCTTTTGGCTCGTCCAGTCTTGGAGTCGACTCGAACTTCCTTGGAGTCGACTCGGCTCTCAGTTTGCGAAACTTGGTCTTCTGCCTTTTTGATGTGAAGCTGTCTTGGAGTCGACTCGAGCTGTCTGGGAGTCGACTCGAATCTCAGAGGCAGTAACTTGGTTTTCTGTCTGTTGATGGTCGCGGAGTCTCGGAGTCGACTCGTGCAATGCGGGAGTCGACTCGAATCTCAGAGTCCCAAAAATGCTCTCTGACTTTTTCCTTGTGTTCCGCTGAGAGTCGACTCTTGCTTTCTTTGGAGTCGACCTACCAACCATCGGAGTCGACTCGCGTTCCACTGGAGTCGACTCGAATCTCAGACCCGAAAACTGCTCTCTGACTTTTCTGCCTGTGACTCCTAGGAGTCGACTCAAACTTCTCCGGAGTCGACTCGGTAAACATTGGAGTCGACTCGAAATCCTCAGGAGTCGACTCGAAGACTATTCTTTTGAATTTTTCCTTTGATTTTACTCCTCCAAATTGAATCCTTTGAACTTTAAGCTTGGGCCAATAAATTGTAGCTTTCTTCCAACTTGAGAGCTTTGGAGGCCTTCTTCCAACTTGCTATGTTCCTTGCAAAATAAATATCTTTCTCCTTGCAACATAAACATTAGTATTTATACTTCAAGGTTTTGTGATCATCAAAATCAATCTTTGGGTCATCAATCTCCCCCTTTTTGATGATGACAAAACTTGGAGTATATGCAATATAAAAGATATTGTTTTCTAGAAGTAATACATAGCTAAGTTGCATGAAGTAGAAGACATGTATATTTAAAACATACTTCATGATAATGCTTTTAGATTTAATCAGCTTAACATAATCAACATATTTCAATTTCAGCTTTGTAATACAATTCAAAAACACAACGCATTATGAGCATATACTTAAAGATTTCTCCCCCTTTTTGACAACATCAAAAAGATAGTGAAACATTAAGCACAAAGATCAGAATGCTCATATATTTCTTTTCCTTATTGTACTCTGATTTGCAAGTCAAATTATTGCAAGGATATGAATCATATAACTCAAGGCAATAATATTAGAATCAGATTAATGAGCATAGATCAGAGCCAATTAAGATAATTTCAGAGCAGAACACATCGAATGTGATACCACATAAGATAGGAGCAAGGGGTAGCTCCGAACCACTATAAGATAGTTTTCTAAGCAAGTGTAGGTGGAATCTTTCTTAAGTTAATTCAAGAAGTACCACACGAATGGAAATCTAACTTCTCTTCAATAATAAGTATGAAAGCTTGTTCATTTAGGACCTTTTGCCCAATCTATTAAGTATTTTATCAACCATGAGAGCAATTTAATTAATTTTCTTAATGATTTCAAAGTTCTTTTATGATAATAGGAGCATTGGGGCACAAATATCAAAATATACATTCATGCAATTTTTGATACATCTTAGAGCTCTTTTAAAGACTTTCTTTTATTTCTTTAGAAAATAAGCACAATTTGATACATAAAATAATGAATTTGCACAAAATTGAAGTTCCAAAAAGCAAGCCAATTAGAGCTCATTAGTGAAGTTTAAAAAATAGATTTTCTAAGAGATACTCAAGAAAATTTAACACATTATTCTCCCCCTTTTTCATTAAATTAGAGGCTCTTAAGATTTGCAATTTGGTTCAAGAGTGATACTAACCAAATAACACGCCTCAAGGTGTATCATAAAGATTTTCAAATTTAAATTTCAGATGATACATATTGGAGAGTATTAGAATCAGTTTTCATTTAGTATTCTTTCTCTCTCCTTTAGTTATAGATTTATGCGATTAAGTTCCATAAGACCTCTCCTTCTGAAATTTTCTTTCTCCCCCTCAATTGATCATTCCATTTAAGAGTTTAGAATCCTAAGATAATGTTCAATAAAATTGTCAATCTCAAAAATATATTTTCTATAAGTTTCAGCTTATTTTCATAAGACTCAAGGTTTGAGATAAGACAACCTTTATAGAACTCATCTCAAGGTAATTTAAAGCATGTCTTGCAATATAAGGAGGTTCATAAAAATCAATCCATAAGATTCAAGGTATGCATCAAATTAAAATATCTTTAGGATAAGATACTGAATATCTAAAACTCCCCCTCAAAAGATGCATTCCTCTTTAATCATTCTTTTCTTTTGATATCAAGAGTGTAGAGTGATCTAGAATTATTCAAAATTTATAGTAATCACTCTTCCTAATCCTTTAAGAACAAGTTATGCTTTCTCCTAATCTTAGAGAAAATGTATAGAAATATTAATCAGAAAATGATTCAATTGAAGCTCAATTTCTTTCAAAAGCATTTACATTTTCTTTCTTTTAGAATCATTTGAGTGAGCTGGAATATTTCTAGTTTTAAGATCATTCACTCTATTGATGGAAGTTTTTAATAATGTAGGGGAGAAAAACATATAGATGATCATTGAGGTATATATATCTATAGAACTCAATTTCTTAATCATAGTTTTTCAGCAATGTATACATGAAACACAATAAATCCTTTTAATATCAAAATAAAATCATATATTTAGAAATTTTTGTTTGCAATCAAGATCATCGAAAGACACATCATTTGAACCAATATTAGTATACTTTGAAGATAAGAAATGATATGTTTCGGATGCGTATCGGAGCAATCACCAAAGGCATCAAAATTAATTCTGTTTTTCTTAAAGTAAGACTTTATTTAAAAATCACATTTAGTTTAAGCTTTTATACAAAATCAGATTCTGAATTACATAGGATTTTCAATAAAGGCTTTCAAAATCATACTTTGAGATATGTATCTTCCACATTATAGCTCATCTTAAATGATTACAATTGAAAATACATATTTCAAACATATAAGAACATATTCAGAATCTTTGTATTAAATATTGAGTTTTGGTACGAATTTGAACATTATATACCAAATTTAGGCAAGTTGAAGGATAAAACAAAATCAATTCATTTTTCCTAAATAGATATATCCTTCTCTTCCCCTTTTTTTTTTACAAATTTTATTCTACTTTCAGATTTTAGAGATGATTGTGAATGACAAATCTGAAATAAAATAAAAATAACTTCATATAGTACTTCAAACATTCAATCATGGAACATTACAAAATCTTGGGAATTCATAATTCAGAACATCAGGCCACATGCAAAATATGTTATGTGTTAAGTCATGCATTAAAATAATAAGAACACGCATGTCAAGGATCAAAAGCAATTCTTTTCAAATAAACTCTCCCTATTTAAATATAATCTTGCATTGATTTCATCCTTAAATTATGTTTTCAAGTGATAAAAAAAAATGACTTGATTCTTCTTATATACTTTCATTTACTTTGTCTTTCATTTTTTACTTTCTTATGTTCTATACTCTATTTACTCCCTATCCGGTGGAGTTGGGAAGGGGCACGAGGTACTACCACTAGCCTCCCTCTTGTGCCGTCCCTAATATGCCCTACACCGAATAGTTGGGTCAAATAGTGCCGGGTACTACCACTAGCCTCCCCATTGGCACCATCCCTATGATGAGCAATATAGAAAGGTTAAAATGTTCACTCCAAACTCTCCCTGTTTGAGTGTAATTAATTATAGATTTTATTCCTTCCAAATGTGCCGAATATATTATGCTTGTTTTGCTTTTCCTTAAGATTGAAGTACTTGCCTTTGCTCAGATTTTTCATCTCTTGAACAATGTCCATTTTCTTTTCTTTATCTCTCTCTCTTTTCGTTATTCTCAAGTAATTTACATGAAAGAGCAGAATAAAGAAATAATCTTATGTATCATATAGATGTATATCATGCAAACAATATTTTCATTGTGCTCAAGGATTCATAACTTCTCACAAGTTATTTTACATCAAAATTTTAAGCATATACTTGTGTATTTCATGGTTATGATATAGGCAAAGAAATAATTTAGTTTGGGCAAACCATGAAATAATTTCTAAAGTATAAGTCAGTCAATACATATATAGACATGATATCAAAAATTAATAATTAAAGAATTTAATCATGCCATAATAAGATTTAAGTTATTGACTTTGCTCAATTAATGTATGAGAGAGGTATCTAAAATTACCTATTCATTCTATATTCTTCAAGCCAAATACCTACTAGATTTCTTATGTACGAACTTTTGGCTGAAGGAGGTCCTCTCTCTTGTTTGCATGTGAATGTTTATTGTATCTTACATGGAGATATCCTTCAAGTTGAAATCTCTCATTTTCTTGCTCAAGGATCCTGCATTAATAACAAACTCCTTTTCTTTCTTGAAAGAAAGTCATTAGTTTCTTCAAGATACAAAACATTCATAAAGCATATTTCTTAACTAGGTAACTCAACATAAGATATGATAATAATTGAATGTCGAGTCACTTTACTCAAGAGATTGCCTAAAAATAAGCAAATATATGTCACTTGAACTAAGGAGATAGTTTCATTAACCAAGATGGTTCAAGGACAAGCATGTGAAGCAATGGGAAGATTCATCAAGATCAAATCGATTTCTTATTTTCAACATCAATTTAGCTTAGATTCTATTTGCTTAAGATAATTATCAATAAGGCATGCTAGCTAAGTTTTGATCAAATTGCCTTAAACAATTGTTTCTATCAAAATTCAGATTATGATTCATTTGTTATCAATAAATTATGATTCATTAGAGTTAGATTGAAGTCTTGTACAAGGGCACATAATGATCACACAATCTGGTCTATTAGGTATATGATAAAATAATTATTCTATCATGCTTTTGATGCTTGTTCCAAATCACAAATTGCTTTATCATATTTGTAATGAGTGTTTTCAAATATGGTGGTTATCTAACATATATAAAGTAAGCACATAGGAGTCCATTCTACACACTCATTTGATAGGATATAACGTTTATAAAGCAAACAAATGATAAAGGTGATTTTTACTTCTAATCATGCAAGAATCTTATCAAGATCTATTTCATCTTTTCTTGATTTAATCTTTTAGTAGTCATCATTAAGTGTATATCTGAAAAATCCAATTTGGTTCTAATTAACAAGTTTTTCAGATTGTTATATGTAAAAGATTTAACCATATAATTTGATTTTAGTATTTTGATAATAGATCATTAGTCTCATAAAGAATAAAATGAATTGATACTTCTACATCTAGAATTTTTCATGAATGTTCTATATGCATTGCTTGATGAATGATATCCAAGGATAGAAATATCTTTATTAGATTTGGCATTATTTTTCAAGAGAACATATCAAGCATAACATGTACGACTGAAAAATATGAGAGATACGCAATAGTTCGTTTTCTATTTTTCAGAAGATCAAAAGAAGTTTTCATCAAAGATAGATCTAATAGAAGTCATATGTATGACAAGCAGTGATGATAGCTTTTAAAAATCATTTAAGTAGATGACTATCATACAACATTGCCTTTTTCAATTCTTCAAAGATTCTATTAATCCTATTTTACCTATAGTATTCTTGGTGCAGAAAGAATTGTATTCAATATTATTTTCTGTGCATAACTTAACACAAAAATTGGTTTTCAAAACTATGCCGTGATTCATAGTTTGCAAACCTTTATCATTTGATCGCTTTTTGTGAGTTTGTGCCAATGCAGAAAATATTTCAATTTGAGTGCCAAGAACAAGGCTAATGTAAGCTTTTGAAAAATTAGTGTTGGAAACAACATCTCTAGATTTAGAAATTATTTTTGTTTGTTTCTTAGTTAGCATGCATAGTAAAACTTTGACCTTTAAGAGGATAATCTAAGTAAGCCTATGGCAAGGTCTTTTGAGATTAAGTACATACTAGCATGAGCTGATTTCATATGCCAAATATGGTTTCTTTAATCTTGGTATTCATAGTGCATATATTCAAAAGCATACCAAGTACACATTATCATATCTATGATCAATAAACAATAATGCCATAGATAAAAACTCTCAATCAAGCATATAGAGAATTCATAGAGTTATTCTTAATAAGTTGATTAATCATTTAGCACCTTATCCAATAGTGAGTAAAATGAAATGATTTGATTATATTTCCAAAGGTATTTTCTATATCACAAAATTGATCACTACTAGCAAATCATATCAAATACTAAAGCACAAATAATGATGAGATGCAAGAATTACTGATTTCATTATTTTATTTTGGTAATAACTTTTTAAGTTTCTTTATGTTCCATGGGTACCTTGGTACACCTATGTGTACATCCTCATTTTCTCATTTTGGGTACCCAAGCTTGCTTGAGTCCTTGAGAGTTAGGATATATGGTTCCTTTTGGAACCCATATCTGTTTAATAGTAATAACTTTACCATTTGATTTAATTATACTAGAACGATAGGTAAAGTTGTTATTCCCATCCTTTTCATTTTTGAAATAAGTTATCTTATTTAATGGTTTGCTTGGTAAATTGATAACCTTTTTCTCTAGAGATTTATGGTTAAGTGAAGGAGTCAAGCTAAATTTTGATTTATCAAAATCAGCATGTTGGCTTTCAAACATCATTTTTAATCTTTCTGAGCTTACGGTGAATTTGTTAATACAAGATTTTAATTGATTAATTTCTTCGCTTAAGTTTTGATTTTCTTTAATTAAGCTATGATTTTTCTGAATCAATTCTTCTGAAAATGACCTTAAGCTTTCATTTTCAAAATTTAGTTTCTCTTGTGTTTCATCATTAGAATTTCTTTCTTTTGAAATTTTCAGATTTAGTTTCTTAATATTTTTATTCTTTACAGCTAATTTTCTACATTCACCATACAAATCATGGAAAGCATTTAATAATTCATCATAAGAAAATTCTTCTTGAAAATTATTTGATGTAAGAGTAGATTCAGTTTTTACCTTGTCTTCTTGTGCCATAAAGCACAAGTCAGTTACCTCTTGTAGTTTCTTGGAGCTAATATCATCATTGTCGCTCCTAACTTTTATTTTCTGGCTTGACTCTTTCTTGGTCAAGGCTTTCTTCCTTTTTATCTCTTTCTTCCTTTCTTCTTGCTTCCTTTTCTTCTTTGTCTTTAGGAAGCTGATTTGCCTCGGAGTCGACTCGGACCTTATTGGAGTCGACTCGGTGAACTTGAGAGTCGACTCTGAGATACTTGGAGTCGACTCGACTGAGGAAGATTCAACACCCTTTTCTGCAGTCTCATTGTTAGTATATATTTGTAGCACATGTGAGCTAGTCTGAGATTTATCATAAATATTTTCTAAAGTATCCCAGATCTCCTTAGCAGATAAGCATGCAGAAATTTCATTAAACTTCGTTTCTTGAATAGCACAATATAACATGTTCATAGCATTAGCGTTCAATTGTGTTAAGTCTTTTTTATTAATAGTTTGTGAGAGTGTGTGAAGGTCATTTGTTATGATTTTCCATAAATAATAGTTTTGTGATTGAATAAAAATGCGCATGCGTATTTTCCAATGTGTATAGTTTATGCCATTAAATAGTGGAGGTGTATCAATTGATTGTCCTTCTCCTAGAAAACTATCTATTTGAGTTGTCATGATCTTTGGCTCTAGTCGGTTAAGACTACAAATAATATTTGAGCACCTGCTCTGATACCACTTGTTGCCCAGTAGATACAACCCAAGAGGGGGGGTGAATTGGGTCTTTTAAAACTTTTATGCTACTTCTAAAACTTTTTGATTAACTATGCTAAGTTGTATAGATGCACAGTGAAAGTTAAACTTAGCAAGGGTATGATGTATAAACTTCGACTTGATTAAATATGCTTGCAACTAAAGGATGTGCAGATAAGAATTAAGCAAGCAATTTATCTAAGTAAGTAAGTGTGTTAGTTAGACTATAACAAGAGGCATTACAAACACAAAAGACATATAGTGGTTCGGTGCACCCCAGCACCTACATCCACTCCCCAAGACCTCTTGAGAATTTCACTATAATCCTACCGATTACAGCCGGTTGTTTTACAAGCTCACAACCCAACTTGTTGTTTTACGAGCGCACAACGAACTCAGTCGGTTTTCCCAGGCTCACCGACTAGAACCACTCCGATTGTTTTTCCGGGATCACAATCGAACCCTACTCGTTGGTTTTACCCTCGGCTCACCAACAAACCTAACACAGTTGGTTTTCCCTTTGGCTCACCAACAAACCTTACACAGTTGGTTTTCCCTTTGGCTCACCAACAAACCTTACATAGTTGGTTTTTCCTTTGGCTCACCAACAAACCTTACACAGTTGGTTTTCCCTTTGGCTCACCAACAAACCTTAACCCCTTGATTCAATCCCTTGATTGAATCAAGTTACAAGATATTAAAACAAAGTATAAGACAAAACAAAGCTTCTTAAGCAAGCAAATATAACAATATAAACAAATAGAGTAAAGAGAAGCCCTCAAACGAGTTTTGAAGATGGAGGAGCTCGGCTTCTTCTTTACTTGACCCTCTTCTGATTTGGCACGAGGTAGAGGATCACTGAGGCAGCACACGGATGGAGAGGAAGCTTTGGGATTCTCTTGGATGCTCTTCTTCTCTCTATTTCGCTTTGGATGGCCCTTTTGTGCTTATGGAAGATTTTCTTTGTAATCTCTTTGAGATCTCTTTCCTAGATGATCTCTCCCACTTCCATAAGTTCTCCCCAAGCTCTCTTCTTGTTTTTATAACTTTAGATGTCGTGGAAACAGGAATATAGCCGTTAGAGACAAGAAAAGAGCCGTTGGACACAGTCTGCACTTCCTGACAATATTACCGTTGGGATCGGAGTCGACTCGCGCGATCAGGAGTCGACTCGCCTGTTGCAGGAGTCGACTCGTGCTTTACTGGAGACGACTCGGCCACTGTTCCAAATTTGAATTATGGTGCATCCTCGACTGGGAGTCGACTCGTCTTAACCCGGAGTCGACTTGCCAACTTCTGGAGCTGACTTGGCAATTTCGGAGTCGGCTCATCCACTGAAGTCCGTGGATCCAATTTTGAATTTTGTCCTCTCGAGTCGACTCGACTGTCCTGGGAGTCGACTCGAATCTCAGAGCCCGAACTCCCGATCCTCTGTCTTTTGGCTCGTCCAGTCTTGGAGTCGACTCGAACTTTCTTGGAGTCGACTCGGCTCTCAGTTTGCGAAACTTGGTCTTCTGCCTTTTTGATGTGAAGCTGTCTTGGAGTCGACTCGAGCTGTCTGGGAGTCGACTCGAATCTCAGAGGCAGTAACTTGGTTTTCTGTCTGTTGATGGTCGCGGAGTCTCGGAGTCGACTCGTGCAATGCGGGAGTCGACTCGAATCTCAGAGTCCCAAAAATGCTCTCTGACTTTTTTCTTGTGTTCCGCTGAGAGTCGACTCTTGCTTTCTTTGGAGTCGACCTACCAACCATCGGAGTCGACTCGCGTTCCACTGGAGTCGACTCGAATCTCAGACCCGAAAACTGCTCTCTGACTTTTCTGCCTGTGACTCCTAGGAGTCGACTCAAACTTCTCCGGAGTCGACTCGGTAAACATTGGAGTCG
This sequence comes from Phoenix dactylifera, assembly GCF_051530095.1. NCBI lineage: Eukaryota > Viridiplantae > Streptophyta > Magnoliopsida > Arecales > Arecaceae > Phoenix > Phoenix dactylifera. The sequence continues at coordinate 15,547,706 of NC_143195.1, forward strand.
GCTCGAAATCCTCAGGAGTCGACTCGAAGACTATTCTTTTGAATTTTTCCTTTGATTTTACTCCTCCAAATTGAATCCTTTGAACTTTAAGCTTGGGCCAATAAATTGTAGCTTTCTTCCAACTTGAGAGCTTTGGAGGCCTTCTTCCAACTTGCTATGTTCCTTGCAAAATAAATATCTTTCTCCTTGCAACATAAACATTAGTATTTATACTTCAAGGTTTTGTGATCATCAAAATCAATCTTTGGGTCATCACCCTCAGATACACTGACCACATGGATGAGGGGACTCTCCACCAAATGGGTTTTCACAAGGTGGAGGGTGTCTGGGTTAGGAAAACATCCACATCCACACCATCTGACCCCACTACTCATCATTCACCTAGCTCTGATCATGACCAGGACCACTCCACAGATCCTTCTACCTTCCTATCCACATCTGGTCCTTCAGTCCCTGCTGAGCCATCTATTTCAGCTGGACCCTCTACCGTACCACCACCTCAGCAGCCCCTAGAAGTAAGGATCAGCACTGAGCAGCTCCGGGAGCTGAGAGATGAGATAGTGAGGAAGCTGAGAGGTTCACACAGCCAACCCTCCACTGACGTCATTCCCTCCACAGCAGCAGTATCCATGATGATAGCAGATCTTAGGGAGGAGATGTCAAATATGAGGAGCCTAGTCCAGGGTCAATACTTGAGCCTTACAGCCATAAAGGAAGATACGAGGCAGATGCGAGACAGCATCAGAGAAAAGATGGGCAGGCAGAGTAAAGGAGCGGAAAGGCTTGCAAATGCCGTGATCTTCAAACTTAACTCCATCCAAGAAAGTGTGACCCAACTAGCGGAGACACAGGCTAAGGCAACCTCAGAGATCATCATGCAGCTAGAAAATGTATCTGAGGGGATGAGCCTGGTCCTCTGATCTAGCTGACTAAATTTGGGAGCCTCATCCTCCTTCTCTACTAGACGATCCTAGTTGCATTTCTATTTTTATGATGTACAGTCCTTTGTGGACTTTCTGAAATGTATTCCATCTTGAATTTAATACAATGAATAGAGATTTTTTTTCAAAAAACTGTGCAATTTGACTTGTTATCTCTTTCTATGTAATGTGCTTTTTGCTATGATGACAAAAAGGGGGGGAAAATATGATGTATTGAACATAAAGTAAAGGAAATCACTAAACAAAAAAAAAATCCTTAAAGCAAAATGTAATTTATTCTTAGTGGATTCGATACCTCGAGACTCATTATCCCTCTGTTGGAGTTCCTCAAGGAGTAATCTCCAGAATCTATTCAAGGAATATTCGGAGATTAGTTGAATCATACTCAAGAAAAAATTATCATATTTTTCCTCTGAAAGTAAGAATTTAAGCTCAAAAGTTTCAAAACATTAAAAGAAAATTCAGAAAAATTGAACTAGATTTAAACAAAATTGAATGCACATATTGAGGGGGAGAATCTGAAATCTAAAGAAAGCAAAATCATTAAACACATATAAGCCAAACAATTGATTGCATGATTTGAAGGCTTATATAATTCCAAATGAAAGGGGGAGCTTTAATTTCAGGATTTACTGATTCATACCTTTCAATTTTGGATAAATTAAATAACTAGACATTTGAATTCATTTCAAAACTTTACTATGAATCACCTCTTGGTTGAGCAATTCACTTTACAAATACTCAATGTTTTGTCATCATCAAAAAGGGGGAGATTGTGGAGTGATTGATTATATCCCTATTTGATTTTGATGAGCTCAAAGCATTTGAGTATATTTCATGTTATACTAATAAATTCAATCTAGTGTTTCAGGCGAATATATGTGAATTTATGTTTAAGTGCGTCGAGCCTTGGTTCAAAGTAATTTGGCTAAGTGTTGAACTCAATTGAACCAAAGTCTGAAGCTCGAGTCGACTCCGGAAGATTGCGAGTCGACTCTAAGTGTTTCAGAGCTTCTAGCATAGGCTCGAGTCGACTCCGGTACATTACGAGTCGACTCCGACTGAGAACAGACAGAAGGACAGAAAGATAAATTTAGACCCTATCACCGAGTCAACTCCGAAGATTTTGAGTCGACTCCGATGCTTGCCGAGTCGACTCCCGACGGTTCCGAGTCGACTCCAAAGGGTAACAGAAGAAAGACAAAACGATGTTTTTTAGACCTTGTTACCGAGTCGACTCCAGAAGGATGCGAGTCGACTCCGACGTTTGACGAGTCGACTCCTAATTATGCTCGAGTCGACTCTCAGAGAAAAGCAGACTGAAAGACAGAGAACCAAACTCAGTAACCCTGTGAACGAGTCGACTCCAAGAATTCCAGAGTCGACCCCCAAGTCAGCCGAGTCGACTCCAACAGAGTGCGAGTCGACTCCGAGGCAGTTCAGATCAACAGACAGAGGATCGGCTTTTCGGACTCTGAGAGCCGAGTCGACTCCAAGAGAACCCGAGTCGACTCGAGAGAGAAAAGCAGAGAAATATATCTCTGGAATCCTGAGAACGAGCCGTCTCCAAAAGTGCCCAGTCATCTCCAGATATTGGCGAGTCGACTCCAAGTTTGGTCCGAGTCAACTCCAGGACGGGACAACACTTTACTTTAAATCCTGAACAGTAGGCGAGTCGTCTCCAGTGAAGCATGAGTCGACTCCAACAACAGCCGAGTCGACTCCAGATCGAGCGAGTCGACTCCGACCCCAACGGATACATTGTCAGGATGTGCAGACTGGACAGAATGGCTACAAATTAGTGTCTAACGGCTATTTTCCATAGGGAATAGTTTAAATAGCCAGAGTAAACAGTAGTAGACAGGATTTGAGCTATTCTATTGTGTGCATTAAAGCTTTTCAACTACCAAGATCCTCTTGAGAGAAAATATAAGCAAAAGAAGGAAGAAGTGCATTCAACTCAACCCGACAAGTACTTCCTTCGCAATCAAGGCTCTACTACTGTCATTCAATCTTCTGTGCATTCAAGAGGAGACTCAGAAATCGAAAAGCCCCTACTTCCCCTTCCAAAATCTATTTGAGGGCTTCTAACCTTTCTCTATTAATATTGTTCACATTTGCTTTTTAGAAGCTTTTCTTGTGATTTTCCCAAACTATTTTTCTTACTTGATTCATTCAAGGGATTGAATCAAGGGTTGTAAGATTTGTTGGTGAGCCAAAGTTAAAACCAACGGTGTAAGGGTTTGATTGTGATCCTGAAAAAACAATCGGATGGTTCTAGTTGGTGAGCCTGTGAAAACCGACCGAGTTCGTTGTGATCTTGCGAAAACAACAAGTTGGGTTGTGAACTTGTAAAACAACCGGCTATAATCCTAGGAATTATAGTGAACTCCCAAGTGCGGTTTGGGAAGTGGCTGTAGGAGCAAGAGTTGGCTCCGAACCACTATAAAGTCTCTTGAGTTTGTATTGATTAATTGTCTCTTCCCCTCTCTCCATTCACTACATCTAGTAATCTATTTAACCTACTTGCAATAGATTTAATTAATTACTCATTAATTTTTAATTTATCAATAATTAATTAAAATCCAATTCACCCCCTCTCTTGGGTTGTCTCCTTGGGCAACACATATAGATATCTTCTTCAAGATATCTATTTAGAAAAGCAGTTTTCACATCCATCTGCCATATCTCATAATCATGATATGCTGCAATGGCAAGCAATGTTCGAATGGACTTCAGCGTGGCTACAGGTGAAAAGATTTCCTGATAGTCAATGTCTTCGCGCTGACTATAACCTTTCGCCACTAGCCTTGCCTTATAGGTCTCTACCTGGTCATCCGAACTTATTTTTCTCTTGTAGATCCATTTACATCCAATACGTACTACACCTTCTGGTCGATCTACTAAGGTCCATACTTGGTTGGTATGCATGGAGTCCATCTCTGACTTCATCGCTTCCAACCATTTCTCGGAATCGATGTCTCATATCGCCTCGTTGTAGCTATTGGGATCTTTAGAATGATCACTATTTCCCACAAGGAATACCTCCCCTACTTCCTCTATAAGTATACCTAGGTACCTTTCAGGAGGATGAGAAATTCTACTAGATCTATGAGGTGGAGGAGTTTCTACGTGTATTGGCTCAATGTGAATAGGTTCTACAGGTACAGTGGCACGTTGCTCTTTAGAGACTTTCTCTTTGAGCTCAATTTTTCTCCCACTGCCTTTATCAAGGATAAACTGTTTTTTCAGAAACATAGCATATCGGCACACAAATACTTTGTGATCCTCTGGGATGTAAAAATTGTATCCTAATGTCTCCTTAAGATATCCTATAAAACGAGCACTAACTATCCTAGCCTCTAACTTGTCCGCCTGTTGTCGTTTAACGTGGGCTGGACATCCCCAAATCTTGAGATGACCAAGACTTGGTTTCTTACCATGCCATATTTCATACGATGTGGTAGGAACAGACTTAGAGGAAACTTTATTCAATATATAAATTGCTGAAAGTAGGGCATCTTCCCAAAGAAATAAGGGTAAATCAGTGAAGCTCATTATGGACCTGACCATATCCAATAGGATCCGATTCCTCCTCTCTGACACTCCGTTGAGCTGAGGTGTTCCAGGAGGGGTCCACCGTGAAACTATACCATTTTTTTAAGATAATAATGAAATTCTCTACTAAGGTATTCGCCTCCTTGATCTGATCGAAGAACCTTAATAAGTTTTTTTGTTTGTTTTTCTACTTCATATCAGAACTCTTTGAACTTTTCAAAAGCTTCAAACTTGTATCTCATAGATACACATACCCATACCGAGAACAATCATCAGCAAATATTATGAAGTAAGAATAATCTTTTCTAGCTTGCACATCGAATGGGCCGCACACATCAATGTGTACTAGGATAAGTATTTCAGTGGACCTCTCCCCGTATCCTACAAAAGGTAATTTGGGCATTTTTTCTTGAAGGCAGAATTCACAAGTCGAATATGACTCAAAAGTCAATGAGCCTAGAAGCCCATGTTTTTCCAATTTGTTTATTCTGTCTTCTCCTATATGACCAAGCCTGAGGTGCTACAAATACTTTTGATTTATCTCATCTCTAGATCTTTTAGATTCTATGGTACTCACTATTTGCTTAGATACATTCACAGACACATTCAAATGTAAGTGATAGAGACTGTCAATTATAAAACCATGTGCAACCATTTTATTTCTCAAATAAACGGAATAGTAGTCTTTATTGAAATTGAATTCAAAATCTTTCTGTGCTAGAAAAGATACAGAAATCAAGTTTCTGCTAGCAGCAGGTACATAATAACAGTCCCTAAGTATCAAACTAAATCCAAACGGCAATCGCAGATGGTACGTGCCCATAGCAATAGCAGCAACTCTTGCTCCATTGCCAACCCAGAGGGTTATCGCACCTTCCGTAAGCCTTCTACTTTTCTTTAGACCCTGCATAGTAGTGCACAAGTGAGCACTAGAACCAAAATCTATAACTCAACTGGAAGTAGAAGAAAGCGTAAGATTAGTTTCAATAATGAGCATATCTGACATACCTTCAGAAGGTGTGTCACCATTCTTGCTCTTTATACTTCCCATATAGATTGGACAGTTCCTCTTCCAATGGCCGTCTTCGTTGCAATGGAAACACTTTCCCTTGTTTATGGCTTTTTTTTTTGGAATATCCTTCTTTGGCTTCTTCTCGGTCTTTTGCTTCTTTGCAGACTTCTTCTTCCAATTAGACTTTCTCTTGGAAGTAGAAGTCAACTCGGCAGCGAGAATTGTGCCTCTTGAACTCTTCAAGGCTCCCTCAGTTATTACCAACATATTTAACAAGTCAAGTTTGGTGCATTCAATCTTGTTCATATGGTAGTTTACAATAAACTGCCCATATGAAGAAGGTAGGAATTACAGGATCAAGTCAATTTGCAATTCATAGTGCATGTTCATGCCGAGCTTCTCAAGCTCCTCCAAGTCCTTTATCATGGTCAGACCATGATTATGGACAGACTGCCCATCGCGCATCTTAGCCTTGAAGATTCTCTTGGACACTTCAAATTTAGCTGTGCGACTCTGCTCACCATACAACTCTTGCAGGTGATGCAATATGTCCCTAGCAGTCCTCATGTTCTCATGCTGGCATTGTAGTTCATTGGTCATGGATGCCAAAATATAGCACCTAACTTTATTGTCTTCATCCATCCACCTAGCATGCGTCTCACGCTGCTCAGCATTCGGACGATTCGGTAAAACTGGGGCGTCATGGTCCAGTACATGCCCTAATTTCCCACAACTTAAGACAATTTTCAAGTTGTGGAGCCAATCTTTATAATTGGGTCCGGTCAATTGGTTGTTCTCAAGGATGTGGGTCAAGGGATTAGAGGCTGATATTTTTATCTGCAGAGAATAAAGATTCTAGTTAGAGTTTTGTACTTGAATTTGAATTTGTATTTGTTTTAAGAACTTTTAAAACAAACATCTCCCACTATTTTCTCGGATCTCCTACACTCCTCTAGTAGAGAAACAGAAACCTACGTCTCTAGGTTTCAAATGAGGTGCTACGGTCTCACCAATTTACATGCCATCTCACCTAACAGTTATTGGTGACACATAAATGATGAGTGTACAACTCTTTGTACAATGCTTCTTAAGCAAGTTGTAGCCTACTTGGTCTCCAAATCATAAGGGCCTCACCTAACAGTTATTGGTCTTGTTCCTTTGTTAAGTCAGACCCACCATAATTTCTGTATAAGTAAAGTCGTCATTGGGTCCTTACCTAACAGTTATTGGTCCCCAACCCTATCTTTACCCTACAACATCTCATGCTAATAGAGAGGTCTAGCCCTCCGATGCAATTTGCCCACTATGTCCAGCCGACACAAATTAACGCCGGAAAGGCCTTAGCAACTATACTATGGTGGAAGACCTCTAGACTTAATATTAGGTAATCTAGTCTTAGTGATTCCAACTTTGAGCTATTCATAGGAGGTAATCGATTAATTGGCGAGATAAGCAGCTGGAAGGCTCCCCTTACTCAGAAAGTAAGGTCCTAATTAAGTAACCACCTTTAATGCTTTTCTAGACACTAATTAGATCAATTAATCAAATATGGTTAGCTCAATGTATCGTTCACTCTCGACTGATTGTGGAGGTTTTAGGTCTCGAATAGGGTTTACATCTTATGTAAATATGAAACTGCTTTTATATGTTATGCATTTACATCTTATGTAAATGTCATATTGTTTAGGTTTACATCCTATGTGAATATGAAACCCTTTTGCATATGTGTTTACATCTTATGTAAATGGCATATTAGTTTAGGTTTACATCTTATGTAAATGTCCTAACCTATTTGGGTTTTTAATCACATCTCATGTAAAAATTGCTTAACAAATATATAAATCTCATGCATACATCAATTTCCCCTTTAAGCACAATCCTAAACAAAATTATCCTTTAATAAACATGATTCTATGATTTAATCATATCTTATGCATATTATGCATATATCAATTTTCTTTTAAGCATAGGCATAAATAGAAATTTATCTTTTATGATCATGAATCTTTGATTGAATCTTATTACATACTTCTTATGTAATTTCAGATCCAGAAATTTTAATCAATTATGCTATCAACTAAAATTCTGATCATGCAAGATATGATTTTAATTATTGCAATCTTATTATAATTAAAATTAGTCATGCAAGATCTAGATTTTTCAAACAAAAATCTGCATGCTGAAATGTTAAATTTCAGCATGCAGAAATTTCAGCAAGCATATAAATCTTTCAGATCTAAATTCAATCCTAATCAAGCCTATCAATTTTAATCTTAATCCCATAAACGCGGCTCTGATACCACTGTCGGATTATCCCCGCACGCATTGCGACAATCGCAGCAGAAAGACATGCGCGGGGTTGTTCATCTCATGAACGTTCTAGGGAACATAGATTTTAAAAGTTTTCTAGAGTTCTCTAACTCATATTTATGAAATCTAAAGCAAAGATTAAAATTAAAAGATTAGATTAATTTTAGATCTACTGCAATTCCTAATTGTATAGAATTTATAAAGATCTACTCTTTACCTTTGAGCGGGTAGAACTTCACCGCTATTTGATGATCTTAGGATTTCTGGTTCTCTTGAAGCCGCACAAGCGTCCGGCCTCTACAGGTATCCACACGATGTATAGATCACTCTAAGATCTCATCAGAGTGCTAGCTTTCTTGCAAAGACCACCTTTGATGGCTGATTTTTTCTCTTTTAATCAACTCCTTGATTACTTTGAGAGGAAGAAGAAGGAAGACGACGTACGTCGAAGGGGAGGAAGAAGAAGACGGCGGCTCTTCTTCTTTCTCTCTTGCTCACGCCAAAGGGAAGAAGGAGGGAGAGGGTGGCGGCAGCAGAGGGGCTTCAACGCACTCTATGTCCCACGCCAGGCCCTTTAAATAGGCATCTCATGCCCATACAAATAAGGAATGATTTTAGAGATCAATCACTCCTTGATTCATCCCTCCAAATTCCGAAACACCCCTTACTTAATTCTATCGCAACCCTTACTTAAAAGAGTTTGAAGAAAATCTAAGGGATATGCATGTGCCATGTGGCAATCCGCATGAACCAAAAGGAGGAGGAGGAGCATCTGCCCCTCCACATGGCGTGGGCCCATTAAAGGAAAGGAGGGGCGGATGCCCCTCCTTTCTTTGTGCGTGTGAGAAGGAGGAGGGGCGGACGCCCCTCCTTCTTTCCTTCTTTGCTCCACATGCATGGAGGGAGGGTTCCATCCCTTCCTTCCATGCGTGGGTCTCCCAATCTGTGGAGTGATTGATTAAAACCCCATTTGATTTTGATAAGCTCAAAGCATTTGAGTATAATTCTTGTTTACTAATGAATTCAATTAAGTGTTTCAGTGAAAATTCTGTCTACGTGTCTCTAGACTTGGTTCATAGTATTTTGGATAAGTTAAGAAGTCAGCCTGAACCAAAGTCTGAGACTCGAATCGACTCCTGAGTATCACGAGTCGACTCCAAGCGTATCAAGTTCACTGGCACGGGCTCGAGTCGACTCCAGATCAGTACGAGTCGACTCCGACTGAGAACAGACAGAAGAACAGAAAGCTTCAACTCAGAATCTGTCAACGAGTCGACTCCCAAAGTGCGCGAGTCGACTCCGATGTTCACCGAGTCGACTCCAGGATAGTAAGAGTCGACTCTCAGAGGAACACAAGAAAAAGTCAGAGAGCAATTTTCGGACTCTGAGATTCGAGTCGACTCCCGCAATATGCGAGTCGACTCCAAGACTCCACGACCATCAACAGACAGAAGACCAAGTTACTGCCTCTGAGATTCGAGTCGACTCCCAGACAGCTCGAGTCGACTCCAAGACAGCTTCACATCAAAAAGGCAGAAGACCAAGTTTCGGAAACTGAGAGCCGAGTCGACTCCGAGGAAGTTCGAGTCGACTCCAAGACTGGACGAGCCAAAAGACAGAGAATCGGGAGTTCGGGCTCTGAGATTCGAGTCGACTCCCAGGACAGTCGAGTCGACTCGAGTGGATCAAATTCAAAATTGGATCCACGGACTTCAGTGGATGAGCCGACTCCGAAATTGCCAAGTCAGCTCTAGAAGTTGGCGAGTCGACTCCAGGTCAAGACGAGTCGACTCCCAGTCGTGAAGGCAACTTTAATTCAAATTTGGAATAGTTGCCGAGTCGACTCCGGAAAAGCTTGAGTCAACTCCCGCTACAGCCGAGTCGACTCCTGATCGCGCGAGTCGACTCTAACCCACCAACGGACACATTGTCAGGCTGCGCAGAGTGTGCAGAACGGGCAGAAAAAGCTCTCTAACGGCTAGTTTCCGTGGGGGTTGGTTTAAATAGCCACAGAAGACTGTAGCAAGGCAGAGAAACCATTCCACTCCAAGTATTCAAGCATTCAACTCTGCAACTTGTTCTTCAACGAGAAAAAGGGAAGATCTGCATTTACTGAATCCACCTACATCTTCCCAGCAATTAAAGAAGCTCCTCCTGCATTCAAGTCGACTACACATTCAAGAGGAGACCGAAGTTTAAGAAGCCATTCCTCTTCTCCAACTTAAAAGCGTTTGAGGGCTTCTAAACTCCTTTTAGATTATATTGTCTTTAATCTGCTTTTGAGAAGCTTGTTTTTCTGTTTGTCTATTTTATTTACAACTTGTATTTGCTTGATTCAATCGGGGGATTGAATCAAGGGTATAGAGGTTAGTTGGTGAGCCTAGTTATTAAAACCAACGTGTGTAAGGGTTTGATTGTGATCCCGGAAAAACAATCGGGGTGGTTCTAGTCGGTGAGCCTGGGAAAACCGACCGAGTTCGTTGTGAGCTCGTAAAACAACAAGTTTGGTTGTGAGCTTGGAAAACAACCGGCTGTAATCCAAGGGGGTTATAGTGAATTCCCAAGTGAGACTTGGGGAGTGGACGTAGGAGCAAGGGTTAGCTCCGAACCACTATAAAACTTGGTGTTTGTGTTTGATTGTCTCTTTTCTTCTTCCTCTCTTATCACTCACAGCACATAGCATTTAATTAAACAACTTGCAATAGTTTTAATTAGTCATCCACAACGTTTTAAATATCTAAATTATTTTAAAACCCAATTCACCCCCCCCCCCTCTTGGGTTGTCTATCTGGGCAACAAGTGGTATCAGAGCCTAAACTCTTCCACCCAAGAGTTAAAAGATCAAAATGACAACCCCATTTGGATCTTCCCACATTGAGGGTCAGTCCACCCAAAGACCCCCTTTCTTTAATGGATCCGACTACTCATACTGGAAGGCTAGGATGAGAATATTCATCCAAGCCCAAGACTATGAGATGTGGACCATTGTAGTAAATGGCCCATACATCCCATCCACATATGTAGAGGGTATCACGGTACCCAAATTAGAAAAGGATTGGGATGAACATGACATGAGAAAGGCACAACTAAATTCTAAAGCTATGAATGTGTTTTACTGTGCCTTAGACAGAAATGAATTCAATAGGGTCTCTACTTGCAACTCTGCAAAAGAGATCTGGGATAGACTTGAAGTGACCCATGAGGGCACAAATCAAGTTAAAGAATCCAAAATGAATATATTGTTTCATAAGTATGAACTATTTAAAATGGATTCTAATGAGACAATCACTAGCATGTTCACTAGGTTTACTGACATTGTCAATGGCCTAAAAAGCCTTGGCAAGAACTATACTAACAGTGAGCTTGTCAGGAAAATCCTTCGGTGTCTACCAAGGTCGTGGGAAGCTAAAGTGATGGCAATCCAAGAAGCCAAGGACTTGAACAAATTACCACTCGAGGAGCTTCTTGGATCCTTAATGACGCACGAGCTAACCATGAAGCAACACAACGAGGAAGAGTCCTCCCACAAGAAAAAGGTAATAGCTCTAAAATCTACTTCATCTAACAAGGAATTATCTTGCAGTAGCAGCAGTGAAGGAGAAGAACATGAGGAAGATGATGGTGAGGCACTTCTTGTGCGCAAGTTCAAAAAATTTATCAACCACAAGAAGGCTTATCATCAAAGGAGAGGCCCCTCAAATTCCTACCACAAGGACAAAGGTAAGGAAAGGGAAAATGAGGGGATTGGGTGCTATGAGTGCAAAAAGCCGGGACACATCAGAGCTGAGTGTCCCTTACTAAAGAAGGGCAGCAAGTACAAGAAGAAGAAAGCCCTTGTCACCACCCTATCGGACTCCGACACATCATCTTCATCATCGGATGAAGAACAAGAAGAGAAGGCCAATTTCTGCTTCATGGCCAATGAAAATGAGGTAACTTCCGAAACACAGCTTGATTTTACATTTGATGAACTTTATGATGCTTTTAATGAATTAATGATAGAATATAAGGCAATAAATCTTAAGAATAAAGAACTAAAAATAACTAATCAATTATACCTACATAAATACGATAAATTAGTTAAGGATAAGGATTTAATCACCAAAGAAAATATAGAACTTAAGACAAGCAACCAACTTTTAACTCAAAAGACTAATACCTTAACTAAAGATAATGAAAAACTAACTAAGAAATTTTCAGAATTTAAAAACCATAAACAAATCTTAAACAAGGATCTAACAAACAAACTAAATGATCTAAAAACAGAAAATCAAACACTAACTAAAGAACTTAACAAATACAAACCCTTAGTTAAAAAATTTACATATAGTTCTGAAAAGTTAAATATGATACTCAATAGTCAACGAGCAGTATTTAATAAAGTGGGTTTAGGATATAAACCAAGAAATAAACAAAAACTTCTTAGTAACTTCTTTGTTAAAGCTGGGGAAACTAAAACTAAGAAAATAACCTACTTTTGTTGTGGAACTATAGGTCATAAAGCAAATGTGTGTAATTTTAGGAAAGGTAAATCAAGAAGGAAAATTAAAAGGGTATGGGTTCCAAAAGGAACCAACTTGACTAACCATGAAGGACCCAAGAAAACTTGGGTACCTAAGTTGACATGATTTGCTTGTGTAGGAGTGTCTTGCAGCCAAGGTCAACAAAAACTGTTGGTATTTGGATAGTGGCTACTCAAGGCACATGACGGGTGATAAGGATCAATTTTTCACCCTTGAAGCTAAGAAGGGAGGTGCTGTGACTTTTGGAGACAACAACCAAGGTCACATCATTGGTATTGGTAAAGTTCAAATCACCCCTTCAACTTTTATAGATAATGTTAGATATGTTGATGGTCTTAAGCATAACTTGTTAAGCATTAGTCAATTATGTGATAAAGGATATGATGTTATGTTTAAACCATCACTATGCATTATAACAAACCCTAATGACAATAGTTTAGTTTTTAAAGGGATTAGACGTGGAAATGTATATGTTGTTGACCTAGAAGATCTTGCAAAACATAACCAATGTTTAGTTGTTAATAAAACTAAAGATAATGATGCTAGTTGGTTATGGCACCGTAAGTTAGGTCATGCAAGCATGGACACAATAACTAAACTAGTTAAAAGAGATTCCGTGATAGGTTTGCCAAAATTAAAATTTGAAAAGAACAAAATATGTGAAGCATGTCAATTTGGCAATCAATCTAGGAACTCATTTAAATCCATAAAATGTGTCTCTACCTCTAGACCTCTAGAATTATTACACATGGACCTATTCGGACCAACTAGAACAACAAGCCTAGGTGGAAATAAATATGGTCTAGTTATTGTAGACGATTACTCTAGGTACACATGGGTCATGTTCCTAGCACATAAGGATCAAGCATTTTCTGTTTTTAAGAAGTTCCATAAGGAAGTAACAAATGCTAGAGAGTCTTCAGTCATAGCCATTAGAAGTGACCATGGAACTGAATTCGAAAATCAGTCATTTGAGGAATTTTGTAGTAAAAAGGGGATAACCCATAATTTTTCTGCACCTAGGACACCACAACAAAATGGAGTTGTGGAAAGGAAAAATAGGACTCTAGAGGAAATGGCTAGAACTATGTTATGTGAAAGTAACCTCCCTAAGTACTTTTGGGGAGAAGCCATTAATACTTCTTGCCATATATTAAATAGAGTTTTATTAAGACCCATCATAAAGAAAACACCTTATGAACTGTGGAAAAACAGAAAACCAAAAGTTAATTACTTTCATGTTTTTGGATGTAGGTGTTTTGTTCATAATAATGGGAAAAATAATCTAGGTAAATTTGACTCTAAATCGGATGAAGGAATATTCTTAGGTTACTCTACAACTAGTAAAGCCTATAGAGTCTTTAATAAAAGAACCTTAGTTATAGAAGAATCTATACATGTTGTATTTGATGACTCTAGTGACATCTCCTCTAGTAAGAAAGTTAATTTTGATGATGATGTTGAAATTCTTGAAGAAAAGATAGATGAGATGGCATTACAAGATGATAATCAAAAGTTGAGTGAAGGAGCACCATCAAGCCAAGAGGCTATTGTGGATCATGGGCTAACTAAAGCTTGGAGGTATGCTCACGGGCATCCTAAGGAACTAATTCTAGATGATCCATCTCAACCGGTTAGGACTAGAGCATCCCTTAGAAATTTAAATAACCATCTAGCTTTTGTCTCACACTTTGAGCCCAAACACATAGAAGAGGCCGAAAATGATGTAAATTGGATAAATGCAATGCAAGAAGAATTAAACCAATTTACTAGAAACAAGGTATGGAATCTAATAGAGAGACCTTCTGAATATCCTATTATAGGCACGAAATGGATTTATAAAAATAAACTTGATGAAAATGGAATTGTTATAAGGAATAAGGCTAGACTAGTAGCAAAGGGTTATAACCAAGAAGAAGGTATAGATTTTGATGAAACCTTTGCTCCTGTAGCTAGACTTGAGGCTATTAGACTATTATTAGCATATGCATGCTCTAAGGACTTCAAACTTTTTCAAATGGATGTAAAAAGTGCATTTTTAAATGGGTATATTAATGAGGAGGTATATGTAGAACAACCTCCTGGTTTTGAAAATCATCAATACCCTAATCATGTATATAAACTGAACAAAGCACTTTATGGTTTAAAACAAGCACCTAGAGCATGGTATGAGAGACTTAGCAAATTCCTATTAGAACATGAATTCTCTAGGGAAAATGTAGATACAACCCTATTTCTGAAAAAGCAAAACAAAGATATGTTATTAGTACAGATTTATGTTGATGATATCATTTTCGGTGCTACTAACAATTGCCTCTGCGAAGAATTTGCTGATTTGATGCAGAGTGAGTTTGAGATGAGCATGATGGGAGAGCTGAACTACTTCCTCGGGCTTCAAATCAAACAGTCTGAAGGAGGCATCTTCATCAATCAAGCCAAGTATATCAAGGAGATGCTCAAGAAGTTTGATATGGAGGGAAACAAGTCAATCAGCACCCCCATGAGCTCATCATGCAAATTAGATACGATGAATCAGGTAAATCTGTAGATCAAAAACTTTATAGAGGTATGATAGGATCCTTATTGTATCTTACTGCAAGTAGACCTGATATTATGTTTAGTGTTTGCATGTGTGCTAGATATCAGGCTAATCCTAAAGAATCACATCTAGCTGCAGTTAAGAGAATTTTTAAATACTTAATAGGAACTAAGAACATAGGGCTATGGTACTCTAAAGAATCTAGCCTAAACTTAATAGGATACACAGATTCAGACTTCGCTGGATGTAAGCTTGATAGAAAAAGTACCAGTGGGTCGTGTCAATTTCTAGGAGAAAATCTTATCTCATGGTTTAGCAAGAAACAAAACTCGGTTGCATTATCTACTGCTGAAGCTGAATATGTTGCAGCCGGGAGTTATTGTGCTCAAATCTTGTGGATTAAACAACAATTAGAAGATTATGGCATTAAACAAGATAAAATTCCCATTAATTGTGATAATACAAGTGCCATTAATCGAATTAAAAATCCAATTCAACATTCAAGAACTAAACACATTGAGATAAGACATCACTTCATAAGAGATCATGTATTGAATGGTGATGTGACACTCCAATTTGTTTGTACTGATAATCAATTAGCAGACATTTTTACAAAATCCCTAAGTGAAGAGAGGTTTAGTGTGCTTAGAAGGGGATTAGGAGTGATTGATCCATCCTAGTGGTGGTTTCCACTAGATTCATTGATTTTGATGACTAGATTGTGGTTAAAATAGAGTTTCTTTTCAATAATCATCAAATCAGATCATACTTTAGTGTTTTTCCCACATTTGGCACGATTATAGCATGATTTTTAGGTGCGTGCCAAGGTTAGAGACGACTCGAGTAAGTTTCAGAGTCGGCTCCTAAGGGGGAGTCGACTCGTGCATTTGCGGGAGTCGACTCGCAAAGATGGCAGCAGAGGGGGAGTCGACTCGCATATAGTCGGGAGTCGACTCGAAGTCTACAGGCGCATAAGGAGAGTCGACTCGCGCATATTCTGGAGTCGACTCGAGGTCGAGTCGACTCGCGACTCAGTGGAGTCGACTCGCAGTTGGGATCCGACTTTTTAACCCTAGATTTGTCGTTTCGAAACACTTTTCTCTCAAGCCGCCACTGTTCAAAAGCCCTAGAGCCGACTCCTAGGTCGTCCCCGATCGTCTCCAACCCCTTTTTCGTCGATCTTTCACCGGTTCTTCGGTTTTTCATCCCTTCCTAGGTCGCCCCCGGTCGGTCCCAAGCCTCCTCCGTCGACCTTTCTCCGTCCTTTAGGTTTTTCATTCCGTCTAGGTCATAATGCCGCGTAAGACCGTTGTCCGGAAGAGGTCCCGACCCGAGGCCGGTCCCGAGCGGCGCTCCAAGGCGCGGCACGATCCCGCGAGGCAACCACCTCCGGCTCGTTCCCCGCCTAGGGCGGTTCCCGCGAGGCCATTGGCTGGGAAGGCCGTCACCACCGGGAGATATGTCGACTTCGACTATCTCTCCCGGGAAGGGTTCACCATAGGTGATAGGCTTAGGACACAGGGATTAGAGTACTTCCTCACTTTAGATCTCCCCACTTACTCTGGCCTTGTTAGAGAGTTCTATGGTACCGTCCATCGGGGAGATGGGGGTATCGAGGGCACAGTAGCCGGTGTCCCTCTGTTTGTTACGGAGGATCTTATTGCCCACATCCTCCACCTTCCATTAGTAGGGGTGGCTCCCACACACCCTGAGGACAGGGTTGAGGCCCTTAAGGCCGTTCTAGGGCATCCACCCCAGTCACCTCTAGACGAGGTTTCTGCTAGCTCACTTCCGATTGAGGTGAGAATCCTTTTGAGTATACTGTCTAGGTCCATCTTCCCTAAGACAGGGAGATTTGATTTTGTAAATGAGAGAGACCTAGCTCTTATGTTTTATATTCTTCAGGACACCCCGATCAACTTCCCCAAACTCATCTATAGGTATATGTGTGAGCCCCTAGATAGACCTAGGCTCACCCTCCCATACGGCATGATATTCACCCTTCTGTTTAGGGAGTATGAGATTCCCATTCCTGAGGGGGAGCCCTTTCGCGCATTGCGATGGACTGATCGCACGCGTGCAGGGACCCTACACAGGATGGGGTTTCGGAAGAGAGAGGGGATCTGGGTTAGGAAGTCGTCCCTCACCTCACAGACCACCAGACCTTCCCCCAGTCCTGAGCCCGATTCAGACTACCCAGACCTTCCAGACCATTCAGACCTTCCATCCACTCCTCCTGCTCCTACCACCTCCGCCGGACCCTCCTCCTCAGCTCCACCCACTCAGCCTATGGAGGTCCGGATCTCGTCTGAGCAGCTCCGGGAGCTGCGGCAGGAGATAGTCCGAGATCTACTCCAGGAGCTCCGAGGTTCGGTGCCTGCTCCCACTCCTGCACCCGTATCTTCTCAGTTGGTCCCTTCCTTGACAGCCGTAACTGACATGACGGCCCATGTGCGGGAAGAGATCGACAATGTACGGTTCCTGGTCCAAGCCCAGTTCCATAGCATGAGCGAAGTCTCGAGCACCACTCGGAAGATGCGCGATAACGTCCGACAGGACATGAGCACCACCACCCAGGGGGCCGAGCACTTGTCGAATGTGCTCATCGACAAGCTGGATACACTTCAGACGTCGGTGACTGAGCTCTCCACTACACACAGCAGGGCCACCTCATCCATCATCACTCAGCTCGGGCATCTTACAGATGCGGTCACCCTTCTCATGGAGGAGAACAGATTGAGAGGAGGAGCCACATCCTCGAGAGGAGGAGATACATCCTCGAGAGGAGGACCTACATCCTCGAGGAGACCGTAGCTACTTTTTGTATTTTGCTTTGACATGTATTGCTTTACGTTACTTATTGTATTCTGAAATGTACTTACATACAAATTAATACAATGAGTAGCCGCATTTTTCTTCAATACTGTGCCTTTTGATTTATGTTTGATTGTGTGTTTTGATTACCTCCTTTTTGATATGATGACAAAAAGGGGGAGAAATATGTATAAAATATGTAAAAGGGGGAGAAATATGCATAAAATATGTAAAAGGAATCAATGGAAATCAATAAAAAGATAAACTCTTAAAACACACAAATTTGTTCTTAGTGGATTTGGTACCTCGAGGCTCATTATCTCTCTTTTGGGGCTCCTAATGGAGTAATCTCCAGAATCTATTCAAGGGATATTCGGAGTTTAGCTGAATCCTACTCAAGAACAAATTGACAGATTTTCCCTCTAAAAACTAAAAATTTCAGTTCATAAACTTCAAAGCATTAAAAGGAAATTCAGAGAATCAAAACATAGTAGAATGCATATGTTGAGGGGGAGAATCTGAATTTTAAGCAAGCTAAATTATTAAATATATATAAGCCAAACAATTGATTGCATGATATGAAGGCTTATATAATTCCAAATGAAAGGGGGAGCTTTAACTCCGAAATTTATTGTTTCACTCCTTTCAAGCTTGGATAAATTGAATTACCAGACATTTGAATTCATTTATGGATTTTATTTCATTGTTTATTGTGCAATTCACTTTACATATACTCAATGTTTTGTCATCATCAAAAAGGGGGAGATTGTGGAGTGATTGATTAAAACCCCATTTGATTTTGATGAGCTCAAAGCATTTGAGTATAATTCTTGTTTACTAATGAATTCAATTAAGTGTTTCAGTGAAAATCCTGTCTACGTGTCTCTAGACTTGGTTCATAGTATTTTGGATAAGTTAAGAAGTCAGCCTGAACCAAAGTCTGAGACTCGAGTCGACTCCTGAGTATCACGAGTCGACTCCAAGCGTATCAAGTTCACTGGCACGGGCTCGAGTCGACTCCAGATCAGTACGAGTCGACTCCGACTGAGAACAGACAGAAGAACAGAAAGCTTCAACTCAGAACCTGTCAACGAGTCGACTCCCAAAGTGCGCGAGTCGACTCCGATGTTCACTGAGTCGACTCCAGGATAGTAAGAGTCGACTCTCAGAGGAACACAAGAAAAAGTCAGAGAGCAATTTTCAGACTCTGAGATTCGAGTCGACTCCCGCAATATGCGAGTCGACTCCAAGACTCCGCGACCATCAACAGACAGAAGACCAAGTTACTGCCTCTGAGATTCGAGTCGACTCCTAGACAGCTCGAGTCGACTCCAAGACAGCTTCACATCAAAAAGGCAGAAGACCAAGTTTCGGAAACTGAGAGCCGAGTCGACTCCGAGGAAGTTCGAGTCGACTCCAAGACTGGACGAGCCAAAAGACAGAGAATCGGGAGTTCGGACTCTGAGATTCGAGTCGACTCCCAGGACAGTCGAGTCGACTCGAGTGGATCAAATTCAAAATTGGATCCACGGACTTCAGTGGATGAGCCGACTCCGAAATTGCCAAGTCAGCTCCAGAAGTTGGCGAGTCGACTCCAGGTCAAGACGAGTCGACTCCCAGTCGTGAAGGCAACTTTAATTCAAATTTGGAACAGTTGCCGAGTCGACTCCGGAAAAGCTTGAGTCGACTCCCGCTACAGCCGAGTCGACTCCTGATCGCGCGAGTCGACTCTAACCCACCAACGGACACATTGTCAGGCTGCGCAGAGTGTGCAGAACGGGCAGAAAAAGCTCTCTAACGGCTAGTTTCCGTGGGGGTTGGTTTAAATAGCCACAGAAGACTGTAGCAAGGCAGAGAAACCATTCCACTCCAAGTATTCAAGCATTCAACTCTGCAACTTGTTCTTCAACGAGAAAAAGGGAAGATCTGCATTTACTGCATCCACCTACATCTTTCCAGCAATTAAAGAAGCTCCTCCTGCATTCAAGTCGACTACACATTCAAGAGGAGACCGAAGTTTAAGAAGCCATTCCTCTTCTCCAACTTAAAAGCGTTTGAGGGCTTCTAAACTCCTTTTAGATTATATTGTCTTTAATCTGCTTTTGAGAAGCTTGTTTTTCTGTTTGTCTATTTTATTTACAACTTGTATTTGCTTGATTCAATCGGGGGATTGAATCAAGGGTATAGAGGTTAGTTGGTGAGCCTAGTTATTAAAACCAACGTGTGTAAGGGTTTGATTGTGATCCCGGAAAAACAATCGGGGTGGTTCTAGTCGGTGAGCCTGGAAAAACCGACCGAGTTCGTTGTGAGCTCGTAAAACAACAAGTTTGGTTGTGAGCTTGGAAAACAACCGGCTGTAATCCAAGGGGGTTATAGTGAATTCCCAAGTGAGACTTGGGGAGTGGACGTAGGAGCAAGGGTTAGCTCCGAACCACTATAAAACTTGGTGTTTGTATTTGATTGTCTCTCTTCTTCTTCCTCTCTTATCACTCACAGCACATAGCATTTAATTAAACAACTTGCAATAGTTTTAATTAGTCATCCACAACGTTTTAAATATCTAAATTATTTTAAAACCCAATTCACCCCCCCCCCCTCTTGGGTTGTCTATCTGGGCAACACAATCCTATTAGGATTTACATGGTCCCACCTGACCAATTAAATTCTAATCCAATTAGAACCCAATGTGTCCTCCAAATTGATTTATATGAATCCTAATCCAATTAGGACTTGAATTGGACTTCATGAATCAAGTTCCTTATTTAATAAGGAGTTATAGTTAATTAGGCCTTCCCATCCTTATCCAATAAGGTTAAGCCTAATTTAATTAGGTCCAATTAAATCAATTAAATTGCAATCCAATTGCAATTCCTTCTTTTTTAACTCACTAACTCTTAGCGGGTTAATCCAATTGACAATCAATTTTAATTGTGATTCTAAATCGCTATCCAACCGTCGGAATGATCAAAATCTCTAATGTGTGTGATCCCATAGGTTCTATTCTGACTGGTAGTAAGATATATTATGATCTCTATCATAATATCATCGAAACTCTTTTCAATGGATTGAAACGATTTCAACTCTACTCTTAGGGTTCACTGATCACCAAGTGAATGCCTTCGAGTTTCACAATCCACTAGTGACACCTAGAAGCATATAGTGACAACCCAGCAGAACGGAAAGAATGAACCTCTAAGTGCAGTTAGTGTATGATACAGTACCTCTATCATGGATCCTGACATGATGAAGGTTATGGATAATTCGTCAAACCCCATCGTCTGTCTCATATCAGATTTATTTGACTAAAGTTTAAGATTGAAAAACTCTTTTTCCAGAACTGCCCTGGCTAAGGTCTTTTGAACTTAGTCTCATAAATCATATAGGATCTCTCCTAATCTATCAAGGTCGATAGATCCCATCTAGATGCAGCCCTAATCTGACAGTGAATCTACCACAACCAATCTGCACCACAAGGATCTTTAGGGCCAATGTTTATGTGCTCGTCAAACTACAGCAATCTTACCGTGATTAGCCGAGGCATCGTAGGTCTAAGTACTAGTCATACAACTGTAGCTTCAAGTAAGTCACTGATGAGTGGATAGACATTCAAGTGACTTCTTGCTTTGGTCACGCACAGTATTCTTGTTCTCTAACAAGCACTTGCACAATCACCCCAGTGTCTCCACACTATAGATTTAAGACTCGTCCATCGAGAAAGTGATCTGTGCACTAATCTCATCGGATCGATCACCGTCCTTCGTGATGATCTATCGATCAAAAGCTATTCAGGAATTAACTATTAATTACACATGCATTAAATTCTCAACTCTTGAGAATATGTGTTATCATTTTATTAATTTCTAAGACGATTCATGGATATATAATAACATGAATGAACAAAATGCCTGATTTTATTAATTAATAAAAGATCAAATACAAATTTCATGCCTCCAGAACTATTACAATGCGTCTGCCTAATTGGCTTCTAGGGTATACTTCTAATAGGAAGGGGGTACTATACTATAGTCCTTAAGTCAAGATATTTGAAAGGAAACTTTTAGAAATTACTTTGAATTATTTATATAAGTGTAAAGTAAGTAATCATCCACCTTTCTTAGATTTTTTTAATTAATTAATATAATTTTTGACATTAAATCTTGATTTACATATGATATATGAATTTTATAGAATTGCATTTGGGACAAAAAATAAATTTGTAATTTGGAGGTAATATTTTGATTATAGAATATTATGCTTATCATTGATTGATCTTATTTTTGATTACAATATGACTTCCATTATTCTATAACAAAATTTTGATACGTTTCAAATTTTGGAGTCTTAACCTGGTTATGTTTTGATAAATTGCTCGTGAGGTTATACATATGGACCTTCGATATGTTGCCATCTGGGTTATGCATTGGCACTTTGATATCCTACCAGTGAGGGTGGTGCATTGATATTTCTGTTGCCCAATGGTACAGCCCAAGAAGGGGGATGAATTGAGTCTTTTAAAAATTAATAATGTGAAGTGAATGAATTACTGAATTTTTCTAGTAACTTGGAGATTTAGTACTGGAATTAAAGTAGCATAAATAAAACAGTAAATAAGGTGAGGAATGTAGTTAGAAATATGCAGTGAAAGAAGAGAGACAAGTCACACACAAACATAAGGATTTATAGTGGTTCGGTGCACTTCCAGCACCTACATCCACTCCTTAAGCAAAGCTTGAGATTTCACTATAACCCAGCAGATTATAGCCTGATTGTTTTTCGGGCTCACAATCAGAAATTCAGTTGGTTTTTCCAGGCAACCAACCGAAAATCTATCACTGTTTGTTTTTCCGGGTTCACAAACAACCTAGTTGGTTTTCAGACAAACCAACCAAAAACTTTACACTGATTATTTTTCCGAGCTCACAAACAATCCAGTTGGTTTTCAGATAAACCAACTAGAAACTTTCTCTTTGCGGAATACTCCTGATTCAGCAACTTTCAATCAAGGCTTGGAAGTGCCTTTACAAGTTTCAGATGATGAAACTGTTACAGAAACAAATGATCCAAACAAAAGATTACTGCAACCAGAAAACTAAAGCTTCAAAACATATAAAATAAATCAATAGAAGCAATGCTAAAGCCGATGAAGAGGTTGGCCGATGATGCGAATCTCAATACCAAGCACCAACTCTTCTTGTTGCAATGGATGAGAAGCTTTTGATTGATTTTCTCACAGGAGTAAGTTTCAGATGAGTGCCGATTAGGATGATGAACTTTTTAGCTTTTTTCTTCTCCTTTTTTTGTGAAACTTCTCTTTCTTGATAGAATATTTTTCTCTTTTTCTTGTTGTTTTTCTTCTAAGGTTTCCTTGAATTTATAGACAAGTTCTTCAGAGGGATTCAAACTCCTTTCTTGCCGTTCTGATGGAAATTTTTTCTATTACAGTAAAAGATAAAAGTTGTTACAAGCTTTTCGTTGTGGTCTCAGTTGTACGGGGGTCGACTCATGTAACTCAGGGGTTGACTCATGTTTATCCTAGGTCGGCACTTTAAAATATTGAGATGGCTCTTGTTGTTGTAACTTCAAAGGGTCGACTCTTTAACTTGAAGGGTCGACTCATCTTGTTTAGGTGTCGCCTCTTTAAACACAAGGGTCGACTCATCCAATAATTTTTCTTTCCAACACTAAGACTGAACTGGGGTCGACTCTTCAATATCGGGGGTCGACTCATTTGGAACAAGGGTCGACTCTTCAAATCTTGTCTTAGGTGGTAAAAACTCTCTATTTAATTTGAACTACACAAGGGTCGACTCATGTTTTACGCAAGTCGACTCATTGACTGTGCCACTTGAAGAAAATGTGCCAGAGTCAACTCAAACTTGTCCTTTTTGCTTAGGGATCGCTCAAATATCTCAAATAGAAAACTTTAGACTTCATCTTTGATCTCCATGGATCGGATTAAGATCATTTTCCTTTTAGAACATATCCAATAAAGTGTTCATGAAGAATTAAGGATAATGATTTTGCAATGCTTCATTTCTTCTGGTTTTTCTTGACTTATAGAACTTCACAATTAAGCTAACATCATTAGTACACAACTGATGCAAAAATAAAATTGTTCTCCCAAGTGCAGGAGAATCGCACAAGTAGTAAATTCTCGGGAGTCCGAGGTCGAATCCTCAGGAAACGAAATATATGTGAGATTATTTAGTATAATTTCAGATTAATCAATTCAATAAATTTGTGGATTAAAATGATGTTTTGATTTTCAGAAATTAAATGCAAAGAATAATAAATAAAATTCAATGAAATAAAGATGGTAGGGATCTGGAATCCCCCTTGATGATATTGCATCCAAGGAATAAACTCTATGGTTCTTGATTAAAGATTAAATGTAGGATAGATCTAATCATGGTATATGTTTCATAAACATATGAACTCAATTTCTAAGCATTCATCGTGCTTTCTACGTCTACGACGAATCAAATACTAAAGCAATCCATATATCAATAATCATAATCCATTAAAGATCTATCTACGAAATAACTACGCATGGATCAAGAACATGTCAATAAATATAAATCATTGAAAGCAAAAGTTTAGAGTTTACTTCAAAGAGCAATACATCAAAGGTTCCTCCATCACCCTTCCTAGGACTTTAGCCACTCATTGAAAACTTTAATCCCTCTTTCATTTTCTTTCTTTCCCCTTTTTTTTTCTTTTCTTTTCAAAAACAGGGCCTCCCCTATTTCCTTTTTCTTTTCGGATGGCAGAAGCCCTCCTCTGTTTTTTTTTTTTCAATGGGAAAGAATGAGCCCCCTCCCCCACCGAGAGAGACCTTATATATCCCCCTTGATGGATCTCTCATGCCAGCTGCAGGATACCTGGAAGCAGAAGAGGAAGCTCGGACGTGGATGGCTGGATGAGGGATCGACGCTCGGATAAGAGCTGATCGCGGAAATCCTGGGATGCTGATCATCTTCGGACGCGGAGGGACGGCTGGAATGCGGAGATGCTCGCGCGGAAGCTTGGTCGCCGATGCTGAAATCACGGGATGCCGACCTACACGCGGACGGATGAGGGAGCTCTCGAACGGAAGGAGGTTTGGAGCTGGGATCACAGACGCCTGCGGGATCTGGGAAGGGCTGAAGCATGGAGATGCTGGCGAACGGAAGAGCTGGGAGCTGAACGCGGGAGATTCGCAAACGGACGCGATGGAGAGATTCGCGGATGACTGCTGAATCATATGCAGAGAAGATTGCACGCGGGAGAAGCGGAAGGAAGCTGAGATCTTTGCTGGAATCTTGGATGCGGACGGCTGGTCGCAGGAGGATCGGACTGCTGGCGCTTGGATGGACGGGATGCGGACGTGGAAGCTTCATGGGTGGATCACGATTACGGAGCTGGGAGGCAGACGTGTGGATGGGAGGTTGCTTGGGAGATATGATCGCACGAACACGGGATGGGAGCTGGAGCTCGGGAGAAACTGGAGGAAGCTTGGACTGATCTCGGATGCTGGATGGGGGATTCGCGGATGAGGCAAACTGGGATGAAGTCGGGACTTGGATGGTGTGCTGGAGCTTGAAGCTTGGATGTGGCTGCACCTAGTCGGCTAATGCTCCTTCTAGTGTGCAACTGGGACCGACCCCATGTGGTTGACTAATCACCTACTATGATGCATCTTTTTGAACCCAATGTGCATTTTAACTTTGATTTCCGATCACCTGCACCCCACAAAAATATAATATTAATACAGCACTTCTATCATTATTTGTTAGCAATAATACTAATTTAAGTGATGTGTAGATCGCACTTTTGTGCTCTCATCACACCCCCCAACTAGCTTATTGCTAGTCTCTAGCAATTAATGAGCAAATAATAAAATGGGAGTACAAAAGGTGTGGTTTAACCTTTGACTTTTTATTGAAGCTAAAGACATAAAACTAAGATATGTACTCACTTTCGTAGGAATCACGATTGCACTTAGCCCGTGCAACAAGCCGTTAAATCCCTAGGTTACCCTAGTGGACGAGTGTTGTCTCGTGAGGGTTTTCAGGGATGTTACCCACAAACATCATGAATTATATGACATGATATTTTAATAAAAATAAACCCTAAGCTAATACACATGTAATTAATTGACAAATATTTTCAAGTATGGCAACTGTCAAAACAAGGAATATAAAAGTGTAGTGTGCATCAAATCATATGACTTTCTCAGAGTACTAATACCTCCACCACAACAGAGCACCGCCTGAGTTTTAGGTGCACTACTCAAGTCCACAAATGTTTTCTACACTTTATTAGAACCTGATCCATCAAATTTTCAGAATATCACTTGTTGTCTAAATTTGTCAAGAATGGTTCGCATATAAAGAAAGAGCTATCAATCCCAAATAAACAACCCGGGTACACAGAGGTCCAATACAATAGAGTCAAACCAGCCATTATCACATGTCAGTAGGTTCAGTCCAACCAACCTTATTCATGCTTATTGTTATTTTTATTTTTAAAACACATATGACGATTACAATAGTCCAACCCCATTAGGCTCTAGTAAGATCCGTGTAGCGAGCTTTCAGCCAATGACCCCCGATCCAGTTGGCTCAAGACATTAGGTGAAACACCCCTCGGGCTTAATTACTCGAATCAGACTACGCCACGAGGCCAGACTTGTCATCATAAGGATTTTTTTTTATCAGTTTTTATCATGCAAGAAAAAAAAAGGTAGACTGAACCATATAGATATTTTTATTATATATGTAACTGCATCGTGACTATAGGTCAACCAAGGTCGGATCATAAGGCACCTAAGTAATCTAGTCGGGATATTCAACCTCTATCTTTATGTGAAAACCAAATCCTGAACCTTATGGTACGAACAAGGATACTCATACTTCTTTTACGGATAAGGCTAACAAAAATGCAGTTAACAAATATGAACTCCTGAGGCCTTCCTATTATCATTAAGTACACGTGTGGGGATCTAATAATAGGTCCCTGATCAATCATAGTATGCATGTGTTCCTTGCCTTAATAGTTGCACAAACTCAATATGAAAATACATGTGCATTTGCTCAGAAAAGAAAATACTAGAATAAATCAAATGCAAAAACATTTCTTTTTTTTTTGATCAAAATATTTCCCTCCCCCCAACTTAAATATTGCATTGTCCTCAATGTAAAAGATGCAAAAAAACTATATGTGAGAAACAATAGAGAAAAGAATATTGGAGAGAAGAAGAATACCTTGAGCTGTTGATTTTCAGAAAAGAAGACCTGCAAAATAAGAAAAAAAATAAAAAAAAAAAAATAATTCTAACTAATATACACATACCTTGGCCGTCATGCTCAGTCATAAGAAGGCTCCCCCAAGGGAAAGGAGTCCTCTTCATCTGCAAAATTTTCAAGAAAAGGTTTTAATCTGTGTCCATTTACCTTAAAAATTTGACCATCCTGTGGATTCTCAATTTCAACTGCCCCGTGTGGAAAAACAGTTTTTACAATGAAAGGACCTGTCCATCTTGATCGTAACTTTTCAGGAAACAGATGTAAGCGAGAGTCATACAAAAGAACTTTTTGTGCAGGTTCAAAAGATTTTCTTAGAATTGATTTATCATGCCTAATTTTCATTCGTTCTTTGCAAAGTCTAGCATTGTCATACGCATCCCGACGAATTTCATTCAACTCACTTAATTGTAATTTTTGAATTAAACCAGCATCTGACAATTCAAAGTTCAATTTTCTAATGGCCCAATATGATTTATGCTCTAATTCAACAGGTAGATGACATGCTTTTCCATAGACTAGCCGATACGGGGACATACCAAGAATAGTTTTATAAGCAGTACGGTAAGCCCACAATGCGTCAAAAAGTTTTAAAGACCAGTCTTTGCGTGATGGATTCACCGTTTTCTCTAAAATTCTTTTAATCTTCCGATTGGCTAGCTCTACTTGGCCACTAGTCTGCGGGTGATAAGGAGTTGCAATTCTATGAGTGATACCGTACTTTCGTAATAGTATCTCAAAAGGCTTATTACAGAAATATTTTCCCCCATCACTAATTATAACCTTGGGCATCCCAAATCGTGAAAAAATATTTTCTTTTAGAAATTTCAAAACAGGTTTGTGATCATTAGTTCTACAGGCAACAGCTTCTACCCATTTTGACACATACTCAACACCAACTAAAATATACTCATGGCCAAAAGATGGTGGAAACGGACCCATGAAATCAATACCCCACATGTCAAAAATTTCAATAGCAGTAATGGGCTGAAGAGGCATCATTTGCCTACGAGTTAGACTTCCAACACGCTGACATGGGTCACATGTCCTACAGAACTCGTGGGCATCTTTAAATAGTGTAGGCCAATAAAAACCACATTGTAACACCTTAGCTGCTGTTTTCTTAGATGCAAAGTGTCCTCCGCAAGCACTGGCATGACAAAAAGAGAGTACACTTTGTATCTCATGATCCGGAATGCATCTTCTAAAGATTTGATCATTGCAATACTTGAACAAATAGGGGGCATCATAATAATAACTTCTTACTTCACGTAAGAAATTATTCTTATCATTCGATCCCCAATGCTCCGGCATCCGGTTCGTGACAAGAAAGTTTACAATATCAGCAAACCATGGCATAGTAGAAAGTGCAAACAATTGCTCTTCAGGGAACGAGTCCTTGATGGGCAACTGTGGCACCGAATCATTAAAAACTAGCCGTGATAAATGGTCAGCAACTACATTTTCTACTCCCTTTTTATCTTTGATAGTGATGTCAAATTCTTGGAGTAGAAGTATCCATCGTATTAAGCGTGGTTTGGCATCTTTCTTATCCAATAAATATTTTAGCGCTGCATGATCTGTAAAGATAACAATAGGAGCACCAAGGATATAAGAATGAAATTTGTCTAATGCAAATACTACTGCAAGCAATTCCTTTTCGGTGGTGGTGTAATTCATTTGAGCATCATTTAAGGTTTTGCTTGCATAGTAGATGACATATGGCTTATTATCCTTGCGTTGTCCTAGGACAGCTCCTATCGCATAGTCACTAGCATCGCACATGATCTCAAAAGGTAATGACCAATCAGGTGGTCGCACGATGGGTGCAGCGCTAAGCATAGACTTCAACTTTTTGAATGCCTCTTGACATGTTTCAGTCCAATTGAACGGTGTATCAAGGGATAGGAGGTTACATAATGGTCGAGCTATGACACTAAAGTCTTTGATGAACCTCCTATAAAATCCAGCATGACCCAAAAATGATCTAACATCTCTAACCATTTTGGGTGCAGGTAGCTTGGCGATTAAGTCAATCTTGGCTCTATCAACTTCCATGCCCTTCGATGAAACAATATGTCCTAGGACAATTCCCTTTGGCACCATGAAGTGGCATTTCTCCCAATTCAGTATCAGGTTCTTTTCTATACACCGAGCTAAGACAGCTTGTAAATGTAGTAAACAATCATCAAAAGAATCGCCAAAAACAGAAAAATCATCCATGAACACTTCCAAAAACTTCTCGTTCATGTCTTCAAAAATACTGAGCATGCATCTTTGAAATGTTGCAGGTGCATTACATAACCCGAACGGCATTCGACGGAAAGCAAATGTACCAAAAGGACAAGTGAAAGTAGTCTTCTCTTGATCTTCTGGTGAAATCTCGATTTGGTAGTATCCGGAATAGCCATCGAGAAAACAATAAAAATTATGTCCTGCAACTCTTTCCAAAACTTGGTCTAGGAAGGGTAAGGGAAAGTGATCTTTCCTAGTGACCAAATTCAATTTTCGATAGTCAACACACATGCACCAACTCGTGGGGACACGAGTCGGGACTAACTCACCCTGCTCATTTTTGACTACCGTCAGACCTGCTTTTTTGGGCACGACTTGAGTAGGACTTACCCACTTGCTATCGAAAATTGGGTAAATAATACCCACGTCAAGCAACTTGAGGACTTATGCTTTAACCACATCTCTCATCGTAGGATTCAACCTGCGTTGCATTTGCCTTGTGGTTTTGGCATTATCCTCCAAATATATCCGGTGCGTGCAAATTAAAGGGCTAATCCCCTTCAAGTCTGCAATAGACCACCCTAAAGCTCCTCTATGATTCTTTAGAACACCAAGTAATTTTCTTTCTTGGGCATGATCAAGATCAGATGAGATGATTATAGGAAAAGTGTCATCGGATTCAAGAAAGGCATACTTGAGTTCCTTCAGTAAAGGTTTCAACTCGAGCTTAGGTGCTTGTTCATGGGATGGTACTATCTTTGCTCCTCGAGATGGCAAATGTTCAAATTCCTCTATTCTCGGTCTCCACCCATTGACCATCATAACATCCAAGTTATCTAAAATAGGTAGGACCGTATCATCAGCAGTACCTTCAGAACACCAATCTATCAAACCATTGTCGGCCGATTCAGTAAATGTTTCTTTTAACAGATATTCTTCCGCAATGGTTTCAACCCATTCAACTTCTTTACTTTCTTCATGATCACTGGGTTGTTTGCTTATACTAAAAACGTTCAGTTCCAAAGTCATATTGCCAAAAGAAAGCTTCATGACACCATTCCTACAATTGATCAATGCATTAGAAGTTGCAAGGAATGGGCGTCCTAAGATGACTGGAATCTGAGATGGTGAATTGGAAGCCGGATGTGTGTCCAGTACGATAAAGTCAACAGGAAAATAGAACTTGTCTACTTGGACCAACACATCTTCGATAATTCCTCTAGGGACCTTCACTGACCTGTCAGCTAATTGTAAGGTCACAGTTGTTGGCTTCAACTCGCCCAAACCGAGTTGCTCATATACCGTATATGGCAACAAGTTCACACTCGCTCCTAAATCTAGTAATGCTCGCTCAATCCTAAAATTGCCAATGATGCACGAGATAGTTGGGCAACCTGGATCCTTATATTTAGGAAGAATGTTATGCTGTAAAATTGCACTCACATTTTCAGCCAGAAATGCCTTCTTCTTGACATTTAAACGACGCTTGACAGTGCACAAATCTTTTAAAAATTTTGCATATGAAGGCACTTGTTTGATTGCATCAAGAAGAGGTACATTTATTTTTACTTGCTTAAAAAGCTCAAGAATTTCAGAGTTTGGTTCAAGCTTTTGCAAGGGCTTTAATCTTTGTGGAAATGGTGCAGGAAAAGGACATTCAATTTTTTCAGTAGATGTTGGTGCTTCAGTTTCTTCATTATCCTTTTCTTTTGTCTTGGGAGGGTCAGAATCAGGTATGACTTGTGTTTGTTCTGGGACTGGCCGGTCAATAATCTTTCCACTTCGCAAAGTTATTATACTCTTTGCTTGCTCTTTATGCGAAGTTGAAGATGATGCATTACTACCGCCATAGACTTGAGGATTAGGTTGTGGTTGAGCTGGTAGCTTACCTTTCTCTTGAGCACTTAAAACAGTGGTCAGCATTGTCAGTTGATTTCTTAATTCATCATTGATTTTGGCTTGACCTTGCATGAAAGATTGCAAAGTTTCTTCGAGACTGGATTTTTGAGGGGGTGGGTGTGCATAATGAGGTTGCGGAGGTGGAGGAGTTGGGTTATATACTTGTTGAGGTTGGTCATTCCTCCACCTGAAATTTGGATGGTTCTTCCATCCAGGATTGTAAGTACCCGAAAAAGGATTATTGAAAGATTTTTGATAGGTATTCATAACATTGGCCTGATCGTGCAAGACTTCCTTGAATGCGGATATTGTGGGGCAATCAGTGATGAGATGGCCAGGCATCTCGCAAATCCTACAACACTCGTTGTTATGTTCTACGGTCTTGACGGGTTCAATCCTTCTAAGTTCAATTTCCTCTACCTTCCTAGTAAGGGCTGCCATTTTAGCCTGAATATCATCCTGAGTATTAAGGTTGTAAAGGCCCCCATGTCCAATGTTAGTAGGCTTAGGCAAAGGTTTATTCATTCTATCCCCTGTATCCCATAATTGTGCAGTCTCTGCGAGAGAGTCTAAATAGTCCCATGCCTCATCGGGTTGCTTTTCCAAAAATAGACCATTGCACATAGTCTCTATAAATTGTTTCAACTGTGGGGACAACCCTTCGTAAAAGAAACTAATGGTTCTCCATGTTTCAAACCCATGATGAGGACAAGAGAGAAGCAAATCTTTAAATCTCTCCCAGCATTCATAAAATGTTTCATGGTCTTTTTGCTGGAAATTACTAATGTGCCTTTTCAAAAAGTTAGTCCTTTGTGCGGGAAAGAATTTTTTCAAGAATTCTCTTTGCATATCATGCCATGTTCTTAACGATCTTGGTCTCAAGGAGTTCAGCCATGTTTTGGCTTTATCCTTCAAGGAAAAAGGAAACAAGGTTAATTTAAGGACATCTTCTGATACATTGGCACTCTAAATGTGATACTAATTTCCTCAAAATCCTTAAGATGAAGATAAGGGTTCTCGGATTCCATTCCATGATACTTTGGCAGCAATTGAATTACTCCTGGTTTGATTTCAAAGTGTCCTACATTTTCAGGAATAATCATGCATGAAGGTTGACTAGTCCTAGTGGGATGTAAATATTATCGAAGTGTCATAACTGGGGGTCTACCTTCATCACCATGGTGACTTCCTACATCATCAGGAAAATTTGCCATCTCATAAGGTGTGAGATACTGCGAAGGAATTTCAAGGATGTGTCCTAAGGGATGATCTAAAGTTGTACGACTTAATCATACAAAATTTAATTAATTTTTTTTTAATATTTTTTTTTAAAATAAATATAAATATAAGTACCAACTAAAGATACCCTAAAACTAAACCCTAAAACAAAAATCTATTCACAATCAAACATGCAACTAAACATTACACCTCAATTTCTAATGTTTTTCCTAAATTTCTAGACAGCTCCTAACTAGTTTGAAGAGGGCACCTAAGCCTCCAATCCGGTCTAATGAACCGAGTTGACCAGGTAAGCTCCCAGATAAGTGGAGGGGTCACGATGCGTTCGCAAAGGTCCCACTTAAAACCCACTTGCCTCGAACAGATGAACTGTCTCCCTTATAGGGACAAAGCTTGCCTAGACATCAACTAAGCCACAGAGCGAAATTGGTGCAACTTTCGGTGGTCTTCATCCTATTGAGCTCGAATGTCCTTAGGGGCCAACGTCTAGTTGATTTTACTTAAGCTTAGGATATTTATGCAATGGGGTGATTTTTGGGCTAAGGACGAGTGATGAAATCTCGACCTTATCTTTTTAAATGGGTTCAGCCCTTAGAGTATTTTATGCTGATGCCATATACTATATGCAACAATCAAGAGATTTTTTTTTTAATATTTTATGACATGACATTAAATTTCATTGAATAGGTGATCAAGCAAATTATTTATTTTTTTTTAAAAAAAATTTCAATTACCAACAAGGGTTAATGAGATATGATAACAATAAAATTCTGATCTAAAACAATTAATTGCAGAAAATTCAAAACAGACAGCAGCAGGTTTTCGTATTAATCTGATAGTCTTAAAAGTTTCAGAATGTCAATCAGACCGTTCCGATGAAAGAAACACAGGTCCTGCACCTGACGACCAAATTTGAGTTCAATCAGACGGTTAATTTCTTTGATATCAGAGTTTGATGCAGACTGTGCAGGGAATAAAAAAAATAGCAATAAAGATTTTTTTTTTTTTGAAAGAAAAAGACTAAATACTAAGATACTGATTAAATCTAAAATTATACTAATAAATCAGCCGTTCCCCGGCAACGGCGCCAAAAACTTGATGCAAAAATAAAATTGTTCTCCCAAGTGCAGGAGAATTGCACAAGTAGTAAATTCTCGGGAGTCCGAGGTCGAATCCTCAGGGAACGAAATATATGTGAGATTATTTAGTATAATTTCAGATTAATCAATTCAATAAATTTGTGGATTAAAATGATGTTTTGATTTTCAGAAATTAAATGCAAAGAATAATAAACAAAATTCAATGAAATAAAGATGGTAGGGATCTGGAATTTCCTTTGATGATATTGCATCCAAAGAATAAACTCTATGGTTCTTGATTAAAGATTAAATGTAGGATAGATCTAATCATGGTATATATTTCATAAACATATGAACTCAATTTCTAAGCATTCATCGTGCTTTCTACGTCTACGACGAATCAAATACTAAAGCAATCCATATATCAATAATCATAATCCATTAAAGATCTATCTACGAAATAACTACGCATGGATCAAGAACATGTCAATAAATATAAATCATTGAAAGCAAAAGTTTAGAGTTTACTTCAAAGAGCAATACATCAAAGGTTCCTCCATCACCCTTCCTAGGACTTTAGCCACTCATTGAAAACTTTAATCCCTCTTTCATTTTCTTTCTTTCCCCTTTTTTTTTTCTTTTCTTTTCGGAAACAGGGCCTCCCCTGTTTCCTTTTTCTTTTCGGATGGCAGAGGCCCTCCTCTGTTTTTTTTTTCAATGGGAAAGAATGAGCCCCCCTCCCCCACCGAGAGAGACCTTATATATCCCCCTTGATGGATCTCTCATGCCAGCTGCAGGATACCTGGATGCGGAAGAGGAAGCTCGGACATGGACGGCTGGATGAGGGATCGACGCTCGGATGAGAGCTGATCGCGGAAATCCCGGGATGCTGATCATCTTCGGACGCGGAGGGACGGCTGGAATGCGGAGATGCTCGCGCGGAAGCTTGGTCGCCGATGCTGAAATCACGGGATGCCGACCTACACGCGGACGGATGAGGGAGCTCTCGAACGGAAGGAGGTTTGGAGCTGGGATCACGGACGTCTGCGGGATCTGGGAAGGGCTGAAGCGTGGAGATGCTGGCGAACGGAAGAGCTGGGAGCTGAACGCGGGAGATTCGCAAACGGACGCGATGGAGAGATTCGCGGATGACTGCTGAATCATATGCAGAGAAGATTGCACGCGGGAGAAGCGGAAGGAAGCTGAGATCTTTGCTGGAATCTTGGATGCGGACGGCTGGTCGCAGGAGGATCGGACTGCTGGCGCTTGGATGGACGGGATGTGGACGTGGAAGCTTCACGGGTGGATCACGATTACGGAGCTGGGAGGCAGACGTGTGGATGGGAGGTTGCTTGGGAGATATGATCGCACGAACACGGGATGGGAGCTGGAGCTCGGGAGAAACTGGAGGAAGCTTGGACTGATCTCGGATGCTGGATGGGGGATTCGTGGATGAGGCAAACTGGGATGAAGTCGGGACTTGGATGGTGTGCTGGAGCTTGAAGCTTGGATGTGGCTGCACCTAGTCGGCTAATGCTCCTTCTAGTGTGCAACTGGGACCGACCCCATGTGGTTGACTAATCACCTACTATGATGCATCTTTTTGAACCCAATGTGCATTTTAACTTTGATTTCCGATCACCTGCACCCCACAAAAATATAATATTAATACAGCACTTCTATCATTATTTGTTAGCAATAATACTAATTTAAGTGATGTGTAGATCGCACTTTTGTGCTCTCATCAACAACATTATCTCAAGTGCTTTGTAATCATCAAAATTCATCCTTTAGGGTTGACAATTTTGATTTATTAAAAGCTATTCATTGGAATTTTGAATATTTTTAAAATAATTATTATATTCCAGCTACATTGTATAAGTGTGGTTATAGTTGGAAAGGCTATTGAGTTGATTTATGTTACTTTTAAATTGTTCTTATGAATATGAATATGAACTTAGTATTTGAAAAATTATAGATATTCTTATTTTGAGTTATTTAAACTTATTGACTTTCTCTATATACTTAGTATTAATAAGAAAACTAATTTGAACTATCTAGTTGAGGTATTTATTACTTACTATGATGGTGAGATCATTATTTGGTCCTTTACAGATCCAAAGAACTAGATGCTGACAAGGTTCTAATGGAAGTGTGATTAGATGCAAGAGTAGAAAATTCATCATAACTTAGAATTAGTATTTGATTAGGTTTCTTTACTAATTTAATTTTCAGAGAATAATTGATGTTAATTTTTTGTGAACAAAATTTTTGGAGATTCTTGTTAGTTTTGGATTATCATCATTAAATTGAAAAATTTTAGTTACTACTATTCCTTTGCTTAATTCATTTTGTTGTGATATTATGATGAATGCCTTGCATAGTTATGGGGTAATGCTCAATGAGTGTGCAGAGGTTACTACATCCCTATCTTGCTATTTTAGGTCAGAGGTGTCAAGTATATCCTGTGCGATGTGATGATCGCAGCAGAATATCGCACGGGACGTTGTTCATTATATGAACGTGCCACAGATCGTAGAGTTCAAAAAAATTTTTGGATCCAAATCCAGAAGACTTTTGAACTCATAAGGAAAGGAAGATTAGGATTTGAAAGAGGTTGACTAAATATTATAAAAACTGAAACAAAAATTAGAAATAAGATTTGAAGATCCCATCTTCAAACTTTGTGTAGGTGGAAAAACACCGCAGCCTGATGATCATAAGAGGTTCCTGTTAGAGCCGCATAAGTGTCCGGCCTCTACAGATATTCACACGAGGACATGATTATCTAAGATCAGATCTTACCGGAGTGCTAGCTCCTTGCAAAGATCTCTCATGACTATCAAAATGATAAGAAGAAGATCAGCAACTACCTCCTTGAAGAAGAACTCTTTTTCTTCAACCTTCCTCGCGATGGAGGAAGAGGAAGGATGAAGCTTTTACCGTGGATCTTCCTTTCCTTGCAACCATGGAAGAAGAGGAAGAAGAAGATCTCTTGCTGCCGTGGAGGAGGGAGGAAGAAGAGGGCTTGGGCATGGAGGAAAGAACTCCTTCTTTCCTTGGGCATGGGATCTCTTCCCTTGATTCTCCTCTCAAGCTTCCAATGCCTTGGAAGAGGAAGAAGAATCCCTTCACCTTGCTGCCGTGGAGAAGGAAGAAAGGAAGAGGGAGGAGGCATGGAGAAGGAACTCAATTCATCCTCTCACACGCCTCCAATGCCCCTATTATAATTGATGGCCTAGGATTTTTTCAAGGCTTATCATGACAAGAGATAAACTCTTCATAACCGCCCACCCTTGGATCAATGCCAAGTGTCAGTCCGGGGGGGACCACTACGGCTCCTCTCTTCTCGAGAATCCATACATCCCTTATCAGTGTATGGATAGCTATCTCTCGAGCACAGGTTTAGGTTCGGCCTCTATGAAAAAATGGAGCACCTAACAACGCATCTTCACAGACCAAGAACTACGAGATCGCCCCTTTCCCTAGAGTAACTTTTATCCATTGAGCGACGACCCTCCCACTCGGCACCGTCAGATCACTAAGGCCGACTTTCATCCCTGCTTGACGGGTGGGTCTTGCAGTCAAGCTCCCTTCTGCCTGACGAGTTCGAAGAAGCGCATTAGCTATACAAGAATCTGTGTTGAGGTTGATGCGTCAAAGGACTTTTGACCTTCAATGCGGAAATTGTTCCTGGACCATTGTTTTTGTGGAATATGATTGGAGGCCTTCAGTCTGCTCCCTGTGTAAGGTTTTTGAGCACTCTATTAGAAGTACTTCACAAAGCTTCCCTGAATTGGATGGATGAAGAATCCAAAAAATCGATAAAAGATCAGATTGTTCGACGATTGGGCGCCATGATCATGTGGATTAGAATCCACTTAGGTAGTGCCTCAAATCAATGCATGACATGTGTCCTTGGATCTAGAGATTTGAGCCTAATCATATTAGGCTTGAACCTCTTTCATGGCGCCATGGTTGAGTCCTAATCACATTAGAAGAATTAGATGGGGCGCCATGCATCCTACAACGCCATGCGGACTTTAGAGTCCGCATAGTGTGAACACAACTTAATGCATTTTCATCCTACGATGCTATGTGGACTTTAAAATCTTCATAGTGTGAACACGACTTAAGGCATATACCATGATCTAATCAGGAATGACCCAATCATGAGCCCAACTCAATTTGGGTCGAACTCAATTTGATTTGGCTCATCAAATCAGCCCAATTGCAATCCAATTGCAATTAATTCCACTTAATTCTTCTTCTATTAACTCACTAACACTTAGTAGGTTAATTCAATCACCAATTACATTAATAATTGATATCAATTGTGATTCTAAATCATAATTATGATAGTCTGACTAATCAAATTCTCTATGTGTGTGATTCCGTAGGTTCTATTCTGTCTGGTAGTAAGACATATTGAGATCCCCATCTCAATATCACTGAAACTCCTTTCAGTGCACTGAAACTCCTTTCAGTTCTACTCTTAGGGTTCACTGATCACCAAGTGAATACCTTCGAGTCTGACAATCCCAGCAGTATGTGGTGGCAACCCAGCAGAATGGAATGTCTGAACCTCTAGGTGCAGTTAGCGTATGATACAATCCCTCTATCATGGATCCGATAGGATGGAAGTTATGGATAACTCGTCAAATTCCATCGTCCGTCATATGTCAAATTTATTCGACTTCTAGTTCGAGATATGAAAAACTGGTGCGGGCACCAGAATTTGGAAAAGACTCCAATCAATTAACTCAAGGTCACTGTGGTTAACTTAAATTTGAATCGAGTCCTGTAAATAAAATTATTGAGTCAGAAAGCAAGCCAAGTCAGGTTTCTACCACCACCTTTGCACACCCTTGGAGCACCACCTCGGCATCCACATCAACATCAGCTAGCCACCTCACCGCCACTCCAACCAATGGAAGCACGCCAACCAAGATGAAGTCAAGCATAAGGAGCCGACCACATCATGCCATCTCATCAAAGGAACCAATGCAACGTCATCCCACCTCATCAGAAGAACCAATCCCTATGCAACATGCTATGTGCCACCTATTGGGACGCCACCTCAACACCACATCAGCAATCATCTCAACCAGACGCCACCTCAACACCACATCAGCAATCATCTCAACCAAACGCCACCTCAACACCACATCAGCAATCATCTCAACCAAGAGGATAATGCCAAATGGAAAAATCAAAATCAAAAGAACCAATCACCATGCCACCTCATACAAGTTGAAACGTCACCCAAATTCAAAGTCCAAGAGGTCGGCCACCATTTTCACATCAAAATAGAGCAAGAAATGATTTTTTTTTCTCTTTCCCAGCGCTGAAACATGGGAGACCTCTATGCCGTTAATTTCAAATCCTCCCCAGCACACCAAAGCTTCCCAAATCCTCGTTTCAAAGCAACGTTCCCAATCTGCTTCGCGATCATCGTCCGCCCAGCCACCACCTTCCGAATCCAAGAAATGGCGTTCCGAGTCTTCCTCTTCCGGATTCCTTGCTCCAAGTCGTGATCGGCTCCTCCCAGCATCGCGTCCCAGCCGCTCGTGAAGTCAGCCGGGCGTCTTCCGCATCCAAGCATCTGCAGCATCCTCTTCATCCGGATCCACTCCTAGCAGCCAAGAGTCACAGCCGACGCTCCCATCCTCCCATGGTCCAAAGAAGGAAAGCCATGAAGCGTGATTCCATCCACGGATCCATAGCTCACGACCCAGCATTTCGTTTTTTGCCATCACCGTCCGCGTCTCCTCTGAAATCAAGATCCCCAAATCCCGGATGACCCCGCCTCTGCCTCTTCTCCCTTCCGCATTCACCAGCCTTTGCAATCAAGCCCGAGATCTAGCTATTCTCCCACGGATTGATGCCCTTCATCATCTTCGCCCGCGATCTGCCCTCCAGCATCACGCCCTGGAATCAGCAGCCCATGATCCATTCCCCCTTCCCGAATGAGCACCCTGGACGATCCTCTCCACGCGATCCATCGTTGGCTTCAAGGTGGAGTCTATATAAGGAGGAGGGTGACCATCGTCTGAGGGGGGAAGGGAGGAGGAGCTTGGTTCAAAAGAAAGAAAATGAAGAACAGAGCATGCTCTATTTTGGAAGAGAAAGAAGAATAAAAAAAACAAAAAAAAAGAGGGGAGAGACGCTGGGATGCCAAACGGAGCGGAAGTTTTTCATATGAAGACGGGAGGTCGTCCGGAAGCCATGCACGATTGAACATCTAGTCTAGGGCTGGATGAAGCCCTAGCAATGTAACAAGGCATTTGTAGTTCTTACTATTTAAATTTTTTGGAGCTCGTTTAAATTCTTATTATCAATAAAAATTTTTTTTTATGATGTTTGAACTTTGAGCATGCTATTTACTATTCATATTTGCTAAAGTAGTATAAGATGATCCATGTCTAGGAAGATGAGGTGTACTGCACTCTAGGTTAGCACAATTAGGTAGACACTTTTTGCTATACCTAAGATGGATCTTCCTAAAACTCTTTATGCTTTTATTTTAAAAGGCTTGTAGCTAATTTGCATGCCTCTCCAAAAGATAAAAAAATTAAGAACACAGACCCTGATGCAATGCTATGCGGTGGACTCCAAACCCTAGATCCATTTACTCTGATAAATTCTAATTTATACTCATAGATTAATTTAGTTAAATCAAGTTAGCAAATTCTTCTTCTTGATTTATCTTTAAAGAAAAATAACTTATTCTCCAATTCCTGTGGATCGACACCCGTAATCACTATCCTACAGGATACGTGGTATTGCGTGGATTATGCCGGAATCGTTTAAAAAATTATGCTAAAACTTTTATGCATGATTAAGCATAAATTAATTTAAAATTAATTTGATTAGCTTAAGTCCTTTTGGTTTTGACCTAATCCAATCAGATCAAAACCCTGATTGAGCCCAAAGTTGAATCCAATTCAATTTGGCTCATCCTTAGCTCAATTACTCAATCAAATTGAGTTTATTAGTAATTTAATTACTAATTAATCCTTCGATAATTACTTTAATTATTTTATAAGATAATTTGCCAATCAAATTGACCAAATTACCCCTGAATGATTCTTAATCATTCATCAGCCTTCTTGATCAATCAGGAATCTTCTATGCGTGTGACCTCATAGGTTCGAACTTAAGCCGGTAGTATAGAAACGACTTCCTACACTAATCGATGCGATCATCTAACAATGGTACCCGACGTCCGGATAGGCCGAATATATACGAAGCAAATATTCTGGAATCCTAAACTATGGTTACTGTATAATTCATTCCCTTTGACTCCTAATGTCAGGATGACTTAGAGCTCACTGTCAACCCTATAATTAGTACATTCATTATGTGATTAACTTTAGATATCCCGTGACTTCTCACTGGGATTACTCTGGCCAAGATTTTGCTAAATTAATCACAAGATATTATCTCCTATTTCCAGGAGGGGTCAATTTCATCTCGACTCACAACTGACTACGCAAGTACTTGACTGCACCCAATGACCTTCCGTCATTGAATTAGAATTTCAGGTAGTCCGGTACCAAAGTACAATGAGTTGCTTGCTAGTCACAGATTGCGGTCTCAGGTTAGAGGGCCAAACTTATATCCATATCCACTCGAAACATCTGTTGACAGTAGAGCGTTCCGAAATTGGTCACGTTCAGTGAAATGTACTCCTACACTTCACCTGTGTAGCATATCAGTGTCTCCACACTCCTTGGTTAAGAGGACAACCAATGTATATGTCACACAACGACCTAATCTCGATAATGTTGTCGTCTTTGTAACAACATATCATTTGGCCGTGAACTAGTTTAAGGACTCAAAGATAAATCCTTCTTTATCATTAATAAGTCCTAAGGACTTCATCATATAAGAGTTCATTTGAAGATGTAAAATGATGAATAATGCTAAAAAATACTTTTGATTTGATAATTTATTTACAAAATTCAATCATCAACATGCTGACGATTGACATTTAGGATACAATTCCCAACAACTCCCACTTAGCCTAAAACCAATCGGCACAATATCTAATATCTATCTTCAACTTATGTTCGTTGAACTCTTTGATGTCGAGGACTTTGGTAAATGGGTCAGTCAGATTTTCTTTTGTGTCGATCTTCTGAAGATCAATATCACCTCGTTTGACGATCTCTCGAACTAAGTGGTAGCGACGTAGAATATGCTTGGTCCGCTGATGTGTTTTGGGTTCTCTTGCTTGAGCTATGGCTCCAGTATTGTCACAAAATATAGACACTGGACCATCAATGGAGGGTGACACTCCAAGCTCGGTGACAAACTTTCGCAACCATACAGCTTTCTTGGCGGCATCAAATGCTGCGATGTATTCTGCTTCACGTGTAGAATCTACCACTGTATGCTGCTTGGAACTCTTCCAGCAGATGGCCCCATCCTTAAGAGTGAAGATATATCTTGACACACTCTTGCTATCATCTTGATCTGACTGAAAACTTGAATCGGTATATCCCTCATGTTTTAAGTCAGAATCACCATAGACAAGCCACTGGTCTTTAGTATTTCTCAAATACTTAAGGATGGTTTTTATAACCTTCCAGTGGTTGCTACTTGGAACGGACTGGTATCTGCTCACTACTCCTAGTGAGTATGCCATGTCTGGTCTAGTATATGTCATGGCATACATTATACATCCCACTGCCGAAGCATATGAAATTCTATCCATACTCTCTCTTTCTTGAGGGGTTGTCGGACAATCTCTTTTAGAGAGGTTAATTCCATGGCCCATTGGAAGATAGCCTTTCTTGGAATTAATCATACTGAACCTCTTCAGTATAGTATCAATGTATATGGATTGGGATAATCCAAGCAATCTTTTAGATCTATCTCTATAGATCTTCATCCCTAGGATGTAAGATGCTTCTCCCAAATCCTTTATGGCAAATTGAGATAATAGCCAAACTTTTATTTCTTGTAATGCAGAAATGTCATTCCCGATTAAAAGAATGTCATCCACATACAAAATAAGAAATATGATAATTGAACCATTTGCCCATTTATAAATGTAATGTTCCTCTTCATTCTTAATGAAGCCATACGATTTGATCACTTTATTGAATCGTATGTTCTAACTCCGTGAAGCTTGCTTTAATCCATAAATAGATTTTTGAAGCTTGCACACCTTAGACTCATCTGCAGATATAAAACCTTCAGGTTGCATCATATACATCTCCTCTTCTAAATTCCTATTTAGAAAAGCGGTTTTAACATCCATCTGCCAGATCTCATAATCTAAGTGTGCTGCTATCGCAAGCATAATCCAAATGGATTTGAGCATTGCCACAGGAGAAAACGTCTCATCATAGTTAATACCATAACGCTGACGATATCCTTTTGCAACCAGACGGGCTTTATAGGTCTCCACCTTTCCGTCTGCGCCCCATTTTCTTTTGAAAATCCACTTACACCCTATGGGTTTAATCCCTTCGGGTGGATCAACTAATGTCCATACATCATTGACCTTCATGGATTCTATTTCGGATTGCATGGCTCCAAGCCATGCATCAGACTCATGCCTCTGTATAGCATCCATATAGGTGATCGGATTCTCATCGTTTTCATCAAGTTCGACAGGATCCCGGACCAAGAAACCATAGTATCTGTCCGGCTGACGTGGTACTCTACCTGATCGCCTTAATGGTGCATCTAAGATGGGTTTTGGATCTGATCTAATCAAATTCGACTCAATTGGTTCAGTGGATGGTGTCGGATCTTCTATATGTTGAACTTCCCTAAGCTCAACATTAGAGCTTTTAGTTCCTTCACTAAGGAATTCTTTCACTAAGGAATTCTTTTTCTAAGAAAACAGCTCTATTACTTACGAACAACTTTTGTTCTTCAGCAAAGTAGAAGTAATATCCTTTAGTTTCTTTAGAGTAACCAACAAAGCAACATATGTCAGACTTGGGTTCAAGTTTGTCTATTTTCAAACGTTTGACATACGCCGGACACCCCCAAATCCTAAGGTGAGAGAGCATCGGCTTACGTCCAGTCCACAACTCATGTGGTGTTTTATTTACCGACTTACTTGAAACCTTATTTAGAATGTAGCAGGCTGAGTCAAGTGCATATCCCCAAAAGGATATGGGCAGACTCGCAAACTCCATCATGGATCGAACCATGTTTAACAGGCCCTGATTTCTTCTTTCTGATATACCATTATACTGCGGTGTACCAGAAGGAGTCCATTAGGAAAGAATCCCATTCTCTCCCAGATATGTCAAAAACTCATTGGAAAGGTATTCACCCCCTCAATCTGATCAAAGAATTTTAATACTCTTTCTAGTTTGTTTTTCTACTTCATTACGATACAATTTGAACATTTCAAATGCTTCAGATTTATGTTCATTAAATAGACGTAACCATACCTCGAAAGGTCGTCTGTAAACGTAATAAAATATGAATATCCACCCCTAGCATCTATGCTCATTGGTCCACATACATCAGAATGTACAAGGGTCAATAAGTCACTGACTCGTTCACCTTTTTCGGTAAAAGGTGATTTGGTCATCTTACCAAGAAGATATGACTCACAGGTTGTCAATGATTCACAATCATTAACATTGAGGATTCCCTCTTTACTTAACCTGTTCATCCTGTTCTTGTTAATATGACCTAGCCTATGATGCCAAAGGTAGACATCCATGACATTATCTATTCTAGGGCGCTTACTTGACGTGTACATTACATTAACAGATTGTGATAACAAGTAGATGCCATTGCTCAATCGTCCATTCATTACAGTAATACCATTCATAATAATATCACAAGAACATTTCTTTATTGAAATTTCATAACTGTTCATGGCCAAAAGGTCTACGGAAATTACATTCAATAAGAACATAGGACAATAGTCACAATCACTCAAGACAACTACATGAGAATTGAAAACAAGTTTGAGATTTCCTAAAGCTAGAACTGGAACAGATCTTCTATCTCCAACATTCAGGAATCTCTCGCTGTTCTCAAATCTCTCATT
This sequence comes from Phoenix dactylifera, assembly GCF_051530095.1. Classification (NCBI taxonomy): domain Eukaryota; kingdom Viridiplantae; phylum Streptophyta; class Magnoliopsida; order Arecales; family Arecaceae; genus Phoenix; species Phoenix dactylifera. Next base: position 15,592,174 of record NC_143195.1, read on the forward strand.
GACATGAAGTCCTTGCAACGAATTGCATATATTAAACGGACTTTCAGTATCTAATACCCAGGTCGAATTATCACACATAGAGAAATTACAATGTGTTATCATATAAATACCTTGATCAGCAATTGATTGTCCTTTCTCTTGCTTGGCCTGTTCGGATCAAGTGAGGTAAGGTACTGAGGATAATTCCTCTTCCAATATCCCTGCTTCTTACAATAGAAGCATTCTGCCTGACTTTTGTCATCCTTAATCTTTTTGGTCTGACTATGCTGAGTTTTCAGCTTTCTATACCAATTATTGAAGTTGGGACCAGTCAACTTGTCATTATCTAATAATGAGCGAAGTGACAAACTTGTGGCTATTTTTACATAAAAAATAATTTGCCTATTAGTATATGAATTGAGTAAATACAGTAGACTTGGACTTTAGTCTAAATATACTCCCACTATTTTATACAAATTGATAGCCTCTACATCCAATTCGAAAAATTACTCTTAATTCTTTAGTGGGCACTGGAACCCAATAGATCGCATATAGGCCTGAGTGTGGCTCGGCCAACTTATATGCACCTATTGGTAGGTTCTTAACCAATTGCTTCACCATGCAACTTCTAGTGATGATTTTGCCCTAGGTTTTTCGGTAGGCGTGTGGCGCCTTCACCGAATACCCTAGTTAGGTCCAACCATTAAATGATAGGGTTCAGTCTAATCAACTAATAGACGACCAAGCCCGAGTGTGGCTTGGCTCACCTGACCACCTATTGAAGATACACTCAACTCATCATATATTGAATGACAATTCCAATGCTTGATAAGTACTAGGCGTGTCGCGCCTCTAATAATTATCAAAACATTGGACCCATTATCACCCAACTTAATGGGAGGCTATGACCTAGTTATCCCCATTTTAAGGACCTAATAATTTTAGAGAATTTCATAATTAGGATAGATGAGAAGATCTGCTTAGTCTAATTTCTCCCACTGGCTTCACCAAATCAGATTAGACTCAAACCGATTAAGGAGGCACCTAAATCAGTCAAATTGATTTTTCTTATAGGCATGGGCTAACTCAAATTATTAAGTGATCCAATCAAAATGTGATTGACCATATCGGCCAGGTAAGTGAGATCGATGGAAGGGATATGTCGTTAACTCGACAAAGACGAATCAGTGCGAGTAGCTCCCAATTAAAAACCATCGGTTGAGTCTGCCAAACTTACCTTAGACACCGACTGGTTAATCAATTTTGATTTGATTACTCAAATGACTCGGGCTATACCTCTGAGCCTAAATCAAGTTCCATCTTGGTCTAATCAAAGACATGGACTTGATTCATCTACAACTATGGTAAATTGATCTAGAATTTTCTTGACCTAATCTAGTTACTACTTAATTAGATTTGATCAATTAATTCTATTAGTCCATGTATGATTCTAACCTTAGGTCTAACCCAATCCTAAGAACTTGATTCAAGCTAACCCATATGCCCACAGAATTATGCAATGTCAATTAATTGAGTTACAATTCTATTTCATAATACTTAATTCTTAATTAAGTTTAGACTTATGAAAGTTTTGATCATTGCATATTTCTTTTTAATTACATATTAATTACAATCATTCAGTTCTTAAAACTTATTTTCAGATCTGAGTATTTGTAATTAATCATATGTAATCAGATTTAATTCATGTTTAAGTCATTATGTTTTATGTTGATGCATCATATATACATAACTACATGACTTAATTCAAACAACATACATCTTATGTAATTATTCTTTTTTACTTTTATTTTTAGATCTGATTTATTCATTAAAATCAGAGATCATATGAATCATGAACTTTATTTAGATCTAATCTAAACAAGATTATGATTTCAGATTTATTCATGTTACCAATCCTAATACAAACATGCATCATATGCATCCAAAATTTCAGATCTACTTAATCATGCATAATGAGCAATTAAATTAATCATAAAAAGTACTTTAGATCTAATCTAAATATGTTAATGATTTCAGATTTAATTACAAGAATTAAAACATAAAAGTTTAAATATAAACCTAGCTCTGATACCACTGAAAGTGCATCCTACGTTCTTCGGTGTTTAGCATACTGAATTTTTTTTTTTGAAACCATGGCTGAACCTGATCGGGTTGCCTACGTATCCCTTCACAAGGGGTATCAAGCCAGACGTAGTTCTTTTTAAGTTTCAAAAATGCAACAGAAAAATAAATCAAACAATTTAATTCATGCATGCTTACAAGATCAAATCTAGAAATCAGCACATTAAGAATACATAGGATTATGCCGGAATCGTTTAAACAATTATGCTAAAACTTTTATGCATTATTAACTATCAGATCTAAAACTTAAGAACTGTATTCCAATTAATCTCTGAATATCCATCGAATGGGTTCTGGAGATATCTCCGTGAGGAGCCCCAAAAGAGGGTAAAACCTCGGAAAATCGAACCTAGACCTTAACAACATAATAAATGATTAATGCTAGATTAATACCTTTTATGATGGATGAAAGTTGTGGATCTGATCCTTGACTTTGCAGCCACGCACACGAATGGCCTCTACGAGAAGTACACACGAAGCCTTGAAGGATCTTCTTCCGCAACAGTGCTAGCAGTTGCAGAACACTTGAAAGCTGAAATCTGTTCATCGGGATTCAATCAACTCTTGATCAATCGTCTTGAAGCAGATGGAGATGAGATTTGTAAGGGAAGTAGAGGACTTAGATCTAATCTTGAATCCTCTAGATATTCACCCTGAAAACCCTCTATAAAATGGAGAAGAAGAGGAGGATGAGGCGTGTGAGGAAGAAGGCTGCAATGGATGATTTGCCGGCGCCCATGTTTGATCCCTTTTAATGGCCTACGAATTTCATTCAAAATTCAAAAATTATCTTCAGAAAACCTTCTTTAGTTGGCGCATGCAATGGAATAGGAACAACCCAAATCAGATCTCAACCAAATCTGATTTAAATTCAACTTTTAAACACATGCGTAAGAGGGGAGGAATTTGAAATCCATGTGGCAGAATTTTCCTTCCTCTTGTCGCATATATATCATTTGAAATTCAAATTTAAATGATTCAAAGGTTCACATGCGAGATTGGAAAGTTATTTGATGCATGAAATCATTTAATATATTGTTTAATATTTGAATTCAAATTCAAACAACAAACAATGTCGCCATATGTCAAGCAATGGGTCCATGCGCCATGCAATAATTTTGGTTTATTTAAAATTCATAAAATTCAATTCCATGTCACCACTAATTGCCACATCATCTGAGCCTAATCTCCTTGGGTTGCACCTAATCAAATTTGGTCAAACCTGAATTAAAACAAAGTAATTTGGTTGAACCCAATCTAATCAGGTCAGACCCTGATTGAGCTCAAATTTAATCCAATTCAATTTTTGGCTCATCCAAACTCAATCAAATTGAACTAATTACTTTGTGTTGGACCTAATCTAATTAGGTAAATCCCCAATTAAGCACAAATTAATTTAAAATTAATTTGATCAGCTTAAGTTCTTTTGGTTCTGACCTAATCCAATCAGGTCAAAACTCTGATTGAGCCCAAAGTTGAATCCAATTCAATTTGGCTCATCCTTAGCTCAATTACTCAATCAAATTGAGTTTATTAGTAATTTAATTACTAATTAATCCTTCAATAATTACTTTAATTATTTTATAAGATAATTTGCCAATCGAATTGACCAAATTATCCCTGAATCATTCTTAATCATTCATCAGCCTTCTTGATCAATCAGGAATCTTCTATGCGTGTGACCTCATAGGTTCGAACCTAAGCCGGTAGTATAGGAACGACTTCCTACACTAATCGATGTGACCATCTAGCAATGGTACCCGACATTCGGATAGGCCGAAAATATACGAAGCAAATATTCTGGAATCCTGAACTATGGTTACTGTATAATTCAATCCCTTTGACTTCTAATGTCAGGATGATTTAGAGCTCACTGTCAACCCTATAATTAATACATCCATTATGTGATTAACTTTAGATATCCCGTGACTCCTCACTAGGATTACCCTGGTCAAGGTTTTGCTAAATTAATCACAAAACATTATCTTCTATTTTCAGGAGGGGTCAATTCCATCTCGACTCATAACTAACTATGCAAGTACTTGACTGCACCCAGTGACCTTCCGTCACTGAATTAGAAATCCAGGTAGTCCGGTACCAAAGTACAATAAGTTGCTTGCTAGTCACAGGTTGCGGTCTCAGATCAGAGGGCCAAACTTATACCAATATCCACTCGGAACATCTCTTGACAGTACAGCGTTCCAGAATTGGTCACGTTTAGTAAAATGTACTCCTACACTTCACCTGTATAGCATACCAGTGTCTCCACACTCCTTGGTTAAGAGGACAACTAACGTATATGTCACACAATGACCTAATCTTGATAATGCTGTCGTCCTTGTAACATCATATCATTTGGCGCCGCGAACTAGTTTAAGGACTCAAAGATAAATCCTCATTTATTATTAATAAGTCCTAAGGATTTCATCATATAAGTGTTCATTTGAAGATGTAAAATAATGAATAATGCCAAAAAATATTTTATTGATTTGTCAATTCATTTACAAAATTTAATCATCAACATGCTGACGATTGACATTTAGGATACAATTCACAACAAAGGTTGGGCGTGAGGCCCTTGTTCCAAGTTGGGCGTGAGGCCCTAAAGCCACTTCCACATCCACCACAGCCCTATCTCCTCTCGCCTCCCTTTTCGTTTGTGATTTTCATTTCTCTCTCACGCCAAACCTCTAATCTCTGTTTCTTTGCAGGTCCTTAAAGTACTCCATGTTATTGGGTCTATTATCCTTCCAAACCAATAGCAAGGGAGCCCTGTTGCAACGGAAGATGAAGCCTGGTTATCCAATCATCAACCCTTGAGAGTGAGATCAAGGATCCTCCTCCAGAAGAATTCCAAAAGTTCAATGTTTGGTAAGCCTCAACTCTAGGTCTGATTTATTGAAGAAAGCGTCCTAATCTAGTGGTTTCTCAACCACAATGGTCCATTACTCTAAGTCCTAAATGAATTAGTACATACGGGTAACTAGTCCTGAAATTACCATGCTCATGATAATGCTTTCTTAGCTCATATGTGACTGAATTTCCTATTGCAATTAGGCTAGTTAATCAACATAACTTACTGATAACCCTTATGTTTAAATTCCTCGCATTCATCCTGCATCAAAAACTCCTTTTCAAAAATACATGGCTAGAAATTTATCGAACTTAGTCTCATAAATCACATAGGATCACTTCTAATCTATCAAGGTCGATAGATCCCATCTAGATGCAACCCTATTCCAAAATGAACCTACTGCAGCCAATCCGCACCACAAGGATCCAAATGGTTGGGGCCCAAGTTTACATGCTCGTCAAACTACAGTAACCTCATAGTGAATAGCTGAGGCATCAGGACCAGTCATACAACTGCAGCATAAGTAGTTGCTGACGAGTAGATAGACATCCATGTGACTACTTTCTTTGGTTATGCTCAATGCACTAGTTCTCTAACAAGTACTTACACAATTACTCCAATGTTTCTATACTGTGGACTCGAGACTCATCCATCTGACTAAGTGATCTGTGCACTAATCTCAGTGGATCGATCACCGCCCTCGTTATGGATCCATCGATCAAGAGCATTTAGAAATTAATTCCTAATGATATATGCCTCAAATTCTCAACTTCTTGAGAATATGTGTCATCATCTTATTAATTTTTTGGACGATTAGTGAGATCTTGGCTCCTTAGCCAGTGCTATAGTGCCGTTGTTGTCACAGAAAAGGGTTATGACATCTGATGATATGACACCTAGCTCCTCGATAAACTTTTTATACCAAAATGCTTCCTTCGCAGCATCAGATGCGGCAATGTACTCTGCTTCCATGGTAGAATCTGCAATAATCGGTTGTTTGTAACTCTTTCAATTTACTGATCCTCCATTGCATAAGAATACATATCATGATGTAGACTTTCTATCATTAGGGTTAGTCATAAAGTCTGAATCAGTGTATCCTTCTACCTTTAACTCAGATCCTCCTCCAAAGATCAAAAATATATCCTTAGTCCTTCTCAAGTACTTAAAGATATTTTCTACAGCTATCTAGTACTCCTCGCCTGGATTCGACTGATATCTGCTCGTGACACTCACAGCATGTGCTATATCAGGTCGAGTACATAGCATGGCATACATGAGGCTTGCTATTGTCGAATCATAAGGGATCCTGCTCATGCGCTGAATCTCTTCAGATGTTTTGGGGCACATCTTTTTGGAGAGATTTATTCTATGCCTTAGGGGTAACAATCCTCTTTTAGAGTTTTTTATGCTGAACCTCTTCAGCACTTCCTCTATGTACATTTTCTGTGATAGAACAAGCATCCTCTTAGATCTATCTATATAGACCTTAATTCCCAAAATATAGGATGCTTCTCCAAGGTCTTTCATGGAGAATTCCTTAGACAACCATAACTTGACTGATGTGAGCATGAGAATATCATTCCCAATCAGGAGTGATGCAAAAATAAAATTGTTCTCCCAAGTGCAGGAGAATCGCACAAGTAGTAAAATCTCGAGAGTCTGAGGTCGAATCCTCAGGGAACGATATATAGATTATTAGCGTAATTTTTAGATGTAATTTTCAGTTAAATAAATTTGTGGATTAAAATGATGTTTTGGTTTTCAGAAATTAAATGCAAAGAATAATAAACAAAATTCAATGAAATAGAAATGGTTAGAGATCCGGAATCCCCCTTGACAATATTGCGTTCAAGAAATAAACTTGGTAATTCTCGATCAAGGATCAAATAAATAAAATAGTTCCAATCATGAAATATATCTTTTGAATACATGAACTCAATGTCTAAGCATTCATCGTGCCAGTTATGTCTACGACAAATCAAATATCAGAGAAATCCATGCATCAATAAATATAAAACATGATGAATCTATCTAATAAAAAATATGAGAGAATCAGAACATATGAAAAGATGTAAATCCATTAAAACCAAAGTTCAGAGTTTACTTCAAGAAAGTAACATGTCAAGGGTTCTCCCATCACCCTAGACCAAAGGGATTAGCCGGCCATCAACATGAAAAATCTCCCCTGTTCCTCTTTCCCTTTTTTTTTTTTTTATTTTTGGAACAGGGCCTCCCCTGTTTCTCTCCTCCTCTGTTTTTTTTCTTTGTTTTCAAATGAGAGCTCCTCCTGTTTTCCTGCCGAATGAGGGATATATAGCTCCCTTTGTTTGCCAGCCGAGATAGGTATCAAGTCCCCCTTTTCCTCGCACGCGGTGGTAACGAATGGATAGGATGAATCTCGGGAGATTGCGGACGTGCTCGGACGTGGATGGATGGGATGCGGACGTTGGGAAGACGCTCGCGAATGGCTGGGAGGCGTTGGATGCGGCTGGAACTCGGGAGAAGCTGGATTGTGATCGCTTGCATTGCGGGATGCTCCAACGCATGAGATCCGGAAGATGCGCTGGTGGGGAGACAGATCCGAGAGCTTCGCGGATGAGGCGGAAGAAGCGGGATGAAGTCGGAACTCTGGGATTGTGAGATCTGATCGTGGAATCCGAAAGCTAGAGCGCGTGAGATGCGTGGGAGGATCAGTCGGACGCGTGGGAAGCTGGTAGAAGGGCCTTGGATGCATGGGAGATGAACCGTGGACGGCTGGACTTTGCTGGGATGGTGCACGCGGAGAAGACGGGAGGATTGCAATCGCTTGCATCGCGGGAACACGTGAGAATGGGGCACGGACGCTGGGACTCGGCTGCTTGATGCGTGGGTGATGAACCTGGACGGGAAGAAGGCTCATGGACGTTGTGATATGGGCTCGGCTGAAGCACGGATGTGTGCAGGATTCCTTCAAATGGACTTAGTCGAAATGGGGAGGACATGCTGCTGCTGGATGTGGCTGCACCTAGCCGGCTAATGCTCCTTCTAGTGTGCAACTGGGATTGACCTCATGTGGTTGACTAGTCACCTACTATGATGCATCTTTTTGAACCCAATGTGCATTTTAACTTTGATTTCCGATCACCTGCACTCCACAAAAATATAATATTAATACAGCACTTCTATCATTATTTGTTAGCAATAATACTAATTTAAGTGATGTGTAGATCGCACTTTTGTGCTCTCATCACACCCCCCAACTAGCTTATTGCTAGTCTCTAGCAATTCAGAGTAAATAATAACATGAGAGTACAAAAAGTGTTGGTTCATCCTTTGATGTTTTATTAGAACTAATTGCATAAAATTAAGATAAGTACTCACTTTCGTAGGAATCACGATTGCACTTAGCACGTGCAACAAGCCGTTAAATCCCTAGGTTACCCTAGTGGACGAGTGTTGTCTCGTGAGGGTTTTCAGGGATGTTACCCACAAACATCATGAATTATATGACATGAGATTCTAATAAAAATAAACCCTAAGCTAATACACATGTAATTAATTGACATATATTTTCAAGTATGGCAACCGTCAAAGCAAGGAATATAAAAGTGTAGTGTGCATCAAATCATATGACTTTCTCAGAGTACTAATACCTCCACCACAACAGAGCACCGCCTGAGTTTTAGGTGCACTACTCAAGTCCACAAATGTTTTCTACACTTTATTAGAACCTGATCTATCAAATTTTCAGAATATCACATGTTGTCTAAATTTGTCAAGAATGGTTTGCAAGTAAAGAAAGAGCTATCAATCCAAACTAAACAACCCGCGTACACAGAGGTCCAACACAATGGAGTCAAACCAGTCATTACCACATGTCACTAGGTTCAGCCTAACCAACTCATTCATGCTTATTTTTATTTCATTTCATATATTATTATTTTTTTTCTTTTTTTCAATACACATGACAACTACAGCTATCCAACCCCATTAGGCTCTAGTAAGGTCCATGTAGCGAGCTTTCAGTCAATGACCCCCGATCCAGTTGGCTCAAGACATTAGGTGAAACACTCCTCGGACTTAATTACTCGAACCAGACTACGCCACGAGGCCAGACTTGTCATCATAAGTATTTTTTTTTTATGAATAATAATTATGCAAGAAAAGAAATGATAGACTGAACCATATAAATATTTTTATTATATATGTGACTGCATCGTGACTATAGGTCAACCAAAGTCGGATCATAAGGCACCTAAGTAATCTAGTCGGGATATTCAACCTCTATCTTTATGTGAAAACCAAATCCTGAACCTTATGGTACGAACAAGGATACTCATACTTCTTTTATGGATAAGGCTAACAAAAATGCAGTTAACAAATATGAACTCCTGAGGCCTTCCTATTGTCATTAAGTACACGTGTGGGGATCTAATAATAGGTCTCTGATTAGTCATAGTATGCATGTGTTCCTTGCCTTAATAGTTGTACATACTCAATATGAAAATACATGTGCATTTGCTCAGAAAAGAAAGTAATAGAATAAATCAAATGCAAAAACAATTTTTTTTTTTTTTTGATCAAAATATTTCCCTCCCCCCAACTTAAACATTGCATTGTCCTCAATGTAAAAGATGCAAGAAAACTATATATGAGAGACAATAGAGAAAATAATAGAGAGAAGAAGAATACCTTGAGCTGTTGATTTTCAGAAAAGAAGACCTACAAAATAAGAAGAAAACTAGAAATAAAAGAAAAAAATTAATTCTAACTAATATACACATACCTTGGCCGTCATGCTCAGTTATAAGAAGGCTCCTCCAAGGGAAAGGAGTCCTCTTCATCTGCAAAATTCTCAAGAAAAGGTTTTAATCTGTGTCCATTTACCTTAAAAATTTGACCATCCTATGGATTCTCAATTTCAACTGCCCCGTGTGGAAAAACAGTTTTTACAATGAAAGGACCTGTCCATCTTGATCGTAACTTTTCAGGAAACAGATGTAAGCGAGAGTCATACAAAAGAACTTTTTGTGCAGGTTCAAAAGATTTTCTTAGAATTGATTTATCATGCCTAATTTTCATTCGTTCTTTACAAAGTCTAGCATTGTCATACGCATCCCGACGAATTTCATTCAACTCACTTAATTGTAATTTTCGAATTAAACCAGCATCTGACAATTCAAAGTTCAATTTTCTAATGGCCCAATATGATTTATGCTTTAATTCAACAGGTAGATGACATGCTTTTCCATAGACTAGCCGATACGGGGACATACCAAGAATAGTTTTATAAGCAGTACGGTAAGCCCACAATGCGTCAGAAAGTTTTAAAGACCAATCTTTGCGTGATGGATTCACCGTTTTCTCTAAAATTCGTTTAATTTCCCGATTGGCTAACTCTACTTGGCCACTAGTCTGCGGGTGATAAGGAGTTGCAATTCTATGAGTGATACTGTACTTTCGCAATAGGATCTCAAAAGGCTTATTACAGAAATGTTTTCCCCCATCACTAATTATAACCTTGGGCATCTCAAACCTAGAAAATATGTTTTCTTTAAGAAATTTTAAAACTGGTTTGTGGTCATTTGTTCGACAAGATACAGCTTCCACCCATTTGGACACATACTCAACACCAACCAAAATGTACTCATATCCAAAAGACGGTGGGAATGGGCCCATGAAATCAATGCCCCACATGTCAAAAATTTCAATAGCAGTAATGGGCTGAAGAGGCATCATTTGCCTACGAGTTAGACTTCCAACACGTTGACATGGGTCATATGTCCTACAGAACTCGTGGGCATCTTTAAATAGTGTAGGCCAATAAAAACCACATTGCAACACCTTAGCTGTCGTTTTCTTAGATGCAAAGTGTCCTCCACAAGCACTGGCATGACAAAAAGAGAGTACACTTTGTATCTCATGTTTCGGAATGCATCTTCTAAAGATTTGATCATTGCAATACTTGAACAAATAAGGAGCATCATAATAATAATTTCTTACTTCACGCAAGAAATTATTCTTATCATTCGATTCCCAATGCTCCGGCATCCGGTTAGTGACAAGAAAGTTTACAATATCAGCATACCATGGCATAGTAGAAAGTGCAAACAATTGCTCTTCAGGGAACGAGTCCTTGATGGGCAACTGTGGCACCGAATCATTAAAAACTAGCCGTGATAAATGGTCAGCAACCACATTCTCTACTTCCTTTTTATCTTTGATAGTGATGTCAAATTCTTGGAGTAAAAGAATCCATCGTATTAAGCGTGGTTTAGCCTCTTTCTTATCCAGTAAATATTTTAGCGCTGCATGATCCGTAAAGATAACAATAGGAGCACCAAGGATATAAGAGCGAAATTTGTCTAATGCAAATACTACTGCAAGCAATTCCTTTTCGGTGGTGGTGTAATTCATTTGAGCATCATTTAAAGTTTTGCTTGCATAGTAAATGACATATGGCTTATTATCCTTGCGTTGTCCTAGGACAGCTCCTATCGCATAGTCACTAGCATCGCACATGATCTCAAAAGATAATGACCAATCGGGTGGTCGCACGATGGGTGCAGTGCTAAGCATAGACTTCAACTTTTTGAATGCCTCTTGACAGGTTTCAGTCCAATTGAACGGTGTATCAAGAGATAGGAGGTTACATAATGGTCGAGCTATGACACTAAAATCCTTGATGAACCTCCTATAAAATCCAGCATGACCCAAAAATGATCTAACATCTCTAACCGTCTTGGGTGCAGGTAGCTTGGCGATTAAGTCAATCTTAGCTCTATCAACTTCCATGCCCTTCGATGAAACAATATGTCCTAGGACAATTCCCTTTGGCACCATGAAGTGGCATTTCTCCCAATTCAGTATCAGGTTTTTTTCTATACACCGAGCTAAGACAGCTTGTAAATGTAGTAAACAATCATCAAAAGAATCGCCAAAAATAGAAAAATCATCCATGAACACTTCCAAAAACTTCTCGTTCATGTCTTCAAAAATACTGAGCATGCATCTTTGAAATGTTGCAGGTGCATTACATAACCCGAACGGCATCCGACGGAAAGCGAATGTACCAAAAGGACAAGTGAACGTAGTCTTCTCTTGATCTTCTGGTGAAATCTCGATTTGGTAGTATCCGGAATAGCCATCGAGAAAACAATAAAAATTATGTCCTGCAACTCTTTCCAAAACTTGGTCTAGGAAGGGTAGGGGAAAGTGATCTTTCCTAGTGACCAAATTCAATTTGCGGTAGTCAACACACATGCGCCAACTCGTCGGGACACGAGTCGGGACTAACTCACCCTGCTCATTTTTGACTACCGTCAGACTTGCTTTTTTGGGCACGACTTGAGTTGGACTCACCCACTTGCTATCGAAAATTGGGTAAATAATACCCACGTCAAGCAACTTGAGGACTTCTGCTTTAACCACATCTCTCATCGTAGGATTCAACCTGCGTTGCATTTGCCTTGTGGTTTTGGCATTGTCCTCCAAATATATCCGGTGCGTGCAAATTAAAGGGCTAATCCCCTTCAAGTCTGCAATAGACCACCCTAAAGCTCCTCTATGATTCTTTAGAACACCAAGTAATTTTCTTTCTTGGGCATGATCAAGATCAGATGAGATGATTATAGGAAAAGTGTCATCGGATCCAAGAAAGGCATACTTGAGTTCCTTCGGTAAAGGTTTCAACTCGAGCTTAGGTGCTTGTTCATGGGATGGTACTATCTTTGCTCCTCGAGATGGCAAATGTTCAAATTCCTCTATTCTCGGTCTCCACCCATTGAACCATCATGACATCCGAGTTATCTAAAATAGGTGGGACCGTATCATCTGCAGTACCTTCAGAACACCAATCTATCAAACCATTGTCGGCCGATTCAGTAAATGTTTCTTTTAACAAATATTCTTCCGCAATGGTTTCAACCCATTCAACTTCTTTACTTTCTTCATGATCACTGGGTTGTTTACCTATACTAAAGACGTTCAGTTCCAAGGTCATATTTCCAAAAGAAAGCTTCATGACACCATTCCTACAATTGATCAATGCATTAGAAGTTGCAAGGAATGGGCGTCCTAAGATGACCGGAATCTGAGATGGTGAATTGGAAGCCGGATGTGTGTCCAGTACGATAAAATCAACAAGAAAATAAAACTTGTCTACTTGGACCAACACATCTTCGATAATCCCTCTAGGAACCTTCACTGACCTGTCAGCTAATTGTAAGGTCACAGTTGTTGGCTTCAACTCACCCAAACCGAGTTGCTCATATACCGTATATGGCAACAAGTTCACACTCGCTCCTAAATCTAGCAATGCTCGCTCAATCCTAAAATTGCCAATAATGCACGAGATAGTTGGGCAACCTGGATCTTTATATTTAGGAAGAATGTTATGCTGTAAAATTACACTCACATTTTCAGCCAGAAATGCCTTCTTCTTGACATTTAATCGACGCTTGACAGTGCACAAATCTTTCAAAAATTTTGCATATGAAGGCACTTGTTTGATTGCATCAAGAAGAGGTACATTGATTTTTACTTGCTTAAAAAGCTCAAGAATTTTAGAGTTTGGTTCAAGCTTTTGCAAGGGCTTTAATCTTTGTGGAAATGGTACAGGAAAAGGACATTTGATTTTTTCAGTAGATGTTGGTGCTTCAGTTTCTTCGTTATCCTTTTCTTTTGTCTTTAAAGGGTCAGAATCAGGTATGGCTTGAGTTTGTTCTGGGACTGGTCGGTCAATAACTTTTCCACTTCGCAAAGTTATTATACTCTTCGCTTGTTCTTTATGCGAAGTTGAAGATGATGCATTGCTACCGCCATAGACTTGAGGGTTAGGTTGTGGTTGAGCTGGTAGCTTACCCTTCTCTTGAGCACTTAAAGCAGTGGTCAGCATTGTCAGTTGATTTCTTAATTCATCATTGATTTTAGCTTGACCTTGCATGAAAGATTGTAAAGTTTCTTCGAGACTGGGTTTTTGAGGGGGTGCGTGTGCATAATGAGGTGGCGGAGGTGGAGGAGTTGGGTTATATACTTATTGAGGTTGGTCATTCCTCTACCTGAAATTTGGATGGTGTTGGGAACCCGCCCAAGCCGCTGATATTTCAAATAATTTTTCAGATGGCAGCGGAATCGGCATAAGCGGGATCGACGTTCATCGCATGAACGTTGTTTTATGAACCGTTCGTAGTTAGATAAGAATTAAAACTTTTTAAACCTTTAGGAAGATCAGATCTTCACCTTGTGCGGGTAGATGATCACCGCAAACTGAAGTTCGTGGTCTAGGATGAAGGTTCGCTTGAAGCCGTTCAAGTGCTCGGCCTCTACGGGTATCCACACGAAGCAGTGATCCGATCAAAGCTCTCTTGTCTTCCCGGGGTGCTAGCTCCCTTGCAAAGACTTCTTTTGATGGCTGATTTCCTCTCTTTCAATCAACCCTTGATTGTGCTTGAGAGGAGGAAGAAGAAGGATGAAGAAGAGGAAGAAGAAGAATCCCCACGCAGCCTTCTTTTCTTCCCTGCGTTGGAACCAAGGAAGGAGGCCAAGGAGAGGTGCACGCCTCTTCTTCTTTTCCCCTTGCTGATGGCGGCTGAACCAAGGAAGGGAGAGGGGTGGCCACGTGATGGAAGAGGAGAGGGAGAGCTCATCTAGGGCGCCGGCCCCCTTTGCCCCTTTTTATAACCATCTAGGGCTCCTACAATCTAGGAGCCCTAGAGTTATTTCCTAAGAGGGGCTCTCTTCTCCCTTCTCCACATGGAAAAGGGAGGGGCATATCCCCCTCCTCATGGTAAACCCTAATCCACATTAAGTAGGGTTTGAAATGCCCTAATGTTGTCAAGCCTTAATTCAATTAGGCTTAGTCCAAGGGTGAACCAATTAGGATCCAATCTAGGTAAGTCCTAATCCAATTAGAACTTAAATCAATTTTTGACTCAATTGAACTCTTCAATCCTAATCCAATTAGGAGTCTTATTGATTCATTAGATTAATAATTAATTGTGACTTAAGAAATCCTAATCCAAATTAGGACATATTTAATTTTAGTCCTAATCCAATTAGGACTCTATTTGAATCCGAAGTCCTAATCCGATTAGGACTCTAGGAATCCTACTCCAAGTAGGAATCCAATTTTGATTCAAAATTCCTAATCTCATTAGGATTGTAGGAATCCTATTCCAAGTAGGAATCTCAGTCCTACTCCAACTAGGATTTCCAGTCCTAATCCAATTAGGACTCTAGGAATCCTACCCGAAGTAGGATTTGTGTTTAAGTCCCATTAATTAATTCCCTTTGTTCCTTCTTCAACTTCTTATCAATCAAATTGATTACTTGTGATTCCTAATCACGATTTCAACCATCGGATCGGTCAATACTTCTAGTGTGTGTGACCCCATAGGTTCTATTCTGACTGGTAGTGAGATATATTATGATCTCTATCACAATATCATTGAAAACTCCTTTCAATGGGTTGGAACGATTCCAACTCAACTCGTTAGGGTTTATCGATCATCAAGATAATCCCTATGAGTCCCACCATCCACCAGTGACACCTAGCAGCATGTAGTGGCTACCCAGTAGAATGGAATGATGAACCTCTAGGTGCAGTTAACATGTGATACAGTCCTACTATCGTGGATCCCTACAGGACGGAGGTCATGGACAACTCGTCAAACCCCATCGTCTGTCATATGTCAAGATTTATTCGACTCGAGTTCGCTAATGAAAAAACTCTTTTTCCACTTTATATTACTGCCCTGGCCAAGGTCTTAGAACTTAGTCTAACAAATCACATAGGATCACTCCTCTTCTATCAAGGTCGATAGATTCCTTATAGGTGCATACCCTACTCCTACAGCGAACTTACTGCAGCCAATCTACACTGCATGGACCCATATGGCTAGAGACCATGTATGTGTGCAGTCAAACTACAATAACCTCACTGTGAGTAGCCGAAGCACCGCAGGTCAAAGGACCAGTCACACTACTGCAACATCAAGCAAGTCACTGACGAGTGGATAGACATCCAAGTGACTTCTTGTTTTGGTCACGCTCAGTACCCTTGTTCTCTAACAAGCACCTGCACTATCACTTCAGTGTCCCTACATTGTGGACTCAAGTCTCGTCCATCCAGAAGGAAAGTGATCTGTGCACTGATCGGATCGATCACCGTCCTCGTGATGATCCATTGATCAGGAGCATTTAGAAATTAATCACCAATGATACATGGCTCAAATTCTCAACTCTTGAGAATATGTATCATCATCTTATTAATTTCTTGGACGATTCATAGACACATAAACAATATGAATGAAAAGATGCCTTTTATTTATTCAATAATAAATAGTCAAGTACAAAATTATGTCCCTAGAATCAACAATGTGTCAGCCAAATTGGCTTCTAGGGCATACATCTAACAATCTCCCACTTGCACTAAAGCCAATTGGTCATATATCTTAGGCCCATCTTCTCAAGGTGGGCTTCAGTCTTTCGCTGACTCAGCTGCTTAGTGAACGGGTCTGCCACGTTTTCCGCGGAGTCTACTCTCTGCACCTCTACATATTTCTTCTCAACATAGTCGCGTATGAGATGGAAGCGCCGCTCTATGTGCTTGGACTTCTGATGAGACCATGGCTCCATAGCTAGTGCTATGGTGCCAATGTTATCGCAGTAAAGTGTTATGGCATCTAATGACATTACACCTAACTCTGCAATTAACTTTTAATCAGAAGGTTTCCACTGCATCCTTAGATACGGCTTAACATTCAGCTTCTAAGGTAGAATCTATAATGATCGGTTGTTTGGAACTCTTCCAATTTACTGAACCACAATTGCACATATTCTGATGTAGACTTTCTATCGTCAATATGTGTGCATCCTTCTACCTTCAACTCTGATCTTCTTCCAAAGACCAAGAACATGTCCTTAGTTCTTCTCAAGTACTTAAGACTGTTCTTCACAGCTATCCAGTTTTTCTTGCCTGGATCCGACTGATATCTGCTTGTGACACTCACAGCAAGAGCTATATCAGGTCGTGTACATAGCATGGCATACATGAGGCTCCCTATTGCCGATGCATAGGGTATCTTGCTCATGCGTTGAATATCTTCAGATGTGTTGGGGCACATCTTCTTGGAGAGATGAATTTCATGCCTTAGGGGTAAGAGACCCCTCTTGGAGTTTTCCATGCTGAACCTCTTCAGCACCTCCTCTATGTACATTTTCTGTGAAAGGCCAAGCATCCTTTTAGATCTATCTCTATAGACCTTTATTCCCAAAATATAGGATGCTTCCCTAAGGTCTTTCATGGAGAATTCTTTTGACAACCAGACCTTGACCGAGGTTAGCATGGGAATATCATTCCCAATCAGGAGAATGTCATCTACGTACAGTACGAGAAAAACGACAGCACTCCCACTAACCCTTTTGTAAACACACGGTTCCTCTTCGTTTTCGATGAAATCAAACGTTTTGATTGCGTCATCGAAACGAGTGTTCCAACTCCGAGATGCTTGCTTTAGTCCATAGATGGACCTTTGCAGCTTGCAGACCTTGTGATCTCCATCACTGGAAGTGAAACCCAAAGGCTGTTCCATATAGATATCTTCATCAAGATATCCATTCAGAAAAGCAGTTTCTCGGAATCGATATCAGATATCGCCTCGTTGTAGGTTTTGGGATCCTGTATGCGATCCCTATCTCCCACTAGGAATATTTTCTCGGTATCCTCTTCTAGTATACCTAAGTATCTATCGGGAAGATGGGAGACCCTACTAGATCTACGAGGTGGTTGAGGGACATCGTGTACTGGCTCTGTATAAATGGGTTCTATAGGATCCATGACTCGTTGCTTTTCAGAGACTTTCTCTTCAAGCTCAATTTTCCTCCCACTGCCTCTATCAAGGATAAACTGATTTTCCAAGAAGATGGCATGACGGCTCACAAACATATTGTGATCCTCTGAGATGTAAAAATTGTATCCTAATGACTCTTTAGGATATCCTTTAAAACGAGCACTTATGGTCCTAGCCTCTAGTTTGTCCGCCTGTAGTCTCTTGACGTGGGCCGGACATCCCCAAATCTTGAGATGACCCAGACTTGGTTTCTTACCATGCCATATCTCATACGGTGTGGTGGGAACGGATTTAGAGGGAACTCTATTCAATAAATAAATCGCTGTGAGTAAGGCATCTCCCCAAAGGAACATAGGTAAATCAGTGAAGCTCATCATGGACCTGACCATATCCAATAGGGTCCGATTCCTCCTCTCTGACACCCCGTTGAGTTGAGGTGTACCCGGAGGTGTCCATTGTGAGACTATGCCGTTTTTCTTTGAGATAGTCCCGGAATTCCCCACTAAGGTATTCTCCTCCTCGATCTGATCGAAGAGCCTTAAGAGGTTTTCCAGTTTGTTTTTCTACTTCATTCTTGAACTCTTTGAACTTTTCAAAAGATTCAGACTTGTGTCTCATAAGATACACATACCCATACCGTGAATAATCATCAGTAAAGGTAATGAAGTAAGAATAACGTCCCCTGGCTAGCACATCGAATGGGCCACATACATCTGTATGTACTGGGGTAAGTATTTCAGTGGTCCTCTCCCCATGTCCTACAAAGGGCAGTCTAGCCATTTTTCCTTGAAGACAGGACTCGCAAACTGGATATGACTCGGAAGTCAATGAGCCTAAAAGCCCATCTTTATCCATTTTGTTCATTCTGTCTTCTCCAATATGGCCAAGCCTGAGGTGCCACAAATATCTTTAGTTTATCTCATCTCTGGATCTTTTGGATCCTTTGGCACTCACTTCTTGCTCGGTAACATTCACAGATACATCCATATGTAAATGATAGAGACTGTCGATCATGAAACCACGTGCGACTATTTTATTTCTTAAATAAATAGAACAGCAGTCTTTGTCAAATGTAAAAACATGACCTTCCTATGCTAGACATGAAACAGAAATCAAATTTCTGCTAGCAGCAGGTACATAATAGCAGTCTCTAAGTAATAAACTAAATCCAGACGGTAGTCGCAGATGGTAGGTGCCCACAGCCACAGCAGCAACTTTTGCCCCGTTGCCAACCCGAAGGGTTACCGCACCTTCCGCCAGCCTTCTACTTTCCTTTAGACCCTGCATGGTAGTGCACAAATGAGCACTAGAACCAGAATCTATAACCCAACTAGAAGTAGAAGAAACCGTTAGATTAGTTTCAATTATGAGCAAGTCTATACCTTCTGAAGGTGTGTCACCTTTCTTGTTCTTCAGGCTCTCGAGGTATGAAGGACAGTTTCTCTTCCAGTGGCCTTCGACATTGCAGTGGAAACATTTTTCTTTGTCGTCAGCCTTTTTCTTTTGAACTTCCTTCTTTGGCTTCTTGTCTTTCTTCTGCTTCTTAGCAGGCTTCTTTTTCTTCCAAGTAGACTTTCTCTTGGAACCAGAAGTCAACTCAGCAGCAAGGACATTGCCCCTTGAACCTTTCAAGGCTCCCTCAGCAGTTACCAACATGTTTATGAGTTCAGTCTTAGTGCATTCAATCTTATTCATGTGGTAGTTTACTATAAACTGACCAAATGAATCAGAAAGTGACTGTAGGATCAAATCCACTTGTAATTCCTTGTGCATGTCCATACCGAGCTTCTCAAGCTCCTCTAGGTCCTTGATCATGGTCAGACCGTGATCATGGATAGACTGCCCCTCGCGCATCTTCGCTTTGAAAAGCCTCTTGGACACTTCAAAACGAGCTGTGCGACTCTGCGCACCATACAACTCTTGCAGGTGTGCCAGTATGTCCCTAGCAGTCTTCATATTTTCATGCTGGCATTGGAGTTCATTAGACATGGATGCCATCATATAGCATTTTACTCTAATGTCATCATCCAACCACTTTTTATGCATCTCACGCTGAACATCAGTAGGACGTGTTGGTAGTGTGGGGATATCTGAATCGAGTATGTAGCCTATTTTCTCACAGTCCAAAACAATTTTGAGATTTCTAAGCCAGTCCTTGTAATTGGTTCCGGTCAGTCGGTTGGTCTCAAGAATACGGGTCAAAGGGTTTGAAGCTGACATTGTATCTGCAGAGAGTAAAGATTCTAGTTAGACTTTTGTACTTGATCCTAATCTGTTCTAAGGTCTTTTAGAACAAATGTAACTCCCACTATTTTCTCGAATTCCTCACACTCCCCTGGTAGGAAAACGGAAATCCCACACGACTAGGGTTTCTAGTGGGTACTGCGGTCCCACCGATTTACATGCCACCTCACCTAACAGTTATTGGTGACACATAGATGGATGAGTGTACAACTCTTGTACAATGCTTCTCAAGCATATTGCAGTGTAACTTGGTCTCTAATCCATGAAGACCTCACCTAACAGTTATTGGTCCCATTTCTTAGTTAAGTCAGACCCACCGTATAACCGTAGGAATAAAGTCGTCATTGGGTCCTCACCTAACAGTTATTGGTGCCCAACCCCACCTTTACCCTACAACATCTCATGTCTATAGAGAGGTCCAGCCCCCCGATGCAACTTGACCACTGTGTCCAGCCGAGACAAATCAACATCAGAAAGGCCTTAGCAGCTCTACTACAGTGGAAGACCTATTGACTTAATATTGGTTAATCAGGTCTTAGTGTTTGCAACTTGAGCCCTTCATAAGAGGTAATCGAACAATTGGCCAGGTAAGCAGGTGGGAGGCTCCCCTTACTCAGAGAGTAAGGTCCTAATTAAGTAACCACCTTTCATGCTTTCCTAGACACCAATTAGATCAATTAATCTAATATGACTTGCTCATGTCGGTTCACTCTCGACTTGATTGAGGAGGTTTTGATTTAGGTCTCAATTAGGTTTGCTACATCACATGTAAACCTATCTACCCGACTCGCATTCACATCACATGCAAACGGTACATCACAGGCAGTTATAATCGCAACATCAAATAAAGCTAAACTTTAACTAGGTGATGATCATGGATTCTAATTAGGTCGTATTACAAGCACATGCACATCAATCGATCAAGTGGTCTTCAACTCTTGAATTGGTTCCAAGCCTCCTTGATTCGATCCTTGATCAACTCTTGATCCCATCGCCATCAACCGCTTAGATCACCTTTCATCTCATGCCTTTGCTTCAACTTGATCGTTGATGTACATCACATCACAGAAATACAACCAGATGTAAAATAAAAATAAAAATAATTTACATCTCCTTTTAGGAGGCACGCAGGCCTCTCAAAACATCAAATAAGATGCATGCAAGCATCTGAAAAATTACATGACATCGCAGATCACATCGCAGGTCATTACATTTGATACCAAAAGGGTTTGAATCCTATGATCATCACCGTATGCAACAATTATAATTTTCAGATCTGAAAACTAACTGATTATATCATGACATAGGTCGCTGATCATGCTAATCATGATTCTAAACTTTGTAATCCCATTAACAATGCAATTAGAATCATCTTTTTATCACATAAAAATCAGCATGCAAAAATCAGCACCCCTGAAAAATCTGCATGCAGAAATTTTCAGCATGCATGATCATTCAATTTTCAGATCTAATAAGCCTTTAGATAATTAATTCTTACCTTAATCTACGAAGCCTAGGCTCTGATACCACTGTTGGGAACCCGCGCATGCCGCTGATATTTCAAATAATTTTTCAGATGGCAGCGGAATCGGCATAAGCGGGATCGACGTTCATCGCATGAACGTTGTTTTATGAACCGTTCGTAGTTAGATAAGAATTAAAACTTTTTAAACCTTTAGAAAGATCAGATCTTCACCTTGTGCGGGTAGATGATCACCGCAAACTGAAGTTCGTGGTCTAGGATGAAGGTTCGCTTGAAGCCGTTCAAGTGCTCGGCCTCTACGGGTATCCACACGAAGCAGTGATCCGATCAAAGCTCTCTTGTCTTCCCAGGGTGCTAGCTCCCTTGCAAAGACTTCTTTTGATGGCTGATTTCCTCTCTTTCAATCAACCCTTGATTGTGCTTGAGAGGAGGAAGAAGAAGGATGAAGAAGAGGAAGAAGAAGAATCCCCACGCAGCCTTCTTTTCTTCCCTGCATTAGAACCAAGGAAGGAGGCCAAGGAGAGGTGCACGCCTCTTCTTCTTTTCCCCTTGCTGATGGCGGCTGAACCAAGGAAGGGAGAGGGGTGGCCACGTGATGGAAGAGGAGAGGGAGAGCTCATCTAGGGCGCCGGCCCCCTTTGCCCCTTTTTATAACCATCTAGGGCTCCTACAATCTAGGAGCCCTAGAGTTATTTCCTAAGAGGGGCTCTCTTCTCCCTTCTCCACATGGAAAAGGGAGGGGCATATCCCCCTCCTCATGGTAAACCCTAATCCACATTAAGTAGGGTTTGAAATGCCCTAATGTTGTCAAGCCTTAATTCAATTAGGCTTAGTCCAAGGGTGAACCAATTAGGATCCAATCTAGGTAAGTCCTAATCCAATTAGAACTTAAATCAATTTTTGACTCAATTGAACTCTTCAATCCTAATCCAATTAGGAGTCTTATTGATTCATTAGATTAATAATTAATTGTGACTTAAGAAATCCTAATCCAAATTAGGACATATTTAATTTTAGTCCTAATCCAATTAGGACTCTATTTGAATCCGAAGTCCTAATCCGATTAGGACTCTAGGAATCCTACTCCAAGTAGGAATCCAATTTTGATTCAAAATTCCTAATCTCATTAGGATTGTAGGAATCCTATTCCAAGTAGGAATCTCAATCCTACTCCAACTAGAATTTCCAGTCCTAATCCAATTAGGACTCTAGGAATCCTACCCGAAGTAGGATTTGTGTTTAAGTCCAATTAATTAATTCCCTTTGTTCCTTCTTCAACTTCTTATCAATCAAATTGATTACTTGTGATTCCTAATCACGATTTCAACCATCGGATCGGTCAATACTTCTAGTGTGTGTGACCCCATAGGTTCTATTCTGACTGGTAGTGAGATATATTATGATCTCTATCACAATATCATTGAAAACTCCTTTCAATGGGTTGGAACGATTCCAACTCAACTCGTTAGGGTTTATCGATCATCAAGATAATCCCTATGAGTCCCACCATCCACCAGTGACACCTAGCAGCATGTAGTGGCTACCCAGTAGAATGGAATGATGAACCTCTAGGTGCAGTTAACATGTGATACAGTCCTACTATCGTGGATCCCTACAGGACGGAGGTCATGGACAACTCGTCAAACCCCATCGTCTGTCATATGTCAAGATTTATTCGACTCGAGTTCGCTAATGAAAAAACTCTTTTTCCACTTTATATTACTGCCCTGGCCAAGGTCTTAGAACTTAGTCTAACAAATCACATAGGATCACTCCTCTTCTATCAAGGTCGATAGATTCCTTATAGGTGCATACCCTACTCCTACAGCGAACTTACTGCAGCCAATCTACACTGCATGGACCCATATGGCTAGAGACCATGTATGTGTGCAGTCAAACTACAATAACCTCACTGTGAGTAGCCGAAGCACCGCAGGTCAAAGGACCAGTCACACTACTGCAACATCAAGCAAGTCACTGACGAGTGGATAGACATCCAAGTGACTTCTTGTTTTGGTCACGCTCAGTACCCTTGTTCTCTAACAAGCACCTGCACTATCACTTCAGTGTCCCTACATTGTGGACTCAAGTCTCGTCCATCCAGAAGGAAAGTGATCTGTGCACTGATCGGATCGATCACCGTCCTCGTGATGATCCATTGATCAGGAGCATTTAGAAATTAATCACCAATGATACATGGCTCAAATTCTCAACTCTTGAGAATATGTATCATCATCTTATTAATTTCTTGGACGATTCATAGACACATAAACAATATGAATGAAAAGATGCCTTTTATTTATTCAATAATAAATAGTCAAGTACAAAATTATGTCCCTAGAATCAACAATGTGTCAGCCAAATTGGCTTCTAGGGCATACATCTAACAGATGGTTCTTCCATCCAGGGTTGTAAGTGCCCGAAAAAGGATTATTGAAAGATTTTTGATATATATTCATAACATTGGCTTGATCGTGCAAGACTTCCTTGAATGCAGGTATTGTGGGGCAATCAGTGGTGAGATGGCCAGGCATCTCGCAAATCCTACAACACTCGTTGTTATGCTCTACGGTCTTGACGGGTTCAATCCTTCTAAGTTCAATTTCCTCTACCTTCCTAGTAAGGGCTGCCATTTTAGCCTGAATATCATCTTGAGTACTAAGGTTATAAAGGCCCCCATGTCCAATGTTAGTAGGCTTAGGCAAAGGTTTATTCACTCTATCCCCTGTATCCCATAATTGTGCAGTCTCTGCGAGAGAGTCTAAATAGTCCCATGCCTCATCGGGTTGCTTTTCCAGAAATAGACCATTGCACATAGTCTCTATAAATTGTTTCAACTGTGAAGACAACCCTTCGTAAAAGAAACTAATGGTTCTCCATGTTTCAAACTCATGATGAGGACAAGAGAGAAGCAAATCTTTAAATCTCTCCCAGCATTCATAAAATGTTTCATGGTCTTTTTGCTGGAAATTACTAATGTGCCTTTTCAAAAAATTAGTCCTTTGTGCAGGAAAGAATTTTTTCAAGAATTCTCTTTGCATATCCTGCCATGTTCCTAGCGATCTAGGTCTCAAGGAGTTAAGCCATGTTTTGGCTTTATCCTTTAAGGAAAAAGGAAACAAGGTCAATTTAAGGACATCTTCCGATACATTTGGCACTCTAAATGTGATGCTAATTTCCTCAAAATCCTTAAGGTGAAGATAAGGGTTCTCAGATTCTATTCCATGATACTTGGGCAGCAATTGAATTACTCCTGGTTTGATTTCAAAGTGTCCTACATTTTCAGGAATAATCATGCATGAAGGTTGACTAGTCCTAGTGGGATGTAAGTATTGTCGAAGTGTCATAACTGGGGGTCTACCTTCATTACCATGGTGACTTCCTACATCATCATCAGCCATCTCACCAGATCTGAGATTTTGCGAAAAAATTTCAATAATGTGATCTAAGGAATTGTCAAAAGGTTGTCGACTCAGACGTCCAGTGTTGTCCCTATTCCAACCTAGCATACAAAATTTTAGAGTTTATTTATTTGTTTATTTTTTTTTATTTAAATGATTACCCTTGATCTTTTCTTAAAGTTCTTATCAATTTTCAAGTAGCAACAAGGGTTAATGAGATATGATGATAATAAAATTCTGATTCTAAAAAAAAATT
This sequence comes from Phoenix dactylifera, assembly GCF_051530095.1. Taxonomy (NCBI): domain Eukaryota; kingdom Viridiplantae; phylum Streptophyta; class Magnoliopsida; order Arecales; family Arecaceae; genus Phoenix; species Phoenix dactylifera. The sequence continues at coordinate 15,617,366 of NC_143195.1, forward strand.
AAACACAGAAAATTCAAAGCAGACAGCAGCAAAGTTTATATTAATTTAATGGTCAGAATATCAATCAGACCGTTCAGATGAAAGAAACATGTGTCCTACAGCAGTTGACGAAATTTGAGTGCAATCAGACGGTGGATTACTCAGATATCAGAGTTTGATGCAGACTATGCAGGGAATAAAAAAATAGCAATAAAGATTTTTTTTTTTTTTAAAAAGAAAAATACTAACAAATCAACTAAAAATTAACTCTAAAATTATACTAATAAATCAGCCGTTCCCCGGCAACGGCGCCAAAAACTTGATGCAAAATTAAAATTGTTCTTCCAAGTGCAGGAGAATCGCACAAGTAGTAAAATCTCGGGAGTCCGAGGTCGAATCCTCAGGGAACGATATATAGATTATTAGCGTAATTTTTAGATGTAATTTTCAGTTAAATAAATTTGTGGATTAAAATGATGTTTTGGTTTTTAGAAATTAAATGCAAACAATAATAAACAAAATTCAATAAAATAGAAATGGTTAGGGATCCGGAATCCCCCTTGACAATATTGCGTTCAAGAAATAAACTTGGTAATTCTCGATCAAGGATCAAATAAATAAAATAGTTCCAATCATGAAATATATCTTTTGAATACATGAACTCAATGTCTAAGTATTCATCGTGCCAGTTATGTCTACGACAAATCAAATATCAGAGCAATCCATGCATCAATAAATATAAAACATGATGAATCTATCTAATAAAAAATATGAGAGAATCAGAACATATGAAAAGATGTAAATCCATTAAAACCAAAGTTCAGAGTTTACTTCAAGAAAGTAACATGTCAAGGGTTCTCCCATCACCCTAGACCAAAGGGATTAGCCGGCCATCAACATGAAAAATCTCCCCTGTTCCTCTTTCCCTTTTTTTTTTCTTTTTTATTTTCGGAACAGGGCCTCCCCTGTTTCTCTCCTCCTCTGTTTTTTTTCTTTGTTTTCAAATGAGAGCTCCTCCTGTTTTCCTGCCGAATGAGGGATATATAGCTCCCTTTGTTTGCCAGCCGAGATAGGTATCAAGTCCCCCTTTTCCTCGCACGTGGTGGTAACGAATGGATAGGATGAATCTCGGGAGATTGCGGACGTGCTCGGACGTGGACGGATGGGATGCGGACGTTGGGAAGACGCTCGCGAATGGCTGGGAGGCGTTGGATGCGGCTGGAACTCGGGAGAAGCTGGATTGTGATCGCTTGCATTGCGGGATGCTCCAACGCATGAGATCCGGAAGATGCGCTGGTGGGGAGACAGATCCGGGAGCTTCGCGGATGAGGCGGAAGAAGCGGGATGAAGTCGGAACTCTGGGATTGTGAGATCTGATCGTGGAATCCGAAAGCTAGAGCGCGTGAGATGCGTGGGAGGATCAGTCAGACGCGTGGGAAGCTGGTAGAAGGGCCTTGGATGCATGGGAGATGAACCGTGGACAGCTGGACTTTGCTGGGATGGTGCACGCGGAGAAGACGGGAGGATTGCAATCGCTTGCATCGCGGGAACACGTGAGAATGGGGCACGGACGCTGGGACTCGGCTGCTTGATGCGTGGGTGATTAACCTGGACGGGAAGAAGGCTCATGGACGTTGTGATATGGGCTCGGCTGAAGCACGGATGTGTGCAGGATTCCTTCAAATGGACTTCGTCGAAATGGGGAGGACATGCTGCTGCTGGATGTGGCTACACCTAGCCGGCTAATGCTCCTTCTAGTGTGCAACTGGGACTGACCTCATGTGGTTGACTAGTCACCTACTATGATGCATCTTTTTGAACCCAATGTGCATTTTAACTTTGATTTCCGATCACCTGCACCCCACAAAAATATAATATTAATACAGCACTTCTATCATTATTTGTTAGCAATAATACTAATTTAAGTGATGTGTAGATCGCACTTTTGTGCTCTCATCAAGGAGTATATCATCCATGTACAATACGAGGAATATTATAGCCCCCCCACTGACCTTTTTGTACACACATGGTTCCTCTTCGTTCTTGATGAAATCAAACGATTTGATTACATCGTTGAAATGAGTATTCCAACTCCAGGATGCTTGCTTTAATCCATAGATGAATCTTTGCAGCTTGCAGACCTTGTGATCACCATCATTGAAAGTGAAACCCAGAGGTTGCTCCATATAGATATTTTTCTCAAGATAGGAATGCAGTTTTCACATCCATCTGCCAAATCTCATAACCATGATAAGCTGCAACAGTAAGCAATGGTCGAATGGATTTTAGCATGGCTACTGGTGAAAAGGTATCCTGATAGTCAATGCCTTCGCGCTGACTATAACCTTTTGCCACCAACCTTGCTTTATAGGTCTCTATCTTGCCATCCGAACCTAATTTTCTTTAGATCCATTTACACCCAATAGTGTTGCCCAGAGATGGTCACCCAAGAGGGGGGTGAATTGGGTGTTTTAAAAAACTTTTGACTAATTAAAAATAAAACACACGAATCTATGCACTAAAGTAAAGAAGGGGGAAAGAGAAAGGTCAATTGCAAACACAGGATTTTATAGTGGTTCGGAGCTTCCACTGCTCCTACGTCCACTCCCCAAATCACCTTTGGAAATTTCCACTATAATCCAAGATTACAGTACGGTAGTTTTGCGAGTTCACTACCCAACTCGTTGTTTTACACCGGGCTCACAACAAACCCAAAACCCCCAATTTCACTTAGGCTTGGGACGCCTTTCCCTTGTTCCAAGTCCCTTGACTGGAACAAGCACCACAATGAAAGAGTTTACAAAAGAAAATAAAAGCTCTAAAAAGCAAATATAACAATTACGAACAATTGAACCCGGAAGAATCGTTTTGCCGTTGGAAGCGTGGGAGATGTTGATTCTTCCGATGTGGAACGCGTAGGGTTGAGTGTAAGCTTTGAATCCCGAGCGCACGAGAGTGGTTGAGCTTGAAATCACTTGGGAATCTTGAAAAACACTTGATTTCTTCACTTGAATGCACTCACTCCCTTGAACTTTTCTTTCTTACTTCTCTCTTGAATGATCTAGCTTTGGGTTGGTGAAGAGTTGTTGAGAAGCACTTAAGAGGTCCCTTTTATAGCCCAAAAAGCAAATATAGCCGTTAGAGACAAAGAAAGAAGGATTTGAAATTCAAACCAAACCTGAAAAGCTGTCAGTCGCGTCCCAGTCGCTCCGGGGACATCTCCGCTTCAACGGGAGACATCTCGGCTACAAGATTTTACTTTTTTCGTTGTCTGGGGTCGACTCGGCACTTTCAGGGGACGTCTCGGCTTGTTTGCACTTTTTGAATGGGGACGACTCCGCTGATCTGGGGACGACTCCGCTTCTTTATCTCCGAAGAACATGTCCTCTGGAATTTTCTGAGAGAGTCGACTCCGCTCCTTCAGGGGACGTCTCGGGTTGTCTGCACTTTATGCATGGGGACGACTCCGCTGTCTCAGGGTCGACTCCGCTTCCTTATCACCCAAAAAACCATTCTCTGGAAAACCCTGAGAGAGCCGTCTCTGCTATCTTGGGGACGACTCGGGAAGTCTCCTTTTTACTTGCGGGGACGACTCGGCTTACTGTGGGGACGTCTCGCGCATATCTCTTGAAAACTGCCTTTCTGCCGCCACTGAGAGAGTCGACTCCGCTACTGAGAGAGTCGACTCCGCTAACGCGGGGACGACTCGGCAGGTGTCGGGGACGTCTCCAAGTGTGCCGGTTCTTCCTGTTTGTGCCAGAGACGTCTCTGAAACTATCCGGAGACGTCTCGGCTGTCCCTGATCTGTTTTCTTTAACTCAAAATATTCTTCAATAAATTCATGAAAATTATGGGAACTTGCCTAGACATTTCTTAACAATATTCTTAATAAGACACATGAATTCCTCAATTAAATTGTTAAGATATAATGGAATTTTACTCTAGTGTTTTGTATTCATCAAAATCTATTAGGGGGTCAACAAATAGGTACTATACCTTCATGTTGATCTACTAAGGTCCAGACTTGGTTGGACTGCATGGAGTCTATCTCTGACTTCATTGCATCCATCCATCTCTTAAAGTCGATATCAAACATCGCTTCGTTGTAGGTTTTGGGATCATCACCATGTTCCCTTTCTCCCATGAGGAACTCTTCCTTTACTTTCTCTGTAAGCATACCTAAGTATCTTTCAGGAGAATGGGAGATCCTACTAGATCTACGAAGTGGACGAGGTTTTTCATGTATTGGCTCAATGTGAATACGTTCACTAGGCTCAATTGCTCGTTGCTCTTTAGAGACTTTCTCTTCGAGCTTAATTTTTCTCCTTCTGCCTTCATCAAGGATAAACTATTTTTCAAGAAGATGGCATGTCGGCTCACAAACACTTTGTGATCTTCTGGGATGTAAAAATTATATCCTAACGATTTTTTAGGATATCCTATGAAACGAGCACCAATTATCCTAGCCTCTAACTTGTTTGCTTGTTGTCGCTTGACTTGAGCCGGACATTCCCAAATCTTGAGATAACCAAGACTCGGTTTCTTACCATGCCATGTCTCATACGGTGTGGTAGGAACGAATTTAGAGGAAACTCTATTCAATATGTAGATAGCTATAAGTAGGGCATCTCCCCACAGAAATAAGGATAAGTCAGTAAAGCTCATCATGAACCTGACCATATCCAATAGGGTCTGATTCCTCCTCTCTGACACTCCATTGAGTTGAGGTGTACCAGAAGGCATCTATTATGAAACTATACCATTTTTTTTGAGATAATCGCGAAACTCTCTACTAAGGTTTTCACCTCTTCGATTTGATCGAAGAACCTTAATGAGTTTCTTGGTCTGTTTTTCTACTTCATATTTAAATTCTTTCAACCTTTTAAATGCTTCAGATTTATGTCTCATAAGATAGACATAACCATACTGTGAGTAATCATTGGCAAAAGTAATAAAGTAGAAATATTGACCCTCAGCCTACACATCGAATGTGCCACATACATCGGTGTGTACTAGGGTAAGTATCTCAGTGGACCTCTTTCCGTATCCCATAAAGGGTAATTTGGTCATCTTTCCTTGAAGGCAAGATTCACAAATTGGATATGACTCAGAAGTCAATGAGCCTAAAAGCCCATGTTTCTCCAATTTGTTAATTTTGTCTTTTTTTATATGGCCAAGCCTGAGGTGCCACAAATACTTTCCGTTTATCTCATCTTTAGATCTTTTAGATCCTATGGTACTTACTGTTGTTTGCTCAGATACATTCACAGATACATCCATATGTAAGTGATAGAGACCGTCAATTATAAAATCACGTCCAAACAATTTATTTCGCAAATAAATGAAAATGTAGTTTTTATTGAAATTGAATTCAAAATGTTCCTATGCTAGATAAGATACAGAAATCAAATTTCTGCTAGCACTAGGTACAAAATAACAATATTTAAGTATCAAACTAAATTCTGACGGTAATCGCAAAGAAAATGTGCCTACAGCAATAGCAGCAACTATTGCTCCATTGCCAATCCGTAGGGTTACTGCACCTTCCGTAAGCCTTCTACTTTTCTTTAGACCCTGCGTGGTAATGCACAAGTGAACACTAGAACCAGAGTCTATAACCCATCTGAAAATAGAAAAAACTGTTAGATTAGTTTCAATAATGAGCATATTAGATATACCTTCACAAAGTGTGTCTTCCTTCTTGCTCTTTAGACTTTCCATATAGATCGGACAGTTTCTTTTTCAATGGCCGTCTTCATTGCAATGGAAACACTTTCCTTTGGGTTCGGCCTTCTTCTTGGGAACTTCCTTCTTCGGCTTCTTTTCGGTTTTCTGCTTCTTCACAGACTTCTTCTTCTTTCCAGTAGACTTTCTCTTGGAAGTAGAAGCCAGCTCGGTAGCGAGAACTATATCCCTTGAACCTTTCAAGGCTCCCTTAGTTGCTACTAACATGTTCAACAATTCAAGTTTGGTGTATTCAATTTTATTCATATGGTAGTTTACAATAAACTGCCAATATGAAGATGGCAAGGATTGCATGATCAAATCCATTTGTAAATCATTATGCATGGTCATGCTGAGCTTCTCAAGCTCCTCAAGATCCTTGATCATGGTCAAACCATGGTCATGGACAGACTACCCATCGCGCATCTTAGCTTTGAAGAGCCTCTTGGACACTTCAAATCTCGCCGCGCGACTCTATTCACCATACAACTCTTGTAGGTGATCAAGTATGTCCTTGGCAATCTTCATGCTCTCATGCTGGCATTGCAATTCATTGGACATGGATGCTATAATGTAACACCTAACCTTATTATCGTCATCCAACCATTTCGCATGTGTCTCATGCTGCTCATTGGTTAGACGGGCTGGTAACACTGAAAGTTCATGGTTTAGTGTTGCCCAAGGTGACAAGCCACGAGGGGGGGGGGGGTGAATTGGTTTTTCTAAATTTTTTCAATCCTTTAATTAAATCAATTGATGAGTGAGTGGTTTAGTTAATGTTAATTGAGTGTGTGTAGTGAAGTTAGAACAATACACAATACAAACACACATGAAGTATAGTGGTTCGGTGCTCTCCTAAGCACCTACGTCCACTCCCCAAGTGTCCCCTTGGGAATTCACTATAATCCCGTGGATTACAGTTGGATTGCTTTCCGGGCTCACAATCCAAAAATCTTTACACTTTGGTTTTTCGGGATCACCAAAAACCTATGTTGGTTTTGCGGGCTCACCAACGAACCTTCACCGTTGGTTTTACGGGCTCACCAACAAATCTTACAAAGTAATAAAGAAGAAAGAGTTTGAAACTTCTAGAAGAGCAAATATAACAATTTTACACTAATAGAAGAGAGAAGAAAAATAGTTATCGCTTTGAGGATCCTCTTCTCTTCTTTGCTAAGGTTACTTCACTTCATAATGGGTTGGGGAGCTGTTGAATGCACACTCAGATTGCTCAACCACCTTCTTTTCGAGACTTGAATGAAGAACCTTAATGAAGAGCACTTGGACTTGCTTTCTCTTGAATATGCTATTGATTTCTTGGCAAAAGATACTTCCTCTGATGAATAGTGTCACTTTAAATACTTTTCCATCTCTATTGGTCACTCTCCATTGGTTAGATTTGAAAAAGTAGCCGTTACTAGCCATTGGGAGGTCAAAAAGCACTTCTGCAGAACTAGCAGTTATGCCCTTGTCCGTGCTGAGGTTGACCCAAACTTTTCTGGGGTCGACTCAACTTACTGTTCATTGGACTTGGGGTCGACCCAACTCACACTGGGGTCGACTCAAACTTCACTAGGGTCGACCCGTACTACAGTGGGGTCGGCCTTCTTAGGAACCACAGAACCTTATATTTTCGGCTGTTTTCACTAGGGTCGACTCAACCTTTCTTGGGATCGACCCAAGCTACAGTGGGGTCGACTCAAGCTCCATTAGGATCGACCCTCTTAGAAATTTCAAAGACGTGGTTTTTGAGCACATATCCTTGGGGTCGACTCATGTGCAGTTGGGGTCGGCTCCTTTGGGGTCGACTCAAGTGTTCCTGGGGTCGGCTCCATCTGGGGTCGGCTCAAGGAAACTTGGGGTCGGCCCTTTCAGTAAATTTTAGAGAGTTGTTTTCTTGAGGCTTGAAACTGGGGTCAACTCAAGGTTCTTTGGGGTCGGCTCCTCTCATGGGGTCGACTCAAAGATACATGGGGTCGACTCCACGTACTGTTCATCTGTGCCATTTTTGCAGAGGTGTGCCAGATGGTTCCAAGGTGTGCCAGGGTCGACTCCACTTAAGTTGGGGTCGACTCAATCCACACTTTCCTGCATCTTAAGGTTAGACTAATTTATACAATCAATGAAATATATTTCAAGTAATTTTGAGTGTATGCCACGATTGAGCTACATACCCTTAACAATAAAAATTACTATTTTATTAATTTGATATTCCCTCAATAGTTGTGTTAATCATCGAAATAATACTATCATCCTCAATCTTCCCCTTTTTGATGATTAGAAGACATTGAGCATGAGCAAATTGACACTTATTTAAATTTAGGAGTTTTGATTTAGAAAGAGCTTAAGTTGCTGAATTTCAGCTTTTCAAATTTGAAAGTTAAGACTCCCTCTCTTTCATCCAAATATTGCCAATTTGAACTTTTGATTTTCTCCACCTTTCTTTTGTATTTTATAAAAGGTGAAACTTCAAAAACTTGAGATAAAGCAAGAGTTTCAGGTTATGTATCGAGGCATGAGAAGTATGTGCCAAATTCAGAAATTTTGATTGAAAATTCAGACTTTCTTGTTTTGAAAATTTTCATTGTTACATATTTCTCCCCCTTAAGTGAATATTATCTCTTTCTATAATTTCCAAACTTATTTCTCCCCCTATATCGTAGCTTCTTTCTTTTTTTACTTCTCCCCCTTTTTGTTATCATCAAAAGAATGTATAGCAATAGATAAGTAGAAGCAATAAATGATGAAATCTAAATTTCATTGATCAAAATGAAATATTGTAGTACACTAATTCCAAAAGTACAATATTCTTCAATTAAGGTGCAAAGTACATCAACAAAGTAAAATACATATGAGAACTACATAAATCCTAGGCACTAATCATGATGGACTCCTGTAGTGCTATCATCGGGCCTAGAAAGAATCTAAGGGCTGTGATCTAGTCCTTATCCTCCTAGCATAAGTGGCGAGGGGAGGTCTGGCCTGATGGGACTGAGTCTGTCGTGGACCTCGGTGAGCTGGGTGACTCTGTGCCGAAACCTCTGACTCAGCTGCTCGGGGCACAGATGGACCATGAGCCTCTCTCTCTAATGCTGTCACCTGGTCTCTGAGGCCTCTAATCTCAGCAGTCATACTGTCCATCCTGCGCATCATGCCATCAGAGAGGGTCCTCACCTGAGCTGACACAAGCTTAGTCATCCTACTCCAAAACTCCTGTGTACATCCCGTAGGTGTGGATGACGAAGGTCCAGCCTCTGAAGGTGTTGTAGGATGATCCGTAGGTATCTCAGGCTCAAGGATAGAGTCTCCAATCTCTAGTGCATCACCCTCCGATGTATGTATCCCTGCACCTCCACGTACCCACTGACCGTTCATCTTCTCATAATGGTTATCTTGAGGTGTCAAAACCGCCTTCCTTAATGGTTATCTTGAGGAAGAGGTTTACATGACAGAGCCAGAAGGATTTGTCTCAAGTGGGAGAGCAAATCAAGTATGCAAGCTTAGGAGATCCATTTATGGATTAAAGCAAGTATCGAGGAGTTGGAACATCCGTTTTGATACAACAATCAAAGAGTTTGATTTTATCAAAAATGTGGATGAACCATGTATGTACAAGAAGACTAGTGGGAGTGACGTTGTCTTCTTAATATTGTATGTAGATGACATACTAATCATTGGAAATGATATTCCAATGTTACAATCGGTCAAGTCTTGGCTATCAAAAAGCTTTTCCATGAAAGACTTAGGAGAAGCCTCCTATATACTTGGTATAAAGATCTATAGGGATAGATCTAAAAGGATGCTAGGCTTGTCCCAGTCTAAGTACATAGATCGTGTGCTGAAAAGATTCAGCATGGAAGGAAGTAAAAGAGGTTACTTACCTATGAGTCATGGCATACGTCTCTCTAAGAAGATGTCTCCTAAGACATCAGAAGAGAGGAATAGAATGAATTCTATTCCCTATGCTTCGGCAGTAGGATCAATTATGTATGCCATGCTATGTACTAGGCCTGATGTTGCTTATGCCTTAGGCATAACAATCAGATTCCAGGCTGATCCAGGATAGAATCATTGGATAGCTGTGAAAAATATTCTTAAGTACTTAAGAAGGACTAAAGATATTTTTCTAGTTTATGGAGGATCTGAGTTGAAACTAGAAGAATTTTCTGATTCTAGTTTTCAATCAGACCCAGATGATAGCTAGTCCACTTCAGGGTATGTCTTTACCCTAAATGGTGGTACAGTGAGCTAGAAGAGTTTCAAGCAGCAAACTGTAACTGACTCAACTATTGAGGCAGAATACATCGCTGTAAGTGAAGCCGCAAAGAAAGCTGTCTGGATGAAGAAGTTCATCTCTGAGTTGGGAGTAGTTCCTGAGATTGCTGGACCAGTTCCAGTTTATTGTGACAACACTGGAGCTGTTGCTCAAGCAAAGGAACCAAGGTCTCATCACAAATCCAAGCACATTCTAAGACGCTTCCACCTCGTTCGAGAGATCGTCGAGAGACAAGACATAGTCATTGAACGAGTAGACACAAAGAACAACTTAGCAGACCCGTTCACTAAAGCTCTACCACAACAGCAGTTCGATCGCCACCTCGATTGTATGGAGATGAAATATAAGGGTGATTGGCTTTAGTGCATGTGGGAGATTGAAAGAGTAGATGCCCTACAAGCCAATCGCAATATGTATTATGAAGGATTTTCTTTTGATTTTCCAAATCATGTACAGGACATTTAATATAAATAAAGGCATTGTGTTTCATCATATGCTGTTGATTATATTTGTGATGAACCCCTTAGATTAAGGCAATGATTTTAAGGCTATGATGAGATCATACTAGTGGGACCTAAAATCCTAAAACCCTAATCTTAAATATTTCTAGTCATTGGTACATTGAGTCGGGGATCAATGTTTACCGGAAAGACTGGCACATCTTATGTATGCTCGATGCAGAGGGTGATTGATCTGAAAATCACTTGTGTGGAGACACTAATACAAAGATGTGGGTGCTCATTAGAGAAGTGAGTTCACTGAATTGACCTACAAAGAGAAATCTTATGAAGTCTTACTTACATGTCAAAAGATGATTCTCTTAGTAGGAGTTGTGCAACTGATCCTTTGACCTGAGATCACCATAGTATCTTGTGCACATAAATCCATATTTTGGTTTCCACTCATTCATGACAATAAGTTATGTACGAGGTCTTCTGGATATGGTGGATTGTGTACGAAGGTTATGAGTAGGTCAACAAGAAATTAATCACTTCTAGTAAGAGAAGATCGCATCCTATTTATTCTAATCATATGATAATTCTGGAAGCCTTTGATCAAAGCACAATGAAAATTAGAAAGAGTTTCTAATGTTTCATTATTCGAATTATCAATAGAAGATTGAGAAATATATGAATATGAAATTGAGTTTGACATATATTCATACTCATATACATATTCGGGATGCAGTTTGATTAAAGGATTGAATTGCACGGTAACTTGCCACTGAAGGATATTTTTGGTATTTTCTCCAAATTCCATATTTTCCAGGTAGACATGACACGTTGCTAGACGTCAATCTTGTCTTATAGATTTGATCGAATTAAAGAGTTTAATTCGATCACCAATTAGAAAGGATTCTAATTGTTAAGTTCGGGTTCGCGTAGTTTGGACTTAAATCGATTAGAAGAGTTCTAATCAAGTTGGGTCAACTCGCACTCACACCTATTGCTAGCTAAGTATGAAACTCAATGGGTTACACACAAGAAAACTTATTAAGGGTCTAATTGGATTAGATCATGTTTGCAAGATAGACATCCTAGCAGGTGTTGCAAACCCTTAGCTCTTGATTCGAATTGGATTTGAATCCGATTCTTAATTGATCTAATTTGATTAGATCATGTTCTAATATGGGTTAGCCAAGAGTTGGCACCTAATTGGCTTGATTTGGGTCTAATTGGATTAGATTTAATAAATCATTCAATCTAGACCGTTAGATCTTGATCTACCGTTGGATGAAGACATAATGGAGAGTTGGTTTAACCCAATTGGATTGGGTTAGAGGATGGCTATCATAATTGACCATTGGATCTTAATCCCATCATTGGATGAAGACATAATGGGTCAAGTGAATGGCGCCTTGCATTGGAGCCCTTGGATCATCATCATAAATGATCAAGAGGTGAGGCGTGATGGACATGTGATTAGCATGTGATGTTGACTTGGTCAAAATATGGCACCACATGAAAGGACATATCATTTGATACACCTCCTCACTTGATCTGCACCTCCTCTTATTTGATATGGCTCTTTAGATGATGCCCTTTCATGAGAGGATGTGTGGATGGGATGCATCCCTTGGAGATGCATCCCTACACCTATTATAAATAGGTTAGCACTCCATGGGTTTCATCATTCCAACTCCATCCCACTCCTCTCTTCTTTCTTTCTTACATTAGTTTCTTTCTTTCTAGCATTGCTTCTAGTGTGTCCTAAGCCAAGACAAGGTGGTCTTCTTTAGGACAAAATGATTAGAAGTGATTTTAGAAGGTTAAAGAAAAATAGAAAGAAAGGAAAGCAAGCCATTAGAGTTCTTTAGAAGAATTCTGCATTAAGGATCAAAGTCTTTAGAGCTTAAGACTTAAATCAAGTTTTCGTGTGGATCAACATTGGAGGGTGAACACTTGGGCACCTAGTGGAAATTCTGCACATTGGATTAGCGTTAGAGGTATTCTTCTATTTCTGCATTTATATTATATTATTTGATTGCTTCCATTAAGGTGATCTTGGCTTATAAGGGTTTTATGTTAAGGAACTTTATCAAGAAATTTTTAAAATTCCTAGCTTCCGCTGCCCATTATAGCATGCTAGAACCCTTCATCAGGCGCTCGATCAACTTAATCATGTACAATACATGATTAATCACCGATGCCCCATCCTTCATCCGTGCGCCGAAAATAGCACAACTAGTCTTGTGTCATTCAACATCGTCGGGAGTGCCAAAAGATTCGTTCAACACTTGAATGATTTCTTCGGGCTGGGCATTCTCGAACCGGCGACTGAACTCGTCGCTCATTGCAGCAAGCATAATGCATCGGACAGTGATACGGTCACTGAGCCACTTCTGATAAGTTTCTTTGACTGCACCCCGTGCATTAGCAGCAGGCTGCTCAGGTGCTGGATCCGTTATCACATAAAGGATCCGTTCATGCTCTAGCATAATCTTAAGTTTTCTAAGCCAGTTATTGAAATTGGGTCCAGTCAACTTGTCATTATCCAACAATGAACGAAGTGACAAATTAGTGGCCATTTCTGCATAAAAAGAAAATCGGCTATCAGTATATGAATTGACAATATCCTAAGGACTTGGACTTTAGTCTAAAGGTCCTCCCACCATTTTATACAAATTTATAGCCTCTACCTCAAATTTGAAGAATTACACTTAATTCTTTAGTGAGCACTAGAACCCAATTGATCGCATATAGGTCCGAGTGTGGCTCGGCCAACCCATATGCACCTATTGGTAGGTTCTGAACCAATTGTTTCACCAAACAATTTCTAGTGATAATTTTACCCCAGTCTCTTTGGCAGGTGTGTGGCGCCTCCACCGAGAATTCTGGTTAGGTCCAACCATTAAATGATAGGGTTCCGTGTAATCAACTAATAGATGACCAAGCCCGAGTGTGGCTCGGCCCATCTGACCATCTATTGAAGGTACACTCGACTCATCATATATCAAATGACAATTTCAATGCCCGATACGTAACAGGCGTGTGGCGCCTCCAATGATTATCGAAACATTGGACTCATTATCATCTAACTTAATGGAAGGCTATGACCTAGTTATCCCCATAACTATTTCATTTTAAGGACCTAATAATTTTAGAGGATTAAATTAGGATAGATAAGAAGATCCGGTTAACCTAAATTCTTCCACTGACTTCACCAAGTCAGATTATAAAGAATTAGATTCAAACTGATTAAGGAGGCACCTAAATCAGTCAAACTGATTTTCCTTACAGGCATGGGTTAACTCGAATCATTAAATGATCCTATCAAAAAATGATTGACCAAATCGGCCAGATAAGTGAGATCGGTGGAAGGGATATACCATTAACTCGACAAAGACGCATCAGTGCGAGTAGCTTCCAATTAAAAACCATCGATCGAGTCTGCCAAATTTATTTTAGACACCGACTGGTTAATCAATTTTGATTTTGACCATCCTAATAACTCGGGCTCAACCACGGAGCCTAAATCAAGTTCCATCTTGGTCAGATCAAAGATATGGAACCGATCAATCTATAACTATTGTAAATTGAATTGAATTATCTTGATTTGATATAATTACTACTTAGTTAGATTTAATCAATTAACTCAATCATTTCATGATTTGATTCTAACTTTAGGTCTAACCCAATTAGAGAACTTGACTTGAGCTAACCCAAACCCCCAAGACTTATGCAATTTGTCATTGAAATTCAATTCACAATTCTAGGTCACTTAATTCTTAATTAAGTGTAGTTTTATGAAATTTTTTTAGATCATTGTATAAGTCTTAAATCAGATGTTAATTACAAATTTTTAGTTCTTAAAATCAGATCTAAATTTGTGAATTAAACATTCCGATTTCATATTTAATTCATGTTTAAATCATTAACGATTTATGTTCATATATCACATATATAAACTAACATGAATTAACTTAAATAACATGCATCATAAACATTTATTTTCAGATCTTATATGTCTTAAAAAATCAAAGATTAAAAGGATCATAAATTGCATTTAGATCTAATCTAAATAAGTTTATGATTTCAAATTTTACATGTTCAATATATCATATATATTAATCATAAAACATGCATCACATGCATCCAAATTTCAGATCTAGTTAATCATGTAAAAATAGCAATTAAGGATAGAAAACTTTAGACTTCATCTTTGATCTCCATGGATCGGATTAAGATCATTTTTCTTTTAGAACATATCCAATAAAGTGTTCATGAAGAATTAAGGATACTGATTTTGCAGTGCTTCATTTCTTCTGGTTTTTCTTGACTTATAGAACTTCACAATTAAGCCAACATCATTAGTACACAACATTATCTCAAGTGCTTTGTAATCATCAAAATTCATCCTTTAGGGTTGACAATTTTGATTTATTAAGAGCTATTCATTGGAATTTTGAATATTTTTAAAATAATTATTATATTCCAGCTACATTGTATAAGTGTGGTTATAGTTGGAAAGGCTATTGAGTTGATTTATGTTACTTTTAAATTGTTCTTATGAATATGAATATGAACTTAGTATTTGAAAAATTATAGATATTCTTATTTTGAGTTATTTAAACTTATTGACTTTCTCTATATACTTAGTATTAATAAGAAAACTAATTTGAACTATCTAGTTGAGGTGTTTATTACTTACTATGATGGTGAGATCATTATTTGGTCCTTTACAGATCCAAAGAACTAGATGCTGACAAGGTTCTAATGGAAGTGTGATTAGATGCAAGAGTAGAAAATTCATCATAACTTAGAATTAGTATTTGATTAGGTTTCTTTACTAATTTAATTTTCAGAGAATAATTGATGTTAATTTTTTGTGAACAAAATTTTTGGAGATTCTTGTTAGTTTTGGATTATCATCATTAAATTGAAAAATTTTAGTTACTACTATTCCTTTGCTTAATTCATTTTGTTGTGATATTATGATGAATGCCTTGCATAGTTATGGGGTAATGCTCAATGAGTGTGCAGAGGTTACTACATCCCTATCTTGCTATTTTAGGTCAGAGGTGTCAAGTATATCCTGTGTGATGTGATGATCGCAGCAGAATATCGCACGGGACGTCGTTCATTATATGAACATGCCACAGATCATAGAGTTCAAAAAATTTTCTGGATCCAAATCCAGAAGACTTTTGAACTCATAAGGAAAGGAAGATTAGGATTTGAAAGAGGTTGATTAAATATTATAAAACTGAAACAAAAATTAGAAATAAGATTTGAAGATCCCATCTTCAAACTTTGTGTAGGTGGAAAAACACCGCAGCCTGATGATCATAGGAGGTTCCTGTTAGAGCCGCACAAGTGTTCGGCCTCTACAGATATTCACACGAGGACATGATTATCTAAGATCAGATCTTACCAGAGTGCTAGCTCCTTGCAAAGATCTCTTATGACTATCAAAATGATAAGAAGAAGATCAGCAACTACCTCCTTGAAGAAGAACTCTTTTTCTTCAACCTTCCTCGCGATGGAGGAAGAGGAAGAATGAAGCTTTTACCGTGGATCTTCCTTTCCTTGCAACCATGGAAGAAGAGGAAGAAGAAGATCTCTTGCTGCCGTGGAGGAGGGAGGAAGAAGAGGGCTTGGGCATGGAGGAAAGAACTCCTTCTTTCCTTGGGCATGGGATCTCTTCCCTTGATTCTCCTCTCAAGCTTCCAACGCCTTGGAAGAGGAAGAAGAATCCCTTCACCTTGCTGCCGTGGAGAAGGAAGAAAGGAATAGGGAGGAGGCATGGAGAAGGAACTCAATTCATCCTCTCACACGCCTCCAATGCCCCTATTATAATTGATGGCCTAGGATTTTTCCAAGGCTTATCATGACAAGAGATAAACTCTTCATAACCGCCCACCCTTGGATCAATGCCAAGTGTCAGTCCGGGGGGGACCACTACGGCTCCTCTCTTCTCGAGAATCCATACATCCCTTATCAGTGTATGGATAGCTATCTCTCGAGCACAGGTTTAGGTTCGGCCTCTATGAAAAAATGGAGCACCTAACAACGCATCTTCACAGACCAAGAACTACGAGATCGCCCCTTTCCCTAGAGTAACTTTTATCCATTATGCGACGACCCTCCCACTCGGCACCATCGGATCACTAAGGCCGACTTTCATCCCTGCTTGATGGGTGGGTCTTGCAGTCAAGCTCCCTTCTGCCTGACGAGTTCGAAGAAGCGCATTAGCTATACAAGAATCTGTGTTGAGGTTGATGCGTCAAAGGACTTTTGACCTTCAATGCGGAAATTGTTCCTGGACCATTGTTTTTGTGGAATATGATTGGAGGCCTTCAGTCTGCTCCCTGTGTAAGGTTTTTGAGCACTCTATTAGAAGTACTTCACAAAGCTTCCCTGAATTGGATGGATGAAGAATCCAAAAAATCGACAAAAGATCAGATTGTTCGACGATTGGGCGCCATGATCATGTGGATTAGAATCCACTTAGGTGGTGCCTCAAATCAATGCATGACATGTGTCCTTGGATCTAGAGATTTGAGCCTAATCAAGCTTTTTCATTCGTCAGGCAGAAGAATTAGATGGGGCGCCATGGTTGATTCCTAATCACATTAGAAGAATTAGATGGGGCGCCATGCATCCTACAACGCCATGCGAACTTTAGAGTTCGCATGGTGTGAACACAACTTAATGCATTTTCATCCTACGATGCTATGTGGACTTTAAAATCTTCATAGTGTGAACACGACTTAAGGCATATACCATGATCTAATCAGGAATGACCCAATTATGAGCCCAACTCAATTTGGGTCGAACTCAATTTGATTTGGCTCATCAAATCAGCCCAATTGCAATCCAATTGCAATTAATTCCACTTAATTCTTCTTCTATTAACTCACTAACACTTAGTAGGTTAATTCAATCACCAATTACATTAATAATTGATATCAATTGTGATTCTAAATCATAATTATGATAGTGTGACTAATCAAATTCTCTATGTGTGTGATTCCGTAGGTTCTATTCTGTCTGGTAGTAAGACATATTGAGATCCCCATCTCAATATCACTGAAACTCCTTTCAGTGCACTGAAACTCCTTTCAGTTCTACTCTTAGGGTTCACTGATCACCAAGTGAATACCTTCGAGTCTGACAATCCCAGTAGTATGTGGTGGCAACCCAGTAGAACAGAATGTCTAAACCTCTAGGTGCAGTTAGCGTATGATACAATTCCTCTATCATGGATCCGATAGGATGGAAGTTATGGATAACTCGTCAAATTCCATCGTCCGTCATATGTCAAATTTATTCGACTTCTAGTTCGAGATATGAAAAACTGGTGCGGGCACCAGAATTTGGAAAAAACTCCAATCAATTAACTCAAGGTCACTGTGGTTAACTTAAATTTGATCGAGTCCTGTAAATAAAATTATTGAGTCAGAAAGCAAGCCAAGTCAGGTTTCTACCACCACCTTTGCACACCCTTGGAGCACCACCTCGGCATCCACATCAACATCAGCTAGCCACCTCACCGCCACTCCAACCAATGGAAGTACGCCAACCAAGATGAAGTCAAGCATAAGGAGCCGACCACATCATGCCATCTCATCAAAGGAACCAATGCAACGTCATCCCACCTCATCAAAAGAACCAATCCCTATGCAACATGCTATGTGCCACCTATTGGGACGCCACCTCAACACCACATCAGCAATCATCTCAACCAGACGCCACCTCAACACCACATCAGCAATCATCTCAACCAGACGCCACCTCAACACCACATCAGCAATCATCTCAACCAAGAGGATAATGCCAAATGAAAAAATCAAAATCAAAAGAACCAATCACCATGCCACCTCATACAAGTTGAAACGTCACCCAAATTCAAAGTCCAAGAGGTCGGCCACCATTTTCACATCAAAATAGAGCAAGAAATGATTTTTTTTTCTCTTTCCCAACGCTGAAACATGGGAGACCTCTACGCCGTTAATTTCAAATCCTCCCCAGCACACCAAAGCTTCCCAAATCCTCGTTTCAAAACAACGTTCCCAATCTGCTTCGCGATCATCGTCCGCTCAGCCACCACCTTCCGAATCCAAGAAATGGCATTCCGAGTCTTTCGGATTCCTAGCTCCAAGTCGTGATCGGCTCCTCCCAGCATCGCGTCCCAGCCGCTCGTGAAGTCAGCCGGGCGTCTTCCGCATCCAAGCATCTGCAGCATCCTCTTCATCCGGATCCACTCCTAGCAGCCAAGAGTCACAGCCGATGCTCCCATCCTCCCATGGTCCAAAGAAGGAAAGCCATGAAGCGTGATTCCATCCACGGATCCATAGCTCACGACCCAGCATTTTGTTTTTTGCCATCACCGTCCGCGTCTCCTCTAAAATCAAGATCCCCAAATCCCGGATGACCCCGCCTCTGCCTCTTCTCCCTTCCACATTCACCAGCCTTTGCAATTAAGCCCGAGATCTAGCTATTCTCCCACGGATTGACGCCCTTCATCATCTTCGTCTGCGATCTGCCCTCCAGCATCACGCCTTGGAATCAGCAGCCCATGATCCATTCCCCCTTCCCGAATGAGCACCCTGGACGATCCTCTCCACGCGATCCATCGTTGGCTTCAAGGTGGAGTCTATATAAGGAGGAGGGTGACCATCGTCTGAGGGGGGAAGGGAGGAGGAGGTCGGTTCAAAAGAAAGAAAATAAAGAACAGAGCATGCTCTATTTTGGAAGAGAAAGAAGAATAAAAAAACAAAAAAAAAGAGGGGAGAGACGCTGGGATGCCAAACGGAGCGGAAGTTTTTCATATGAAGACGGGAGGTCATCCGGAAGCCATGTACGGTTGAACATCTAGTCTAGGGCTGGATGAAGCCCTAGCAATGTAACAAGGCATTTGTAGTTCTTACTATTTAAATTTTTTGGAGCTCGTTTAAATTCTTATTATCAATAAAAAAATTCTTTTATGATGTTTGAACTTTGAGCATGCTATTTACTATTCATATTTGCTAAAGTAGTATAAGATGATCCATGTCTAGGAAGATGAGGTGTACTGCACTCTAGGTTAGCATAATTAGGTAGACACTTTTTGCTATACCTAAGATGGATCTTCCTAAAACTCTTTATGCTTTTATTTTAAAAGGCTTGTAGCTAATTTGCATGCCTCTCCAAAAGATAAATAAATTAAGAACACAGATCCTGATGCAATGCTATGCGGTGGACTCCAAACCCTAGATCCATTTACTCTGATAAATTCTAATTCATACTCATAGATTAATTTAGTTAAATCAAGTTAGCAAATTCTTCTTCTTGATTTATTTTTAAAGAAAAATAACTTATTCTCCAATTCCTGTGGACCGACACCCGTAATCACTATCGTACAGGATACGTGGTATTGCGTGGTTTATTTTTGAAATTGAAAGAACCGATCAGTACCCCTTCACAAGGAGGATCAAGCCACACGTAGTTCTTTTTAAGTTTCAAAAATGCACCAAAAAAATAAATCAAACAATTTAATTCATGCATGCTTACAAGATCAAATCTAGAAATCAGCACATTAAGAACACATAGGATTATGCCGGAATCGTTTAAAAAATTATGCTAAAACTTTTATGCATGATTAAGCACAAATTAATTTAAAATTAATTTGATCAGCTTAAGTCCTTTTGGTTCTGACCTAATCCAATCAGATCAAAACCCTGATTGAGCCCAAAGTTGAATCCAATTCAATTTGGCTCATCCTTAGCTCAATTACTCAATCAAATTGAGTTTATTAGTAATTTAATTACTAATTAATCCTTCGATAATTA
Source organism: Phoenix dactylifera (assembly GCF_051530095.1). Classification (NCBI taxonomy): domain Eukaryota; kingdom Viridiplantae; phylum Streptophyta; class Magnoliopsida; order Arecales; family Arecaceae; genus Phoenix; species Phoenix dactylifera. The sequence continues at coordinate 15,637,618 of NC_143195.1, forward strand.
CTTTAATTATTTTATAAGATAATTTGCCAATCAAATTGACCAAATTACCCCTGAATGATTCTTAATCATTCATCAGCCTTCTTGATCAATCAGGAATCTTCTATGCGTGTGACCTCATAGGTTCGAACCTAAACCGGTAGTGTTGCTGGTGGTCCAAACCGAGAACGATTGGCACAGCGGTGTGAACGGGGTTCCGTTTGAGTTGCCTTGGTTGGTGTTGATTGCGCTCCACCTTCCACCGGAAAACCTGCAAGCAAGCCTCGCACCACCACTGGGGTAGTGGGGGCCCTCCGACGATCAAGTCAGAGGAGATTGGAGGAGAAGGAGAGATAATAGTAGCAAGTAGGAGAATGCTCTGAAAGTTCTTGCTTACCTCCCCCCTTCTCCCCCCAGCCGCATATATACCAGGCTGGGGGGTCCTTCTGGGGGGTTGGTCATCGTGTGGCACGATGGAGTTGCCACTGACATGGCCGTTACAGGGCGTCGTGGGGCAGCGCTGGGTACGGCCATGACAGGGCGTAGTGGAGCTCCGCTTTGTACGGCTGTTACAGGAGATCGTGGAGCAGCGCCGGATACGACCGTTGCAGGGAGTAGTGGAGCAGAGGGTCGCGGCGTGCTTCAGAGGAACAGCCTGTCGTTGTCGAGAGATTGCCGACTCGGGGTCGGATTGCTGGATCAAGGGGCAGCCGACTCGGGGTCGGGCTGCGAAGCCGAAGATATCCGACTCGGGGTCGGGTTACTGAATCAAGGGGCAGCCGACTCGGGGTCGGGCTGCGAAGCCGAAGATATCCGACTCGGGGTCGGGTTACTGGATCAAGGGGCAGCCGACTCGGGGTCGGGCTGTGAAGCCGAAGATATCCGACTCGGGGTCGGGTTACTGGATCAAGGGGCAGCTGTAGTCTTCTTGGGCGCGCGTGCCGGTCACGTGGGGCATGGTGGCTGAGTTCCTCCGTAACAGTAGCCCCCCACTTCCGAGCCTGGAACCAGAAGGGGAACGGGTGAAGGAAGTGATGCTTCGAGATTGCCGCCATCCCTCGAAGAGGCGCGCGCGCTTCGAGCTCCCCGCCTTCTTTATGGCGTATGGCGGTTGTTGCTGACCTGGCGGTCTGAGGATTTCGGCGGACATCCTTCCTTAATGGCGTCGATTCGCCTTTGGGGCGCGAGCGACCCTTCGGCAGCCAGGCGTCCTCTGGCGTCACCGAGGCGTCACCCACCTTTCCGCCTATTTAACCGGGGTCCTCCTCCGTCCGCCTTTCTCTTTACAGACATATTCGAGTTTCTCCTTTGCGCTGCCGTCATCGCCGTCGGACTGTTCGCTTGCTCCTCCTTTGACGCTCTCGGAGCCGTTCTTCCTTCTCTTCCGGTGAGTTGCCTCATTCTTTAATTTAGGGCTCTCCATACTCTCCTTTTGTATTAGTGTACTCCAGTCGTTCCGGTCCTTTCCCCCTTCTTGACCCTGTCCTGACCGTAGATTCACTGGCCATTAGGGATGGGCGAAGTGAGAGCAGACCGCAATAAGTCGGAGTTGGTCGCCGAAGACCTAGATAGGTTCGTGGCTCGATACCACCTTCCCGAGGCCTGCAATGTTACACTCCCGGGGCCTGAGGAGAGGATGTCCCATCCTCCTCCAGGGAAGGTTGCCATCAATGAGGGCATTCTTCAGGCCGGGTTCCGCTTTCCCCCCTCGGACTTAGTCGTTCAGGTGCTTCGGGGTTTAAGAGTGGCGCTGACGCAACTGGTGCCGAACTCATGGCGCGCCCTGACGGCCTTTCAGGTTCTCTGCCGCATGCACGAGGTTCCCGCCACCCTGAATGTCTTTTGGGAATGCTACGGCCTGAGCGGCCACCCCCAGGATAAAGGGTGGTGGTGCTTTGCGGCGCAGCGAGGGTGCGGCCTCGTCAAGGAGGCTCCTACCTCCATTCACGGCTGGAAGGGGCGCTTCTTTTTCGTTGACGCAGATCCCTCTTGGGGAATCAGGGCAACTTGGGAGACGCCGATGAAGTCCCCGATTGGCCTATCGAGGTTGTCGAGGGAGGAATCCGATGGCGTCGCCGTCTTGAAGGAGTTGGTTGCCGAGGGCCGGCTCCCCCCGGTGGCTCGCCTTATTTCCGAGGATACCTTGGTGAACGTCGGTCTGAGCTCGGTCCCCGCTGACCGTGAGCCCGCCACCATTTCTTTTTTAGCTCTTTTCTCCTCTTTCGTTTCGTTCTTTCCTTCAGTTTCTCAACCTCCGACCACCTCGTCCTTTTTGCAGAGATCGACGACGTCATGCGGTCGGACAAGGCAACGGCTGTTGGTAGGACGTCCCTACTGGAAGCAGTCCGGAGGAAGAAACGAGCTCCTCCGAGCGGGGCCCCACCGGCGAAGAAGTCCCGCCGGCAGGCGACTCCGACGCCGACAGACGGGTCCGGACCCACCGATCAGGGGGACGCCGCGGGCGCGGACCGGGAGTTGACGCTGTATCAGCCCTCCGATGCCGAGACTACCGTTTCTCCGGAGGCATCACCCGGGCGCGCCCGAGATGGACGGGTCGGACGTGATCGGTTCCCAGCCCAGCCTTCGACTCGGTCGGCTCCGGATGATACGAGGAGGGACGCGCCGAGGCCCCGGCCGAGCGGGACCCTGTCAATTTCAGGGGCGGTCCCCGCCCCGAGCATGGTCAGCATGACTCTTCCCCAAGCGATGGGTAAGGGTAAGGCTGCAGAACCACCGTCCGACTCAGGGGAGAAGTCGGGGTCGGCCTTCACTTTCGTCGGTGCCCGAAACCTCATCGAGACGGTACTGCTGGAGAAGGACCGCAGGCAGGTCCGGGAGATGAGGGTCCCTGACGTTGGGGCTGCCAGCTGCGTCTGTCTCATGTCGGTGAGTGTTCTTTCAGTCGCTTTCATCATTTATAGGCTCTGTTGATCCCCGCCTGACGCCCTCGTTTTTCCTATCTCTTAGCTCGCCCAGTACATGATCCGCCTGGAGGAGTGCTACGAGGAACAGGCGAGGCTTCTGGCGAGGGCCGAGAGCCAACTGAAGGCAGTAGAGGAGGGAGGTCAGGCTGCGGCGGGGAGGACGACCAGGGACCTTGAGACGAGGCTCCAGGTGGCCGAAGAGCGGGCACTCGGCTTCGCCACCCTCGAGAAGCAACTGTTGGAGGCTCGGGAGCAACTCAAGGTTGCCTCGGGTCTCGAGGGCGAGATCAAGAAGGCGGAGGAGCGGGCCGAGAAGCAGTCTCGGAAGGCTGCCGACTACCGGGAGAGGTGGGAGAAGGCCCAGCGGTCAGCCGACAACGCCCGCAACCGGACCCGGTCTCTTGAAGCCAAGCTGGGCGAATTGGAGTCGGCCTTGGAGAAGTCCCGCGCGAGCGACCAGGAGCTTCATTCGCGCCTGGAGGAGGCTGAGGCTGCTCGCATCGCTGCCGAGGCGAAGCACAAGGAGGCCCAGGCTGATCTGCTGAGGGTCTCCTCCGAGGCGGATGACCGGATTGTGGCGAAGGTCTTGGAGGCAAAAGCTCAGATTATGGAGCGAGCAGAGGCGGCGCTGGCCGAGAAGAGTGCGGAGATCGGGCGTCAGGCGGTACAGGCTTATCGTCAGTCCGCCGAGTTCACCCGTGACATGTCGGGGGCGGTACAGGCCTATCGTCAGTCTGACGAGTTCGTCCGTGACATGTCGGACGCGGGGTCCGACTCCTTTGTCTTAGGCTTCGAGGAAGGCCTGGCAAGGGTGTCGGCTAAGTACCCCAAAATTGACCTGAGTGGGATCTCCCTTCTCGACTCCCCTCCGGCGCCATTGCCTGTTGATTCTCCAACCGTCTTCCTACCCCATGCAGACGTGCCGGGCGTTCCCGACCCGGGGGTTCCTCCAAGCTGACCCTCTGTACTTTTCTTTGTGTGTTGGCGTTTTGCCAAGTTGTATGGGTCTCGGCCCTGAAACAATGAAAGTTAATGCAAATAGAGTTTCTTCATTTCACTTTCGTCCTTCTTTTTAACTCTTGGTAGCGTCTCGCTGACTCCCGACTCTTGAAATTCTTCTGGCGCTAGGCCAGGTATCTGAGGGTTAGGCCTCAGGAAATTCTTCCGGCGCTAAGCCAGGCATCCGAGGGTTAGGCCTCAGGAAATTCTTCCGGCGCTAAGCCAGGCATCCGAGGGTTAGGCCTCAGGAAATTCTTCCGGCGCTAAGCCAGGCATCCGAGGGTTAGGCCTCAGGAAATTCTTCCGGCGCTAAGCCAGGCATCCGAGGGTTAGGCCTCAGGAAATTCTTCCGGCGCTAAGCCAGGCATCCGAGGGTTAGGCCTCAGGAAATTCTTCCGGTGCTAAGCCAGGCATCCGAGGGTTAGGCCTCAGGAAATTCTTCCGGCACTAAGCCAGACATCCGAGGGTTAGGGCTCAGGAAATTCTTCCGGCGCTAAGCCAGGCATCCGAGGGTTAGGCCTCAGGAAATTCTTCCGGCGCTAAGCCAGGCATCCGAGGGTTAGGCCTCAGGAAATTCTTCCGGCACTAAGCCAGGCATCCGAGGGTTAGGCCTCAGGAAATTCTTCCGGCGCTAAGCCAGGCATCCGAGGGTTAGGCCTCAGAAAATTCTTCCGGCGCTAAGCCAGGCATCCGAGGGTTAGGCCTCAGGAAATTCTTCCGGCGCTAAGCCAGGCATCCGAGGGTTAGGCCTCAGGAAATTCCGCTCGTTGGTCGGCCAAGGCTGGCGCAAGCCGAGGCGACCGGTCGGGGCTTCAGGCTAGTCTGCTCCCGGGATGATCATCGGGTTAGCCAGGCATCCGAGGGCCGAGCCTCGGGAGATTTCGCTCGTTGGTCGGCCAAGGCTGGCGCAAGCCGAGGCGACCAGTCGGGGCTTCAGGCTAGTCTGCTCCCGGGATGATCATCGGGTTAGCCTGGCATCCGAGGGCCGAGCCTCGGGAAATTCCGCTCGTTGGTCGGCCAAGGCTGGCGCAAGCCGAGGCGACCGGTCGGGGCTTCAGGCTAGTCTGCTCCCGGGATGATCATCGGGTTAGCCTGGCATCCGAGGGCCGAGCCTCGAGAAATTCCGCTCATTGGTCGGCCAAGGCTGGCGCAAGCCGAGGCGACCGGTCGGGGCTTCAGGCTAGTCTGCTCCCGGGATGATCATCGGGTTAGCCTGGCATCTGAGGGTTGTCAGGCCTCAGGAGATTCCGCTCGTTGGTCGGCCAAGGCTGGCGCAAGCCGAGGCGACCGGTCGGGGCTTCAGGCTAGTCTGCTCCCGGGATGATCATCGGGTTAGCCTGGCATCCGAGGGCCGAGCCTCGGAAAATTCCGCTCGTTGGTCGGCCAAGGCTGGCGCAAGCCGAGGCGACCGGTCGGGGCTTCAGGCTAGTCTGCTCCCGGGATGATCATCGGGTTAGCCTGGCATCTGAGGGTTGTCAGGCCTCAGGAAATTCCGCTCGTTGGTCGGCCAAGGCTGGCGCAAGCCGAGGCGACCGGTCGGGGCTTCAGGCTAGTCTGCTCCCGGGATGATCATCGGGTTAGCCTGGCATCCGAGGGCCGAGCCTCGGGAAATTCCGCTCGTTGGTCGGCCAAGGCTGGCGCAAGCCGAGGCGACCGGTCGGGGCTTCAGGCTAGTCTGCTCCCGGGATGATCATCGTGTTAGCCTGGCATCCGAGGGCCGAGCCTCGAGAAATTCCGCTTGCTGGTCGTGCGCCTGTCGCTTGCCGCCCGACGGAATTTCTCCGTGGCCAGCTGCGATCGTGTTTCTCCTCCTCTCCAAGCATCGCCTGGGGAACACCAGATGGGCATTAAATGCTAATTAAGGGGTTACCTAGGAAATCGGATCGCCAGTTGCTGCTTGCGAGGAGTGTCAGTTAAGCGGCCGCGATACGCGCGTTCTTCGAGGCGGATGCGGCCTGGGCGCGAGCGGAGATACGTGGACCTAGGGGTACAGGCCACCCGGAGTGTCCTGCACAAAGAATGCGATTAAGGAGAATAACGCTTAGGAAATCGCGGGAAGATACGCCTCGAGAGCCGGATCGGCTCCGAATTCAATGCGCCCGCATTTATTGGAGCCACCCGCATCGGAACGACCGGGGGGCCGCAGTTTGGCTATAAATATAGGTACAGGTGCGATGGAGCCTGCCAAGCCGGAGCTGTTCAGGTTGCCATGGATCGTGGGCCTCCTCTCTGGCGCATGGTTGAGAGACCCCTACCGAAGGAACGGGAGGCGCGCCCTTCGCGACTTCCGCCAACTAGCCGTTTTATCTGGGATCAACAAGGAGGTTCTCCCCGGCGGAACTCCGCTCTAGGTGTTTCATCCGGGATCACGTCTCCCCTCCTTGAAGTTCGGCCTCCCGATTGAGCTCCGCACCAGGCGCTTGATCCGGGACCGCGCCTCCATATGCTCTTCCCCCTTGTATTCCTTCTCTCCCCTAACACTGGGGAGGACCGGAATATCCCTTGGAGGTGGCGTTCCCCTGGAGGCAGCGGAAGCTTCGTCTGCGGCGGCTCCTCGTCTTTTTCGTGAGGCGTGGATGGCGCCTCTGGGTAGGAGCAGTGTGGACTTCTCCTTCGTCCACTTCTTCTTCATCCGCGCCGGCTCTTCGTCTTCTTCGTGAGACGCCAATGGCGCCTCCGGTTGGAAGCACCCACTTCCGGCGGGATTGCAGCCGCTTCGAATGGAGGTTTCGGGATCCCAGATCTTTAGCTCCTCGGAGTCTCCGCCTCTTCTTTACTTTCTTTACACCCTAATTCCCCTCTGGGAATTCCTTGTAATCACACGAGCACGCCATTGTAACCAGAAATTATTGAAATGAAAAGTGTTATACATTTTTGAACTGTCTTTCTGGCATTGTCGTTCTACTGGTAATACATCCGCAGGTTAGCGGAATTCCAGCTCCTTGGAATTTCTCGACCATCTAGGGCCTCCAACTGGTAGGAGCCAGGTCGGTTTACCCAGCGAACCCTATACGGGCCTTCCCAATTTGGCGCTAGCTTCCCACCTTCCGCAGGTTGAGATGCTTTAGCTCGCCTTAGCACCAGATCTCCAACTCTGAAAAGCTTCGGTCGGACCTTGGAGTTGTAATATCGGGCCACCCTCCGCTGATACATCGCCATCCGAACCTGCGCCATTTCCCTCGCTTCTTCCAAGAGATCCAGGTTCCCTCGGAGTTGCTCCGAATTGGCCTCGGGTCGGTGCGCGGCCACCCGAGGTGAGGGGAGTCCGAGCTCCACGGGGACAACGGCTTCCGTGCCATAGGTTAGGCTGAAAGGCATCTCCCCGGTAGGGGTCCGATGCGTGGTCCGATACGCCCAAAGGACATTCTCGAGTTCTTCGACCCAAGCTTGCCCCGTCCGACCGATTCGCGCTTTGATTCCTTGGAGGATTGTCCGATTTGTGACCTCGGCCTCGCCGTTGGTTTGGGGATGGGACACAGATGTGAACCGATGCTCGATCCCGAACTCCTCGCAGAAGTCACGGAAATGCTTGTTGTCGAACTGTCGGCCATTATCCGAGATGAGGACCCGAGGTACCCCAAATCGGACAATGATGTTCTTCTTCACGAACTTCCGGACTTGCGCCTCCGTTATAGTGGCCAGCGGCTCTGCCTCCACCCACTTGGTGAAGTAGTCGATTGCAACAATCAAAAATTTCCGCTGAGCTGAAGCGACGGGGAATGGTCCGAGGATATCCATTCCCCACTGGGCGAAGGGCCAGGGTGCAGTGATTGGTGCCAAGGGGACAGAAGGGACTCTCTGGACGTTGGCGTGGCGCTGGCAGGCGTCGCATTTCCGTACATGATCCTTTGAGTCCTCCAACAAGGTAGGCCAATAATAGCCTTGCCTCATGATCTTGTGCGCCAAGGACCTAGCCCCCAAGTGTGATCCGCAAACGCCTTCGTGGACTTCGCCGAGGACGTAGGCCGCTTCCGAGGGGCGGAGGCACTTTAAGAGGGGGGCGGTGAACGAGGTCCGATACAGCCTCCCTTCATAGAGTACGTAGTGGGCGGACTTCATAACAAGTCGCCGAGCTTGATCTTCGTCTTCAGGGAGGATCCCTTCGGCGAGGTAGGCGACAAGCGGGTCCATCCAAGACGGCTCTGGATCAATCGCCATCACCGCTCCAGCCTCGCCGATGCTCGGGGTATCCAGGGTCTCCAGGTAGATCGCCCTCGACAAGTTGTGCGCGTCTGCGCTCACTAAGCGGGACAACCTGTCGGCCCTGGCATTTTCACTTCTTGGGACTTGCTGGATGTCGACACTGCCGAGGTCGGGAATGAGTGCTTGCACCTTCCGGACGTAATTCTGCATGGTCGGGTTCCGGGCTTCGAACTCCCCACGGACCTGCCCGACCACCAGCTGGGAGTCGGTGAAGACCTTCAGGCGCCGGATGCCGATCTCCTTGGTGAGTTTGAGTCCCGTGACTAGGGCCTCGTACTCCGCCTCGTTGTTGGTCACTGGAAATCCGAACCTCAAGGCATACTCGGCTATCACTCCATCAGGGCTGGTGAGGACCAGCCCGGCCCCTCCACCTTCGGGGTTCGACGACCCATCGATGTGAAGCGTCCAAATCGGGAGGTCGAGGCTGGGTGTTTCCGGCGACCTAGGTTCCGCCTCCTGCACCGTGCACTCAGCGAGGAAATCCGCGAGCGCCTGGGCCTTGATGGCGGGTCGGGGCTGGTAGCGGATGTCGAACTCACCAAGTTCTACTGCCCACTTCACCAGCCGTCCCGCATTCTCAGGATTGCTGAGGATCTGCCGCAGCGGTTGATCGGTCAAGAGGGTGACAGAATGGGCCTGGAAATAGGGGCGAAGCCTCCTGGTCGCGGTCAGCAGCGCGAAGGCGATCTTTTCAGCCTTCGTATACCGCGTCTCGGCATCCCGTAGGACCCGGCTGATGTAGTACACAGGCTTCTGGAGCTTCGCCTCTTCCCGAACCAGTACCGCACTGACTGCGGTTGGGGAGACCGCCAGATAGAGGTAGAGCATCTCCCCTTCTTGCGGCTTGGACAGCAGGGGAGGAGACGCCAAGTATTCCTTGAGCTGGTCGAATGCTGCTTGACATTCGGCCGTCCAGAGGAAGTCTTTCGGGCGTTTCAACACCTTGAAGAAAGGTTGGCAGCGTTCGGCCGATTTTGCCACAAATCGTCCGAGCGCGGCGACCCTCCCAGCGAGCTCCTGAACCTCCTTCACTTTGGTCGGAGGGGACATATCTTGGATGGCCTTGATTTTGTCCGGGTTGGCTTCGATCCCCCGCTGGTTGACAATGAAACCGAGGAACCTCCCGGCCGAAGCGCCAAAGGCGCACTTCGCTGGGTTCAGCTTCATGCGAAACTTCCGCAGGGTGGCGAAAGTCTCCTCCAGATCCGCGATGTGCTGGTCTGCATGGCGGCTCTTCACCAGCATATCGTCCACGTACACCTCCATGTTCCGGCCGATTTGCTCTTTGAAGATTTTGTTGACGAGGCGCTGGTAAGTGGCGCCAGCATTCTTCAGACCGAAGGGCATTACCTTGTAACAGTACAGCCCCCGGTCTGTTATAAAGGCAGTTTTCTCCTCGTCCTGTGGAGCCATCATTATCTGGTTGTAGCCGGAGAAGGCGTCCATGAAAGACAGCAGCTGATATCCGGAAGTCGCGTCGACCAGTTGGTCTATCCGCGGAAATGAAAAGCTATCCTTGGGGCATGCCTTGTTCAGGTCGGTGTAGTCGACGCACATCCTCCACTTTCCGCTCGCCTTCCGGACAAGTACGACATTTGCCAGCCATTCGGGGTAGCTGACCTCCCTTATGAATCCTGCCTCCAAGAGCTTGTCTACCTCCTGGTCGACCACTCGGATCCGATCCGGGGCACAGTGTCTCTTCTTCTGCTTTACTGGTCGGTGGGTTGGGTCGACGTTGAGGGCGTGAGAAATGACCTCCGGGTCGATCCCAGGTACATCGGCCGCCGACCAGGCAAATACATCGGCGTTGGCTCGGAGGAATTCTACCAACCGAGCCCGAGCTCCCGGGTCGAGATTGGTGCCGACCCGGACCGTCCGGTCCGGGCGACCTTCCTCGAGGGGAACTTCGATCACACTTTCGGCCGGCTCCCCGTGCCGCAAGGCCACCTCGTCTCTGGCGTCGAGGGACTCGACGCTTAAGGCTTCTACGGGCTTCTTCCCTTTGAGAGTTGCTAGGAAACATTGCCTTGCGGTCGGTTGGTCACCTCGGACCTCTCCAATCCCGGCCGCCGTGGGGAACCGCATGAGCAAGTGGTACGTAGAGACCACCGCGCGAAGGGCGTTCAGTCCGGGTCGTCCGAGGATAGCGTTGTAGGCCGAGGGAACGCGGACGACCAAGAACCCGAGCAGCACCGTGGCTTCTGCGGGTGCAACGCCCGCAGTCACAGGCAGCTCAACGACACCTTCGGCCGAGATAGCGTCACCAGTGAATCCTATGAGGGGGGTGGATGTTTTGTACAACAATTGTCTGGACAAGCTCATCTTTTGGAAGGCCTCGTAAAACAAAATATCAGCTGAGCTTCCACTATCCACAAGAACACGCCTTACATCATAGTTTGCCATAGTGAGGGAGATCACCATGGCGTCATCGTGGAGGGTCTGAACCCCCTTTACATCTTCATCACAAAAAGTGATTACATTACCGACCCTCTTCCTCTTTGCGACGGCTGCCCCTGACGCTTCAGTCGAGCCCCCTGCGTTCCTCTCGGGCCGGGGGCAGCCCCCAGTGATAGTGTGGATCACGCCCGCGACGGGTCGATTCTGCTCCCGAGGCTCCTGAGGGGCCGGGTCGGCCGGACGCGGGTCTGCGGGGGGACGTCGGTCGTTCACATATCGACCGAGACGCCCTCGGCGGATGAGAGCCTCGATCTCGTCCCGAAGCTGGAAGCAGTCTTCGGTGTCGTGGCCGTGGTCCCGGTGGTACTCACAGTACGCCCGAGAGGGCCTCCTCCCAGGAATCTTCTTCATCTGTCTCGGGACCGGGAGGTCTTCCCGCCCCTTGATTTCCATGAGGATCTGGGCCCGGGGAGTCAGGAGAGGAGTGTACCGGTTGAAACGTCGGGGCGGAGAACGAGGGCGTAGGGCGCCGTGGTTCCTCGCTGGCGACAGGCTTCTGCGCCGACGTTGAGGTGTCGGGCTCCTCCTCTGGCGCGCCTCTTTTTGCCTTTTCTTCCCGAGCTTTGGAGGGATCTCGGCGGCCTCCTTGCTCCGGTGGGCGGCCGCCTCCTCGGCGTCCGCATACTGGTTCGCCCGGGACAACAGCTCCGGGAAGCTCCGCGGCAGGCGTTTGTCCAGGGAGAAGGTGAGTCTGCCCTTTCGGATGCCACGCTTCAGGGCTGAAAGAGCCACCTCCTGGCTCAGGTTCCGGACTTCCAGCGTAGCCTTGTTGAAGCGGGTAAGATAATCCCGCAAGCTTTCTCCCTCGTTTTGCCGGACATCAAAGAGAGAGTCGGAGACCAGTCGCCGCCGGCTACTGACGGCGAAATGGGTGATGAAGAGGCGAGTAAACTGGTCAAAGGACTGGATTGAGTTAGCCTCCAAACCGGCGAACCACGCCCTTGCCGGGCCACGGAGGGTCGCCGGGAAGGCCTTGCAAAGGAGAGGATCTGATGCTCCGTGGAGGAGCATAAGGGTCCTGAAACTCTCGACGTGATCCCGCGGGTCCGCCGCCCCGTCATAGGGCTCGATCGCCGGCATTTTAAACCCCGGCGGATTCGGGGTCCGCAGGATCCTCGAGGCAAGCGCCGGCTGGGAGGAGATCTCCAAGTCGGCGAAGGGATCTTTGGAGTGGCCCTTCAGGACCTGGAGTTGTCGGTGGAGATCGTCCACCCGCCGGTCCAGGGAGCGCGACCGATGGGTGGGAGACAAGGAGCACCGAGAGGGGGACCGACTGGAGCGCGGGTTCCTTGAGGACTGGGGGGTCTGGGAACGCGCCCGGGCCCGCCTCTCGTACCCCGCGCAGCTCCGATGGGAAGGTCCCGGCAGAATGGACCGTGCTCGAGAATCTTCCTCGCGCCGGCGCTCCTCCCCATGGGAGAGGAAGGAGCGCGGGTTGAGGAGGACAGGTGAGCGCTCAGGGAGCAGCGGCTCCTGGGCCCGCTGCGGCGCCCGAGACATCACACCCTGCAGGTTCTGCACTGCCTCCGCGAGGGTGCGAACCTGCTGGGCTAACTGGTCGAACTGAGCGGCTTCGACCATCTGAATGGGGGGTGGAACGGTGGAGTGTTGCTGAGAATGTGTTGGAGACGCAGCGGCCTCCCGGCCGGAGGCGCGAGAGGCCCCGCGACCGGAGGCATTGGAAGCTCCACGACCACCTCGCCGTGCCATTACGATCGCTCTGAGATTCGGGCCCTTCCTCTAGCGCCAACTGTTGCTGGTGGTCCAAACCGAGAACGATTGGCACAGCGGTGTGAACGGGGTTCCGTTTGAGTTGCCTTGGTTGGTGTTGATTGCGCTCCACCTTCCACCGGGAAATCTGCAAGCAAGCCTCGCACCACCACTGGGGTAGTGGGGGCCCTCCGACGATCAAGTCAGAGGAGATTGGAGGAGAAGGAGAGATAATAGTAGCAAGTAGGAGAATGCTCTGGAAGTTCTTGCTTACCTCCCCCCTTCTCCCCCCAGCCGCATATATACCAGGCTGGGGGGTCCTTCTGGGGGGTTGGTCATCGTGTGGCACGATGGAGTTGCCACTGACATGGCCGTTACAGGGCGTCGTGGGGCAGCGCTGGGTACGGCCATGACAGGGCGTAGTGGAGCTCCGCTTTGTACGGCTGTTACAGGAGATCGTGGAGCAGCGCCGGATACGACCGTTGCAGGGAGTAGTGGAGCAGAGGGTCGCGGCGTGCTTCAGAGGAACAGCCTGTCGTTGTCGAGAGATTGCCGACTCGGGGTCGGATTGCTGGATCAAGGGGCAGCCGACTCGGGGTCGGGCTGCGAAGCCGAAGATATCCGACTCGGGGTCGGGTTACTGAATCAAGGGGCAGCCGACTCGGGGTCGGGCTGCGAAGCCGAAGATATCCGACTCGGGGTCGGGTTACTGGATCAAGGGGCAGCCGACTCGGGGTCGGGCTGCGAAGCCGAAGATATCCGACTCGGGGTCGGGTTACTGGATCAAGGGGCAGCTGTAGTCTTCTTGGGCGCGCGTGCCGGTCACGTGGGGCATGGTGGCTGAGTTCCCCCGTAACAGGTAGTATAGGAACGACTTTCTACACTAATCGATGCGATCATCTAGCAATGGTACCCGACGTCCGGATAGGCCGAATATATACGAAGCAAATATTCTGAAATCCTGAACTATGGTTACTGTATAATTCAATCCCTTTGACTCCTAATGTCAGGATGACTTAGAGCTCACTGTCAACCCTATAATAAGTACATTCATTATGTGATTAACTTTAGATATCCCGTGACTTCTCACTGGGATTACTCTGGCCAAGGTTTTGCTAAATTAATCACAAGATATTATCTCCTGTTTCCAGGAGGGGTCAATTTCATCTCGACTCACAACTGACTACGCAAGTACTTGACTGCACCCAGTGACCTTCCGTCACTGAATTAGAATTCCAGGTAGTCCGGTACCAAAGTACAATGAGTTGCTTGCTAGTCACAGGTTGCAGTCTCAGATTAGAGGGCCAAACTTATATCCATATCCACTCAAAACATCTGTTGACAGTAGAGCGTTCCGAAATTGGTCACGTTCAGTGAAATGTACTCCTACACTTCACCTGTGTAGCATATCAGTGTCTCCACACTCCTTGGTTAAGAGGACAACCAACGTATATGTCACACAACGACCTAATCTCAATAATGCTGTCGTCTTTGTAACAATATATCATTTGGCCGCGAACTAGTTTAAGGACTCAAAGATAAATTCTTCTTTATCATTAATAAGTCCTAAGGACTTCATCATATAAGAGTTCATTTGAAGATGTAAAATGATGAATAATGCTAAAAAATACTTTTGATTTGATAATTTATTTACAAAATTCAATCATCAACATGCTGACGATTGACATTTAGGATACAATTCCCAACAACTCTCACTTAGCCTAAAACCAATCGGCACAATATCTAATATCTATCTTCAACTTATGTCCGTTGAACTCTTTCATGTCGAGGACTTTGGTAAATGGGTCAGTCAGATTTTCTTTTGTGTCGATCTTCTGAAGATCAATATCACCTCGTTTGACGATCTCTCGAACCAAGTGGTAGCGACGTAGAATATGCTTGGTCCGTTGATGTGTTTTGGGTTCTCTTGCTTGAGCTATGGCTCCAGTATTGTCACAAAATATAGACACTGGACCATCAATGGAGGGTGTCACTCCAAGCTCGGTGATAAACTTTTGCAACCATACAGCTTTCTTGGCGGCATCAAATGCTGCGATGTATTCTGCTTCATGTGTAGAATCTACCACTGTATGCTGCTTGGAATTCTTCCAGCAGATGGCCCCATCCTTAAGAGTGAAGATATATCCTGACACACTCTTGCTATCATCTTGATCTGACTGAAAACTTGAATCGGTATATCCCTCATGTTTTAAGTCAGAATCACCATAGACAAGCCACTGGTCTTTAGTATTTCTCAAATACTTAAGGATAGTTTTTATAACCTTCCAGTGGTTGCTACCTGGAACAGACTGGTATCTGCTCACTACTCCTAGTGAGTATGCCATGTCTGGTCTAGTACATGTCATGGCATACATTATACATCCCACTGCCGAAGCATATGAAATTCTATCCATACTCTCTCTTTCTTGAGGGGTTGTCGGACAATCTCTTTTAGAGAGGTTAATTCCATGACCCATTGGAAGATAGCCTTTCTTGGAATTAATCATACTGAACCTCTTCAGCATAGTATCAATGTATATGAATTGGGATAATCCAAGCAATTTTTTAGATCTATCTCTATAGATATTCATCCCTAGGATGTAAGATGCTTCTCCCAAATCCTTTATGGCAAATTGAGATAATAGCCAAACTTTTATTTCTTGTAATGCAGAAATGTCATTCCCGATTAAAAGAATGTCATCCACATACAAAACAAGAAATATGATAATTGAACCATTTGCCCATTTATAAATGCAATGTTCCTCTTCATTCTTAATGAAGCCATACGATTTGATCACTTTATCAAATCGTATGTTCCAACTCCGTGAAGCTTGCTTTAATCCATAAATAGATTTTTGAAGCTTGCACACCTTAGACTCATCTGCAGATATAAAACCTTCAGGTTGCATCATATACATCTCCTCTTCTAAATTCCTATTTAGAAAAGCGGTTTTAACATCCATCTGCCAGATCTCATAATCTAAGTGTGCTGCTATCGTAAGCATAATCCAAATGGATTGGAGCATTGCCACAGGAGAAAACGTCTCATCATAGTTAATACCATAACGCTGACGATATCCTTTTGCAACCAGACAGGCTTTATAGGTCTCCACCTTTCCGTCTGCACCCCGTTTCCTTTTGAAAATCCACTTACACCCTATGGGTTTAATCCCTTCGGGTGGATCAACTAATGTCCATACATCATTGACCTTCATGGATTCTATTTCGGATTGCATGGCTCCAAGCCATGCATCGGAATCATGCCTCTGTATAGCATCCATATAGGTGATCGGATCCTCATCGTTTTCATCAAGTTCGACAGGATCCCGGACCAAGAAATCATAGTATCTATCCGGCTGACGTGGTACTCTACCTGATCGCCTTAATGGTGCATCTAAGATGGGTTTTGGATCTGATCTAATCAAATTCGACTCAATTGGTTCAGTGGATGGTGTCGGATCTTCTACATGTTGAACTTCCCTAAGCTCAACATTAGAGCTTTTAGTTCCTTCACTAAGGAATTCTTTCACTAAGGAATTCTTTCTCTAAGAAAACAGCTCTATTGCTTACGAACAACTTTTGTTCTTCAGCAAAGTAGAAGTAATATCCTTTAGTTTCTTTAAAGTAACCAACAAAGCAACATATGTCAGACTTGGGTTCAAGTTTGTCTATTTTCAAACGTTTGACATACGCCGGACACCCCCAAACCCTAAGGTGAGAGAGCATCGGCTTACGTCCAGTCCACATCTCATGTGGTGTTTTATTTACCGACTTACTTGAAACCTTATTTAGAATGTAGCAGGCTGAGTCAAGTGCATATCCCCAAAAGGATATGGATAGACTTGCAAACTCCATCATGGATCGAACCATGTTTAACAGGCCCTGATTTCTTCTTTCTGATACACCATTATACTGCGGTGTACCAGAAGGAGTCCATTGGGAAAGAATCCCATTCTCTCCCAGATATGTCAAAAACTCATTGGAAAGGTATTCACCCCCTCGATCTGATTAAAGAATTTTAATACTCTTTCCAGTTTGTTTTTTTACTTCATTACGATACAATTTGAACATTTCAAATGCTTCAGATTTATGTTCATTAAATAGACGTAACCATACCTCGAAAGATCGTCTGTAAACGTAATAAAATATGAATATCCATCCCTAGCATCTATGCTCATTGGTCCACATACATCAGAATGTACAAGGGTCAATAAGTCACTGACTCATTCACCTTTTTCGGTAAAAGGTGATTTGGTCATCTTACCAAGAAGATATGACTCACAGGTTGTCAATGATTCACAATCATTAACATTAAGGATTCCCTCTTTACTTAACCTGTTCATCCTGTTCTTGTTAATATGACCTAGCCTATGATGCCAAAGGTAGACATCCATGACATTATCTATTCTAGGGCGCTTACTTGACGTGTACATTACATTAACAGGTTGTGATAACAAGTAGATGTCATTGCTCAATCGTCCATTCATTACAGTAATACCATTCATAATGATATCACAAGAACATTTCTTTATTGAAATTTCATAACTGTTCATGGCCAAAAGGTCTACGGAAATTACATTCAATAAGAACATAGGACAATAGTCACAATCACTCAAGACAACTACATGAGAATTGAAAACAAATTTGAGATTTCCTAAAGCTAGAACTGGAACTGATCTTCTATCTCCAACATTCAGGAATCTCTCGCTGTTCTCAAATCTCTCATTGACATGAAGTCCTTGCAACGAATTGCATATATTAAACGGACTTTCAGTATCTAATACCCAGGTCGAATTATCACACATAGAGAAATTACAAGGTGTTATCATATAAATACCTTGATCAGCAATTGATTGTCCTTTCTCTTGCTTGGCCTGTTCGGATCAAGTGAGGTAAGGTACTGAGGATAATTCCTCCTCCAATATCCCTGCTTCTTACAATAGAAGCATTCTGCCTGACTTTTGTCATCCTTAATCTTTTTGGTCTGACTATGCTGAGTTTTCAGCTTTCTATACCAATTATTGAAGTTGGGACCAGTCAACTTGTCATTATCTAATAATGAGCGAAGTGACAAACTTGTGGCTATTTTTACATAAAAAATAATTTGCCTATTAGTATATGAATTGACTAAATACAGTAGACTTGGACTTTAGTCTAAATATACTCCCACTATTTTATACAAATTGATAGCCTCTACATCCAATTTGAAAAATTACTCTTAATTCTTTAGTGGGCACTAGAACCCAATAGATCGCATATAGGCCTGAGTGTGGCTCGGCCAACCCATATGCACCTATTGGTAGGTTCTTAACCAATTGCTTCACCATGCAACTTCTAGTGATGATTTTGCCCTAGGTTTTTCGGTAGGCGTGTGGCGCCTCCACCGAATACCCTAGTTAGGTCCAACCATTAAATGATAGGGTTCAGTCTAATCAACTAATAGACGACCAAGCCCGAGTGTGGCTTGGCTCACCTGACCACCTATTGAAGATACACTCAACTCATCATATATTGAATGACAATTTCAATGCTTGATAAGTACTAGGCGTGTCGCGCCTCTAATAATTATCAAAACATTGGACCCATTATCACCCAACTTAATGGGAGGCTATGACCTAGTTATCCCCATAACCATTTTATTTGAAGGACCTAATAATTTTAGAGAATTTCATAATTAGGATAGATGAGAAGATCTGCTTAGTCTAATTTCTTCCACTGGCTTCACCAAATCAGATTAGACTCAAACCGATTAAGGAGGCACCTAAATCAGTCAAATTGATTTTTCTTATAGGCATGGGCTAACTCGAAACATTAAGTGATCCAATCAAAATGTGATTGACCATATCGGCCAGGTAAGTGAGATCGATGGAAGGGATATGTCGTTAACTCGACAAAGACGAATCAGTGCGAGTAGCTCCCAATTAAAAACCACCGGTTGAGTCTGCCAAACTTACCTTAGACACCGACTGGTTAATCAATTTCGATTTGATTACTCAAATGACTCGGGCTATACCTCTGAGCCTAAATCAAGTTCCATCTTGGTCTAATCAAAGACATGGACTTGATTCATCTACAACTATGGTAAATTGATCTAGAATTTTCTTGACCTAATCTAGTTACTACTTAATTAGATTTGATCAATTAATTCTATTAGTCCATGTATGATTCTAACCTTAGGTCTAACCCAATTCTAAGAACTTGATTCAAGCTAACCCATATGCCCACAGAATTATGCAATGTCAATTAATTGAGTTACAATTCTATTTCATAACACTTAATTCTTAATTAAGTTTAGACTTATGAAAGTTTTGATCATTGCATATTTCTTTTTAACTACATATTAATTACAATCATTCAGTTCTTAAACCTTATTTTCAGATCTGAGTATTTGTAATTAATCATATGTAATCAGATTTAATTCATGTTTAAGTCATTATGTTTTATGTTGATGCATCATATATACATAACTACATGACTTAATTCAAACAACATACATCTTATGTAATTATTCTTTTTTACTTTTATTTTTAGATCTGATTTATTCATTAAAATCAGAGATCATATGAATCATGAACTTTATTTAGATCTAATCTAAACAAGATTATGATTTTAGATTTATTCATGTTACCAATCCTAATACAAACATGCATCATATGCATCCAAAATTTCAGATCTACTTAATCATGCATAATGAGCAATTAAATTAATCATAAAAAGTACTTTAGATCTAATCTAAATATGTTAATGATTTCAGATTTAATTATAAGAATTAAAACATAAAAGTTTAAGTATAAACCTAGCTCTGATACCACTGAAAGTGCATCCTACGTTCTTCGGTGTTTAGCATACTGAATTTTTTTTTTTTTGAAACTATGGCTGAACCTGATCGGGTTGCCTACGTATCCCTTCACAAGGGGTACCAAGCCAGACGTAGTTCTTTTTAAGTTTCAAAAATGCAATAGAAAAATAAATCAAATAATTTAATTCATGCATGCTTACAAGATCAAATCTAGAAATCAGCACATTAAGAATACATAGGATTATGCCGGAATCGTTTAAACAATTATGCTAAGACTTTTATGCATGATTAACTATCAGATCTAAAACTTAAGAACTGTATTCCAATTAATCTCTGAATATCCATCGAATGGATTCTGGAGATATCTCCGTGAGGAGCCCCAAAAGAGGGTAAAACCTCGAAAAATCGGACCTAGACCTTGACAACATAATAAATTATTAATGCTAGATTAATACCTTTTATGATGGATGAAAGTTGTGGATCTGATCCTTGACTTTGCAGCCACGCACACGAATGGCCTCTACGAGACACACGAAGCCTTGAAGGATCTTCTTCCGCAACAGTGCTAGCAGTTGCAGAACACTTGAAAGCTGAAATCTGTTCATCGAGATTCAATCAACTCTTGATCAATCGTCTTGAAGCAGATGGAGATGAGATTTGTAAGGGAAGTAGAGGACTTAGATCTGATCTTGAATCTTCTAGATATTCACCCTGAAAACCCTATATAAAATGGAGAAGAAGAGGAGGATGAGGCGTGTGAGGAAGAAGGCTGCAATGGATGATTTGCCGGCGCCCATGTTTGATCCCTTTTAATGGCCTCCGAATTTCATTCAAAATTCAAAAATTATCTTCAGAAAACCTTCTTTAGTTGGCGCATGCAATGGAATAGCAACAACCCAAATCAGATCTCAACCAAATCTGATTTAAATTCAAATTTTAAACACATGCCTAAGAGGGGAGGAATTTGAAATCCATGTGGCAGAATTTTCCTTCCTCTTGTCGCATATATTTCATTTGAAATTCAAATTTAAATGATTCAAAGGTTCACATGCCAGATTGTAAAGTTATTTGATGCATGAAATCATTTAATATATTGTTTAATGTTTGAATTCAAATTCAAACAACAAACAATGTCGCCATATGTCAAGCAATGGGTCCATGCGCCATGCAATAATTTTGGCTTATTTAAAATTCATGAAATTCAATTTCATGTCACCACTAATTGCCACATCATCTGAGCCTAATCTTCTTGGGTTGCACCTAATCAAATTTGGTCAAACCCGAATTAAAACAAAGCAATTTGGTTGAACCCAATATAATTAGGTCAGACCCTGATTGAGCTCAAATTTAATCCAATTCAATTTTTGGCTCATCCAAACTCAATCAAATTGAACTAATTACTTTGTGTTGGACCTAATCTAATTAGGTCAATCCCCAATTAAGCACAAATTAATTTAAAATTAATTTGATCAGCTTAAGTTCTTTTGGTTCTGACCTAATCCAATCAGGTCAAAACTCTGATCGAGCCCAAAGTTGAATCCAATTCAATTTGGCTCATCCTTAGCTCAATTACTCAATCAAATTGAGTTTATTAGTAATTTAATTACTAATTAATCCTTCAATAATTACTTTAATTATTTTATAAGATAATTTGCCAATTGAATTGACCAAATTACCCCTGAATCATTCTTAATCATTCATCAGCCTTCTTGATCAATCAGGAATCTTCTATGCGTGTGACCTCATAGGTTCGAACCTAAGACGGTAGTATAGGAACGACTTCCTACACTAATCGATGTGACCATCTAGCAATGGTACCCGACATTCGGATAGGCCGAATATATACGAAGCAAATATTCTGGAATTCTGAACTATGGTTACTGTATAATTCAATCCCTTTGACTTCTAATGTCAGGATGATTTAGAGCTCACTGTCAACCCTATAATTAATACATCCATTATGTGATTAACTTTAGATATCCCGTGACTCCTCACTAGGATTACCCTGGTCAAGGTTTTGCTAAATTAATCACAAAACATTATCTTCTATTTTCAGGAGGGGTCAATTCCATCTCGACTCATAACTGACTACGCAAGTACTTGACTGCACCCAGTGACTTTCCGTCACTGAATTAGAAATCCAGGTAGTCCGGTACCAAAATACAATGAGTTGCTTGCTAGTCACAGGTTGCGGTCTCAGATCAGAGAGCCAAACTTATACCAATATCCACTCGAAACATCTCTTGACAGTACAGCGTTCCAGAATTGGTCATGTTTAGTAAAATGTACTCCTACACTTCACCTGTGTGGCATACCAGTGTCTCCACACTCCTTGGTTAAGAGGACAACTAACGTATATGTCACACAATGACCTAATCTCGATAATGCTGTCGTCCTTGTAACATCATATCATTTGGCACCGCGAACTAGTTTAAGGACTCAAAGATAAATCCTCATTTATTATTAATAAGTCCTAAGGATTTCATCATATAAGTGTTCATTTGAAGATGTAAAATGATGAATAATGCCAAAAAATATTTTATTGATTTGTTAATTCATTTACAAAATTTAATCATCAACATGCTGACGATTGACATTTAGGATACAATTCACAACAAAGGTTGGGCGTGAGGCCCTTGTTCCAAGTTGGGCGTGAGGCCCTAAAGCCACTTCCACATCCACCACAGCCCTATCTCCTCTCGCCTCCCTTTTCGTTTGTGATTTTCATTTCTCTCTCACGCCAAACCTCTAATCTCTGTTTCTTTGCAGGTCCTTAAAGTACTCCATGTTATTGGGTCTATTATCCTTCCAAACCAATAGCAAGGGAGCCCTGTTGCAACGGAAGATGAAGCCTGGTTATCCAATCATCAACCCTTGAGAGTGAGATCAAGGATCCTCCTCCAGAAGAATTTCAAAAGTTCAATGTTTGGTAAGCCTCAACTCTAGGTCTGATTTATTGAAGAAAGCGTCCTAATCTAGTGGTTTCTCAACCACAATGGTCCATTACTCTAAGTCCTAAATGAATTAGTACATACGGGTAACTAGTCCTGAAATTACCATGCTCATGAAATGCTTTCTTAGCTCATATGTGACTGAATTTCCTATTGCAATTAGGCTAGTTAATCAACATAACTTACTGATAACCCTTATGTTTAAATTCCTCGCATTCATCCTGCATCAAAAACTCCTTTTCCAAAATACATGGCTACAAATTTATCGAACTTAGTCTCATAAATCACATTGGATCACTTCTAATCTATCAAGGTCGATAGATCCCATCTAGATGCAACCCTATTCCAAAATGAACCTACTGCAGCCAATCCGCACCACAAGGATCCAAATGGTTGGGGCCCAAGTTTACATGCTCGTCAAACTACAGTAACCTCATAGTGAATAGCTGAGGCATCAGGACTAGTCATACAACTGCAGCATAAGTAGTCGCTGACGTGTGGATAGACATCCATGTGACTACTTTCTTTGGTTATGCTCAATGCACTAGTTCTCTAACAAGTACTTGCACAATTACTCCAATGTTTCTACACTGTGGACTCAAGACTCATCCATCTGACTAAGTGATCTGTGCACTAATCTCAGTGGATCGATCACCGCCCTCGTTATGGATCCATCGATCAAGAGCATTTAGAAATTAATTCCTAATGATATATGCCTCAAATTCTCAACTTCTTGAGAATATATGTCATCATCTTATTAATTTTTTGGACGATTAGTGAGATCTTGGCTCCTTAGCCAGTGCTATAGTGCCGTTGTTGTCACAGAAAAGGGTTATGACATCTGATAACATGACACCTAGCTCCTCGATAAACTTTTTGTTGCCCAAGGTGACAACCCAAGAGGGGGGGTGAATTGGGTCTTTTAAAAACTTTTCAACTACTTCTAATCTTTTAGAGTTAATTAGGCTAAGTTGTATGGATGCTTAGTGGAATTTAAACTTAGCAAGAGTATGACTCTAATCTAATCAACTATTAAGCAGCGGACTCAATAAAAGATTAGTCTAAGTTTGCCCAAGTATGCAATTCAATTGAATGAGACTTGATTAAGTAAATTGAATATGCTTGCAACTAAAGGATGCACGGAGAAGAGTTAAGCACGCATAGTATCTAAGTAAGTAAGTGAGTGAGGAAGTCAGACAACAAAGAGCATCACAAACACAACAAAAGTATAGTGGTTCGGTGCATCCCAGCACCTACATCCACTCCCCAAGACCTCTTGGGAATTTCACTATAATCCCTCAGATTACAGCCGGTTGTTTTACAAGCTCACAACCCAACTTGTTGTTTTGCGAGATCACAACGAACTCGGTCGGTTTTCACAGGCTCACCGACTAGAACTAACCGATTGTTTTCACGGGCTCACAATCCAACCCAGTTGGTTTTCCCAAAGGCTCACCAACCACAACCTTACAACGATTGTTTTCCGGGTTCACAATCAACCCAGTTGGTTTTCCCAAAGGCTCACCAACCACAACCTTACAACATTGGTTTTTCCTTTGGCTCACCAACAAACCTTAATCCCTTGATTCAATCCCTTGATTGAATCAAGTTACAAGATATTAGAACAAGAGTTTAAATCAAATACAAGCTTCTCATATAAGCAAATATAGCAAATATAAATAAGTAAAAAAAAGAGAAGAAGCCCTCAAACTAATTTGTAGATAGAGGAACTCGGCTTCTTCTTCACTTGACCCTCTTCTGATTTTGCACGAAGTAGAGGATCTCCGAGGCAGCACACGGATGGAGAGGAAGCTTTGGGATTCACTTGGATGCTCTTCTTCTCTCTATTTTACTTTGAATGGCCCTTTTGTGCTTATGGGAGATTTTCCTTGTAATCTCTTTCAAATCTCTTCCCTAAATGTTTTCTCCCACTTCCATACCCTCTTCCCTAGCTCTCCTCTTGATTTTATAGCTTTAGAGGGAGTGGAAACAAAAATCTAGCCGTTAGAGACAAAAATAGAGCCGTTGGAATCAAGAAAAAACTAGCCGTTATGCCTCCCAGCATGCTCGAGTCGACTCGGCTGAAGTAGGAGTCGACTCGGCTGAAACAGGGGTCAATCTGTGAATAGTAGTCTGCCGACACTGTAGCTGGGAGTCGGCTCCGCACTGTAGCGCTGAAGTTGGAGTCGGCTCGAGATCACTGTAGCGCTGAAAATCAACTTTCTGTCTTTTTGTTTGTTCTCAGTCGGAGTCGACTCGTAGAGTGCCGGAGTCGACTTGAGCACTGTTTCAGAGTGCCAGAGTCGACTCTAAACTTTCCGGAGTCGACTCGAGGACTATTTTTTTGAATCTTTCTTTGAATTTGCTCCTCCAACTTAAATCCTTTGAACTTGAAACTTGGGCCATTAAATTGTAGCTTTCTTCTAACTTTTCTTGAGAGTTTTTGAGGCCTTCTTGTATTTTTCCAACTTGCTATGTTCCTTGCAAAATAAATTATCTTTTCTTCTTGCAACACAAATATTAGTAATTATACTTCAAGGTTTTGTGATCATCAAAATCAATCTTTAACTCAATCTTTGGGTCATCAGTCTCCCCCTTTTTGATGATGACAAAACTTGTAGTATGTGCAATATAAAATATATTGTGTTCTAGGACTAATGCATAGCTAAGTTGCATGAAGTAGAAAACATATATATTTAAAACATACTTCATGATAATGCTTTAGATTTAATCAGCGTAACACAATCAACATATTTCAATTTAAGCTGATTTGTATTCAATTCAAAACATAAAGCATTATGAGCATATACTTAGATATTTCTCTCCCTTTTTGACAACATTAAAAAGGTTGCAAGATAATGAAACATTAAGCACAAAGATAAGAATACTCAAATATTTCTTTTTCTTTTTGTACTCTGATTTGTATGTCAAATTATTGCAAGAATATGAATCATATAACTCAAGGCAATAATGTTAGAAAAAGATTAATGAGCATAGATTAGAGCCAATTATAATGAGAACACATCGAATGTGGTTCCAAAGATAGTTTTCAAATCAAGTGTAGGTGAAAACTTTCTCAAGTTAATTCAAGAAGTACCAAGAATGATATTCAAAGAAAGCACGAATGAAAATCTAATCATTCTTTAATAATAAGTATGAAAGCTTGTTCATTTAAGATCTTTTGCCCAATATATTAAGTATTTTAACAACATGAGAGCAATTGAACTAATTTTCTTTTTGGAGTATAATAGCAATATATTAAGTATGATTTCAAAGTTCTTTTATTCCTTTAAAAATAAGTACATTTTGATACATATAATAATGAATTGGCACAAAATTGAAGTTCTAAAGAGCAAGCCAATAAGAACTCATTAGTGAATTCCAAAATAGATTTTCTAAGAGATACTCAATGAAATTCAACATTATTCTCCCCCTTTTTCATTAAGCTAGAGGCTCTTAAGATCAACTGTGTGAATTGCAATTTGGTTCATGATTTATGCATAAGATATATTAACCAAATAACAAGCCTCAAGGTGTATCATAAAGATTTGTATATTTAAATTTCAGATGATACTTATTGGAGAGTATTAGGATCACTTCTCATTCAGTGTTCTTTCTCTCTCCTTTAGTTATGGATTTATGCGATTAAGTTCCATATGATCTCTCCCTCTAAAATTTTCTTTCTCTCCCTCAATTGATCATTCCATTTAAGAGTTTAGAATTTGAAGATAATGTTCAATAAAATTGTCAATCTCAAAAAAAATATATTTTCTATAAGTTTCAGCTTATTTTCATAAGACTCAAGGTTTGAGATAAGACAACCTTTATAGAACTCATCTCAAGGTATAAACTTATAATTAAAGCAAGTCTTGCAATATAAGGAGGTTCATCAAAATCAATCCATAAAAATCAAGGTATGCATCCAATTAAAGTAATTTTTAGGATAAGATACTGAATATCTAAAGCTCCCCCTCAAAAGATGCATTCTTCTTTTATTATTCTATAATATTAAGAATGTAGAGTGATCTAGAATTATTCAAAATTTATAGCAATCACTCTTTTTAATCTTTCAAGAACAAGTTATGCTTTCTCTTAATCTTTGAGAAAATGTACTGAAATATTAATCAGAAAATGATTCATTTGAAGCTCAAATTCTTTCAAAAGCATTTACATTTTCTTTCTTTTAAGAATCATTTGAGTGAGCTGAAATGTTTCTAGACTTAAGATCATTCACTCTCTTAATAATATATATATATATATATATATTGATGGAAGTCTTTAATAATGTAGGAGAGAAAAACATATAGATGATCATTGAAGTATATATATTTATAGAACTCAATTTCTTAATCATAGTTTTTCAGCAATATATACATGAAGCACAATAAATCTTTTTAATATCAAAATAAAATTATATATTTAAAAATATTTGTTTACAATTAAGATCATTGAAAGACACATCATTTAGACCAATATTAGTACACTTTAATGATAAGAAAAGATATGTTTCGGATGCGTATCGAGACAATCAACCAAAGCGTCAAAATTAATTCTGTTTTTCTTATATTAAAATTTTCATTTAGAAATTATATTCAGTTATTCTCCTGAATGACGTGATCATTGAAGCATATAACTAAGGTTACAAAGATGTAACGATATAAGCATTTTTAAGTTAAGTTTAAGCTTTTATACAAAATTAGATTCTGAATTTTCATAAGAATTTCCAAGAAGGCTTTCACAATTATAATTTTAGATATGTATCTTCTACATTGTAGCTCATCTTAAATCACTAAGATTGAAAACATATATTTCAATAACATTCGAGCACTTTCAGAATCTTTGTATTTAATATTGAGTTTCGATACAAAATAAAGAATATTTTAACAAATATTAGGACATTATGTATCAAAGTTAGGCAAGTAGAAAGATAGATCAAGATAAATTCATTTTGCCTAAATAGAAATATCCTTCTCTTCTTCTTTTTGTAAATCTATTTAACTTTCAAAGTTAATCGTGAATGATAAAACTGAAATTTCTTTTTAATATTACTTAAAAAAAACTTTATGTAGTATTTTAAACATTCAAGCATTGGAACACAAGTTAGTTTGAGGCAAGGGTGAAGCAAAGACTTGTGAGCAAAGTTAAGACATATTCCAAGTTAAGACCTATTTCAATCAACTTATCCAAGCATGGGTCATTACAAAATATTGAGAACTCATAATTCAAAACATCATGCCACATGCAAAATATATTATGTGTTAAGTCATGCATAAAAATACTAAGAACAAGCATGTTAAGGATCAAAATCAATTCTTTTTAAATAAACTCCCCCTATTTAAATATAATCTTGCATTGATTTCATCCTTAAAGTGTGTTTTCAAGTGAAAAAAAAAAAATTGACTTGATTCTTCTTATATACTTTCATTTATTTTGTCTTTCATTTTTTTTACTTTCTTATGCTCTATACTCTATTTACTCCCTATCCGGTGAAGTTGGAAGGGGCACGAGGTACTACCACTAGCCTCCCTCTTGTGCCGTCCCTAATATACCCTACACCGAATAGTTGGGTCAAATAGTGCCGGGTACTACCACTAGCCTCCCCATTGGCACCATCCCTATGATGAGCAATATAGAAAATTTATAAAGTTCACTTCAAACTCTCCCTGTTTAAGTGTAATTAATTACGAATTTTATCCCTTCCAAATGTGCCGAATATATTATGCTTGTTTTGCTTTTCCTTAAGATTGGAGTATTTGCCTTTGCTTAGATTTTACATCTCTTGAATAATATCCATTTTCTTTTCTTTATCTCTCTCTCTTTTTGTTATTCTCAAGTAATTTACATGAAAGAGTAGAATAAAGAAATAATCTTATGTATCATATAGATGTATATCATGCAAACAACATTTTCATTGTGCTCAAGGATTCATAATTTCTCACAAGTTATTTTAAATCAAAATTTTAAGCATAAACTTGTGTATTTCATGGTTATGACATAGGTAAAGATATATTTTAGTTTGGGCAAACCATGAAACAATTTCTAAAAGTATAAGTCAATCAATATATATATATATAGACATGATATCAAAAATTTATAATTAAAGACCTTAATCATGCCATAATAAGATTTAAGTTATTGACTTTGCTCAATTAATTTATGAGAGAAGTATCTAGAATTACCAATTCATTCTACATTCTTCAGTCAAATACCTACTAGATTTCTTATGTATGAACTTTTGGCTGAAGAAGGTCCTCTCTCTTGTTTGCATGTGAATGTTTATTGTATCTTACATGGAGATATCCTTCAAGTTGAGATCTCTCATTTTCTTGCTCAAGGATCCTGCATTATTAACAAACTCCTTTTCTTTCTTGAAAGAAAGTCATTAGTTTCTTTAAGATACAAAACATTCATCCAACATATTTTTTAACTAGATGACTCAATATAAGATATGACAATAGTTGCATGTTGAGTCACTTTACTCAAGAGATTGCCTAAATATAAGCAAGCACATATCACTTGAACTAAAGAGATAGTTTTATTAACCAAGATGGTTCAAGGACAAGCATGTGAGGCAATAGAAAGATTTATCAAGGTCAAATCAATTTTTTATTTTCAGAATCAATTTAGCTTAGATTCTATTTGCTTAAGATAATTATCAATAAGACATGTTAGCTAAGTTTTAATCAACTTATCTTAAACGGTTATTTCTATCAAAATTCAGATTATGATTTATTTATTATCAATAAAATATGATTCATTAAAGTTAGATTGAAGTCTTGCACAAGGGCACATAATGAGCATACAATCTGGTCTACTAGCTGTATGATAAAATAGTTATTCTATCATGCTTCAATACAGCTTTAAAACAATAGATCTACTTTGCTCATCCTTTTCAAATTCTACAAGATGGGGTCACAGACATACCTTCTTCATGCCAATCTTCTATTAAGAGTTTTCTTGTGGACTAACTTTGGTCAATGAAGATCCCCTTTCTTGTTTGGCTTAATTTGGAGTTCGAGAGAAAATGTTAATTCATTCATCATACATATTTCAAACTCACCTTGCATGAGCTTAGTAAAATCTTCATATAAATCTCCATTAGTAGAACCAAGAATGATGTCATCAATGTATACTTTGAGCAAGTAAGATATCACAAATTCTTCTTTTTGATGCAAAGATTTATCACTATTACTTTCTATCAAAAAGGTTGCTTAAGCTTTTATATCATGCTTTTGATGCTTGTTTCAAATCATATATTGCTTTATCATATTTGTAATGAGTGTTTTCAAATATGGTGGTTATTTAACATATATCTTCTTTAATAAAGTAAGTACATAGGAGTCCATTCTACACACTCATTTGATAGAATATAAAGCTCATAAAGCAAGCAAATGATAATGGTGATCTTTACTTCTAATCATACAAGAATCTCATCAAGATCTATTTCATCTTTTCTTGATTTAGTCTTTTAGTAGTCATCAATTTTTCTTCATTAAGTGCATTTCTGAAAAACTCAATTTGGTTCTAATTATTAACATGTTTTCAGATTGTTATATGTAAAAGATTAACCATATACATATATAATTTGATTTTAGTATCTTGATAATAAATCATTAGTCTCATAAAGAATAAAATGAATTGATATTTCTGCAACTAAAATCTTTTCATTGAATATTCTATATGCATTGCTTGATGAATGATATCCAAGGATAGACATATCTCTATCAGATTTGGCATTACTTTCAAGAAACCATATCAAGTATAACATATACTACTGATAAATATGAAAGATATGCAATAGTTCATTTTCTATTTTTCAGAAGATCAAAAGGAGTTTTCATCAAAGATAGATCTAATAAAAATCATATGTATGACAAGCAGTGATGATAGCTTTAAAAAAATATTTAAGTAGATGACTATCATATACAATTGTCTTTTTTATTTCTTCAAGAATTCTATTAACCCTATTTTACTTATGGTGTCCTTGGTGCTGAAATAATTAATTTCTGTATGAACTTTATCAGGATTTTGGTTTTCAACACTGTGCCATGATACTCTTTATCTTCATAGTTTGGAAACCTTTATCATTTGAAACACTTTTACAAGATTTAGCAAATACAGAAAATATTTCAATTTTATTTGCCAAGAACAAATCCAATGTAAGCTTTTGAAAACTTAGTGATGGAAACAACATCTTTAGATTTAGAAATTGATTTTTGTTTGTTTTCTTAGTTAGCATGCATAGCAAACTTTGACCTTTCAGAAGATAATCTAAGTAAGCCAATGGCAAGGTCTTTTGAGATTAAGTACATACTAGCATGAGTTGATTTTATATGCCAAAGATGGTTTCTTTAATCTTGGTATTCATAGTGCATATATTCAAAAGCACACCAAGTACACATTATCATATCTATGATCAATAAACAATAATGCCATGGATAAAAACTCGCAATCAAGCATATAGAGAATTCATAGAGTTATTCTTAATAAATTGATTAATCATTTAGCAACTTATCCAATAGTGAGTAAAGTATACTATAAAATGAAGTGATTTGATTATATTTCCAAAAGTATTTTCTATATCACAAAATTGATCAATACTTGCAATTCATATCAAATACTAAAGCAAAAATAATGATGAGATGCAAGGATTGCTGATTTCATTATTATTATTTTTGTTAATTACTTTTTATAAGTATATTTTAAGTTTCTTTCGTTCCATGGGTATCTTGGCACACCTATGTCTACATCCTCATATTTTCATTTTGGGTACCCAAGCTTGCTTGGGTCCTTGAGAGTTAGGACATATGGTTCCTTTTGGAACCCAAATCTGTTTAATAGTAATAACTTTACCATTTGATTTAATTGTGTTAGAACGATGGAAAAAGTTGTTATGCCCATTCTTTTCATGTTTGAAATAAGTTATCTTATTTAATGGTTTGCTTGGTGAATTGATAACCTTTTTCTCTTGAGATTTATTGTTAAGTAAAGGAGTCAAGCCAAGTTTTGATTTATCATAAGCAACATATTAGCTATCAAACATCATTCTTAATCATTCTGAACTTATGGTGAATTTGTTAATAAAAGATTTTAATTGATTAATTTCTTTACTTAAGTTGTGATTTTCTTTAATTAAGCTATGATTTTTCTGAATCAATTCTTCTGAAAATGACCTTAAGCTTTTATTTTCAGAATTCAGTTTGTCTTGTATTTCAGCAATAGAATTTCTTTCTTTTGAAATTTCCAAATTTAGCTTTTTAAGATTTTTATTTTTCATAGCTAATTTTCTACATTCGCCATACAAATCATGAAAAGCATTTAAAAGTTCATCATAAGAAAATTCTTCATGAAATTCATTTGGTGTAAAATTAGATTCAGATTTTACCTTATCTTCTTGTGCCATAAAGCAAAAGTTAGTTACCTCTTGTAGTTCCTTGGAGCTAATATCATCATTGTTGCTCCTAGCTTTTATTTTCTTGCTTGACTCTTCCTTGGTCAAAACTTTCTTCCTTTTTATCTCTTTCTTTCTTTCTTCTTGCTTCCTCTTCTTCTTTGTCTTTAGGAAGCTTTTGAATTTTTTTGTTGTTCTTTCTTCCTCGAGTCGACTCGGGTTTACTTGGAGTCGACTCGACTGACTTGAGAGTCGATTCGAGATCTTCGGGAGACGTCTCGTTCTCAGAGGCCTAAAAGATGATTCTCTATCTTTTGAACTGTTCTGCCTCGGAGTCGACTCGGGTCTTGTTGGAGTCGACTCGGCTAACTTGGAAGTCGACTCGAAAATACTTGGAGTCGACTCGTTTACAGAGTCTTCAAGACTGTGTCTCTGCCCTTCAGACTGTTCTTCTCTAGGAGTCGACTCGGACAAACTAGGAGTCGACTCGGCTACTGTGGAGGATTCTGCAATCTCATTGTTAGTACGCAATTGAAGCACATGTGAGCTAATCTGAGATTTATCATAAATAATTGTTAAAGTATCCTAGATTTCTTTAGCAGATAAGCATGCAGAAATCTTATGAAATATAGATTCATGGATAGCACAATATAGAAAGTTCATAGCATTAGCATTCAATTGTGCTAAGTCTTTTTCATTGACATTTTGAGAAAGTGTGTGAGGTCCATTTATAATGATATTCCACATTTTATAGTTTTGTGATTGAACAAAAATTTTCATTCTAGCTTTCCATTGAATATAATAAGTTCCATCAAACAGTGGAGGTCTGTTTATGGAAAGTCCCTCGGCAAATAATATGTTATGTGGGGTTGTCAAAATCTTTAGCTCTAGTCGGTTAAGACTATAATTAATAGAAGAGCACCTGCTCTGATACCACTTGTTGCCCAAGGTGACAACCCAAGAGGGGGGGTGAATTGGGTCTTTTAAAAACTTTTCAACTACTTCTAATCTTTTAGAGTTAATTAGGCTAAGTTGTATGGATGCTTAGTGGAATTTAAACTTAGCAAGAGTATGACTCTAATCTAATCAACTATTAAGCAGCGGACTCAATAAAAGATTAGTCTAAGTTTGCCCAAGTATGCAATTCAATTGAATGAGACTTGATTAAGTAAATTGAATATGCTTGCAACTAAAGGATGCACGGAGAAGAGTTAAGCACGCATAGTATCTAAGTAAGTAAGTGAGTGAGGAAGTCAGACAACAAAGAGCATCACAAACACAACAAAAGTATAGTGGTTCGGTGCATCCCAGCACCTACATCCACTCCCCAAGACCTCTTAGGAATTTCACTATAATCCCTCAGATTACAGCCGGTTGTTTTACAAGCTCACAACCCAACTTGTTGTTTTGCGAGATCACAACGAACTCGGTCGGTTTTCACAGGCTCACCGACTAGAACTAACCGATTGTTTTCACGGGCTCACAATCCAACCCAGTTGGTTTTCCCAAAGGCTCACCAACCACAACCTTACAACGATTGTTTTCCGGGTTCACAATCAACCCAGTTGGTTTTCCCAAAGGCTCACCAACCACAACCTTACAACATTGGTTTTTCCTTTGGCTCACCAACAAACCTTAATCCCTTGATTCAATCCCTTGATTGAATCAAGTTACAAGATATTAGAACAAGAGTTTAAATCAAATACAAGCTTCTCATATAAGCAAATATAGCAAATATAAATAAGTAAAGAAAAGAGAAGAAGCCCTCAAACTAATTTGTAGATAGAGGAACTCGGCTTCTTCTTCACTTGACCCTCTTCTGATTTTGCACGAAGTAGAGGATCTCCGAGGCAGCACACGGATGGAGAGGAAGCTTTGGGATTCACTTGGATGCTCTTCTTCTCTCTATTTTACTTTGAATGGCCCTTTTGTGCTTATGGGAGATTTTTCTTGTAATCTCTTTCAAATCTCTTCCCTAAATATTTTCTCCCACTTCCATACCCTCTTCCCTAGCTCTCCTCTTGATTTTATAGCTTTAGAGGGAGTGGAAACAAAAATCTAGCTGTTAGAGACAAAAATAGAGCCGTTGGAATCAAGAAAAAACTAGCCGTTATGCCTCCCAGCATGCTCGAGTCGACTCGGCTGAAGTAGGAGTCGACTCGGCTGAAACAGGGGTCAATCTGTGAATAGTAGTCTGCCGACACTGTAGCTGGGAGTCGGCTCCGCACTGTAGCGCTGAAGTTGGAGTCGGCTCGAGATCACTGTAGCGCTGAAAATCAACTTTCTGTCTTTTTGTTTGTTCTCAGTCGGAGTCGACTCGAGCACTGTTTCAGAGTGCCAGAGTCGACTCTAAACTTTCCGGAGTCGACTCGAGGACTATTTTTTTGAATCTTTCTTTGAATTTGCTCCTCCAACTTAAATCCTTTGAACTTGAAACTTGGGCCATTAAATTGTAGCTTTCTTCTAACTTTTCTTGAGAGCTTTTGAGGCCTTCTTGTATTTTTCCAACTTGCTATGTTCCTTGCAAAATAAATTATCTTTTCTTCTTGCAACACAAATATTAGTAATTATACTTCAAGGTTTTGTGATCATCAAAATCAATCTTTAACTCAATCTTTGGGTCATCAGTCTCCCCCTTTTTGATGATGACAAAACTTGTAGTATGTGCAATATAAAATATATTGTGTTCTAGGACTAATGCATAGCTAAGTTGCATGAAGTAGAAAACATATATATTTAAAACATACTTCATAATAATGCTTTAGATTTAATCAGCGTAACACAATCAACATATTTCAATTTAAGCTGATTTGTATTCAATTCAAAACATAAAGCATTATGAGCATATACTTAGATATTTCTCCCCCTTTTTGACAACATTAAAAAGGTTGCAAGATAATGAAACATTAAGCACAAAGATAAGAATACTCAAATATTTCTTTTTCTTTTTGTACTCTGATTTGTATGTCAAATTATTGCAAGAATATGAATCATATAACTCAAGGCAATAATGTTAGAAAAAGATTAATGAGCATAGATTAGAGCCAATTATAATGAGAACACATCGAATGTGGTTCCAAAGATAGTTTTCAAATCAAGTGTAGGTGGAAACTTTCTCAAGTTAATTCAAGAAGTACCAAGAATGATATTCAAAGAAAGCACGAATGAAAATCTAATCATTCTTTAATAATAAGTATGAAAGCTTGTTCATTTAAGATCTTTTGCCCAATATATTAAGTATTTTAACAACATGAGAGCAATTGAACTAATTTTCTTTTTGGAGTATAATAGCAATATATTAAGTATGATTTCAAAGTTCTTTTATTCCTTTAAAAATAAGTACATTTTGATACATATAATAATGAATTGGCACAAAATTGAAGTTCTAAAGAGCAAGCCAATAAGAACTCATTAGTGAATTCCAAAATAGATTTTCTAAGAGATACTTAATGAAATTCAACATTATTCTCCCCCTTTTTCATTAAGCTAGAGGCTCTTAAGATCAACTGTGTGAATTGCAATTTGGTTCATGATTTATGCATAAGATATATTAACCAAATAACAAGCCTTAAGGTGTATCATAAAGATTTGTATATTTAAATTTCAGATGATACTTATTGGAGAGTATTAGGATCACTTCTCATTCAGTGTTCTTTCTCTCTCCTTTAGTTATGGATTTATGCGATTAAGTTCCATATGATCTCTCCCTCTAAAATTTTCTTTCTCTCCCTCAATTGATCATTCCATTTAAGAGTTTAGAATTTGAAGATAATGTTCAATAAAATTGTCAATCTCAAAAAAAATATATTTTCTATAAGTTTCAGCTTAT
This sequence comes from Phoenix dactylifera, assembly GCF_051530095.1. Taxonomy (NCBI): domain Eukaryota; kingdom Viridiplantae; phylum Streptophyta; class Magnoliopsida; order Arecales; family Arecaceae; genus Phoenix; species Phoenix dactylifera. The sequence goes on from NC_143195.1 coordinate 15,672,857, forward strand.
TTTCATAAGACTCAAGGTTTGAGATAAGACAACCTTTATAGAACTCATCTCAAGGTATAAACTTATAATTAAAGCAAGTCTTGCAATATAAGGAGGTTCATCAAAATCAATCCATAAAAATCAAGGTATGCATCAAATTAAAGTAATTTTTAGGATAAGATACTGAATATCTAAAGCTCCCCCTCAAAAGATGCATTCTTCTTTTATTATTCTATAATATTAAGAATGTAGAGTGATCTAGAATTATTCAAAATTTATAGCAATCACTCTTTTTAATTTTTCAAGAACAAGTTATGCTTTCTCTTAATCTTTGAGAAAATGTACTGAAATATTAATCAGAAAATGATTCATTTGAAGCTCAAATTCTTTCAAAAGCATTTACATTTTCTTTCTTTTAAGAATCATTTGAGTGAGCTGAAATGTTTCTAGACTTAAGATCATTCACTCTCTTAATAATATATATATATATATATTGATGGAAGTCTTTAATAATGTAGGAGAGAAAAATATATAGATGATCATTGAAGTATATATATTTATAGAACTCAATTTCTTAATCATAGTTTTTCAGCAATATATACATGAAGCACAATAAATCTTTTTAATATCAAAATAAAATTATATATTTAAAAATATTTGTTTACAATTAAGATCATTGAAAGACACATCATTTAGACCAATATTAGTACACTTTAAGGATAAGAAAAGATATGTTTCGGATGCGTATCGAGACAATCAACCAAGGCGTCAAAATTAATTCTGTTTTTCTTATATTAAAATTTTCATTTAGAAATTATATTCAATTATTCTCCTGAATGACGTGATCATTGAAGCATATAACTAAGGTTACAAAGATGTAACGATATAAGCATTTTTAAGTTAAGTTTAAGCTTTTATACAAAATTAGATTCTGAATTTTCATAAGAATTTCCAAGAAGGCTTTCACAATTATAATTTTAGATATGTATCTTCTACATTGTAGCTCATCTTAAATCACTAAGATTGAAAACATATATTTCAATAACATTCGAGCACTTTCAGAATCTTTGTATTTAATATTGAGTTTCGATATAAAATAAAGGATATTTTAACAAGTATTAGGACATTATGTATCAAAGTTAGGCAAGTAGAAAGATAGATCAAGATCAATTCATTTTGCCTAAATAGAAATATCCTTCTCTTCTTCTTTTTGTAAATCTATTTAACTTTCAAAGTTAATCGTGAATGACAAAACTGAAATTTCTTTTTAATATTACTTAAAAAAAAACTTTATGTAGTATTTTAAACATTCAAGCATTGGAACACAAGTTAGTTTGAGGCAAGGGTGAAGCAAAGACTTGTGAGCAAAGTTAAGACATATCCAAAGTTAAGACCTATTTCAATCAACTTATCCAAGCATGGGTCATTACAAAATATTGAGAACTCATAATTCAAAACATCATGCCACATACAAAATATATTATGTGTTAAGTCATGCATAAAAATACTAAGAACAAGCATGTTAAGGATCAAAATCAATTCTTTTTAAATAAACTCCCCCTATTTAAAGATAATCTTGCATTGATTTCATCCTTAAAGTGTGTTTTCAAGTGAAAAAAAAAAATTGACTTGATTCTTCTTATATACTTTCATTTATTTTGTCTTTCATTTTTTTACTTTCTTATGCTCTATACTCTATTTACTCCCTATCCGGTGAAGTTGGAAGGGGCACGAGGTACTACCACTAGCCTCCCTCTTGTGCCGTCCCTAATATACCCTACACCGAATAGTTGGGTCAAATAGTGCCGGGTACTACCACTAGCCTCCCCATTGGCACCATCCCTATGATGAGCAATATAGAAAATTTATAAAGTTCACTTCAAACTCTCCCTGTTTAAGTGTAATTAATTACGAATTTTATCCCTTCCAAATGTGCCGAATATATTATGCTTGTTTTGCTTTTCCTTAAGATTGGAGTATTTGCCTTTGCTTAGATTTTACATCTCTTGAATAATATCCATTTTCTTTTCTTTATCTCTCTCTCTTTTTGTTATTCTCAAGTAATTTACATGAAAGAGTAGAATAAAGAAATAATCTTATGTATCATATAGATGTATATCATGCAAACAACATTTTCATTGTGCTCAAGGATTCATAATTTCTCACAAGTTATTTTAAATCAAAATTTTAAGCATAAACTTGTGTATTTCATGGTTATGACATAGGCAAAGATATATTTTAGTTTGGGCAAACCATGAAACAATTTCTAAAAGTATAAGTCAATCAATATATATATATATAGACATGATATCAAAAATTTATAATTAAAGACCTTAATCATGCCATAATAAGATTTAAGTTATTGACTTTGCTCAATTAATTTATGAGAGAAGTATCTAGAATTACCAATTCATTCTGCATTCTTCAGTCAAATACCTACTAGATTTCTTATGTATGAACTTTTGGCTGAAGAAGGTCCTCTCTCTTGTTTGCATGTGAATGTTTATTGTATCTTACATGGAGATATCCTTCAAGTTGAGATCTCTCATTTTCTTGCTCAAGGATCCTGCATTATTAACAAACTCCTTTTCTTTCTTGAAAGAAAGTCATTAGTTTCTTCAAGTTACAAAACATTCATCCAACATATTTTTTAACTAGATGACTCAATATAAGATATGACAATAGTTGCATGTTGAGTCACTTTACTCAAGAGATTGCCTAAATATAAGCAAGCACATATCACTTGAACTAAAGAGATAGTTTCATTAACCAAGATGGTTCAAGGACAAGCATGTGAGGCAATAGAAAGATTTATCAAGGTCAAATCAATTTTTTATTTTCAGAATCAATTTAGCTTAGATTCTATTTGCTTAAGATAATTATCAATAAGACATGTTAGCTAAGTTTTAATCAACTTATCTTAAACGGTTGTTTCTATCAAAATTCAGATTATGATTTATTTGTTATCAATAAAATATGATTCATTAAAGTTAGATTGAAGTCTTGCACAAGGGCACATAATGAGCATACAATCTGGTCTACTAGCTGTATGATAAAATAGTTATTCTATCATGCTTCAATACAGCTTTAAAACAATAGATCTACTTTGCTCATCCTTTTCAAATTCTACAAGATGGGGTCACAGACATACCTTCTTCATGCCAATCTTCTATTAAGAGTTTTCTTGTGGACTAACTTTGGTCAATGAAGATCCCCTTTCTTGTTTGGCCTAATTTGGAGTTCGAGAGAAAATGTTAATTCATTCATCATACATATTTCAAACTCACCTTGCATGAGCTTAGTAAAATCTTCATATAAATCTCCATTAGTAGAACCAAGAATGATGTCATCAATGTATACTTTGAGCAAGTAAGATATCACAAATTCTTCTTTTTGATGCAAAGATTTATCACTATTACTTTCTATCAAAAAGGTTGCTTAAGCTTTTATATCATGCTTTTGATGCTTGTTTCAAATCATATATTGCTTTATCATATTTGTAATGAGTGTTTTCAAATATGGTGGTTATTTAACATATATCTTCTTTAATAAAGTAAGCACATAGGAGTCCATTCTACACACTCATTTGATAGAATATAAAGCTCATAAAGCAAGCAAATGATAATGGTGATCTTTACTTCTAATCATACAAGAATCTCATCAAGATCTATTTCATCTTTTCTTGATTTAGTCTTTTAGTAGTCATCAATTTTTCTTCATTAAGTGCATTTCTGAAAAACTCAATTTGGTTCTAATTATTAACATGTTTTCAGATTGTTATATGTAAAAGATTAACCATATATATATATAATTTGATTTTAGTATCTTGATAATAAATTATTAGTCTCATAAAGAATAAAATGAATTGATATTTCTGCAACTAAAATCTTTTCATTGAATATTCTATATGCATTGCTTGATGAATGATATCCAAGGATAGACATATCTCTATCAGATTTGGCATTACTTTCAAGAAACCATATCAAGTATAACATATACTACTGATAAATATGAAAGATATGCAATAGTTCATTTTCTATTTTTCAGAAGATCAAAAGGAGTTTTCATCAAAGATAGATCTAATAAAAATTATATGTATGACAAGCAGTGATGATAGCTTTAAAAAAATATTTAAGTAGATGACTATCATATACAATTGTCTTTTTTATTTCTTCAAGAATTCTATTAACCCTATTTTACTTATGGTGTCCTTGGTGCTGAAATAATTAATTTCTGTATGAACTTTATCAGGATTTTGGTTTTCAACACTGTGCCATGATACTCTTTATCTTCATAGTTTGGAAACCTTTATCATTTGAAACACTTTTACAAGATTTAGCAAATACAGAAAATATTTCAATTTTATTTGCCAAGAACAAATCCAATGTAAGCTTTTGAAAACTTAGTGATGGAAACAACATCTTTAGATTTAGAAATTGATTTTTGTTTGTTTTCTTAGTTAGCATGCATAGCAAACTTTGACCTTTCAGAAGATAATCTAAGTAAGCCAATGGCAAGGTCTTTTGAGATTAAGTACATACTAGCATGAGTTGATTTTATATGCCAAAGATGGTTTCTTTAATCTTGGTATTCATAGTGCATATATTCAAAAGCACACCAAGTACACATTATCATATCTATGATCAATAAACAATAATGCCATGGATAAAAACTCGCAATCAAGCATATAGAGAATTCATAGAGTTATTCTTAATAAATTGATTAATCATTTAGCAACTTATCCAATAGTGAGTAAAGTATACTATAAAATGAAGTGATTTGATTATATTTCCAAAAGTATTTTCTATATCACAAAATTGATCAATACTTGCAATTCATATCAAATACTAAAGCAAAAATAATGATGAGATGCAAGGATTGCTGATTTCATTATTATTATTTTTGTTAATTACTTTTTATAAGTATATTTTAAGTTTCTTTCGTTCCATGGGTATCTTGGCACACCTATGTCTACATCCTCATATTTTCATTTTGGGTACCCAAGCTTGCTTGGGTCCTTGTGAGTTAGGACATATGGTTCCTTTTGGAACCCAAATCTGTTTAATAGTAATAACTTTACCATTTGATTTAATTGTGTTAGAACGATGGAAAAAGTTGTTATGCCCATTCTTTTCATGTTTGAAATAAGTTATCTTATTTAATGGTTTGCTTGGTGAATTGATAACCTTTTTCTCTTGAGATTTATTGTTAAGTAAAGGAGTCAAGCCAAGTTTTGATTTATCATAAGCAACATATTGGCTTTCAAACATCATTTTTAATCGTTCTGAACTTATGGTGAATTTGTTGATAAAAGATTTTAATTGATTAATTTCTTTACTTAAGTTTTGATTTTCTTTAATTAAGCTATGATTTTTCTGAATCAATTCTTCTGAAAATGACCTTAAGCTTTTATTTTCAGAATTCAGTTTGTCTTGTATTTCAGCAATAGAATTTCTTTCTTTTGAAATTTCCAAATTTAGCTTTTTAAGATTTTTATTTTTCATAGCTAATTTTCTACATTCGCCATACAAATCATGAAAAGCATATAAAAGTTCATCATAAGAAAATTCTTCATGAAATTCATTTGGTGTAAAATTAGATTCAGATTTTACCTTATCTTCTTGTGCCATAAAGCAAAAGTTAGTTACCTCTTGTAGTTCCTTGGAGCTAATATCATCATTGTTGCTCCTAGCTTTTATTTCCTTGCTTGACTCTTCCTTGGTCAAAACTTTCTTCCTTTTTATCTCTTTCTTTCTTTCTTCTTGCTTCCTCTTCTTCTTTGTCTTTAGGAAGCTTTTGAATTTTTTTGTTGTTCTTTCTTCCTCGAGTCGACTCGGGTTTACTTGGAGTCGACTCGACTGACTTGAGAGTCGACTCGAGATCTTCGGGAGACGTCTCGTTCTCAGAGGCCTAAAAGATGATTCTCTGTCTTTTGAACTGTTCTGCCTCGGAGTCGACTCGGGTCTTGTTGGAGTCGACTCGGCTAACTTGGGAGTCGACTCGAAAATACTTGGAGTCGACTCGTTTACAGGGTCTTCAAGACTGTGTCTCTGCCCTTCAGACTGTTCTTCTCTAGGAGTCGACTCGGACAAACTGGGAGTCGACTCGGCTACTGTGGAGGATTCTGCAATCTCATTGTTAGTACGCAATTGAAGCACATGTGAGCTAATCTGAGATTTATCATAAATAATTGTTAAAGTATCCTAGATTTCTTTAGCAGATAAGCATGCAGAAATCTTATGAAATATAGATTCATGGATAGCACAATATAGAAAGTTCATAGCATTAGCATTCAATTGTGCTAAGTCTTTTTCATTGACATTTTGAGAAAGTGTGTGAGGTCCATTTATAATGATATTCCACATTTTATAGTTTTGTGATTGAACAAAAATTTTCATTCTAGTTTTCCATTGAATATAATAAGTTCCATCAAACAGTGGAGGTCTGTTTATGGAAAGTCCCTCGGCAAATAATATGTTATGTGGGGTTGTCATAATCTTTAGCTCTAGTCGGTTAAGACTATAATTAATAGAAGAGCACCTGCTCTGATACCACTTGTTGCCCAATGTGACAACCCAAGAGGGGGGGTGAATTGGGTCTTTTAAAAACTTTTCAACTACTTCTAATCTTTTAGAGTTAATTAGGCTAAGTTGTATGGATGCTTAGTGGAATTTAAACTTAGCAAGAGTATGACTCTAATCTAATCAACTATTAAGCAGCGGACTCAATAAAAGATTAGTCTAAGTTTGCCCAAGTATGCAATTCAATTGAATGAGACTTGATTAAGTAAATTGAATATGCTTGCAACTAAAGGATGCACGGAGAAGAGTTAAGCACGCATAGTATCTAAGTAAGTAAGTGAGTGAGGAAGTCAGACAACAAAGAGCATCACAAACACAACAAAAGTATAGTGGTTCGGTGCATCCCAGCACCTACATCCACTCCCCAAGACCTCTTGGAAATTTCACTATAATCCCTCAGATTACAGCCGGTTGTTTTACAAGCTCACAACCCAACTTGTTGTTTTGCGAGATCACAACGAACTCGGTCGGTTTTCACAGGCTCACCGACTAGAACCAACCGATTGTTTTCACGGGCTCACAATCTAACCCAGTTGGTTTTCCCAAAGGCTCACCAACCACAACCTTACAACGATTGTTTTCCGAGTTCACAATCAACCCAGTTGGTTTTCCCAAAGGCTCACCAACCACAACCTTACAACATTGGTTTTTCCTTTGGCTAACCAACAAACCTTAATCCCTTGATTCAATCCCTTGATTGAATCAAGTTACAAGATATTAGAATAAGAGTTTAAATCAAATACAAGCTTCTCATATAAGCAAATATAGCAAATATAAATAAGTAAAGAAAAGAGAAGAAGCCCTCAAACTAATTTGTAGATAGAGGAACTCGGCTTCTTCTTCACTTGACCCTCTTCTGATTTTGCACGAAGTAGAGGATCTCCGAGGCAGCACACGGATGGAGAGGAAGCTTTGGGATTCACTTGGATGCTCTTCTTCTCTCTATTTTACTTTGAATGGCCCTTTTGTGCTTATGGGAGATTTTCCTTGTAATCTCTTTCAAATCTCTTCCCTAAATGTTTTCTCCCACTTCCATACCCTCTTCCCTAGCTTTCCTCTTAATTTTATAGCTTTAGAGGGAGTGGAAATAAAAATCTAGCCGTTAGAGACAAAAATAGAGCCGTTGGAATCAAGAAAAAACTAGCCGTTATGCCTCCCAGCGTGCTCGAGTCGACTCGGTTGAAGTAGGAGTCGACTCGGCTGAAACAGGGGTCGATCTGTGAATAGTAGTCTGCCGACACTGTAGCTGGGAGTCGGCTCCGCACTGTAGCGCTGAAGTTGGAGTCGGCTCGAGATCACTGTAGCGCTGAAAATCAACTTTCTGTCTTTTTGTTTGTTCTCAGTCGGAGTCGACTCGTAGAGTGCCGGAGTCGACTCGAGCACTGTTTCAGAGTGCCAGAGTCGACTCTAAACTTTCCGGAGTCGACTCGAGGACTATTTTTTTGAATCTTTCTTTGAATTTGCTCCTCCAACTTAAATCCTTTGAACTTGAAACTTGGGCCATTAAATTGTAGCTTTCTTCTAACTTTTCTTGAGAGCTTTTGAGGCCTTCTTGTATTTTTCCAACTTGCTATGTTCCTTGCAAAATAAATTATCTTTTCTTCTTGCAACACAAACATTAGTAATTATACTTCAAGGTTTTGTGATCATCAAAATCAATCTTTAACTCAATCTTTGGGTCATCACTTTTTGTACCAAAATGTTTCCTTCGCAGCATCCGATGCGGCAATGTACTCTGCTTCCATGGTAGAATCTGCAATAATCGGTTGTTTGTAACTCTTTCAATTTACTGATCCTCCATTTCATAAGAATACATATCCTGATGTAGACTTTCTATCATTAGGGTTAGTCATAAAGTCTAAATCAGTGTATCCTTCTACCTTTAACTCAGATCCTCCTCCAAAGATCAAAAATATATCCTTAGTCCTTCTCAAGTACTTAAAGATATTTTCTACAGCTATCTAGTACTCCTCGCCTGGATTCGACTGATATCTGCTCGTGACACTTACAGCATGTGCTATATCAGGTCGAGTACATAGCATGGCATACATGAGGCTTGCTATTGTCGAATCATAAGGGATCCTGCTCATGCGCTGAATCTCTTCAGATGTTTTGGGGCACATCTTTTTGGAGAGATTTATTCTATGCCTTAGGGGTAACAATCCTCTTTTAGAGTTTTCTATGCTGAACCTCTTCAGCACTTCCTCTATGTACATTTTCTGTGATAGAACAAGCATCCTCTTAGATCTATCTATATAGACCATAATTCCCAAAATATAGGATGTTTCTCCAAGGTCTTTCATGGAGAATTCCTTAGACAACCATAACTTGACTGATGTGAGCATGAGAATATCATTCCCAATCAGGAGTATATCATCCATGTACAATACGAGGAATATTATAGCCCCTCCACTGACCTTTTTGTACACACATGGTTTCTCTTCGTTCTTGATGAAATCAAACGATTTGATTACATCGTTGAAATGAGTATTCCAACTCCAGGATGCTTGCTTTAATCAATAGATGAATCTTTGCAGCTTGCAGACCTTGTGATCACCATCATTGAAAGTGAAACCCAGAGGTTGCTCCATATAGATATTTTCCCCAAGATATTCATTAAGGAATGCAGTTTTCACATCCATCTGCCAAATCTCATAATCATGATAAGCTGCAACAGTAAGCAATGTTCGAATGGACTTTAGCATGGCTACCGGTGAAAAGGTATCCTGATAGTCAATGCCTTCGCGCTGACTATAACCTTTTGCCACCAACCTTGCTTTATAGGTCTCTATCTTGCCATCCGAACCTAATTTTCTTTTGTAGATCCATTTACACCCAATAGGTACTATACCTTCATGTTGATCTACTAAGTTCCAGACTTGGTTGGACTGCATGGAGTCTATCTCTGACTTCATTGCATCCATCCATCTCTTAAAGTCGATATCTAACATCGCTTCGTTGTAGGTTTTGGGATCATCACCATGTTCCCTTTCTCCCATGAGGAACTCTTCCTTTACTTTCTCTGTAAGCATACCTAAGTATCTTTCAGGAGAATGGGAGATCCTACTAGATCTACGAAGTGGACGAGGTTTTTCATGTATTGGCTCAATGTGAATACGTTCACTAGGCTCAATTGCTCGTTGCTCTTTAGAGACTTTCTCTTCGAGCTTAATTTTTCTCCTACTGCCTTCATCAAGGTTAAACTATTTTTCAAGAAGATGGCATGTCGGCTCACAAACACTTTGTGATCTTCTGGGATGTAAAAATTATATCCTAACAATTTTTTAGGATATCCTATGAAACGAGCACCAATTATCCTAGCCTCTAACTTGTTTGCTTGTTGTCGCTTGACTTGAGCCGGACATTCCCAAATCTTGAGATAACCAAGACTCGGTTTCTTACCATGCCATGTCTCATACGGTGTGGTAGGAACGAATTTAGAGGAAACTCTATTCAATATGTAGATAGCTATAAGTAGGGCATCTCCCCACAGAAATAAGGATAAGTCAGTAAAGCTCATCATGAACCTGACCATATCCAATAGGGTCTGATTCCTCCTCTCTGACACTCCATTGAGTTGAGGTGTACCAGAAGGTATCTATTGTGAAACTATACCATTTTTTTTGAGATAATTGCGAAACTCTCTACTAAGGTTTTCACCTCCTCGATTTGATCGAAGAACCTTAATAAGTTTCTTGGTCTGTTTTTCTACTTCATATTTAAATTCTTTCAACCTTTTAAATGCTTCAGATTTATGTCTCATAAGATAGACATAACCATACTATGAGTAATCATTGGCAAAAGTAATAAAGTAGAAATATTGACCCCCAGCCTACACATACATCGGTGTGTACTAGGGTAAGTATCTCAGTGGACCTCTTTCCGTATCCCACAAAGGGTAATTTGGTCATCTTTCCTTGAAGGCAAGATTCACAAATTGGATATGACTCAGAAGTCAATGAGCCTAAAAGCCTATGTTTCTCCAATTTGTTAATTTTGTCTTTTTTTATATGGCCAAGCCTGAGGTGCCACAAATACTTTCCGTTTATCTCATCTTTAGATCTTTTGGATCCTATGGTACTTACTGTTGTTTGCTCAGATACATTCACAGATACATCCATATGTAAGTGATAGAGACCGTCAATCATAAAATCACGTCCAAATAATTTATTTCGCAAATAAATGAAAATGTAGTTTTTATTGAAATTGAATTCAAAATGTTCCTATGCTAGATAAGATACAGAAATCAAATTTCTGCTAGCACTAGGTACAAAATAACAATCTTTAAGTATCAAACTAAATCCTGACGGTAATCGCAAAGAAAATGTGCCTACAGCAATAGCAGCAACTATTGCTCCATTGTCAATCCGTAGGGTTACTGCACCTTCCGTAAGCCTTCTACTTTTCTTTAGACCCTGCGTGGTAATGCACAAGTGAACACTAGAACCAGAGTCTATAACCCATCTGAAAATAGAAAAAACTGTTAGATTAGTTTCAATAATGAGCATATTAGATATACCTTCAGAAAGTGTGTCTTCCTTCTTGCTCTTTAGACTTTCCATGTAGATCAGACAGTTTCTTTTCCAATGGCCGTCTTCATTGCAATGGAAACACTTTCCTTTGGGTTCGGCCTTCTTCTTGGGAACTTCCTTCTTCGGCTTCTTTTCGGTTTTCTGCTTCTTCACAGGCTTCTTCTTCTTTCCAGTAGACTTTCTCTTGGAAGTAGAAGCCAGCTCGGTAGCAAGAACTATACCCCTTGAATCTTTCAAGGCTCCCTTAGTTGCTACTAACATGTTCAACAATTCAAGTTTGGTGTATTCAATTTTATTCATATGGTAGTTTACAATAAACTGCCTATATGAAGATGGCAAGGATTGCATGATCAAATCCATTTGTAAATCATTATGCATGGTCATGCTGAGCTTCTCAAGCTCCTCAAGATCCTTGATCATGGTCAAACTATGGTCATGGACAGACTACCCATCGCGCATCTTGGCTTTGAAGAGCCTCTTGGACACTTCAAATCTCGCTGCAACTCTATTCACCATACAACTCTTGTAGGTGATCAAGTATGTCCTTGGCAATCTTCATGCTCTCATGCTGGCATTGCAATTCGTTGGACATGGATGCTATAATGTAACACCTAACCTTATTCGTCATCCAACCATTTCGCATGTGTCTCATGCTGCTCATTGGTTAGACGGGCTGGTAACACTGAAAGTTCATGGTTTAGTGTTGCCCAAGGTGACAAGCCACGAGGGGGGGGGGGTGAATTGGTTTTTCTGAATTTTTTCAATCCTTTAATTAAATCAATTGATGAGTGAGTGGTTTAGTTAATATTAATTGAGTGTGTGTAGTGAAGTTAGAACAATACACAATACAAACACACATGAAGTATAGTGGTTCGGTGCTCTCCTAAGCACCTACGTCCACTCCCCAAGCGTCCCCTTAGGAATTCACTATAATCCCGCGGATTACAGTTGGATTGCTTTCCGGGCTCACAATCCAAAAATCTTTACACTTTGGTTTTTCGGGATCACCAAAAATCTATGTTGGTTTTGCGGGCTCACCAACAAACCTTCACCGTTGGTTTTACGGGCTCACCAACAAATCTTACAAAGTAATAAAGAAGAAAGAGTTTGAAACTTCTAGAAGAGCAAATATAATAATTTTACACTAATAGAAGAGAGAAGAAAAATAGTTATCGCTTTGAGGATCCTCTTCTCTTCTTTGCTAAGGTTACTTCACTTCATAATGGGTTGGGGAGCTGTTGAATGCACACTCAGATTGCTCAACCACCTTCTTTTCGAGACTTGAATGAAGAACCTTAATGAAGAGCACTTGGACTTGCTTTCTCTTGAATATGCTATTGATTTCTTGGCAAAAGATACTTCCTCTGATGAATAGTGTCATTTTAAATACTTTTCCATCTCTATTGGTCACTCCCCATTGGTTAGATTTGAAAAAGTAGCCGTTACTAGCCATTGGGAGGTCAAAAAGCACTTCTGCAGAACTAGCCGTTATGCCCTTGTCCGTGCTGAGGTTGACCCAAACTTTTCTGGGGTCGACTCAACTTACTGTTCATTGGAATTGGGGTCGACCCAACTCACACTGGGGTCGACTCAAACTTCACTGGGGTCGACCCCTACTACAGTGGGGTCGGCCTTCTTAGGAACCACAGAACCTTATATTTTCGGCTGTTTTCACTAAGGTCGACTCAACCTTTCTTGGGATCGACCCAAGCTACAGTGGGGTCGACTCAAGCTCCATTAGGATCGACCCTCTTAGAAATTTCAAAGACGTGGTTTTTGAGCACATATCCTTGGGGTCGACTCATGTGCAGTTGGGGTCGGCTCCTTTGGGGTCGACTCAAGTGTTCCTGGGGTCGGCTCCATCTGGGGTCGGCTTAAGGAAACTTGGGGTCGGCCCTTTCAGTAAATTTTAGAGAGTTGTTTTCTTGAGGCTTGAAACTGGGGTCGACTCAAGGTTCTTTGGGGTCGGCTCCTCTCATGGGGTCGACTCAAAGATACATGAGGTCGACTCCACTTACTGTTCATCTGTGCCATTTTTGCAGAGGTGTGCCAGTTGGTTCCAAGGTGTGCCAGGGTTGACTCCACTTAAGTTGGGGTCGACTCAATCCACACTTTCCTGCATCTTAAGGTTAGACTAATTTATACAATCAATGAAATATATTTCAAGTAATTTTGAGTGTATGCCACGATTGAGCTACATACCCTTAATAATAAAAATTACTATTTTATTAATTTGATATTCCCTCAATAGTTGTGTTAATCATCGAAATAATACTATCATCCTCAATCTTCCCCTTTTTGATGATTACAAAACATTGAGCACGAGCAAATTGACACTTATTTAGATTTAGGAGTTTTGATTTAGAAAGAGCTTAAGTTGCTGAATTTCAGCTTTTCAAATTTGAAAGTAAAGACTCCCTCTCTTTCATCCAAATATTGCCAATTTGAACTTTTGATTTTCTCCACCTTTCTTTTGTATTTTATAAAAGATAAAACTTCAAAAATTTGAGATAAAGCAAGAGTTTCAGGTTATGTATCGAGGCATGAGAAGTATGTGCCAAATTCAGAAATTTTGACTGAAAATTCAGACTTTCTTGTTTTAAAAATTTTCATTGTTACATATTTCTCCCCCTTAAGTGAATATTATCTCTTTCTATAATTTCCAAACTTATTTCTCCCCCTATATCGTAGCTTCTTTCTTTTTTTACTTCTTCCCCTTTTTGTTATCATCAAAAGAATGTATAGCAATAGATAAGTAGAAGCAATAAATGATGAAATCCAAATTTCATTGATCAAAATGAAATATTGTATTACACTAATTCCAAAAGTACAATATTCTTCAATTAAGGTGCAAAGTACATCAACAAAGTAAAATACATATGAGAACTACATAAATTCTAGGCACTAATCATGATGGACTCCTGTAGTGCTATCATCGGGCCTAGAAAGAATCTAAGGGCTGTGATCTAGTCCTCATCCTCCTAGCATAAGTGGCGAGGGGAGGTCTGGCCTGATGGGACTGAGTCTGTCGTGGACCTCGGTGAGCTGGGTGACTCTGTGCCGAAACCTCTGACTCAGCTGCTCGGGGCACAGATGGACCATGAGCCTCTCTCTCTCTCTAATGCTGTCACCTGGTCTCTGAGGCCTCTAATCTCAGCAGTCATACTGTCCATCCTGCGCATCATGCCATCAGAGAGGGTCCTCACCTGAGCTGACACAAGCTTAGTCATCCTACTCCAAAACTCCTGTTTACATCCCGTAGGTGTGGATGACGAAGGTCCAGCCTCTGAAGGTGTTGTAGGATGATCCGTAGGTATCTCAGGCTCAAGGATAGAGTCTCCAATCTCTAGTGCATCACCCTCCGATGTATGTATCCCTGCACCTCCACGTACCCACTGACCGTTCATCTTCTCATAACCCATGCGAACCAAGGACCGTGCAGTGTAGGTGTCGGTAAATAGCAGATGCCTGGATATCTCTTCCTCCACACATATGTCATGCTGCCTGAATATTAGGGTGAGTATCATACCGTAGGGCAAAGAAACTCTTGATTTGCATATGGCCTCTCGCATCTGCCTGATCATCATAGATGGAAGATTCAGGGAAATATCCTGAATAACATGCTCCATAATAACCATGTCTCGCTTAGATATGTGATCAAATCTCTCACTCTTCAAAAATAATATCCGACCTATGAAGTTGTGTAATAACCTCATCTCAGCTGATAGAGAGCTAGCTACTAAATTTTTTGAATAGTCAAAGTCATCTCTCTCAAAAATTATCTATAGAGCCCTCAACTTGTTCTCTGGTCTTTCTGGTGTGACTCCTTCGCAGGGAAGATGAAGCAACTCACGTAGGCTTTCCTCTGAAATACGAATCCGTACTCCTCGGACCTCAGATACAAGCCCTTTTGGACCAACTTTTAGAAAGGCATAGAACTCACGAACTAAGCTCGAGTAGGTCACTAAATCTAGGGAGCAAGGATATTGATACAGGATGAATGCGAGGGATTTAAACATAAGGATTATCAGTAAGTTATGTTGATTAACTAGCCTAATTGCAACAAGAAATTCAGTCACATATGAGCTAAGAAAGCATCATCATGAGCATAGTAATTTCAGGACTAGTTACCTGCATGTACTTAATTCATTTAGGACTTAGAGTAATGGATCGTTGTGGTTGAGAAACCACTAGATTAGGACGCTTCCTTCAATAAATCAGACCTAGAGTTGAGCTTACCAAACATTGAACTTCTGGAATTCTTCTGGAGGAGGATCCTTGATCTCACTCTCGAGGGTTGATGATTGGATAACCAAGCTTCATCTTTCGTTGCAACAGGGCCCCCTTGCTATTGGTTTGGAAGGATAACAGACCCAATAACATGGAGTACTTTAAGGACCTGCAAAGAAACAAGGATTAGAGGTTTGGCGTGAGAGAGAAATGGAAATCACAAAAGAAAAGGGAGGCGAGAGGAGATAGGGCTGCGGTGGATGTGGAAGTGGCTTTAGAGCCTCACGCCCAACTTGGAACAAGGGCCTCACGCCCAACCTTCTCTCAAGGTGACAAAGCAAGATTGCTAAGGAAGAAAGAAGCTCTTTTTATTCATTCATCAACTGCCATTACAAGATGTCATGAGGAGGTATTTATAGACTTTCCTCATGATTTGAAATTTAAACACATAATGAATGGCGCCCCACATTTGAAGGCTTAATTGCTAGAGAAAAGGAAGAAAAGTTGGTCGGCTTTAAAGGGAAGGTTTGAAGAGTTGTTGGCTCCCATTTGAAATTTTCTTGAATTTGAATTGTGGCCGACCTCTTGGACTTTGAATTTGGGTGACGTGTCAACTTGTATGAGGTGGCATGGTGATTAGTTCTTTTGATTTTGATTCTATCATTTGGCATTATCTTCTTGGTTGAGATGATTGCTGATGTGGTGTTGAGGTGGCTTCTGGTTGAGATGATTGCTGATGTGGTGTTGAGGTGGCATCCTAATAGGTGGCACATAGCATGTTGCATAGGGATTGGTTCTTCTGATGAGGTGGCATGACGTTGCATTAGTTCCTTTGATGAGATGGCATGATGTGGTCGGCTCCTTATGCTTGACTTCATCCTGGTTGGTGTGCTTCCATTGGTTGGAGTGGTGGTGAGGTGGCTAGCTGATGTTGATGTGGATGCCGAGGTGGTGCTCCAAGGGTGTGCAAAGGTGGTGGTAGAAACCTGACTTGGCTTGCTTTCTGACTCAATGATTTTATTTACAGAACTCGATCAAATTTAAGTTAGCCACAGTGACCTTGAGTTAATTGATTGGAGTCTTTTCCGAATTCTGGTGCCCGCACCAATTCTCCTGGGGTGGGAAGAATTCGACTCTGTCGAACTGGGGTTTGTTTGGCTGTGGTACTTTTCTAGTAGATCTGGGTTGAGTCTCTATAGGTCCTCTCGAGTAATCCATGAATCATCAGATTCTGGTCGACCCTCCCAGTGAACCAAATAGCGTTGGTACCCTTTGTTCCGGGTGGTGATAGCTTGATCATCCAAGACATGTTCAACCCTATCTCTCGGTTATGGAAATGTGGCTGGAGGGCACTCAGGTGTGGGTTCACTCTCAGTGGCAACATGATCAAAAGGCTCACTAGGTATTAATGTTGGTCCCTTATACTCTATAAGGTCTGAGATGTTGAAGGTCGAGCTAATACCAAAATCAAAGGGTAAGTCAACCACATAAGCGTTAGGTTCAATTTTCTTTAATATCCTAAATGGACCTGCACTGCGGGCATGCAATTTTTTTATAGTTCCTGGAGGAAACCTTTCAGGTTTTAGTCTAATCATTACATAGTCTCCTTCAATGAATTCCTTAGCCCGTTTGTGACGATTAGCTGCTTGCACATAAGCTTTGTTACTCATGTCAATTTTCTTACTGATTTCCTTATGTAAATCCTTGACATGTTGTGCATATGATTCTGCTGTCTCTGAGACTCGTGCATGTGAGGGTAATGGAATAAGATCTACAGGTTTCCTAGGTTTATATCCATGGACAATCTCAAAGGGACTCTTTCCTGTGGATCTATTGATTGAACTGTTATAAGCGAATTCAGCGCGTGATAATAGGAGATCCCAGTTTCCTAGGTTGTCAACGACAAGGCATCTCAATAAGTTTTCTAGACTCTGATTAACGACTTCGGTCTGACCATCAGTTTGAGGGTGGTAGGCAGTGGAGAATTTGAGTTTGGTTCCTAGCATATGCCAAAGGATCTTCCAGAAATAGCTAGTAAACTTAACGTCTCTATCTGATATGATGGTCTTGGGTAAACCATGTAGCCTAACCACTTCATCTAGAAAAAGTTTAGCTATTTTTGAGGTATCATAAGTCTGGGAACAAGGTATGAAGTGTGCCATTTTGGAGAATCGGTCTACCACGACATATACTGAATCATGTTTTCTCAGGGTTTTTGGTAATCCTAACATAAAGTCCATGCTAATATCTTGCCAAGGGCATTCGGGGATAGGTAGGGGAGTGTATAGACCGGTGTTTTGTCGTTGTTGCTTTGCTGTGGTGTAGGTTCGACATCGGGCTACTATTTGGATAACGTTTTTCTTTAGACCTGGCCAAGAGAACTGGTCTTTGACTTCTAAGATGGTTTTGTTCCTACCAAAGTGACCAGCTAGGCCTCCTGCGTGGATTTCCCAAACTAGAAAGTCTCGGGTGGAGGTGCGGGGAATGCACAACTTATTTCTTTTGAAGAGGAATACGTCGTGAATGGTAAAATCGTGGAATTGGCTCGAGGATCCTTCACGGATTGATTGGTAGATTTCCTTAAAGTCGGGGCAATGTTCATACTCCTCCTTAAGCCTTTCAAAACCTATGACTTCGGTACTAACAGAAGTGAGGAGCATAGATCGTCTACTAAGGGCGTCGGCAACACGGTTTTCTTTTCCATCCTTATGTTTCAGGATGAAGGTATAGGCCTGGATGTACTCTACCCATTTCGCATGTCTAGGGTTCAACTTTTTCTGAGAGTTGAGGAAACGTAGGGCTTCATGATCGGAGTATAGGACTAACTCTAGTGGTAGAAGGTAGTGTCTCCAGTACCTTAGGGCTTGGACCACTGCATACAACTCTCTATCGTAGGTAGAATACCTTAGCTTGATGTCATTTAATTTCTCACTAAATAATGCTACTGGGTGGTTTTCCTGACTTAGAACGCCTCCAATCCCGACTCCTGATGCGTCACAGGCAACCTCGAAAACTTTGGAAAAGTCGGATAATCTCAATATAGGTGCTTGTGTCATCTTGTCCTTAATCTCTCTAAAGGCTTTTTCAGCTGTCTTGGTCTCAAAATTTCCTCTCTTAAGGCAATCAGTAATGGGGGCGACAATTGTGCTGAATCCTCTAATGAATCTCTTGTAGAATGTGGCTAGTCCATGAAAGCTACGAACGTCATGAATGTTTTTGGGTACTGGCTACTCAATTATGGATTTGACTTTTTTGGGATCGGCAGATACTCCTTCAGTGGTCACAACAAATCCTAAAAAGATAGTCCTATGTGTCATGAATTCACATTTCTTTCGATTAGCATAGAGGCTATCTTGTTTAAGTGATTGACAAACTTGTCTAAGGTGATTCAAGTGGTCATCTTTTGTTTTACTATATATGAGAATGTCATCGAAATAGACTACTACAAACTTTCCAATAAATGTCTTTAAAACTTGGATCGTGATCCTCATAAAGGTACTAGGTGCATTGGATAAACCGAAAGGCATCACTACCCATTCAAATAAGCCGTCCTTAGTCTTCAAGGCGGTTTTCCATTCATCCCCCGGCCTAATTCTTACTTGATGATAGCCACTCTTAAGATCGATTTTGGAGAATACCGTGGCTCCGGCCATCATATCTAACATGTCGTCTAGACGGAAAATAGAAAAACGGTATTTGACGGTAATCTTATTGATAGCACGACTATCTACACACATTCTCCAAGTGCCATCTTTCTTAGGGGTCAGAAGGGCAGGTATTGCACAAGAACTTAACTCTCCCTAATGAACCCCTTCCTAAGTAACTCGCCAACTTGCTTTTGCAATTTTTGGTGCTCTGAAGGATTCATCCTATAATGGGATAGATCGGGCAAGGTGGCTTCTGGAACTAGGTCTATGGCATGCTGAATGTCCCTTAAAGGTGGTAGGTTGTCAGGAAGATCTTTAGGAAATCCATCTTTGAACTCCTCTAAGATTTCAACCACTTCTTGAGGGTGTGCTACTGGGGTTTGGTCCTGGGTCTCCTTAACAGTCAACATCCAAATGGGTGAACCTTCATTGATCTCTTGCTTTAATTCCTTAGCATTGATTAGGTTCAATCCAAGTTTCTTTTCTTTCAGACTACTACTAGCTCCCCTCTTAACATTGTCCTCAGGTGGGGTAGGGTGAACTACAATTTTCTTTCCATTATGATTGAAGGAACACGAATTTGATCGTCCAAATAGGGTAGCATCATGATTGTATAGCCATGGCCTGCCTAGGATAATGCTACTTACTCCCATAGGAAGGACATCACACCATACCTTCTCCTGATAGGATTGGAATTGTATCTGAACTTGGCATCTAAGTTTAATGGGTATTGAGGTCGAATTTATCCAAGATACCTTATAGGGATTGGGATGGGTACAGTAGGCAACCCTAAACTCTTGACGGTGTTGGTTGATATGGCGTTGACACAGCTTCCACTATCTAAGATGATTTTGCAGGCTTTTTCTTCTATTTTGATAAAGGTTTGTAGGATGAAGGTCCTACACCAATCTTCTTTTTCTTTAGCCTAGGTCAATATACATCTCACAACTCCTAGAAATTCAGACGTCTCAATGATTTCTTCCTCTTCTTCATATTCATATACCAAATAGGTCTCTACTTCGTAGACTTCTTCTCCATAATTCTCTAGGGTCTCAGGATCTTCTTCTTCCACTTCTCCTATGTGTAACACTCTAGTGGGGCATTGGCTTGCATAATGTCCTATTTTATGAAACCTAAAACAAGGGACATTGTTTTCCTTTCTACCTTCAGGAGCCTTTTCTTTGTCGTCCCTACGAGCTTGTGGAGTGATAGGATTGGGTCTGTGTAATGGGTTTGGACTTGAGTTTGGCCTGCTTCGAGGGTTGCTAATCCTATTGGGTTCAGGTCGTCGAAAAATGGGTCCCCTATAGAATCGTTCGCAGTCTCTGGCAATCTGGTAGGCTTGGTCTAAATCATGAATTTTCCTTAAGAACAATTTTCTTTGAATGCCTTCCTTAAGACCAGCTCTAAACCTAGATAGGGTTGTGGCTTCTAACTCGATTATGTTGCACCTCATAGCAAACTCATCAAATTTGGCAATGTACTCAGATACAGTTTTTCCTTCTTGATTTAATCTTTGCCATTGATCTAGTAACCTCTATTCGTAGGATAATGGACGTATTTCTCTCTTAACTTAATTTTCACCTGTCTCCATGTATTGATAGGTACCTCTTCTCTTTGCCTAGTGATCCTCTCAATATTTTCCCAGTATAATCTTGCATGTCGTGTCAACCTAAGCTTGGCAAATTTGAATTTTCTTTCTTCCGACATTTCATACCACTCAAAATATTGATCCATGTCATTTTTCCAATCAATGTATTCCTTAGGGTCTAGACTTCCTTCGAAGGAGGGTGCATCAAGTTTGATACTCCTAAGGGCTCGTTCATCATGGTCTACATGATCCTGATGTGGTCGTCCCTGATTATGTCAGGAGTGAAAAGGTGGCGATGGGGTTGGGGTGTCAATTCAGGTAGTTCGGATCCCACGTGAGTCTATTGATTTTCCTCTAGGGTTCCTAGCCTCTCCTCAACTTGATCAAACCTATTGTTCAATTGTTTGAACTGCTCAGTCATAGTCCTTAGGATGGTCTCAAGATTGGGGTCCATGGCTTCAATGGGTTGTGTATGTGATGGGTTGTAGGGTGTTCCTGATCTAGTTGTCATACAAGGCTCAAGACAAAACAAAATGACTAACCTATGCTAGGGTTTGCTAAATCTAAATCAAAGACTTATCTAATCAAAATTGGTTCACCATTTACCCAGGCCAGTTGGACCAAGAGTTCGTGTAACTGCCATTAACCATACTTAGCTGACACCAACCGCTTAACGGGGCTGGGCAGATACAATGGTAGCCACGATCCTGATCGGAACTTTTCTAGACAGCAAGGAATTAGCCAAATTAAATTAGCCTAAAGACTCGTTGTAGTTTCTAAGTTAAATTGGCTAGTTGAGTTTTAAATTAGGCTTGGGTTCTAGATTTATGAGGAAGGTTGTTTTAGGCTAAGAAAAGGTGATGAAATCCTTCCCTTATGTTGTAATTAGAGTGCCCTTAATATGATTAATGATGGATGCAACTATTTTAAATGTCCACACAAGTTGAGATTTAAAATTTTAAATTTCAAATTTTGAATTTAAACTTTTGAATTTTGAATTTCAGATTTGAATTTTAGTTTTCAGCTTTTGAATTTCAAATTTCAAATTTCAAGTTTAAATTTCAAAATTAAATTTTGGAATCTTAGATTTTTTTTTTTTGGTTTCAATTTAAGTCCCCACTTTTAATTTTGAATTTTGAATTTCAAATTGGAATTTCAGATCTGATGTTTCAAAATTTCAAGTTTTGAAATTCGGATTCACAAGTCAAATTGGAAATTTCAGATTTGGAGCCCAAATTTAGTTTTTCAAATTTAACTTTGAAAATGTTAACTTCAAATCCTAAATTTGTGGAGATCATATCTCAACTTTAATAACTAAAATTTGGAATTAAAATTTGAAATATTTAGATTTAATTCATAAACTTAATAAGGCATGCAAAATAGGATTTTAGCATCAATGGATTTCAACAAAGGACAGAAATATTTGTCAGACTTGGGTTCAAGTTTGTCTGTCTTCAAACGTTTGACGTACGCCGGACACCCCCAAACCCTAAGGTGAGAGAGTACCGATTTCCGTCCCGTCCACATCTCATGTGGTGTTTTATTCACAGATTTACTTGGAACCTTATTAAGTATATAACAGGCTGACTCAAGTGCATATCCCCAAAAGGATATGGGCAGATCAGCAAACCCCATCATGGATCGAACCATATCTAATAGAGTTCGATTTCTCCTTTCTAACATGCCGTTATACTGCGGTGTACCAGAAGAAGTCCATTGGGAAAGAATCCCATTCTCTTCCAGATATGTCAAAAACTCATTGGAAAGGTATTCACCCTCTCGATCTGATCGAAGAGTTTTAATACTCTTTGCAGTTTGTTTTTCTACTTCATTACGATACAATTTGAATATTTCAAATGCTTCAGATTTATGTCTCATTAAATAGACATAACCATACCTCGAAAGATCATCTGTGAAAGTAATGAAATATGCATATCCATCTCTAGTATTTGTGCTCATTGGCCCACATACATCAGAATGTACTAGGGTCAATAAGTCATTGGCTCGTTCACCTTTTCCAGTAAAAGGTGACTTAGTCATCTTACCAAGAAGGTATGATTCACAGGTTGTTAATGATTCATAATCATTAATATTGAGGATTTCCTCTTAATTTAACATGTTCATCCTGTTTTCGTTAATATGACCTAGCCTATGATGCCAAAGGTAGACATCCGTGACATTATCTATTTTAGGATGCTTATTGGACTTGTACATTACATGAACAGGCTGTGATAATATGTAAATCCCATTACTCAATTATCCATGCATTACAGTAACACCATTCATAACGATATTACAGTAATTTCTTTTTATTGAAATCTCATAACCGTTCATGACCAAAAGGCCTACAGAAATTACATTCAATAAGAAAGAAGGACAAAAGTGACAGTCACTAAAGACTATTATTTGAGAATTGAATACAAGTTTTAGAATTCCTAAAGCTAGAACTGGAACTGATCTTCCATCTCCAACATTTAGGAACCTTCCGCTTTCTTCAAATCTCTCACTGACCTGTAGTTCCTGCAACGATTTACAAATATTAAAAGGACTTTCGGTATCCAATACCCAGGTCGAATTATCACATATTGAAAAATTACAGGGTGTTATCATATAAGTACCTTGATCTGCAACTGATTGCATCTTTTTCTTTGGCCTGTTCGGGTCAAGAGAGGCAATGTACTGAGGACAGTTCTTCTTCTAATGCCCTTGCTTCTTACAATAGAAGTACTCTGCCTTACTCTGATCAGCCTTCTTATTCTTAGTCTGATTTTGCTCTGCACGATGTACCTTTTTCTTTTGATTTTTGTTTTTCTTTTTCTCTTTCTTAAAAGGACCATGACCCTTGGATGAACCTCCCACTAAATTCACCGACCCTTTTAGGAGTTGGTGATCCTTCTCAAAAGTTTGTAGTAAACCCAACAATTGGTGATAATTTACTATCGGTTTCGTCATACGAAAGTTGGTGAGAAATGGGCGGTACGAACCAGGAAGAGAGTTCAGTATAGCATCTTTTCCCAATTGATCATGAATGGAAAAACCGAGAGTGCTCAGGTACAAGCCAATCGCAATATGTATTGTGAAGGATTTTCTTTTGATTTTCCAAATCATGTACATGACATTTAATATAAATAAAGGCATTGTGTTTCATCATATGCTGTTGATTATATTTGTGATGAACCCCTTAGATTAAGGCAATGATTTTGAGGCTATGATGAGATCATACTAGTGAGACCTAAAATCCTAAAACCCTAATCTTAAATATTTCCAGTCATTGGTACATTGAGTCGGGGATCAATGTTTACCGAAAAGACTGGCACATCTTATGTATGCTCGATGCAGAGGGTGATTGATCTGAAAATTACTTGTGTGGAGACACTAATACAAAGATGTGGGTGCTCATTAGAGAAATGAGTTCACTGAATTGACCTACAAAGAGAAATCTTATGAAGTCTTACTTACATGTCAAAAGATGATTCTCTTAGTGGGAGTTGGGCAACTGATCCTTTGACCTGAGATCACCATAGTATCTTGTGCACATAAATCCATATTTTGGTTTCCACTCATTCATGATAATAAGTTATGTACGAGGTCTTCTAGATATGGTGGATTGTGTACGAAGGTTATGAGTAGGTCAACAAGGAATTAATCACTTCTAGTAAGAGAAGATCGCATCCTATTTATTCTAATCATATGATAATTCAGAAAGCCTTTGATCAAAGCACAATGAAAATTAGAAAGAGTTTCTAATGTTTCATTATTCGAATTATCATTAGAAGATTGAGAAATATATGAATATGAAATTGAGTTTGACATATATTCATACTCATATACATATTCGGGATGCAGTTTGATTAAAGGATTGAATTGCACGGCAACTTGCCACTGAAGGGTATTTTTGGTATTTCTACCAAATTTCATATTTTTCGGGTAGACATGACACATTGCTAGACGTCAATCTTGTCTTATAGGTTTGATCGAATTAAAGAGTTTAATTCGATCACCAATTAGAAAGGATTCTAATTGTTAAGTTCGGGTTCGCGTAGTTTGTACTTAAATCGATTAGAAGAGTTCTAATCAAGTTGGGTCAACTCGCACTCACACCTATTGCTGGCTAAGTATGGAACTCAATGGGTCACATACAAGAAAACTTATTAAGGGTCTAATTGGATTAGATCATGTTTGCAAGATAGACATCCTAGCAGGTGTTGCAAACCCTTAGCTCTTGATTCGAATTGGATTCGAATCCGATTCTTAATTGATCTAATTTGATTAGATCATGTTCTAATATGGGTTAGCCAAGAGTTGGCACCTAATTGGCTTGATTTGGGTCTAATTGGATTAGATTTAATAAATCATTCAATCTAGACCGTTAGATCTTGATCTACCGTTGGATGAAGACATAATGGAGAGTTGGTTTAACCCAATTGGATTGGGTTAGAGGATGGCTATCATAATTGACCATTGGATCTTAATCCCACCATTGGATGAAGACATAATGGGTCAAGTGAATGGCGCCTTGCATTGGAGCCCTTGGATCATCATCATGGTGATGGACATGTGATTAGCATGTGATGTTGACTTGGTCAAAATATGGCACCACATAAAAGGACATATCATTTGATACACCTCCTCACTTGATCTGCACCTCCTCTTATTTGATATGGCCGTTTAGATGATGCCCTTTCATGAGAGGATGTGTGGATGGGATGCATCCCTTGGAGATGCATCCCTACACCTATTATAAATAGGTTAGCACTCCTTGGGTTTCATCATTCCAACTCCACCCCACTCCTCTCTTCTTTCTTTCTTACATTAGTTTCTTTCTTTCTAGCATTGCTTCTAGTGTGTTCTAAGCCAAGACAAGGTGGTCTTCTTTAGGACAAAAGGATTAGAAGTGATTTTAGAAGGTTAAAGAAAAATAGAAAGAAAGAAAAGCAAGCCATTAGAGTTCTTTAGAAGAATTCTGCATTAAGGATCAAAGTCTTTGGAGCTTAAGACTTAAATCAAGTTTTCGTGTGGATCAACATTGGAGGGTGAACACTTGGGCACCTAGTGGAAATTCTGCACATTGGATTAGTGTTAGAGGTATTCTTCTATTTCTGCATTTATATTATATTATTTGATTGCTTCCATTAAGGTGATCTTGGCTTATAAGGGTTTTATGTTAAGAAACTTTATCAAAAATTTTTTAAAATTCCTAGCTTTCGCTGCCCATTATAGTATGCTAGAACCCTTCAAGTGGTATCAGGGCCACCCTTAATTGGTTCAATCAGGTGATTTTGCATGATGTAAAATTGTTAAATTACTATGAGATAGTAATGTCATATGTTTAGAGGAATGCTGAATTATATGATTCATATATGATATGATATATAATAAAATGTCATGATATGAATTTTTTATAAGAAGATATATTGAAGCATATTAATTGATCCAATTAATTGGTAATAATTTGTACATGCTATGAGATAGCTATGATGCATGATAGTTGGTTATGATTTATATATGCTATGAGATAGATATATAATTTGTTATAGCATATACAAAGACATATGTTCAATATGTTATAATTATAGAATGTGCATGAGACCAGTAAGCCCTCAATAACATTATATTAAGTCATAGTGTTGAAAAACTTTGTGCTGACCCATTCTAGAACAATTAATCTAGTTGGTGTCTAAGGAAAGCACTAAAGGTGGTTACTTAATTAGGACCTTACTCTCTGAGTAAGGGGAGCCTCCCACCTGCTTACCTGGCCAATTGTTTGATTGCCTATTATGGATAAGCTTAATGTTGATGAAACACTACTGATATCCTTCCTTCATTCCTCGACATTATTATGTCAAAATTCATGCTAGTTTGTTGTGCAACCATAAGACTTGCAATGAGGACTGATGTTATACTGTCTTGGTGCATAAAGATGCTTATGGCATATTTTAATATGTTGCTTTGTTGTGCAACCACAAGGGCAATATTATTTGAATATGACTATATGGAAATGAAGGGTTTGACTTAACTAAAATATTATAGTTTGTTGTGCAACCACAAGGCTATAAGTGTTTTAAGAGGATAGGATAAAGTTGAGAATTACATAAGATGCAATTGGAAAGAGTTTCCTACCTTTGAACTCATAAAGATTTGTTGTGCAACCACAAGGCTTTTATGATGAATTAGGATCTCAACCCTACTAAGAAAAATTAGATTTTCTCGTTTATCATAGGAGAGGGCTATGATATTCGATAAAATAGTGGGAGTAACAATTAGATAAAGTCCTTGTCTAATTGTATATATGTCATCATGATTGGTTTGTTTATGATAGTTTTGTTTTTTGCTTATGTAGAATTAATTCTGAATTAAATGGCATCTTCACTATCACTAAGAGGCATCTTGGATGCCAACAAGTTGACCGGTCCAAACTATGTAGACTGGTTGAGAAATCTTAAGATTGTACTCACTCAGGAGAAAATTTCCTATATTCTTGAAACCCCTGATCTTGGAGATCTAGGGGATGATGCTACAGAAGAGGAGGTAGCCACACATAAGATGTGGAAGAATGATAGTTTAACTATCAAATGTATCATTCTTGCCTCCATGAGCAATGAGCTACAGAGACAACATGAGAACATGGACACTCAATCCATACTTCTTAATTTAAAGGAGTTGTATGGAGAGCAGAGTAGAACTGCTAGATATGAGATATCTAAGCAATTGTTCCGTGCTAGAATGAATGAAGGAACGTTCGTGCAAAACCATTGTCTTATGGTTATAGACTTGATCACCAGATTAAGTCAATTAGGTTTTGCTATGATAGTGAGCTCAGTCAGGATTTGATCCTGCAATCACTACCTGTATTATTCTCTCAGTTTGTTGTGAATTTTCACATGAACAAGCTGAATGTCTCACTGCCTGAGCTGTTAAATATGTTAAAGACAGCTAAAACTCATATCAAAAAGGAAAAGGGTCCGATCCTTCTTGTTGATAGGGGCTCAAGGAAGAAATCAGACAATAAGGGTTTTAAGAAAAGGTTGAACCCTAATAGTAGCAAGATCAAGAAGAAGAAAGGAAAGAAAAACTTCAAACCCAGTACCTGTTTCCACTGCGGCAAGGAAGGCCACTGGAAGAGAAATTGCAAGAGTTTTCTTGCAAGTATGAAGACCGATGCAAGAGTTGCATCGAAAGGTATGTTTATGTTACATGCCAACTTATCATTAAGTTCTTCAAATTCAAATTCATGGGTATTGGATACCGGCTGTGGTTCTCATATTTGCAAATCTTTGAATGGATTACAAAAAATTAGAATTTTGAAGAAAGGTGACTTCGAGCTGTATGGCGCTGGAGGAGAGTCCATCCAGGCTGAAGCGGTTGGAACCTACCATTTGGAGTTGCCTTCGGGAGAGCTCCTGGAATTAGAAGATTGTTATTATATATCCAAAATTATTAGAAATGTAATTTCCGTTCCTTTGTTGTTAAAGAAAGGATATGAAATTAATATAAAGAGCAATGGTTGCTCAATTTCTTTTTCTAATAAAGTCTATTGCAAGGGCATTATGAAAAATGGTCTTTTTGTTCTATTACTTAATGACAATGTCTTTCATATTGATAAAAGCAATAAAAGAAAGAGAGAAGAAGTAAATAACATCCTTCTTTGGCATTGCCGACTTGGTCACATAAGCGAATCAAGAATCAACAAATTGTACAAAGAAGAGTTCTCTAATCTTTATGATTATGAATCATTAGGAACTTGTGAATCTTGTCTTATGGGTAAAATGACTAAGTCTCCATTCATTGGACATGGAGAAAGGGCAAGAGAGTTATTAGGACTTGTGCATACAGATGTATGTGGTCCTATGACAACTCCTGCTAGAGGTGGATACTTTTATTTCATCATATTTACTGATGATTTATCAAGGTTCGGATATGTGTATCTTATGAAACATAAATCCGAAGCCTTTGATAAATTTAAAGAGTATCAAAGTATGGTTGAAAAACAAACTGGAAAATGTATTAAAATCCTTCGATCTGATCGAGGAGGTGAATACCTTTCTAGTGAGTTTTTAAATCATCTTAAAGAAAAGGGCATTCTCTCTGAATGGACACCTCCGTATACGCCATACTTAAATGGTGTAGCTGAACGGAGGAATCGTACTCTATTAGATATGGTACGGTCCATGATGTGCTTTACAGATCTTCCTATTTCCTTCTGAGGTTTTGCCCTATAAACTGCTGCACTTATATTAAATAGGGTACCATCAAAATCTGTATCTAGTACTCCATATGAAATATGGAGAGGAAAGAAGCCTAATCTTAAGTATCTTAAGATATGGGGCTGTAAAGCTTATGTCAAAAGAAATTTTGGACATAAGCTAAGTGCTAGATCAGATAAATGTATTTTTGTAGGTTATCCTAAAGATAGTATAGGATACATCTTCTATCATCCTACCGAACAAAAGGTCTTTGTAGGTAGACATGCCACTTTCTTAGAGCAAGAGTTTATCTTAGAAAAAGGCAAGGATAGGAGAATTGAACTTGAAGAAGTTCAAGACCTACAAATGGAAACACAAGATATTCCTCAACCAGATGTACCCATTGATGAAGTACAACCACAACACACATCTCCTCTCCAAAGGTCAGAATGGTTAGAAGCTATGAAATCCGAAATAGACTCTATGTATACCAACCAAGTATGGACTTTGGTTAATGCACCAGAAGGTGTAAACCCTATAGGTTGCAAATGGGTCTATAAGAAGAAGATTGGAGCAGATGGCCAAGTAGAAACCTACAAGGCTAGATTGGTGGCAAAAGGTTTCAGGCAAAAGCAAGGAATTGACTATGATGAAACTTTTTCACCAGTTGTCATGCTTAAATCTATTCGGATTTTGCTTGCAATAGCTGCATACTATGATTATGAAATTTGGCAGATGGATGTCAAAACCGCCTTCCTTAATGGTTATCTTGAGGAAGAGGTTTACATGACACAGCCAGAAGGATTTGTCTCAAGTGGGAGAGCAAATCAAGTATGCAAGCCTAAGAGATCCATTTATGGATTAAAGCAAGCATCGAGAAGTTGGAACATCCGTTTTGATACAACAATCAAAGAGTTTGGTTTTATCAAAAATGTGGATGAACCATGTATGTACAAGAAGACTAGTGGGAGTGCCGTTGTCTTCTTAATATTGTATGTAGATGACATACTAATCATTGAAAATGATATTCCAATGTTACAATCGGTCAAGACTTGGCTATCAAAAAGCTTTTCCATGAAAGACTTAGGAGAAGCATCCTATATACTTGGTATAAAGATCTATAGGGATAGATCTAAAAGGATGCTAGGCTTGTCCCAGTCTAAGTACATAGATCGTGTGCTGAAAAGATTCAGTATGGAAGGAAGTAAAAGGGGTTACTTACCTATGAGTCATGGCATACGTCTCTCTAAGAAGATGTCTCCTAAGACATCTGAAGAGAGGAATAGAATGAATTCTATTCCCTATGCTTCGGCAGTAGGATCAATTATGTATGCTATGCTATGTACTAGGCCTGATGTTGCTTATGCCTTAGGCATAACAAGCAGATTCCAGGCTGATCCAGGAGAGAATCATTGGATAGCTGTGAAAAATATTCTTAAGTACTTAAGAAGGACTAAAGATATTTTTCTAGTTTATGGAGGATCTGAGTTGAAACTAGAAGGATTTTCTGATTCTAGTTTTCAATCAGACCCAGATGATAGCAAGTCCACTTCAGGGTATGTCTTTACCCTAAATGGTGGTGCAGTGAGCTGGAAGAGTTCCAAGCAGCAAACTGTAGCTGACTCAACTACTGAGGCAGAATACATCGCTGTAAGTGAAGCCGCTAAAGAAGCTGTCTGGATGAAGAAGTTCATCTCTGAGTTGGGAGTAGTTCCTGAGATTGCTGGACCAGTTCCAGTTTATTGTGACAACACTGGAGCTGTTGCTCAAGCAAAGTAACCAAGGTCTCATCACAAATCCAAGCACATTCTAAGACGCTTCCACCTCATTCGAGAGATCGTCGAGAGACAAGACATAGTCATTGAACGAGTAGACACAAAGAACAACTTAGCAGACCCGTTCACTAAAGCTCTACCACAACAGCAGTTCGATCGCCACCTCGATTCTATGGGGATGAAATATAAGGGTGATTGGCTTTAGTGCAAGTGGGAGATTGAAAGAGTAGATGCCCTACAAGCCAATCGCAATATGTATTGTGAAGGATTTTCTTTTGATTTTCCAAATCATGTACATGACATTTAATATAAATAAAGGTATTGTGTTTCATCATATGCTGTTGATTATATTTGTGATGAACCCCATAGATTAAGGCAATGATTTTGAGGCTATGATGAGATCATACTAGTGAGACCTAAAATCCTAAAACCCTAATCTTAAATATTTCCAGTCATTGGTACATTGAGTCGGGGATCAATGTTTACCGGAAAGACTGGCACATCTTATGTATGCTCGATGCAGAGGGTGATTGATCTGAAAATCACTTGTGTGGAGACACTAATACAAAGATGTGGGTGCTCATTAGAGAAATGAGTTCACTGAATTGACCTACAAAGAGAAATCTTATGAAGTCTTACTTACATGTCAAAAGATGATTCTCTTAGTAGGAGTTGTGCAACTGATCCTTTGACTTGAGATCATCATAGTATCTTGTGCACATAAATGCATATTTTGGTTTCCACTCATTCATGACAATAAGTTATGTACGAGGTCTTCTGGATATGGTGGATTGTGTATGAAGGTTATGAGTAGGTCAACAAGGAATTAATCACTTCTAGTAAGAGAAGATCGCATCCTATTTATTCTAATCATATGATAATTCAGGAAGCCTTTGATCAAAGCACAATGAAAATTAGAAAGAGTTTCTAATGTTTCATTATTCGAATTATCATTAGAAGATTGAGAAATATATGAATATGAAATTGAGTTTGACATATATTCATACTCATATACATATTAGGGATGCAGTTTGATTAAAGGATTGAATTGCACGGTAACTTGCCACTGAAGGATATTTTTGGTATTTCCTCCAAATTTCATATTTTCCAGGTAGACATGACATGTTGCTAGACGTCAATCTTGTCTTATAGGTTTGATCGAATTAAAGAGTTTAATTCGATCACCAATTAGAAAGGATTCTAATTGTTAAGTTCGGGTTCGCGTAGTTTGGACTTAAATCGATTAGAAGAGTTCTAATCAAGTTGGGTCAACTCGCACTCACACCTATTGCTAGCTAAGTATGGAACTCAATGGGTCACACATAAGAAAACTTATTAAGGGTCTAATTGGATTAGATCATGTTTGCAAGATAGACATCCTAGCAGGTGTTGCAAACCCTTAGCTCTTGATTCGAATTGGATTCGAATCCGATTCTTAATTGATCTAATTTGATTAGATCATGTTCTAATATGGGTTAGCCAAGAGTTGGCACCTAATTGGCTTGATTTGGATCTAATTGGATTAGATTTAGTAAATCATTCAATCTAGACCGTTAGATCTTGATCTACCGTTGGATGAAGACATAATGGAGAGTTGGTTTAACCCAATTGGATTGGGTTAGAGGATGGCTATCATAATTGACCATTGGATCTTAATCCCACCATTGGATGAAGACATAATGGGTCAAGTGAATGGCTCCTTGCATTGGAGCCCTTGGATCATCACCATGAAAGATCAAGAGGTGAGGCGTGATGGACATGTGATTAGCATGTGATGTTGACTTGGTCAAAATATGGCACCACATGAAAGGACATATCATTTGATACACCTCCTCACTTGATCTGCACCTCCTCTTATTTGATATGGCCTTTTAGATGATGCCCTTTCATGAGAGGATGTGTGGATGGGATGCATCCCTTGGAGATGCATCCCTACACCTATTATAAATAGGTTAGCACTCCATGGGTTTCATCATTCCAACTCCACCCCACTCCTCTCTTCTTTCTTTCTTACATTAGTTTCTTTCTTTCTAGCATTGCTTCTAGTGTGTCCTAAGCCAAGACAAGGTGGTCTTCTTTAGGACAAAAGGATTAGAAGTGATTTTAGAAGGTTAAAGAAAAATAGAAAGAAAGGAAAGCAAGCCATTAGAGTTCTTTAGAAGAATTCTGCATTAAGGATCAAAGTCTTTGGAGCTTAAGACTTAAATCAAGTTTTCGTGTGGATCAACATTGGAGGGTGAACACTTGGGCACCTAGTGAAAATTCTGCACATTGGATTAGCGTTAGAGGTATTCTTCTATTTCTGCATTTATATTATATTATTTGATTGCTTCCATTAAGGTGATCTTGGCTTATAAGGGTTTTATGTTAAGGAACTTTATCAAGAAATTTTTAAAATTCCTAGCTTCCGCTGCCCATTATAGCATGCTAGAACCCTTCATCAGGCGCTCGATCAACTTAATCATGTACAATACATGATTAATCACCGATGCCCCATCCTTCATCCGTGCGCCGAAAATAGCACAACTAGTCTTGTGTCATTCAACATCGTCGGGAGTGCCAAAAGATTCGTTCAACACTTGAATGATTTCTTCGGGCTGGGCGTTCTCGAACCGGCGACTGAACTCGTCGCTCATTGCAGCAAGCATAATGCATCGGACAGTGATATGGTCACTGAGCCACTTCTGATAAGTTTCTCTGACTGCACCCCGTGCATTAGCAGCAGGCTGCTCAGGTGCTGGATCCGTTATCACATAAAGGATCCGTTCATGCTCTAGCACAATCTTAAGTTTTCTAAGCCAGTTATTGAAATTGGGTCCAGTCAACATGTCATTATCCAACAATGAACGAAGTGACAAATTAGTGGCCATTTCTGCATAAAAAGAAAATCGGCTATCAGTATATGAATTGACAATATCCTAAAGACTTGGACTTTAGTCTAAAGGTCCTCCCACTATTTTATACAAATTTGTAGCCTCTACCTCAAATTTGAAGAATTACACTTAATTTTTAGTGAGCACTAGAACCCAATTGATCGCATATAGGTCCGAGTGTGGCTCGGCCAACCCATATGCACCTATTGGTAGGTTCTGAACCAATTGTTTCACCAAACAATTTCTAGTGATAATTTTACCCCAGTCTCTTTGGCAGGTGTGTGGCGCCTCCACCGAGGATTCTGGTTAGGTCCAACCATTAAATGATAGGGTTCCGTGTAATCAACTAATAGATGACCAAGCCCGAGTGTGGCTCGGCCCATCTGACCACCTATTGAAAGTACACTCGACTCATCATATATCAAATGACAATTTCAATGCCCGATACGCAACAGGCGTGTGGCGCCTCCAATGATTATCGAAACATTGGACTCATTATCATCTAACTTAATGGGAGGCTATGACCTAGTTATCCCCATAACTATTTCATTTTAAGGACCTAATAATTTTAGAGGATTAAATTAGGATAGATAAGAAGATCCGGTTAACCTAAATTCTTCCACTGACTTCACCAAGTCAGATTATAAAGAATTAGATTCAAACTGATTAAGGAGGCACCTAAATCAGTCAAACTGATTTTCCTTACAGGCATGGGTTAACTCGAATCATTAAATGATCCTATCAAAAAATGATTGATCAAATCGGCCAGGTAAGTGAGATCGGTGGAAGGGATATACCATTAACTCGACAAAGACGCATCAGTGCGAGTAGCTCCTAATTAAAAACCATCGATCGAGTCTGCCAAATTTATTTTAGACACCGACTGGTTAATCAATTTTGATTTTGACCATCCTAATGACTCGGGCTCAACCACGGAGCCTAAATCAAGTTCCATCTTGGTCAGATCAAAGACATGGAACCGATTGCTACAACTTTAATCTTGCTCTTTTAAAAAGGAAAATTAAATGTAGAATACCCCAAGTATAGGGTGTAGCAAAGTAATATTCTCGGTGAGTC
Source organism: Phoenix dactylifera (assembly GCF_051530095.1). Classification (NCBI taxonomy): domain Eukaryota; kingdom Viridiplantae; phylum Streptophyta; class Magnoliopsida; order Arecales; family Arecaceae; genus Phoenix; species Phoenix dactylifera. Next base: position 15,707,325 of record NC_143195.1, read on the forward strand.
CGAGGTCGAATCCACAGGGATTTGACAGTGAACAAAAAACTAAAGGCTGAATAATATTCGGATTGACAAAAATATAACTAAGACATCAGGATTCAGCCTAGCATTTCATCATGCTTTTCTTAAAATCACCTATTAATCATAATAAAATAGATTTAGTCTTATGGGCAGCATTACAGTAATTCTATTTTAAACTACAGGGATTTCTAAGCATCTGTTATACCCGGGGGAAATAACAAATCAAAGGAAATATATAAGTTTGAAATAATTTCTATCAATCTACTGCACCACAAATCTAAAACATTAAAATCCCATTGATGATTAAAGAAAATACATGAAGAAAATGTTAGGCTTTTCCCTAGCCTTAGCTAAAAAAGATTTAGCTATCCATATGAGATGCAAACATTTTTATAAAAGGATTAGTAAAGAATAACTTAAAATAAACATAAATCCCTTTTTTTTTTTTCTTTGGTTCAGAAAACAGGGTGCTCTGTTTTCTTCTCCCGGCTGCTTTCTCCCTTCCGTGGCCTTGGTTTCCTCTCTCGCCCGGCTGGGAAAATGCGGATGTTGGCTTCCCCCTCCTCTCTCGTTCCGTCCCCGGCTCCCCTTTGTCTCCACGGGCAGCAAAGACTTGGGATGCTTCGTTCCGAAGCGGGGAAGAATGGGAAGTCAAACAGCTATTGGGAACTTGGATGGATTCGGCCGGCTGTCTTCTCTCCTCCCTCGCTCGGTTGAGAAGACGGACCGGAAGAGAAGGTGTAGATGTTGTGCTTCGGTGATTCCCCCCTCCCTCTCACCTCTTGTCGGCTACTTTTATAGACACCTTCAGCGTGTTGAAGGTGTGGCTGGGAAGATGGAAGGACGCTGGAAGATCGCCGTTCTAAATGGATGGAGAACGTGGCTGAAACGTCTGGAAGGAGGCTAAAACGTGGGATGAATGAAGTCTGGAACGCGTGGAAGACGAATGGTTGCTGCTGCTGAGAGATCACGGAACGGATGGGGAGCGTGGAGAGTAGAGGTGACTCGGCTGATGGCTTGAACGCGGACGGTTTGGCTTCGGAGTTTCCTTGCTGGAACAGGGGAGACGGAAGCCACGAATGAGACGCTGCTTGGAATGCATGGAATACGCGGGTGAGAAACGCTCGGAGATGACGAACGTTGGGAAGCTCCTCACGGACGCATGCTCTATTCGTTGGGGAGTTTTTTCACGGATGAAAGAGCCGGTTTGGGAGTTTGGGAGTCATTGATGTTGGGAAGTTGAGAAGACTCCTCTGATGGCTGAAATTCATTTGCTGTAAAGGAAGTGGAGAACTCGGCTTGGAATGGGAAGAAAATGTGAACCGTTGGGATGACTCCTCTTGGCATCGGATTGGACGTGTTCTGATGCATGAAAGCTTTGTTCCGAAACAGAGGAGGTGAGATGGATGGCTTTTGGGAAGTTTTGCTTTGAGTCAAAGAGCTTGGGGAGTTGAGATGCCTGCTCGGAGATGCTTGAATTGACTCGGATGGCTGTGAATTTGTTGAGCTTGGGCTACTGGTCATTGGGCTCAAACCCAATGTTATTGGGTTTCTTGGATTACTTGCATTCAAACATAAAAAAAAAAATATTAATTAATCAATTTTATCAATAATGATTAGCTATGATGCTAATTAAAATGGTATGAAAATTGTACTTTTTGTGCTCTCATCACACCCCCCAACTAGCTTATTGCTAGTCTCTAGCAATTTAGTGTGAAAATGATAAAATGAGAGTGCAAAAGTATTGTTCATTTTTATATATCAATATGCATGAATTAAAATAAATACTCACTTTCGTAGAGCATTACGATTGCACTTAGCACGTGCAACAAGCCGTTAAACCCCTAGGTTACCCTAGTGGACGAGTGCTGTCTCGTGAGGGTTTGCAGTGATGATACCCACAAACATCATTTTAAAAGATACTCTAAGACATAGCAACCCTTAAGGCAAATGTAAATGTGACGTTTCAGAATACCTATACCTCCACCACAATTGGGTACCCCTTGAGTTCTAGGTGCACTACTCAAATTCACAAGTGTTAACTACCATTTGTTAGCTCCCGACCTACTAAATTTTCCGAATATCACATGTTATTTGCCCAGAATGGTTCGCATATAAAAATGAAGCTATCAATCCCAACTAGACATCCCAGGTACACAGAGTTCTAAAACAATGGAGTCAAACCAGTCATCCACAAGTCACTTGGTTTTAATTTAACTAACCCACTCATGTTTAAAATATTTTTTTTTTTTCGCACAGTGACTACAACAGTCCAACTCCATTAGGCTCTAGTAAGGTCCATGTAACGAGTTTTGGGTCAATGACTCTTGATTCAGTTGGCTCAAGGCATTAGGTGAAACACCCCTCGGACTTAATTACTCAAACCAGACTACGCCACGAGGCCAGACTAGTCACTTATTTCAGTCATTTTCACCTTTTTACGCGAACACTCGCTGCTTTGTAGGCAAGAGGCCCGGTTACTCAGTGAAGACAAACTGTATTATTTCTCTCTTTTTTTTTTTTTATGTAACGTGACTGTATTGTGACTATAGGTCAACCAAGGTCAGAACATAAGGCACCCAGGTGATCTAGCCGGGAATTTCAAACTCTATCTTTATGTGAAAACCAAATCATGAACTTTAAGACAAGGACACTCGTACTTCTCTTGCGAATAAGGTCAACAAACAAATAGATAACACAAGTGAACTCCTGAGGCCTTCCTATTGTCATTGAATACTTATGTGGGGATCTAGTAATAGGTCTCTGATAAGTCATAATGCGCTCCTTGCCATAATAGCTGCACATGTTTATTTGCTTAGAAAATTAAAGTGGTAATTAAATGCAACAAAATATATTTTTGTTATTATTATTACTATTATTATATATATATATATTATTTTTTATTATTTTTTTAATAGTTTTTTTTTTTTGAAATGATATGACAATTGGTATGATATATAGAAAAATACAGTAATCTCTCCCCCCAACTTAAATTCAACATTGTCCCCAATGTTTCAACATGAATGCATTAAATATGATTGTATGAAGGATAATAAGGCTGAAGGTTAGAATTTACCTGATAGAATGACTGCACACTGTTGTTGCTCACCAATTGTCATATGAAAGAAAGAAAAATTATGTACAAACAGAGGATCTCTAGCAGATATAGAGATCAATCCTGATAAACAGGATCTCCCAGATTGGTCGATTCAACCTCTGGGGTAAAGTTGTCCAAAAATAACTTCAAACGTTGGCCATTTACTTTAAAAATATTACCGGTGTTTGGATTCTCTATCTCAACAGTTCCATACGGATAAACAGTTTTAACTATAAATGGGCCGGTCCACCTAGATCTCAATTTTTCTGGAAATAAATGAAGTCTTGAATTATACAATAGAACTTTCTGGGAAGGCTCAAATATTTTTCTCATAATATTTCTATCATGAAAGACTTTCATTTTGTTTTTATAAATTCGAGCATTCTCATATGCTTCATTCCTGATTTCCTCTAGTTCATTAAGTTGAAGTTTGCGTGGTGAACTAGCCTTATCCATATCAAAATTAAATTTCTTAATAGCCCAGTAGGCTTTATGCTCCAATTCCACAGGCAAGTGACATGGTTTGCCAAATATAAGACGGTACGGAGACATACCAATCGGGCCTTTAAAAGCAGTACGATAAGCCCAAAGTGCATCAGTTAAATGCAAAGACCAGTCTTTGCGATTTGGGTTAACCGTTTTTTCTAGAATATTCTTAATTGATCGATTGGATACTTCAACTTGTCCACTTGTTTGTGGATGATAAGGGGTGGCGACTTTATGGGTGATCCCATATTTTTGCATTAAAGCCTCAAAAGACTTATTACAGAAGTGTGAACCCCCATCACTGATGATGGCTCGAGGCGTTCCAAATCTGGAAAGAATGTTTTCTTTTAAAAATTTTACAACAGTTTTATGGTCATTATGTTTGCAAGAAATTGCCTCTATCCATTTGGAGACATAATCTACAGCTACTAAGATGTACAAATTTCCGAATGAAGGAGGAAATGGACCCATAAAATCTATTCCCCAACAATCAAATATTTTGATAATTAAAATTGGGTTGAGGGGCATCATATTCCTACGAGTTATCCCACCTAACTTTTGACAACGCTCGCAAGCTTTGCAAAAGTTATGGGAATCTTTAAATAAGGTGGGCCAATAGAAACCGCACTGTAAAATTTTTGCAGCCGTTTTCTTACCAGAGAAATGACCACCGCAAGCTTCAGAATGACAAAAGGAAATGACACTAATAAATTCGTCATTAGGTACATATCTCCTAATAATTTGGTCTGGGCAGTATTTGAAAAGATAAGGATCATCCCAGAAAAAAAATTTTATTTCAGTCAAAAATTTTCTTTTATCTTGTTTATTCCAATGACTTGGTAGTTCACCTGTGACTAAAAAGTTTGCAATGTCTGCAAACCAGGGTGAAGATGTGATCTCAAACAGTTGCTCATCAGGAAAAGTGTCTTTTATGGGTGAATTGTCTAAGGAATCTGAAAGAGTCAGACGGGACAATTGATCAGCTACTACATTTTCTACCCCCTTTTTATCTCTTATTTCTAGAAAAAATTCTTGGAGCAGAAGGATCCACCTAAGCAAACGCGCCTTAGCATCCTTTTTTGAAAGAAGGTATTTAAGGGCAGCGTGGTCAGTGTAGATAATGATTTTGGATCCAATCAAGTAAGACCTAAATTTGTCTAGTGCAAATACTACAGCAAGTAGTTCCTTTTCCGTAGTGGTGTAATTCTTTTGTGCACTATTTAAAGTCTTACTTGCATAGTAGATAACATAAGGCTTTCTTTCTTTTCTTTGCCCTAGAACTACCCCAACTGCATATTCACTGGCATCACACATAATTTCAAAAGGAAGTGACCAGTCAGGTGGTTGCATGATGGGAGCAGAGGTCAGCAAGCTTTTGAGTTTATTAAAAGCTTTTTGACATTCTTCAGACCACACAAATTGGGTTTCCTTTTGAAGGAGATTACATAAGGGTTTAGATATTGAGCTAAAATCTTTAATGAATCTCCTATAAAATCCTGCATGACCCAAAAATGAGCGTATATCTTTGATAGTTTTTGGGTTGGGTAAGTTAGCAATTAAGTCAATTTTAGCCTTGTCTACTTCAATTCCTTCAGATGAAATGACATGCCCGAGAACAATTCCCCTAGTTACCATGAAATGGCACTTTTTCCAGTTTAAGATTAGATTCTTCTCCTCACACCGAATTAAGACTAGCTTTAAATGGTTCACACAGTTTTCAACAGAAGAGCCGAAAACCGAAAAATCATCCATGAAGACTTCCAAAAGACGCTCAACCATGTCAGAGAAAATACTGAGCATGCATCTTTGGAAGGTTGCAGGAGCATTACATAATCCAAAAGGCATTCTCTTGTAAGCAAATGTGCCGAAAGGACATGTAAAAGTGGTCTTTTCCTGATCTTCAGGATCAATTGCAATTTGGTTGTAACCTGAATAGCCATCTAGGAAGCAATAAAATTTATGACCTGCCAACCTTTCTAAGATTTGATCAATAAAAGGTAGAGGAAAGTGATCCTTCCTTGTGACAGAGTTAAGTTTTCTATAGTCAATGCATACACACCAACTAGTGGGGACCCTAGTTGGAACTAATTCATTGTTGGCATTTTTGACTACAGTAACACCAGATTTTTTCGGGACCACTTGGGTTGGACTTACCCATTTACTATCTGAAATTGGGTAGATCATACCCGCATCCAGAAGTTTCAGAACTTCTGCTCTAACCACATCCTTCATGTTTGGGTTTAATCGACGTTGAGGTTGACGAGAAGGTTTGGCATTAGCTTCTAAGTGGATTCTATGAGTGCAAATTGAGGGACTAATTCCCTTGATATCAGCAATTGTCCACCCTATTGCTCCCTTATGCTCTTTGAGAATTTCTAATAATTTTAGTTCTTGACTTTGTTCGAGTTGGGATGATATGATCACAGGAAAAGTCTCTTCTTGACCAAGGTATGCGTACTTGAGCTCAGATGGCAAAGGCTTTAGATCAAGTTTAGGTGCTTGAACACTAGATGGTAGAGGACTATTGTTGCGTGTGGGCAATTCTTCAAAACGAGATTTCCACCTATCTGTATCCAACAAAGGAGCTGAATCTAATATAGCACTGATTTCTCTAAAGTTTTGGTTGATATCTGTATTTCCGAAATGAGTTAGGCATGTTTCTAAAGGATCAGAAGAAAGAGATGGGACAAGAGCATCCTCTACAATGGAGTCGATCAGATTAACTCCATGAATTTCATCATTTTCGTTATTATTATCGGGTTGTTTACAAATGTTAAATATATTAAAATCTATAGTCATATTTCCGAATGACATTTTCATTATTCCATTTCGACAGTTAATCAAAGCATTGGAAGTAGCTAGAAATGGGCGGCCTAGAATGACAGGTATTGGAGTAGTACAGTTCATGACAGGCTGGGTATCTAATACTATGAAGTCGACTGGAAAGTAGAATTTATCAATTTGGACAAGTACATCCTCGACTATTCCTCTTGGTATCTTTATAGATCGATCGGCAAGTTGGAGAGTAACCTTGGTGGGTTTTAATTCACCAAGTCCTAACTGTTCATAAACTGATTAGGGCAGTAAATTAACACTTGCACCTAAATCAAGAAGGGCTCGTTGTATCCTGAAGTTTCCTATGATACAAGATATGTGATAAGTGCTAAATAATGCATAAATTAATATCTTATTCATAGCACTTATCATTATTTTAATTCACATATTTTGTAAATTTAACTAAAAAAATGTATTACCTTCATCATTACATTTTTATAAATTATCAAAGGTAATTCAAGTTTGATTTGATTATTTATTGATTGAGCTTAATGCATGCAGGTCGAGTCAAACTTATTTCGGATGATCCCTGAACTCGAATGACACGCACCCCGGTCCAGCCCCACTCCCCTGTTTCTTTCGCATCCAATCGAGTTAAAACCTCCTATGTTGTACTATCGGGTCATTATCACATCTGTGATTAGCCATTCAAAGTTTTCCTAAAAGTCCACGTGCAAGCCATCCACGTGTCAAGTCTTACACCTCATCTCCCCATGTCCAAGATGTCTTCCACGCATCTCCCATCTTCCACGTCATCTGCCCATCCGAATAACTCCTTCATATTTCGATCATCTCCCCTGTTCCCAACTAAATCAAGTTCATCCTCCCGTGATCCACTCATTCCCCAGCCGAGTCCCAAGCAATCCTCACATATCGTTCAACTAAAATTCTGCCCAGCAACAATATTCATCCTCATCTCCCGTTCGCGATTCAAGGATATTTCCCATTCACGAATGCATCTCAGCCGGGATCTTCCCAACCATCTCCCCAGTTCCCGCGACTCTCGATCTCCCAACTTTTGTTACCAAACTTCATCCCGTGAACATCTAAAAGGATCAACCGAGATCCACCTTAAGCCAACCTCTTCAACCTCCCTCCGGAACCACTCCTTCCCAGCTCTTATCTTGTCCCGAATCCATGCATTTTCTCCTTGCTCCGTGTTGAATCCCATGAACAAACTCCTCCGATTTCTCATCCAGATTCAACCCAGTATCTTTCGGATAACTCTCAACAAATTCTCCCGAGCATCACGACACCCAAACAGCTCCTCTGTTTCGCACGTCTTCATCCAAATCACTTCACAGCCGTTCCCATCCGTGAACAGCATCTTCATCCACTTCCTCCGGTTTCAATCGAGTTCATCCCATTCTCCCACGGATAAACCCAGCATCCCAACCGTTCTTCTTCACAGATTCACTCGTATCCCAGCAGTTCCAACGTCTTCCCATTCTCCAGCGTTCGGATGTTCCATGATTCAAACTTCCATAGCCAGCCTTTATCCCGTATCAAGCCGTTCACAGCTTTAAATCCTCTGTTACAGCCGAATCCAGCCATTCCCGAGCTTCTTCTCATTCCGGATTGATCCTGTCATCTATAGGATAAAGTTTAGATGTTCATTCCGAAGCTAGATCCCATGATCTTCGGATCAAACTCTCTCATCTTCTTCCGCGCATCCGGCTTACTCATCCTTATCCAAATAACATCCCCTGCTTCAGCGGAACAGAGGCACCTCATCTTCATCTCCGAGAGCAACCAACTAAGCAAGGATCACGGATCAGTTTCTCTTATCCACAGAATAATCTCAGCATTCCTTACATCTTGGTCCACGTCCTCGTCACCCCCTGCAGCCGAAGATCAAACAACAGACTTCCGGATCAACTACCAGCTCACCTTCCTCTGCTTCGGAATCAAATTCCAACAGCATACCAACTCTCGGATCAGCTCCAAATCTCAGCGAAGTCAGCACCCATGACGCGTCCGAGTAATCCGCGATTTGACTCCATCCGCAAGAGAGCTTCGTGAGGCTATAAAAGGAGAAGACTCCTCTTCATTGGGGGATCGATCAATCTCTCGGAGGCGAGTCCCACGGGAAGAAGAAGAGGAAACAGGGGAGGGAGTGAGCCACGGGAACATGAGAGAATAAAAAAATAAGAGGAGAGAGAAGAGTTTTGTTATTTTGGGAATATTTCAAAGAAAGAAATCATGAAGGAAGAGATGGGAGCCTGCTGCTGTGCTGCTGCTGCCGTCTCCAACTCCATGCAGGGCTGATCTCTTCTCCAGGGCTGGATGCAGCCCTAACAAAGGGCCAAGGGTTTTTATATTTTTAATTTCTATTCTTGGAGTTGTATAAATCTTATTTTGCTTCTAATGAATATTTTATTTCATCTCATATTTAATTTCTGTGATTTTAAATATGAAGTTTATACAACTGCTCTTCATGATCATTGACGTAAAAATAAGATAGTTCATGCTTAAGGAAGATGCGATGTGCTACCACCTTAGATTAGGGTAGACATTTCATGCTAAACTAAAGATGGATTATGCCTAAATTACTTCTGTGAAATTTTATTCGAATGCTTATTAGGCTTGTAGCCAATTTGCATGTTAATCCAAGAATAAATTAAAATATAAATAACCCTTGTTTCGATGTTAGTGGTGAATTCCTTGCCCTAGGTTTCCCCCAAACTGATATCTTTTTAATTGCATTTTGCTTGATTAAAATTCCTTAGTTTAATTTTCTTCACCAACTCTTCCTTTTTAAATATTTTATTTTTTTAAAAGAAAAACAACTATACCCCAATCCCTGTGGATCGATATCCGTAATTACTATCCTATCAGATACGTGCTATGCGTGGTCTTTAAAGTTGACTATCAATTTTTGGCGCCGTTGCCGGGGATTGTTAGCATAGTTGTTTTTCTTTTCATAAAAAAAAACTTTCAAAAAATATATATATATTTAAAATTAAATAAAAATATTTTCTATTTTTGTTATTTCTCTTATCTCTTTTCTCTCCTTTACTAATTTTTGATTTTTATTTGATCAGGAATCGAAGAAAAAATTTGGGACGATCAAAAGGGAACTACTGGAAAAAGAATGCTGTAGAGGTTTGCTCTAAAATAAAAAATTGCTGGGAAAATTCCCTTTGGTAACATCTAAACCTTTCTTATTTAAATTTCCTTGTGTGGTGATTGTTTGATTTTAAATTCAGCAAAAGTGTGAATGCATGCTTGATACATATACACCAATTAATCTGCACATAGTAAGGGCAATCACCCCAACAAGATAAGAACTGGATTTCATCACCAGATTCTTGCCCAAATTAGGTGAATCAATTCTCACATAGCTATCACATTAATTAAAATCAATTAGACGTTGGCCTCTAGGGACATTCGAGCTCAATAGGACGAAGATCACTGAAAGTTGCACCAATTTCGCTCTGTGGCTTAGTTGATGTCTAGGCAAGCTTTGTCCCTTTAAGGGAGACAGTTCATCTGTTCGAGGCAAGTGGTTTTTAAGTGGGACCTTTGCAACGCATCGTGACCCCCCCACTTACCTGGGAGCTTACCTGGTCAGCTCAGTCATTAGACCGGATTGGAGGCTTAGGTGCCCTCTTCAAACCAGTTAGGAGCTGTCTAGTGATTTTAGGGTGAACTTAAGGAATTGATGTGTTTTTCTTTTTAGTACATGCTTGACTGTATTTGACTAATCAGAGGAGTCTTAGTGTATGCTAGGGTGTCATTCCAAATCTCCCGAATTAATACCTTTTGACCCTGAAATAGAGCGTTCTATTAGGACCCTTCGAGCCGAAATCCGGACCTATAGAACCATAGGATCCACACCACTTGTCGAGATGGCTGAAGAGCAACCCAAACTGTTAAAGGAGTACTTCACTCCTTCTATTTATACCTCTCCATCTTGTATCCGACTACCTGATACCACTGTTGCTATGCAACTTGAAATTAAGTCTAGTGTCATCCAAATGCTTCCCTCTTTTTATGGACTCAATAATGAAGACCCATACAAATATTTAGATGAGTTCCTTGAGATCTGCACTACTGTCAAAATTCAGAACTTCACTGATGATGCTCTGAAACTTAGGCTGTTTCCTTTTTCCCTTAAGGATAGAGCTAAACAATGGCTCCACTCATTAGAAGCCAATTCAATTCTTTCATGGGCTCAAATGCAACATGAATTTCTAAAGAAATATTTTCCCATAGGAAGAACAAACCAATTTAGGCGTGCTATCATGAGCTTCTCCCAATCTGACGGGGAAGAATTTCATGAAACTTGGAAAAAATTTAGAGACTTACTCCGAAAATGCCCGCATCATCAAATACCCAAATGGCAATTAGTGCAATGCTTTTATGACAGACTATCCGAACGAAATCGTCAAATGATTGATGCTTCTTGTGGGGGAACTTTCATGCTTAAGAGTGAGCATGAGGCATGGCAATTGTTTGAGAACCTTAATGAAAATTTCCTCCACCATGCCTCCTCCGCTCGTCAAGCACCCCCGAGTTCTCAAAGAAAAGGGACCATATATGAAGTTAGCCAGTCCATAGGTCTATCTGACAAAGTAGATGCACTGTCCCGCAAATTGGACCAGCTAATGTCTAGAGAACAGCTTCCAAACTTTCACCAAGCACAAGTATGTACTCTCTGTTCTAGTCCATCTCACACTGTCTTTAAGTGTCCTTCGGCAGCACAATTCTTCGAATTTGTGCAAGAACAAGTAAATGCTGCCCAAACACAATCCCGACCGGGTAATGACCCATTTTCCAATACTTATAACCCGGGGTGGCGCAACCATCCAAACTTCTCCTGGAAGCAGCAAACTCCCAATACTTTCCAACCTTATTCCCAAAACTTCCAACCATTTCAGAATGTGCATCCCTACCGTCCCTCGACTCAATTTCAACATGTCCCTCCTTCAGCACCCCAAAAAAACACAGCTTTTGAGGAAAAAGTGTTGAACTCCCTTCAAGGTTTGGAAACCATTACACAATTGGTGCACTCTCACACGCAATCTATCGCCAAGCTAGAATCCCAAATGGGGCAACTAGCTAATGCACTGAATAAAAGAGAGGAAGGCAAGCTTCCAAGCCAACCAGTGAGTAACCCGAGAGGGCAATACATGGCTCAAGAGACTCAACCGAATGATGTTCACCATGAACAAGCCAATGCCATGACCACCTTAAGAAGCGGACGCATAGTAGATAATAAGGTTGGAGAAAAAGAACATAAAGAAAATGAAGATAAGAATATGACTGTGCCTAAAGAGAACGCGAACTCGTCTGTATCGCCATCTAGTCCAGTATCGACCACACCATTTACACTGAAGGCTCCTTTCCCCCAGTGTCTGAATACACCTTCTGCCTTTGGCAAGAAAGGAACTTCGTTGGAAGAAATAATGGAGGTATTCAAACAAGTCAAAATCAACCTCCCTCTCCTTGATGCTATAAAACAAATTCCATCTTATGCCAAATTTCTTAAAGACCTTTGTACACAGAAACGAAAATCTAGGACACATGTGCCTAAAAAGGTCTTCCTGACTGAACAAGTGAGCTCCATCCTTCAGCACAAAACCCCTCCTAAGTTCAAAGATCCTGGAGCCCCTACCATCTCTTGTGTGGTGGGAGACAATCCTATTGATCGAGCATTATTAGATCTAGGGGCGAGTGTTAACCTCCTTCCTTATTCAGTCTACGAAAAGTTCGGATTAGGTGAATTGAAGCCTACCTCGGTGTCCCTACAGTTGGCTGATCAATCTGTTAAAATACCACGAGGAACAATTGAAGATGTCCTAGTCAAGGTCAACAAATTTTATTTCCCAGTCGATTTCATCGTTCTTGATATGGAACCTGTGCCCAATCTCAAGAAACAGATCCCCATGATTCTTGGTCGTCCCTTTCTAGCTACAGCCAATGCATGTATTAACTGTAGAACGGGGGTGATGGATATATCCTTTGGGAACATGAAAGTCAAACTGAATGTATTCCACACCTCCGATCAACCCGCAAGAGAAGATGAGTGTTTTCTAGTAGACAAATTGGATGATCCTGTAGAAGAAGCCCTTCCCTATATTCTGGCAGATGACCCTCTGGAAGCATGTCTAGCCCATTTTGACATTGATAATCTTGATTTAAACAATGCCATAAAAGAAGTCAATGTCCTACTTGACAATCCGTCTCTCACAAATTCTCATCCTTGGCATGACCGATATGAACCTCTTCCTACTCTTTCTAGTACACTACAGTGCCCCTCCATCGAGTCCCCTCCCAAACTTGAGTTAAAACCACTTCCGGTAACCCTTAAGTATGCTTTTCTAGGACCCGAAGATACCCTACCTGTAATCATCGCAGCTGACCTATCTGACAAACAGGAGAGTCAACTTTTGAGTATACTCGGAGAACACAAACATGCAATTGGATGGTCTGTAACTGATCTAAAGGGGATTGACCCATCTATTTGCATGCATCGCATTCACCTAGAAGAAAATGCAAAACCAACCCGTGAAATGCAAAGGAGACTTAACCCTAACATGAAAGAGGTGGTCAAGAAAGAAGTAGTAAAGTTGCTAGATGCTGGAATCATTTATCCTATCTCTGATAGCAACTGGGTGAGTCCGACTCAAGTAGTACCAAAGAAGTCGGGCATTACTGTGGTTGAAAATGCAGAAGGAGAATTAATGCCTACACGCACGACCACTAGCTGGCGTGTTTGCATCGACTATAGAAAGCTTAACTCCATGACTAGGAAGGATCATTTTCCTTTGCCATTTATTGATCAAATATTGGAAAGATTAGCCGGTCAGGGTTTCTACTGTTTCTTAGATGGTTATTCTGGATATAACCAAGTGGCCGTGTATCCTGATGATCAAGAGAAAACCACTTTCACATGTCCATTCGGAACATTTGCATATAGAAGAATGCCATTTGGACTATGCAATGCACCTGCGACATTTCAACGATGCATGATGGCAATTTTTTCCGACATGGTAGAAAAATTTCTGGAAGTATTCATGGATGATTTTTCAGTTTTTGGCCCCTCATTCGATGATTGTCTCAGTAATTTAGCCCTGGTTCTGAAAAGATGTAAGGAAACCAATCTAGTGCTAAGTTGGGAAAAGAGCCATTTTATGGTTCAAGAGGGAATAGTTTTGGGACACATTGTGTCCAAAAGAGGGATTGAAGTAGATAAAGCTAAAGTTGATCTTATTTCTAATCCTCCTCCACCCAAATCTGTGAAACAAATTCGTTCTTTTCTTGGCCATGCTGGATTTTACCGTCGCTTCATTAAAGACTTTAGCAAAATCTCGAGGCCCTTGTGCAATCTCCTTGCCAAGGATACACCCTTTGTTTTTGATGAAGCATGTAAAGAGGCCTTTGAAAAACTTCGATCTAAGTTGTCTACAGCACCCATTATACAACCTCCCAATTGGACCCTTCCATTCAAACTTATGTGTGATGCTTCTGACTATGCCATTGGGGCAGTTTTAGGACAACGAGTAGAAAAGCTACCTCACGTCATCTACTACGCTAGTAAAACACTCTCAGATGCACAATTGAATTATACCACTACTGAGAAAGAATTACTAGCTGTAGTATTTGCCCTGGATAAGTTTCGGTCCTATCTCTTAGGGTCCAAAGGTATTGTGTTCACTGATCATTCTGCTCTCCGGTACCTCCTTTCAAAGAAAGACACCAAGCCTCGCCTAATTCGATGGATCCTATTGTTACAGGAATTCAATCTAGAAATTCGTGATAAGAAAGGCACCACAAACGTTGTAGCAGACCATTTGTCTAGGATCGTTCTCGAACCTCCTCATAACATTTCACCACTTCATGACTCCTTTCCCGATGAACAATTGTTTGAGGTACAACAAATGAAAACACCTTGGTTCGCTAACATAGTGAACTATCTTGCCATAGGACAAATTCCCGATCACTGGTCCAAGCAGGACAAGGATCGATTCTTTTCGCAAGTTAAGTTCTACTTTTGGGATGATCCTGATCTATTTAAGTACTGCCCAGATCAAGTAATCCGTCGATGTGTGCCGGAATGTGAATTTCAGAGTATTCTTAATTTTTGTCATACCCAAGCCTGCGGAGGACATTTTGGTGGTAGAAAAACTGCAGCTAAAGTCTTACAGAGTGGATTTTATTGGCCTTCCTTGTTTAAGGATGCTCACAAATTTTGCCAAACTTGTGAGCGATGCCAGCGAATGGGTACAATCACCCGTAGAGATATGATGCCACTTAACCCCATTTTAATTATAGAAATTTTTGATGTATGGGGTATTGACTTCATGGGCCCTTTCCCGCGTTCTTTTGGTTTTGAGTACATTCTTGTCGGGGTTGACTATGTTTCAAAGTGGGTAGAAGCAGTTGCCACTAGGAGTAACGATCACAAGGTTGTGGTTAAGTTCTTACAAACAAACATATTTAGTCGCTTTGGCGTACCCCGAGCTATCATTAGTGATGGGGGATCATATTTCTGCAACCGATCTTTTGAAGCTTTGATTCGAAAATATTCAATCACCCACAAAGTTGCCACCCCGTACCATCCCCAAACAAGCGGACAAGTTGAAGTTTCTAATAGGGAGATAAAACACATCTTAGAGAAAACAATACGCCCTGATAGGAAGGATTGGTCTCAAAGATTAAATGATTCTCTCTGGGCTTATCGTACTGCCTATAAGACTCCTATTGGCATGTCTCCTTATCGACTGATTTTTGGAAAAGCTTGCCACTTACCCGTAGAACTCGAGCATAGAGCTTTTTGGGCCATTAAAAAGTTTAACTTTGATATGGTTGCAGCTGGTTCTAACCGGAAACTTCAACTTAATGAGCTTGAAGAGTTACGCAATGAAGCGTATGAAAATGCCAAAATATACAAGGCAAGGACTAAGGCTTTTCATGACAAATACATTAACCGCAAGTCTTTTGAGCCTAATCAAAAGGTTTGGTTATTCAATTCTAAATTGCGTCTCTTTTCTGGTAAACTTCGCTCTAGGTGGGATGGTCCCTTCTTAGTTAAGAAAATTTTTTCTCATGGGGCAGTAGAAATTCAAAACCTCAGTGATGGTCGTATCCTAAACGTCAATGGTCAAAGATTGAAACCTTATATAGAATGTGTTGCAGATGGACAGTTGATTGAATCCCTTGATTTAATGGATCCTATTTATCGGGATGAATAAGGATGTACTGTGTCTGGCTGAAGACATTAAACTTAGCGCTTGTTGGGAGGCAACCCAATTTTCATAGATTATTTTTGCACATTTTCTTGTTATTTTTTTTTATTTATTTTCAGAAGTCCTCATATTACTGATGCAACTAAGGTACAATGCTTCTATCCTCCATATGCATCATATTTTCGTAAAATAAAATAATAATAATAATAATAAAATATTTAAAAAAAATTAAAAAAAATAAAAACATTGAGGACAATGTCTGATCTAGGTTGGGGGGTATAGGATTCGAATTTTTGAAGAAATTTTTTCGCAGTTTTGTATTTTTAAATAAGTTTATCTCAAAAAAAAAAAAACTAATTTCTATGCTTTAGTGCTGAAATGATAAACACACAAAGTATATAAAATCTAAAAAGCCCAATAACTAGTCAGGAGTAAGTCAATTTGAGTTCTTTTTATTAAAAATTCTTTTAGCGAGTTGTAAAATAATTTTTACTTTGGAATTTCACAACACACATGGCCTGCACGTCTAAGAATTAGGTTCAACATTACGTTGCTAAGTCTAGTAGCAACCTTGAGTCCTGATGAATCATTCCTATCTAATTCACTATTATCCCGTATTTACTGTTAAAAAAAAAAGAGTGAATTTAGTCAGGTACATCGAAAAGGGCTACCTATCGTCAAAGGTCAGCGGGCTTGTAATGAGGAACCCGAGCATAGGTCCGTAGGGGAGTCTTGATGCCCAACACCTTACGCCATCTGGTGTGGGAGTGTTGACTGAATGCTCGCTATATGGAGGAATCATTACAAGAGTAAAAGTGCATAATTTATTTATAAATACAAAATAAAAAAAAATCAAAATCAAAAAAAAAATGAAAGAGAAAAAGAGAAAATAATATTGACCTTGAAAAAAGACGATAGTGTGAAAGCCGTCGTTGTAAAAATTCGAGTAAACTGGAATATTACAGATAAAGCCCATGAGGTATTAAAGTAAACATCCACAACTCTCGAAATCCTGCAAGGTAGGATGATTTTGAATCAGTGATTAGGTCTTATCTGACCAATTCTTGGAAGCTACTAGCTTTAGCAGTATTTTGGAGAATCTAAAGCCTTAGCTTGTGTATGGTCCAGACATCACCGAGCACCCAAGTATAAATTAGCCTTACAACTCTCTAACGGAAACTTAATGACTTCAACTTAAGTTGCATCTTGACCTAGGATTTGGGCTGACTTAGTAATAAAACTTTGTGTGCTTTTGAAATTCTTGGCACTTATGCATTTGAAATTAGATTTTATAAAATAATAAAATAAACTGGGTAGAGACCGCAGTTTGTGGGTATCTGAGCCGGAAACCCTCACGAGACAAAACTCGTCCACTAGGGCCACCTAGGGGTTTAAAGCCTTATTGCATACGGTAAATGCAATCGCGATTCCTGCGAAAGTGAGTTAGTTTTTATTTTGCTCGAGGACTAGCAAAAAGTAGGTTGGGGGGTGTGATAAGTGCTAAATAATGCATAAATTAATATCTTATTCATAGCACTTATCATTATTTTAATTCACATATTTTGTAAATTTAACTAAAAAAATTTATTACCTTCATCATTACATTTTTATAAATTATCAAAGGTAATTCAAGTTTGATTTGATTATTTATTGATTGAGCTTAATGCATGCAGGTCGAGTCAAACTTATTTCGGATGATCCCTGAACTCGAATGACACGCACCCCGGTCCAGCCCCACTCCCCTTTTTCTTTCGCATCCAATCGAGTTAAAACCTCCTATGTTGTACTATCGGGTCATTATCACATCTGTGATTAGCCATTCAAAGTTTTCCTAAAAGTCCACGTGCAAGCCATCCACGTGTCAAGTCTTACACCTCATCTCCCCATGTCCAAGATGTCTTCCACGCATCTCCCATCTTCCACGTCATCTGCCCATCCGAATAACTCCTTCATATTTCGATCATCTCCCCTGTTCCCAACTAAATCAAGTTCCTCCTCCCGTGATCCACTCATTCCCCAGCCGAGTCCCAAGCAATCCTCACATATCGTTCAACTAAAATTCTGCCCAGCAACAATATTCATCCTCATCTCCCGTTCGCGATTCAAGGATATTTCCCATTCACGAATGCATCTCAGCCGGGATCTTCCCAACCATCTCCCCAGTTCCCGCGACTCTCGATCTCCCAACTTTTGTTACCAAACTTCATCCCGTGAGCATCTAAAAGGATCAACCGAGATCCTCCTTAAGCCAACCTCTTCAACCTCCCTCCGGAACCACTCCTTCCCAGCTCTTATCTTGTCCCGAATCCATGCATTTTCTCCTTGCTCCGTGTTGAATCCCATGAACAAACTCCTCCGATTTCTCATCCAGATTCATCCCAGTATCTTTCGGATAACTCTCAACAAATTCTCCCGAGCATCACGGCACCCAAACAGCTCCTCTGTTTCGCACGTCTTCATCCAAATCACTTCACAGCCGTTCCCAACCGTGAACAGCATCTTCATCCTCTTCCTCCGGTTTCAATCGAGTTCATCCCATTCTCCCACGGATAAACCCAGCATCCCAACCGTTCTTCTTCACAGATTCACTCGTATCCCAGCAGTTCCAACGTCTTCCCATTCTCCAGCGTTCGGATGTTCCATGATTCAAACTTCCATAGCCAGCCTTTATCCCGTATCAAGCCGTTCACAGCTTTAAATCCTCTGTTATAGCCGAATCCAGCCATTCCCGAGCATCTTGTCATTCCGGATTGATCCTGTCATCTATAGGATAAAGTTTAGATGTTCATTCCGAAGCTAGATCCCATGATCTTCAGATCAAACTCTCTCAT
The DNA here is from genome assembly GCF_051530095.1 of Phoenix dactylifera. Classification (NCBI taxonomy): domain Eukaryota; kingdom Viridiplantae; phylum Streptophyta; class Magnoliopsida; order Arecales; family Arecaceae; genus Phoenix; species Phoenix dactylifera. The sequence goes on from NC_143195.1 coordinate 15,725,783, forward strand.
CTTCTTCCGCGCATCCGGCTTACTCATCCTTATCCAAATAACATCCCCTGCTTCAGCGGAATAGAGGCACCTCATCTTCATCTCCGAGAGCAACCAACTAAGCAAGGATCACGGATCAGTTTCTCTTATCCACAGAATAATCTCAGCATTCCTTACATCTTGGTCCACGTCCTCGTCACCCCCTGCAGCCGAAGATCAAACAACAGACTTCCGGATCAACTACCAGCTCACCTTTCTCTGCTTCGGAATCAAATCCCAACAGCATACCAACTCTCGGATCAGCTCCAAATCTCAGCGAAGTCAGCACCCATGACGCGTCCGAGTAATCCGCGATTCGACTCCATCCGCAAGAGAGCTTCGTGAGGCTATAAAAGGAGAAGACTCCTCTTCATTGGGGGATCGATCAATCTCTCGGAGGCAAGTCCCACGGGAAGAAGAAGAGGAAACAGGGGAGGGAGTGAGCCACGAGAACATGAGAGAATAAAAAAATAAGAGGAGAGAGAAGAGTTTTGTTATTTTGGGAATATTTCAAAGAAAGAAATCATGAAGGAAGAGATGGGAGCCTGCTGCTGTGCTGCTGCTGCCGTCTCCAACTCCATGCAGGGCTGATCTCTTCTCCAGGGCTGGATGCAGCCCTAACAAAGGGCCAAGGGTTTTTATATTTTTAATTTCTATTCTTGGAGTTGTATAAACCTTATTTTGCTTCTAATGAATATTTTATTTCATCTCATATTTAATTTCTATGATTTTAAATATTAAGTTTATACAACTGCTCTTCATGATCATTGACGTAAAAATAAGATAGTTCATGCTTAAGGAAGATGCGATGTGCTACCACCTTAGATTAGGGTAGACATTTCATGCTAAACTAAAGATGGATTATGCCTAAATTACTTCTGTGAAATTTTATTCGAATGCTTATTAGGCTTGTAGCCAATTTGCATGTTAATCCAAGAATAAATTAAAATATAAATAACCCTTCTTCCGATGTTAGTGGTGAATTCCTTGCCCTAGGTTTCTCCCAAACTGATATCTTTTTAATTGCATTTTGCTTTATTAAAATTCCTTAGTTTAATTTTCTTCACCAACTCTTCCTTTTTAAATATTTTATTTTTTTTAAAAGAAAAACAACTATACCCCAATCCCTGTGGATCGATACCCGTAATCACTATCCTATCAGATACGTGCTATTGCGTGGTCTTTAAAGTTGACTATCAATATGGTAGGACAACCAGGATCTTTATACTTAGGTGGGGTGTTGTGTTTGAGAATAGCACTCACCTGTTCAGTTAGAAAAGCTTTCTTTTGTACATAAAGCTTTCGCTTTATGGTACAAAGATCTTTTAAAAATTTGGCATAAGATGGGATCTGCTTAATGGCATCTAATAAAGGAATGTTAATCTTTACTTGTTTAAAAATATCCAGAATTTCTTGGTCAGGTATTCCCTTTTTAGCTGCAAGCAAGTGCTGAGGGAATGGAGCAACTATTTTATGATGGGGTATTGAATCATTTTGTTCATTATCATTTTCATCCCTTTTCTCAATGGATTTTTTAGGTCTGTCATCCTTCGTTGGAATTTCTTTGTTAATTATTTTTCCACTACGAAGGGTTGTGACAGACTTAACTTGTTCAAATTTAGGTTGGGATGAACTTGCTTCATGGACCTCATGTTGACCCTTTGGGTTAGATTGAGGTTGGGCTGGAAAAGTCTCTTTTTTCCTAACATTGAGTTGAGCCCCAATTCTACCTATAGAATTTTTAAGTTCTTGAAGTGACTGCATGGTATTCTGATTTATTTGAGTCTGCCCTTGCATGAAGGTTTGCAAAGTATCTTCAAGGGATTTCCTATGTGGTGGCACATAAGGAGTAGGAACAGAATTTCCTTGAGATTCATTGGCAGTGGGTCCATGTCTCCAACTAAAGTTAGGATGGTTTCGCCAATTAGGATTATATGTTTCTGAAAATGGTCTTTTATAAGTGTTGCTGGTGGTCCAAACCGAGAACGATTGGCACAGCGGTGTGAACGGGGTTCCCTTGGAGTTGGGTTGATTGCGCTCCACCTTCCACCGGAAAACCTGCAGGCAAGCCTCGCACCACCACTGGGGTAGTGGGGGCCCTCCGACGATCAAGTCAGAGGAGATTGAAGGAGAAGGAGAGATAGCAGCAGCAGGTAAGAGAATACTCTGGAAAACCTTTGCTTACCCTCCCCCTTCTCCCCCCCAGCCGCATATATACCAGGCTGGGGGGTCTTTCTGGGGGGTTGGTCATCGTGTGGCACGATGGAGTTGCCACTGGCATGGCCGTTACAGGGCGTCGTGGGGCAGCGCTGGGTACGGCCATGACAGGGCGTAGTGGGGCCCCGCTTTGTACGGCTGTTACAGGGGATCGTGGAGCAGCGCCGGATGCGACCGTTGCAGGGAGTAGTGGAGCAGGGGGCCGCGGCGTGCCTCAGGGGAACAGCCTGTCGTTGTCGGGAGATTGCCGACTCGGGGTCGGATGACTGGATCAGGGGGCAGCCGACTCGGGGTCGGGCTGCAGAGCCGAAGATATCCGACTCGGGGTCGGATTGCTGGATCAAGGGACTGCCGTAGTCTTCCTGGGCGCGCGTGTCGGTCACATGGGGCATGGTGGCTAAATTCCCCCATAACAGTAGCCCCCCACTTCCGAGCCTGGAACCAGGAGGGGAACGGGTGAAGGGAGTGATGCTTCGAGATTGCCGCCATCCCTCGGAAAGGCGCGCGCGCTTCGAGCTCCCCGCCTCCTTTATGGCGTATAGCGGTTGTCGCTGATCTGGCAGTCTGCGGATTTCGGCGGACATCCTTCCTTAATGGCGTCGATTCGCCTTTGGGGCGCGAGCGATCCTTCGGCAGCCAGGCGTCCTCTGGCGTCACCGAGGCGTCACCCGCCTTTCCGCCTATTTAACCGGGGGCCCTCCCCCGTCCGCTTTTCTCTTCGCAGGCATCTTCGAGTTTCTCCCTTGCGCTGCTGTCGTTGCCGTCGGACTGTTCGCTCGCTCCTCCTTTGACGCTCTCGGAGCCGTTCTTCCTTCCCTTCCGGTGAGTTGCCCCATTCTTCAATTTAGGGCTCTCCATACTTTCTCCTTCCATATTAGTGTACTTCAGTCGTTCCGGTCCTTTCCCCCTTCTTGGCCCCGTCCTGACTGTAGATCCACTGGCCATTAGGTATGGACGAAGTAAAAGCGGACCGCATTCAGTCGGATCTGGTCCCCGAAGACCTAGATAGGTTCGTGGCCCGGTACCACCTTCCCGAAGCCTGCAACATTACGCTCCCGGGGCCTGAGGAGAGGATGTCCCATCCTCCTCCAGGGAAGGTCGCCATCAACGAGGACATCCTTCGGGCCGGGTTCCGCTTTCCCCCCTCGGACTTAGTTGTGCAGGTGCTTCGGGGTTTAAGAGTGGCGCCGACGCAACTGGTGCCGAACTCATGGCGCGCCCTGATGGCCTTCCAGGTTCTCTGCCGCATGCACGAGGTTCCCGCCACCCTGAATGTCTTTTGGGAATGCTACGGCCTGAACGGCCACCCCCAGGACAGAGGGTGGTGGTGCTTTGCGGCGCGGCGAGGGTGCGGCCTCGTCAAGGAGGCTCCTTCCTCCATTCACGGCTGGAAGGAGCGTTTCTTTTTCATTGACGTAGATCCCTCTTGGGGAATCAGGGCAACCTGGGAGACGCCGATGAAGTCCCCGATCGGCCTATCGAGGTTGTCGAGGGAGGAATCCGATGGCGTCGCCGTCTTGAAGGGGTTGGTTGCCGAGGGCCGGCTCCCCCCGGTGTCTCGCCTTATTTCTGAGGACACCTTGGTGAATGTCGGCCTGAGCTCGGTCCCCGCTGACCGTGAGCCCGCCACCACTTCTTTTTTAGCTTTTTTCTCCTCTTTCGTTTCTTCTTTCCATCAGCTTCTCAGTCTCCGACCATCTCGTCCTTTTTGCAGAAATCGACGACGTCATGCGGTCGGACAAGGCGATGGCTGTTGGTAGGACGTCCCTACTGGAAGCGGTCCGGAGGAAGAAACGGACTCCTCCGAGCGGGGTCCCACCGGCGAAGAAGTCCCGCCAGCAGGCGACTCCGACGCCGACAGACGGGTCCGGACCCACCGATCAGGGGGACGCCGCGGGCTCGGACCGACAGTTGGCGCTGTATCAACCCTCCGGTGATGAGACTACCGTTATTCCGGAGGTGTCATCCGAGCGCGCCCGAGACGGCCGGGTTGGACGCGATCAGTCCCCAACCCGGCCTTCGACTCGGTCGGCTTCGGATGACACGAGAAGGAGGGGCGCGCCGAGGCCCCGGCCAAGCGGGACCCTGTCGATTCCTGGAGCGGCCCCCGCCCCGAGCACGGTCAGCATGACTCTTCCCCAAGCGATGGGTAAGGGTAAGGCTGTAGAACCACCATCCGGCTCCGGGGCGAAGTCGGGGTCGGCCTTCACTTTCGCCGGCGCCCGAAACCTCATCGAGACGGTGCTGCTGGAGAAGGACCGTAGGCAGGTCCGACAGATGAGGATCCCTGACGTCGGGGCTGCCAGCTGCGTCTGTCTTATGTCGGTGAGTGTTCTTTTGGTCGCTTCCGCTACTTATAAGTTCTATTGATCCCCGTCTGACGCTCTCATTTTTCCTATCTTTTAGCTCGCCCAGTACATGATTCGTCTGGAGGAGAGCCACGAGGAACAGGCGAGGCTCCTGGCGAGGGCCGAGAGCCGACTGAAAGCAGTAGAGGAGGGAGGCCAGGCTGCGGCGGGGAGGACGACCAAGGACCTCGAGACGAGGCTCCAGGTGGCCGAAGAGCGGGCACTCGGCTTCGCCGCCCTCGAGAGGCAACTGTTGGAGGCTCAGGAGCAACTCAAGGTTGCCTCGGCTCTCGAAAGCGAGATCAGGAAGGCGGAGGAGCGGGCCGAAAAGCAGTCCCGGAAGGCTGCCGACTTCCGGGAGAGGTGGGAGAAGGCCCGGCAGTCAGCCGACAACGCCCGCAACCGAACCCGGTCTCTTGAAGCCAAGCTGGGCGAATTGGAGTCGGTCTTGGAGGAGTCCCGCGCGAGCGACCAGGAGCTTCGTTCGCGCTTGGAGGAGGCCGAGGCTGCTCGCATTGCTGCCGAGGCGAAGCACAAGGAGGCTCGGGCTGATCTGCTGAGGGTCTCCTCCGAGGCGGACGACCGGATTGTGGCGAAGGTTATGGAGGCAAAAGCTCAGATTACGGAGCGAGCAGAGGCGGCGCTGGCCGAGAAGAGCGCGGAAATCGGGCGTCTGGCGGTACAGGCCTATCGTCAGTCCGCCGAGTTCATCCGTGACATGTCGGAGGCGGTACAGGCCTATCGTCGGTCCGATGAGTTCGTCTGTGACATGTCGGACGCGGGGTCCGACTCCTTTGTCTTAGGCTTCGATGAAGGCTTGGCAAGGGTGTCGGCCAAATACCTTGGGATTGACCTGAGTGGGGTCTCCCTCCTCGACTCCCCTCCGGCACCATTGCCTGCTGATTCTCCAACTGCCTCCCTACCCCTTGCGGACGTGCCCGGCGTTTCCGACCCAGGGGTTCCTCCAAGCTGACCCTCTGTACCTTTCTTTGTCCTTTTCTTTGCATGTTGGCGTTTTGCCAAGTTGTATGGGTCTCGGCCCTGAAACAATGAAAGTTAATGCAAATAGAGTGTTTCTTCATTTCACTTTCGTCCTTCCTCTTTTTAACTCTTGGTAGCGTCTCGCCGACTCCTAACTCTTGAAGTTCTTCCGGCGCTAGGCCAGGCATCCGAGGGTTAGGCCTCAGGAAATTCTTCCGGCACTAGGCCAGGCATCCGAGGGTTAGGCCTCAGGAAATTCTTCCGGCGCTAGGCCAGGCATCCGAGGGTTAGGCCTCAGGAAATTCTTCCGGCGCTAGGCCAGGCATCCGAGGGTTAGGCCTCAGAAAATTCTTCCGGCACTAGGCCAGGCATCCGAGGGTTAGGCCTCAGGAAATTCTTCCGGCGCTAGGCCAGGCATCCGAGGGTTAGGCCTCAGGAAATTCTTCCGGCGCTAGGCCAGGCATCCGAGGGTTAGGCCTCAGGAAATTCTTCCGGCACTAGGCCAGGCATCCGAGGGTTAGGCCTCAGGAAATTCTTCCGGCGCTAGGCCAGGCATCCGAGGGTTAGGCCTCAGGAAATTCTTCCGGCGCTAGGCCAGGCATCCGAGGGTTAGGCCTCAGGAAATTCTTCCGGCACTAGGCCAGGCATCCGAGGGTTAGGCCTCAGGAAATTCTTCCGGCGCTAGGCCAGGCATCCGAGGGTTAGGCCTCAGGAAATTCTTCCGGCGCTAGGCCAGGCATCCGAGGGTTAGGCCTCAGGAAATTCTTCCGGCGCTAGGCCAGGCATCCGAGGGTTAGGCCTCAGAAAATTCTTCCGGCACTAGGCCAGGCATCCGAGGGTTAGGCCTCAGAAAATTCTTCCGGCGCTAGGCTAGGCATCCGAGGGTTAGGCCTCAGGAAATTCTTCCGGCGCTAGGCCAGGCATCCGAGGGTTAGGCCTCAGGAAATTCTTCCGGCACTAGGCCAGGCATCCGAGGGTTAGGCCTCAGGAAATTCCGCTCGTTAGTCGGCCAAGGCTGGCGCAAGCCGAGGCGACCGGTCGGGGCTTCAGGCTAGTCTGCTCCCGGGATGATCATCGGGTTAGCCTGGCATCCGAGGGCCGAGCCTCGGGAAATTCCGCTCGTTGGTCGGCCAAGGCTAGCGCAAGCCGAGGCGACCGGTCGGGGCTTCAGGCTAGTCTGCTCCCGGAATGATCATCGGGTTAGCCTGGCATCCGAGGGCCGAGCCTCGGGGAATTCCGCTCGTTGGTCGGCCAAGGCTGGCGCAAGCCGAGGCGACCGGTCGGGGCTTCAGGCTAGTCTGCTTCCGGGATGATCATCGGGTTAGCCTGGCATCCGAGGGCCGAGCCTCGGGGAATTCCGCTCGTTGGTCGGCCAAGGCTGGCGCAAGCCGAGGCGACCGGTCGGAGCTTCAGGCTAGTCTGCTCCCGGGATGATCATCGGGTTAGCCTGGCATCCGAGGGCCGAGCCTCGGGAAATTCCGCTCGTTGGCCACGCGCCTGTCGCTTGCCGCTCGACGGGATTTCTCCGTGGCCAGCTACGATCGTATTTCTCCTCCTCTCCAAGCGTCGCCTGGGGAACACTGGAAGGGCATTAAATGCTAATTGAAGCGTTACCTGGGAAATCGGATCGCCAGTTGCTGCTTGCAAGGAGTGTCAGTTAAGCGGCCGCGATACGCGCGCTCTTCGAGGCGGATGCGGCCTGGGCGCGAGCGGAGATACGTGGGCCGCGGGATACACGCTGCCCGGAGTGTCCTGCATGAAGAATGCAATTAAGGAGAACGACTCTTAGGAGATCGTGGGAGGATACGCCTCGAGAGCCGGAACGGCTCCGGATTCGGTGCGCCCGCCTTTATTGGAGCCACCCGCATCGGAACGACCGGGGGGCCTCAGTTTGGCTATAAATATAAGTGCAGGCGCGGTGGAGCCTGCCAAGCCGGAGCTATTCAGGTTGCCATGGTTCGTGGACCTCCTCTCCGGCGTGTGGCTGGGAAACCCCCGCCGGAGGAACGGGAGGCGCGCCCCTTGCGACTTCCGCCAACTAGCTGTTTCATCTGGGATCAACAGGGAGGTTCTCCCCGGCGGAACTCCGCTCTAGGCGTTTCATCCGGGATCACATCCCCCCTCCTTTCAGCCCCGCCTCCCGATTGAGCTCTGCGCCAGACGCTTCATCCGGGTTCGCGCCTCCTCGCGCTCTTCTCCCTTGTGTTCCTTCCCTCCCCTTCTCCTGGGGAGGACCGGAATATCCCTTGGAGGTGGCATTCCTCTGGAGGCAGCGGGAACTCCTCCTTCGTCCACTTCTTCTTCGTCCGCGCCGCCTCTTCGTCTTTTGCGTGAGGCGTCGATGGCGCCTCCGGGGAGAAGCACCCACGCCCGGTGGGATTGCAGCTGCTTCGGATGGAGGGTTCGGGATCCCAGATCTTCAGCTCCACGGAGTCTCCACCTCTTCCTTGTTTTCTTTACTCCCCAATTCCCCTCTGGGAATTCTTTGTAATCACACGAACACACCGTTGTAACCAGGAATTATTGAAATGAACAGAATTGTACATTTTTCGAACTGTCTTCCTGGCTTTGTCGTTCTACTGGTAATACACCCGCAGGTTAGCGGAATTCCAGCTCCTCGGAATTTCTCGACCATCTAGGGCCTCCAACTGGTAGGAGCCAGGTCGGTTTACCCAGCGAACCCTATACGGGCCTTCCCAATTTGGCGCCAGCTTCCCACCTTCCGCGGGTTGAGATGCTTTGGCTCACCTTAGCACCAGATCTCCGATTCTGAAAAGTTTCGGTCGGACCTTGGAGTTATAATATCGGGCCACCCTCCGCTGATACATCGCCATCCGAACCTGCGCCATTTCTTTTGCTTCTTCCAAGAGGTCCAGGTTTCCTCGGAGTTGCTCCGAATTGGCCTCAGGTCGGTGCGCGGCCACCCGGGGCGAGGGGAGTCCGAGCTCCACGGGAACAACCGCTTCCGTGCCATAGGTTAGGCTGAAAGGCGTCTCCCCGGTAGGGGTCCGATGCGTGGTCCGATACGCCCAAAGGACATTCTCGAGTTCTTCGACCCAAGCTTGCCCCGTCCGACCGATTCGCGCCTTAATTCCTTGGAGGATTGTCCGATTTGTGACCTCGGCCTCACCGTTGGTTTGGGGATGCGACACAGATGTGAACCGATGCTCGATCCCGAACTCCTCGCAGAAGTCACGGAAATGCTTGTTGTCGAACTGTCGACCATTATCCGAGATGAGGACCCGAGGTACCCCAAATCGGACAATGATGTTTTTCTTCACGAACTTCCGGACTTGCGCCTTCGTGATAGTGGCCAGCAGCTCTGCCTCCACCCACTTGGTGAAGTAGTCGATTGCAACAATCAAAAATTTCCGCTGAGCTGAAGCGACGGAGAATGGTCCGAGGATATCCATTCCCCACTGTGCGAAGGGCCAGGGCGCGGTGATTGGTGCCAAGGGGACAGAAGGGACTCTCTGGACGTTGGCGTGGCGCTGGCAGGCGTCGCATTTCCGTACGTGATCCTTCGAGTCCTCCAACAAGGTAGGCCAATAATAGCCTTGCCTCATGATCTTGTGCGCTAAGGACCTAGCCCCCAAGTGCGATCCGCAGACGCCCTCATGGACTTCGCCGAGGACGTAGGCCGCCTCCGAGGGGCGGAGGCACCTTAAGAGGGGGGCGGTGAACGAGGTCCGGTACAGCCTCCCTTCATAGAGTACGTAGTGGGCGGACTTCTTGACAAGTCGCCGAGCTTGATCTTCGTCTTCAGGGAGGATCCCTTCGGCGAGGTAGGCGACGAGCGGGTCCATCCAAGATGGCTCCGGATCAATCGCCATCACCGCTCCAGCCTCGCCGATGCTCGTGTTGGGAATTGTATCCTAAATGTCAATCGTCAGCATATTGATGATTGAATATTGTAAATAAATTGACAAATTAATAAAGTATTATTTGGCATTATTCATCATTTCATCTTCAAATGAACTCTTATATGATGAAGTCCTTAGGACTTATGTTATGATAAAGGAGGATTTATCTTTGAGTCCTTAAACTTGTTCGCGACCAAATGATATGTTGTTACTAGGACGACAACATTATCGAGATTAGGTCGTTGTGTGACATATACGTTGGTTGTCCTCTTAACCAAGGAGTGTGGAGACACTGGTATGCCATACAGGTGAAGTGTAGGAGTACATTTCACTGAACGTGACCAATTCTGGAACGCTCTACTGTCGAGAGATGTTCCGAGTGGATATGGGTATAAGTTTGGCCCTCTGACCTGAGACCGCAACCTGTGACTAGCAAGCAACTCACTGTACTTTGGTACCAGACTACCTGAATTTCTAATTCAGTGACGGAAGGTCACTGGGTGCAGTCAAGTACTTGCGTAGTCAGTTGTGAGTCAAGATGGAATTGACCCCTCCTGCAAACAGGAGATAATGTCTTGTGACTAATTTAGCAAAACCTTGGCCAGGGTAATCTCAGTGAGGAGTCACGGGATATCTAAAGTTAATCACATAATGGATGTACTAATTATAGGGTTGACAGTGAGCTCTAAGTCATCCTGGCATTAAGAGTCAAAGGGATTGAATTATACAGTAACCATAGTTCAGGGTTCCAGAATATTTGCTTCGCATATATTCGGCCTATTCGGACGTCGGGTACCATTGCTAGATGGTCACATCGATTAGTGTAGGAAGTCGTTCCTATACTACCGGCTTAGGTTCGAACCTATGAGGTCACACGCATAGAAGATTCCTGATTGATCAAGAAGGCTGATGAATGATTAAGAATCATTCAGGGGTAATTTGGTCAATTCGATTGGCAAATTATCTTATAAAATAATTAAAGTAATTATCGGAGGATTAATTAGTAATTAGATTGCTAATGAACTCAATTGGATTGAGTAATTAGACTAAGGATGAGCCAAATTGAATTAGATTCAATTCTGGGCTCAATCAGGGTTTTTGACCTGATTGATTAGGTCTGAATCAAGAGGACTTAGGTTGACCAAATTAAATTAGATTAAATTTGTGCTTAATTAGGGATTGACCTAATTGGATTAGGTTCAACCCATGGTAATTGAATCATTCTAATTGTTAGGATTTAATTAAATTAAATGGGTTTGATCTGAAACTATTCGGATCTTGAAATCCACTTGTCACATATCCATGCATGGCGCCATAAATTGATTTTTAATATGATTAAAAATTAATTTAATTTATTTAATGGTGCGATGGGACACTTGGCAACATCAGGGACCTCTTTCATCATTAGATGGGTCGAAATGGAGAGATAAATTCATGAAAAGAATTGGATAAGATCAAATTCTCTCTCTTCATGACATATGCCATCCTTATCTTTATCTCACTTCTAATTAAGGTTGAATTTCGAATTTAATCACCACAAAATCACCACGTGACCCTCTAATCTGATTAGGGGCAGGGGAATTTCGAAATTGAAAGAGGGAAGTGGCAACATGATGAATGGTTTAGATTAGATCAAGCTTCATCATGTAATGGCACATGAACTTGAATTTTGAATTCAAAATTCAAAACCCCACAAAATCCTCCACAAATATGGGATGGTTGGCATGAAGTTAGGTAGGAGAGCAACATTAAAAGGACCTCCATCATCTGGTGGTCGAATTCAAGGAAAAAAGAGAGAAAAAGAAGAAGAAAAAAGGGAAAAGAAAAGAGAGGAACCCTAGTTCATGCATGGAAAAATTCTGCATTCAATCTAGCTGACTTCTTCCTCCTCTAAGTCCATCGCGCCATTAGTGTTAGGGGCCCCTGATAAGAGTCTTTAGATCAGATCTAAGTCCTCTTCAATCCCTTTAAACCTTTCCTCCAAGTTCTTCCAAGAAGGCGGATCAAAAGTTGATAGTGTTTGGAAGATCAAATTTCAGCCTCAAGAAATTCTGCGCAAGCTAGCACTTCCGCAGGATTGGATCTCTTCAGGAACTTCGCGTGGACTTCTCGTAGAGGCCATTCGTGTGCGTGGCTGCGAAGTCGAGGATCAGATCCACAAGTTTCATCCATCATAAAAGGTATTAATCCTACATTAATCTTTTATTATGGTGTCAAGATCTAGGTCTGATTCTCCGAGGTTTTACCCTCTTTTGGGGCTCCTCACGGAGATATCTCCAGAATCCATTCAATGGATATTCGGAGATTAATCGGAATAGAGTTCTTAAGTTTCAGATCTGATAGTTAATCATGCATGAAAGTTTTAGCATAATTGTTTAAACGATTCCGGCATAATCCTATGTGTTCTTAAGGTGCTGATTTCTAGATTTGATCTTGTAAGTATGCATGAATTAAATTGTTTGATTCGATTTTTTCGCTGCGTTTTAAAACTTAAAAAGAACTATGTATGGCTTGATCCCCCTTATGAAGGGGTACGTAGGCAACCCGATCAGGTTCAGCCATGGTTTAAAAAAAAAAAAAAATCCGCATGCTTAACACCGAAGAACCTAGGATTCACTTTCAGTGGTATCAGAGCCAGGTTCATGTTTAAACTTTTATGTTTTAATTCTTGTAATTAAATCTGAAATCATGAGCATGCTTAGATTAGATCTAAAGTATTTTTTATGATTGATTTAATTGCTGATTATGCATGATTGACTAGATCTGAAATTTTGAATGCATATGATGCATGTTTGTGTTAAGATTTGTAACATAAATAAATCTGAAATCATAATATTGTTTAGATTAGATCTAAATAAAATTTATGATTCATATGATCTCTGATTTTAATGAACAAATCAGATCTGAAAATAAAAGTGAAAAAACAAATACATAAGATGTATGTTGTTTGTATTAATTCATGTTGTTATGTATATGTGATGCATGAACATTAAATATAATGACTTAAACATGAATTTAATCTGATTACATGTGATTAATTACAAAAACTCAGATCTGAAAATATATTTTAAGAACTGAAAGATTGTAATTAATATGTAATTAAAAAGAAATATGCAATGATCAAAACTTTCATAAGTCTAAACTTAATTGAGAATTAAGTGTTATGAAATAGAATTGTAACTCAATTAATTGACATTGCATAATTCTTTGGGCATATGGGTTAGCTTGAATCAAGTTCCTAGGATTGGGTTAGACCTAAGGTTAGAATCATACATGGACAAATAGAATTAATTGATCAAATCTAATTAAGTAGTAACTAGATTAGGTCAAGAAAATTCTAGATCAATTTACAATAGTTGTAGATGGATCAAGTCCATGTCTTTGATTAGACCAAGATGGAACTTGATTTAGGCTCAGAGGTGTAGCCCGAGTCATTTGAGTAATCAAATCGAAATTGATTAACCAGTCGGTGTCTAAGGTAAGTTTGGCAGTTTTGACCGGTGGTTTTTAATTGGGAGCTACTCGCACTGATTCGTCTTTGCCGAGTTAATGGCATATCCCTTCCACCGATCTCACTTACCTGGCCGACATGGTCAATCACATTTTGATTGGATCACTTAATGATTCGAGTTAGCCCATGCCTATAAGGAAAATCAGTTTGACTGATTTAGGTGTCTCCTTAACCGGTTTGAGTCTAATCTGATTTGGTGAAGTCAGTGGGAGAAATTAGACTAACCGGATCTTCTCATCTATCCTAATTATGAAATCCTCTAAAATTATTAGGTCCTTAAAATGAAATGGTTATGGGGATAACTAGGTCATAGCCTCCCATTAAGTTGGGTGATAATGGGTCCAATGTTTTGATAATTATTGGAGGCGCGACACGCCTGGTACTTATCAAGCATTGGAATTGTCATTCAATATATGATGAGTTAAGTGTACCTTCAATAGGCGGTCAGGTGAGCCGAGCCACACTCGGGCTTGGTCGTCTATTAGTTGATTAGACTTAACCCTATCATTTAATGGTTGGACCTGACTAGGGTATTCGGTGGAGGCGCCACACGCCTGCCGAAGAACCTAGGGCAAAATTATCACTAGAAGTTGCTTGGTGAAGCAACTGGTTTAGAACCTACCAATAGGTGCATATGGGTTAGCCGAGCCACACTCGGGCCTATATGCGATCTATTGGGTTCTAGTGCCCACTAAAGAATTAGGAGTAATTTTTCGAATTGGAGGTAGAGGCTACCAATTTGTATAAAATAGTGGGAGTATCTTTAGACTAAAGTCCAAGTCTACTGTGTTTAGTCAATTCATATACTAATAGCCAAATTTTTTTTTATGTAGAAATGGCCACAAGTTTGTCACTTCGCTCATTATTGGATAATGACAAGTTGACTAGTCCCAACTTCAATAATTGGTATAGAAAGCTGAAAACTCAGCATAGTCAGACCAAAAGGATTAAGGATGACCAAAGTCAGGCAGAATGCTTCTATTGTAAGAAGCAGGGGCATTGGAAGAGGAATTGTCCTCAGTACCTTACCTCACTTGACCCGAACAGGCTAAGCAAGAGAAAAGGGCAATCAGTTGCTGATCAAGGTATTTATATGATAACACCTTGTAATTTCTCTATATGTGATAATTCAACCTGGGTATTAGATACTGGAAGTCCATTTAATATATGCAATTCATTGCAAGGACTTCAGGTCAATGAGAGATTTGAAAACAGCGAGAGATTCCTGAATGTTGGAGATGGAAGATCTGTTCCAGTTCTAGCTTTAGGAAATCTCAAACTTGTTTTCAATTCTCATGTAGTTGTCTTGAGTGATTGTCACTATTGTCCTGCATTCTTATTGAATGTAATTTTCGTAGGCCTTTTGGCCATGAACGGTTATGAAATTTCAATAAAGAAATATTCTTGTGATATCATTATGAATGGTGTTACTGTAATGAATGGACAATTGAGCAATGGCATCTACTTGTTATCACAACCTGTTAATGTAATGTACACGTCAAGTAAGCGTCCTAGAATAGATAATGTCACGGATGTCTACCTTTGGCATCATAGGCTAGGTCATATTAACAAGAACAGGATGAACAGGTTAAGTAAAGAGGGAATCCTCAATGTTAATGATTGTGAATCATTGACAACCTGTGAGTCATGTCTTCTTGGTAAGATGACCAAATCACCTTTTACCGGAAAAGGTGAACGAGCCAGTGATTTATTGACCCTTGTACATTCTGATGTATGTGGGCCAATAAGCACAGATGCTAGAGGTGGGTATTCATATTTCATTACGTTTACAGACGACCTTTCTAGGTATGGTTATGTCTATTTAATGAGACATAAATCTGAAGCATTTGAAATGTTCAAATTGTATCGTAATGAAGTAGAAAAACAAACTGGAAAGAGTATTAAAACTCTTCGATCAGATCGAGGAGGTGAATACCTTTCCAATGAGTTTTTGACATATTTAGGAGAGAATGGGATTCTCTCCCAATGGACTCCTCCTGGTACACCACAGTATAACGGTGTATCAGAAAGAAGAAATCGAACTCTGTTAGACATGGTTCGATCCATGATGGGGTTTGCAAGTCTGCCCATATCCTTTTGGGGATATGCACTTGAGTCAGCCTGCTACATTCTAAATAAGGTTCCAAGTAAGTCTGTAAATAAAACACCACATGAGATGTGGACTGGACGTAAGCCAATGCTGTCTCACCTTAGGGTTTGGGGGTGTCCAGCATATGTCAAACGTTTGAAGACAGACAAACTTGAACCCAAGTCTGACAAATGTTTCTTTGTTGGTTATCCTAAAGAAACTAAAGGATATTACTTCTACTTTGCTGAAGAACAAAAGTTATTCGTAAGCAATAGAGCTGTTTTCTTAGAGAAAGAATTCCTTAGTGAAGGAACTAAAAGCTCTAATGTTGAGCTTAGGGAAGTTCAACATGTAGAAGATCCGACACCATCTACTGAACTAGTTGAGTCAGATTTGATTAGATCAGATCCAGAACCCATCTTAGATGCACCATTAAGGCGATCAGGTAGAGTACCACGTCAGCCGGACAGATACTACGGTTTCTTGGTCCAGGACGGGGATCCTGTCGAACTTGATGAAAACAATGAGGATCCGATCACCTATATGGATGCTATGCAGAGGCATGACTCTGATGCATGGCTTGGAGCCATGCAATCCGAAATAGAATCCATGAAGGTCAATGATGTATGGACATTAGTTGACCCACCCGAAGGGATTAAACCCATAGGGTGTAAGTGGATTTTCAAAAGAAAACGGGGCGCAGACGGAAAAGTAGAGACCTATAAAGCCCGTCTGGTTGCCAAGGGATATCGTCAACGTTATGGTATTGACTATGACGAGACGTTTTCTCCTGTGGCAATGCTCAAATCCATTCGGATTATGCTTGCGATAGCAGCACACTTAGATTATGAAATCTGGCAGATGGATGTTAAAACCGCTTTTCTAAATGGAGATTTAGAAGAAGAGGTGTATATGATGCAACCTGAAGGTTTTATATCTGCAGATGAGTCTAAGGTGTGCAAGCTTCAAAAATCCATTTATGGATTAAAGCAAGCTTCACGGAGTTGGAACATACGATTTGATAAGGTGATCAAATCATATGGCTTCATTAAGAATGAAGAGGAACCTTGCATTTATAAATGGGCAAATGGTTCAGTTATTATATTTCTTGTTTTGTATGTGGATGACATTCTTTTAATCGGGAATGACATTCCTGCATTACAAGGAATAAAGGTTTGGCTATCATCTCAATTTGCCATGAAGGATTTGGGAGAAGCATCTTACATCCTAGGGATGAAGATCTATAGAGATAGATCTAGAAGATTGCTTGGATTATCCCAATCCACATACATTGATACTATACTGAAAAGGTTCAGTATGATTAATTCCAAGAAAGGCTATCTTCCAATGGGCCATGGAATTAACCTCTCTAAAAGGGATTGTCCGACAACCTCTCAAGAAAGAGAGACTATGGATAGAATTCCATATGCTTCGGCAGTGGGATCTATAATGTATGCCATGACATGTACTAGACCAGACGTGGCATACTCACTAGGAGTAGTGAGTAGATACCAGTCTGATCCAGGTAGCAACCACTGGAAGGTTGTCAAAACCATCCTTAAGTATTTGAGAAATACTAAAGATCAGTGGCTTGTCTACGGTGATTCTGACTTAAAACTTGAGGGATATACCGATTCAAGTTTTCAGTCAGATCAAGATGATAGCAAGAGCGTGTCGGGATATATCTTCACTCTTAAGGGTGGGGCCATCTGCTGGAAGAGTTCCAAGCAGCATACAGTGGCAGATTCTACATGTGAAGCAGAATACATTGCAGCATCTGATGCAGCCAAGGAAGCCATATGGTTGCGCAAGTTCATCACCGAGCTGGGAGTGGCACCTTCCATTGATGGTCCAGTTCCTATATTTTGTGATAACACTGGAGCCATAGCTCAGGCAAAGGAACCTAAAGCACATCAGCGGACCAAGCATATTCTGCGACGTTATCACCTGGTTCGAGAGATTATAGAACGAGGTGACATTGATCTTCAGAAGATTGACACAAAAGAAAATCTGGCTGACCCATTTACCAAAGTCCTCGGCATCAAAGAGTTCAACGAACACAAGTCGAAGATGGGTATTAGATACTGTGCCGATTGGCTTTAGGCTAAGTGGGAGTTGTTGGGAATTGTATCCTAAATGTCAATCGTCAGCATATTGATGATTGAATATTGTAAATAAATTGACAAATTAATAAAGTATTATTTGGCATTATTCATCATTTCATCTTCAAATGAACTCTTATATGATGAAGTCCTTAGGACTTATGTTATGATAAAGGAGGATTTATCTTTGAGTCCTTAAACTTGTTCGCGACCAAATGATATGTTGTTACTAGGACGACAACATTATCGAGATTAGGTCGTTGTGTGACATATACGTTGGTTGTCCTCTTAACCAAGGAGTGTGGAGACACTGGTATGCCATACAGGTGAAGTGTAGGAGTACATTTCACTGAACGTGACCAATTCCGGAACGCTCTACTGTCGAGAGATGTTCCGAGTGGATATGGGTATAAGTTTGGCCCTCTGACCTGAGACCGCAACCTGTGACTAGCAAGCAACTCACTGTACTTTGGTACCAGACTACCTGAATTTCTAATTCAGTGACGGAAGGTCACTGGGTGCAGTCAAGTACTTGCGTAGTCAGTTGTGAGTCAAGATGGAATTGACCCCTCCTGCAAACAGGAGATAATGTCTTGTGACTAATTTAGCAAAACCTTGGCCAGGGTAATCTCAGTGAGGAGTCACGGGATATCTAAAGTTAATCACATAATGGATGTACTAATTATAGGGTTGACAGTGAGCTCTAAGTCATCCTGGCATTAAGAGTCAAAGGGATTGAATTATACAGTAACCATAGTTCAGGGTTCCAGAATATTTGCTTCGCATATATTCGGCCTATTCGGACGTCGGGTACCATTGCTAGATGGTCACATCGATTAGTGTAGGAAGTCGTTCCTATACTACCGGCTTAGGTTCGAACCTATGAGGTCACACGCATAGAAGATTCCTGATTGATCAAGAAGGCTGATGAATGATTAAGAATCATTCAGGGGTAATTTGGTCAATTCGATTGGCAAATTATCTTATAAAATAATTAAAGTAATTATCGGAGGATTAATTAGTAATTAGATTGCTAATGAACTCAATTGGATTGAGTAATTAGACTAAGGATGAGCCAAATTGAATTAGATTCAATTCTGGGCTCAATCAGGGTTTTTGACCTGATTGATTAGGTCTGAATCAAGAGGACTTAGGTTGACCAAATTAAATTAGATTAAATTTGTGCTTAATTAGGGATTGACCTAATTGGATTAGGTTCAACCCATGGTAATTGAATCATTCTAATTGTTAGGATTTAATTAAATTAAATGGGTTTGATCTGAAACTATTCGGATCTTGAAATCCACTTGTCACATATCCATGCATGGCGCCATAAATTGATTTTTAATATGATTAAAAATTAATTTAATTTATTTAATGGTGCCATGGGACACTTGGCAACATCAGGGACCTCTTTCATCATTAGATGGGTCGAAATGGAGAGATAAATTCATGAAAAGAATTGGATAAGATCAAATTCTCTCTCTTCATGACATATGCCATCCTTATCTTTATCTCACTTCTAATTAAGGTTGAATTTCGAATTTAATCACCACAAAATCACCACGTGACCCTCTAATCTGATTAGGGGCAGGGGAATTTCGAAATTGAAAGAGGGAAGTGGCAACATGATGAATGGTTTAGATTAGATCAAGCTTCATCATGTAATGGCACATGAACTTGAATTTTGAATTCAAAATTCAAAACCCCACAAAATCCTCCACAAATATGGGATGGTTGGCATGAAGTTAGGTAGGAGAGCAACATTAAAAGGACCTCCATCATCTGGTGGTCGAATTCAAGGAAAAAAGAGAGAAAAAGAAGAAGAAAAAAGGGAAAAGAAAAGAGAGGAACCCTAGTTCATGCATGGAAAAATTCTGCATTCAATCTAGCTGACTTCTTCCTCCTCTAAGTCCATCGCGCCATTAGTGTTAGGGGCCCCTGATAAGAGTCTTTAGATCAGATCTAAGTCCTCTTCAATCCCTTTAAACCTTTCCTCCAAGTTCTTTCAAGAAGGCGGATCAAAAGTTGATAGTGTTTGGAAGATCAAATTTCAGCCTCAAGAAATTCTGCGCAAGCTAGCACTTCCGCAGGATTGGATCTCTTCAGGAACTTCGCGTGGACTTCTCGTAGAGGCCATTCGTGTGCGTGGCTGCGAAGTCGAGGATCAGATCCACAAGTTTCATCCATCATAAAAGGTATTAATCCTACATTAATCTTTTATTATGGTGTCAAGATCTAGGTCTGATTCCCCGAGGTTTTACCCTCTTTTGGGGCTCCTCACGGAGATATCTCCAGAATCCATTCAATGGATATTCGGAGATTAATCGGAATAGAGTTCTTAAGTTTCAGATCTGATAGTTAATCATGCATGAAAGTTTTAGCATAATTGTTTAAACGATTCCGGCATAATCCTATGTGTTCTTAAGGTGCTGATTTCTAGATTTGATCTTGTAAGCATGCATGAATTAAATTGTTTGATTCGATTTTTTCGCTGCGTTTTAAAACTTAAAAAGAACTATGTATGGCTTGATCCCCCTTATGAAGGGGTACGTAGGCAACCCGATCAGGTTCAGCCATGGTTTTAAAAAAAAAAAAAATCCGCATGCTTAACACCGAAGAACCTAGGATTCACTTTCAGTGGTATCAGAGCCAGGTTCATGTTTAAACTTTTATGTTTTAATTCTTGTAATTAAATCTGAAATCATGAGCATGCTTAGATTAGATCTAAAGTATTTTTTATGATTGATTTAATTGCTGATTATGCATGATTGACTAGATCTGAAATTTTGAATGCATATGATGCATGTTTGTGTTAAGATTTGTAACATAAATAAATCTGAAATCATAATATTGTTTAGATTAGATCTAAATAAAATTTATGATTCATATGATCTCTGATTTTAATGAACAAATCAGATCTGAAAATAAAAGTGAAAAAACAAATACATAAGATGTATGTTGTTTGTATTAATTCATGTTGTTATGTATATGTGATGCATGAACATTAAATATAATGACTTAAACATGAATTTAATCTGATTACATGTGATTAATTACAAAAACTCAGATCTGAAAATATGTTTTAAGAACTGAAAGATTGTAATTAATATGTAATTAAAAAGAAATATGCAATGATCAAAACTTTCATAAGTCTAAACTTAATTGAGAATTAAGTGTTATGAAATAGAATTGTAACTCAATTAATTGACATTGCATAATTCTTTGGGCATATGGGTTAGCTTGAATCAAGTTCCTAGGATTGGGTTAGACCTAAGGTTAGAATCATACATGGACAAATAGAATTAATTGATCAAATCTAATTAAGTAGTAACTAGATTAGGTCAAGAAAATTCTAGATCAATTTACAATAGTTGTAGATGGATCAAGTCCATGTCTTTGATTAGACCAAGATGGAACTTGATTTAGGCTCAGAGGTGTAGCCCGAGTCATTTGAGTAATCAAATCGAAATTGATTAACCAGTCGGTGTCTAAGGTAAGTTTGGCAGTTTTGACCGGTGGTTTTTAATTGGGAGCTACTCGCACTGATTCGTCTTTGCCGAGTTAATGGCATATCCCTTCCACCGATCTCACTTACCTGGCCGACATGGTCAATCACATTTTGATTGGATCACTTAATGATTCGAGTTAGCCCATGCCTATAAGGAAAATCAGTTTGACTGATTTAGGTGTCTCCTTAACCGGTTTGAGTCTAATCTGATTTGGTGAAGTCAGTGGGAGAAATTAGACTAACCGGATCTTCTCATCTATCCTAATTATGAAATGCTCTAAAATTATTAGGTCCTTAAAATGAAATGGTTATGGGGATAACTAGGTCATAGCCTCCCATTAAGTTGGGTGATAATGGGTCCAATGTTTTGATAATTATTGGAGGCGCGACACGCCTGGTACTTATCAAGCATTGGAATTGTCATTCAATATATGATGAGTTAAGTGTACCTTCAATAGGCGGTCAGGTGAGCCGAGCCACACTCGGGCTTGGTCATCTATTAGTTGATTAGACTTAACCCTATCATTTAATGGTTGGACCTGACTAGGGTATTCGGTGGAGGCGCCACACGCTTGCCGAAGAACCTAGGGCAAAATTATCACTAGAAGTTGCTTGGTGAAGCAACTGGTTTAGAACCTACCAATAGGTGCATATGGGTTAGCCGAGCCACACTCGGACCGATTTTTTCGCTGCGTTTTAACACCTTGAAGAATGGTTGGCAGCGTTCGGCCGATTTTGCCACAAATCGTCCAAGCGCGGCGACCCTTCCAGCGAGCTCCTGAACCTCCTTTACTTTGGTCGGAGGGGACATACCTTGGATGGCCTTGATTTTGTCTGGGTTGGCTTCGATACTCCGCTGGTTGACAATGAAACCGAGGAACCTCCCGGCCGAAGCGCCGAAGGCGCACTTCGCTGGGTTCAGCTTCATGCGAAACTTCCGCAAGGTGGTGAAAGTCTCCTCCAAATCCGCGATGTGCTGGTCTGCATGGCGGCTCTTCACCAGCATATCGTCCACGTACACCTCCATGTTCCGGCCGATTTGCTCTTTGAAGATTTTGTTGACGAGGCGCTGGTAAGTGGCGCCAGCATTCTTCAGACCGAAGGGCATTACCTTGTAGCAGTACAGCCCCCGGTCTGTTATAAAGGCAGTTTTCTCCTCGTCCTGTGGGGCCATCATTATCTGGTTGTAACCGGAGAAGGCGTCCATGAAAGACAGCAGCTGATATCTGGAAGTCGCGTCGACCAGTTGGTCTATTCGCGGAAGCGGAAAGCTATCCTTAGGGCACGCCTTGTTCAGGTCGGTATAGTCGATGCACATCCTCCACTTCCCGCTCGCCTTCCGGACAAGTACAACATTTGCCAGCCACTCGGGGTAGCTTACCTCCCTTATGAATCCTGCCTCCAAGAGCTTGTCTACCTCCTGGTCGACCACCCGGATCCGATCCGGGGCACAGTGTCTCTTCTTCTGCTTTATTGGTCGGTGGGTCGGGTCGACGTTGAGGGCGTGAGAAATGACCTCTGAGTCGATCCCAGGTACATCGGCCGCCGACCAGGCAAATACATCGGCATTGGCTCGGAGGAATTCCACCAACCGGGCCCGAGCCCCCGGGTCGAGATTGGCGCCGACCCGGACCGCCCGGTCGGGGCGGCCTTCCTCAAGGGGGACTTCGACCACACCCTCGGCCGGCTCCCCGTGCCGCAAGGCCACCTCGTCTCTGGCATCAAGGGACTCGACGCTTAGGGCTTCCACGGGCTTCTTCCCTTTGAGAGTCGCTAGGAAACATTGCCGTGCGGTCGGTTGGTCACCTCGGACCTCTCCGATCCCAGCCGCCGTGGGGAACCGCATGAGCAAGTGGTACGTAGAGACCACCGCACGAAGGGCGTTCAGTCCAGGTCGTTCGAGGATAGCGTTGTAGGCCGAGGGAACACGGACGACCAAGAACCCGAGTTGCACCATGGCTTCTGCGGGTGCAACGCCCGCAGTCACAGGCAGCTCGACGACTCCTTCGGCCGGGACAGCGTCACCAGTGAATCCGATGAGGGGGGTGGATGTTTTGTGCAACAATTGTCTGGACAAGCTCATCTTTTGGAAGGCCTCGTAAAACAAAATATCAGCTGAGCTTCCACTATCAACAAGAACACGCCTTACATCATAGTTTGCCATAGTGAGGGAGATCACCATGGCGTCATCGTGGGGAGTCTGAACCTCCTTTACATCATCATCAGAAAAGGTGATTACATTGCCGACCCTCTGCCTCTTTACGACGGCCATCCCTGATGCTTCCGCCGAGCCCCCTGCGTTCCTCACAGGCCGAGAGCAGCCCCCAGTGATAGTATGGATCACGCCCGCAACGGGTCGATTCTGCTCCCGAGGCTCCGGAGGAGCCGGGTCGGCCGGACGCGGGTCCGCGGGGGGACGTCGGTCGCTCACATATCGACCGAGATGCCCCCGATGGATGAGAGCCTCGATCTCGTCCCGAAGCTGGAAGCAGTCCTCCGTGTCGTGGCCGTGGTCTCGGTGGTACTCACAGTACGCCCGAGAGGGCCTCTTCCCAGGGATCTTCCGCATCTGTCTCGGAGCCGGGAGATCCTCCCGCCCCTTGATCTCCATAGGGATCTGGGCCCGGGGAGTCAGGAGAGGGGTGTACCGGTTGAAACGTCGAGGCGGAGAACGAGGGCGTGGGGCGCCGTGGTTCCTCGCCGGCGACGGGCTTCTGCGCCGACGCTGGGGCGTCGGGCTCCTCCTCTGGCGTGCCTCTTTTCGCCTTTTCTTCCCAAGCTTTGGAGGGATCTCGGCGGCCTCCTTGCTCCGGTGGGCGGCCGCCTCCTCGGCGTCCGCATACTGGTTCGCCCGGGACAACAGCTCCGGGAAGCTCCGTGGCAGGCGTTTATCCAGGGAGAAGGTGAGTCTGCCCTTCTGGAAGCCACGCTTCAGGGCTGAAAGGGCTACCTCCTGACTCAGGTTCCGGACCTCCAGCGTAGCCTTGTTGAAGCGGGTAAGATAATCCCGCAGGCTCTCTCCCTCGTTTTGCCGGACATCAAAGAGGGAGTCGGAGACCAGTCGCCGCCGGCTACTGACGGCGAAGTGAGTGATGAAGAGGCGAGTGAACTGGTCGAAGGACCGGATCGAGCCAGCCTCCAGCCCAACGAACCACGCCCTCGCCGGGCCACGGAGGGTTGCCGGGAAGGCCTTGCAGAGAAGGGGATCTGATGCTCCGTGGAGGAGCATAAGGGTCCTGAAACTCTCGACATGATCCCGCGGGTCCGCCGCCCCGTCATAGGGCTCGATCGCCGGCATTTTGAACCCCGGCGGATTCGGGGTCCGCAGGATCCTCGAGGCGAGCGCCGGCTGGGAGGAGATCTCTAAGTCGGCGAAGGGATCTTTGGAATGGCCCTTCAGGACCTGGAGTTGTCGGTGGAGATCGTCCACCCGCCGGTCCAGGGAACGCGACCGGTGGGTGGGAGACAAGGAGCGGCGAGAGGGGGACCGACTGGAGCGCGGGTTCCTCGAGGACTGGGGGGTCTGGAAATGCGCCCGGGCCCGCCTCTCGTACCCCGCGCAGCTCTGGTGGGAAGGTCCCGGCAGAATGGAGCGTGCTCGAGAATCCTCCTCGCGTCGGCGCTCCTCCCCATGGGAGAGGAAGGAACGCGGGTTGAGGAGGACAGGCGAACGCTCAGGCAGCGGCGGCTCCTGAGCCTGCTGCGGCGCCCGGGACATCGCACCCTGCAGATTCTGCACCGCCTCCGCGAGGGTGCGAACCTGCTGGGTTAGCTGGTCGAATTGGGCGGCCTCGACCATCTGAATGGGCGGTGGGGCGGTGGAGTGTTGCTGAGAGCGTGTTGGGGATGCAGCGGCCTCCCGACCAGTGGCGCGAGAGGCCCCGCGACCGAAAGCATTGGAAGCTCCACGACCACCTCGCCGTGCCATTACGATCGCTCTGAGATCCGACCCTTCCTCTAGCGCCAACTGTTGCTGGTGGTCCAAACCGAGAACGATTGGCACAGCGGTGTGAACGGGGTTCCCTTGGAGTTGGGTTGATTGCGCTCCACCTTCCACCGGAAAACCTGCAGGCAAGCCTCGCACCACCACTGGGGTAGTGGGGGCCCTCCGACAATCAAGTCAGAGGAGATTGAAGGAGAAGGAGAGATAGCAGCAGCAGGTAAGAGAATACTCTGGAAAACCTTTGCTTACCCTCCCCCTTCTCCCCCCCAGCCGCATATATACCAGGCTGGGGGGTCTTTCTGGGGGGTTGGTCATCGTGTGGCACGATGGAGTTGCCACTGGCATGGCCGTTACAGGGCGTCGTGGGGCAGCGCTGGGTACGGCCATGACAGGGCGTAGTGGGGCTCCGCTTTGTACGGCTGTTACAGGGGATCGTGGAGCAGCGCCGGATGCGACCGTTGCAGGGAGTAGTGGAGCAGGGGGCCGCGGCGTGCCTCAGGGGAACAGCCTGTCGTTGTCGGGAGATTGCCGACTCGGGGTCGGATGACTGGATCAGGGGGCAGCCGACTCGGGGTCGGGCTGCGGAGCCGAAGATATCCGACTCGGGGTCGGATTGCTGGATCAAGGGACTGCCGTAGTCTTCCTGGGCGCGCGTGCCGGTCACGTGGGGCATGGTGGCTAAATTCCCCCGTAACAATAAGTATTGGTGAAATTTGCTTGATCATGCAACACTTCTTGAAAAGCAGGGATTGTAGGACAATCCTTGGTCACATGTGCATTACTTTCACAAATTCCACATATACTTTCAACAAAAGTTTGTGCTTTTCCTAAATTAGCCTTGCTTAATTCCATGGCTTCAACCTTCCTAGTCAGATTAGCAATTTTTACATTGACATCATTATCATCTTTAATAAGATATATTCCTCCTTTTGTATTAGGTACCATTTTAGATTTTTCATTTTTATCTGTTGTATCCCAAGCTTGTGCATTTTCTGCTAAAAGATCAAAATAATCCCAGGCTTCATTTGGTTCCTTACTCATGAATTCACCATTACACATCATTTCTACAAATTGTCTCATATTTGAGGACAAACCATCATAAAAGAAACTAATGACCCTCCAAATTTCATATCCATGATGTGGGCAAGCAAGCAGAAGGTCCTTAAATCTTTCCCAACACTGAAAAAATGTTTCTCCATCTTTTTGTGCGAAGTTCATGATATTTCTTCTAAGTGTGTTTGTTTTATGTATTGGAAAGAATTTCTTTAAAAATTCTCTTGTCATTTCTTGCCAGGTGGCTATGGTCCTAGGCCTTAAGGAGTGTAACCATGACTTAGCTTTTTCCTTTAAAGAAAAAGGAAATAACTTAAGCTTAACTACCTCTTCAGTGACATCATTGAAATGAAGTGTTGAATACACTTCATCAAATTCTTTTAGGTGCAAATAGGGACTTTCAGAATCAAGTCCGTGAAACTTTGGGAGTAATTGGATTATTCCTGGTTTCATGTCAAAAGCTCCCGCAGTAGTAGGAATAACCATACAAGATGGGGTACTGGTCCTAGTGGGTTGTAGATAATCACGAAGCGTTCTAATAGGTAAGTAATCTTGAAATTCATTATCTCCCTGATTACTACCATTATCTTCCATTTGATTATTTGAACTTTTATCCCTAGATTCAACTCGGAATAATCTTTTCGTTTTATCCCTTTGCCACAACCGCATATACTGACCAATTAACCAGTCGACTTTTTTTTTTAATTATTATTATTATTATTTATTTATTTATTTATTTTGTATATATATATTTTTAGAGTTTTGGATGAGTATGAATATTACCTAAAGCTATGAATATTGACACCCTGCTACTAAAATTATTCACAATCAAACAGTATCAAAGCATAGCACCCTTATTTCTAATGTTTTCCTAAAAATTTCTAGACAGCTCCTAACTGGTTTGAAGAGTACACTTAAGCCTCCAATCCGGTCTAATAACCTAGTCGACCAGGTAAGCTCCCAGGTAAGTGGAGGGGTCACGATGCGTATAGCAAAGGTCCCACTTAAAACCCACTTTTCTCGAACAGAAACTGTCTCCCTTCAATCACTTAGAGGGACAAAGCTTGCCTAGACATCGACCGGGGTCATAGAGCGAAATTGGTGCAACTTTCAGTGGTCTTCGTCCTATTGAGCTCAAATATCCTTAGGGGCCAACGTCTAGTTGATTTTAATTAGGCTTAGGATATTTATGCACTGGGATGATTTTTGGGCTAAGGACGAGTGATGAAATCCCGACCTTATCTTGTTAATGGGTTCAGCCCTTAGATTATTTTATGCAAATGCCTTATACTATATGCAACAATCAAGAAAATTTTAACATTTTATGTCATGACATTAAATTGCATTTGAATAGTTGATCAAGCAAACTAGCTAAAAAAATTTTTTTTCTTTTTATTTATTTATTTTTTTATTATTTTATTATTTTAATTAATAAATTTTTTTTAATTTTTTTTTAAACAAGAGTAAAATTCTAATGTAGGAAAAATAGGACTAGTATGAGCAAAATAGGAAAATTAATTTAAATACTCACGGCCGGAGTTCGTTCACTCCGGAAATCCAAAAATGTGATCTTGATCTTCCTCGTTACTGGTCCTGCTTGTGTCACCCTTGAATCTGAAAAGATTTGAAATTTCAGCTGTGTTAGAAATAAAGAAAAATTGAAGAAACAAAAAGTAAAAGTTGAAATTTTGCAGCCTTGTTCTCGTTCGCACGTTGCAAATCCCCGGCAACGGCGCTAAAAACTTGCTACAACTTTAATCTTTCTCTTTTAAAAAGGAAAATTAAATGTAGAATACCCCAAGTATAGGGTGTAGCAAAGTAATATTCTCGGTGAGTCCGAGGTCGAATTCACAGGGATTTGACAGTGAACAAAAAACTAAAGGCTGAATAATATTCGGATTGACAAAAATATAACTAAGGCATCAGGATTCAGCCTAGCATTTCATCATGCTTTTCTTAAAATCACCTATTAATCATAATAAAATAGATTCAGTCTTATGGGCAGCATTACAGTAATTCTATTTTAAACTACAGGGATTTCTAAGCATCTGTTATACCCGAGGGAAATAACAAATCAAAGGAAATATATAAGTTTGAAATAATTTCTATCAATCTACTGCACCACAAATCTAAAACATTAAAATCCCATTGATGATTAAAGAAAATACATGAAGAAAATGTTAGGCTTTTCCCTAGCCTTAGCTAAAAAAGATTTAGCTATCCATATGAGATGCAAACATTTTTATAAAAGGATTAGTAAAGAATAACTTAAAATAAACATAAATCCCTTTTTTTTTCTTTGGTTCAGAAAACAGGGTGCTCTGTTTTCTTCTTCCGGCTGCTTTCTCCCTTCCGTGGCCTTGGTTTCCTCTCTCGCCCGGCTGGGAAAATGCGGATGTTGGCTTCCCCCTCCTCTCTCATTCCGTCCTCGGCTCCCCTTTGTCTCCACGGGCAGCAAAGACTTGGGATGCTTCGTTCTGAAGCGGGGAAGAATGGGAAGTCAAACGGCTATTGGGAACTTGGATGGATTCGGCCGGCTGTCTTCTCTCCTCCCTCGCTCGGTTGAGAAGACGGACCGGAAGAGAGGTGTAGATGTTGTGCTTCGGTGATTCCCCCCTCCCTCTCACCTCTTGTCGGCTGCTTTTATAGACACCTTCAGCGTGTTGAAGGTGTGGCTGGGAAGATGGAAGGACGCTGGAAGATCGCCGTTCTAAATGGATGGAGAACGTGGCTGAAACGTCTGGAAGGAGGCTAAAACGTGGGATGAATGAAGTCTGGAACGCGTGGAAGACGAATGGTTGCTGCTGCTGAGAGATCACGGAATGGATGGGGAGCGTGGAGAGCAGAGGTGACTCGGCTGATGGCTTGAACGCGGACGATTTGGCTTCGGAGTTCCCTTGCTGGAACAGGGGAGACGGAAGCCACGAATGAGACGCTGCTTGGAATGCATGGAATACGCGGGTGAGAAACGCTCGGAGATGACGAACGTTGGGAAGCTCCTCACGGACGCATGCTCTGTTCGTTGGGGAGTTTTTTCACGGATGAAAGAGCCGGTTTGGGAGTTTGGGAGACATTGATGTTGGGAAGTTGAGAAGACTCCTCTGATGGCTGAAATTCATTTGCTGTAAAGGAAGTGGAGAACTCGGCTTGGAATGGGAAGAAAATGTGAACCGTTGGGATGACTCCTCTTGGCATTGGATTGGACGTGTTCTGATGCATGAAAGCTTTGTTCCGAAACAGAGGAGGTGAGATGGATGGCTTTTGGGAAGTTTTGCTTTGAGTCAAAGAGCTTGGGGAGTTGAGATGCCTGCTCGGAGATGCTTGAATTGACTCGGATGGCTGTGAATTTGTTGAGCTTGGGCTACTGGTCATTGGGCTCAAACCCAATGCTATTGGGTTTCTTGGATTACTTGCATTCAAACATAAAAAAAAATTATTAATTAATCAATTTTATCAATAATGATTAGCTATAATGCTAATTAAAATGGTATGAAAATTGTACTTTTTGTGCTCTCATCACCGATCAATCTATAACTATTGTAAATTGAATTGAATTATCTTGATTTGATCTAATTACTACTTAGTTAGATTTAATCAATTAACTCAATCATTCCATGATTTGATTCTAACTTTTGGTCTAACCCAATTAGAGAACTTGACTTGAGCTAACCCAAACCCCCAAGACTTATGCAATTTGTCATTGAAATTCAATTCACAATTCTAGGTCACTTAATTCTTAATTAAGTGTAGTTTTATGAAATTTTTTTAGATCATTGTATAAGTCTTAAATCAGATGTTAATTACAAATTTTTAGTTCTTAAAATCAGATCTAAATTTGTGAATTAAACATTCCGATTTCATATTTAATTCATGTTTAAATCATTAACGATTTATGTTCATATATCACATATATAAACTAACATGAATTAACTTAAATAACATGCATCATAAGCATTTATTTTCAGATCTTATATGTCTTAAAAAATCAGAGATTAAAAGGATCATAAATTGCATTTAGATCTAATCTAAATAAGTTTATGATTTCAAATTTTACATGTTCAATATATCATATATATTAATCATAAAACATGCATCACATGCATCCAAATTTCAGATCTAGTTAATCATATAAAAATAGTAATTAAATCATTCACAAATCTTCTTTAGATCTGATCTAAACATATTTATAAATCTCTGATTTAATTACAATTATTTTAAGCATAAATTGTTTAAACATTCAACCTGGCTCTGATACCAATTGAAGGAAAAAGCCGGTTTTTGCATGCATGTAATTTTAAAAATTTTCAGAAAAATGCAGCGGAAAGATAGAATTAAACTCTTTAATTCTAAGCATGCAAGAAAGATCATATCTCAAAAATAAATTACAGAAACGTTTAAACTATTTATGTAAAAATAACTATAAGCATCATTAATCATGAAAAAAAATCAGCAACCCTAGTTAAGTTCTAAACCTAACTAAGATAAAATAAATCTCATACCTTATGAGGAAGAGGATGGATCTGAAGATCTGAAAGTCGAACCTCGGAGCCACACACGTGTCTGGCCTCTATAGATGATCCACGCGAAGCTCCGGGTTGATCTGATCTCGCGAAAGTTCTAGCTTACGCGAAATCCTGCTATGGCTGATTTTGTTCTTCCTAAAATCAATCAACCTTTGATTGATCTTATGAGATGAAGGAAGAAGATGACGAAGGAGAAGAGGAGAAGTAATGAAGTGACCCTTTTCTGAATTTTTCAGAACTCTAATGAGGATGATAGTGTTATTTTGATGATTAACAAGCAATTATCTAGAGTATGTTATAAGTTAAATCGATACTACATTCTTAAGTCTGTTACTCTCAGTATATTTGTTTAAATTGATATCGATACATTTCATTGTTTATTTGAATGAATCTAACCTTGAGATGCAGCAAAGTGTGGATTGAGTCGACCCAAAGGATGATTGGGTCGACCTCGGCACATCAAGAAAGCATTTGGCACACTTCTGCAAAAATGGCACAAATGAACAGTGAGTTGGGTCGACCCAAGGAAAGCATGAGTCGACCCAAACATCAAGATCCTCAAAACAACTCAGAAAATGGTTCTTTGGATTTACTGAGAGGGTCGACCCAAGATGAAGTTGAGTCGACCCAAGCTTGAGTCGACCCAAACCCTGTGTGGGTCGACCCAAAGGCAAGACAGAACAGAAGACAGAAAAGGTTCTCTGGAAACCCTGTTAGGGTCGACCCAAGAAGAAGTTGAGTCGACCCAACTGAACCTTGAGTCGACCCAAGGAAAGGTTGGGTCGACCCAAGTGAAGGAAAGCTGAATTCCAAGTTTCTGTGTTTCTGAAGGTTGGGTCGACCCAAGAAAAAGTTTGAGCTGACCCAAGGTTTGGGTCGACCCAAGAAAAGTTTGGGTCGACCCAAGCACGGGCAGAAGCATAACGGCTAGTTGTGCAGAAGTGCTTTTTGGACTCCCAACGGCTATAAACGGCTAGTTTCTTCAATCCAACGGTCAGGAAGGACTATTTGGAGGTTGGAGAAGTATTTAAGAGGGAGTATTCATCAGAGGAAGCAAGCTTTGGAAAATACATCAAGTGCATTCAAGAGAGAACCCTAGCAAGGCAAGCTTCATCCAAGTGCTTCATTCAAGAATCAAAAGAAAGTGGTTGAGCAGATTCAAAGAGTCATCAAGAGCTCCATCCATCCTTGAAGAGTGGAGCATCCTTGACAAAGAAGAGAGAAGTCACATCAAGCGATAAATATTCTCTAAACTCTTCTTTGTAGATTATATTGTTATATTTGCTCATCTAGGAGTTTAAATCTTCTTCCTTTGTTTATTAAACTACTTGTAAAGGTTGGTTGGTTAGCCCGCAAAACCAACGGAATAGGTTGATTGGTGAACCAGGAAAACCAATTGTAAAGGTTCGTTGGTGAGCCCGTAAAACCAACATAGGTTGTTGGTAAGCCCATAAAACCAACGTAGGTTGTTGGTGAACCCGTAAAACCAATTGTATAGGTTCGTTGGTGAACCCGTAAAACCAACATAGGTTTTTGGTGAACCCGAAAAACCAAAGTGTAAAGGTTTTTGGATTGTGAGCCCGAAAAACAATCCAACTGTAATCCGCGGGATTATAGTGAATTCCCAAGGGATCGCTTGGGGAGTGGACGTAGGTGCTAAGGAGAGCACTGAACCACTATACTTCTTGTTGTTTGTATTGTGATTTGTTTAAGTTCACTAACTCA
Organism: Phoenix dactylifera; assembly: GCF_051530095.1. Taxonomy (NCBI): domain Eukaryota; kingdom Viridiplantae; phylum Streptophyta; class Magnoliopsida; order Arecales; family Arecaceae; genus Phoenix; species Phoenix dactylifera. The sequence continues at coordinate 15,757,667 of NC_143195.1, forward strand.
TCATTTAACACAAGTAAGATAGTTAAAATTAAAAGAAACCAATTCACCCCCCCTCTTGGCTTGTCACCTTGGGCAACAAGTGGTATCAGAGCAAGGTGCTCCAATAGTAATTATTGATCTCACAATCAAGAGTTAAAGATCATGACAACCCAAGTGGGATGTTCTATGAGTGAGTGACAATTAATTGATAGACCTCCACTATTTAATGGTATAAACTACACACATTGGAAAGCACGCATGCGCATTTTCATTCAAGCACATGACTACGATTTATGGAGTATCATAGTCAATGGGCTACATACAAATGCTAATCATGATAAGAAAATGGCTCAGCAAAATGCAAAAGCCATGAATATTCTATATTGTGCATTGGATGATAGTGAACTTAATAACATATCTTTTTGCATGACTGCTAAGGAAATATGGAGTGTGCTTGAAGTTAAATATGAATGCACTAACATTTCTAGTGTATTTGAAACTAGCTCCGAAGAAGAAGAGCAGCAAACTGAAATTGAAAATCTATGCTTTGTGGCACATGAAGATGAGGTATGTACTCGAATACAAAGTGATTTCTCATTCAAAAATCAAGTACATACTGAAGCTCAATCTGATTTTACATTTGATGAACTTCATGATGCATTTTCTGATTTATACTTAGAATACAAGAAGCTTAATTTAAAGAATAAGAAGCTTAGTTTAAAGAATAAAAGGCTACATCTGAAAATGTCAGAGGAAAGAAATTCTACTGCTGAAATGAAAGACAAATTAAATTTTGAGAATGAACGATTAAGAGTAAATTCAGAAGAATTGATTCAGAAAAATCAGAATTTAATTAAAGAAAATCAAAATTTAAGTGAAGAAGTTAACCAATTGAAATCTTTTATTAACAAATTCACTGGAAGTTCAGAAAGATTAAAAACGATGTTTGAAAGTCAACATGCTGTTTTTGATAAATCAAAACTTAGCTGGATTTCTTTGCTCAATAATAAATCCCTAAAGAAAAAGGTTATCAATTCGCCAAGCAAACCATTAAATAAGATAACTTATTTCAAACATAAAAAGATTGGTTATAAAAACTTTACCTATGGTTCTAATACGAATAAATCAAATGGTAAAGTTATTACGTTTAAACAGATTTGGGTTCCAAAAGGAACCATATGCACTAACCCTCAAGGACCCAAGCAAGCTTGGGTACCCAAAATAAAAATATGAGGGTGTAGATATAAGTGTGCCAAGCTACCCATGGAACAAATGAAACTTTCATACAAATGGGTGCGTTGACACATAATTAAAAATAAGTCTCAATTTATTCATTAAATCTAGTATAAGGTTTAACATTCTACATCGTGTATCAAAATTATCTTTTTATGAAATTACGATACTCTCTGCATCAAAGTTCTTAAATGCCTCATATGTTGAATTTTTATCTCAACGATCTTAGCATAAAATTTTTCTAGTGCTTGCATGATAATAAGAAAACAATGAATGAATATGTATAACCTTCTCCTTTAAGTTTTTCAAAATCTAAATTTCTTCTCTAATATAAATGGTTGATGCTGATTTCATGCTAAAACTTTATTGAGCATAATACTTATGAAATCTTAGGTTATCCTTCGTGAAGGTATGAATGTAATTCATCATGTTATTATACCATTCATTCCTTATATGATTATCTGAAATGTATTATGATTTGCTTTATAAGTCTCATATATGCATCATAGGTTAAATCATAATCATTTCAAATTGGTTCAATCATAAATGATTAATGTGTTATGATCATAATAAGAAACTTACTTAAAAGTTTCTATAATAACAAATCGTCTTCCCTCTTACAAGTAATGCTCAAGACTATTCTAAAATTCAAAATCAATAAATCTAATCATTAAAATATTTCATTGAGCATAATCATTGTATCCATGATTAATATCTTTTCCTAAAATGATCTCAAATTCCACTGATTAATTTTAACTCATCATATTTAATCTGAGCATAAAAATCTGTTAAAGCATGAATATTAATTTTCTTGAGCTATCTCTCATAAATCAAAAATATTTCTTATTTTTTTCTAAAAGAAGATTGCTTGTCTTCCTGAAACAAGAGTATCTGTGTTGAAAGCTAAATCATAATCAGAATTTTGATAGAAACAACTACTTAAGATAATCTGATTAAAATTCAACTTGTATATTTTATTGATAATTATCTTATGCAAATTGAATCTAAGTTAAATTGATTCTGAAAACAAAAAAATTGATTTAACTTTAATGAATCTTTCTATTGCCTCACATGCTTGTCCTTGAACCATTTTACTTAATGAAGTTATCTCTTTAGTTCAAGTGACTTGTGCTTGCTTATATTTAGGCAATCTCTTGAGTAAAGTGACTCAAATTCAATTATTGTCATGTCTCATGTTGAGTCATCTTGTTAAGAAATATGTTGTATGAATGTTTTTGTATCCTAGAGAACCTAATGAATTGCCTTCAAGAAAAGAAAAAGATTTTGCTAATGATACAGAATTTATGAGCAAGAAATTTCAACTTGAAGGACACCTCGATGAAAGATACAATAAACATTCCCTTGCAAACAAAAAAAAGGAGAAATTTTCTTTAGCCAAGGGTGTAAAGAATCTAAAAGGTATTTGGCTTGAAGAATGCTAAATGCACTGGTAATCTAAACTCTTCTCTTGTGAGTTAGTTGAGCAAAATTAATAGTCCGAAATTATATGGTAGCATGATTAAACCTTTAATTGCTGATCATCTTGATATCATGCTTCATTCTCATGCTAGTGATAATTGTTTCATGGTGTGATTAAATTGAAGTTCACTTTTTCCTATATAATGCATAACCATGAAATACACAAGTTTATGCCTCAAATCTCTAATTCAAAATAACTTGTGATAAGCTATGAATCATTGGGCATAATGAAAATGCTGTTTGCATGATATACATTTATATGCAGCATATTAGATTAATTTTTTTTTATTCTGCTCTTTCATGTAATTACTTGAAAATAATAAAAAGAAAGAGAGATAAAGAAAAGAAAATGAACAATTATTCAAGGGAAGTAAAATCTAAGTAAAGGCAAATACTCCAATCTTTAGGAAAAGCAAAACAAGCATAATATATTTGGCACATTTGTGAGACTAATATGAACATTCCTTTTGGAAGAGATAAAATCCGTAATTAATTACAGAAAAAGTTTGAAGTGAACATTTTAACCCTTCTATATTGCTCATCATAGGGATGGTGTCAATGGGGAGGCTAGTGGTAGTACCCGACACTATTTGACCCAACTATTCGGTGTAGGGCATATTAGGGACGGCAAAAGAGGGAGGCTAGTGGTAGTACCTCGTGCCCCTTCCAACTCCACCGGATAGGGAGCAAATAGAGTATAGAGCATAGAAAAGTAAAACCAAAAGAAATGAAGATTAGAATGTTCACTAAGTGGTTAAAGGAAGAAATTCAAAAATGAGAAAATGAATGACAAGATAAATGAAAGTATATAAAAAGCTTGTGAAAAGCCAAATGAAGTTTCGATCACTTGAAAACACACCTTAAGGATAAAATCAGTGTAGAATTATATATAAATAGGAAGAGTTTATTTGAAAAGAATAAATTTTGATCCTTGACATGCTTGCTCTTAATGTTTTAATACATGATGTTATGACTTAATGCATATTATGTTTTGCATGTGACATGATGTTATGAATTATGTGTTTTCAATATTCAAATAACAAAGATCTTTTCTAAATATAACTTGTAATGCTTCATGCCTATAAAATTTGATTGAAACATGTTATTACCAACAACAACATCATTTTGTTTTAGTGAATATATTTTGAAAAAAAATAAAAAAAAGAATAATTTGAATTTGCAAATTAGGCAAAATGAATTGATTCTGATTTATCTTTTATCTTGCCTAACATTGGTACATAATATCCTGATACTTGTTAAATTGCTCCAATTTGTGCCAAAATTAAATTTTAATTACAAAGATTCTGAATGTGTTCTAATACTTTTGAAATGTGTGTTTTCAATCTTAATAACTTAAGATGAGCTACAATGTAGAAGATGCATATCTCAAATTATAATCCTGAAAGCTTCCTTGAAATTTTTTATGAAATTCAGAATCTGATTTTGTATAAAAGCTTAAACTTAATTTAAAAAATGCTTCTATCATTGCATTTTTGTAACTTTTATTATATGCTTCAATGATTGCATCATTTTCAGGAATAACTCAATATGATTTCTGGATGAAAACTACGGTCTAAGAAAAATAGAATTAATTTTGATGCCTTGATTGTTTGCTCCGATACGCATCTGAAATATATCATTTTCTATCTTATAAGTTTATTAAAATTAGTCTAAATGATGCGTTTTTCAATGATCTTGATTGCAAATAAATGGTTCTAAACATATGATATTATTTTGATATTAAAAAGATTTATGGTGCTTCATATATACATTGCTGAAAAACTATGACTAAGAAATTAATATTTTGAATATACACTCCTACATAATTAAATGCTTCTATCATTAAAAAGAAAAGCTATTTTTAAGAAGAGAGTTAATGATCCTAAAGCTTAGAATATTTCAACTCACTTCAATAATTCTTATAGGAAAGAAAATGTAATTACTTTTGAAAAAAATTTGAGCTTCAAAAGAATTATTTTCTGATTAATATTTCCATACATATTCAAAAAAAAATAAGAGAAAATATAATTTATTCTTGAAAGATTAAAAAGAGTGATTGCTATAAATTTTGAAAAATTCTAGATCACTCTACATTCTTAATATTATAGAAGAACAAAAAAAAAGGTTTGAAAGAAAATGCATCTTTTGAGGGAGAGCTTTAAATACTCAATCTCTTTATTGAAAATTATCTTCAAACTCTAAACTCTCAAATGGAATGATTAATTAAGGGGGAGAAAGAAAATTTCAGAGTGAGAGATCATATAGAACTTAATCGTATAAATTCGCATCTAAAGATGAGACAAAGAATACTAAATGTAAAGTGGTATTAAACTTTGTGCTTCATTGAATATCTTTTGAAAGTTGGATTTCCATCTGTATTCATCGGTAAATCATTTATTTCTGAAAATTTAATTGAAAAGAATTCCATCTGTCTTAGTTTCGAAAATTTATCTTGGAATCTACTTATGAGTTCTTATTGGCTTGCACTTTAGTGTTTCAATCCTGAGCCAATTCATTTTAATTGATTTTGATGCTATGATCTTTAAAGGAGTAAAAGAAAGTCTTTAAGAGAGCTCTAAAAGAACTTTCAAAGCCTTGAATTTTATGTATCCTACACTGCATAAATTCATGTTTTGGTATCTATGCCCCAATACTTTTATATCATGAAAGAACTTTGAAGTCATTAAGAATTAAGGATTCAACATAATCTTATGTTTTTCGAGTATATAAGGTTTGATCTTTATTTGCTCTTATACTATACTCTGAAAATTAATTAGATTGCTCTCATCTTGCTATATACTTAATATATATATATATAAAGGTGTTGAATTTTCATTCGTGCCTTCTTTGAATATTATTCTTGATACTTCTTGAAATAACTTGAAAAAGATTCCATCTACACTTGATTTGAAAAATATCTTTGGAATCTATAGTTAGAGATCGCTTTTGGCTCACATCTTAAATGTCTCATTTCTAAAGCCAAACACATAGAAATAAGATATCATTTTATTAGGGATCATGTGCAAAATGGAAACATATGTATTGAGCATATATGTACTGAAAAATAATTAGCTGACATATTCACAAAATCCTTGAGTGAAGATAGATTCTGCACGCTAAGGAGGAAATTAGGCATATGTGATCCTTTTTTTTATTGAAGAGATACAAAAGGGAGCAAGCAGTCTCATGATACATTCCTCCCATTTCTAAAAACCCATGAAACATGAGTCAAACTTGTAATCTATAGATTCCTTACTCATGTATCATTGTCCCAGAAAGAATTTGTAAGGATTGGAAGCAAGAAAAATTTTTAGAAGCGAAAAGAAAGAGAAAGGAAAAATTTCTGAACTTGGGTCGACCCAACCCAGAATAGGGTCGACCCAACGTTGAGTCGACCCAAGAAAATTCTTGAGTCGACCCAACGTCGGGACCCCACTGTTAAAAGGGGGACTCGTGAGCTTCTAGGGCACTGTTTACCCTTTGTCCTCTTCCGAAAATCCTATTCTCCACTCTCAAATCTTCTCCAATCATCTCCAAACAGTAGATTACTTCAAGATCTTGGAGAAATGGGACCCAAGAGAGCCGTAGCCAAGCGATCCGGGAGAGTCTCACAATCTTGTTTAGAGCCTAGGATATGTATCTAGTTCTCATATGTATTTTGTGTTGATCATGTATTTTGAACCTTGATTGAGGAACATTGTATTTGCTTTTGTTTTTGGCATGATTGTACTAAAATCAATGAAGTTTGAATGTTTGTTATTTATTGTGTCTTTTCCCATGTACCTATTTGATGATAACAAAAAGGGGAAGAAGTAAAGAAAGAGTAATAGGGGAGAAGTAAAGATAGAGTAAATAGAGTAACAAAAAGGGGGAGAAGTAAAGAAAGAGTAATAGGGGAGAAGTAAAGATAGAGTAATAAGAGGAGAAGTAAAGAAAGAAAGAGAAATAATTTGTAAAACAAATTGAAAATCATATAGGAAAGCATATACATCCAAGGGGGAACAATTTGCAACAATGAAAATGATCAAGTCAAAAATTTATATCAAATTTCAGAATTTGGCACATATAATTTCAGAATTTGGCACGCACCTTTCACACCTCGATACATAACCTGAAACTCATGTTTTATCTCAAATTTTTGGAGTTTCATCTTTAATGAATTATAAATGAAAGGGGGAGTAATTCAAAAAGTCAAATTGGCAACATTTGAATGATATAGGGGGAGACTTCACTCTTATATATGAAAAGCTGAAATTCAGCAAGTTAAGCCCTTTCAAAAAAAAAACTGATTTTAAAGACAAGTATCAATAGGCTCATACTCTTTATTTTATAATCATCAAAAAGGGGGAGATTGAGGATGATAGTATTATTTTGATGATTAACAAGCAATTATCTAGAGTATGTTATAAGTTAAATCGATACTACATTCTTAAGTCTGTTACTCTCAGTATATTTGTTTAAATTGATATAGATACATTTCATTGTTTATTTGAATGAATCTAACCTTGAGATGCAGCAAAGTGTGGATTGAGTCGACCCAAAGGATGATTGGGTCGACCCCGGCACATCAAGAAAGCATTTGGCACACTTCTGTAAAAATGGCACAAATGAACAGTGAGTTGGGTCGACCCAAGGAAAGCATGAGTCGATCCAAACATCAAGATCCTCAAAACAACTCAGAAAATGGTTCTCTGGATTTACTGAGAGGGTCGACCCAAGATGAAGTTGAGTCGACCCAAGCTTGAGTCGACCCAAACCCTATGTGGGTCGACCCAAAGGCAAGACAGAACAGAAGACAGAAAAGGTTCTCTGGAAATCCTGTTAGGGTCGACCCAAGAAGAAGTTGAGTCGACCCAACTGAACCTTGAGTCGACCCAAGGAAAGGTTGGGTCGACCCAAGTGAAGAAAAGCTGAATTCCAAGTTTCTGTGTTTCTGAAGGTTGGGTCGACCCAAGAAAAAGTTTGAGCTGACCCAAGGTTTGGGTCGACCCAAGAAAAGTTTGGGTCGACCCAAGCACGGGCAGAAGCATAACGGCTAGTTGTGCAGAAGTGCTTTTTGGACTCCCAACGGCTATAAACGGCTAGTTTCTTCAATCCAACGGTCAGGAAGGACTATTTGGAGGTTGGAGAAGTATTTAAGAGGGAGTATTCATCAGAGGAAGCAAGCTTTGGAAAATACATCAAGTGCATTCAAGAGAGAACCCTAGCAAGGCAAGCTTCATCCAAGTGCTTCATTCAAGAATCAAAAGAAAGTGGTTGAGCAGATTCAAAGAGTCATCAAGAGCTCCATCCATCCTTGAAGAGTGGAGCATCCTTGACAAAGAAGAGAGAAGTCACATCAAGCGATAAATATTCTCTAAACTCTTCTTTGTAGATTATATTGTTATATTTGCTCATCTAGGAGTTTAAATCTTCTTCCTTTGTTTATTAAACTACTTGTAAAGGTTGGTTGGTTAGCCCGCAAAACCAACGGAATAGGTTGATTGGTGAACCCGGAAAACCAATTGTAAAGGTTCGTTGGTGAGCCCGTAAAACCAACATAGGTTGTTGGTAAGCCCGTAAAACCAACGTAGGTTGTTGGTGAACCCGTAAAACCAATTGTATAGGTTCGTTGGTGAACCCGTAAAACCAACATAGGTTTTTGGTGAACCCGGAAAACCAAAGTGTAAAGGTTTTTGGATTGTGAGCCCGAAAAACAATCCAACTGTAATCCGCGGGATTATAGTGAATTCCCAAGGGATCGCTTGGGGAGTGGACGTAGGTGCTAAGGAGAGCACCGAACCACTATACTTCTTGTTGTTTGTATTGTGATTTGTTTAAGTTCACTAACTCATCATTTAACACAAGTAAGATAGTTAAAATTAAAAGAAACCAATTCACCCCCCCCTCTTGGCTTGTCACCTTGGGCAACATCTAAGTTCTTAAAAAAACATAATCACTAAACCTTTGGCGTGGAGAGGAAGAGGAGAGAATTTATTCATAATGTCTCTCTTGCTACCCTTCTATAGATTGGGTTTAGGGCTTCTCCTAATCTTATTAGGAGTATGGGACTATATCCCGCCCTTGGATTAATGCCAAGTGTCCAATCCTTGTGCTCATAGATGCATGACATGTGTCCACTTAATCAATTGATTAATTTTCTAATCACATTAGGATTCCTAATCTCATTAGGAGAATTAATTGATTTGGGAGCATGCATCCTACGATGCCATATGGACTTTAAAGTCCGCATAGTGTGAACATGATTTAAGTCATGTTCATCCTACGACGACATGTGGTCTTTAAAATCCACACAAATCTTGGTTTAATCAAATTGACCCAATCATGAACCCAAATTAATTTGGCTCATTAAATCAGCCAAATAGCAATCCAATTGCAATTAATTCTGCTTAATTCTTCATAAAAATGACTCTTAATTGACTAGAGTCAATTCCAATCCAATTGGGTCAAGTCCGATCAATTAGGTTATGCCCAATCTGTTGGAAACCCGTCCATGCCGCTGATATTTCAAAAATAAAATCAGATGGCAGTGGAAGAGGCATGTGCGGGATCGACGTTCATCGCATGGACGTTGTTTCATGACCGTTCGTAGATAAGTAAGGATTAAAAACTTTTTATAACTTTAAGAAGATCAGATCTTCACCTTGTGCGGGTAGATGATCACCGCAAACTGAAGTTCGTGGTTTAGGATGAAGGTTCGCTTGAAGCCGTTCAAGTGCCCGGCCTCTACGGGTATCCACACGAAGCAGAGGACCGATCCAATCGCTCTAATCTCCCCGGGGTGCTAGCTCCCTTGCAGAGATTTCTTTTGATGGCTGATCTCCTCTCTTTCTTTCAACTCTTGAATGTACTTGAGAGGAGCAAGAAGAAGGATGAAGAAGAGGAAGAAGAAGAATCCCCACGCAGCCTTCTTTTTCTTCCTTGCGTTGGATGAAGGAAGGGAAGGGGAGGAGGCCGCCAACACTTGAAGTTGTTCTTCCTTTGCTTGCAGCCGAACCAAGGGAGGAGAGGGGGTTCTCTCCTGCTCGGTTTTTTCTTCCTTTTCTTCACCGAAACAGGGGTTCTCCCCTGTTTTCTCCTCCCCGAGCTCCCTTTGCCACCGAACGATGGCCTCCTTTTATAGTGGATGAATGGTGTCAATGGCGTGGCTGGATCTTGGGAGGGATTCATGGAGCGTTTGATTGTAATGGCCGAAAATGAAGCCGGCCGCTGGATCGACGGGAGGTGGAGGGAAGAAGATGAGTGGCCGCGGGATCGATGGGAGGTGCTGATTCGGAGTATCTGGATCTCGGAGAAGCCGAGGACTGAGCTGTAGATGAATGCCGAGCTGGGTTTCCGGCGGTTGGGAGCCGATCACGGCTTGGTGCTAGGGATGAATCCGGACGGAAAGATGTTGCAGGTGTCTGTGCGAATGATGAATTGGAAGCGTTACGATCGGAAGGAGAGGCGGGGGATCCGGTCACTGGCTGCACCCCGTGGAACTCGTGCTGGAACGGGCTGATGCGGAGCATTTGATTCCCGACGGTTGGAGCGGCTCGTTGATTGCAGCGGAGGAGTGATCGCCGGCGGAGCATCCGGGAATGAAGACGACGCCATGGCTGGATGTGGAAGGTGCCCGGCTGATCTCCCTCTTGGATTTGGCACGCGGATGATGGGGGATCGGGTTCTTGTGAGCGAGGCGGGATCACGGGAAGGTTTGGCAGCGGGAGGAAGCTGAAAGGGATAGGTAACGGGGAGGGGAAAGAAGATAAACAGTGGGATATCGGGAAGAAGAAGAAGATAAACAGTGGATATTCTTTATTAATTTATTTATTATTTGATTTATATATATACATAAATATATATATATTTGTAAAAACACTGTTCATATGAACAGTGTTTTCACGGGATACTGTCATATGAACAGTGTTTCCAGTAATTCTTCCCAAAATTATTTTTATTTATTTTATTATTTTATTATTATTATTTATTATTATTATTATTATTTGTTTTAAAATTATAAATTTTATATGAAGGCACGCAAGGCATTGGTTGGGAATTGACTTTGGGTTTGAGGTGGGTCATGATTGTTGATTTGCTTGAATTTGTTCTCGAGCCCAATGACATTTAATTCTTACTATACCGCTTCAGATTGAACTCAACCAGATCAGACCGTGACTTAATAAAAGGGTTAATCAAATATTTTTGTTAGATGTATGCCCTAGAAGCCAATCTGGCTGACACATTATTAATTCTAGGGACATAATTTTGTATTTGACTATTTATTATTGAATAAATAAAAGGCATCTTTTCATTCATATTATTTATGTGTCTATGAATCGTCCAAGAAATTAATAAGATGATGATGCATATTCTCAAGAGTTGAGAATTTGAGCCATGCATCATTGGTGATTAATTTCTAAATGCTCCTGATCAATGGATCATCACGAGGACGGTGATCGATCCGATCAGTGCACAGATCACTTCCTTCTGGATGGACGAGACTTGAGTCCACAGTGTAGGGACACTGAAGTGATAGTGCAGGTGCTTGTTAGAGAACAAGGGTACTGAGCGTGACCAAGATAAGAAGTCACTTGGATGTCTATCCACTCGTCAGTGACTTGCTTGATGTTGCAGTAGTGTGACTGGTCCTTTGACCTGCGGTGCTTCGGCTACTCACAGTGAGGTTATTGTAGTTTGACTGCACACATACATGGTCTCTAGCCATATGGGTCCATGCAGTGTAGATTGGCTGCAGTAGGTTCACTGTAGGAGTAGGGTATGCACCTATAAGGAATCTATCGACCTTGATAGAAGAGGAGTGATCCTATGTGATTTGTTAGACTGAGTTCTAAGACCTTGGCCAGGGCAGTAATATAAAGTGGATAAAGAGTTTTCCACTATCGAACTCGAGTCGAATAAATCTTGACATATGACAGACGAAGGGGTTTGACGAGTTATCCATGACCTCCGTCCTGTAGGAATCCACGATAGTAGGACTGTATCACATGTTAACTGCACCTAGAGGTTCATCTTTCTATTCTACTGGGTAGCCACTACATGCTGCTAGGTGTCACTAGTGGATGGTGGGACTCACAGGGATTATCTCGATAATCGATAAACCCTAATGAGTAGAGTTGGAATCATTCCAATCCATTGAAAGGAGTTTTCAATGATATTATGATAGAGATCATAATATATCTCACTACCAGTCAGAGTAGAACCTATGGGGTCACACACACTAGAAGTATTGACCGATCCGATGGTTGAAAAATGATTATGAATCACGAGAAATCAATTCGATTGATAAGAAGTTGAAGAAGAAAAGGAAATTAATTAATTGGACTTGAAACAAGAGTCCTACTTCGAGTAGGATTCCTAGAGTCCTAATTGGATTAGGACTGAGAATCCTAGTTGGAGTAGGACTGGGATTCCTACTTGGAATAGGATTCCTGCAATCCTAATGAGATTAGGAGTTTTGAATCAAAATTGGATTCCTACTCGGAGTAGGATTCCTAGAGTCCTAATCGGATTAGGACTTCGGATTCAAATAGAGTCCTAATTGGATTAGGACTAAAATTAAATATGTCCTAATTTGGATTAGGATTTCTTAAGTCACAATTAATTATTAATCTAATGAATCAATAAGACTCCTAATTGGATTAGGATTGAAGAGTTCAATTGAGTCAAAATTGATTTAAGTTCTAATTGGATTAGGACTTACTTAGATTGGATCCAAATTGGTTCACCCTTGGGCTAAGCCTAATTGGATTAGGGCTTGACCACATTAGGGCATTCCAATCCCTACCTAATATGGATTAGGGTTTACCATGAGGAGGGGGATAAGCCCCTCCCCTTTCCACGTGGAGAAGGGAGAAGAGACGGCGCCCCCTCTTAGGAAAGACATCAAGAGCTCCTAAATGTTAGGAGCTCCACATGTCTATAAAAAGGGACTTGTGGGCGGCACCTAGGGCATAGAAGAAGTCCTTTTCCTCCTTGCCGTACGCCTCCCTCTCCTCTCCTCTTGGTTCAGCCGCAAGCAAGGAAGATAAAAGCCAAAGGTGTTGGCGGCATCCTCTTCCTCCCTTCTTCCTTCCAACGCAGGGAAAAGAAAGAAGGCTGCGTGGGGATTCTTTTTCTTCCTCTTCTTCATCCTTCTTCTTCCTCCTCTCAAGCACAATCAAGGGTTGATTGAAAAGGAGGAAATCAGCCATCAAAAGAAGTCTTTGCAAGGGAGCTAGCACCCCGGGAAGACAAGAGAGCTTTGATCGGATCACTGCTTCGTGTGGATACCCGTAGAGGCCGGACACTTGAACGGCTTCAAGCGAACCTTCATCCTAGACCACGAACTTCAGTTTGCGGTGATCATCTACCCGCACAAGGTGAAGATCTGATATTCTAATAAATTTAAAAGTTTTTAATTCTTGCCTAACTACGAACGGTTCATGAAACAACGTTCATGCGATGAACGTCGATCCCGCTTATGCCGATTCCGCTGCCATCTGAATTTTTTTTTGAATTATCAGCGGCATGGGCGGGTTCCCAACAGTGGTATCAGAGCCTAGGCTTCGTAGATTAAGGTAAGAATTAATCATCTAAAGGCTTGTTAGATCTGAAAATTAAATGATCATGCATGCTGAAAATTTCTGCATGCAGATTTTTCAGGGGTGCTGATTTTTGCATGCTGATTTTTATGTGATAAGATGATGATTCTAATTGCATTGTTAATGAGATTACAAAGCTTAGAATCATGATTAGCATGATCAGCGACCTATGTCATGATATAATCAGTTAGTTTTTAGATCTGAAAATTATAATTGTTGCATATGGTGATGATCATAGGATTCAAACCCTTTTGGTATCAAATGTAATGACCTGCGATGTGATCTGCGATGTCATGTAATTTTTCAGATGCTTGCATGCATCTTATTTGATGTTTTGAGAGGCCTGCGTGCCTCCTAAAAGGGAGATCTAATTTATTTTTATTTTATTTTATATCTGGTTGTATTTCTGTGATGTGATGTACGTCAACGATCAAGTTGAAGACAAGGCATAAGATGAACAGGGGTCTAAGCGGTTGATGGCGATTGGATCAAGAGTTGGTCAAGGATCGAATCAAGGAGGCTTGGAACCAATTCAAGAGTTGAAGACCAGTTGATCGATTGACGTGTATGTGCTTGTAATACGACCTAACTAGAATCCATGATCATCACCTATTTAAAGTTTAGCTTTAATTATTGCTGCGATTATAACTGCCTGCAATGTGCCGTTTACATGTGATGTGAATGTGAGTCGGGTAGATAGGTTTACATGTGATGTAGCAAACCCAATTGAGACCTAAATCAAAACCTCCTCAATCAAGTCGAGAGTGAACCAACATGAGCAAGTCATATTAGATTAATTGATCTAATTGGTGTCTAGGAAAGCATGAAAGGTGGTTACTTAATTAGGACCTTACTCTCTGAGTAAGGAGAGCCTCCCACCTGCTTATCTGGCCAATTGTTCGATTACCTCTTATGAAGAGCTCAAGTTGCAAACACTAAGACCTGATTAACCAATATTAAGTCAATAGGTCTTCCACTGTAGTAGAGCTGCTAAGGCCTTTCTGATGTTGATTTGTCTCGGCTGGACACAGTGGTCAAGTTGCATCGGAGGGCTGGACCTCTCTATGGATATGAGATGTTGTAGGGTAAAGATGGGGTTGGGCACCAATAACTGTTAGGTGAGGACCCAATGATGACTTTATTCCTACGGTTATACGGTGGGTCTGACTTAACTAAGAAATGGGACCAATAACTGTTAGGTGAGGTCTTCATGGCTTAGAGACCAGGTTGCACTGCAACATGCTTGAGAAGCATTGTACAAGAGTTGTACACTCATCCATCTATGTGTCACCAATAACTGTTAGGTGAGGTGGCATGTAAATTGGTGGGACCGCAGTACCCACTAGAAATCCTAGTCGTGTGGGTTTTCCGTTTCCCTACCAGGGGAGTGTGAGGGATTCGAAAAAATAGTGGGAGTTACATTTGTTCTAAAAGACCTTAGAACAGATTAGGATCAAGTACAAAAGTCTAACTAGAATCTTTACTCTTTGCAGATACAATGTCAGCTTCAAACCCTTTGACCCGTATTCTTGAGACCAACCGACTGACCGGAACCAATTACAAAGACTGGCTTAGAAACCTCAAAATTATTTTGGACTGTGAGAAAATAGGCTACATACTCGATTCAGATATCCCCACACTACCAACACGTCCTACTGATGTTCAGCGTGAGATGCATAAAAAGTGGTTGGATGATGACATTAGAGTAAAATGCTATATGATGGCATCCATGTCAAATGAACTCCAATGCCAGCATGAAAATATGAAGACTGCTAGGGACATACTGGCACACCTGCAAGAGTTGTATGGTGAGCAGAGTCGCACAGCTCGTTTTGAAGTGTCCAAGAGACTCTTCAAGGCAAAGATGCGCGAAGGGCAGTCTGTCCATGATCACGGTCTGACCATGATCAAGGACCTAGAGGAGCTTGAGAAGCTCGGTATGGACATGCACAAGAAATTGCAAGTAGATCTGATCCTTCAATCCCTTCCTGATTCATTTGGTCAGTTTATAGTAAACTACCACATGAATAAGATTGAATGCACTAAGACTAAACTGATAAACATGTTGGTAACTGCTGAGAGAGCCTTGAAAGGTTCAAGGGGCAATGTCCTTGCTGCTGAGTTGACTTCTAGTTCCAAGAGAAAGTCTACTTGGTAGAAAAGGAAGCCTGCTAAGAGGCAGAAGAAAGACAAGAAGCCAAAGAAGGAAGTTCAAAAGAAAAAGGCTAACGACAAAGAAAAATGTTTCCACTGCAATGTCGACGGCCACTGGAAGAGAAACTGTCCTTCATACCTCGAGAGCCTGAAGAACAACAAAGGTGACATACCTTCAGAAGGTATAGATTTGCTCATTATTGAAACTAATCTAACGATTTCTTCTACTTCTAGTTGGGTTATAGATTCTGGTTCTAGTGCTCATTTGTGCACTACCATGCAGGGTCTAAAGGAAAGTAGAAGGCTGGCGGAAGGTGCGGTAACCCTTCGGGTTGGCAACGGGGCAAAAGTTGCTGCTGTGGCTGTGGGCACCTACCATCTGCGACTACCGTCTAGATTTAGTTTATTACTTAGAGATTGCTATTATGTACCTGCTGCTAGCAGAAATTTGATTTCTGTTTCATGTCTAGCACAGGAAGGTCATGTTTTTACTTTCGACAAAGACTGCTGTTCTATTTATTTAAGAAATAAAATAGTCGCACGTGGTTTCATGATCGACAGTCTCTATCATTTACATATGGATGTATCTGTGAATATTACCGAGCAAGAAGTGAATGCCAAAGGATCCAAAAGATCTAGAGATGAGATAAACCAAAGATATTTGTGGCACCTCAGGCTTGGCCATATTGGAGAAGACAGAATGAACAAAATGGATAAAGATGGGCTTTTAGGCTCATTGACTTCCGAGTCATATCCAGTTTGTGAGTCCTGTCTTCAAGGAAAAATGGCTAGACTGCCCTTTGTAGGACATGGGGAGAGGACCACTGAAATACTTACCCTAGTACATACAGATGTATGTGGCCCATTCGATGTGCTAGCCAGGGGACGTTATTCTTACTTCATTACCTTTACCGATGATTATTCACGGTATGGGTATGTGTATCTTATGAGACACAAGTCTGAATCTTTTGAAAAGTTCAAGGAGTTCAAGAATGAAGTAGAAAAACAAACTGGAAAACCTCTTAAGGCTCTTCGATCAGATCGAGGAGGAGAATACCTTAGTGGAGAATTCCGGAACTATCTCAAAGAAAATGGCATAGTCTCACAGTGGACACCTCCGGGTACACCTCAACTCAACGGGGTGTCAGAGAGGAGGAATCGGACCCAATTGGATATGGTCAGGACCATGATGAGCTTCACTGATTTACCTATGTTCCTTTGGGGAGATGCCTTACTCACAGCGATTTATTTATTGAATAGAGTTCCCTCTAAATCCGTTCCTACCACACCGTATGAGATATGGCATGGTAAGAAATCAAGTCTGGGTCATCTCAAGATTTGGGGATGTCCGGCCCACGTCAAGAGACTACAGGCGGACAAACTAGAGGCTAGGACCATAAGTGCTCGTTCTATAGGATATCCTAAAGAGTCATTAGGATACAATTTTTACGTCTCAGAGGATCACAATGTGTTTGTGAGCCGTCATGCCATCTTCTTGGAAAATCAGTTTATCCTTGATAGAGGCAGTGGGAGGAAAATTGAGCTTGAAGAGAAAGTCTCTGAAAAGCAACGAGTCATGGATCTGTTGGGAATTGTGTCCCAAAGCCAATTTTTTAATTGTAAGAAATTGAATTATGTATATGTTTTATTAAAATGAATAAAAGTTTATTCTGGCAATTTTCTATTTATCACAAGTGTTGCATCTTCAAATTGAACTCCTGTGTATTGTGATGAAGTCCTTAGGACTAATTTAGTGGATAAAAGAGGTTTTATCATTTAGTCCTTAAACCAGTTCGCGACCAAATGACGAGCTGTCAATTGGACGATAGCTATGTCAAGTATAGGTCGTTGTGTGCCATTTAATTGGTTGTCCTCTTAAACCAAGGAGTGTGGAGACACTGTATGGCATACAGGTGAGATGTAGGAGTACATCGTCACTGAATAGTGACTCACCTGCGTAGCACTCCACTGTCGGGAGTTAGCTCGTAAAACGTATGGGCATAAGTACCCCTTAGACCTGAGACTGTCACGGTGACTTGCAAGCAACTCACTGTACTTAGGCACTGGATGACCTGAATTTCTAATTCAGGGATCGGAAGGATGCTGGGTGCAGTCAAGTACTCGCGAAGTCTGTGTATGAGTCAAGATGGGATTGACCGCTCCAGATTTTAGGAGTTGATGTCTCACTGTATTTCAATTCAGTAAAACCTTGGCCAGGGTAAACCAAGTGATAGGTCACTTGATTTGATTATTTGAAATACACTATGGATGACCGGACCCAGGTATCCGGTCTCGAGGACGCAATTGCATATTCAACACCTCAACTGCTTCCTCTACCCCGCATCTTCTCCTTGGCAAAGAGAAATTTGACCATTCAACCATATCCGCATTTTCTTCGTTCCTGACCCCCCTTTCGTGCCTATCTCACTTGTTTACAGCTCTTATTGGTCTTTTAGCGCTGCTTTCATGTGATGGACCAAAAAATCTGCGGTTCCTAATGGAATAGGTAACAAAGCGACTTTGCCGCCTACTGCTACTAACTCACCACCGTCGACAGTCCTCTCTAAGGTCATCTTGAGCATCGAAGGTCATAGGGATGAATTATGCAACAACCATACGTCTAGGTTCTTGAATGTTGCTTTGCATATTCGACCTATCCGGACGTCGGGTATCATTGCTAGATGGTCACCTCGATTAGTGTATGGAGTAGTCCATGTACTACCGGCTTAGTGTTCGAACCTATCGGAGTCACGCACATAAGTCAAGTTAAGTAGGAAGGACTTGATCCAATTTAATTGAGAATTAAATTGTGGATCATTTGAGATTTGATTTTGTCTATGTTCAGCTAGCACTGAACATGAGGTACATACTGAATTTCATGGATGTGTATTTAATTATGTCTGTATTCTGGCTTAATCAAGTTTCAATTAATGTAATTGAAATTGATTTGGACTCATTTGTTGAGTTTGTTTTTGAATTGGATTCAAATGAATGTAATTGGGTTTCATGATGATTTTATTAGAATTTATTCCATATTTATTCTACTCCAAGTGTGACTTGGATTGATCCGAAAATTGAACTAATTGGAGTTCACATGAATCAGATTCATGTGGAATTTTTCCGGATCCAAAATCTTTCAAATTGGTCTTCAATTTGGTTTAGAACCAATGATGGACCCAAACCCATTTGATTCAGCCCATTTGAATTAACCCATTTAAGTCAAGTCTGAAAATTTACGTTTTTGCCCCTCAAGTTTAATGACACGGGTTGTTCTGGTTTCTTCCTCGGTCCATGGATCGATTTCCCTGCATATGATCTCCCGTGAACCGCTTTTTCCTTCTTCTTCCGAACTCATCATAGGGCGCTTGATCTTCCCTCTTTCGGCTACCATTTGAAGATCCGAAGAGACATGTCTCTTCGGTTTTGAAACCTCTTTAACATAGGACTGATTTAATTGAAATCAAACGGTTCAAAAATTCAATAAAATCGTGAAACGTTTGGCGTTCACTCTTCCCTTTTGCCGTTTTCTCTTCCCTGGTTTAGCCTTTTTTTTGCTTATAAATAGGCTGGGGTTCTCTTCATTCTTTGCTAGAGATTTGATCTGGGGAGAGGGGAGATTCGTGATCTTTTGAGTAGCTTGAAAAGAGAGGAAAAGGAAACGGGAAGAAAGAGGAAAAGGAAACGGGAAGAAAGAGGAAAAGAAAGAAAAAAAAGAAAAAAAAAAAGGGAAGAAAGAATTTTTGAAATTCTTTTCTTCCAAGGGTTTATTTGCAAAAGGGTTTTTGCACTATACAGACATCATCCTACCTTCCTGCATTTCTTGGCGTGCGTGTGAAGTAGAGGGTCCGTACATCCGGGCCTTGCATTGCACCAGATCCATCAGTACCAGATCCGGCACCAGATCCAGTTCCAGATCCAGTTTCCGATCCAGTACCAGATCTTGCATCTGATCCAGTATCTGATCCAGCACTTGGCCCTGTACCAGATTCTGTTCCTGAGTACCTTGACCATCTTCCGCTGCGGGATTGAGGTATGGTAAACATAATATAGTTATGTTATTTATTTATACTTGTTATAAATAAATAGATAAAATTTTAAAACTGATTTTCTGACCTGGCATCCGATTTTATCGGATTTTGCGGGATATTTTCCCTTCAACTGGTATCAGAGCAAGGTTGGCCGATGGAATTGGCCTATAATATCTAGAATTGTGCATGATTTAATTTTTAAATTTAGATTAGATCTAGATTTATTGATAAAATATCAATCTTGTGCTGAATTATAAGGTTGTCCTGCTATAAGGTTAACCCCTTATAGTGAAAAGGTTGTCCTAGCACAAAATTGAGATTAATTTGTATCATAAAATAAATAGTTTATTTTTGTGAAATTATGCATAATTGATGTTTATGAAATTTCAGTTTTAAATTTATTATGACCATAAAGTTTAAATATAAATTGTTTATATTTGGAATAAATTGACACCTTGAATCCATGATCATAATACATTTAATAAAGAATTAAATGTTGAATTTAAAATTTAAAATTTGAATTTCAAATAAAGATTTAAAATTCAAAATTTGAAATTCGAATTAAAATTTAAATTTGAACATGGATTTTGGGGCATGGGTTAGCACAATCAGATTAGTTGATTAGGTTAGACCTAATGTTAGAATTGAATTGGAATCAATAGTTGTATTAGACTAAATTCATTTTTCTAATTTGATCAAACTCAATAGTTTTGTTGATCATGTCCAAACACTTCAATTGGATCTGATTGTGGCTCAGTGGTCGAGCCTGAGTTCTTAATGACTATCTAAATCAACTTGACATACCATTTGGTGTCTAAGGCAAGTTGGATCTACGGTTATTAATTGGGGCTACCTCTTTCCTGGCCAACTCTGTTGGTGTCTAGGAAAGACGGTTAATGGCGGAACCCTCCCGTGATCTCTCTTACCTGGCCAAAGTGGTCGTTCAAGCTTTGATTTAGATATCTTGAGACTTGGTACTCACCCATGTCAATAAGGAAATCAGTATGACTGATTTAGATGTCCATAGACCAATGAAATTCTATGTCCTCTATATGACTCAGTGCAGTCAGTGGGAGGATATAGAATTATCAGTCTCTCTAAAATCCTCTAAATTATTAGGTCCTTAAAATGATATAGTTATATAGATAACTAGGTCATAGCCTCCCATTAAAATGGATGATAATTGGTCCAGTATTCCAGTTGGACATGCAGGACGCTTCCGTCTGGTGTTCATCTGAATATTGGAATTATCCTTCATTATATGATAGCTCTTTGAGCTATCTGATTGTGATTAGGTTGGCCGAGCTTTCCTCGGGCCTGATCATACATTAGGTAGTGTCATCGAGTTAGTTCATTAATGGTTGGATCTGACCAGGATTTTCAGTGGAGGCCTCCGCCTACTGATTACCACCTGGGGCAAAATAAAATACTAGAAATTATTTAGAGAAATAATTGGTAATGTACCTACCCTTAGATGCATATGGATTGGCCGAGCTTTCCTCGGGCCTGTATACAGTCCATGTGGATTCTAGTACCCGCTAAGGAATTAAAGTAATTCCTCGAATTAAAGGTAGAGGCTATTAATTCGATTAAAATAGTGGGAGAAAACTTTAGACTAAAGTCCAAGTCTTTAGGATTAAATAAATCATATACTGATTAGTTGGGTTTTTTCTTTATTTTTCAGATATGGCTAACTCATTGTCCCTCCGAACACTATTAGACAATGATAAGCTTAATGGACCTAACTTCGATAGCTGGTATCGAAAGATGAAAATAGTATTGGAGCATGAGCGGATCCTGTATGTGATATCGGATCCTGCACCTGAGGAACCTGCAGCCAATGCACCACGTGCAATCAGAGACGCTTATCAGAAGTGGCTCAACGATCGCACTACAGTGCGTTGCATCATGAGGGCCTTGATGAATGACGAGTTTAGTCGTAAATTCGAGGAAGCGCAGCCAGTGAAAATCCTTCAAATGTTGAAGGAGTCTTTCGGTAAACCTGATGATGTTGAACGACATAAGACCTCCTGCGCTATATTCAATGCCCGCATGAGGGAAGGGGCATCGGTCACCGATCATGTATTGTATATGGTCGAACAAATTGATCGCCTAAGTAAACTTGGCTTTCCTTTGCATGAGCAATTGGGCAAGGATGCCATTTTGAATTCGCTTCCTAAGTCCTACCTGACCTTCCTTAGTCATTATAGAATGACTAAACCTGAAGTATCCTATCATGGTTTGCTAGGATTACTGCAGACCTATGAGAAGGATCACCAACTCAAAAAGGAGTCGGTGAATGTGGTAGGTGGGACTTCTGCAGGACTTTCTTCCTTTAAGAAAGGAAAGAAGAAGAAGGTGCAGAAAGCTCGTGCTGGGGTCTCTAAGCCCAAACAGACTATGAAGCGGAAATCTGATCAGAGTAAGGCAGAATGCTTCTTCTGCAAGAAACAGGGTCACTGGAAGCGGAACTGTCCGGCTTATTTAGCGTCCCTTGATCCAAACAGGCCAAAGAAGAAAATGCAGCAAACAGTTGCTGTACAAGGTAATTATATGATAACACCTTGTAATTTTTCTGTTTATGATTCTACTACCTGGGTATTGGATACCGGAAGTCCAATTAATATTTGCAATTCTTTGCAGGGACTTCAAGTAAGTAGAAGATTCAAGAACGGCGATCGATTCCTAAATGTTGGTGATGGAAGATCTGTTCCAGTCCTAGCTTTAGGAGTCATTGAGTTGTTTTTTGAGTCTGGAGTAGTTATGTTAGATGATTGTCACTTTTGTCCAGCATTCTTGATGAATGTCATCTCTGTAGGCTTTTTGGCCAAGAATGGTTATACCTTTTATATAAATGAAAGATTTTGTGATATCATTTTGAATGATACTAAAATTTTCAGTGGACAAATGAAATATGGCATTTATACTCTATCATTGCCTGTGAATGTAATGTACACATCTAATAAACACCCTAAATTAGATAAAGTCAATGAAACCTATTTATGGCATTGCCGGCTTGGTCATATAAACAAAAATAGGATAAACAGGTTAGCCCAACAAGGCATTTTAGAAATCAACGATTGTGAATCATTGCCAACTTGTGAATCCTGTCTTCTGGGTAAAATGACCAAGTCACCTTTTTCTGGAAAGAGTGAACGAGCCAGCGATGTTCTTGGCCTCATACATACTGATGTATGTGGACCTATGAACGTAAGTGCCAAAGGTGATTATGCCTACTTCATAACCTTCACAAATGACCTATCCAGGTATGGGTATGTCTATCTGATGAAGCATAAGTCGGAATCATTTGAAATGTTCAAACGATTTCGTAATGAAGTAGAAAAACAGACTGAAAAGAGTATTAAAATCCTTCGGTCAGACCGAGGAGGAGAATACCTTTTCGGTGATTTCTTGACTTATCTAGAGGAGAATGGGATTCTCTCACAATGGACCCCTCCAGGAACACCTCAGCATAATGGTGTATCCGAAAGGAGGAATCGAACTCTGTTAGACATGGTTCGATCCATGATGGGGTTTACTAGTCTGCCTCTATCTTTTTGGGGTTATGCTTTAGAGTCTGCGTGTATAATACTAAATAAGGTTCCAAGTAAGTCTGTTGAGAAGACTCCATATGAGATATGGACTGGGCGTAAGCCGACACTTTCATACCTTAGGGTTTGGGGATGTCCAGCTTATGTTAAACGTTCTCAAACTGACAAACTTGGTCCTAGGTCCGATAAGTGTTATTTTGTAGGGTACCCCAAGCAAACTAGGGGTTATTACTTTTACCTTCCTAATGAACAAAAGGTGTTCGTAAGACTTAAGGCAACATTTTTGGAAAAGGAATTCCTTGGTGAAGGAATTGTTGCCTCTAAGGTTGAACTTAGTGAAGTTCAGCAGGTGGAAGATTTAACACAATCTACTGAACCCACAGAATCGGTTTTGATTAGATCAAACCCGGAGCCCAGTGTAGAAGGACCATTAAGGCGATCCGGTAGAGTGCCGCGTCAAGTGGATAGATACTACGGTTTCTTGGTCCATGACGCGGATCCTATTGAGCTCGATGAGAACAATGAGGATCCGATCACCTATATGGATGCTATGCAGAGGTCTGACTCTGAGTTGTGGCTTAATGCCATGAAATCCGAAATGGAGTCCATGGAAATCAATAGTGTATGGACACTAGTTGATCCACCCAAAGGGATAAAATCCATAGGGTGCAAATGGATCTTCAAAAGAAAGAGAGGCGCAGACGGAAAGGTGGAGACCTATAAAGCCTGTCTGGTTGCCAAGGGGTACCGTCAACGTTATGGTATCGATTATGACGAGACTTTTTCCCCTGTGGCAATGCTAAAATCTATTCGGATCATGCTAGCTATAGCAGCATATATGGATTATGAAATCTGGCAAATGGATGTGAAAACAGCTTTTCTAAATGGAGAGCTAGAAGAAGAGGTGTATATGATACAACCTGAGGGTTTCATATCCACAGACGAGTCCAAAGTATGCAAGCTACAAAAGTCCATTTATGGACTTAAGCAAGCTTCTCGAAGTTGGAACATACGTTTCGATAAAACTATCAAAACGTATGGCTTCGTTAAGAACGAAGAAGAACCTTGTGTTTACAAGTGGGCTAATGGTTCAGTGATCACATTCCTTGTCTTATATGTGGATGACATTCTCTTAATTGGGAATGACATTCCAGCATTACAAAATGTGAAACTCTGGCTGTCATCACAGTTCTCCATGAAGGATCTGGGAGAAGCATCCTACATCCTAGGGATGAAAATCTATAGAGATAGATCTAAGAGGTTGCTTGGATTATCCCAATCCACGTACATCGACACTATGTTGAAGCGGTTCAACATGGAGAATTCCAAGAAGGGCTATCTTCCGATAGGCCAAGGAATTTCTCTCTCTAAGAAAGATTGTCCGACAACTTCCGAAGAGAGAGAGCGTATGAGTAGAATCCCATATGCTTCTGCAGTAGGTTCTATTATGTACGCCATGACATGTACAAGACCGGATGTTGCTTACTCACTAGCAGTAGCAAGTAGGTATCAGTCTGATCCGGGTGAGAACCATTGGAAGGTGGTGAAAACCATCCTTAAGTATTTAAGAAATACTAAGGACCAATGGTTAATCTATGGAGAATCTGACTTAAAACTTGTGGGATTTACAGACTCTAGTTTTCAGTCAGACCATGATGACAGTAAGAGTATGTCAGGATTTGTGTTTACCCTGAATGGAGGAGCAGTCTGCTGGAAAAGTTCCAAGCAGCATTCAGTAGCCGATTCCGTATGCGAAGCAGAGTATGTTGCTGCATCAGATGCGGCAAAGGAAGCTGTTTGGATCAAGAAGTTTGTAAATCAACTTGGTGTTGCTCCCTCAATCAATGGTCCAGTTCTTTTGTATTGTGACAATACTGGAGCCATTGCACAAGCAAAGGAGCCAAAGTCCCACCATAGAACCAAGCACATTCTGCGTCGCTACCACCTTGTACGAGAGATCGTGGAACGAGGTGACGTCAATCTTCAAAAGATCGATGGAAAGGAGAACCTAGCTGACCCATTCACTAAAGCCCTTTCTGTAAAGGAGTTCGATTATCACAAATCGAAGATGGGTATTAGATACTGTACAAATTGGCTTTAGTTCAAGTGGGAGTTGTTGGGAATTGTGTCCCAAAGCCAATTTTTTAATTGTAAGAAATTGAATTATGTATATGTTTTATTAAAATGAATAAAAGTTTATTCTGGCAATTTTCTATTTATCACAAGTGTTGCATCTTCAAATTGAACTCCTGTGTATTGTGATGAAGTCCTTAGGACTAATTTAGTGGATAAAAGAGGTTTTATCATTTAGTCCTTAAACCAGTTCGCGACCAAATGACGAGCTGTCAATTGGACGATAGCTATGTCAAGTATAGGTCGTTGTGTGCCATTTAGTTGGTTGTCCTCTTAAACCAAGGAGTGTGGAGACACTGTATGGCATACAGGTGAGATGTAGGAGTACATCGTCACTGAATAGTGACTCACCTGCGTAGCACTCCACTGTCGGGAGTTAGCTCGTAAAACGTATGGGCATAAGTACCCCTTAGACCTGAGACTGTCACGGTGACTTGCAAGCAACTCACTGTACTTAGGCACTGGATGACCTGAATTTCTAATTCAGGGATCGGAAGGATGCTGGGTGCAGTCAAGTACTCGCGAAGTCTGTGTATGAGTCAAGATGGGATTGACCGCTCTAGATTTTAGGAGTTGATGTCTCACTGTATTTCAATTCAGTAAAACCTTGGCCAGGGTAAACCAAGTGATAGGTCACTTGATTTGATTATTTGAAATACACTATGGATGACCGGACCCAGAGGTCGACAGTCCTCTCTAAGGTCATCTTGAGCATCGAAGGTCATAGGGATGAATTATGCAACAACCATACGTTTAGGTTCTTGAATGTTGCTTTGCATATTCGACCTATCCGGACGTCGGGTATCATTGCTAGATGGTCACCTCGATTAGTGTATGGAGTAGTCCATGTACTACCGGCTTAGTGTTCGAACCTATCGGAGTCACGCACATAAGTCAAGTTAAGTAGGAAGGACTTGATCCAATTTAATTGAGAATTAAATTGTGGATCATTTGAGATTTGATTTTGTCTATGTTCAGCTAGCACTGAACATGAGGTACATACTGAATTTCATGGATGTGTATTTAATTATGTCTGTATTCTGGCTTAATCAAGTTTCAATTAATGTAATTGAAATTGATTTGGACTCATTTGTTGAGTTTGTTTTTGAATTGGATTCAAATGAATGTAATTGGGTTTCATGATGATTTTATTAGAATTTATTCCATATTTATTCTAGTCCAAGTGTGACTTGGATTGATCCGAAAATTGAACTAATTGGAGTTCACATGAATCAGATTCATGTGGAATTTTTCCGGATCCAAAAATCTTTCAAATTGGTCTTCAATTTGGTTTAGAACCAATGATGGACCCAAACCCATTTGATTCAGCCCATTTGAATTAACCCATTTAAGTCAAGTCTGAAAATTTACGTTTTTGCCCCTCAAATTTAATGACACGGGTTGTTCTGGTTTCTTCCTCGGTCCATGGACCGATTTCTCTGCATATCATCTCCCGTGAACCGCTTTTTCCTTCTTCTTCCGAACTCATCATAGGGCGCTTGATCTTCCCTCTTTCGGCTACCATTTGAAGATCCGAAGAGACGTGTCTCTTCGGTTTTGAAACCTCTTTAACATAGGACTGATTTAATTGAAATCAAACGGTTCAAAAATTCAATAAAATCGTGAAACGTTTGGCGTTCACTCTTCCCTTTTGCCGTTTTCTCTTCCCTGGTTCAGCCTTTTCTTTGCCTATAAATAGGCTGGGGTTCTCTTCATTCTTTGCTAGAGATTTGATCTGGGGAGAGGGGAGATTTGTGATCTTTTGAGTAGCTTGAAAAGAGAGGAAAAGGAAACGGGAAGAAAGAGGAAAAGGAAACGGGAAGAAAGAGGAAAAGAAAGAAAAAAAAGAAAAAAAAAAGGGAAGAAAGAATTTTTGAAATTCTTTTCTTCTAAGGGTTTATTTGCAAAAGGGTTTTTGCACTATACAGACATCATCCTACCTTCCTGCATTTCTTGGCGTGCATGTGAAGTAGAGGGTCCATACATCCGGGCCTTGCATTGCACCAGATCCATCAGTACCAGATCCGGCACCAGATCCAGTTCCAGATCCAGTTTCCGATCCAGTACCAGATCTTGCATCTGATCCAGTATCTGATCCAGCACTTGGCCCTGTACCAGATTCTGTTCCTGAGTACCTTGACCATCTTCCGCTGCGGGATTGAGGTATGGTAAACATAATATAGTTATGTTATTTATTTATACTTGTTATAAATAAATAGATAAAATTTTAAAACTGATTTTCTGACTTGGCATCCGATTTTATCGGATTTTGCGGGATATTTTCCCTTCAGGATCCTATAGAACCCATTCATAAAGAGCCAGTACACGATGTCCCTCGACCACCTCGTAGATCTAGTAGGGTCTCCCATCCTTCCGATAGAAACTTAGGTATACTAGAAGAGGATACCGAGGAAATGTTCCTAGTGGGAGATAGGGATCATACACAAGATCCCAAAACCTACAACGAGGCGACATCTGATATCGATTCTGAGAAATGGTTGGAAGCTATGAAGTCAGAGATAGACTCCATGCATTCCAACCAAGTCTGGACCTTAGTAGATCCACCAGAAGGTATTGTACCTATTGGATGCAAATGGATCTACAAAAGAAAGATAGGTTCGGATGGAGAGGTAGAGACCTATAAGGCAAGGCTTGTGGCGAAAGGGTATAGTCAGCGCGAAGGCATTGACTATCAGGAGATCTTTTCACCTGTAGCCATGCTAAAATCCATCCGAACATTGCTTGCTATTGCAGCATTTCATGATTATGAAATCTGGCAGATGGATGTGAAAACTGCTTTCCTAAATGGATATCTTGAAGAAGATATCTATATGGAACAGCCTTTGGGTTTCACTTCCAGTGATGGAGATCACAAGGTCTGCAAGCTGCAAAGGTCCATTTATGGACTAAAGCAAGCATCTCGGAGTTGGAACACTCGTTTCGATGACGCAATCAAAACGTTTGATTTCATCAAAAACGAAGAGGAACCGTGTGTTTACAAAAAGGTTAGTAGGAGCGCTGTCGTATTTCTCGTACTGTACGTGGACGACATCCTACTGATAGGGAATGATATTCCCATGCTAACCTTGGTGGTGCGGACACCAGTGCCAGGTCAGCCGGTCGCCACAGGATCCAGCCAGCTCAGCGGGTCCCAGCCGATTCAGCCAGCCTGATTTTATTTTAGATTGATTTATTTTATGTTGATTGGGTTTATTTGCATATTGTCATTTGGGTTTATTTGCATATTGTCATTTTAGGAGCTTTTTGGAATTATTTTATTTGTAGGGGTTATTTGTTATTTTGTGACCCTATATATATGGGTCCATCCTCATGTTTAGGGTTTGATGAATGATGAAAGAAAATTAGCCTCCCTATCTTCTTCTTCCTCCTTCTTTCCCCTCCTCCTCTTCTCCCCCCTCCTCTTCTTCCCCCTTTCCTCTCCTTCCTGCAGTTGTCCTGCATCAGCTTTGGTATCAGAGCTTTGGCAGGCTTTGCCTCTGTTGCCAAAGCCTCGATCCGGTTTATGCTGGGTTTGTCTCCTGTTCTTCCACGCCGGAGCCTCCAAACAGAGCCCCTTCCGAGTGATCCGTTTCCTCTTCCTCCCCAAACAAAAAGAAAAAAACGGAAGCTGAACATGGAGGCCTGAGACGGCCGGCGAAGAACCGCGCCCGCATGCTCCACCACTGCTGCCGTGCACCGCTCCCGAGCACTCCGACGTCGATCTGCCATCCTGTGTTGCCGCTGACCGTGGCCGGATCCGGACGAAGAACGCCACCGCCCTCATCTACCGCCGCGGCCCCTTCCTTGCAGCCGTCGCCGCGAAGTCCGGTCGCCACCACAGGCGGAAGAAGCTCCGGAAGAAGCTGCAGAGCCCCCGCGTGCGGCCCATCCAGCACGACGCCGGCCGCCGTGTCCCCTACTTCGAGACCACCCTCCACGACGAAGCCCACCTCCGCTCCACGGAGAAGAGCGCCGCCCCTCCTTCCCGAGCCCCCACCGTCTTCAACCGCTGCCGTACCCCACGCGCCGATCGCCACGGACGCTGGCGTAACCACCTGCAACAACCCACGAAGAAGGAACACGCTAATGGGTATGTAACAGGTTATCGGGTCGGATCCTGCCCGTTAACCCGAATCCTTTTGGGTTTCATAAAAAAAAATGGTATCGGGCGTGAAACGGGTTAGCGGAGCGAGTTGTGCCCGTTAACCCGAACACTACCGGATCTCTGTTATAAAAAAAAAAAAAAAGAGAGAGAGAGAGAGAGAAAAAAAAAAGAAAAGAGAGAACAAAAAAAAAAAAAAACTATTCACCTTTCTTCCCCGAGAACTCCACCGCAGCGCCGCCTCCCCGCCGACGCACACCGTCGCCGAGCATCCCACCCGAGCTCCTCTGCCCGTGCCGCTCCGCCTTCGCCGCCTCCGCCCGTGCCGCTCCGCCCTCGCCGCCTCCGCCCGTGCCGCTCCGCCCTCGCCGCCTCCGCCCGTGCCGCTCCGCCTTCACCGCCTCCGCCCGTGCCGCCTCCTGCCGCCGCCGAGATCCGCCATCGCCTGAGCCCCATCTTCTCCCTCCCCACCGAGCCGCGCCGCCTTGCCGTCGCCGTCCCCGCCGCTCCCGCAACCGCTCGATTGCCACCACCGCTGCCTCCTTCCCCTCCTTGCTTCACCGCTGCCCCCCTCTGATCGCACACCGCAAAACCACCGCCTCCACCACCACTTCACCGCCTTTCCCCCCCCACTCACCCCGCTCCCTCCCTCTTTTATTTCATCATGGGATGTTGAAACCCTCTTCACACCACCTCAGGCTCATTTCGCCCCCCCTCCTCTTCCTTCACGGGCCGACTCCACGCACCCTACCACCCTCCTTCCTCATCGGGCCCAAACCACCCGCACATCCCTCTCAAAGCCCACCCTGCTTTCTCTGCTGCGGGCCCCTAACCCGCAGGCCTTTTGGGCCCAATTTCAACAGGCCCTTTCTTGCGCAAGCCCACCAACCAGAATTGATCGTCGCCCCAACCCAGGTCAGGTTTCTTCCTTACTGCAAATTTTATTTATTTATCTAAATTTAGAATTAATTAACTCTTAAGTGCTCTATTGATATTGCTTCCTGAAAATTCAACACATCCACTCCAAACAACACCAAAATCCTAGTAGTAGCCTATCTTTGTTATTAATTGTAGAGCTATCTAAGTTTTGGGAGTTCTTTGAGGCTCTGTGCAGCCCTGCAACGCACTGAAAACTAGTACTATTTGACTGCAACTACTTATCTGAATTTATTACGTAATTCAAAGCCAATTTCAATTACTTGAGTTAGCTTCCGATTATATTGAGCATATACCTTGCTATATTAAATTACTTTCATGCATTAGGTCTACTTAGGAACCTCTATAGTTGGTAGGATCATACATTTTGTTATTCATTTTATGCATCTACGTAGTGGTTGTGTCGCATCTCATCCTGAGTCCCAATTAGGCATGGATTCCAAAATCGAAGCTCTATTAAAAGCTATTCAAGACACTAATGCTCAAGTCCAAAACAACAATGCCCAAATTCATGACCTAACCACAATGTCCACCCAAGTTAATGCCCGATTTGATTCAATTGAGGCTTCACTTCAGAGGGTTATTGAACCCAAGAAAGCCGGTACCTTTCATTTACCGGGTCTTAAAGGAGACGAAACCCTAGAACATGTCCTAGAACAACAAGGCTCTGTTCGGCAGGGCAATTTTAGTAATAGGTCTGTTCCAGGTTATCATCATGCCTACCCTCGCCCTAGAGGACCTGGTCCCTTCCCTAATATTGATAGAGGTTGCCGATATAACGTAGAGCCTAGTGAACCTCGTGACCATGTTGAAGATGTGATGAAAGGCATCCGGGTTGAAGCCCCTTCCTTTGATGGTCGCAATGACCCAAAGATCTTTTCAGACTGGTTGCATGAAATGGACCACTTCTTTGAGTGGTATAATTTGTCTGAAAAGAAGAAGGCTCGGTTCGCCAGAATGAAGCTCATTGGTCGAGCTAAACTTTTCTGGCAAAGTACCGAACATCTGTTAGCTAGGAGACATCAACATGAAGTAACTGATTGGGTAGAGATGAAAGAGAGACTTAAAGAAAAATACCTGCCCCTTAACTACCAAGACGATCTCCTAAACCGATGGAACACTAAGTCCACATTTGTAAGGCGCCCTGACACACGGAGCACTCCCACCGGCCGTAATTCCTTAGGGTCCAAACCTTCTGTAGGGTCCACTACTCATAGGCCCCCTCCTATTGCCCATGTCACAGGCCGAGACACTAATGGCAAGGGAATGCTTGGTGAGCCTCCCAAACCACATTCCAAAATTCGGTGTTACAAATGCCAAGGTTTTGGTCACATTACCTCCCAATGTGCGAACAAATTTTTCGTTATTGCTCAGCAAGAGCAGGGAGGTGATATAGATGACTTAGAGGAGCAAATCTATGAACCAAACCTCGATGACATTCAGGACATTGAGGAAGAGTGTGATGACAAACCTGAAACCCTAGGATGCACCCACACTCCACCTAGCTCGCTTGCACAGTCAGATAACGAGTCTGACCAGTCTACCATGAGTGTAGTTAGATATGCCCTCGCACAACCCATCGAAATTGATGTTAGGATTTCTGAGCCTGCATATGCATTTACACAACACATTCATAAGTTGTATCAGGAAATCCATGTTGTTTGATTCCCACGCAAGAACTCCAAGAGACGGTCGGTGGAATCAAGATCGGGTCTCAGGTCCGCCGGGGCTGCGGGTGATCGCGAGCCTTCTTGATGTGGGTCGACGCCCCTTGAAGATGCCGCTTCTTGCTGCTTCGAGGTTGTAGAGCGGGTGTTCACCATCTTCCAAGGCCAAGGATTGAACTGCTCTGATACCAAATTGATGCGATCCGATAGAATTTGATCCGTATCCCAAGATTCTTGACTCTTCTTGATTTCTGGAAGGGTAGCTCCGACCTGATTGCAGACACGATTTCTGAAGATCCGTCCGTCAGATCGATCTCAATTTTGGATATGTTGTAGATCTCCGTGTTAGCTTTCCAGCGGTAGTCGTGGGTCTAGAGATGACGTCGAGATCTTAAGATATCGGCCTCCGACTGATGACTGCGCAGGAAAGGACGGGCTGAAAATCCAACGGGATGGAGTTGTTTGTAGAAGGTGGAAGGGATCAAGGAGGAGAGGAAGAAGAGGGAGGAGGTGGCTGGCCTCTCGGGACAGAGGTGGTGCAGCCGGATGAAGGAGGGGGGGGGCGGCCTTGGACGGCGGCCTAGGGAGAGGAGGAAGGCGTCGCAAGAAGAGAAGAGAGAAGGGAAGAGAGTTAGGGCAAAAGCCTTTCAATCCATTTTTGCATACTGAAATAGGTGCTCACCACATCTATTTATAGGTGGCTACCGGATCCCTTAACTTGACTTGATCTAATTGAATTCAAGAAACAACTAAACCCAAAGCGACTCTAATAAAGGCCAAGTCGGCTAACCCGAGCAAGGCTATGCTGAAATAAAATTAACATCAAGGACTCAAAAGCAAAAATAACCAAATGATTAAGTCCGAGGCGGTCTAGTGGATCCAACCGCATCACTGTGTTTTCTGAGAGAGTCGACCCAAGGAATGTTTGAGTCGACCCAAGTGAAAGTTGGGTCGACCCAAGGACAGGTTGAGCCGACCCAAACACGGGCTGAAGCATAACGGCTAGTTCTGCAGATGTACTTTTTGTCCTTCCCAAAGTCAGTAACGGCTAGTTTTTGAATTCTAACCATTGGGGCTTGTTCAATGGATGTAGGAGACTATTTAAAGTGGCACTATTCATCAGATAGAACAACTTTTTAAAAGCAATATCAAAGAGTACACAAGAAAACAAAAGTGCCCTAATCTTCTTCATCCAAGTGCTTCATTCAAGAATCAAAGAAAGGGGTTGAGCAGATTCAAAGAGTCATCAAGAGCTCCATCCTCCCTTGTAGAGTGAAGCATTCTTGACAAAGAAGAGAGAAGCCACTTCAAAGCGATAAATATTTTCTATACTCTTCTTTGTAGTTTATATTGTTTCATTTGCTCATTTAGGAGTTTAAATCTTCCTTCTTTATTTGTTAAACAACTTGTAAAGGTTGGTTGGTGAGCCCGGAAAACCAACGGAGTAGGTTGATTGGTGAACCCGGAAAACCAATTGTAAAGGTTCGTTGGTGAGCCCGTAAAACCAACAAAGGTTTTTGGTGAACCCGGAAAACCAAAGTGTAAAGGTTCGTTGGTGAGCCCGTAAAACCAACAAAGATTTTTGGATTGTGAGCCCGGAAAACAATCCAACTGTAATCCGCGAGATTATAGTGAATTCCCAAGGGGTCGCTTGGGGAGTGGACGTAGGTGCTAGGGAGAGCACCGAACCACTATACTTTGTGTTGTTTGTGTTGTGATTTGCTTTAGCTTACTAACCATCCATTTGACTTGAGTAAGATAGTTTAAATGTAAAAAGAAACCAATTCACCCCCCCTCTTGGCTTGTCACCTTGGGCAACAAGTGGTATCAGAGCGAGGTGCTCTAATAGTACTCATTGATCTCACAATCAAGAGTTAAAGATCATGACAACCCAAGTGGGATGTTCTATGAGTGAGGAGCAATCCACAAATAGACCACCTCTATTTAATGGCACAAACTACACATATTGGAAAGCTAGAATGAGGATATTCATTCAAGCTTCAGACTATGAACTATGGCAAATCATCACTAGAGGACCTCACACACCCACACTTAACATAGAGGGCACTATCATACCCTAACCAGAAATGGATTGGAATGAAAGTGATAGAAGATTAGCACAGTTAAATGCAAAAGCTATAAATATACTTTACTGCTCATTAGATGTAAATGAATTTAATAGAATATCTACTTGCACTACTGCCAAAGAAATTTGGGACAGACTTGAGGTCACACATGAAGGGACCAATCAAGTTAAGGAGTCAAAGATAAACATATTAGTACACAAGTATGAATTGTTTAAAATGGAATCTACTGAGTCCATAACTGATATGTTTACTCGTTTTACTGATATTATAAATGGGCTTAAGAGTTTAGGAAAGTCTTACTCTAACTCTGATTTGGTGCGAAAAATTCTCAGGTCTCTATCAAGGAATTGGGAGGCCAAGGTAACCGCTATTCAAGAAGCAAAGGACCTCAACACACTGCAGTTAGAGGAGCTTCTAGGATCACTCATGACCCATGAGTTGACAATGAGGCAAAATTCAGAAGATGAGGTCAAGAGAAGAAAGCCCATTGCCCTAAAGACTACCACCCCTAAACAACTAACTGAATCAGAAGATTCAGATGATGATGAAGAAATCGATGAAGAAGGGATGGCTGTGCTTGGGAGAAAATTCAGAAAATTTATGAGAGGTAAGAATAGGTTCCATAAAAAGAAACCCTTTCTTAAAGGTAACTCAAGCAAAGAAAAGGGTAAGGACAAAGAAAAGGAAAAAGAAACTCCCATTTGCTATGAGTGTAACAAACCCGGGCATTATAAGATAGATTGCCCAGATTTGAAGTGGATAGCAAGAAAGTTGAAAAAGAAGAATTTCATGGCTGAATGGAGTGAAAGTGAGGAATCAAGTTCGGAGGAGGAAGATCATCAAGAGACGGCCCAAATGTGTCATATGGCCAATGACGATGAGGTAGATTCTGAACTTGACTGTGATTTTACTGTTGATGAATTACATGATGCATTCTTAGAACTCATGGAAGAACATAAGAAACTAATTAATAGAAATAAAATTCTAAAAGAAGAAAATCAATCTCTTATTAAGGACAAGTTAAAACTGTCTCATACCTATGAAACTTTGAGTAGGAAACTTACAAATGAAACCAAGGATCTAATTGCTGAAAATATCAAGCTAAAAGAAGATGCTAAAAAATATAAATCCTTGGTAGATAAATTTACACTTAGTTCTACCAAATTAAATATGATTCTTGATAGCCAAAAAGCTGTATATGATAAGGCTGGTTTAGGATATAGAACAAATAGGAAACAAAAATTCTTAAAGAACATTTTTGTAAAAGCTAAAAGTGAAAATATTTCTTGTTATTGCTGCAATAAGTTAGGACATAGAGCATATGAATGTAACTTTAGAAAGTCCAGTCAAAACAAATCAAGTTATAATCAAAAGATTAACTTCAAGAAAGTTTGGGTTCCAAAAGGAACATGGAGTACTAACCCTAAAGGACCCAACTTAGTTTGGGTACCTAAAGTTTCTTCTTGATCTTGATTGCAGGTGTGTCTTACAGCTGATAAAGTGGAAAAACGATGGTATCTAGATAGCGGCTGTTCAAGACACATGACCGGTGACGTAGATCAATTTGTCACCTTGGAATCAAAGAAAGGTGGAGTAGTAACCTATGGAGACAATGGTAAAGGGCATATCATTGGAAAGGGTAAAATTTTCATTGCTCCATCTATTTTTATAGAAAATGTCTTATTAGTTAAGGATTTGAAACATAACCTTCTTAGTATAAGTCAATTTTGTGATAAAGGGTTTGTTGCCCAGATAGACAACCCAAGAGGGGGGGTGAATTGGGTTTTAAAATAATTTTACAATTAAAACTTTTGTAGATGACTAATTAATACTTTTGCAAGGTGATTAATTAGTTGCTATGTGCTGTGAGTGAAATGAGAATGAGAGAAAGAGAGACAAGCAATCACAAACACGATGTTTATAGTGGTTCGGAGCTAACCCTTGCTCCTACGTCCACTCTCCAAGTCTCACTTGGGAATTCACTATAACCCCTTGGATTACAGCCGGTTGTTTTCCAAGCTCACAACCAAACTTGTTGTTTTACGAGCTCACAACGAACTCGGTCGGTTTTCCCAGGCTCACCGACTAGAACCAACCCCGATTGTTTTCGCGGGATCACAATCGAACCCTTACACGTTGGTTTTACACTCGGCTCACCAACCAACCTCTACACCCTTGATTCAATCCCCCGATTGAATCAAGCAAAGACAATATGGAAAGAATAAGAAACAAACAGAAAAATTGAGCTTCTTAAAAAGCAGATTTGCTACAATATAAACTAGAGAGAAGTTAAGAGCCCTCAAACACTTTTGCGTTGGAGTAGAATAAGGCTTCTTGAACTTTGAGTCTCCTCTGGAACGTCTGATCGACTTGAATGCAGGAGGAGACTTCTTTCAATGCTGGGAAGAGGTTGTTGGATGGAGTTAATGGCGCTCTTCCTTCTTTTTCGTTGAAAGCAAGTTTGCAGAGAATAAATGCTTGATCTCTTTGAATGGAATGGTAGTTCTCTGCCTTGCTACAGTCCTCTGTGGCTATTTAAGCCATCCCCCACGGAAACTAGCCATTAGACACCTTTTTCTGCCCGTTGTGCACACTCTGCACAACCTGACAATGTGTCCGTTGGGGTCGGAGTCGACTCGCGCGATCAGGAGTCGACTCGGCTGTAGCGGGAGTCGACTCATGCTTTTCTGGAGTTGACTCGGCAACTGTTCCGGATTTGAATTAAAGTAGCTTCTTCGACTGGGAGTCGACTCGTCTTGACCCGGAGTCGACTCGCCAACTTCTGGAGCTGACTTGGCATTTTCGGAGTCGGCTCCTCCCATGAAATCCGTAGATCA
This sequence comes from Phoenix dactylifera, assembly GCF_051530095.1. Taxonomy (NCBI): domain Eukaryota; kingdom Viridiplantae; phylum Streptophyta; class Magnoliopsida; order Arecales; family Arecaceae; genus Phoenix; species Phoenix dactylifera. Next base: position 15,794,436 of record NC_143195.1, read on the forward strand.
ACTTTTCAATTTGATCCACTCGAGTCGACTCGACAGTCCTGGGAGTCGACTCGGCGCTCAGAGCCCGAACTCCCGATCTTCTGTCTTTTGGCTCGTCCAGTCTTGGAGTCGACTCGAACTTCTCCGGAGTCGACTCGGCTCTCAGTTTCCGAAACTTAGTCTTCTGCCTTTTTGGTGTACCGCTGTCTTGGAGTCGACTCGCGTATTGCGGGAGTCGACTCGAATCTCAAAGTCCGAAAATGGTTCTCTGACTTTTGCCTTGTGTTCCACTGAGAGTCGACTCTCACTTTCTTTGGAGTCGACCTGCCAACCATCGGAGTCGACTCGCGTTCCACAGGAGTCGACTCGAATCTCAGGGTCGAAAAAAAAACGCTCTCTGACTTTTCTGTCTGTAGCTTCTTGGAGTCGACTCATATTACTCCGGAGTCGACTCGGTAAGCTTTGGAGTCGACTCGCGCACTTCAGGAGTCGACTCGCTGACAGGTTTTGAGTTGATGCTTTCTGTTCGTCTGTCTGTTCTCAGTCGGAGTCGACTCGTACTGGTCTGGAGTCGACTCGAGCCCGTGCCAGTGATTCTGATACGCTTGGAGTCGACTCGTAATATCCTGGAGTCGACTCAAGTCTTAGACTTTGGTTCAAACTGACTTCATACCTTATCCAAAATATCTTGAACCAAGCCTAGAAACACTTAGACACGATTTTCACTGAAACACTTAATTGAATTCATTAGTAAACATAAGATATACTCAAATGCTTTGAGCTCATCAAAATCAAATAGGGGTTTTAATCAATCACTCCACAATCTCCCCCTTTTTGATGATGACAAAACTTTGAGTATATGTAAAGTGAATTGCTCAATAAACAAGGAAATAAAATCCATAAATAAATTCAAATGTCTGGTAATTTAATATATCCAAGCTTGAAAGGTGTGAAGCAATAAATTTTGGAGTTAAAGCTTCCCCTTTCATTTGGAATTATATAAGCCTTCATATTATGCAATCAATTGTTTGGCTTATATATATAATTAATGATTTAGCTTTCTTAAAAATTCAGATTCTCTGCCTCAACATATGCATTCTACTTTGTTTTGATTCTCTGAATTTCCTTTTAATGCATTGAAGTTTTTGAACTGATTTTTTAGTTTGTAGAGGGAAAATCTGTCAATTTGTTCTTGAGTTGGATTCAACTAATCTCCGAATATCCCTCGAATAGATTCTGGAGATTACTCCATTAGGAGCCCCAACAGAGAGATAATGATCCTCGAGGTACCAAATCCACTAAGAACAAATTATGTTTTAATTTTCATTTTGATTCCTTTTATGTTGATTCCATTTACATATCTATTAAATATTTCTCCCCCTTTTTGTCATCGTATCAAAAAGGAGGTAATCAGAACACACAATCAATCATAGATCAAATGGCACAGAATTGCAGAAAATATGGCTACTCATTGTATTGATTTGTATGTAAATACATTTGAGAATACAATAAGTAAAGCAAAACAATACATGTCAACACAAAAACAGCTAAGGTCTCCTCGAGGATGTAACTCCTCCTCTCGAGGATGTGTCTCCTCCTCTCGAGGATGTGGCTCCTCCTCTCAATCTGTTCTGCTCCATGAGGAGGGTGACCGCATCTGTAACATGCCCGAGCTGAGAGATAATGGACGAAGTGGCCCTGTTATGTGTAGTGGAGAGCTCGGTCACCGACTTCTGAAGTGCGTCCAGCTTGTCGATGAGCACATTCGACAAGAGTTCGGCCCCCTGAGTAGTGGTGCTCATGTCCTTCCGGATGTCATCGCGCATCGTCCGAGTGGTGCTCGTGACCTCGCTCATACTGGAGAACTGGGCCTGGATCAAGCTCCGGACATTGTAGATCTCTTCCCGTACATGGGCCGTCATGTCTGTCACGGCTGTCAAGGAAGGGATCAACTCAGAAGATGTGGGTGCAGGAGAGGGAGCAGGCACTGAACCTCGGAGCTCCCTAAGCAGATCATCTCGCAGGTCTCGGATAATCTCCTGCCGCAACTCCAGGAGCTGCTCAGGAGCGATCCGGACCTCCATGGGTGGTGGAGCTGAGGAGGAGGGTCCGGCTGAGATGGTAGGAGCAGAAGTGGAGGGAAAGTCAGGATAGTCAGAATCTGGCTCAAGACTAGGGGAATGTCTGGTGGTATGTGTGGAGGTGGAAGACTTCCTAACCCAGGTCCCCTCTACCTTCCGAAACCCCATCCTATGTAGGGTCCCCGAACGCATGCGATCAGTCCATCGCAATGCCTTAGAGGGTTCCCCCTCAGGAATGGGAATCTCGGCCTCCCTAAACAAAAGAGTGAACATCATACCGTAGGGTAGGGTGAGCCTAGGTCTATCTAGTGGCTCACATAGATACCTATACATCATCTTGGGAAAGTTGATTGGGGTGTCCTGGAGGATGTAGAACATGAGAGCTAGGTCTCTCTCAAATACAAAATCAAATCTCCCGGTCTTAGGGAACAAGGACCTAGACAGGATGCTCAAGAGGATCCGCACCTCAACTGGAAGTGAGCTAGCGGATACCTCGTCTAAGGAGGACTGAGGAGGATATCCTAGTATGGCCGTAAGGGCCTCAGTCCTATCCTCGGGGTGTGTGGGAGCCACCCCTACTTGTGGAAGGTGGAGGATGTGGGCAATGATATCCTCCGAAATGAACAAAGGGACACCGGCTACCGTGCCCTCTATACCCTCATCTCTCCGATGGACGGTACCGTAAAACTCTCTAACTAATCCAGAGTAAGTGGGGAGATCTAATGTAAGGAAATACTCTAAGCCCTGGACACGCAATCTCTCACCTATGGTGAAGCCCTCCCGGGAGAGATAGTCGAAATCGACGTATCTCCCGGTGGAGACCGCCTTCCCGGCGCACGGCCTCGCGGGAACTGCCCTCGGTGGGGAACGAGCCGGAGGTTGTGACCTCGCGGGATCGTGCCGAGCCTTGGAGCGCCTCTCAGGACCGGCCTCGGGTTGGGACCTCTTCCGGACAACGGCTTTACGAGGCATAGTGACCTAGAATGGGAGAAAAAGCCCTAATGGACGGTGAAAAGGTCGACGGAAAAAGCTTGGGGACGACCGGGGACGACCTAGGAGTCGGCTCTAGGGCTTGTGAACAGTGGCGGCGGAGAATAGAAATGTTTTGAAAACGATGGAGCTAGGGTTAAAAAGTCGGATCCCGACTGCGAGTCGACTCCTCTGAGTCGCGAGTCGGCTCGACCTCGAGTCGACTCCAAAGTATGCGAGAGTCGACTCTCCTTATGCGCCTATTGACCTTGAGTCGACTCCCGACTGTATGCGAGTCGACTCACCCTCTGCGGCCATTGATCTCGAGTCGACTCCCGTAAATGTCCGAGTCGACTCCCCCTTACGAGCCGACTCTGAAACTTACTCGAGTCGTCTTGAACTTTGGCACGCACCTAAAAATCATGCTATGTTCATGCCGAATGAGGGAAAATCACTAAATTATGATCTGATTTGATGATCATTGAAAAGAAACTCTATTTTAACCACAATCTAATCATCAAAATCAATGAATCTAGTGGAAACTACCACTAGGATGGATCAATCACTCCTAATCCCCTCCTAAGCACACTAAATCTCTCTTCACTTAAGGGTTTTGTAAAAATGTCAGCTAATTGATCATCAGTACAAACAAATTGAAGTGTCACATCACCATTCAGTACATGATCTCTTATGAAGTGATGTCTTATCTCAATATGTTTAGTTCTTGAATGCTGAATTGGATTTTTAGTTAGATTAATGGCACTTGTATTATCACAATTAATGGGAATTTTGTCTTGTTTAATGCCGTAATCTTCTAATTGTTGTTTGATCCACAAGATTTGAGCACAACAACTCCCGGCTGCAACATATTCAGCTTCAGCAGTAGATAAAGCAACCGAGTTTTGTTTCTTGCTAAACCATGAGATTAGGTTTTCTCCTAGAAATTGACAAGACCCGCTGGTACTTTTTCTATCAAGTTTACATCCAGCAAAGTCTGAATCTGTGTATCCTATTAATTTTAGGCTAGATTCTTTAGAATACCATAAACCTATATTCTTGGTTCCTATTAGGTATTTAAAGATTCTTTTGACTGCAATTAGATGAGATTCTTTAGGATTAGACTGATATCTTGCACACATGCAAACACTAAACATGATATCAGGTCTACTTGCAGTTAAATACAACAAAGATCCTATCATACCTCTATATAGCTTCTGATCTACAGATTTACCTAATTCATCTTGGTCTAATTTGCATGATGAGCTCATGGGGGTGCTGATTGATTTGTTTCCCTCCATATCAAACTTCTTGAGCATCTCCTTGATGTATTTGGCTTGACTGATGAAGATGCCTTCTTCAGATTGTTTGATTTGAAGTCCAAGGAAGTAATTCAGCTCTCCCATCATGCTCATTTCAAATTCACTCTGCATCAAATCAGCAAATTCTTCGCAGAGGCGATTGTTAGTAGCACCGAAAATAATATCATCAACATCAATCTGTACTAATAACATATCTTTGTTTTGCCTTTTCAGAAACAGTGTTGTATCTACATTATCCCTAGAGAACTCATGTTCTAATAGGAATTTGCTAAGTCTCTCATACCATGCTCTAGGTGCTTGTTTCAAACCATAAAGTGCTTTGTTCAATTTATAAACATGATTAGGGTATTGATGATTTTCAAAATCAGGAGGTTGTTCTACATATACCTCCTCATTAATATACCCATTTAAAAATGCACTTTTTACATCCATTTGAAATAATTTAAAGTCCTTAGAGCATGCAAAAGCTAGTAAAAGTCTAATTGCTTCAAGTCTAGCTACCGGAGCAAAGGTTTCATCAAAATCTATACCTTCTTCTTGATTATAACCCTTTGCTACTAGTCTAGCTGTTGCCCAGAGATGGTCACCCAAGAGGGGGGTGAATTGGGTGTTTTAAAACTTTTCGCCTAATTAAAAATAAAACACACAAATATATGCACTAAAGTAAAGAAGGAGGAATGAGAAAGGTCAATCGCAAACACAAGGTTTTATAGTGGTTCGGAGCTTCCACTGCTCCTACATCCACTCCCCAAATCACCTTTGGGAATTTCCACTATAATCCAAGATTACAGTACGGTAGTTTTGCGAGTTCACTACCTAACTCGTTGTTTTACACCGGGCTCACAACAAACCCTAACACCCCCAATTTTACTTAGGCTTGGGATGCCTTTCCCTTGTTCCAAGTCCCTTGACTGGAACAAGCACCACAATGAAAGAGTTTACACAGAAAAGAAAAGCTCTAGAAAAGCAAATATGGCAATGATGAACAATAGAACCCGGAAGAATCCTTTTGCCGTTGGAAGCGTGGGAAATGGTGATTCTTCTGATGTGGATCGCGTAGATTTGAGTGTGAGCTTTGAATGCACGAGCGGAAGAGAGTGGTTGAGCTTGAAATCACTTGGAAAGCTTGAAAGCACTTGATTTCTTCACTTGAATGCACTCACTCCCTTGAACTTCTCTCTCTTGCTTCTCTCTTAAATGATCTAGCTTTTGGGTTGGTGAAAAGTTGTTTTGAAGCACTTAAGAGCTCCCTTTTATAGCCCAAAAAGCAAATATAGCCGTTAGAGATAAAGTAAAAGAGATTTGAAATTCAAACCAAACCTGTAAAAGTTGTCAGTCGTGTCCCAGGCGTTCCGGGGACGTCTCCGCTTCAACGAGAGACGTCTCGGCTACAAGATTTTACTTTTTACGTTGTCTGGGGTCGACTCGGCACTTTACGGGGACGACTCTGCTTGTTTGCACTTTTTGAATGGGGACGACTCCGCTGTCTCGGGGTCGACTCCGCTTCTTTATCTCCGAAAAACATGTCCTCTGGAATTCCCTGAGAGAGCCGACTCCGCTCTTTCAGGGGACGTCTCCGCTGCCTTATCACCGAAAAAATCATTCTCTGAAAAACCCTGAGAGAGCCGTCTCCGCTATCTTGGGGACGACTCGGGAAGTCTCCTTTTTACTTGTGGGGACGACTCTGCTTGCGGTGGGGACGTCTCGCGCATATCTCTTGAAAACTGCCTTTCTGCCGCCACTGAGAGAGTCGACTCCGCTACTGAGAGAGTCGACTCCGCTATCGTGGGGACGACTCGGCAGGTGCCGGGGACGTCTCCAAATGTGCCAGTTCTTCCTGTTTGCGCCAGAGACGTCTCTGAGACTATCAGGAGACGTCTCGGCTGTCCCTGAACTTTTTCTTTCATCTCAAAAAATTCTTCAATAAATTTATAAAAATTATGGGAACTTGCCTAGACATTTCTTAACAATATTCTTAATAAAACACATGAATTTCTCAATTAAATTGTTAAGATAAATAGAATTATACTCTAGTGTTTTGTATTCATAAAAATCCATTAGGGGGTCAACACTAGCCTTATTCCTTATTACAATACCATTTTCATCAAGTTTATTTTTATAAATCCATTTGGTACCTATAATTGAATATTCAGTAGGTCTTTCAACTAGATTCCATACTTTGTTTCTAGTAAATTGGTTTAATTCTTCTTGCATTGCATTTATCCAATTTACATCTTTTTCAGCTTCTTCTATGTGTTTGGGCTCAAAATGTGAAACGAAAGCTAGATGATTGTTTAAGTTCCTAAGAAATGCTCTAGTCCTAATAGGTTGAGATGGATCATCTAGAATTAATTCCTTAGGATGCCCGTGAGCATACCTCCAAGCTTTAGTTAGCCCATGATCCACAATAGCCTCTTGGCTTGATGATGCACCTTCAATTAATTTTTGATTATCATCTTGTAATGTCATCTCATCTATCTTTTCTTCAAGAATTTCAGCATCATCATCAAAATTAACTCTCTTGCTAGAAGAGATGTCACTAGAATCATCAAATACAACATGTATAGATTCTTCTATAACTAAGGTTCTTTTATTAAAGACTCTATAGGCTTTGCTAGTTGTAGAGTACCCCAAGAATATAGCCTCATCAGATTTTGAGTCAAATTTTCCTAGATTATCTTTCCCATTATTATGAACAAAACACCTACATCCAAAGACATGAAAATAGTTTACCTTTGGTTTTCTGTTTTTCCAAAGTTCATAAGGTGTTTTCTTTATAATAGGTCTCAATAAAACTCTATTTAGTATATGACAGGAAGTATTAATGGCTTCTCCCCATAAGTACTTAGGGAGGTTACTTTCACATAACATAGTTCTAGCCATTTCCTCTAGAGTTCTATTTTTCCTCTCCACAACTCCATTTTGTTGTGGTATCCTAGGTGCAGAAAAGTTGTGTGTTATCCCCTTTTTACTACAAAATTCTTCAAAAAAATAATTTTCAAATTCGGTACCATGGTCACTTCTAATAGCTATTACTGAAGTATCCCTAGCATTGGTTACTTCTTTATGAAATTTCTTGAAAACTGAAAAAGCTTGATCCTTATGAGTTAAGAACATGACCCAAGTGTATCTAGAATAATCATCTACAATAACTAGACCATATTTATTTCCACCTAGGCTTGTGGTTCTAGTTGGTCCGAATAGGTCCATGTGTAGTAGTTCTAGAGGTCTAGAAGTTGAGACACAATTTATAGATTTAAAGGAGTTCCTTGATTGTTTGCCAAATTGACATGCTTCACAAATTTTATTCTTTTCAAACTTTAATTTTGGCAAACCTATCACAGAATCTCTTTTAACTAGTTTGGATATTGTGTCCATGCTTGCATGACCTAACTTACGGTGCCATAACCAACTAGCATCATTAACAACTAAGCATGGGTTGTGTTTGGCAAGATCCTCAAGGTCTACAACATACACATTCCCACGTCTTATTCCTTTAAAAACTAAACTATTGTCATTTGGGTTTGTTACGATGCATAGTGATGGTTTAAACATAACATCATAGCCTCTATCACATAATTGACTAATGCTTAATAAATTATGCTTAAGACCATCAACATATCGAACATTATCAATAAAAGTAGAAGGGGTAATTTGTACTTTACCTATACCAATGATGTGACCTTGGTTGTTGTCTCCAAAAGTCACAGCACCTCCCTTCTTAGCTTCAAGGGTGAAGAATTGATCCTTGTCACCCGTCATGTGTCTTGAGCAGCCACTGTCCAAATACCAGCAATTTTTGTTGACCTTGGCTGCAAGACACTCCTACACAAGCAGATCATATAATCTTAGGTACCCAAGTTTTCTTGGGTCCTTCATGGTTAGTCATATTGGTTCCTTTTGGAACCCATACCCTTTTAATTTTTCTTTTAGTTTTTCCTTTCCTATAGTCACATATGTTTGCTTTATGTCCTACAGTTCCACAACAAAAGCAGGTTACTTTCTTAGTTTTGCTTTCTCCAGCTTTAACAAAGAAGTTACTAAGAAGTTTTTGCTTATTTTTAGGTTTATATCCTAAACCCGCTCTATTAAATACGGCTCGTTGACTATTAAGTATCATATTCAGTTTTTCTGAACTATATGTAAATTTTTCAACCAAAGGTTTGTACTTTTCAAGTTCTTTAGTTAGAGTTTGTTTTTCGGTTTTTAGAATGTTTAAATCTTTTATGACATTCTCGTTTAAGATTTGTTTATTGTTTTTAAGTTCTGAAATTTTCTTAGTTAGTTTTTCAATATCTTTACTCAAGGTATTAGTCTTTTGAGTTAAGAGTTGATTGCTTGTCTTAAGTTCTAAATTTTCTTTGGTGATAGAGTCCTTATCCTTAACTAATTTTTCGTATTTATGTAAGTAAGATTGATTAGCTAGCTTTAGCTCTTTGTTCTTAAGGTTTATAGCCTTATATTCTATCATTAATTCATTAAATGCATCATACAATTCATCAAATGTAAAATCTAGATGCGTTTTGGACGTTACCTCATTTTCATTGGCCATGAAGCAGAAATTGGCCTTTTCTTCTTGTTCTTCATCCGATGATGAAGATGATGCGTCGGAGTCCGATAAGGTGGTGACAAGGGCTTTCTTCTTCTTGTACTTGCTGCTCTTCTTTAGTAAGGGACACTCAGCTCTGATGTGTCCCGGCTTTTTGCACTCATAGCAACCAATCCCCTCATTTTCCCTTTCCTTACCTTTATCCTTGCGATAGGAATTTGAGGGGCCTCTCCTTTGATGATAGGACTTCTTGTGGTTGATGAATTTTCTGAATTTCCATACAAGAAGAGCCTCATCATCATCTCCCTCATGATCCTCTTCTTCACTGCTGCTACTGCAAGATAAGTCCTTGTTAGATGATGTAGATTTAAGAGCTATTACCTTTTTCTTATGGGAGGACTCTTCTTCGCTGTGCTGCTTCATTGTTAGCTCGTGAGTCATTAGGGATCCAAGGAGCTCTTCAAGTGGAAGTTTGTTCAAGTCCTTAGCTTCTTGGATTGCCGTCACCTTGGCTTCCCATGATCTTGGTAGACAGCGAAGAATTTTTCTGACAAGATCACTGTTAGTATAGTTTTTGCCAAGGCTTTTTAGGCCATTGACAATGTCAGTAAACCTAGTGAACATGCTAGTGATTGTCTCATTAGAATCCATCTTAAATAGTTCATACTTACGAACTAATATATTTATTTTGGATTCTTTGACTTGATTCGTGCCCTCATGGGTCACTTCAAGTCTGTCCCAAATCTCTTTTGCAGAATTGCAAGTAGAGACTCTATTGAATTCATTCCTATCTAATGCACAGTAAAGCACATTCATTGCTTTAGAATTGAGTTGTGCCTTTCTCATGTCATGTTCATCCCAATCCTTTTCTAGTTTGGGTACAGTGACCCCCTCTACATAGATGGATGGGATGTATGGTCCATTTGATACAATGGTCCACATCTCATAGTCTTGGGCTTGGATGAATATTCTCATCCTAGCCTTCCAATATGAGTAATCGGATCCATTAAAGAATGGGGGTCTTTGGGTGGACTGACCCTCAATGTGGGAAGATCCAAATGGGGTTGTCATTTCAATCTTTTACTCTTAGGGTAGAAGAGTTTAGGCTCTGATACCACTTGTTGCCCAGATAGACAACCCAAGAGGGGGGGTGAATTGGATTTTAAAATAATTTTACAATTAAAACTTTTGTAGATGACTAATTAATACTTTTGCAAGGTGATTAATTAGTTGCTATGTGCTGTGAGTGAAATGAGAATGAGAGAAAGAGAGACAAGCAATCACAAACACGATGTTTATAGTGGTTCGGAGCTAACCCTTGCTCCTACGTCCACTCCCCAAGTCTCACTTGGGAATTCACTATAACCCCTTGGATTACAGCCGGTTGTTTTCCAAGCTCACAACCAAACTTGTTGTTTTACGAGCTCACAACGAACTCGGTCGGTTTTCCCAGGCTCACCGACTAGAACCAACCCCGATTGTTTTTCCGGGATCACAATCGAACCCTTACACGTTGGTTTTACACTCGGCTCACCAACCAACCTCTACACCCTTGATTCAATCCCCCGATTGAATCAAGCAAAAACAATATGGAAAGAATAAGAAACAAACAGAAAAACTGAGCTTCTTAAAAAGCAGATTTGCTACAATATAAACTAGAGAGAAGTTAAGAGCCCTCAAACACTTTTGCATTGGAGTAGAATAAGGCTTCTTGAACTTTGAGTCTCCTCTGGAGCGTCTGATCGACTTGAATGCAGGAGGAGACTTCTTTCAATGCTGGGAAGAGGTTGTTGGATGGAGTTAATGGCGCTCTTCCTTCTTTTTCGTTGAAAGCAAGTTTGCAGAGAATAAATGCTTGATCTCTTTGAATGGAATGGTAGTTCTCTGCCTTGCTACAGTCCTCTGTGGCTATTTAAGCCATTCCCCACGGAAACTAGCCGTTAGACACCTTTTTCTGCCCGTTCTGCACACTCTGCACAACCTGACAATGTGTCCGTTGGGGTCGGAGTCGACTCGCGCGATCAGGAGTCGACTCGGCTGTAGCGGGAGTCGACTCATGCTTTTCTGGAGTCGACTCGGCAACTGTTTCGGATTTGAATTAAAGTAGCTTCTTCGACTGGGAGTCGACTCGTCTTGACCCGGAGTCGACTCGCCAACTTCTGGAGCTGACTTGGCATTTTCAGAGTCGGCTCCTCCCATGAAATCCGTAGATCAACTTTTCAATTTGATCCGCTCGAGTCGACTCGACAGTCCTGGGAGTCGACTCGGCGCTCAGAGCCCGAACTCCCGATCTTCTGTCTTTTGGCTCGTCCAGTCTTGGAGTCGACTCGAACTTCCCCGGAGTCGACTCGGCTCTCAATTTCCGAAACTTAGTCTTCTGCCTTTTTGGTGTACCGCTGTCTTGGAGTCGACTCGCGTATTGCGGGAGTCGACTCGAATCTCAGAGTCCGAAAACGGTTCTCTGACTTTTGCCTTGTGTTCCACTGAGAGTCGACTCTCACTTTCTTTGGAGTCGACCTGCCAACCATCGGAGTCGACTCGCGTTCCACAGGAGTCGACTCGAATCTCAGGGTCGAAAAAAAAACGCTCTCTGACTTTTCTGTCTGTAGCTTCTTGGAGTCGACTCATATTACTCCGGAGTCGACTCGGTAAGCATTGGAGTCGACTCGCGCACTTCAGGAGTCGACTCGCTGACAGGTTTTGAGTTGATGCTTTCTGTTCGTCTGTCTGTTCTCAGTCTGAGTCGACTCGTACTGGTCTGGAGTCGACTCGAGCCCGTGCCAGTGATTCTGATACGCTTGGAGTCGACTCGTAATATCCTGGAGTCGACTCAAGTCTCAGACTTTGGTTCAAACTGACTTCATACCTTATCCAAAATATCTTGAACCAAGTCTAGAAACACTTAGACACGATTTTCACTGAAACACTTAATTGAATTCATTAGTAAACATAAGATATACTCAAATGCTTTGAGCTCATCAAAATCAAATAGGGGTTTTAATCAATCACTCCACAGGGTTTAAAGTTACATTTGAAGCATCTGTATGCATAATCACTAATCCTAAAGATAATAGCATTGTACTTGTAGGACAAAGGCAAAGAAATATTTACTTAGTAGATCTTCATGAGTTAGGCAGAAAAAATGGTTTATGCTTAATTACTAATGAAGAAAAGAAAAATGAAACTAGTTGGCTTTGGCATCGAAGATTAGGACATGCTAGTATGGAATTAATATCAAAACTAGTTAAGAAGGAATTAATAAAAGATGTGCCAAAATTGATCTTTGAAAAGGACAAAATATGTGGACCATGTTCATTGGGAAAACAAACTAAATCATCTTTCAAATCGAAGAATGTAGTATCAACAACTAGACCATTTGAACTCATACACATGGATTTATTTGGACCTACTAGAACTACAAGTCTAGGAGGAAAGTAATATGGACTAGTTATTGTTGATGATTTTTCAAGGTATACATGGGTTTCATTTTTGGCACATAAGAATGAAGCATTTTCAGAATTTTTGAAACTATATAATAATATCATAAATGAAAAGAAACTCACCTTAGTAGCAATTCGAAGTGATCATGGTACGGAATTTGAAAATCAACACTTTGAAGAATTTTGCACTAAAAATGGAATATCACATCAATTTTCAGCACCTAGAACGCCTCAACAAAATGGGGTTGTTGAAAGGAAAAATAGGACATTGGCAGAAATGGCACGCACAATATTGTGTGAGTCAAATCTTCCAAAGTACTTTTGGGCTGAAGCTATAAACACTGTTTGCCATATTCTAAATCGAGTTTTAATACGACCTATAACCAAGAAAACTCCTTATGAACTCTGGAAGAATAAGAAACCAACTGCTAAATATCTTAAAGTTTTTGGATGTAGATGTTTCATCTTAAACAATGGCAAGGAGGATCTAAGTAAATTTGATGCCAAGTCAGATGAAGGTATCTTCTTAGGATACTCCATATCTAGCAGGGCATACAGAGTATTCAATAAAAGAACCTTAGTAGTGGAAGAGTCAGTCAATATTATATTTGATGAGTCTGATAGTGAGTCTGCTAGGAAAGAAAATATTGTTGATGATGATACAGGAATTATCGATTTTGAAAAGTTGAATATTGATGACATGCCAAATCAAGATAAGGGAGATGATAGCGTGCCACCACAATCCCAAAACTTGCCAAAGGAATGGAGGTATGCATATGGACATCCTAAAGACTTAATCATTGGTGATCCATCTCAAGGGGTAAGAACTCGATCATCTCTTAGGAATTTAAATGATTATCTTGCTTTCGTTTCACAATTAGAACCTAAGACTTATGAAGAAGCTGAAAAAGATACTAACTGGATAAATGCCATGCAAGAAGAATTAAATCAATTCAAAAGAAGTAATGTATAGACATTAACTGAAAGACCAAAGCATAATTCAGTAATTGGAACAAAATGGATATTTAGAAATAAATTAGATGAAAATGGATTAGTTATAAGAAATAAGGCTAGACTTGTAGCTAAGGGATACAATCAAGAAGAAGGAATAGATTTTGATGAGACATTTGCTCCTGTAGCTAGATTAGAGGCTATTAGATTACTTCTAGCATTTGCATGTTTCATGGATTTCAAATTATATCAAATGGATGTGAAGAGTGCATTCTTAAATGGTTTTATTGAGGAGGAAGTATATGTAGAACAACCTCCAGGTTTTGAGAATCATGAATTGCCAAATCATGTCTTTAAACTACATAAGGCATTATATGGATTAAAGCAAGCACCTAGGGCTTGGTATGATCGATTAAGCAAATTTCTGCTTAATAATGACTTTAGTAGAGGAAATGTAGATAAAACTCTATTTCTCAAAAGAAAGGACAAAAATCTATTAGTGGTACAAATATATGTAGATGACATAATCTTTGGTGCCACAAATGATACTCTTTGCAAAGAATTTGCTGATTTAATGCATGGAGAATTTGAAATGAGTTTGATGGGAGAACTAAGCTTCTTTCTAGGATTACAAATCAAACAAACTAAAGAAGGCATTTTCATTCATCAAACTAAGTATACAAAGGAAATACTAAAGAAGTTTGGGAATGAAAATCATAAGGGAGTAGGCACTCCAATGAATCCCACTAGCAAGCTAGACAAGGATGAAAAAGGAAAGAGTATTGATATCAAGCTCTATAGAGGACTAATTGGATCCTTGCTCTATCTTACTGCTAGTAGACCCGACATCGTATTTAGTGTAGGAATATGTGCTAGATACCAATCGGATCCTAAGGAGTCACATTTAAGTGCTGTTAAGAGAATCCTTAGATATTTAAGAGGAACTACCAATATAGGGCTATGGTACTCAAGGGACTCCTGTCTAAATTTGCTTGTGTATTCAGATGCTGATTTTGCTGGATGCAAATTAGATAGGAAGAGCACAAGTGGCACATGTCAATTCTTAGGAAATAACTTAGTATCATGGTTTAGCAAAAAGCAGAATTCAGTGGCACTGTCCACAGCTGAAGCTGAATATATAGCTGCTGGTAGTTGTTGTGCTCAAGTATTATGGCTTAAGCAACAACTAGAGGACTATGGAGTTAAACTAGATAATATTCCTATTAAGTGTGATAATACTAGTGCCATCAATCTTACTAAAAATCCAGTTCAGCACTCTAAAGCCAAACACATAGAAATAAGGTACCATTTTATTAGGGATCATGTGCAAAATGGAAATATATGTATTGAGCATATATGCACTGAAAAACAATTAGCCGACATATTTACGAAACCATTGAGTGAAGATAGATTCTGCATGCTAAGGAGGGAATTAGGCATATGTGATCCTTTTTATTGAAGAAATATAAAAGGGAGCTAGTAGTCTCATGATACATTCTTCCAATTTCTAAAATCCCATGAAACATGAGTCAAATTTGTTATCTAGAGATTCCTTACTCATGTATCATTGTCCCATAAAGAGTTTATAAGGATTGGAAGCAAGAAAAATTCTTAGAAGCAAAAAGGAAGAGAAAAGAAAAAATTCTGCACTTGGGTCGACCCAACCCTGAATAGGGTCGACCCAACGTTGAGTCGACCCAAGAAAAATCTTGAGTCGACCCAACGTCGGGACCCCACTGTTAAAAGGGGACCCGAGAGTATTGTTAGGGCACTGTTTGCCCTTGTCCTCTTCTGAATACTCTAATCCCCACTCTCCAAACTCCTCCAAACTCCTCCAAACAGTAGATTACCTTGAGATCTTAGAGAAATGGGACCCAAAAGAGCCGTAGCCAAGAGATCCGGAAGAGTCACACGGATCCAACGGGAGGAAAGGCAACCTACGGAGCCATCTACCGTGTCTCCACGACGTGAGGCACGTACGGAGGCCCCTCCTCCTCCTTCCCCCTCAGTGATACTTGCAAGATTTGCGGGGAGACCGATTACAACGGGGAGAAGGATCCATTCCGAGTTCTTTGATCAAGAAGGGTTTCGGTTGAGGGAATGGATCCAAAGGCAAGGTTGGGAGTATCTTTGCTCCCTAGACGTGATGATCTACCCCGGATTGGTTCAGGAGTTCTATGCCTTCCTCAAAACTGGTATGGGAGGACTTGTTTCGAAAGTTCGAGGGGTTCGAGTTCGAGTTTTCGAGGAGAGCTTGAGTGAGCTACTTCATCTACCCTGCGTAGGAGCCACTCCGGAAAAGCCTGAAAACAAAATGAGAGCTCTACAGTTGATCATGGAAAATGAGAACTTCGACTTTTCCGCGAAGGTAATAGCTAGTTCTCTTACTGCTGAAATGAGATTACTGCTCAGTATAATAAATAGAATCTTATTTCCAAAGACCGGGAGATTCGATCTCATCACAGAGCGAGATCTAGCAGTGATGGAGTGTATGATTCAGGGAATTCCCCTAAATCTTCCGGCCATGATACTGAGACAGATGAGGAAGGTGATGTGCAACTCCAGGGTATCACTACCTTATGGTATGATACTCACCTTGATTTTTCGACAGCACGGTTTAGCTCTCGAGGAGGAGGCATCCAAGAGTCTGCATCATACTGACACATACACTACACGGACACTTATACGCATGGGATATGAGAAAGTGAACGGGCAGTGGATTCACACTGGAGCAGGCATTCAGGGTGAGGCACCAGAGGGAGATGCACCAGAGGATGAGGATGAGGAGCATATGGATCATCCTACTGCACCTTCAGAGGCTGGACCATCATCATCCGTTCCTCCGAGAGATACGGATGAGTTCTGGAGCAGGATGACTGAGCTCATGTCAGCTCAGGCGAGGACTATCACTGACGGGCTGACGAGCCGATTGGACGCCCGATTGGACGTCATGTCTGCTGAGATCAGTGATCTGAGGCAGCAGATAGGAGCACTCCGGAGAGAGAGAGACCCATGGACCATCTGTGCCACAGGCTGCTGAGTCAGAGATTTCGGCACAGAGTCATCCAGCTCGTCGTGCTCCACGCCAGACACAGTCTCACCAGGCTCGACCTCCCCTCGCCACGTACACTAAGAGGATGAGGACTAGATCCCAGCCGTTAGAGTCTCCCTAGGCTGATCTTAGCATCTATGTTTAGAGCCTAGGCTAGATATCTAGTTCTCGTATGTATTTTGCTTTTATCATGTATCTTTAAACTTTGATTCAGGAACATTGTATCTGTTTTTGTTTTTGGCATGAATGTATGAAAATGTTCCCATTTTGATCAATGAAATTTGAAGTTTGGTATTTATTGCATCTTTCCCATGTATCTTTTTGATGATAACAAAAAGGGGGAGAAGTAAAGAAAGAGTATTTATTTTAGAAGAAGTAAAGATCTTAGGAGAGAAGTAAAGATATTGTTTAAAGTAAATAAAGTAACAAAAAGGGGAGAACTAAAGATATCTTTAGAGTAAGTAAAGAAAGATTAATAAGAGCAAAAGTAAAGAAAGTTAAAGAAAGGAGAAGTAAAGAAAAAGTGTTGCCCAGTAGATACAACCCAAGAGGGGGGGTGAATTGGGTCTTTTAAAACTTTTATGCTCCTTCTAAAACTTTATGATTAACTATGCTAAGTTGTATAGATGCACAGTGAAAGTTAAACTTAGCAAGGGTTTGATGTATAGACTTCGACTTGATTAAATATGCTTGCAACTAAAGGATGTGCGGATAAGAATTAAGCAAGCAATTTATCTAAGTAAGTAAGTGTGTTAGTTAGAAAATAACTAGAGGCATTACAAACACAAAGGACATATAGTTGTTCGGTGCACCCCAGCACCTACATCCACTCCCCAAGACCTCTTGAGAATTTCACTATAATCCTACCGATTACAGCCGGTTGTTTTACAAGCTCACAACCCAACTTGTTGTTTTACGAGCGCACAACGAACTCGGTCGGTTTTCCCAGGCTCACCGACTAGAACCAACCCCGATTGTTTTCCCGGGCTCACAATCAAACCCTTACACGTTGGTTTTACCCTCGGCTCACCAACAAACCTAAACCCCGTTGGTTTTCCCTTTGGCTCACCAACAAACCTTAATCCCGTTGGTTTTCCCTTTGGCTCACCAACAAACCTTACACCATTGGTTTTCCCTTTGGCTCACCAACAAACCTTTAACCCCTTGATTCAATCCCTTGATTGAATCAAGTTACAAGATATTAAAACAAAGAATAAAAACAAATCAAAGCTTCTTAAACAAGCAGATATGACAATATAAACAAATAGAGTAAAGAGAAGCCCTCAAACGAGTTTTGAAGATGGAGGAGCTCGGCTTCTTCTTTACTTGATCCTCCTCTGATTTGGCATGAAGTAGAGGATCCCCGAGGCAGCACACGGATGGAGAGGAAGCTTTCGGATTCACTTGGATGCTCTTCTTCTCTCTATTTCGTTTTGGATGGCCCTTTTGTGCTTGTGGGAGATTTCCTTTGTAATCTCTTTGAGATCTCTTTCCTAGATGATCTCTCCCACTTCCATAAGTTCTCTCCTAGCTCTCTTCTTGTTTTTATAGCTTTAGATGGCGTGGAAACAAGAATATAGCCGTTAGAGACAAAAATAGAGCCGTTGGACACAGTCTGCACTTCCTGACAATATTACCGTTGGGATTGGAGTCGACTCGCGCGATCAGGAGTCGACTCGCCTGTTGCAGGAGTCGGCTCGTGCTTTACTGGAGACGACTCGGCCACTGTTCCAAATTTGAATTAAAGTGCATGCCTTGACTGGGAGTCGACTCGTCTTAACCTGGAGTCGACTCGCCAACTTCTGGAGCTGACTTGGCAATTTCGGAGTCGGCTCATCCACTGAAGTCCGTGGATCCAATTTTGAATTTGATCCACTCGAGTCGACTCGACTGTCCTGGGAGTCGACTCGAATCTCAGAGCCCGAACTCCCGATCCTCTGTCTTTTGGCTCATCCAGTCTTGGAGTCGACTCGAACTTCCTCGGAGTCGACTCGGCTCTCAGTTTGCGAAACACAGCCTTCTGCCATCTTGGTGTAGCGCTGCCTTGGAGTCGACTCGAGCTGTCTGGGAGTCGACTCGAATCTCAGAGGCAGTAACTTGGTTTTCTGTCTGTTGATGGTCGCGGAGTCTCGGAGTCGACTCGTGCAATGCGGGAGTCGACTCGAATCTCAGAGTCCCAAAAATGCTCTCTGACTTTTTCCTTGTGTTCCGCTGAGAGTCGACTCTTGCTTTCTTTGGAGTCGACCTACCAACCATCGGAGTCGACTCGCGTTCCACTGGAGTCGACTCGAATCTCAGACCCGAAAACTGCTCTCTGACTTTTCTGCCTGTGACTCCTAGGAGTCGACTCATACTTCCCCGGAGTCGACTCGGTAAACATTGGAGTCGACTCGAATTCCTTAGGAGTCGACTCGAAGACTATTCTTTTGAATTTTTTCCTTTGATTTTACTCCTCCAATTTGAATCCTTTGAACTTTAAGCTTGGGCCAATAAATTGTAGCTTTCTTCCAACTTGAGAGCTTTGGAGGCCTTCTTGTGTTCTCCCAACTTGGTATGTTCCTTGCAAAATAAATATCTTTCTCCTTGCAACATAAACATTAGTATCTATACTTCAAGGTTTTGTGATCATCAAAATCAATCAATGAATCAATCTTTGGGTCATCAATCTCCCCCTTTTTGATGATGACAAAACTTGGAGTATATGCAATATAAAAGATATTGATTTCTAGAAGTAATACATAGCTAAGTTGCATGAAGTAGAAAACATATATATGTAAAAACATACTTCATGATAATGCTTTAGATTTAATCAGCTTAACACAATTAACATATTTAAATTTTAAGCTGATTTGTATTCAATTCAAAGTAATAAAGCATTATGAGTATATATAGCATATACTTAGATATTTCTCCCCCTTTTTGACAACATCAAAAAGATAGTAAAACATTAAGCACAAAGATCAGAGCAGAACACATCGAGTGTGAATTCAAGAGGTTTTCTAATTTGATACCACAGATAGTTTTCTAATCAAGTGTAGGTGGAATCTTCCTTAGGTTAATTCAAGACATGAGTGGAAATCTAACCTCTTCAATAAGTATGAAAGCTTGTTCATTTAAGACCTTTTGCCCAATCTATTAAGTATTTTGAGAGCAATTTAATTAAGTTTCAGAGTAAAAGATCAAAACTTATATATGTGAAAGACATATCATCATGTTGGATCATTAATTCTTCTATGACTTCAAAGTTCTTCTATGATAATAAGAGCATTGGAGCACAAATACCAAAATATGAAATCATGCAATTTTTGATACATCTTAGAGCTCTTTTAAAGACTTTCTTTTATTTCTTTAGAAAGTAAGCACAATTTGATACATAAAAATATGAATTGGCACACAATTTAAGTTCTAAAGATCAAGTCAATTAGGACTCATTAGTGAATATCAAAATAGGTTTTCTAAAAGATGCTCAAGAAAATTTTACACGTTATTCTCCCCCTTTTTCATTAAGTTAGAGGCTCTTTAAGCTCAACTTGCAATTTGGTTCATGATTTATGCATAAGATATACTAACCAAATAACACGCCTCAAGGTGTATCATAAAGATTTTCAGATTAAATTTCAGATGATACATATTGGAGAGTATTAGGATCATTTTTCATTTTGTATTCTTCCTCTCTCCTTTAGTTATAGATATACGTGATTAAGTTCCGTGAGACCTCTCCTTCTGAAATTTTCTTTCTCCCCCTCTATTGATCATTCCATTTAAGAGTTTAGAATTTGAAGATAATGTTCAATAAAATTGTCAATCTCAAAAATATATTTTCTATAAGTTTCAGCTCATTTTCATAAGACTCAAGGTTTGAGATAAGACAGCCTTTATAGAACTCATCTCAAGGTATAAACTCATTATATAATTAAAGCAAGTCGTGCAATATAAGGAGGTTCATTAAAAACAATCCATAAAAAAGATACTGAATATCTGAAGCTCCCCCTCAAAAGATGCATTCTTCTTTAATCATTCTTTTCTATTGTTGAATTTCAGATTTTAATGATAAACGTGAATAAGACTGAAATTCTATGATATCGAGAATGTAGAGTAATCTAGTATTATTCAAAATTTGTGGCAATTACTCTTTCTAATCCTTCAAGAACAAGTTATGCTTTCTCTTAATCTTAGAGAAAATGTATAGAAATATTAAACAGAAAATGATTCATTTTAAGCTCAGTTTCTTTCAAAAGCATTTACATTTTCTTTCTCTTAGAATCATTTGAGTGAGCTGAAATATTTCTAGCTTTAAGATCATTCACTCTATATATATTCTGATGGAAGTCTTGAAGAATGTAGGAGAGAAAAACATATAGATGATCATTGAGGTATATAGATTTATAGAACTCAATTACTTAATCACAGTTTTTCAGCAATGTATACATGAAACACAATAAATCCCTTTTTAATATCAAAATAAAATTATATATTTAGAAATTTTTGTTTGCAATCAAGATCATCGAAAGACACATCATTTGGACCAATATTGGTACACTGTAAGGATAAGAAATGATATGTTTCAGATGCGTATCGGGTCAAACAATCAAGGCATCAGAATTATTCTATTTTTCTTAAACTGTAGTTTTTATATAGGAATCATATTGAGTTTAAAAATCAGATTCTGAATTTTATAAAGATTTTCAATAGAGGCTTTTAAATCATGATTTGAGATATGTATCTTTCACATTGAAGCTCATCTTAAATCACTAAGATTGAAAACACATATTTCAATAACATTAGAGCACTTTCAGAATCTTTATATTTAATATTGAGTTTCGATACACAATGGAGGATATTTTAATAAGTATTAGGACATTATGTATCAAAGTTAGGCAAGTAGAAAGATAGATCAAGATTAATTCATTTGCCTAAATAGAGATATCTTTCTCTTCTCCTTTTTACAAATTTAATTAACTTTCAGATTTTAAAGATGATTGTGAACGACAAATCTGAAATTTCTTTTCAATAATACCCAAAAATTTATGCAGTATTTCAAACATTCAATTAAATTATCTAAGCATGGAGCATTACAAAATATTGAGAACCCATAATTCAAAACATCATTCCACATGCAACATATATTATGTGTTAAGTCATGCATTAAGAACAAGCATGTCAAGGATCAAAATCAATTCTTTTCAAATAAACTCCCCCTATTTAAATATAATCTTGCATTGATTTCATCCTTAAGGTGTGTTTCCAAGTGACAAAGAAATTGAATTGATTCTTCTTATATATTTTCATTTACTTTGTCTTTCATTTTTACTTTCTTATGCTCTATACTGTATTTGCTCCCTATCCGGTGGAGTTGGAAGGGGCACGAGGTACTACCACTAGCCTCCCTCTTGTGCCGTCCCTAATATGCCCTACACCGAATAGTTGGGTCAAATAGTGCCGGGTACTACCACTAGCCTCCCCATTGGCACCATTCCTATGATGAGCAATATAGAAAGGTTAAAATGTTTACTTCAAACTCTTCCTGTTTGAGTGTAATTAATTATAGATTTTATCCCTTCTAAATGTGCCGAATATATTATGCTTGTTTTGCTTTTCCTTAAGATTGAAGTACTTGCCTTTGCTCAGATTTTTCATCTCTTGAACAATGTCCATTTTCTTTTATTTATCTCTCTCTCTTTTTGTTATTCTCAAGTAATCTACATGAAAGAGCAGAATAAAGAAATAATGAAATGTATCGTATAGAGGTATATCATGCAAACACTATTTTCATTATGCCCAAGAATTCGTAGCTTCTCACAAGTCATTCTAAATCAGAGTTTTAATCATATACTTGTGTATTTCATGGTTATGATACAGCCATAGAAATATTTTAGATTGAGCAAACCATGAAATAATTTCTAAAAGTATAAGTCAGTCAATACACATATAGACATGATATCAAAAATTAATAATTAAAGAATTTAATCATGCCATAATAGGATTTAAGTTATTGACTTTGCTCAATTAATTTGTGAGAAAGGTATCTAAAATTACCTATTCATTATATGTTCTTCAAGCCAAACTAGATTTCTTATGTGTGAACTTTTGGCTGAAGAAGATCCTCTCTCTTGTTTGCATGTGAATGTTTAGTGTATCTTACATGAAGATATCCTTCAAGTTGAAATTTCTCATTTTTCTTTCTTGAAGGAAGGTCATTAGTTTCTTTAAGATACAAAGCATTCATCCAACATATATATATTTTTTAATTAGATGACTCAATATAAGATATGACAATAGTTGCATGTTGAGTCACTTTATTCAAGAGATTGCCTAAATATAAGTAAGCACATATCACTTGAACTAAAGAGATAGATTCATTAACCAAGATAGTTCAAGGACAAGCATGTGAGGCAATAGACAGATTTATCAAGGTCAAATCAATTTAGTTTAGATTCTATTTGCTTAAGATAATTATCAATAAGATGTGTTAGCTAAGTTTTAATCAACTTATCTTAAATGTTTGTTTCTATCAAAATTCAGATTATGACGTATTTGTTATCAATAAAATATGATTAATTAAAGTTAGATTGAAGTCTTGCACAAGGTCACATAATGAGCATACAATCTGGTCTACTAGCTGTATGATAAAATAATTATTCTATCATGCTTCAATACAGCTTTAAACAATAGATCTACTTTGCTCATCCTTTACAATTTCTACAAGATGGGGTCATAGATATACCTTCTTCACGCCAATCTTCTATAAGAGTTTTCTTGTGGACTAACGTTGGTCAATGAAGATCCCCTTTCCTGTTTGTCTTAATTTGGAGTTTGAGAGAAGATGTTAATTCATTCATCATATTTCAAACTCACTTTGCAATATAACTCTTCATTAGTAGAACCAAAAATGATGTCATCAATGTGTGCTATGAGCAAGCAAGATATCATAGATTCTTCTTTTTGATGCATAGATTTATCACTATTACTTTCTATCAACAAGGTTACCTAAGCTTTTATATATCAAGCTTTTGATGCTTGTTTTAAATCACATATTGCTTTATCATATATGTAATGTGTAATTTTTAAATATGGTGGTTATTTAATATAGATCTACTTTTAAATGAAATAACCACATAGGAGTGAATTCTACACATTCATTTGACAGAATATAAAGCTCATGAGTCAAGCAAATGATAGTGGTGATCTTTGCTTTTAATCATGCAAGAATCAAGATCTATTTCATCTTTTCTTGATTCAGTCTTTTAGTAGTTATCAATTTTTCTTCATTAAGTGCATTTCTGAAAAACTCAATTTTGTTATAATTATTAACAAGTTTTCAGATTGTTATATGTAAAAGATTAACCATATATAATTTGATCTTAGTATCTTGACAGTAAATCATTAGTCTCATAGAGAATAAGACGACTTGATATTTTTGCAACTAAAATCTTTTCATTGAATATTCTATATGCATTGCTTGATGAATGATATCCAAGGATAGACATATCTCTATCAGATTTGGCATTATTTTTCATAAGAACATATCAAGCATAACATGTACGACTGAAAAATATGAAAGATATGCAATGGTTCATTTTTCATTTTTCAGAAGATCAAAAGGAGTTTTCATCAAAAATAGATCTAATAGAAATCATATGTATGACAAGCAGTGATGATAGCTTTTTAAAAATCATTTAAGTAGATGACTATCATACACAATTGTCTTTTTCATTTCTTCAAGAATTCTATTAGCCCTATTTTACTTAAGATGTCCTTGGTGCTGAAATAGTTAATTTCTGCATAAACTTTATCAGGATTTTGGTTTTCAACACTGTGCCATGATACTCTTTATCTTCACAGTTAGGAAACCTTTATCATTTGAAACACTTTTACAAGATTCAGCAAATACAGAAAATATTTTCAAGTTTATTTTCCAAGAACAAATCCAATGTAAGCTTTTGAAAACTTAGAGATGGAAACAACATCTTTAGATTTAGAAATGATTTTTGGTTGTTTCCTTAGTTAGCATGCATAGCAAAACTTTGACCTTTAAGAAGATAATTTAAGTAAGCCAATGGCAAGGTCTTTTGAGATTAAGTATATACTAGCATGAGTTGATTTTGTATGCTAAAGATGGTTTCTTTAATCTTGGTATTCATAGTGCATATATTTAAAAACATACCAAGTACACATTATCATATCTATGATCAATAAACAATAATGCCATGGATAAAAACTCTCAATCAAGCATATAGAGAATTCATAGAATTATTCTTAATAAATTAATCATTTTGCAACTTATCCAATAGTGAGTAAAGTATACTATGAAGTGATTTGATCATATTTCCAAAAGTATTTTCTATATCACAAAATTGATCACTACTAGCAATTCATATCAAATACTAAGCAAAAATAATGATGAGATGCAAGGATTACTGATTTTTGTTAATAACTTTTCATAAGTATATTTTAAGTTTCTTTTGTTCCATGGGTATCTTGGTACACCTATGTGTACATCCTCATTTTCTCATTTTGGGTACCCAAGCTTGCTTGAGTCCTTGAGAGTTAGGACATATGGTTCCTTTTGGAACCCATATCTGTTTAATAGTAATAACTTTACCATTTGATTTAATTATACTAGAATGATAGGTAAAGTTGTTATTCCCATCCTTTTCATTTTTGAAATAACTTATCTTATTTAATGGTTTGCTTGATGAATTGATAACCTTTTTCTCTAGAGATTTATTGTTAAGCAAAGGAATCAAGCCAAGTTTTGATTTATCACAAGCAACATATTGGCTTTCAAACATCATTTTTAATCGTTCTGAACTTACGGTGAATTTGTTAATAAAAGATTTTAATTGATTAATTTCTTTACTTAAGTTTTGATTTTCTTTAATTAAGCTATAATTTTTCTGAATCAATTCTTCTGAAAATGACCTTAAACTTTTATTTTCAGAATTTAGTTTGTCTTGTATTTCAGTAATAGAATTTCTTTCTTTTGAAATTTCCAAATTTAGCTTTTTAAGATTTTTATTTTTCCTAGCTAATTTTCTACATTCACTATACAAATCATGAAAAGCATTTAAAAGTTCATCATAAGAATATTTTTCATGAAAGTCATTTGGTGTAAGATTAGATTCAGATTCTACTTTATCTTCTTGTACCATAAGACATAAGTTAGTTACCTCTTGTAGTTCATTGTTGCTCCTAACTTTCAATTCCTTGTCTGACTTTCTCTTGGTCAAGGCTTTCTTGCGCTTTACCTCTTTCTTCCTTTCTTCTTGCTTCCTCTTCTTCTTTGTCTTTAGGAAGCTGATTTGCCTCGGAGTCGACTCGGACCTTATTGGAGTCGACTCGACTAACTTGGGAGTCGACTCTGAGCTACTTGGAGTCGACTCGACTGAGGGAGATTCATCACCCTTTTCTGCAGTCTCATTGTTAGTATATAATTGAAGCATATGAGAGCTAATCTGAGATTTATCATAAATATTTTCTAAAGTATCCCAGATCTTCTTAGCAGATAAGCATGCAGAAATTTCATTAAACTTTGTTTCTTGAATAGCACAATATAATATGTTCATAGCATTAGCATTTAATTGTGCTAAGTCCTTCTCATTAATATGAGAGAGTGTGTGAAGGTCATTTATTATGATTTTCCATAGATAATAGTTTTGTGATTGAATGAAAATGCGCATGCGTATTTTCCAATGTGGGTAGTTTATACCATTAAACAGTGGAGGTGTATCAATTGATTGTCCTTCTCCTAGAAAACTATCTATTTGAGTTGTCATGATCTTTGGCTCTAGTCGGTTAAGACTACAAATAATATTTGAGCACCTGCTCTGATACCACTTGTTGCCCAGTAGATACAACCCAAGAGGGGGGGTGAATTGGGTCTTTTAAAACTTTTATGCTACTTCTAAAACTTTATGATTAACTATGCTAAGTTGTATAGATGCACAGTGAAAGTTAAACTTAGCAAGGGTTTGATGTATAGACTTCGACTTGATTAAATATGCTTGCAACTAAAGGATGTGCGGATAAGAATTAAGCAAGCAATTTATCTAAGTAAGTAAGTGTGTTAGTTAGACAATAACTAGAGGCATTACAAACACAAAGGACATATAGTGGTTCGGTGCACCCCAGCACCTACATCCACTCCCTAAGACCTCTTGGGAATTTCACTATAATCCTACCGATTACAGCCGGTTGTTTTACAAGCTCACAACCCAACTTGTTGTTTTACGAGCGCACAACGAACTCGGTCGGTTTTCCCAGGCTCACCGACTAGAACCAACCCCGATTGTTTTTCCGGGCTCACAATCAAACCCTTACACGTTGGTTTTACCCTCGGCTCACCAACAAACCTAAACCCCGTTGGTTTTCCCTTTGGCTCACCAACAAACCTTAATCCCGTTGGTTTTCCCTTTGGCTCACCAACAAACCTTACACCGTTGGTTTTTCCTTTGGCTCACCAACAAACCTTTAACCCCTTGATTCAATCCCTTGATTGAATCAAGTTACAAGATATTAAAACAAAGAATAAAAACAAATCAAAGCTTCTTAAACAAGCAGATATGACAATATAAACAAATAGAGTAAAGAGAAGCCCTCAAACGAGTTTTGAAGATGGAGGAGCTCGGCTTCTTCTTTACTTGATCCTCCTCTGATTTGGCATGAAGTAGAGGATCCCCGAGGCAGCACACGGATGGAGAGGAAGCTTTCGGATTCACTTGGATGCTCTTCTTCTCTCTATTTCGTTTTGGATGGCCCTTTTGTGCTTGTGGGAGATTTCCTTTGTAATCTCTTTGAGATCTCTTTCCTAGATGATCTCTCCCACTTCCATAAGTTCTCTCCTAGCTCTCTTCTTGTTTTTATAGCTTTAGATGGCGTGGAAACAAGAATATAGCTGTTAGAGACAAAAATAGAGCCGTTGGACACAGTCTGCACTTCCTGACAATATTACCGTTGGGATTGGAGTCGACTCGCGCGATCAGGAGTCGACTCGCTTGTTGCAGGAGTCGGCTCGTGCTTTACTGGAGACGACTCGGCCACTGTTCCAAATTTGAATTAAAGTGCATGCCTTGACTGGGAGTCGACTCGTCTTAACCTGGAGTCGACTCGCCAACTTCTGGAGCTGACTTGGCAATTTCGGAGTCGGCTCATCCACTGAAGTCCGTGGATCCAATTTTGAATTTGATCCACTCGAGTCGACTCGACTGTCCTGGGAGTCGACTCGAATCTCAGAGCCTGAACTCCCGATCCTCTGTCTTTTGGCTCATCCAGTCTTGGAGTCGACTCGAACTTCCTCGGAGTCGACTCGGCTCTCAGTTTGCGAAACACAGCCTTCTGCCATCTTGGTGTAGCGCTGCCTTGGAGTCGACTCGAGCTGTCTGGGAGTCGACTCGAATCTCAGAGGCAGTAACTTGGTTTTCTGTCTGTTGATGGTCGCGGAGTCTCGGAGTCGACTCGTGCAATGCGGGAGTCGACTTGAATCTCAGAGTCCCAAAAATGCTCTCTGACTTTTTCCTTGTGTTCCGCTGAGAGTCGACTCTTGCTTTCTTTGGAGTCGACCTACCAACCATCGGAGTCGACTCGCGTTCCACTGGAGTCGACTCGAATCTCAGACCCGAAAACTGCTCTCTGACTTTTCTGCCTGTGACTCCTAGGAGTCGACTCATACTTCCCCGGAGTCGACTCGGTAAACATTGGAGTCGACTCGAATTTCTCAGGAGTCGACTCGAAGATTATTCTTTTGAATTTTTTCCTTTGATTTTACTCCTCCAATTTGAATCCTTTGAACTTTAAGCTTGGGCCAATAAATTGTAGCTTTCTTCCAACTTGAGAGCTTTGGAGGCCTTCTTGTGTTCTCCCAACTTGCTATGTTCCTTGCAAAATAAATATCTTTCTCCTTGCAACATAAACATTAGTATCTATACTTCAAGGTTTTGTGATCATCAAAATCAATCTATGAATCAATCTTTGGGTCATCAAAAAGAAATAAGAAGTTATGTAAAGAAAGAGAAATAAGAACTTATGCAAGAAAAGAGAAATAATTGGGCAAACAAATTGAAAATCATATAAGAAAGCTTATACATCCAAGGGGGAGCAATTTGTAACAATGAAAATCATCAAATCAAAAATTTCTATCAAATTTCAGAATTTGGCACATATAATTTCAGAATTTGGCACGCACCTCTCGCACCCCGATACATAACCTGAAACTCATATTTTATCTCTAATTTTTGAAGTTTCATCGTTAATGAATTATAAATGAAAGGGGGAGCAATTCAAAAAGTCAAATTGGTAACATTTAAATGAAATAGGGAGAGATTTCACTCTTATATATGAAAAGCTGAAATTCAGCAAGTTAAGCCCTTTTAAAAACTGATCTTAAAGACAAGTATCAATAGGCTCATACTCTTTATTTTGTAATCATCAAAAAGGGGGAGATTGAGGATGATATAGTTATTTTGATGATTAACAAGCAATTATCTAGAGTATGTTATAAGTTAAATTGATACTTCATTTATAAGACTATTACTCTCAGGATATTTGTATAAATTGATATAGATACATTTCATTGTTTATTTGAATGAATCTAACCTTGAGATGCAGCAAAGTGTGGATTGAGTCGACCCAAAGGATGATTGGGTCGACCCCGGCACATCAAGAAATCATTTGGCACACTTCTGCAAAAATGGCACAGATGAACAGTGAGTTGGGTCGACCCAAGGAAAGCATGAGTCGACCCAAACATCAAGATCCTCAAAACAAGACAGAACAATGGTTCTCTGGATTCACTGAGAGGGTCGACCCAAGAAGTAGTTGAGTCGACCCAAGCTTGAGTCGACCCAAACCCTGAGAGGGTCGACCCAAAGGCAAGACAGAAAAAAAGACAGAAAATGGTTCTCTGGAATTACTGAGAGGGTCGACCCAAGAAGAAGTTGAGTCGACCCAAGTGAACTTTGAGTCGACCCAAAGAATGGTTGGGTCGACCCAAGGGAAGGAAGGCTGAATTTCAAGTTTCTGTATTTTCTGAGAGAGTCGACCCAAGGAATGTTTGAGTCGACCCAAGTGAAAGTTGGGTCGACCCAAGGACAGGTTGAGCCGACCCAAACACGGGCTGAAGCATAACGGCTAGTTCTGCAGATGTACTTTTTGTCCTTCCCAAAGTCAGTAACGGCTAGTTTTTGAATTCTAACCATTGGAGCTTGTTCAATGGATGTAGGAGACTATTTAAAGTGGCACTATTCATCAGATAGAACAACTTTTTAAAAGCAATATCAAAGAGTACACAAGAAAACAAAAGTGCCCTAATCTTCTTCATCCAAGTGCTTCATTTAAGAATCAAAGAAAGGGGTTGAGCAGATTCAAAGAGTCATCAAGAGCTCCATCCTCCCTTGTAGAGTGAAGCATTCTTGACAAAGAAGAGAGAAGCCACTTCAAAGCGATAAATATTTTCTATACTCTTCTTTGTAGTTTATATTGTTTCATTTGCTCATTTAGGAGTTTAAATCTTCCTTCTTTATTTGTTAAACAACTTGTAAAGGTTGGTTGGTGAGCTCGGAAAACCAACGGAGCCCAGAAAACCAATTGTAAAGGTTCGTTGGTGAGCCCGTAAAACCAACAAAGGTTTTTGGTGAACCCGGAAAACCAAAGTGTAAAGGTTCGTTGGTGAGCCCGTAAAAACAACAAAGGTTTTTGGATTGTCAGCCCGGAAAACAATCCAACTGTAATCCACGAGATTATAGTGAATTCCCAAGGGGTCGCTTGGGGAGTGGACGTAGGTGCTAAGGAGAGCACCGAACCACTATACTTTGTGTTGTTTGTGTTGTGATTTGCTTTAGCTTACTAACCATCCATTTGACTTGAGTAAGATAGTTTAAATTTAAAAAGAAACCAATTCACCCCCCCCCCCCCCCTCTTGGCTTGTCACCTTGGGCAACAGGGTCCTTAATTATTTTGATAAACAGGGTTCGTTAAATTAAGAGATTCGATCAATTGCCCGTCGGCAACACAGTCTACATAAGGTTTTAACCTTTGACCATTGACTTTTAAAATATGTCCACCATTGAGGTGTTGGATCTCTACTGCACCGTAAGGAGAAACCTTTTTCACTACGAATGGTCCATCCCACCTAGAGCGAAGTTTACCCAGGAAGAGTCGCAACTTGGAATTGAACAGCCAAACCTTTTGACCAGGTTCGAAGGACTTACGGTTAATATTTTTATCATGAAAAGCCTTAGTCCTTGCTTTATAAATTTTAGCATTTTCATAAGCCTCATTACGCAATTCTTCAAGTTCACTTAGTTGGAGTTTTCGGTGAGGCCAGCTACTGCCATGTCTAAGTTAAATTTTTTAATAGCCCAGAAAGCTCTATGTTCAAGTTCTACCGGTAAGTGACAAGCTTTACCAAAAACTAATCGGTAGGGGGACATGCCAATAGGAGTTTTGTAGGCAGTACGGTAAGCCCAGAGTGCATCATTTATCCTTTGAGACCAATCTTTCCTATCGGGACGTACCGTTTTCTCTAAGATGTGTTTTAACTCTCTATTGGACACCTCGACTTGTCCACTCGTTTGGGGATGGTATGGGGTAGCAACTTTGTGGGTGATGTTATATTTGCGAACCAAAGCCTTGAAAGATCGGTTGCAAAAATGAGATCCCCCATCACTGATAATGGCTCGGGGTGTACCAAAACGACAAAAGATGTTTTCATGTAAAAATTTAATCACAACCTTGTGGTCATTAGTTTTAGTGGCGACAGCTTCTACCCATTTTGAAACATAATCAACCCCTACCAGAATATTTCGAAACCAAAGGATGGTGGGAAAGGGCCCATGAAGTCAATACCCCAAACATCAAAGATTTCTACAATTAAAATAGGATTGAGAGGCATCATATCTCTACGAGAGATGGTACCCATCCGTTGGCACCGTTCACAAGTTTGGCAAAAGTTATGGGCATCTTTGAAAAGTGTGGGCCAATAAAATCCACTTTGTAAAACTTTTGCTGCAGTTTTTCTACCCCCAAAATGTCCCCCACAAGCTTGTGAATGGCAGAATGAAAGAATACTTTGAAATTCGCATTCAGGGACACATCGACGGATGACTTGATCGGGACAATACTTGAATAAATCAGGATCATCCCAATAATAGAACTTTACTTGTGAAAAGAATCGGTTCTTATCTTGAGTTGACCAATCATCAGGAATTCGTCCTATGGCAAGGTAATTCACTATGTTTGCAAACCATGGCGTTTTTATTCTTTGTACCCCAAATAATTGTTCATCTGGAAAAGAATCATGTAAGGGTGAGGTATTTTTACAAGAGGGCTCAAGAAGAATCCTAGATAAGTGGTCCGCTACGACATTTGCAGTTCCTTTCTTGTCACGAATTTCTAGGTCAAATTCTTGTAGTAAAAGAATCCATCGAATCAGACGGGGTTTGGTATCCTTCTTTGCAAGAAGGTGTCGAAGGGCAGCATGATCAGTGAATACGGTAACCTTGGATCCTAATAGGTAAGATCGAAACTTGTCTAGCACGAATACTACAGCTAGCAATTCTTTCTCAGTGGTGGTGTAGTTCAATTGTGCATCTGAGAGTGCTTTACTAGCGTAGTAGATGACATGAGGTACCTTATCTAGCCGTTGCCCTAAAACTGCCCCAATGGCATAGTCGGATGCGTCACACATTAATTCAAATAGAAGGGTCCAATTAGGGGGCCGTATTGATGAGAGCACAAAAGTGCGATCTACACATCACTTAAATTAGTATTATTGCTAACAAATAATGATAAAAGTGCTGCATTAATATTATATTTTTGTGGGGTGCAGGTAATCATAAATCAAAGCTAAAATGCGCATTGGGTCTAGAAAAGATGCAATCACTGCAGGTGATCAGCCGACTGCATGGTTCAATCCCAGTTGCACACTAGAAGGAGCATTAGCCGGCTAGGTGCAGCCATATCCAGCAGCAGCATTTTCCCCATTTCGTGTGTCCATTTGAACTTCTCCCAGCCGTCCACGTGTTCAGCCGAGTCCCCAGCATCTTGCGAAGCATCCACCCAGCATCCCTCAGCCTTCTCTTTCCCCATTTCAAAGGCATCCAGAGTTCATGATTCATTCCTTCCAGCCGTCACCCTGGCATCATCCAAATCTTCTGCATCTTAGCCCAAGCACCAGCGTGGCGATTCCACCGCGTCCCAGCGCATGTGATCAACTCCATCTCAAGCTCATCCGCGTGCAGCCCAACATCCCGTGAGCAGTCTCCGTGTCCCAGGTTCTCCCAGTTCTCAGCAGTCCACGCATCCCAGCTCCAAACCTCCTTCCGATCCTGCATCAAGCTTCTGTTATCAGCTCCCAGCGTCCGTAAGCAGCCTCCCACGCGTCCCAAGCTTCACCGCATCCGAAGATCCCGGCATCTCCCACTTCCAACGTCCGCATCCCAGCCTCTTCCGAGCTATCCGCGCTTCCCAGCATCCCGTGAAGCTTCCGAGTCCATCCTCCCACAAATCCAGTCCCACGCGTCCACGCTCCTTCCGGCCGTCCGCGTGCAAAATCCACCGTGATCTCAGCATATGCGTCCCAGCTCTTCCGTCTTCCTCGCAGTCCACACATCATAACATCAGCGATTCATCCGTGAAGCCTCCCAGCATGCCATGTCCGAATCTCCCAGCATCACAATGTCTGCAAGCATCTTCCGCGAGCCATCCACGGTTCAGATCTCCCAAGCTACCACCGAGCGTCCACGCTCCAGCTTCTCCCATGAAGCTTCCCATTTCCGCATCCTCCGAACCAGCATCCGATTCTTCCGGGATTCGCAATCATCCGAGTCCCAGTCAAGTATCCACGTCCGAATCTCCCGCGCCCAACGCCTGCGATCGTTCCGTGATCCAAATCCCATGATTCCGCGTTCGGATATTTCGCAACTGGATCAGGGATCCATCGCACGAGCTATATGAGGCTTCCGCTCGGCTGGGGGGATGTTATTCCTTCCCATTCGGTGAAACAGAGGGGGGGGGTCCTGTTATTCAAAGAAAAGAAAGAAGAAAGGAAACAGAGCATGCTCTGTTTCCAAAAAGAATAGAAAAAAAAAAGAAAAAAAAAAGTCAATTTCGAGCGAAGATTTTCAAATGCCTCCTCGCATGCTTTATCAAAGACAAAGGGAGTGTCCTTTGCCAGAAGATTGCACAAGAGTTTGGAAATCTTACTGAAATCCTGAATGAAGCGACGGTAGAAACCAGCATGGCCAAGGAATGATCGGATTTGTTTCACAGTTTTGGGTGGGGGAAGATTGGAAATAAGATCGACTTTGGCTTTATCTACTTCAATGCCCCTCTTGGACACGACGTGTCCTAAAACTATGCCTTCCTGAACCATGAAATGGCTCTTTTCCCAACTTAATACTAGGTTGGTCTCCTTACATCTTTTCAAAACTAAGGTCAAATTGTCTAGACAATCATCAAAAGATAGGCCAAAAACTGAGAAATCATCAATGAACACTTCTAGAAAGTTTTCCACCATATCTGAAAAGATGGCCATCATGCATCGTTGAAAAGTTGCGGGTGCATTACATAGTCCAAAAGGCATCCTCCTATATGCAAATGTCCCAAATGGGCAAGTAAAGGTGGTCTTCTCTTGATCGTCCGGGTAGACAGGTACTTGGTTATATCCAGAATAACCATCTAAGAAGCAGTAGAAACCTTGACCAGCCAACCGTTCCAAAATTTGATCTATGAAAGGTAGAGGAAAATGGTCTTTCCTAGTCATTGAATTAAGTTTTCTGTAGTCAATGCATACGCGCCAACCCGTGGTTGTACGTGTTTGTATTAATTCTCCTTCCGTATTCTCAATCACAGTGATACCTGATTTCTTGGGTACCACTTGTGTCAGACTCACCCACTTACTATCAGAAATTGGATAAATGATTCCGGCATCTAATAACTTCACCACTTCTTTCTTGACTACCTCCTTCACGTTAGGATTGAGTCTTCTTTGCATTTCTCGGGTAGGCTTTGCATCATCTTCGAGATGAATTCGATGCATGCAAACAGAGGGGTCAACCCCTTTCAAATCGGCTACAGACCATCCTATGGCATGTTTATTTTCTTCTAGCACCCTCAAAAGTTTACCCTCCTGTTCAGTAGATAAGTTGGCTGTGATAATTACAGGGAGGCTATCTTCTGGTCCTAGAAAGGCATACTTAAGATTTGTTGGAAGTGGCTTTAACTCAAGTTTAGGTGGTGAATCAATGGAAGGACAAAGTCGCGCGCTAGCAATGGGAGGAAGAGGTTCAGGTCAGCTCTTCCAAGGAAGGGAACTCACAGGAGATTGATTGTCAAGTAAGATGTTAACTTCTTCTATGGCCTTGTCTATATCAAAGTTGTCAATGTCAAAATGGGCCAGACATGCCTCTAAGGGGTCATCTGCTAAGATATAGGGAAGGGCTTCCTCTACAAGATCATCCATTTCGTCAATTAGGCAACACTCGTCTTCCCTCACATGTTGGTCAGCGGCATGAAATACATTCAATTTAATTTTCATGTTCCCAAATGATATATCCATTGCCCCAGTTCTACAGTTAATACAGGCATTGGCTGTAGCTAAAAAGGGACGACCAAGAATCACAGGGATTTATTTTTTTATGTTGGGCACATGTTCCATATCAAGGACGATAAAATCTACTGGAAAATAGAATTTGTCTACCTTGACAAGAACATCTTCAATCATCCCCCATGGTATCTTCACAGATCGATCAGCCAATTGTAAGGACACCAAGGTAGGTTTTAATTCACCTAACCCAAATTTTTTATAGACTGAATAGGGTAGAAGATTCACACTTGCCCCTAGATCTAAAAGTGCTCGATCAATGGAGTTATCTCCTATGACACAGGAAATAGTGGGAGCGCCAGGATCTTTGAATTTTGGAGGGGTGTTGTGTTGGAGAATCGAACTTACCTGTTCAGTAAGTAGGACCTTTTTAGGCACATGTGTCCTAGATTTCCGCTTTTGGGTGCAAAGATCTTTGAGAAATTTGGCATAGGAGGGAACTTGTTTGATGGCATCAAGGAGTGGGAGGTTGATTTTAACTTGTTTGAAGACCTCCATCATCTCTTCTAATGAAGTTCCCTTCTTGCCAAAGGGAGAGGGTGCATTAAGTGCTTCAGGGAATGGAGCCTTTGGAATGTGGGTTGTGGCAGATGGTGGACTAGCTGAAGAAGGTTTTGGGTTTTCATGTGATACATTCTTCTCTTCTTCCTCTCCTTCCTTATTGTTACCCTCCCCAACCTTATTATGTGTTGCTGGTGGTCCAAACCGAGAACGATTGGCACAGCGGTGTGAACGGGATTCCGTCTGAGTTGCCTTGGTTGGTGTTGATTGCGCTCCACCTTCCACCGAAAAACCTGCAAGCAAGCCTCGCACCACCACTGGGGTAGTGGGGGCCCTCGGACGATCAAGTCAGAGGAGATTGGAGGAGAAGGAGAGATAATAGTAGCAAGTAGGAGAATGCTCTGGAAGTTCTTGCTTACCTCCCCCCTTCTCCCCCCAGCCGCATATATACCAGGCTGGGGGGTCCTTCTGGGGGGTTGGTCATCGTGTGTCACGATGGAGTTGCCACTGACATGGCCGTTACAGGGCGTCGTGGGGCAGCGCTGGGTACGGCCATGACAGGGCGTAGTGGAGCTCCGCTTTGTACGGCTGTTACAGGAGATCGTGGAGCAGCGCCGGATACGACCGTTGCAGGGAGTAGTGGAGCAGAGGGTCGCGGCGTGCTTCAGGGGAACAGCCTGTCGTTGTCGAGAGATCGCCGACTCGGGGTCGGATTGCTGGATCAAGGGGCAGCCGACTCGGGGTCGGGCTGCGAAGCCGAAGATATCCGACTCGGGGTCGGACTGCTGGATCAAGGGGCAGCCGACTCGGGGTCGGGCTGCGAAGCCGAAGATATCCGACTCGGGGTCGGGTTACTGGATCAAGGGGCAGCTGTAGTCTTCTTGGACGCGCGTGCCGGTCACGTGGGGCATGGTGGCTGAGTTCCCCCGTAACAGTAGCCCCCCACTTCCGAGCCTGGAACCAGAAGGGGAACGGGTGAAGGAAGTGATGCTTCGAGATTGCCGCCATCCCTCGGAGAGGCGCGCGCGCTTCGAGCTCCCCGCCTTCTTTATGGCGTATGGCGGTTGTTGCTGACCTGGCAGTCTGAGGATTTCGGCGGACATCCTTCCTTAATGGCGTCGATTCGCCTTTGGGGCGCGAGCGACCCTTCGGCAGCCAGGCGTCCTCTGGCGTCACCGAGGCGTCACCCACCTTTCCGCCTATTTAACCGGGGGTCCTCCTCCGTCCGCCTTTCTCTTTACAGACATCTTCGAGTTTCTCCTTTGCGCTGCCGTCATCGCCGTCGGACTGTTCGCTCGCTCCTCCTTTGACGCTCTCGGAGCCGTTCTTCCTTCTCTTCCGGTGAGTTGCCCCATTCTTTAATTTAGGGCTCTCCATACTTTCCTTTTGTATTAGTGTACTCCAGTCGTTCCGGTCCTTTCCCCCTTCTTGACCCTGTCCTGACCGTAGATTCACTGGCCATTAGGGATGGGCGAAGTGAGAGCAGACCGCATTAAGTCGGAGTTGGTCGCCGAAGACCTAGATAGGTTCGTGGCTCGATACCACCTTCCCGAGGCCTGCAATGTTACACTCCCGGGGCCTGAGGAGAGGATGTCCCATCCTCCTCCAGGGAAGGTTGCCATCAATGAGGGCATTCTTCAGGCCGGGTTCCGCTTTCCCCCCTCGGACTTAGTCGTTCAGGTGCTTCGGGGTTTAAGAGTGGCGCCGACGCAACTGGTGCCGAACTCATGGCGCGCCCTGACGGCCTTTCAGGTTCTCTGCCGCATGCACGAGGTTCCCGCCACCCTGAATGTCTTTTGGGAATGCTACGGCCTGAGCGGCCACCCCCAGGATAAAGGGTGGTGGTGCTTTGCAGCGCGGCGAGGGTGCGGCCTCGTCAAGGAGGCTCCTACCTCCATTCACGGCTGGAAGGGGCGCTTCTTTTTCGTTGACGCAGATCCCTCTTGGGGAATCAGGGCAACCTGGGAGACGCCGATGAAGTCCCCGATTGGCCTATCGAGGTTGTCGAGGGAGGAATCCGATGGCGTCGCCGTCTTGAAGGAGTTGGTTGCCGAGGGCCGGCTCCCCCCGGTGGCTCGCCTTATTTCCGAGGATACCTTGGTGAACGTCGGTCTGAGCTCGGTCCCCGCTGACCGTGAGCCCGCCACCATTTCTTTTTTAGCTCCTTTCTCCTCTTTCGTCTCGTTCTTTCCTTCAGTTTCTCAACCTCCGACCACCTCGTCCTTTTTGCAGAGATCGACGACGTCATGCGGTCGGACAAGGCAACGGCTGTTGGTAGGACGTCCCTACTGGAAGCAGTCCGGAGGAAGAAACGAGCTCCTCCGAGCGGGGCCCCACCGGCGAAGAAGTCCCGCCGGCAGGCGACTCCGACGCCGACAGACGGGTCCGGACCCGCCGATCAGGGGGACGCCGCGGGCGCGGACCGGCAGTTGATGCTGTATCAGCCCTCCGACGCCGAGACTACCGTTTCTCCGGAGGCATCACCCGGGCGCGCCCGGGATGGACGGGTTGGACGTGATCGGTCCCCAGCCCAGCCTTCGACTCGGTCGGCTCCGGATGATACGAGGAGGGACGCGCCGAGGCCCCGGCCGAGCGGGACCCTGTCAATTCCAGGGGCGGTCCCCGCCCCGAGCATGGTCAGCATGACTCTTCCCCAAGCGATGGGTAAGGGTAAGGCTGCAGAACCACCGCCCGACTCTGGGGAGAAGTCGGGGTCGGCCTTCACTTTCGCCGGTGCCCGAAACCTCATCGAGACGGTGCTGCTGGAGAAGGACCGCAGGCGGGTCCGGGAGATGAGGGTCCCTGACGTTGGGGCTGCCAGCTGCGTCTGTCTCATGTCGGTGAGTGTTCTTTTGGTCGCTTTCATCATTTATAGGCTCTGTTGATCCCCGCCTGACGCCCTCGTTTTTCCTATCTCTTAGCTCGCCCAGTACATGATCCGCCTAGAGGAGTGCTACGAGGAACAGGCGAGGCTGCTGGCGAGGGCCGAGAGCCAACTGAAGGCAGTAGAGGAGGGAGGTCAGGCTGCGGCGGGGAGGACGACCAGGGACCTCGAGACAAGGCTCCAGGTGGCCGAAGAGCGGGCACTCGGCTTCGCCACCCTCGAGAAGCAACTGTTGGAGGCTCGGGAGCAACTCAAGGTTGCCTCGGGTCTCGAGGGCGAGATCAAGAAGGCGGAGGAGCGGGCCGAGAAGCAGTCCCGGAAGGCTGCCGACTACCGGGAGAGGTGGGAGAAGGCCCAGCGGTCAGCCGACAACGCCCGCAACCGGACCCGGTCTCTTGAAGCCAAGCTGGGCGAATTGGAGTCGGCCTTGGAGAAGTCCCGCGCGAGCGACCAGGAGCTTCATTCGCGCCTGGAGGAGGCTGAGGCTGCTCGCATCGCTGCCGAGGCGAAGCACAAGGAGGCCCAGGCTGATCTGCTGAGGGTCTCCTCCGAGGCGGATGACCGGATTGTGGCGAAGGTCTTGGAGGCAAAAGCTCAGATTATGGAGCGAGCAGAGGCGGCGCTGGCCGAGAAGAGTGCGGAGATCGGGCGTCAGGCGGTACAGGCTTATCGTCAGTCCGCCGAGTTCACCCGTGACATGTCGGGGGCGGTACAGGCCTATCGTCAGTCTGACGAGTTCGTCCGTGACATGTCGGACGCGGGGTCCGACTCCTTTGTCTTAGGCTTCGAGGAAGGCCTGGCAAGGGTGTCGGCTAAGTACCCCGAAATTGACCTGAGTGGGATCTCCCTTCTCGACTCCCCTCCGGCGCCATTGCCTGTTGATTCTCCAACCGTCTCCCTACCCCTTGCAGACGTGCCGGGCGTTCCCGACCCGGGGGTTCCTCCAAGCTGACCCTCTGTACTTTTCTTTGTGTGTTGGCGTTTTGCCAAGTTGTATGGGTCTCGGCCCTGAAACAATGAAAGTTAATGCAAATAGAGTTTCTTCATTTCACTTTCGTCCTTCTTCTTTCTAACTCTTGGTAGCGTCTCGCTGACTCCCGACTCTTGAAATTCTTCTGGCGCTAGGCCAGGTATCTGAGGGTTAGGCCTCAGGAAATTTTTCCGGCACTAAGCCAGGCATCCGAGGGTCAGGC
Organism: Phoenix dactylifera; assembly: GCF_051530095.1. Classification (NCBI taxonomy): domain Eukaryota; kingdom Viridiplantae; phylum Streptophyta; class Magnoliopsida; order Arecales; family Arecaceae; genus Phoenix; species Phoenix dactylifera. The sequence continues at coordinate 15,833,952 of NC_143195.1, forward strand.
CTCAGGAAATTCTTCCGGCACTAAGCCAGGCATCCGAGGGTTAGGCCTCAGAAAATTCTTCCGGCGCTAAGCCAGGCATTCGAGGGTTAGGCCTCAGGAAATTCTTCCGGCGCTAAGCCAGGCATCCGAGGGTTAGGCCTCAGGAAATTCTTCCGGCACTAAGCCAGGCATCCGAGGGTTAGGCCTCAGGAAATTCTTCCGGCACTAAGCCAGGCATCCGAGGGTTAGTCCTCAGGAAATTCTTCCGGCACTAAGCCAGGCATCCGAGGGTTAGGCCTCAGGAAATTCTTCCGGCGCTAGGCCAGGCATCCGAGGGTTAGGCCTCAGGAAATTCTTCCGGCGCTAAGCCAGGCATCCGAGGGTTAGGCCTCAGGAAATTCTTCCGGCACTAAGCCAGGCATCCGAGGGTTAGGCCTCAGGGAATTCTTCCGGCGCTAGGCCAGGCATCCGAGGGTTAGGCCTCAGGAAATTCTTCCGGCGCTAGGCCAGGCATCCGAGGGTTAGGCCTCAGGAAATTCCGCTCGTTGGTCGGCCAATGCTGGCGCAAGCCGAGGCGACCGGTCGGGACTTCAGGCTAGTCTGCTCCCGGGATGATCATCGGGTTAGCCTGGCATCCGAGGGCCGAGCCTCGAGAAATTCCGCTCGTTGGTCGGCCAAGGCTGGCGCAAGCCGAGGCGACCGGTCGGGGCTTCAGGCTAGTCTGCTCCCGGGATGATCATCGGGTTAGCCTGGCATCCGAGGGTTGTCAGGCCTCAGGAAATTCCGCTCGTTGGTCGGCCAAGGCTGGCGCAAGCCGAGGCGACCGGTCAGGGCTTCAGGCTAGTCTGCTCCCGGGATGATCATCGGGTTAGCCTGGCATCCGAGGGCCGAGCCTCGGAAAATTCCGCTCGTTGGTCGGCCAAGGCTGGCGCAAGCCGAGGCGACCGGTCGGGGCTTCAGGCTAGTCTGCTCCCGGGATGATCATCGGGTTAGCCTAGCATCCGAGGGCCGAGCCTCGGAAAATTCCGCTCGTTGATCGGCCAAGGCTGGCGCAAGCCGAGGCGACCGGTCGGGGCTTCAGGCTAGTCTGCTCCCGGGATGATCATCGGGTTAGCCTGGCATCCGAGGGCCGAGCCTCGGAAAATTCCGCTCGTTGGTCGGCCAAGGCTGGCGCAAGCCGAGGCGACCGGTCGGGGCTTCAGGCTAGTCTGCTCCCGGGATGATCATCGGGTTAGCCTGGCATCCGAGGGCCGAGCCTCGGGAAATTCCGCTCGTTGGTCGGCCAAGGCTGGCGCAAGCCGAGGCGACCGGTCGGGGCTTCAGGCTAGTCTGCTCCCGGGATGATCATCGGGTTAGCCTGGCATCCGAGGGCCGAGCCTCGGGAAATTCCGCTCGTTGGTCGGCCAAGGCTGGCGCAAGCTGAGGCGACCGGTCGGGGCTTCAGGCTAGTCTGCTCCCGGGATGATCATCGGGTTAGCCTGGCATCCGAGGGCCGAGCCTCGGGAAATTCCGCTCGTTGGTCGGCCAAGGCTGGCGCAAGCCGAGGCGACCGGTCGGAGCTTCAGGCTAGTCTGCTCCCGGGATGATCATCGGGTTAGCCTGGCATCCGAGGGCCGAGCCTCGGGAAATTCCGCTCGCTGGTCGTGCGCCTGTCGCTTGCCGCCCGACGGGATTTCTCCGTGGCCAGCTGCGATCGTGTTTCTCCTCCTCTCCAAGCGTTGCCTGGGGAACACCAAATGGGCATTAAATGCTAATTGAGGGGTTACCTGGGAAATCGGATCGCCAGTTGCTGCTTGCGAGGTGTGTCAGTTAAGCGGCCGCGATACGCGCGTTCTTCGAGGCGGATGCGGCCTGGGCGCGAGCGGAGATACGTGGACCTAGGGGTACAGGCCACCCGGAGTGTCCTGCGCAAAGAATGCGATTAAGGAGAATGACGCTTAGGAAATCGTGGAAAGATACGCCTCGAGAGCCGGATCGGCTCCGGATTCAATGCGCCCGCATTTATTGGAGCCACCCGCATCGGAACGACCGAGGGGCCGCAGTTTGGCTATAAATATAGGTGCAGGTGCGATGGAGCCTGCCAAGCCGGAGCTGTTCAGATTGCCATGGATCGTGGGCCTCCTCTCCGGCGCATGGTTGAGAGACCCCTACCGAAGGAACGGGAGGCGTGCCCTTCGCGACTTCCGCCAACTAGCCGTTTCATCTGGGATCAACAAGGAGGTTCTCCCCGGCGGAACTCCGCTCTAGGCGTTTCATCCGGGATCACGTCTCCCCTCCTTGAAGTTCGGCCTCCCGATTGAGCTCCGCACCAGGCGCCTGATCCGGGACCGCGCCTCTATATACTCTTCTCCCTTGTATTCCTTCTCTCCCCTAACACTGGGGAGGACCGGAATATCCCTTGGAGGTGGCGTTCCCCTGGAGGCAGCGGGAGCTTCGTCTGCGGCGGCTCCTCGTCTTTTTCGTGAGGCGTGGATGGCGCCTCCGGTTGGAGGCACCCACTTCCGGTGGGATTGCAGCCGCTTCGGATGGAGGTTTCGGGATCCCAGATCTCCAGCTCCTCGGAGTCTCCACCTCTTCTTTACTTTCTTTACACCCTAATTCCCCTCTGGGAATTCCTTGTAATCACACGAGCACGCCGTTGTAACCAGAAATTATTGAAATGAAAAGTGTTATACATTTTTGAACTGTCTTTCTGGCATTGTCGTTCTACTGGTAATACATCCGCAGGTTAGCGGAATTCCAGCTCCTTGGAATTTCTCGACCATCTAGAGCCTCCAACTGGTAGGAGCCAGGTCGGTTTACCCAGCGAACCCTATACGGGCCTTCCCAATTTGGCGCTAGCTTCTCACCTTCCGCAGGTTGAGATGCTTTAGCTCGCCTTAGCACCAGATCTCCGATTCTGAAAAGCTTCGGTCGGACCTTGGAGTTGTAATATCGGGCCACCCTCCGCTGATACATCGCCATCCGAACCTGCGCCATTTTCCTCGCTTCTTCCAAGAGATCCAGGTTCCCTCGGAGTTGCTCCGAATTGGCCTCGGGTCGGTGCGCGGCCACCCGAGGTGAGGGGAGTCCGAGCTCCACGGGGACAACGGCTTTCGTGCCATAGGTTAGGCTGAAAGGCGTCTCCCCGGTAGGGGTCCGATGCGTGGTCCGATACGCCCAAAGGACATTCTCGAGTTCTTCGACCCAAGCTTGCCCCGTCCGACCGATTCGCGCTTTGATTCCTTGGAGGATTGTCCGATTTGTGACCTCGGCCTCGCCGTTGGTTTGGGGATGCGACACAGATGTGAACCGATGCTCGATCCCGAACTCCTCGCAGAAGTCACGGAAATGCTTGTTGTCGAACTGTCGGCCATTATCCGAGATGAGGACCCGAGGTACCCCAAATCGGACAATGATGTTCTTCTTCACGAACTTCCGGACTTGCGCCTCCGTGATAGTGGCCAGCGGCTCTGCCTCCAGCCACTTGGTGAAGTAGTCGATTGCAACAATCAAAAATTTCCGCTGAGCTGAAGCGACGGGGAATGGTCCGAGGATATCCATTCCCCACTGGGCGAAGGGCCAGGGTGCAGTGATTGGTGCCAAGGGGACAGAAGGGACTCTCTGGACGTTGGCGTGGCGCTGGCAGGCGTCGCATTTCCGTACATGATCCTTTGAGTCCTCCAACAAGGTAGGCCAATAATAGCCTTGCCTCATGATCTTGTGCGCCAAGGACCTAGCCCCCAAGTGTGATCCGCAAACGCCTTCGTGGACTTCGCCGAGGACGTAGGCCGCTTCCGAGGGGCGGAGGCACTTTAAGAGGGGGGCGGTGAACGAGGTCCGATACAGCCTCCCTTCATAGAGTACGTAGTGGGCGGACTTCATAACAAGTCGCCGAGCTTGATCTTCGTCTTCAGGGAGGATCCCTTCGGCGAGGTAGGCGACAAGCGGGTCCATCCAAGACGGCTCCAGATCAATCGCCATCACCGCTCCAGCCTCGCCGATGCTCGGGGTATCTAGGGTCTCCAGGTAGATTGCCCTCGACAAGTTGTGCGCGTCTGCGCTCACTAAGCGGGACAACCTGTCGGCCCTGGCATTTTCACTTCTTGGGACCTGCTGGATGTCGATACTGCCGAGGTCGGGAATGAGTGCTTGCACCTTCCGGACGTAATTCTGCATGGTCGGGTTCCGGGCTTCGAACTCTCCACGGACCTGCCCGACCACCAGCTGGGAGTCGGTGAAGACCTTCAGGCGCCGGATGCCGAGCTCCTTGGTGAGTTTGAGTCCCGTGACTAGGGCCTCGTACTCCGCCTCGTTGTTGGTCACTGGAAATCCGAACCTCAAGGCATACTCGGCTATCACTCCATCAGGGCTGGTGAGGACCAGCCCGGCCCCTCCACCTTCGGGGTTCGACGACCCATCGATGTGAAGCGTCCAAATCGGGAGGTCGAGGCTGGGTGTTTCCGGCGACCTAGGTTCCGCCTCCTGCACCGTGCACTCAGCGAGGAAATCCGCGAGCGCTTGGGCCTTGATGGCGGGTCGGGGCTAGTAGCGGATGTCGAACTCACCAAGTTCTACTGCCCACTTCACCAGCCGTCCCGCATTCTCAGGATTGCTGAGGATCTGCCGCAGCGGTTGATCGGTCAAGAGGGTGACAGAATGGGCCTGGAAATAGGGGCGAAGCCTCCTGGTCGCGGTCAGCAGCGCGAAGGCGATCTTTTCAGCCTTCGTATACCGCATCTCGGCATCCCGTAGGACCCGGCTGATGTAGTACACAGGCTTCTGGAGCTTTGCCTCTTCCCGAACCAGTACCGCACTGACTGCGGTTGGGGAGACCGCCAGATAGAGGTAGAGCATCTCCCCTTCTTGCGGCTTGGACAGCAGGGGAGGAGACGCCAAGTATTCCTTGAGCTGGTCGAATGCTGCTTGACATTCGGCCGTCCAGAGGAAGTCTTTCGGGCGTTTCAACACCTTGAAGAAAGGTTGGCAGCGTTCGGCCGATTTTGCCACAAATCGTCCGAGCGCGGCGACCCTCCCAGCGAGCTCCTGAACCTCCTTCACTTTGGTCGGAGGGGACATATCTTGGATGGCCTTGATTTTGTCCGGGTTGGCTTCGATCCCCCGCTGGTTGACAATGAAACCGAGGAACCTCCCGGCCGAAGCGCCAAAGGCGCACTTCGTTGGGTTCAGCTTCATGTGAAACTTCCGCAAGGTGGCGAAAGTCTCCTCCAGATCCGCGATGTGCTGGTCTGCATGGCGGCTCTTCACCAGCATATCGTCCACGTACACTTCCATGTTCCGGCCGATTTGCTCTTTGAAGATTTTGTTGACGAGGCGCTGGTAAGTGGCGCCAGCATTCTTCAGACCGAAGGGCATTACCTTGTAACAGTACAGCCCCCGGTCTGTTATAAAGGCAGTTTTCTCCTCGTCCTGTGGAGCCATCATTATCTGGTTGTAGCCGGAGAAAGCGTCCATGAAAGACAGCAGCTGATATCCGGAAGTCGCGTCGACCAGTTGGTCTATCCGCGGAAGCGGAAAGCTATCCTTGGGACACGCCTTGTTCAGGTCGGTGTAGTCGACGCACATCCTCCACTTCCCGCTCGCCTTCCGGACAAGTACGACATTTGCCAGCCACTCGGGGTAGCTCACCTCCCTTATGAATCCTGCCTCCAAGAGTTTGTCTACCTCCTGGTCGACCACCCGGATCCGATCCGGGGCACAGTGTCTCTTCTTCTGCTTTACTGGTCGGTGGGTTGGGTCGACGTTGAGGGCGTGAGAAATGACCTCCGGGTCGATCCCAGGTACATCGGCCGCTGACCAGGCAAATACATCGGCGTTGGCTCGGAGGAATTCCACCAACCGAGCCCGAGCTCCCGGGTCGAGATTGGTGCCGACCCGGACCGTCCGGTCCGGGCGACCTTCCTCGAGGGGAACTTTGATCACACCTTCGGCCGGCTCTCCGTGCCGCAAGGCCACCTCGTCTCTGGCGTCGAGGGACTCGACGCTTAAGGCTTCTACGGGCTTCTTCCCTTTGAGAGTTGCTAGGAAACATTGCCTTGCGGTCGGTTGGTCACCTCGGACCTCTCCAATCCCGGCCGCCGTGGGGAACCGCATGAGCAAGTGGTACGTAGAGACCACCGCGCGAAGGGCGTTCAGTCCGGGTCGTCCGAGGATAGCGTTGTAGGCCGAGGGAACACGGACGACCAAGAACCCGAGCCGCACCGTGGCTTCTGCGGGTGCAACGCCCGCAGTCACAGGCAGCTCAACGACACCTTCGGCCGATATAGCGTCACCAGTGAATCCTATGAGGGGGGTGGATGTTTTGTGCAACAATTGTCTGGACAAGCTCATCTTTTGGAAGGCCTCGTAAAACAAAATATCAGCTGAGCTTCCACTATCCACAAGAACACGCCTTACATCATAGTTTGCCATAGTGAGGGAGATCACCATGGCGTCATCGTGGGGGGTCTGAACCCCCTTTACATCTTCATCACAAAAAGTGATTACATTACCGACCCTCTGCCTCTTTGCGACGGCTACCCCTGACGCTTCAGTCGAGCCCCCTGCGTTCCTCTCGGGCCGGGGGCAGCCCCCAGTGATAGTGTGGATCATGCCCGCGACGGGTCGATTCTGCTCCCGAGGCTCCTGAGGGGCCGGGTCGGCCGGACGCGGGTCTGCGGGGGGACGTCGGTCGTTCACATATCGACCGAGACGCCCTCGGCGGATGAGAGCCTCGATCTCGTCCCGAAGCTGGAAGCAGTCTTCGGTGTCGTGGCCGTGGTCCCGGTGGTACTCACAGTACGCCCGAGAGGGCCTCCTCCCAGGAATCTTCTTCATCTGTCTCGGGACCGGGAGGTCCTCCCGCCCCTTGATTTCCATGAGGATCTGGGCCCGGGGAGTCAGGAGAGGAGTGTACCGGTTGAAACGTCGGGGCGGAGAACGAGGGCGTAGGGCGCCGTGGTTCCTCGCCGGCGACAGGCTTCTGCGCCGACGTTGAGGCGTCGGGCTCCTCCTCTGGCGTGCCTCTTTTCGCCTTTTCTTTCCGAGCTTTGGAGGGATCTCGGCGGCCTCCTTGCTCCGGTGGGCGGCCGCCTCCTCGGCGTCCGCATACTGGTTCGCTCGGGACAACAGCTCCGGGAAGCTCCGCGGCAGGCGTTTGTCCAGGGAGAAGGTGAGTCTGCCCTTTCGGAAGCCACGCTTCAGGGCTGAAAGAGCCACTTCCTGGCTCAGGTTCCGGACTTCCAGCGTAGCCTTGTTGAAGCGGGTAAGATAATCCCGCAAGCTTTCTCCCTCGTTTTGCCGGACATCAAAGAGGGAGTCGGAGACCAGTCGCCGCCGGCTACTGACGGCGAAATGGGTGATGAAGAGGCGAGTAAACTGGTCGAAGGACTGGATTGAGTTAGCCTCCAAGCCGGCGAACCACGCCCTTGCCGGGCCACGGAGGGTCGCCGGGAAGGCCTTGCAGAGGAGAGGATCTGATGCTCTGTGGAGTAGCATAAGGGTCCTGAAACTCTCGACGTGATCCCGCGGGTCCGCCGCCCCGTCATAGGGCTCGATCGCCGGCATTTTAAACCCCGGCGGATTCGGGGTCCGCAGGATCCTCGAGGCAAGCGCCGGCTGGGAGAAGATCTCCAAGTCGGCGAAGGGATCTTTGGAGTGGCCCTTCAGGACCTGGAGTTGTCAGTGGAGATCGTCCACCCGCCGGTCCAGGGAGCGCGACCGATGGGTGGGAGACAAGGAGCACCAAGAGGGGGACCGACTGGATCGCGGGTTCCTTGAGGACTGGGGGGTCTGGGAACGCGCCCGGGCCCGCCTCTCGTACCCCGCGCAGCTCCGATGGGAATGTCCCGGCAGAATGGACCGTGCTCGAGAATCTTCCTCGCACCGGCGCTCCTCCCCATGGGAGAGGAAGGAGCGCGGGTTGAGGAGGACAGGTGAGCGCTCAGGGAGCAGCGGCTCCTGGGCCCGCTGCGGCGCCCGAGACATCACACCCTGCAGGTTCTGCACTGCCTCCGCGAGGGTGCGAACCTGCTGGGCTAACTGGTCGAACTGAGTGGCTTCGACCATCTGAATGGGGGGTGGAACGGTGGAGTGTTGCTGAGAATGTGTTGGAGACGCAGCGGCCTCCCGGCCGGAGGCGCGAGAGGCCCCGCGACCGGAGGCATTGGAAGCTCCATGACCACCTCGCCGTGCCATTACGATCGCTCTGAGATTCGGACCCTTCCTCTAGCGCCAACTGTTGCTGATGGTCCAAACCGAGAACGATTGGCACAGCGGTGTGAACGGGATTCCGTCTGAGTTGCCTTGGTTGGTGTTGATTGCGCTCCACCTTCCACCAGGAAACCTGCAAGCAAGCCTCGCACCACCACTGGGGTAGTGGGGGCCCTCGGACGATCAAGTCAGAGGAGATTGGAGGAGAAGGAGAGATAATAGTAGCAAGTAGGAGAATGCTCTGGAAGTTCTTGCTTACCTCCCCCCTTCTCCCCCCAGCCGCATATATACCAGGCTGGGGGGTCCTTCTGGGGGGTTGGTCATCGTGTGGCACGATGGAGTTGCCACTGACATGGCCGTTACAGGGCGTCGTGGGGCAGCGCTGGGTACGGCCATGACAGGGCGTAGTGGAGCTCCGCTTTGTATGGCTGTTACAGGAGATCGTGGAGCAGCGCCGGATACGACCGTTGCAGGGAGTAGTGGAGCAGAGGGTCGCGGCGTGCTTCAGGGGAACAGCCTGTCGTTGTCGAGAGATTGCCGACTCGGGGTCGGATTGCTGGATCAAGGGGCAGCCGACTCGGGGTCGGGCTGCGAAGCCGAAGATATCCGACTCGGGGTCGGACTGCTGGATCAAGGGGCAGCCGACTCGGGGTCGGGCTGCGAAGCCGAAGATATCCGACTCGGGGTCGGGTTACTGGATCAAGGGGCAGCTGTAGTCTTCTTGGGCGCGCGTGCCGGTCACGTGGGGCATGGTGGCTGAGTTCCCCCGTAACATTATGTATTATACGTCCACTCCTTAGGGTAGTCAAAGCATTAGCTTGCTCATGATTTAGTCGAGTTTCTTGAGCCACGTATTGTCCCCTAGGATTACTCATTGGTTGACTTGGAAGCTTACCTTCCTCTCGCTTGTTTAATGCATTAGCTAGTTGACCCATTTGAGATTCTAGCTTAGCAATTGATTGCGTGTGAGAGTGCAATAGTTGTGTGTTTGCCTCCAAACCTTGAAGGGCAGTCAACACCTTCTCCTTAAAGGCTGTATTTCTTTGGGTTGGAGGAGGAGGATGCTGAAATTGGGTTGAGGGATGGTAGGGATGAAAATTCTGAGGGTTTTGAAAATTTTGGGAATAGGGTTGGGCTATGTTTGAAGCTTGCTGCTTCCAAGAAAAATTTGGATGATTTCGCCATCCCGGGTTATATGTATTGGAAAATGGGTCATTTCCCGGTCTAGGCTGTGTTTGAGCAGCATTGATGTGTTCTTGCACGAGTTCGGGGAATTGGGGCGCTGAAGGGCACTCATGAATAGGGTGGGATGGACTAGAACAAATAGTACACACTTGTGCTTGGGAAGAGTTCATGTAATGCCCACCTATCATCAGTTGGTCAATCTTATGGGACAATGCATCTACCTTGCTAGACAGGTCCATAGAATGACTTATTTCACAAATGGTCCCTTTTCTTTGAGAACTCGGGGGTGCTTGACGAGAACATGAAGCATGGTGGAGGGAGTTTTCATTAAGATTTTCAAATAATTGCCATGCTTCATGCTCATTTTGAAGCATAAAAGTGCCCCCGCATGCAGCATCGATCATCTGACGGTTTCATTCTGTCAATCCGTCATAGAAACATTGCACTAGCTGCCACTTAGGTATTTGATGATGAGGGCATTTACGGATTAGGTCTCGAAATCTCTCCCAAGTTTCATGAAATTCTTCTCCCTCAGTTTGGGAGAAGCTTGTAATGGCACGTCTAAACTGGTTCGTTCTTCCTATGGGAAAGTATTTTTTAAGAAATTCTTGTTGCATTTGATCCCAAGAACGAATCGAGTTGGCTTCTAAAGAATTCAACCATTGCTTGGCTCTATCTTTAAGGGAGAAGGAGAATAATCTAAGTTTCAGAGCATCATCAGTAAAATTCTGAATCTTAACAGTGGTGCAAATCTCAAGGAATTCATCTAGGTGTTTATATGGATCTTCATTGGTGAGCCCATAAAAAGATGGTAGCATTTGGATCACACTAGACTTTATTTCATATTGTACAGCTGCTACCTCAGGTAATCGAATGCAAGATGGGAAAGTGTAAATAGTGGGAGTAAAGTATTTCCTCAGGAGTTTGGGTTGTTCTTCAGCCATCTTAAGAGGTGGGGATGATCCTAATGTTTTGATCTTAGCTCGAATGTTCCTAAGGGTTCGTTCTATTTCAGGGTCAAAAGGTAATAGGTTTTGTACTCTAGAACGACTACCGTGCATACACTAGTACTCGATTAATCAAGCATGCAATAAAAGAGAAAAGTATATCAATCCTAATCTTTGTCCTAAAATCACTAGACAGCTCCTAACTGGTTTGAAGAGGGCACCTAAGCCTCCAATCCGGTCTAATGAATCGAGCTGACCAGGTAAGCTCCCAGGTAAGTGGAGGGGTCACGATGCGTCCGCAAAGGTCCCACTTAAAATCCACTTGCCTCGAACAGATGAACTGTCTCCCTTATAGGGACAAAGCTTGCCTAGACATCAACTAAGCCACAGAGCGAAATTGGTACAACCTTCGGTGATCTTCGTCCTATTGAGCTCGAATGTCCCTAGGGGCCAACGTCTAATTGATTTTAATTAAAGATGACACTATGTGAGATTGAGTTCACCTAAGTTGGGCAAGAGTCCGGTGATGAAATCCGGCTCTTATCTTGTTGGGGTGATTGCCCTTACTATGTGCAAATTGATTTGTGTATGTGTATCAAGCATGCATTCACAATTTTGCTATAATTAAAATCAAACAATCACCACAAAATTTCAAACCAATAATTAATTTAAATAAGAAAAGTTTAGAGGTTACCAAAGGGAATTTCCCCAGCAATTTAATTTTTTTTTTAAGGCAAACCTCTACAGCATTGCTTTTTCAGCAGTTCTCCTTTTGATCATCCCATATTTTTTTCTCGATTTCTGACCAAATAATATATATATAAAAATAAATAAAAATTAGTAAGGGAGAAAAGAAGATAAGAAAAGTAACAATAATAGAAAATTTTTTTTAAGAAATTTTTTTTAATTTTTAAATAATTTTTTTTTAATAAGAAAAATAACTATTCTAGCAATCCCCGGCAACGGCGCCAAAAATTGATCGGTTCTTTCAATTTTGAAAATAAAACTACGCAATAGCACGTATCCTGTAGGATAGTGATTACGGGTGTCGGTCCACAGGGATTGGAGACTAGTTATTTTTCTTTAATAATAAATCAAAAAGAAGAATTTGCTAACTTGATTTAACTAAATTAATCTATGAGTACGAATTGAAATTTTTATCAAAATAAATAGATCTAGAGTTTGGAATCCACCACATAGCATTGCATCAAGGATTGCGTTCTTAATTTTTATCTTTTGGAGAGGCATGCAATTTTGGCTGCAAGCCTTTTAAAATGAAAGCATAAAGAGTGTTAGAAAGATCCATCTTTGGTGTAGCATGAAGTGTCTACCTAAGTATGCTAATCTAGGATGCAGCACGCTTCATCTTCCTAGGCATGGATCATCTTAGACTACTTTAGCAAACATGATTAATAACTAGCATGCTCAAAATTTAAATATCATGAAGAAATATTTCATTGGAAATAAGAATTTAAACAAGCTCCAAAATAATAAAAAACAAGAACTACAATTGCCCTGATACATTGCTAGGCTTCATCCAGCCCTAGACTAGATGTTTAGCCGAGCATGGCTTCCGGACGACCTCCCATCTTCAAATGAAATTGATCACCTCCCATTATTCCCAAAATATCCAAAACTCTTCTCTTTCCCCCCTCCTTTCTCTCTTTTTTTTTTATTTCTTTATCTCTCCCGCTCGGTTTCTTCTTCCTTTTCTTCACCGAAACATGGGTTCTCCCCTGTTTTCTCCTCCCCGAGCTCCCTTTGCCACCGAACGATGGCCTCCTTTTATAGTGGATGAATGGTGTCAATGGCGTGGCTGGATCTTGGGAGGGATTCATGGAGCGTTTGATTGTAATGGCCGGAAATGAAGCCGGCCGCTGGATCGACGGGAGGTGGAGGGAAGAAGATGAGTGGCCGCGGGATCGATGGGAGGTGCTGATTCGGAGTATCTGGATCTCGGAGAAGCCGAGGACTGAGCTGTAGATGAATGCCGAGCTGGGTTTCCGGCGGTTGGGAGCCGATCACGGCTTGGTGCTAGGGATGAATCCGGACGGAAAGATGTTGCAGGTGTCTGTGCGAATGATGAATTGGAAGCATTACGATCGGAAGGAGAGGCGGGGGATCCGGTCGCTGGCTGCACCCCGTGGAACTTGTGCTGGAACGGGCTGATGCGGAGCATTTGATTCCCGGCGGTTGGAGCGGCTCGTTGATTGCAGCGGAGGAGTGATCGCCGGCGGAGCATCCGGGAATGAAGACGACGCCATGGCTGGATGCGGAAGGTGCCCGGCTGATCTCCCTCTTGGATTTGGCACGCGGATGATGGGGGATCGGGTTGTTGTGAGCGAGGCGGGATCACGGGAAGGTTTGGCAGCGGGAGGAAGCTGAAAAGGATAGGTAACGGGGAGGGGAAAGAAGATAAACAGTGGGATATCGGAAAGAAGAAGAAGATAAACAGTGGATATTCTTTATTAATTTATTTATTATTTGATTTATATATATACATAAATATATATATATTTGTAAAAACACTGTTCATATGAACAGTGTTTTCACGGGATACTGTTCATATGAACAGTGTTTCCAGTAATTCTTTCCGAAATTATTTTTATTTATTTTATTATTTTATTATTATTATTTATTATTATTATTATTATTTATTATTATTATTATTATTTGTTTTAAAATTATAAATTTTATATGAAGGCACGCAAGGCATTGGTTGGGAATTGACTTTGGGTTTGAGGTGGGTCATGATTGTTGATTTGCTTGAATTTGTTCTCGAGCCCAATAACATTTAATTCTTACTATACCACTTCAGATTGAACTCAACCAGATCAGACCGTGACTTAATAAAAGGGTTAATCAAATATTTTTCCATATAATTATAACTTTCAATCTAACCAGGACCAAAGCTCATTGAATTATACCCTTAGCTTGATTGCAACTCCATCAGGTTAATAATTCGGGTCAACACAATCTCCTCCTTATATGTTTTTATGAAAGATCTCAACCAGAAGAGAGACAAATTCAGAGTCTGTTTTAAGAAAAGTATTATTTACCTCTTACCATAATTTAAATTTATTTCATTGTTTATTCAATTTCATGGTAAAACAAGTAGTTATCCGTTTAAGAACATTGATAAGTGCTGGAAAAAGAATATTAAATTATAGATTAATCAGCACTTATCACACCCCCAAACCTATGTTTTGCTAGTCCTCGAGCAAAATAAAATTAGAAAAGAACAACTCTAACTCACTTTCGCAGGCATCGCGATTGCATTTACCATATGCAACATGGCTTTAAACCCCTAGGTTACCCTAGTGGACGAGTTATAGTCTCGTGAGGATTTTCAGTGAAGATACCCACAAACTTCAATAAATCATTTATCATAATTGTTATTATTAATTTCTTTTCTTTTTTTTTTAAAATCAATTGATCTATGAGGTGAAAATCAAATTCCAAATGCATACTAGCTAAGAATTTTGAAAACTCTCTTCTTCTTTTTTTTTTTTTTAAATCAAATTTAAGATACATAAATGATAAGAATTTCAAAGCACACATGGTTTTATTTACTAAGTCAGCCCAAATCCTAGGTCAAGATGCAATTCAAGTTGAAGTCATTAAGTTTCCGTTAGGGAGTTGTAAGACTTATTTATACTGGAGTGCTCGGTGAAATCTGGACCGTACCCAAGCTAAGAGTTTGGATCTCCAAAATATTGCTAATACCAGTAGTTTCCAAGGATTGGTCGAAGGAACCTACTCACTGATTCAAAATCATCTTATCTGCAGGATTTCGAGAGTTGTGGATATTTACTTTAGTACCTCACGGGCTTTATCTGTAATATTCCAGTTTACTCAAATTTTTACAACGACGGCTTTCACACTATTGTCTTTTCGGTCAATACAGCATTTTTTTTCCCTTTTTTTTTCTTTTTTTTCAGAAAGATATATAAATTGTGCACTTTTACTCTTGTGGTGATTTCTCCGTGTAACGAGCAATCAGTCGACAACTCTCACACCAGTTGGCATAAGGCGTCGGGCATCAAGACTCCCCTACGGACTTATGCTCGGAGTCCTCATCACAAGCCCACTTGACCTTTGACAATAGGTAGCCCTTTTCGATGTTCCTGACTAAATCCATTTTTATTGATTTTTTTTTTAATTGATTGGATTAGATAAGTATGATTCATCAAGGTCCAAGGTTGCTACTATACTATCAACATAATGTCAAGCCTAGACCTTAGAAGGGTCGGCCAGTGTGTAGTGAAATTCCGAAGTATTAATTAGCTTACAACTCCCTAAGAGAGACTTAATGAAACGAACTTAAATTTGTATTACTTCCGAATAGTCATTGGGCTTTTTAGATTTATATACCTTGTGTGTTTAGCATTCTCGCATTAATGTATAGAAATGAGGTTTTTTTAAAAAAACAAAATTTTTTTTTTATTTTTTTTTTATTATTTTATAAAAAATGAAAATGAACACATTTTTTTTAAAAGATATATTTTTTTTATTTTTTATTTATTTTGATAAACCTGGCATTATAAAGTGAAAACGAATGCAAGAAAAAAAAATGATTAAAAATACTTAAAAATACCTCCAAACCTAAACCTAACATTGTCCTCAATGTTAAAGAGAATCTAAGAGAATTGGGTTACCTCCCAACAAGCGCTAAGTTTATTGTCTTCAGCCAGACACAGTGGGTCCTTAATTATTTTGATAAACAGGGTTCGTTAAATTAAGAAATTCGATCAATTGCCCGTCGGCAACACAGTCTACATAAGGTTTTAACCTTTGACCATTGACTTTTAAAATATGTCCACCATTGAGGTGTTGGATCTCTACTGCACCATAAGGAGAAACCTTTTTCACTACGAATGGTCCATCCCACCTAGAGCGAAGTTTACCCGGGAAGAGTCGCAACTTGGAATTGAACAGCCAAACCTTTTGACCAGGTTCGAAGGACTTACGGTTAATATTTTTATCATGAAAAGCCTTAGTCCTTGCTTTATAAATTTTAGCATTTTCATAAGCCTCATTACGCAATTCTTCAAGTTCACTTAGTTGGAGTTTTCGGTGAGGACCAGCTACTGCCATGTCTAAGTTAAATTTTTTAATAGCCCAGAAAGCTCTATGTTCAAGTTCTACCGGTAAGTGACAAGCTTTACCAAAAACTAATCGGTAGGGGGACATGCCAATAGGAGTTTTGTAGGCGGTACGGTAAGCCCAGAGTGCATCATTTATCCTTTGAGACCAATCTTTCCTATCGGGACATACCGTTTTTTCTAAGATGTGTTTTAACTCTCTATTGGACACCTCGACTTGTCCACTCGTTTGGGGATGGTATGGGGTAGCAACTTTGTGGGTGATGTTATATTTGCGAACCAAAGCCTCGAAAGATCGGTTGCAAAAATGAGATCCTCCATCACTGATAATGGCTCGGGGTGTACCAAAACGACAAAAGATGTTTTCATGTAGAAATTTAATCACAACCTTGTGGTCATTAGTTTTAGTGGCGACAGCTTCTACCCATTTTGAAACATAATCAACCCCTACCAGAATATATTCGAAACCAAAGGATGGTAGGAAAGGGCCCATGAAGTCAATACCCCAAACATCAAAGATTTCTACAATTAAAATAGGATTGAGAGGCATCATATCTCTACGAGAGATGGTACCCATCTGTTGGCACCGTTCACAAGTTTGGCAAAAGTTATGGGCATCTTTGAAAAGTGTGGGCCAATAAAATTCACTTTGTAAAATTTTTGCTGCAGTTTTTCTACCCCCAAAATGTCCCCCACAAGCTTGTGAATGACAGGATGAAAGAATACTTTGAAATTCACATTCAGGGACACATCGACGGATGACTTGATCGGGACAATACTTGAATAAATCAGGATCACCCCAATAATAGAACTTTACTTGTGAAAAGAATCGGTTCTTATCTTGAGTTGACCAATCATCAGGAATTCGTCCTATGGCAAGGTAATTCACTATGTTTGCAAACCATGGCGTTTTTATTCTTTGTACCTCAAATAATTGTTCATCTGGAAAAGAATCATGTAAGGGTGAGGTATTTTTACAAGAGGGCTCAAGAAGAATCCTAGATAAGTGGTCCGCTACGACATTTGCAGTTCCTTTCTTGTCACGAATTTCTAGGTCAAATTCTTGTAGTAAAAGAATCCATCGAATCAGACGGGGTTTGGTATCCTTCTTTGCAAGAAGGTGTCGAAGGGCAGCATGATCAGTGAATACGGTAACCTTGGATCCTAATAGGTAAGATCGAAACTTGTCTAGCGCGAATACTACAGCTAGCAATTCTTTCTCAGTGGTGGTGTAGTTCAATTGTGCATATGAGAGTGCTTTACTAGCATAGTAGATGACATGAGGTACCTTATCTAGCCGTTGTCCTAAAACTGCCCCAATGGCATAGTCGGATGCGTCACACATTAATTCAAATGGAAGGGTCCAATTAGGGGGCCGTATGATAGGTGCAGTGGTCAATTTCGAGCGAAGATTTTCAAATGCCTCCTCGCATGCTTTATCAAAGACAAAGGGAGTGTCCTTGGCCAGAAGATTGCACAAGGGTTTGAAAATCTTACTGAAATCCTGAATGAAGCGACGGCAGAAACCAGCATGGCCAAGGAATGATCGGATTTGTTTCACAGTTTTGGGTGGGGGAAGATTGGAAATAAGATCGACTTTGGCTTTATCTACTTCAATGCCCCTCTTGGACACGACGTGTCCTAAAACTATGCCTTCTTGAACCATGAAATGGCTCTTTTTCCAACTTAATACTAGGTTGGTCTCCTTACATCTTTTCAAAACTAAGGTCAAATTGTCTAGACAATCATCAAAAGATAGGCCAAAAACTGAAAAATCATCAATGAACACTTCTAGAAAGTTTTCCACCATATCTGAAAAGATGGCCATCATGCATCGTTGAAAAGTTGCGGGTGCATTACATAGTCCAAAAGGCATCCTCCTATATGCAAATGTCCCAAATGGGCAAGTAAAGGTGGTCTTCTCTTGATCGTCCGGGTAGACAGGTACTTGGTTATATCCAGAATAACCATCTAAGAAGCAGTAGAAACCTTGACCAGCCAACCGTTCCAAAATTTGATCTATGAAAGGTAGAGAAAAATGGTCTTTCCTAGTCATTGAATTAAGTTTTCTGTAGTCAATACATACGCGCCAACCCGTGGTTGTACGTGTTTGTATTAATTCTCCTTCCGTATTCTCAATCACAGTGATACCTGATTTCTTGGGTACCACTTGTGTCGGACTCACCCACTTACTATCAGAAATTGGATAAATGATTCCGGCATCTAATAACTTCACCACTTCTTTCTTGACTACCTCCTTCATGTTAGGATTGAGTCTTCTTTGCATTTCTCGGGTAGGCTTTGCATCATCTTCGAGATGAATTCGATGCATGCAAACAGAGGGGTCAACCCCTTTCAAATCGGCTACAGACCATCCTATGGCATGTTTATTTTCCTCTAGCACCCTCAAAAGTTTACCCTCCTATTCAGTAGATAAGTTGGCTGCGATAATTATAGGGAGGCTATCTTCTGGTCCTAGAAAGGCATACTTAAGATTTGTTGGAGGTGGCTTTAACTCAAGTTTAGGTGGTGAATCAATGGAAGGACAAAGTGGCGCGCTAGCAATGGGAGGAAGAGGTTCAGGTCGGCTCTTCCAAGGAATGGAACTCACAGGAGATTGATTGTCAAGTAAGATGTTAACTTCTTCTATGGCCTTGTCTATATCAAAGTTGTCAATGTCAAAATGGGCCAGACATGCCTCTAAGGGGTCATCTGCTAAGATATAGAGAAGGGCTTCCTCTACAAGATCATCTATTTCGTCAATTAGGCAACACTCGTCTTCTCTCACATGTTGGTCAGCGGCATGAAATACATTCAATTTAATTTTCATGTTCCCAAATGATATATCCATTGCCCCAGTTCTACAGTTAATACAGGCATTGGCTGTAGCTAAAAAGGGACGACCAAGAATCATAGGAATTTGTTTTTTTATGTTGGGCACATGTTCCATATCAAGGACGATAAAATCTACTGGAAAATAGAATTTGTCTACCTTGACAAGAACATCTTCAATCATCCTCCGTGGTATCTTCACAGATCGATCAGCCAATTGTAAGGACACCGAGGTAGGTTTTAATTCACCTAACCCAAATTTTTCATAGACTGAATAGGGTAGAAGATTCACACTTGCCCCTAGATCTAAAAGTGCTCGATCAATGGAGTTATCTCCTATGACACAGGAAATAGTGGGAGCGCCAGGATCTTTGAATTTTGGAGGGGTGTTGTGTTGGAGAATCGAACTTACCTGTTCAGTAAGTAGGACCTTTTTAGGCACATGTGTCCTAGATTTCTGCTTTTGGGTGCAAAGATCTTTGAGAAATTTGGCATAGGAGGGAACTTGTTTGATGGCATCAAGGAGTGGGAGGTTGATTTTAACTTGTTTGAAGACCTCCATCATCTCTTCTAATGAAGTTCCCTTCTTGCCAAAGGGAGAGGGTGCATTAAGTGCTTCAGGGAATGGAGCCTTTGGAATGTGGGTTGTGGCAGATGGTGGACTAGCTGAAGAAGGTTTTGGGTTTTCATGTGATACATTCTTCTCTTCTTCCTCTCCTTCCTTATTGTTACCCTCCCCAACCTTATTATCTATTATACGTCCACTCCTTAGGGTAGTCAAAGCATTAGCTTGCTCATGATTTAGTCGAGTTTCTTGAGCCACGTATTGTCCCCTAAGATTACTCATTGGTTGACTTGGAAGCTTACCTTCCTCTCGCTTGTTTAATGCATTAGCTAGTTGACCCATTTGGGATTCTAGCTTAGCAATTGATTGCGTGTGAGAGTGCAATAGTTGTGTGTTTGCCTCCAAACCTTGAAGGGCAGTCAACACCTTCTCCTCAAAGGCTGTATTTCTTTGGGTTGGAGGAGGAGGATGCTGAAATTGGGTTGAGGGACGGTAGGGATGAAAATTCTGAGGGTTTTGAAAATTTTGGGAATAGGGTTGGGCTGTGTTTGAAGCTTGCTGCTTCCAAGAAAAGTTTGGATGATTTCGCCATCTCGGGTTATATGTATTGGAAAATGGGTCATTTCCCGGTCTAGGCTGTGTTTGAGCAGCATTGATGTGTTCTTGCACGAGTTCGGAGAATTGGGGCGCTGAAGGGCACTCATGAATAGGGTGGGATGGACTAGAACAAATAGTACACACTTGTGCTTGGGAAGAGTTCATGTAATGCCCACCTATCATCAGTTGGTCAATCTTATGGGACAATGCATCTACCTTGCTAGACAGGTCCATAGAATGACTTATTTCACAAATGGTCCCTTTTCTTTGAGAACTCGGGGGTGCTTGACGAGAACATGAAGCATGGTGGAGGGAGTTTTCATTAAGATTTTCAAATAATTGCCATGCTTCATGCTCATTTTGCAGCATAAAAGTGCCCCCGCATGCAGCATCGATCATCTGACGATTTCGTTCTGTCAATCCGTCATAGAAACATTGCACTAGCTGCCACTTAGGTATTTGATGATGAGGGCATTTACGGATTAGGTCTCGAAATCTCTCCCAAGTTTCATGAAATTCTTCTCCCTCAGTTTGGGAGAAGCTTGTAATGGCACGTCTAAACTGGTTCGTTCTTCCTTTGGGAAAGTATTTTTTAAGAAATTCTTGTTGCATTTGATCCCAAGAACGAATCGAGTTGGCTTCTAAAGAATTCAACCATTGCTTGGCTCTATCTTTAAGGGAGAAGGGGACTAATCTAAGTTTCATAGCATCATCAGTGAAATTCTGAATCTTGACAGTGGTGCAAATCTCAAGGAATTCATCTAGGTGTTTATATGGATCTTCATTGGTGAGCCCATAAAAAGATGGAAGCATTTGGATCACACTAGACTTTATTTCATATTGTACAGCTGCTACGTCAGGTAATCGAATGCAAGATGGGGAAGTGTAAATAGTGGGAGTAAAGTATTCCCTCAGGAGTTTGGGTTGTTCTTCAGCCATCTTAAGAGGTGGGGATGATCCTAATGTTTTGATCTTAGCTCGAATGTTCCTAAGGGTTCGTTCTATTTCAGGGTCAAAAGGTAATAGGTTTTGTACTCTAGAACGACTACCGTGCATACACTAGTACTCGATTAATCAAGCATGCAATAAAAGAGAAAAGCATATCAATCCTAGTCTTTGTCCTAAAATCACTAGACAGCTCCTAACTGGTTTGAAGAGGGCACCTAAGCCTCCAATCCGGTCTAATGAACTGAGTTGACCAGGT
This sequence comes from Phoenix dactylifera, assembly GCF_051530095.1. Classification (NCBI taxonomy): domain Eukaryota; kingdom Viridiplantae; phylum Streptophyta; class Magnoliopsida; order Arecales; family Arecaceae; genus Phoenix; species Phoenix dactylifera. The sequence goes on from NC_143195.1 coordinate 15,854,556, forward strand.
AAGCTCCCAGGTAAGTGGAGGGGTCACGATGCGTCGCAAAGGTCCCACTTAAAACCCACTTGCCTCGAACAGATGAACTGTCTCCCTTATAGGGACAATGCTTGCCTAGACATCAACTAAGACACAGAGTGAAATTGGTACAACCTTCGGTGATCTTCGTCCTATTGAGCTCGAATGTCCCTAGGGGCCAACGTCTAATTGATTTTAATTAAAGATGACACTATGTGAGATTGAGTTCACCTAAGTTGGGCAATAGTCCGGTGATGAAATCCGGCTCTTATCTTGTTGGGGTGATTGCCCTTACTATGTGCAAATTGATTTGTGTATGTGTATCAAGCATGCATTCACAATTTTGCTATAATTAAAATCAAACAATCACCACAAAATTTCAAACCAATAATTAATTTAAATAAGAAAAGTTTAGAGGTTACCAAAGGGAATTTCCCCAGCAATTTAATTTTTTTTTTTAAGGCAAACCTCTACAGCATTGCTTTTCCAGCAGTTCTTCTTTTGATCATCCCAGATTTTTTTCCTCGATTCCTGATCAAATAATATATATAAAAAAATAAATAAAAATTAGTAAGGGAGAAAAAGAAGATAAGAAAAGTAACAATAATAGAAATTTTTTTTAAAGAATTTTTTTTAATTTTTAAATAATTTTTTTTTTAATAAGAAAAATAACTATGCTAGCAATCCCCGGCAACAGTGCCAAAAATTGATCGGTTCTTTCAATTTTGAAAATAAAACCACGCAATAGCACGTATCCTGTAGGATAGTGATTACGGGTGCCGGTCCACAAGGATTGGAGACTAGTTATTTTTCTTTAATAATAAATCAAAAAGAAGAATTTGCTAACTTGATTTAACTAAATTAATCTATGAGTACGAATTAAAATTTTTATCAAAGTAAATAGATATAGGGTTTGGAATCCACAACATAGCATTGCATCAAGGATTGTGTTCTTAATTTTTATCTTTTGGAGAGGCATGCAATTTTGGCTGCAAGCCTTTTAAAATGAAAGCATAAAGAGTGTTAGGAAGATCCATTTTCGGTGTAGCATGAAGTGTCTACCTAAGTATGCTAATCTAGGATGCAGCACGCTTCATCTTCCTAGGCATGGATCATCTTAGACTACTTTAGCAAACATGATTAATAACTAGCATGCTCAAAATTTAAATATCATGAAGAAATATTTCATTGGAAATAAGAATTTAAACAAGCTCCAAAATAATAAAAAACAAGAACTACAATTGCCCTGATACATTGCTAGGGCTTCATCCAGCCCTAGACTAGATGTTTAGCCGAGCATGGCTTCCGGACGACCTCCCATCTTCAAATGAAATTGATCACCTCCCATTATTCCCAAAATATCCAAAACTCTTCTCTTTCCCCCCTCCTTTCTCTCTTTTTTTTTATTTCTTTATCTCTCCCGCTCGGTTTCTTCTTCCTTTTCTTCACCGAAACAGGGGTTCTCCCCTGTTTTCTCCTCCCCGAGCTCCCTTTGCCACCGAATGATGGCCTCCTTTTATAGTGGATGAATGGTGTCAATGGCGTGGCTGGATCTTGGGAGGGATTCATGGAGCGTTTGATTGCAATGGCTGGAAATGAAGCCGGCCGCTGGATCGACGGGAGGTGGAGGGAAGAAGATGAGTGGCCGCGGGATCGATGGGAGGTGCTGATTCGGAGTATCTGGATCTCGGAGAAGCCGAGGACTGAGCTGTAGATGAATGCCGAGCTGGGTTTCTGGCAGTTGGGAGCCGATCACGGCTTGGTGCTAGGGATGAATCCGAATGGAAAGATGTTGCAGGTGTCTGTGCGAATGATGAATTGGAAGCGTTACGATCGGAAGGAGAGGCTTGGGATCCAGTCGCTGGCTGCACCCCGTGGAACTCGTGCTGGAATGGGCTGATGCGGAGCATTTGATTCCCGACGGTTGGAGCGGCTCGTTGATTGCAGCGGAGGAGTGATCGCCGGTGGAGCATCCGAGAATGAAGACGACGCTATGGCTGGATGCGGAAGGTGCCCGGCTGATCTCCCTCTTGGATTTGGCACGCGGATGATGGGGGATCGGGTTGTTGTGAGCGAGGCGGGATCACGGGAAGGTTTGGCAGCGGGAGGAAGCTGAAAAGGATAGGTAACGGGGAGGGGAAAGAAGATAAACAGTGGGATATCGGGAAGAAGAAGAAGATAAACAGTGGATATTCTTTATTAATTTATTTATTATTTGATTTATATATATACATAAATATATATATATTTGTAAAAACACTGTTCATATGAGCAGTGTTTTCACGGGATACTGTTCATATGAACAGTGTTTCCAGTAATTCTTTCCGAAATTATTTTTATTTATTTTATTATTTTATTATTATTATTTATTATTATTATTATTATTTGTTTTAAAATTATAAATTTTATATGAAGGCACGCAAGGCATTGGTTGGGAGTTGACTTTGGGTTTGAGGTGGGTCATGATTGTTGATTTGCTTGAATTTGTTCTCGAGCCCAATGACATTTAATTCTTACTATACCGCTTCAGATTGAACTCAACCAGATCAGACCGTGACTTAATAAAAGGGTTAATCAAATATTTTTCCATATAATTATAACTTTCAATCTAACCAGGACCAAAGCTCATTGAATTATACCCTTAGCTTGATTGCAACTCCATCAGGTTAATAATTCGGGTCAACACAATCTCCTCCTTATATGTTTTTATGAAAGATCTCAACCAGAAGAGAGACAAATTCAGAGTCTGTTTTAAGAAAAGTATTATTTACCTCTTACCATAATTTAAATTTATTTCATTGTTTATTCAATTTCATGGTAAAACAAGTAGTTATCCGTTTAAGAACATTGATAAGTGCTGGAAAAAGAATATTAAATTATAGATTAATCAGCACTTATCACACCCCCAAACCTATGTTTTGCTAGTTCTCGAGCAAAATAAAATTAGAAAAGAACAACTCTAACTCACTTTCGCAGGCATCGCGATTGCATTTACCATATGCAACATGGCTTTAAACCCCTAGGTTACCCTAGTGGACGAGTTATAGTCTCGTGAGGATTTTCAGTGAAGATACCCACAAACTTCAATAAATCATTTATCATAATTATTATTATTAATTTCTTTTTTTTTTTTTAAATCAATTGATCTATGAGGTGAAAATCAAATTCCAAATGCATACTAGCTAAGAATTTCGAAAACTCTCTTCTTCTTTTTTTTTCTTTTTTTAATCAAATTTAAGATACATAAATGATAAGAATTTCAAAGCACACATGGTTTTATTTACTAAGTCAGCCCAAATCCTAGGTCAAGATGCAATTCAAGTTGAAGTCATTAAGTTTCCGTTAGGGAGTTGTAAGACTTATTTATACTGGAGTGCTTGGTGAAATCTGGACCGTACCCAAGCTAAGAGTTCGGATCTCCAAAATATTGCTAATACCAGTAGTTTCCAAGGATTGGTCGAAGGAACCTACTCACTGATTCAAAATCATCTTATCTGCAGGATTTCGAGAGTTGTGGATGTTTACTTTAGTACCTCACGGGCTTTATCTGTAATATTCCAGTTTACTCGAATTTTTACAACGACGGCTTTCACACTATTGTCTTTTCGGTCAATACAGCATTTTTTTCCCCTTTTTTTTTCTTTTTTTTTCAGAAAGATATATAAATTGTGCACTTTTACTCTTGTGGTGATTTCTCCGTGTAACGAGCAATCAGTCGACAACTCTCACACCAGTTGGCATAAGGTGTCGGGCATCAAGACTCCCCTACGGACTTATGCTCGGAGTCCTCATCACAAGCCCACTTGACCTTTGACAATAGGTAGCCCTTTTCGATGTTCCTGACTAAATCCATTTTTATTGATTTTTTTTTTAATTGATTGGATTAGATAAGTATGATTCATCAGGGTCCAAGGTTGCTACTATACTATCAACATAATGTCGAGCCTAGACCTTAGAAGGGTCGGCCAGTGTATAGTGAAATTCCGAAGTGTTGCTGGGGGTTCAAACCGAGAATGATTGGCACAGCGGTGTGAACGGGGTTCCCTTGGAATTGCTTCGGTTGCGCTCCACCTTCCGCCGGGAAACCTGCAAGCAAGCCTCGCACCACCACCGGGGTAGTGGGGGCCCTCCGACGATCAAGTTAGGGAAGATCGAAGGAGAAGGAGAGGTAGCAGGTAAGATGATACTCTGGAAAATCTTGCTTACCCTCCCCCTTCCCCCCCAGCCGCATATATACCAGGCTGGGGGGTTCTTTTGGGGATTGGTCATCGTGTGGCGCGATGGGGTTCCACTGACATGGCCGTTACAGGGCGTCGTGGGGCAGCGCTGGGTACGGCTATGGCAGGGCGTAGTGGAGTTCCGCTTTGTACGGCTGTTATAGGGGATCGTGAAACAGCGTCGGATACGGCCGTTGCAGGGAGTAGTGGAGCAGGGGGCCGCGGCGTGCCTCAGGGGCTGTTGTTGTCAGAGATTGCCGACTCGGGGTCGGATTGCTGGATCAAGAGGCAGCCGACTCGGGGTCGGGCTGCGGAGCCGAAGATATCCGACCCGAGGTCGGATTGCTGGATCAAGGGGCAGCCGACTCGGGGTCGGGCTGCGGAGCCGAAGATATCCGACCCGAGGTCGGATTGCTGGATCAAGGGGCAGCCGTAGTCTTCCCGGGCGCGCGTGCCGGTCACGTGGGGCATAGTGGCTAAGTTCCCCCGTAACAGTAGCCCCCCACTTCCGAGCCTGGAACCAGGAGGGGAACGGGTGAAGGGAGTGATGCTTCGAGATTGCCGCCATCCCTCGGAAAGGCGCGCGCGCTCCGAGCTCCCCGCCTTCTTTACGGCGTATGGCGGTTGTCGCTGATCTGGCGGTCTGCGGATTTCGGCGGACATCCTTCCTTAATGGCGTCGATTCGCCTTTGGGGTGCGAACGAACCTTCGGCAGCCAGGCGTCCTCTGGTGTCACCGAGGCGTCACCCGCCTTCCGCCTATTTAGCCGGGGGCCCTCCCCCGTCCGCCTTTCTCTTCACAGGCATCCTCGAGTTTCTCCCTTGTGCTGCTGCCGTTGCCGTCGGACTGTTCGTTCGCTCCTCCTTTGGCGCTCTCGGAGCCGTTCTTCCTTCCCTTCCGGTGAGTTGCCCCACTCTGCAATTTAGGGCCCTCCGTACTTTCTCCTTTCGTATTAGTGTACCCCAGTCGTTCCGGTCCCTTCTCCCCTCTTGACCCCGTCCTGACCGTAGATTCACTGGCCGTTAGGGATGGACGAAGTAAGAGCAGACCGCATTCAGTCGGAGCTGGTCCCCGAAGACCTAGATAGGTTCGTGGCCCGGTACCACCTTCTCGAAACCTGCAACGTTACGCTCCCGGAGCCTGAGGAGAGGATGTCCCATCCTCCTCCAGGGAAGGTCGCCATCAATGAGGACATCCTTCGGGCTGGGTTCCGCCTTCCCCTCTCGGACTTAGTCGTGCAGGTGCTTCGAGGTTTAAGAGTGGCGCCGACGCAACTGGTGCCGAACTCATGGCGTACCCTGACGGCCTTCCAGGTTCTCTGCCGCATACATGAGGTTCCCGCCACCCTGAACGTCTTTTGGGAATGCTATGGCCTGAACGGCCACCCCCGGGACAGAGGGTGGTGGTGCTTTGCGGCGCGGCGAGGGTGCGGCCTCGTCAAGGAGGCTCCTTCCTCCATTCATGGCTGGAAGGAGCGTTTCTTTTTCATCGACGTAGATCCCTCTTGGGGAATCGGGACAACCTGGGAGACGCCGATGAAGTCCCCGATCGGCCTATCGAGGTTGTCGAGGGAGGAGTCCGATGGCGTCGCCGTCTTGAGGGGGTTGGTTGCCGAGGGCCGGCTCCCCCCGGTGGCTAGCCTTATTTCCGAGGATGCCTTGGTGAACGTCGGTCTGAGCTCGGTCCCCGCCGATCGTGAGCCCGCCACCACTTCTTCTTTTTTAGCTCTTTTCTCCTCTTTCCTTTCTTCTTTCCATCGGTTTCTTAGTTTCTAACCATCTCGTCCTTTTTGCAGAAATCGACGACGTCATGCAGTCGGACAAGGCAATGGCTGTTAGTAGGGCGTCCCTACTGGAAGCGGTCCGGAGGAAGAAACGGACTCCTCCGAGTGGGGTCCCACCGGCGAAGAAGCCCCGCCAGCAGGCGACTCCGACGCCGACAGACGGGTCCGGGTCCATCGATCAGGGGGACGCCGCGGGCTCGGACCGACAGTTGACGCCGTATCAGCCCTCCAGTGATGAGACTATCGTTTTTCCGGAGGTGTCATCCGAGCGCGCCCGAGGCGGCCGGGTCGGACGCAGTCGGTCCCCAGCCCGATCTTCGACTCGGTCGGCTTCGGATGATACAAGAAGGGGGGGCGCGCCGAGGCCCCGGCCGAGCGGGACCCTGTCGATCTCTGGCGCGGCCCCTGCCCCGCGCACGGTTGGCATGACTCTCTCCCAAGCGATGGGTAAGGGTAAGGCTGCAGAACCACCATCCGGCTCCGGGGCGAAGTCGGGGTCGGCCTTCACTTTCGCCGGTGCCCGAAACCTCGTCGAGACGGTGCTGCTGGAGAGGGACCGTAGGCAGGTCCGGCAGATGAGCATCCCTGAAGTTGGAGCTGCCAGCTGCGTCTGTCTCATGTCGGTGAGTGTTCTTTTGGTCGCTTTCGTCGTTTATAGGCTCTGTTGATCCCCGTCTGACGCTCTCATTTTTCCTATCTCTTAGCTCGCCCAGTACATGATCCGCCTGGAGGAGAGCCACGAGGAACAGACGAGGCTTCTGGCGAGGACCGAGAGCCGACTGAAAGCTGTAGAGGAGGGAGGTCAGGCTGCGGCGGGGAGGACGACCAGGGACCTCGAAACGAGGCTCCAGGTGGCCGAAGAGCGAGCACTCGGCTTCGCCGTCCTCGAGAGGCAACTGTTGGATGCTCAGGAGCAACTCAAGGTTGCCTCGGGTCTCGAAAGCGAGATCAGGAAGGCGGAGGAGCGGGCCGAAAAGCAGTCCCGGAAGGCTGCCGACTTCCGGGAGAGGTGGGAGAAGGCCCAGCAGTCGGCCGACAACGCCCGCAACCGAACCCGATCTCTTGAAGCCAAGCTGGCCGAATTGGAGTCGGCCTTGGAGGGGACTCGTGCGAGCAACCAGGAGCTTCATTCGCGCCTGGAGGAGGCTGAGGCTGCTCGCGTCGCTGCCGAGGCGAGGCACATGGAGGCTCGAGCCGATCTGCTGAGGGTCTCCTCCGAGGCGGACGACCGGATTGTGGCGAAGGTCATGGAAGCGAAAGCTCAGATTACGGAGCGAGCGGAGGCTGCGCTGGCCGAGAAGAGCGCGGAAATCGGGCGTCAGGCGGTACAGGCCTATCGTCAGTCCGCCGAGTTCATCCGTGACATGTCGGACGCGGGGTCCGACTCCTTTGCCTTAGGCTTCGATGAAGGCCTGGCAAGGGTGTCCGCTAAATACCCCGGAATTGACCTGAGTGGGGTCTCCCTCCTCGACTCCCCTCCGATGCCATTGCCTGCCGATTCTCCAACCGTCTCCCCACCCTTCGTGGACGTGCTCGCCGTTCCCGACTCAGGGGTTCCTCCAAACTGACTCTCTGTACTTTTCTTTGTTCTTTTCTTTGTATGTTGGCGTTTTGCCATGTTGTATGGGTCTCGGCCCTGATGCAACGAAAGTTAATGCAAACAGAGTGTTTCCTCATTTCACTTTCGTCCTTCCTCTTCTTAACTCTTGGTAGCGTCTCGCCGACTCCTGACTCTTGAAGTTCTTCCGGCGCTAGGCCAGGCATCCGAGGGTTAGGCCTCAGGAAATTCTTCCGGCGCTAGGCCAGGCATCCGAGGGTTAGGCCTCAGAAAATTCTTCCGGCGCTAGGCCAGGCATCCGAGGGTTAGGCCTCAGGAAATTCTTCCGGCGCTAGGCCAGGCATCCGAGGGTTAGGCCTCAGGAAATTCTTCCGGCACTAGGCCAGGCATCCGAGGGTTAGGCCTCAGGAAATTCTTCCGGCGCTAGGCCAGGCATCCGAGGGTTAGGCCTCAGAAAATTCTTCCGCTGGTCGGCCAAGGCTGGCGCAAGCCGAGGCGACCGGTCGGGGCTTCAGGCTAGTCTGCTCCCGGGATGATCATCGGGTTAGCCTGGCATCCGAGGGCCGAGCCTCGGGGAATTCCGCTCGTTGGTCGGCCAAGGCTGGCGCAAGCCGAGGCAACCGGTCGGGGCTTCAGGCTAGTCTGCTCCCGGGATGATCATCGGGTTAGCCTGGCATCCGAGGGCCGAGCCTCGGGGAATTCCGCTCGTTGGTCGGCCAAGGCTGGCGCAAGCCGAGGCGACCGGTCGGGGCTTCAGGCTAGTCTGCTCCCGGGATGATCATCGGGTTAGCCTGGCATCCGAGGGCCGAGCCTCGGGGAATTCCGCTCGTTGGTCGGCCAAGGCTGGCGCAAGCCGAGGCGACCGGTCGGGGCTTCAGGCTAGTCTGCTCCCGGGATGATCATCGGGTTAGCCTGGCATCCGAGGGCCGAGCCTCGGGGAATTCCGCTCGTTGGTCGGCCAAGGCTGGCGCAAGCCGAGGCGACCGGTCGGGGCTTTAGGCTAGTCTGCTCCCGGGATGATCATCGGGTTAGCCTGGCATCCGAGGGCCGAGCCTCGGAGAATTCCGCTCGTTGGTCGGCCAAGGCTGGCGCAAGCCGAGGCGACCGGTCGGGGCTTCAGGCTAGTCTGCTCCCGGGATGATCATCGGGTTAGCCTGGCATCCGAGGGCCGAGCCTCGGAGAATTCCGCTCGTTGGTCGGCCAAGGCTGGCGCAAGCCGAGGCGACCGGTCGGGGCTTCAGGCTAGTCTGCTCCCGGGATGATCATCGGGTTAGCCTGGCATCCGAGGGCCGAGCCTCGGGGAATTCCGCGCGCGCCATCTGTTACGGGATTTTCACCCCGGCAACAGCCTTAGTCCCAACCGAGCCGAGCAGAAAGAGACCGCGTCCCCCACGAGGTATTGTCCGCTTTGGGCGCTCCAGTCCGCGCGTCCAGCGCTGACGGAGGGAGACGTTTCCGGCCCGCGCGTCCAGCGCTGACGGGGGGATTGCCCTCACGGTTTTGTCCCACAAAAGGGCCCTCGTACTCCGCCTCGTTGTTGGTCACTGGAAATCCAAACCTCATGGCATACTCGGCTATCACTCCACCAGGACTGGTAAGGACCAGCCCGGCCCCTCCACCCTCGGGGTTCGACGACCCATCGATGTGAAGCGTCCAGGTCGGGAGGTCGAGGCTGGGCGTTTCCGGCGGTCTAGGTTCCGCCACCTGCACCGTGCACTCAGCGAGGAAGTCCGCGAGCACCTGGGCCTTGATGGCGGGCCGAGGCTGGTAGCGGATGTCGAACTCACCGAGTTCTATTGCCCACTTCACCAGCCGTCCCGCATTCTCGGGGTTGCTGAGGATCTGTCGTAGTGGTTGATCAGTTAAGAGGGTGACAGAATGGGCCTGGAAATAGGGGCGGAGCCTCCTGGTCGCGGTCAGCAGCGCGAAGGCGATCTTTTCAGCCTTTGTATACCGCGCCTCGGCATCCCGTAGGACCCGGCTGATGTAGTACACGGGCTTCTGGAGCTTTGCCTCTTTCCAAACCAGCACCGCACTACCGCGGTTGGGGAGACCGCTAGATAGAGGTAGAGCATCTCCCTTCTTGCGGCTTGGACAGCAGGGGAGGAGACGCCAGGTATTCCTTGAGCTGGTCGAATGCTGCTTGACATTCGGCCGTCCAGAGGAAGTCTTTCGGGCGTTTTAACACCTTGAAGAATGGTTGGCAGCGTTCGGCCGATTTTGCCACAAATCGTCCGAGCGCGGCGACCCTTCCAGCGAGCTCCTGAACCTCCTTCACTTTGGTCGGAGGGGACATACCTTGGATGGCCTTGATTTTATCCGGGTTGGCTTCGATACCCCGCTGGTTGACAATGAAACCGAGGAACCTCCCGGCCGAAGCGCCAAAGGCGCACTTCGCTGGGTTCAGCTTCATGCGAAACTTCCGCAAGGTGGTGAAAGTCTCCTCCAGATCCACGATGTGCTGGTCTGCCTGGCGGCTCTTCACCAGCATATCGTCCACGTACACCTCCATATTCCGGCCGATTTGCTCTTTGAAGATTTTGTTGACGAGGCGCTGGTAAGTGGCGCCAGCATTCTTCAGACCGAAGGGCATTACCTTGTAGCAGTACAGCCCCCGGTCTGTTATAAAGGCAGTTTTCTCCTCGTCCTATGGGGCCATCATTATCTGGTTGTAACCGGAGAAGGCGTCCATGAAAGATAGCAGCTGATGTCCGGAAGTCGCGTCGACCAGTTGGTCTATCCGCGAAAGCGGAAAGCTATCCTTGGGGCACGCCTTGTTCAGGTCGGTATAGTCGACGCACATCCTCCACTTTCCGCTCGCCTTCCAGACAAGTACGACATTTGCCAGCCACTCGGGGTAACTCACCTCCCTTATGAATCCTGCCTCCAAGAGTTTGTCTACCTCCTGGTCGATCACCCGGATCCGATCCGGGGCACAGTGTCTCTTCTTCTGCTTCACTGGCCGGTGGGTCGGGTCGACGTTGAGGGCGTGAAAGATGACCTCCGGGTCGATCCCAGGTACATCGGCCGCCGACCAGGCAAATACATCGGCATTGGCTCGGAGGAATTCCACCAACCGGGCCCGAGCTCCCGGGTCGAGATTGGCGCCGACCCGGACCGCCCGGTCCCGGCGGCCTTCCTCGAGGGGAACTTCGACCACACCCTTGGCCGGCTCCCCCTGCCGCAAGGCCACCTCGTCTCTGGCATCAAGGGACTCGACGCTTAGGGCTTCTGCGGGCTTCTTCCCTTTGAGGGTCGCTAAGAAACATTGCCGTGCGGTCGGTTGGTCACCTCGGACCTCTCCGATCCCGACCGTCGTGGGGAACCGCATGAGCAAGTGGTACGTGGAGACCACCGCACGAAGGGCGTTCAGCCCGGGTCGTCCGAGGATAGCGTTGTAAGCCGAGGGAACACGGACGACCAAGAACCCGAGTCGCACCGTGGCTTCTGCGGGTGCTGTTGGGAACCCGCCCATGCCGCTGATATTTCAAAAAATTTTTCAGATGGCAGCGGAATCGGCATGCACGGGTTCGACGTTCATCGCATGAACGTTGTTTCGAGACCTTTCGTAATTAGATAAGAATTAAAACTTTTAAAACTATTAGGAAGATCAAATCTTCACCTTGCGCGGGTAGATGATCACCGCAAATCTGAATTCGTGGTTTTGGAAGAGGGTTCGCTTGAAGCCGTTCAAACGTCCGGCCTCTACGGGTATCCACACGAAGCAGGATCCGATCCAAGCTTTCTATCTCACCGGGGTGCTAGCTCCCTTGCAGAGATAGCTTTGATGGCTGATCTCCTCTCTTTCAATCAACCCTTGATTGTGCTTGAGTGGAGGAGGAAGAAGAAGGGATCTTGAAGAAGAACAAGAAGGCTAGATGCAACCTTTGCTTTCCCTTGCTTCGAATCCCAAACGAAGGAGGAAGAAGAGGACCGCCAAGAGATCTTTCTTGCTCCCTTGCTTTCGGTTGAAGACCAAGGAGGAAGAGGAGGAGGCCACGGCTGCAAGGAGAGGGATGGATCTCTTTAGGGTGCCGGCCCTAGCCTCCTTTTAAAGGGAGTGGAGCTCCTAACAATTAGGAGCTCCAAGACAACTTGCCAAAGAGGGGGCGCCGGCCCCCTCTCTTCATGTCGCCCTAGCCAAGTGGAGAGGGGCTGATTCCCCTCTTACTTGGTTAACCTAATCCTCTTCCAAAGAGAATTAGGTGCCTCTCTCATGGTTTAATCCTAATCTAATTAGGATTAGCCAATTTTGGGTTCAATCTATGCTAGTCCTAATCCAATTAGGACTTGAATGAACCATGACTCAATTGAACTCTTCAATCCTAATCCAATTAGAAGTCATGTTGATTCATTGAATTAATGATTAATAATTAATTTAGACTTAAGGAATCCTAATCTAATTAGGATGTATTTAATTTTAGTCCTAATCCAATTAGGACTCTATTTGAATCCGAAGTCCTAGTCCAATTAGGATTTCTAGGAATCCTACTCCAAGTAGGAATCCAATTTAATTTAAAATTCCTAATCTCATTAGGATTGTAGGAATCCTATTCCAAGTAGGAATTCCAGTCCTACTCCAACTAGGATTCCCAGCCCGAATCCAATTAGGACTCTAGGAATCCTACCCGAAGTAGGATTTGTGTTTAAGTCCAATTAATTAATTCCCTTTGTTCCTTCTTCAACTTCTTATCAATCAAATTGATTTCTTGTGATTCCTAATCACGATTTCAACCATCGGATCGGTCAATACTTCTATTGTGTGTGACCCCATAGGTTCTATTCTGACTGGTAGTGGGATATATTGTGATCTCTATCTCAATATCATTGAAAACTCCTTTCAATGGGTTGGAACGATTCCAACTCAACTCATTAGGGTTTATCGATCATCGAGATAATCCCTGTGAGTCCCACCATCCACCAGTGACACCTAGCAGCATGTAGTGGCTACCCAGCAGAATGGAATGATGAACCTCTAGGTGCAGTTAACGTGTGATACAGTCCTACTATCGTGGATCCCTACAGGACGGAGGTTATGGACAACTCGTCAAACCCCATCGTCTGTCATATGTCAAGATTTGTTCGACTTGAGTTCGATAGTGGAAAAACTCTTTTTTCACTTTATATTATTGCCCTGGCCAAGGTCTTAGAACTCAGTCTAACAAATCACATAGGATCACTCCTCTTCTATCAAGGTCGATAGATTCCTTATAGGTGCATACCCTACTCCTACAGTGAACCTACTGCAGCCAATCTACACTGCATGGACCCATATATCTAGAGACCATGTATGTGTGCAGTCAAACTACAATAACCTCACTGTGAGTAGCCGAAGCACCGCAGGTCAAAGGACCAGTCACACTACTGCAACATCAAGCAAGTCACTGACGAGTGGATAGACATCCAAGTGACTTCTTGTCTTGGTCACGCTCAGTACCCTTGTTCTCTAACAAGCACCTGCACTATCACTTCAGTGTCCCTACACTGTGGACTCAAGTCTCGTCCATCCAGAAGGAAAGTGATCTGTGCACTGATCGGATTGATCACCGTCCTCGTGATGATCCATTGATCAGGAGCATTTAGAAATTAATCACCAATGATACATGGCTCAAATTCTCAACTCTTGAGAATATGTATCATCATCTTATTAATTTCTTGGACGATTCATAGACACATAAACAATATGAATGAAAAGATGCCTTTTATTTATTCAATAATAAATAGTCAAGTACAAAATTATGTCCCTAGAATCAACAATGTGTCAGCCAAATTGGCTTCTAGGGCATACATCTAACAATCTCCCACTTGCACTAAAGCCAATTGGTCATATATCTTAGGCCCATCTTCTCAAGGTGGGCTTCAGTCTTTTGCTGACTCAGCTGCTTAGTGAACGGGTCTGCCACGTTATCCGCGGAGTCTACTCTCTGCACCTCTACATCATAGTCGCGTATGAAATGGAAGCGCCGCTCTATGTGCTTGGATTTCTGATGAGACCATGGCTCCATAGCTTGTGCTATGGTGCCAATGTTATCGCAGTAAAGTGTTATGGCATCTAATGACATTACACCTAACTCTGCAATTAACTTTTAATCAGAAGGTTTCCACTGCACCCTTAGATACGGCTTAACATTCAGCTTCTAAGGTAGAATCTATAATGATCGGTTGTTTGGAACTCTTCCAATTTACTGAACCACAATTGCACATATTCTGATGTAGACTTTCTATCATCAATATGTGTGCATCCTTCTACCTTCAACTCTGATCTTCTCCCAAAGACCAAGAACATGTCCTTAGTTCTTCTCAAGTACTTAAGACTGTTCTTTCACAGCTATCCAGTGCTTTTTGCCTGGATCCGACTGATATCTGCTTGTGACACTCACAGCAAGAGCTATATCAGGTTGTGTACACAGCATGGCATATATGAGGCTTCCCATTGCCGATGCATAGGGAATCTTGCTCATGTGTTGAATCTCTTCAGCACCTCCTCTATGTACATCTTCTGTGAAAAGCCAAGCATTCTTTTAGATCTATCTCTATAGACCTTTATTTCCAAAATATAGGATGCTTCCCCAAGGTCTTTCATGAAGAATTCTTTTTGACAACCAGACCTTGACCGAGGTTAGCATGGGAATATCATTCCCAATCAGGAGAATGTCATCTACGTACAGTACGAGAAAAACTACAGCACTCCCACTAACCTTTTTGTAAACACATGGTTCCTCTTCGTTTTTGATGAAATCAAACGTTTTGATTGCATCATCGAAACGAGTGTTCCAACTCCGAGAGGCTTGCTTTAGTCCATAGATGGACCTTTGCAGCTTGCAGACCTTGTGATCTCCATCACTGGAAGTGAAACCCAAAGGCTGTTCCATATAGATATCTTCATCAAGATGTCCATTCAGGAAAGCAGTTTTCACATCCATCTGCCAGATTTCATAATCATGAAATGTTGCAATGGCAAGCAATGTTCGGATGGATTTTAGCATGGCTACAGGTGAAAAGGTCTCCTGATAGTCAATGCCTTCGCGCTGACTATACCCTTTCGCCACAAGCCTTGCCTTATAGGTCTCTACCTCTCCATCCGAACCTATCTTCCTTTTGTAGATCCATTTGCATCCAATAGGTACAATACCTTCTGGTGGATTTACTAAGGTCCAGACTTGGTTGGAATGCATGGAGTCTAACTCTGACTTCATAGCTTCCAGCCATTTCTCGGAATCGATATCAGATATCGCCTCGTTGTAGGTTTTGGGATCCTGTATGTGATCCCTATCTCCCACTAGGAACATCTCCTCGGTATCCTCTTCTAGTATACCTAAGTATCTATCGGGAGGATGGGAGACCCTACTAGATCTACGAGGTGGTCGAGGGACATCGTGTACTGGCTCTGTATGAATGGGTTCAATAGGATCCATGACTCGTTGCTTTTCAGAGACTTTCTCTTCAAGCTCAATTTTCTTCCCACTGCCTCTATCAAGGATAAACTGATTTTCCAAGAAGATGGCATGTCGGCTCACAAACACATTGTGATCCTCTGAGACGTAAAAATTGTATCCTAATGACTCTTTAGTGTAGGGTTCTAGCATGTCATAATGGGCAGCGGAAGCTAGGGATTTTAAAAATTTTCTTAATAAAGTCCCTATGCATGAAACCCTTTTAAGCCTAGATCACCTTAATGATTACAATCAAATAATATAAAATAAATGCAGAATTAGTAGAATACCTCAAATGCTAATCCAAAGTGTACAATCTCCACGAGGCGTCCAAGTGTCCGCCCTCCAATGGTGATCCACACGAAAACTTGATCAAGACTTTAGCTCCAAAGACTTTTGATCCTTAATGCAGAATTCTTCTAAAGAACTCTAATAGCTTGCTTTCCTTCCTTTCTATTTTTCTTTAGCCTTCTAAAATCACTTCTAATCCTTTTGTCCTAAGGAAGACCACCTTGTCTTGGCTTAGGACACACTAGAAGCAATGTTAGAAAGAAAGAAACTAATGTAAGAAAGAAGGGATATGAGAGAGAGAGAGTTGGATTGATTTCCGATGATTAGAAAACACCGGGAGCATTCCTATTTATAGATGGCGTGGGGATGCATCACCAAAGGATGCATCCCATCCACACATCCTTCAGATGGGGCGTGATAAGAGGAGAGAAGGCGCCACAAAAATAGGGAGAGGCGTATCAAAAGTGGTTAGGATAAGATCAAGCGCTTATGATGTGGCGCTTGATTCCCTAAGCACCTCTTCATGAAAATGCGCCGTACTCTTCCCTTTCTTCACTTCTTCTCACGCAAGAAAAATAGGAACCAACCTTATCCATTCATCAAGGGTTGATGATGATCCAAAGGCCATGAAAGAAGGCGCCATATATCCCTTAGGCGTGATGAAGAGAGAAGAGAGAGAATGGATAAGATCAAATAAATGGTTCATCCTTATCCATTTAATCTTCACGTATTCTCTCTCTTTCCTTCACCTATTTTTCATCTCCACGCCTCCCAATGATATCCATCACGTCATCATGATCTCCCATCATCCTATGATGAAAATCCAATGGCTCCAATTCATGGTGCCATCCATTTGATCCATCTCTTCATCCAAATGTTGATCCAACGGTCAAAAATGAATGATTTATCAAATCTAATCCAATTAGACTCAACCCAAGCCAATTAGGTGCCAACTCTTGGCTAACCCATATTAGAATATGATCTAATCAAATTAGATCAATTAAGAATCAGATTCGAATCCAATTCGAATCAGATTCGAATCCAGTTCGAATCAGGAGCTAAGGTTTGCAACACCTGCTAGGATGTTTATCTTGCAAACATGATCTAATCCAATTAGACCCTTGATAAATTTTCTTGTGTGTGACCCATTGGGTTCCATACTTAGCCAGCAATAGGTGTGAGTGCGAGTTGACCCAACTTGATTAGAACTCTTCTAATCGATTTAAGTCTAAACTGCGCGAACCCGAACTTAACAATTAGAATCCTTTCTAATTGATGATCGAATTAAACTCTTTAATTCGATCAAACCTATAAGACAAGATTGACGTCTAGCAACGTGTCATGTCTACCCGGAAAATATGAAATTTGGTAGAAATACCAAAAATACCCTTCAGTGGCAAGTTACCATGCAATTCAATCCTTTAATCAAACTGCATCCCAAATATGTATATGAGTATGAATATATGTCAAACTCAATTTCATATTCATATTTTTCTCAATCTTTTAATGATAATTCAAATAATGAAACATTAGAAACTCTTTCTAATTTTCATTCTGCTTTGATCAAAGGCTTCCTGAATTATCATATGATTAGAATAAATAGGATGCTATCTTCTCTTACTAGAAGTGATTAATTCCTTGTTGACCTACTCATAATCTTCGTACACAATCCACCATATCCAGAAGACCTCGTACATAACTTATTGTCATGAATGAGTGTAAACCAAAACATAGGTTCATGTGCACAAGATACCATGGTGATCTCAGGTCAAAGGATCAGTTGCACAACTCCCACTAAGAGAATCATCTTTTGACATGTAAGTAAGACTTCATAAGATTTCTCTTTGTAGGTCAATTCAGTGAACTCATTCTTCTAATGAGCACCCATATCTTTGTATTAGTGTCTCCACACAAATGATTGTGAGATCAATCATCCTCTGCATCGAGCATACATAAGACATGCCAGTTTTTCCGGTAATCATTGATCCCCGACTCAATGTACCAATGACTGGGAATATTTAAGATTAGGATTTTAGGATTTTAAGTCTCACTAGTATGATCTCATCATAGTCTTAAAACCATTGCCCTAATCTAAAGAGTTTATCATAAATATAATCAACAGCATATGATAAAACATAATGCCTTTATTCATATTTAAATGTCATGTACATGATTTGGACAAATCAAAAGAAAAACCCTTCGCAATACATATTACGATTGGCTTGTAGGGCATCTACTCTTTCATTTAGGATATCCTATAAAACGAGCACTTATGGTCCTAGCCTCTAACTTGTCCGCCTGTAGTCGCTTGACGTGGGCCGGACATCCCCAAATCTTGAGATGACCCAGACTTGGTTTCTTACCATGCCATATCTCATACGGTGTGGTAGGAACGGATTTAGAGGGAACTCTATTCAATAAATAAATCGCTGTGAGTAAGGCATCTCCCCAAAGGAACATAGGTAAATCAGTGAAGCTCATCATGGACCTGACCATGTCCAATAGGGTCTGATTCCTCCTCTCTGACACCCCGTTGAGTTGAGGTGTACCCGGAGGTGTCCATTGTGAGACTATGCCGTTTTCTTTGAGATAGTCCCGGAATTCCCCACTAAGGTATTCTCCTCCTCGATCTGATCGAAGAGCCTTAAGAGGTTTTTCAGTTTGTTTTTCTACTTCATTCTTGAACTCTTTGAACTTTTCAAAGGATTCAGACTTGTGTCTCATAAGATACACTTACCCATACCGTGAATAATCATCGGTAAAGGTAATGAAGTAAGAATAACGTCCCCTGGCTAGTACATCGAATGGGCCACATACATCTGTATGTATTAGGGTAAGTATTTCAGTGGTCCTCTCCCCATGTCCTACAAAGGGCAGTCTAGCCATTTTTCCTTGAAGACAGGACTCGCAAACTGGATATGACTCGGAAGTCAATGAGCCGAGAAGCCCATCTTTATCCATTTTGTTCATCCTATCCTCTCCAATATGGCCAAGTCTGAGGTGCCACAAATATCTTTGGTTTATCTCATCTCTGGATCTTTTGGATCCTTTGGCACTCACTTCTTGCTCGGTAACATTCACAGATACATCCATATGTAAATGATAGAGACTGTCAATCATGAAACCGCGTGCGACTATTTTATTTCTTAAATAAATAGAACAGCAGTCTTTGTCAAATGTAAAAACATGACCTTCCTGTGCTAGACATGAAACAGAAATCAAATTTCTGCTAGCAACAGGTATATAATAGCAGTCTCTAAGTATTAAACTAAATCCAGACGGTAGTCGCAGATGGTAGGTGCCCACAGCCACAGCAGCAACTTTTGCCCCGTTGCCAACCCTAAGGGTTACCGCACCTTCCACCAGCCTTCTACTTTCCTTTAGACCCTGCATGGTAGTGCACAAATGAGCACTAGAACCAGAATCTATAACCCAACTAGAAGTAGAAGAAACCGTTAGATTAGTTTCAATTATGAGCAAGTCTATACCTTCTGAAGGTGTGTCACTTTTCTTGTTCTTCAGGCTCTCGAGGTATGAAGGACAGTTTCTCTTCCAGTGGCCTTCGACATTGCAGTGGAAACATTTTCCTTTGTCGTTAGCACTTTTCTTTTGAACTTCCTTCTTTGGCTTCTTGTCTTTCTTCTGCTTCTTAGCAGGCTTCTTTTTCTTCCAAGTAGACTTTCTCTTGGAACCAGAAGTCAACTCAGCAGCAAGGACATTGCCCCTTGAACCTTTCACGGCTCCCTCAGCAGTTACCAACATGTTGATTAGTTCAGTCTTAGTGCATTCAATTTTATTCATGTGGTAGTTTACTATAAACTGACCAAATGAATCAGGAAGTGACTGTAGGATCAAATCCACTTGTAATTCCTTGTGCATGTCCATACCGAGCTTCTCAAGCTCCTCTAGGTCCTTGATCATGGTCAGACCGTGATCATGGACAGACTGCCCTTCGCGCATCTTCGCTTTGAAAAGCCTCTTGGACACTTCAAAACGAGCTGTGCGACTCTGCTCACCATACAACTCTTGCAGGTGTGCCAGTATCTCCCTAGCAGTCTTTATATTTTCATGCTGGCATTGGAGTTCATTAGACATGGATGCCATCATATAGCATTTTACTCTAATGTCATCATCCAACCACTTTTTATGCATCTCACGCTGAACATCAGTAGGACGTGCTGGTAGTGTGGGGATATCTGAATCGAGTATATAGCCTATTTTCTCACAGTCCAAAACAATTTTGAGATTTCTAAGCCAGTCTTTGTAATTGGTTCCGGTCAGTCGGTTGGTCTCAAGAATACGGGTCAAAGGGTTTGAAGCCGACATTGTATTTGCAGAGAGTAAAGATTCTAGTTAGACTTTTGTACTTGATCCTAATCTGTTCTAAGGTCTTTCAGAACAAATGTAACTCCCACTATTTTCTCGAATCCCTCACACTCCCCTGGTAGGGAAACGGAAATCCCACACGACTAGGATTTCTAGTGGGTACTGCGGTCCCACCGATTTACATGCCACCTCACCTAACAGTTATTGGTGACACATAGATGGATGAGTGTACAACTCTTGTACAATGCTTCTCAAGCATGTTGCAGTGTAACTTGGTCTCTAAGCCATGAAGACCTCACCTAACAGTTATTGGTCCCATTTCTTAGTTAAGTCAGACCCACCGTATAACCGTAGGAATAAAGTCGTCATTGGGTCCTCACCTAACAGTTATTGGTGCCCAACCCCACCTTTACCCTACAACATCTCATGTCTATAGAGAGGTCCAGCCCCCCGATGCAACTTGACCACTGTGTCCAGCCGAGACAAATCAACATCAGAAAGGCCTTAGCAGCTCTACTACAGTGGAAGACCTATTGACTTAATATTGGTTAATCAGGTCTTAGTGTTTGCAACTTGAGCCCTTCATAAGAGGTAATCGAACAATTGGCCAGGTAAGCAGGTGGGAGGCTCCCCTTACTCAGAGAGTAAGGTCCTAATTAAGTAACCACCTTTCATGCTTTCCTAGACACCAATTAGATCAATTAATCTAATATGACTTGCTCATGTCGGTTCACTCTCGACTTGATTGAGGAGGTTTTGATTTAGGTCTCAATTGGGTTTGCTACATCACATGTAAACCTATCTACCCGACTCGCATTTACATCACATGCAAACGGCACATCACAGGCAGTTATAATCGCAGCATCAAATTAAAGCTAAACTTTAAACAGGTGATGATCATGGATTCTAATTAGGTCGTATTACAAGCACATGCACATCAATCGATCAAGTGGTCTTCAACTCTTGAATTGGTTCCAAGCCTCCTTGATTTGATCCTTGATCAACTCTTGATCCCATCGCCATCAACCGCTTAGATCACCTTTCATCTCATGCCTTTGCTTCAACTTGATCGTTGATGTACATCACATCACAGAAATACAACCAGATGTAAAATAATAATAAAAATAAATTACATCTCCTTTTAGGAGGCACGCAGGCCTCTCAAAACATCAAACAAGATGCATGCAAGCATCTGAAAAATTACATGACATCGCAGATCACATCGCAGGTCATTACATTTGATACCAAAAGGGTTTGAATCCTATGATCATCACCGTATGCAACAATTATAATTTTCAGATCTGAAAACTAACTGATTATATCATGACATAGGTCGCTGATCATGCTAATCATGATTCTAAACTTTGTAATCTCATTAACAACGCAATTAGAATCATCATTTTATCCCATAAAAATCAGCATGCAAAAAATCAGCACCCCTGAAAAATCTGCATGCAGAATTTTTCAGCATGCATGATCATTCAATTTTCAGATCTAATATGCCTTTAGATATTTAATTCTTACCTTAATCTACGAAGCCTAGGCTCTGATACCACTGTTGGGAACCCGCCCATGCCGCTGATATTTCAAAATTTTTTTCAGACGGCAGCGGAATCGGCATGCACGGGTTCGACGTTCATCGCATGAACGTTGTTTCGAGACCTTTCGTAATTAGATAAGAATTAAAACTTTTAAAACTATTAGGAAGATCAAATCTTCACCTTGCGCGGGTAGATGATCACCGCAAATCTGAATTCGTGGTTTTGGAAGAGGGTTCGCTTGAAGCCGTTCAAACGTCCAGCCTCTACGGGTATCCACACGAAGCAGGATCCGATCCAAGCTTTCTATCTCACCGGGGTGCTAGCTCCCTTGCAGAGATAGCTTTGATGGCTGATCTCCTCTCTTTCAATCAACCCTTGATTGTGCTTGAGTGGAGGAGGAAGAAGAAGGGATCTTGAAGAAGAACAAGAAGGCTAGATGCAACCTTTGCTTTCCCTTGCTTCGAATCCCAAACGAAGGAGGAAGAAGAGGACCGCCAAGACATCTTTCTTGCTCCCTTGCTTTCGGTTGAAGACCAAGGAGGAAGAGGAGGAGGCCACGGCTGCAAGGAGAGGGATGGATCTCTTTAGGGTGCCGGCCCTAGCCTCCTTTTAAAGGGAGTGGAGCTCCTAACAATTAGGAGCTCCAAGACAACTTGCCAAAGAGGGGGCGCCGGCCCCCTCTCTTCATGTCGCCCTAGCCAAGTGGAGAGGGGCTGATGCCCCTCTTACTTGGTTAACCTAATCCTCTTCCAAAGAGAATTAGGTGCCTCTCTCATGGTTTAATCCTAATCTAATTAGGATTAGCCAATTTTGGGTTCAATCTATGCTAGTCCTAATCTAATTAGGACTTGAATGAACCATGACTCAATTGAACTCTTCAATCCTAATCCAATTAGAAGTCATGTTGATTCATTGGATTAATGATTAATAATTAATTTAGACTTAAGGAATCCTAATCTAATTAGGATGTATTTAATTTTAGTCCTAATCCAATTAGGACTCTATTTGAATCCGAAGTCCTAGTCCAATTAGGATTTCTAGGAATCCTACTCCAAGTAGGAATCCAATTTAATTCAAAATTCCTAATCTCATTAGGATTGTAGGAATCCTATTCCAAGTAGGAATTCCAGTCCTACTCCAACTAGGATTCCCAGCCCGAATCCAATTAGGACTCTAGGAATCCTACCCGAAGTAGGATTTGTGTTTAAGTCCAATTAATTAATTCCCTTTGTTCCTTCTTCAACTTCTTATCAATCAAATTGATTTCTTGTGATTCCTAATCACGATTTCAACCATCGGATCGGTCAATACTTCTATTGTGTGTGACCCCATAGGTTCTATTCTGACTGGTAGTGGGATATATTGTGATCTCTATCTCAATATCATTGAAAACTCCTTTCAATGGGTTGGAACGATTCCAACTCAACTCATTAGGGTTTATCGATCATCGAGATAATCCCTGTGAGTCCCACCATCCACCAGTGACACCTAGCAGCATGTAGTGGCTACCCAGCAGAATGGAATGATGAACCTCTAGGTGCAGTTAACGTGTGATACAGTCCTACTATCGTGGATCCCTACAGGACGGAGGTTATGGACAACTCGTCAAACCCCATCGTCTGTCATATGTCAAGATTTGTTCGACTTGAGTTCGATAGTAGAAAAACTCTTTTTCCACTTTATATTACTGCCCTGGCCAAGGTCTTAGAACTCAGTCTAACAAATCACATAGGATCACTCCTCTTCTATCAAGGTCGATAGATTCCTTATAGGTGCATACCCTACTCCTACAGTGAACCTACTGCAGCCAATCTACACTGCATGGACCCATATGGCTAGAGACCATGTATGTGTGCAGTCAAACTACAATAACCTCACTGTGAGTAGCCGAAGCACCGCAGGTCAAAGGACCAGTCACACTACTGCAACATCAAGCAAGTCACTGACGAGTGGATAGACATCCAAGTGACTTCTTGTCTTGGTCACGCTCAGTACCCTTGTTCTCTAACAAGCACCTGCACTATCACTTCAGTGTCCCTACACTGTGGACTCAAGTCTCGTCCATCCAGAAGGAAAGTGATCTGTGCACTGATCGGATTGATCACCGTCCTCGTGATGATCCATTGATCAGGAGCATTTAGAAATTAATCACTAATGATACATGGCTCAAATTCTCAACTCTTGAGAATATGTATCATCATCTTATTAATTTCTTGGACGATTCATAGACACATAAACAATATGAATGAAAAGATGCATTTTATTTATTCAATAATAAATAGTCAAGTACAAAATTATGTCCCTAGAATCAACAATGTGTCAGCCAAATTGGCTTCTAGGGCATACATCTAACAGGTGCGACGCCCGCAGTCACAGGCAGCTCAACGACACCCTTCCACCGGGACAGCGTCACCGGTGAATCCTACGAGGGGGGTGGACATTTTGTGCAACAATTGTCTGGACAAGCCCAGCTTTTGGAAGGCCTCGTAAAACAAGATATCAGCTGAGCTTCCACTATCCACAAGAACACGCCTTACATCATAGTTTGCCATGGTGAGGGAGATTACCATGGCGTCATCGTGGGGGGTCTGAACCCCCTTTACATCCTCATCACAAAAAGTGATTACGTTGCCGACCCTCTGCCTCTTTGCGACGGCCGCCCCCGACGCCTCCGTCGAGCCCCCTGCGTTCCTCACGGGTCGGGGGCAGCCCCCAGTGATAGTGTGGATCACGCCCGCAACGGGTCGATTCTGCTCCCGAGGCCCCGGAGGAGCCGGGTCGGCCGGACGCGGGTCTGCGGGGGGACGTCGGTCGCTCACATATCGACCGAGACGCCCCCGGCGGATGAGAGCCTCGATCTCGTCCCGAAGCTGGAAGCAGTCTTCCGTGTTGTGGCCGTGATCTCGGTGGTACTCACAGTACGCCCGGGAGGGCCTCTTCCCAGGGATCTTCCGCATCTGTCTCGGGGCCGGGAGGTCCTCCCGCCCCTTGATCTCCATAAGGATCTTGGCCCGGGGAGTCAGGAGAGGGGTGTACCGGTTGAAACGTCGGGGCGGAGAACGAGGGCGTGGGGCGCCGTGGTTCTTCGCCGGCGACGGGCTTCTGCGCCGATGCTGGGGCGTCGGGCTCCTCCTCTGGCGTGCCTCTTTCCGCCTTTTCTTCCCAAGCTTTGGAGGGATCTCGGCGGCCTCCTTGCTCCGGTGGGCGGCCGCCTCCTCGGCGTCCGCATACTGGTTCGCCCGGGACAACAGCTCTGGGAAGCTCCGCGGCAGGCGTTTGTCCAGGGAGAAGGTGAGTCTGCCCTTCCGAAAGCCACGCTTCAGGGCTGAAAGAGCTACCTCCTGACTCAGGCTCCGGACCTCCAGCGTAGCCCTGTTGAAGCGGGTAAGATAATCCCGCAGGCTTTCTCCCTCGTTTTGCCGGACATCAAAGAGGGAGTCGGAGACCAGTCGCCGCCGGCTACTGACGGCGAAATGAGTGACGAAGAGGCGAGTGAACTGGTCGAAGGACCGGATTGAGTCAGCCTCCAGCCCGGCGAACCATGCCCTCGCCGGGCCACGGAGGGTTGCCGGAAAAGCCTTGCAGAGAAGGGGATCTGATGCTCCGTGGAGGAGCATAAGGGTCCTGAAACTCTCGACGTGATCCCGCGGGTCCGCCGCCCCGTCATAGGGCTCGATCGCCGGCATTTTGAACCCCGGCGGATTTGGGGTCCGCAGGATCCTCGAGGCAAGCGCCGGCTGGGAGGAGATCTCTAAGTCGGCGAAGGGATCTTTGGAATGGCCCTTCAGGACCTGGAGTTGTCGGTGGAGATCGTCCACCCGCCGGTCCAGGGAGCGCGACCGGTGGGTGGGAGACAAGGAGCGGCGAGAGGGGGACCGACTGGAGCGCGGGTTCCTCGAGGATTGGGGGGTCTGGGAACGCGCCCGGGCCCGCCTCTCGAACCCTGCGCGGCTCCGGTGGGAAGGTCCCGGCAGAATGGAGCGTGCTCGAGAATCCTCCTCGCGCCGGCGCTCATCCCCATGGGAGAGGAAGGAGCGCGGGTTGAGGAGGACAGGCGAATGCTCAGGCCGCGGCGGCTCCTGAGCCCGCTGCGGCGCCCGGGAAATCGCACCCTGCAGATTCTGCACCGCCTCCGCGAGGGTGCGAACCTGCTGGGTTAGTTGGTCGAACTGGGCGGCTTCGACCGTCTGAACGGGCGGTGGGGAGGTGGAGTGTTGCTGAGAGTGTGTTGGAGATGCAGCGGCCTTCCGGCCAGAGGCGTGAGAGGCCCCGCGACCGGAAGCATTGGAAGCTCCACGACCACCTCGCCGTGCCATTACGATCGCTCTGAGATCCGGGCCCCTCCTTCTAGCGCCAACTGTTGCTGGGGGTTCAAACCGAGAACGATTGGCACAGCGGTGTGAACGGGGTTCCCTTGGAATTGCATCGGTTGCGCTCCACCTTCCGCCGGGAAACCTGCAAGCAAGCATCGCACCACCACTGGGATAGTGGGGGCCCTCCGACGATCAAGTTAGGGAAGATCGAAGGAGAAGGAGAGGTAGCAGGTAAGATGATACTCTGGAAAATCTTGCTTACCCTCCCCGTTCCCCCCCAGCCGCATATATACCAGGCTGGGGGGTTCTTTTGGGGATTGGTCATCGTGTGGCGCGATGGGGTTGCCACTGACATGGCCGTTACAGGGCGTCGTGGGGCAGCGCTGGGTACGGCTATGGCAGGGCGTAGTGGAGTTCCGCTTTGTACGGCTGTTACAGGGGATCGTGAAACAGCGTCGAATACGGCCGTTGCAGGGAGTAGTGGAGCAGGGGGCCGCGGCGTGCCTCAGGGGAACAGTCTGTTGTTGTCAGAGATTGCCGACTCGGGGTCGGATTGCTGGATCAAGGAGCAGCCGACTCGGGGTCGGGCTGCAGAGCCGAAGATATCCGACCTGAGGTCGGATTGCTGGATCAAGGGGCAGCCGACTCGGGGTCGGGCTGCGGAGCCGAAGATATCCGACCCGAGGTCGGATTGCTGGATCAAGGGGCAGCCGACTCGGGGTCGGGCTGCGGAGCCGAAGATATCCGACCCGAGGTCGGATTGCTGGATCAAGGGGCAGCCGTAGTCTTCCCGGGCGCGCGTGCCGGTCACGTGGGGCATGGTGGCTAAGTTCCCCCGTAACACGAAGTATTAATTAGCTTACAACTCCCTAAGAGAGACTTAATGAAACGAACTTAAATTTGTATTACTTCCAACTAGTCATTGGGCTTTTTAGATTTATATACCTTGTGTGTTTAGCATTCTCGCATTAATGTATAGAAATGAGGTTTTTTTAAAAAAACAAAAAAAAAATTTAAAATTTTTTATTATTATTATTTTATAAAAAATGAAAATGAACACATTTTTTTTAAAAGATATATTTTTTTTATTTTTTATTTATTTTGATAAACCTGGCATTATAAAGTGAAAATGAATGCAAGAAAAAAAATGATTAAAAATACTTAAAAATACCCCCAAACCTAAACCTAACATTGTCCTCAATGTTAAAGAGAATCTAAGAGAATTGGGTTACCTCCCAACAAGCGCTAAGTTTATTGTCTTCAGCCAGACACAGTGGGTCCTTAATTATTTTGATAAACAGGGTTCGTTAAATTAAGAGATTCGATCAATTGCCCGTCGGCAACACAGTCTACATAAGGTTTTAACCTTTGACCATTGACTTTTAAAATATGTCCACCATTGAGGTGTTGGATCTCTACTGCACCATAAGGAGAAACCTTTTTCACTACGAATGGTCCATCCCTCCTAGAGCGAAGTTTACCCAGGAAGAGTCGCAATTTGGAATTGAACAGCCAAACCTTTTGACCAGGTTCGAAGGACTTACGGTTAATATTTTTATCATGAAAAGCCTTAGTCCTTGCTTTATAAATTTTAGCATTTTCATAAGCCTCATTACGCAATTCTTCAAGTTCACTTAGTTGGAGTTTTCGGTGAGGACCAGCTACTGCCATGTCTAAGTTAAATTTTTTAATAGCCCAGAAAGCTCTATGTTCAAGTTCTACCGGTAAGTGACAAGCTTTACCAAAAACTAATCGGTAGGGGGATATGCCAATAGGAGTTTTGTAGGCGGTACGGTAAGCCCAGAGTGCATCATTTATCCTTTGAGACCAATCTTTCCTATCGGGACGTACCATTTTCTCTAAGATGTGTTTTAACTCTCTATTGGACACCTCGACTTGTCCACTCGTTTGGGGATGGTATGGGGTAGCAACTTTGTGGGTGATGTTATATTTGCGAACCAAAGCCTCGAAAGATCGGTTGCAAAAATGAGATCACCCATCACTGATAACGGCTCGGGGTGTACCAAAACGACAAAAGATGTTTTCATATAAAAATTTAATCACAACCTTGTGGTCATTAGTTTTAGTGGCGACCGCTTCTACCCATTTTGAAACATAATCAACCCCTACCAGAATATATTCGAAACCAAAGGATGGTGGGAAAGGGCCCATGAAGTCAATACCCCAAACATCAAAGATTTCTACAATTAAAATAGGATTGAGAGGCATCATATCTCTACGAGAGATGGTACCCATCCGTTGGCACCGTTCACAAGTTTGGCAAAAGTGATGGGCATCTTTGAAAAGTGTGGGCCAATAAAATCCACTTTGTAAAACTTTTGCTGCAGTTTTTCTACCCCCAAAATGTCCCCCACAAGCTTGTGAATGGCAGAATGAAAGAATACTTTGAAATTCGTATTCAGGGACACATCGACGGATGACTTGATCGGGACAATACTTGAATAAATCAGGATCATCCCAATAATAGAACTTTACTTGTGAAAAGAATCGGTTCTTATCTAGAGTTGACCAATCATCAGGAATTCGTCCTATGGCAAGGTAATTTACTATGTTTGCAAACCATGGCGTTTTTATTCTTTGTACCTCAAATAATGTTCATCTGGAAAAGAATCGTGTAAGGGTGAGGTATTTTTACAAGAGGGCTCAAGAAGAATCCTAGATAAGTGGTCCGCTACGACATTTGCAGTTCCTTTCTTGTCACGAATTTCTAGGTCAAATTCTTGTAGTAAAAGAATCCATCGAATCAGACGGGGTTTGGTATCCTTCTTTGCAAGAAGGTGTCGAAGGGCAGCATGATCAGTGAATACTACAGCTAGCAAATACTACAGCTAGCAATTCTTTCTCAGTGGTGGTGTAGTTCAATTGTGCATCTGAGAGTGCTTTACTAGCGTAGTAGATGACATGAGGTACCTTATCTAGCCGTTGCCCTAAAACTGCCCCAATGGCATAGTCGGATGCGTCACACATTAATTCAAATGGAAGGGTCCAATTAGGGGGCCGTATGATAGGTGCAGTGGTCAATTTCGAGCGAAGATTTTCAAATGCCTCCTCGCATGCTTTATCAAAGACAAAGGGAGTGTCCTTGGCCAGAAGATTGCACAAGGGTTTGGAAATCTTACTGAAATCCTGAATGAAGCGATGGTAGAAACTAGCATGGCCAAGGAATGATCGGATTTGTTTCACAGTTTTGGGTGGGGGAAGATTGGAAATAAGATCGACTTTGGCTTTATCTACTTCAATGCCCCTCTTGGACACGACGTGTCCTAAAACTATGCCTTCTTGAACCATGAAATGGCTCTTTTCCCAACTTAATACTAGGTTGGTCTCCTTACATCTTTTCAAAACTAAGGTCAAATTGTCTAGACAATCATCAAAAGATAGGCCAAAAACTGAGAAATCATCAACGAACACTTCTAGAAAGTTTTCCACCATATCTGAAAAGATGGCCATCATGCATCGTTGAAAAGTTGCGGGTGCATTACATAGTCCAAAAGGCATCCTCCTATATGCAAATGTCCCAAATGGGCAAGTAAAGGTGGTCTTCTCTTGATCTATGAAAGGTAGAGGAAAATGGTCTTTCCTAGTCATTGAATTAAGTTTTCTGTAGTCAATGCATACGCGCCAACCCGTGGTTGTACGTGTTTGTATTAATTCTCCTTCCGTGTTTTCAATCACAGTGATACCTGATTTCTTGGGTACCACTTGTGTCGGACTCACCCACTTACTATCAGAAATTGGATAAATGATTCCGGCATCTAATAACTTCACCACTTCTTTCTTGACTACCTCCTTCATGTTAGGATTGAGTCTTCTTTGCATTTCTCGGGTAGGCTTCGCATCATCTTCGAGATGAATTCGATGCATGCAAACAGAGGGGTCAACCCCTTTCAAATCGGCTACAGACCATCCTATGGCATGTTTATTTTCTTCTAGCACCCTCAAAAGTTTACCCTCCTGTTCAGTAGATAAGTTGGCTGCGATAATTACAGGGAGGCTTTCCTCTGGTCCTAGAAAGGCATACTTAAGATTTGTTGGAAGTGGCTTTAACTCAAGTTTAGGTGGTGAATCAATGGAAGGACAAAGTGGCGCGCTAGCAATGGGAGGAAGAGGTTCAGGTCGGCTCTTCCAAGGAAGGAAACTCACAGGAGATTGATTGTCAAGTAAGATGTTAACTTCTTCTATGGCCTTGTCTATATCAAAGTTGTCAATGTCAAAATGGGCCAGACATGCCTCTAAGGGGTCATCTGCTAAGATATAGGGAAGGGCTTCCTCTACAAGATCATCCATTTCGTCAATTAGGCAACACTCGTCTTCCCTCACATGTTGGTCAGCGGCATGAAATACATTCAATTTAATTTTCATGTTCCCAAATGATATATCCATTGCCCCAGTTCTACAGTTTATACAGGCATTGGCTGTAGCTAAAAAGGGACGACCAAGAATCACAGGGATTTATTTTTTTATGTTGGGCACATGTTCCATATCAAGGACGATAAAATCTACTGAAAAATAGAATTTGTCTACCTTAACAAGAACATCTTCAATCATCCCCCGTGGTATCTTCACAGATTGATCAGCCAATTGTAAGGACACCGAGGTAGGTTTTAATTCACCTAACCCAAATTTTTCATAGACTGAATAGGGTAGAAGATTCACACTTGCCCCTAGATCTAAAAGTGCTCGATCAATGGAGTTATCTCCTATGACACAGGAAATAGTGGGAGCGCCAGGATCTTTGAATTTTGGAGGGGTGTTGTGTTGGAGAATCGAACTTACCTGTTCAGTAAGTAGGACCTTTTTAGGCACATGTGTCCTAGATTTCCGCTTTTGGGTGCAAAGATCTTTGAGAAATTTGGCATAGGAGGGAACTTGTTTGATGGCATCAAGGAGTGGGAGGTTGATTTTAACTTGTTTGAAGACCTCCATCATCTCTTCTAATGAAGTTCCCTTCTTGCCAAAGGGAGAGGGTGCATTAAGTGCTTCAGGGAATGGAGCCTTTGGAATGTGGGTTGTGGCAGATGGTGGACTAGCTGAAGAAGGTTTTGGGTTTTCATGTGATACATTCTTCTCTTCTTCCTCTCCTTCCTTATTGTTACCCTCCCCAACCTTATTATCTATTATACGTCCACTCCTTAGGGTAGTCAAAGCATTAGCTTGCTCATGATTTAGTCGAGTTTCTTGAGCCACGTATTGTCCCCTAGGATTACTCATTGGTTGACTTGGAAGCTTACCTTCCTCTCGCTTGTTTAATGCATTAGCTAGTTGACCCATTTGGGATTCTAGCTTAGCAATTGATTGCGTGTGAGAGTGCAATAGTTGTGTGTTTGCCTCCAAACCTTGAAGGGCAGTCAACACCTTCTCCTCAAAGGCTATATTTCTTTGGGTTGGAGGAGGAGGATGCTGAAATTGGGTTGAGGGATGGTAGGGATGAAAATTCTGAGGGTTTTGAAAATTTTGGGAATAGGGTTGGGCTGTATTTGAAGCTTGCTGCTTCCAAGAAAAGTTTGGATGATTTCGCCATCCCGAGTTATATGTATTGGAAAATGGGTCATTTCCTGGTCTAGGCTATGTTTGAGCAGCAATGATGTGTTCTTGCACGAGTTCGGGAAATTGTGGCGCTGAAGGGCACTCATGAATAGGGTGGGATGGACTAGAATAAATAGTACACACTTGTGCTTGGGAAGAGTTCATGTAATGCCCACCTATCATCAGTTGGTCAATCTTATGGGACAATGCATCTACCTTGCTAGACAGGTCCATAGAATGACTTATTTCACAAATGGTCCCTTTTCTTTGAGAACTCGGGGGTGCTTGACGAGAACATGAAGCATGGTGGAGGGAGTTTTCATTAAGATTTTCAAATAATTGCCATGCTTCATGCTCATTTTGAAGCATAAAAGTGCCCCCGCATGCAGCATCGATCATCTGACGGTTTCGTTCTGTCAATCCGTCATAGAAACATTGCACTAGCTGCCACTTAGGTATTTGATGATGAGGGCATTTACGGATTAGGTCTCGAAATCTCTCCCAAGTTTCGTGAAATTCTTCTCCCTCAATTTGGGATAAGCTTGTAATGGCACGTCTAAACTGGTTCGTTCTTCCTATGGGAAAGTATTTTTTAAGAAATTCTTGTTGCATTTGATCCCAAGAACGAATCGAGTTGGCTTCTAAAGAATTCAACCATTGCTTGGCTCAATCTTTAAGGGAGAAGGGGAATAATCTAAGTTTCAGAGCATCATCAGTGAAATTCTGAATCTTGACAGTGGTGCAAATCTCAAGGAATTCATCTAGGTGTTTATATGGATCTTCATTAGTGAGCCCATAAAAAGATGGTAGCATTTGGATCACACTAGACTTTATTTCATATTGTACAGCTGCTACCTCAGGTAATCGAATGCAAGATGGGGAAGTATAAATAGTGGGAGTAAAGTATTCCCTCAGGAGTTTGGGTTGTTCTTCAGCCATCTTAAGAGGTGGGGATGATCCTAATGTTTTGATTTTAGCTCGAATGTTCCTAAGGGTTCGTTCTATTTCAGGGTCAAAAGGTAATAGGTTTTGTACTCTAGAACGACTACCGTGCATACACTAGTACTCGATTAATCAAGCATGCAATAAAAGAGAAAAGTATATCAATCCTAGTCTTTGTCCTAAAATCACTAGACAGCTTCTAACTGGTTTGAAGAGGGCACCTAAGCCTCCAATCCGGTCTAATGAACCGAGTTGACCAGGTAAGCTCCCAGGTAAGTGGAGGGGTCACGATGCGTCCGCAAAGGTCCCACTTAAAACCCACTTGCCTCGAACAGATGAACTGTCTCCCTTATAGGGACAAAGCTTGCCTAGACATCAACTAAGCCACAGAGCGAAATTGGTACAACCTTCGGTGATCTTCGTCTTATTGAGCTCGAATGTCCCTAGGGGCCAACGTCTAATTGATTTTAATTAAAGATGACACTATGTGAGATTGAGTTCACCTAAGTTGGGCAAGAGTCCGGTGATGAAATCCGGCTCTTATCTTGTTGGGGTGATTGCCCTTACTATGTGCAAATTGATTTGTGTATGTGTATCAAGCATGCATTCACAATTTTGCTATAATTAAAATCAAACAATCACCACAAAATTTCAAACCAATAATTAATTTAAATAAGAAAAGTTTAGAGGTTACCAAAGGGAATTTTTCCAGCAATTTAATTTTTTTTTTTAAGGCAAACCTCTACAGCATTGCTTTTCCAGCAGTTCTCCTTTTGATCATCCCATATTTTTTTCTCGATTTCTAATCAAATAATATATATAAAAAAATAAATAAAAATTAGTAAGGGAGAAAAAGAAGATAAGAAAAGTAACAATAACAAAAAAAATTTTTTAAGAAATTTTTTTAATTTTTAAATAATTTTTTTTTAATAAGAAAAATAACTATTCTAGCAATCCCCGGCAACGGCGCCAAAAATTGATCGGTTCTTTCAATTTTGAAAATAAAACCACGCAATAGCACGTATCCTGTAGGATAGTGATTACGGGTGTCGGTCCACAGGGATTGGAGACTAGTTATTTTTCTTTAATAATAAATCAAAAAGAAGAATTTGCTAACTTGATTTAACTAAATTAATCTATGAGTACGAATTGAAATTTTTATCAAAGTAAATAGATCTAGGGTTTGGAATCCACCACATAGCATTGCATCAAGGATTGTGTTCTTAATTTTTATCTTTTGGAGAGGCATGCAATTTTGGCTGCAAGCCTTTTAAAATGAAAGCATAAAGAGTGTTAGAAAGATCCATCTTTGGTGTAGCATGAAGTGTCTACCTAAGTATGCTAATCTAGGATGCAGCACGCTTCATCTTCCTAGGCATGGATCATCTTAGACTACTTTAGCAAACATGATTAATAACTAGCATGCTCAAAATTTAAATATCATGAAGAAATATTTCATTGGAAATAAGAATTTAAACAAGCTCCAAAATAATAAAAAACAAGAACTACAATTGCCCTGATACATTGCTAGGGCTTCATCCAGCCCTAGACTAGATGTTTAGCCGAGCATGGCTTCCGGACGACCTCCCATCTTCAAATGAAATTGATCACCTCCCATTATTCCCAAAATATCCAAAACTCTTCTCTTTCCCCCCTCCTTTCTCTCTTTTTTTTTATTTCTTTATCTCTCCCGCTCGGTTTCTTCTTCCTTTTCTTCACCGAAACATGGGTTCTCCCCTGTTTTCTCCTCCCCGAGCTCCCTTTGCCACCGAACGATGGCCTCCTTTTATAGTGGATGAATGGTGTCAATGGCGTGGCTGGATCTTGGGAGGGATTCATGGAGCGTTTGATTGTAATGGCCGGAAATGAAGCCGGCCGCTGGATCGACGGGAGGTGGAGGGAAGAAGATGAGTGGCCGCGGGATCGATGGGAGGTGCTGATTCGGAGTATCTGGATCTCGGAGAAGCCGAGGACTGAGCTGTAGATGAATGCCGAGCTGGGTTTCCGGCGGTTGGGAGCCGATCACGGCTTGGTGCTAGGGATGAATCCGGACGGAAAGATGTTGCAGGTGTCTGTGCGAATGATGAATTGGAAGCGTTACGATCGGAAGGAGAGGCGGGGGATCCGGTCGCTGGCTGCACCCCGTGAAACTTGTGCTGGAACGGGCTGATGCGGAGCATTTGATTCCCGACGGTTGGAGCGGCTCGTTGATTGCAGCGGAGGAGTGATCACCGGCAGAGCATCCGGGAATGAAGACGACGCCATGGCTGGATGCGGAAGGTGCCCGGCTGATCTCCCTCTTGGATTTGGCACGCGGATGATGGGGGATCGGGTTGTTGTGAGCGAGGCGGGATCACGGGAAGGTTTGGTAGCGGGAGGAAGCTGAAAAGGATAGGTAATGGGGAGGGGAAAGAAGATAAACAGTGGGATATCGGGAAGAAGAAGAAGATAAACAGTGGATATTCTTTATTAATTTATTTATTATTTGATTTATATATATACATAAATATATATATATTTGTAAAAACACTGTTCATATGAACAGTCTTTTCACGGGATACTGTTCATATGAACAGTGTTTCCAGTAATTCTTCTCGAAATTATTTTTATTTATTTTATTATTTTATTATTTTATTATTATTATTTATTATTATTATTATTATTTGTTTTAAAATTATAAATTTTATATGAAGGCACGCAAGGCATTGGTTGGGAATTGACTTTGGGTTTGAGGTGGGTCATGATTGTTGATTTGCTTGAATTTGTTCTCGAGCCCAATAACATTTAATTCTTACTATACCGCTTCAAATTGAACTCAACCAGATCAGACCGTGACTTAATAAAAGGGTTAATCAAATATTTTTCCATATAATTATAACTTTCAATCTAACCAGGACCAAAGCTCATTGAATTATACCCTTAGCTTGATTGCAACTCCATCAGGTTAATAATTCGGGTCAACACAATCTCCTCCTTATATGTTTTTATGAAAGATCTCAACCAGAAGAGAGACAAATTCAGAGTCTGTTTTAAGAAAAGTATTATTTACCTCTTACCATAATTTAAATTTATTTCATTGTTTATTCAATTTCATGGTAAAACAAGTAGTTATCCGTTTAAGAACATTGATAAGTGCTGGAAAAAGAATATTAAATTATAGATTAATCAGCACCTATCACACCCCCAAGCCTATGTTTTGCTAGTCGTCGAGCAAAATAAAATTAGAAAAGAACAACTCTAACTCACTTTCGCAGGCATCGCGATTGCATTTACCATATGCAACATGGCTTTAAACCCCTAGGTTACCCTAGTGGACGAGTTATAGTCTCGTGAGGATTTTCAGTGAAGATACCCACAAACTTCAATAAATCATTTATCATAATTGTTATTATTAATTTTTTTTCTTTTTTTTTTAAAATCAATTGATCTATGAGGTGAAAATCAAATTCCAAATGCATACTAGCTAAGAATTTTGAAAACTCTCTTCTTCTTTTTTTTTTTTAAATCAAATTTAAGATACATAAATGATAAGATTTCAAAGCACACATGGTTTTATTTACTAAGTCAGCCCAAATCCTAGGTCAAGATGCAATTCAAGTTGAAGTCATTAAGTTTCCGTTAGAGAGTTATAAGACTTATTTATACTGGAGTGCTCGGTGAAATCTGGACCGTACCCAAGCTAAGAGTTTGGATCTCCAAAATATTGCTAATACCAGTAGTTTCCAAGGATTGGTCGAAGGAACCTACTCACTGATTCAAAATCATCTTATCTACAGGATTTCGAGAGTTGTGGATATTTACTTTAGTACCTCACGGGCTTTATCTGTAATATTCCAGTTTACTCGAATTTTTACAACGACGGCTTTCACACTATTGTCTTTTCGGTCAATACAGCATTTTTTTTCCCTTTTTTTTTTCTTTTTTTTTTCAGAAAGATATATAAATTGTGCACTTTTACTCTTGTGGTGATTTCTCCGTGTAACGAGCAATCAGTCGACAACTCTCACACCAGTTGGCATAAGGTGTCGGGCATCAAGACTCCCCTACGGACTTATACTCGGAGTCCTCATCACAAGCCCACTTGACCTTTGACAATAGGTAGCCCTTTTCGATGTTCCTGACTAAATCCATTTTTATTGATTTTTTTTTTTAATTGATTGGATTAGATAAGTATGATTCATCAAGGTCCAAGGTTGCTACTATACTATCAACATAATGTCGAGCCTAGACCTTAGAAGGGTCGGCCAGTGTGTAGTGAAATTCCGAAGTATTAATTAGCTTACAACTCCCTAAGAGAGACTTAATGAAACGAACTTAAATTTGTATTACTTCCGACTAGTCATTGGGCTTTTTAGATTTATATACCTTGTGTGTTTAGCATTCTCGCATTAATGTATAGAAATGAGGTTTTTTTAAAAAAACAAATTTTTTTTTAATTTTTTTTATTATTATTTTATAAAAAATGAAAATGAACACATTTTTTTTAAAAGATATATTTTTTTTATTTTTTATTTATTTTGATAAACCTGGCATTATAAAGTGAAAACAAATGCAAGAAAAAAAAATGATTAAAAATACTTAAAAATACCTCCAAACCTAAACCTAACATTGTCCTTAATGTTAAAGAGAATCTAAGAGAATTGGGTTACCTCCCAACAAGCGCTAAATTTATTGTCTTCAGCCAGACACAGTGGGTCCTTAATTATTTTGATAAACAGGGTTCGTTAAATTAAGGAATTCGATCAATGGCCCGTCGGCAACACAGTCTACATAAGGTTTTAACCTTTGACCATTGACTTTTAAAATATGTCCACCATTGAGGTGTTGGATCTCTACTGCACCATAAGGAGAAACCTTTTTTACTACGAATGGTCCATCCCACCTAGAACGAAGTTTACCCGGGAAGAGTCGCAACTTGGAATTGAACAGCCAAACCTTTTGACCAGGTTCGAAGGACTTACGGTTAATATTTTTATCATGAAAAGCCTTAGTCCTTGCTTTATAAATTTTAGCATTTTCATAAGCCTCATTACGCAATTCTTCAAGTTCACTTAGTTGGAGTTTTCGGTGAGGACCAGCTACTGCCATGTCTAAGTTAAATTTTTTAATAGCCCAGAAAGCTCTATGTTCAAGTTCTACCGGTAAGTGACAAGTTTTACCAAAAACTAATCGGTAGGGGGACATGCCAATAGGAGTTTTGTAGGCGGTACGGTAAGCCCAGAGTGCATCATTTATCCTTTGAGACCAATCTTTTCTATCGGGACGTAC
Organism: Phoenix dactylifera; assembly: GCF_051530095.1. Lineage (NCBI taxonomy): Eukaryota > Viridiplantae > Streptophyta > Magnoliopsida > Arecales > Arecaceae > Phoenix > Phoenix dactylifera. The sequence continues at coordinate 15,891,784 of NC_143195.1, forward strand.
CGTTTTCTCTAAGATGTGTTTTAACTCTCTATTGGACACCTCGACTTGTCCACTCGTTTGGGGATGGTATGGGGTAGCAACTTTGTGGGTGATGTTATATTTGCGAACCAAAGCCTCGAAAGATCGGTTGCAAAAATGAGATCCCCCATCACTGATAATGGCTCGGGGTGTACCAAAATGACAAAAGATGTTTTCATGTAAAAATTTAATCACAACCTTGTGGTCATTAGTTTTAGTGGCGACAGCTTCTACCCATTTTGAAACATAATCAACCCCTACCAGAATATATTCGAAACCAAAGGATGGTAGGAAAGGGCCCATAAAGTCAATACCCCAAACATCAAAGATTTCTACAATTAACATAGGATTGAGAGGCATCATATCTCTACGAGAGATGGTACCCATCCGTTGGCACCGTTCACAAGTTTGGCAAAAGTTATGGGCATCTTTGAAAAGTGTGGGCCAATAAAATCCACTTTGTAAAACTTTTGCTGCAGTTTTTCTACCCCCAAAATGTCCCCCACAAGCTTGTGAATGGCAGGATAAAAGAATACTTTGAAATTCGCATTCAGGGACACATCGACGGATGACTTGATCGGGACAATACTTGAATAAATCAGGATCATCCCAATAATAGAACTTTACTTGTGAAAAGTATCAGTTCTTATCTTGAGTTGACCAATCATCAGAAATTCGTCCTATGGCAAGGTAATTCACTATATTTGCAAACCATGGCGTTTTTATTCTTTGTACCTCAAATAATTGTTCATCTGGGAAAGAATCATGTAAGGGTGAGGTATTTTTACAAGAGGGCTCAAGAAGAATCCTAGATAAGTGGTCCGCTACGACATTTGCAGTTCCTTTCTTGTCACGAATTTCTAGGTCAAATTCTTGTAGTAAAAGAATCCATCGAATCAGACGGGGTTTGGTATCCTTCTTTGCAAGAAGGTGTCGAAGGGCAGCATGATCAGTGAATACGGTAACCTTGGATCCTAATAGGTAAGATCGAAACTTGTCTAGCGTGAATACTACAGCTAGCAATTCTTTCTCAGTGGTGGTGTAGTTCAATTGTGCATATGAGAGTGCTTTACTAGCGTAGTAAATGACATGAGGTACCTTATCTAGCCGTTGCCCTAAAACTGCCCCAATGGCATAGTCGGATGCGTCACACATTAATTCAAATGGAAGGGTCCAATTAGGGGGCCGTATGATAGGTGCAGTGGTCAATTTCGAGCGAAGATTTTCAAATGCCTCCTCGCATGCTTTATCAAAGATAAAGGGAGTGTCCTTGGCCAGAAGATTGCACAAGGATTTGGAAATCTTACTGAAATCCTGAATGAAGCGACGGCAGAAACCAGCATGGCCAAGGAATGATCGAATTTGTTTCACAGTTTTGGGTGGGGGAAGATTGGAAATAAGATCGACTTTGGCTTTATCTACTTCAATGCCCCTCTTGGACACGACGTGTTCTAAAATTATGCCTTCTTGAACCATGAAATGGCTCTCTTCCCAACTTAATACTAGGTTGGTCTCCTTACATCTTTTCAAAACTAAGGTCAAATTGTCTAGACAATCATCAAAAGATAGGCCAAAAACTGAGAAATCATCAATGAACACTTCTAGAAAGTTTTCCACCATATCTGAAAAGATGGCCATCATGCATCGTTAAAAAGTTGCGGGTGCATTACATAGTCCAAAAGGCATCCTCCTATATGCAAATGTCCCAAATGGGCAAGTAAAGGTGGTCTTCTCTTGATCGTCCGGGTAGACAGGTACTTAGTTATATCCAGAATAACCATCTAAGAAGCAGTAGAAACCTTGACCAGCCAACCGTTCTAAAATTTGATCTATGAAAGGTAGAGGAAAATGGTCTTTCCTAGTCATTGAATTAAGTTTTCTGTAGTCAATACATACGCGCCAACCCATGGTTGTACGTGTTTGTATTAATTCTCCTTCCGTATTCTCAATCACAGTGATACCTGATTTCTTGGGTACCACTTGTGTCGGACTCATCCACTTACTATCAGAAATTGGATAAATGATTCCGGCATCTAATAACTTCACCACTTCTTTCTTGACTACCTCCTTCATGTTAGGATTGAGTCTTCTTTGCATTTCTCGGGTAGGCTTTGCATCATCTTCGAGATGAATTCGATGCATGCAAACAGAGAGATCAACCCCTTTCAAATCGGCTACAGACCATCCTATGGCATGTTTATTTTCTTCTAGCACCCTCAAAAGTTTACCCACCTATTCAGTAGATAAGTTGGCTGCGATAATTACAGGGAGGCTATCTTCTGGTCCTAGAAAGGCATACTTAAGATTTGTTGGAAGTGGCTTTAACTCAAGTTTAGGTGGTGAATCAATGGAAGGACAAAGTGGCGCGCTAGCAATGGGAGGAAGAGGTTCAGGTCGGCTCTTCCAAAGAAGGGAACTCACAGGAGATTGATTGTCAAGTAAGATGTTAACTTCTTCTATGGCCTTGTCTATATCAAAGTTGTCAATGTCAAAATGGGCCAGACATGCCTCTAAGGGGTCATCTGCTAAGATATAGGGAAGGGCTTCCTCTACAAGATCATCCATTTCGTCAATTAGGCAACACTCGTCTTCCCTCACATGTTGGTCAGCGGCATGAAATACATTCAATTTAATTTTCATGTTCCCAAATGATATATCCATTGCCCCAGTTCTACAGTTAATACAGGCATTGGCTGTAGCTAAAAAGGGACGACCAAGAATCATAGGGAATTGTTTTTTTATGTTGGGCACATGTTCCATATCAAGGACGATAAAATCTACTGGAAAATAGAATTTGTCTACCTTGACAAGAACATCTTCAATCATCCCCCGTGGTATCTTCACAGATCGATCAGCCAATTGTAAGGACACCGAGGTAGGTTTTAATTCACCTAACCCAAATTTTTCATAGACTGAATAGGGTAGAAGATTCACACTTGCCCCTAGATCTAAAGGTGCTCGATCAATGGAGTTATCTCCTATGACACAGGAAATAGTGGGAACGCCAGGATCTTTGAATTTTGGAGGGGTGTTATGTTGGAGAATCGAACTTACCTGTTCAGTAAGTAGGATCTTTTTAGGTACATGTGTCCTAGATTTCCGCTTTTGGGTGCAAAGATCTTTGAGAAATTTGGCATAGGAGGAAACTTGTTTGATGGCATCAAGGAGTGGGAGGTTGATTTTAACTTGTTTGAAGACCTCCATCATCTCTTCTAATGAAGTTTCCTTCTTGCCAAAGGGAGAGGGTGCATTAAGTGCTTCAGGGAATGGAGCCTCTGGAATGTGGGTTGTGGTAGATGGTGGACCAGCTGAAGAAGGTTTTGGGTTTTCATGTGATACATTCTTCTCTTCTTCCTCTCCTTCCTTATTGTTACCCTCCCCAACCTTATTATCTATTATACGTCCACTCCTTAGGGTAGTCAAAGCATTAGCTTGCTCATGATTTAGTCGAGTTTCTTGAGCCACGTATTGTCCCCTAGGATTACTCATTGGTTGACTTGGAAGCTTACCTTCCTCTCGCTTGTTTAATGCATTAGCTAGTTGACCCATTTGGGATTCTAGCTTAGCAATTGATTGCATGTGAGAGTGCAATAGTTGTGTGTTTGCCTCCAAACCTTGAAGGGCAGTCAACACCTTCTCCTCAAAGGCTGTATTTCTTTGGGTTGGAGGAGGAGAATGCTGAAATTGGGTTGAGGGACGGTAGGAATGAAAATTCTGAGGGTTTTGAAAATTTTGGGAATAGCGTTGGGCTGTGTTTGAAGCTTGCTGCTTCCAAGAAAAGTTTGGATGATTTCACCATCCCGGGTTATATGTATTAGAAAATGGGTCATTTTCCGGTCTAGGCTGTGTTTGAGCAGCATTGATGTGTTCTTGCACGAGTTCAGGGAATTGGGGCGCTGAAGGGCACTCATGAATAGGGTGGGATGGACTAGAACAAATAGTACACACTTGTGCTTGGGAAGAGTTCATGTAATGCCCACCTATCATCAGTTGGTCAATCTTATGGGACAATGCATCTACCTTGCTAGACAGGTCCATAGAATGACTTATTTCACAAATGGTCCCTTTTCTTTGAGAACTCGGGGGTGCTTGACGAGAACATGAAGCATGGTGGAGGGAGTTTTCATTAAGATTTTCAAATAATTTCCATGCTTCATGCTCATTTTGAAGCATAAAAGTGCCCCCGCATGCAGCATCGATCATCTGACGATTTCGTTCTGTCAATCCGTCATAGAAACATTGCACTAGCTGCCACTTAGGTATTTGATGATGAGGGCATTTACGGATTAGGTCTCGAAATCTTCCAAGTTTCATGAAATTCTTCTCCCTCAGTTTGGGAGAAGCTTGTAATGGCACGTCTAAACTGGTTCGTTCTTCCTATAGGAAAGTATTTTTTAAGAAATTCTTGTTGCATTTGATCCCAAGAACGAATCGAGTTGGCTTCTAAAGAATTCAACCATTGCTTGGCTCTATCTTTAAGGGAGAAGGGGAATAATCTAAGTTTCAGAGCATCATCAGTGAAATTCTGAATCTTGACAGTGGTGCAAATCTCAAGGAATTCATCTAGGTGTTTATATGGATCTTCATTGGTGAGCCCATAAAAAGATGGAAGCATTTGGATCACACTAGACTTTATTTCATATTGTACAGCTGCTACCTCAGGTAATCGAATGCAAGATGGGGAAGTGTAAATAGTGGGAGTAAAGTATTCCCTCGGGAGTTTGGGTTGTTCTTCAGCCATCTTAAGAGGTGGGGATGATCCTAATGTTTTGATCTTAGCTCGAATGTTCCTAAGGGTTCGTTCTATTTCAGGGTCAAAAGGTAATAGGTTTTGTACTCTAGAACGACTACCGTGCATACACTAGTACTCGATTAATCAAGCATGCAATAAAAGAAAAAAGCATATCAATCCTAGTCTTTGTCCTAAAATCACTAGACAGCTCCTAACTGGTTTGAAGAGGGCACCTAAGCCTCCAATCCGGTCTAATGAACTGAATTGACCAGGTAAGCTCCCAGGTAAGTGGAGGGGTCACGATGCGTCCGCAAAGGTCCCACTTAAAACCCACTTGCCTCGAACAGATGAACTGTCTCCCTTATAGGGACAAAGCTTGCCTAGACATCAACTAAGCCACAGAGTGAAATTGGTACAACCTTCGGTGATCTTCGTCCTATTGAGATCGAATGTCCCTAGGGGCCAACGTCTAATTGATTTTAATTAAAGATGACACTATGTGAGATTGAATTTCCCCAGCAATTTAATTTTTTTTTTTAAGGCAAACCTCTACAGCATTGCTTTTCCAACAGTTCTCCTTTTGATCATCCCAGATTTTTTTTCTCGATTCCTGATCAAATAATATATATAAAAAAAATAAATAAAAATTAGTAAGGGAGAAAAAGAAGATAACAAAAGTAACAATAATAGAAATTTTTTTAAGAATTTTTTTTTAATTTTTAAATAAATTTTTTTTTTATAAGAAAAATAACTATGCTAGCAATCCCCGGCAATAGTGCCAAAAATTGATCGGTTCTTTCAATTTTGAAAATAAAACCACGCAATAGCACGTATCCTGTAGGATAGTGATTACGGGTGTCGGTCCACAAGGATTGGAGACTAGTTATTTTTCTTTAATAATAAATCAAAAAGAAGAATTTGCTAACTTGATTTAACTAAATTAATCTATGAGTACGAATTAAAATTTTTATCAAAGTAAATAGATCTAGGGTTTGGAATCCACCACATAGCATTGCATCAAGGATTGTGTTCTTAATTTTTATCTTTTGGAGAGGCATGCAATTTTGGCTGCAAGCCTTTTAAAATGAAAGCATAAAGAGTGTTAGGAAGATCCATCTTCGGTGTAGCATGAAGTGTCTACCTAAGTATAATAATCTAGGATGCAGCACGCTTCATCTTCCTAGGCATGGATCATCTTAGACTACTTTAGCAAACATGATTAATAACTAGCATGCTCAAAATTTAAATATCATGAAGAAATATTTCATTGGAAATAAGAATTTAAACAAGCTCCCAAATAATAAAAAACAAGAACAACAATTGCCCTGATACATTGCTAGGGCTTCATCCAGCCCTAGACTAGATGTTTAGCCGAGCATGGCTTCCGGACGACCTCCCATCTTCAAATGAAATTGATCACCTCCCATTATTCCCAAAATATCCAAAACTCTTCTCTTTCCCCCCTCCTTTCTCTCTTTTTTTTTATTTCTTTATCTCTCCCGCTCGGTTTCTTCTTCCTTTTCTTCACCGAAACAGGGGTTCTCCCCTGTTTTCTCCTCCCCGAGCTCCCTTTGCCACCGAATGATGGCCTCCTTTTATAGTGGATGAATGGTGTCAATGGCGTGGCTGGAGGGATTCATGGAGCGTTTGATTGTAATGGCCGGAAATGAAGCCGGCCGCTGGATCGACGGGAGGTGGAGGGAAGAAGATGAGTGGCCGCGGGATCGATGGGAGGTGCTGATTCGGAGTATCTGGATCTCGGAGAAGCCGAGGACTGAGCTGTAGATGAATGCCGAGTAGGGTTTCCGGCGGTTGGGAGCCGATCACGGCTTGGTGCTAGGGATGAATCCGGACGGAAAGATATTGCAGGTGTCTGTGCGAATGATGAATTGGAAGCGTTACAATCGGAAGGAGAGGCGGGGGATCCAGTCGCTGGCTGCACCCCGTGGAACTCGTGCTGGAATGGGCTGATGCGGAGCATTTGATTCCCGACGGTTGGAGCGGCTCATTGATTGTAGCGGAGGAGTGATCGCCGGTGGAGCATCCGGGAATGAAGACGACGCCATGGCTGGATGCGGAAGGTGCCCGGCTGATCTCCCTCTTGGATTTGGCACGCGGATGATGGGGGATCGGGTTGTTGTGAGCGAGGCGGGATCACGGGAAGGTTTGGCAGCGGGAGGAAGCCGAAAAGGATAGGTAACGGGGAGGGGAAAGAAGATAAACAGTGGGATATCGGGAAGAAGAAGAAGATAAACAGTGGATATTCTTTATTAATTTATTTATTATTTGATTTATATATATACATAAATATATATATATTTGTAAAAACACTATTCATATGAGCAGTGTTTTCACGGGATACTGTTCATATGAACAGTGTTTCCAGTAATTCTTTCCGAAATTATTTTTATTTATTTTATTATTTTATTATTATTATTTATTAATATTATTATTATTTGTTTTAAAATTATAAATTTTATATGAAGGCACGCAAGGTATTGGTTGGGAATTGACTTTGGGTTTGAGGTGGGTCATGATTGTTGATTTGCTTGAATTTGTTCTCGAGCCCAATGACATTTAATTCTTACTATACCGCTTCAGATTGAACTCAACCAGATCAGACCATGACTTAATAAAAGGGTTAATCAAATATTTTTCCATGTAATTATAACTTTCAATCTAACCAGGACCAAAGCTCATTGAATTATACCCTTAGCTTGATTGCAACTCCATCAGGTTAATAATTCGGGTCAACACAATCTCCTCCTTATATGTTTTTATGAAAGATCTCAACCAGAAGAGAGACAAATTCAGAGTCTGTTTTAAGAAAAGTATTATTTACCTCTTACCATAATTTAAATTTATTTCATTGTTTATTCAATTTCATGGTAAAACAAGTAGTTATCCATTTAAGAACATTGATAAGTGCTGGAAAAAGAATATTAAATTATAGATTAATCAGCACTTATCAGACTCTCATTCACATCACATGCAAACGGTACATTGCAGGCAGTTATAATCGCAGCAATAATTAAAGCTAAACTTTAAATAGGTGATGATCATGGATTCTAGTTAGGTCGTATTACAAGCACATGCACGTCAATCGATCAACTGGTCTTCAACTCTTGAATTGGTTCCAAGCCTCCTTGATTCGATCCTTGACCAACTCTTGATCCAATCACCATCAACCGCTTAGACCCCTGCTCATCTCATGCATCATCTTCGACTTGATCGTTGACGTACATCACATCACAGAAATACAACCAGATATAAAATAAAATAAAAATAAATACATCTCCCTTTTAGGAGGCACGCAGGCCTCTCAAAACATCAAATAAGATGCATGCAAGCATCTGAAAAATTACATGACATCACAGATCATATCGTAGGTCATTACATTTGATACCAAAAGGGTTTGAATCCTATGATCGTCACCGCATGCAACAATTATACTTTTCAGATTTGAAAACTAATTGATTATCTCATGACATAGGTTGCTGATCATGCTAATCATGATTCTAAACTTTGTAATCTCATTAACAATACAATTAGAATCATCATCTTATCACATAAAAATCAGCTTGCAAAAATTCAGCAACCCTGAAAAATCTGCTTGCAGAAATTTTCAGCATGCATGATCATTCAATTTTCAGATCTAATAAGCCTTTAGATAATTAATTCTTACCTTAATCTACGAAGCCTAAGCTCTGATACCACTGTTGGGAACCCGCCCATGCCGCTGATATTTCAAAAATAAAATCAGATGGCAGCGGAAGAGGCATGTGCGGGATCGACGTTCATCGCATGAACGTTGTTTCATGACCGTTCGTAGATAGGTAAGGATTAAGAACTTTTTATAACTTTAAGAAGATCAGATCTTCACCTTGTGCGGGTAGATGATCACCGCAAACTGAAGTTCATGGTTTAGGATGAAGGTTCGCTTGAAGCCGTTCAAGTGCCCGGCCTCTACGGGTATCCACACGAAGCAGAGGACCGATCCAATCGCTCTAATCTCCCCGGGGTGCTAGCTCCCTTGCAGAGATTTCTTTTGATGGCTGATATCCTCTCTTTCTTTCAACTCTTGAATGTACTTGAGAGGAGCAAGAAGAAGGATGAAGAAGAGGAAGAAGAAGAATCCCCACGCAGCCTTCTTTTTCTTCCTTGCGTTGGATGAAGGAAGGGAAGGGGAGGAGGCCGCCAACACTTGAAGTTGTTCTTCCTTTGCTTGCAGCCGAACCAAGGGAGGAGAGGGGGTGATGACGGCTGAAGAGAGGAGAGGAAGCACCTTAGGGCGTCAGCCCATGATCCCTCCCCTTTTTATAGCCATCTAGGGCTCCTACAATTTAGGAGTCCTAGAGTTATTTCCTAAGAGGGGGCGCCGGCCCCCTCTCTTCATCCCTCATCTCATGGAAAGGGGAGGGGCGTACGCCCCTCCTCATGGTAAACCCTAATCCACATTAAGTAGGGTTTGCAATGCCCTAATGTGGTCAAGTCCTAATCCAATTAGGCTTAGCCCAAGGGTGAACCAATTTGGATCCAATCTAGGTAAGTCCTAATCCAATTAGAACTTAAATCAATTTTGACTCAATTGAACTCTTCAATCCTAATCCAATTAGGAGTCTTATTGATTCATTAGATTAATAATTAATTGTGACTTAAGAAACCCTAATCCAAATTAGGACATATTTAATTTTAGTCCTAATCCAATTAGGACTCTAATTGAATCCGAAGTCCTAATCCAATTAGGATTTTTAGGAATCCTATTCTAAGTAGGAATCCAAAAATAAATTCAAAATCCTAATCTAATTAGGATTGTAGGAATCCTACTCCAAGTAGGAATCCCAGTCCTACTCCAAATAGGATTCCTAGTCCTAATCCAATTAGGACTCTAGGAATCCTACTCTAAGTGGGATTTGTGTTTTAAGTCCAATTAATCAATTTCCATTGTTCCTTGTTCAACTGAATATCAATCAAATTGATTACTTGTGATTTCTAATCACTATTCAACCATCGGATCGGTCAATACTTCTAGTGTGTGTGACCCCATAGGTTCTATTCTGACTGGTAGTGAGATATATTATGATCTCTATCACAATATCATTGAAAACTCCTTTCAATGGATTGGAACGATTCCAACTCTACTCATTAGGGTTTATCGATCATCGAGATAATCCCTGTGAGTCCCACCATCCACCAGTGACACCTAGCAGCATGTAGTGGCTACCCAGTAGAATAGAATGATAAACCTCTAGGTGCAGTTAACATGTGATACAGTCCTTCTATCGTATTATCCCTATAGGACGGAGGTCATGGATAACTCGTCAAACCCCTTCGTCTGTCATATGTCAAGATTTATTCGACTCGAGTTCGATAGTGAAAAACTCTTTCTCCACTTTATATTACTGCCCTGGCCAAGGTCTTAGAACTCAGTCTAACAAATCACATAGGATCACTTCTCTTCTATCAAGGTCGATAGATTCCATGTAAGTGCATACCCTACTCCTACAGTGAACTTACTGCAGCCAATCTACACTACAAGGACCCATATGACTAGAGACCATGTATACGTATAGTCAAACTACAATAACCTCACTGTGAGTAGCTGAAGCACCGCAGGTCAAAAGACCAGTCATACTACTGCAACATCAAGCAAGTCACTGACGAGTGGATAGACATCCAAGTGACTTCTTGTCTTGGTCACGCTCAGTACCCTTGTTCTCTAACAAGCACTTGCACTATTACTTCAGTGTCCTCACACTGTGGACTCGAGTCTCGTCCATCCATAAGGAAAGTAATGTGTGCACTGATCTCATCGGATCGATCACCGCCCTCGTGATGATCCATCGATCAGGAGCATTCAGAAATTAATTACTAATGATGCATGGCTCAAATTCTTAACTCTTAAGAATATGGATCATTATCTTATTAATTCTTGGACGATTCATAGACACATAATCAATATGAATGAAAAAGATGCCTTTTATTTATAAAGTCAAATACAAATTATGTCCCAGAATTAATAATGTGTCAGCCAAAAATTGGCTTCTAGGGCATACATCTAACACAATCGGCTCGGGTCGAACCCGATCGAATTAAGTCAAACCCTAATTTAGCCCAAAATGAATCTAATTCAATTTGGCTTAATTAAAGTCCAATAATTCAATCAAATTGAATTTATTAGTAATCTAATTACTAATTAACCCTCCAATAATTCAATAATTATTTTAATGCAACTTTTGCTTAGGATAATTTTGTCAATCGAATTGACCAAATTATCCCTGAATGATTCTTAATCATTAATCAGCCATTTGATCAACCTAGAAACTTCTATGCGTATGATCCCATAGGTTCGAACCTAAGTCGGTAGCACAAGAACAACTTCTTGTACTAATCGAAATGACCATCTAGCAATGGTACCCGACGTCCGGATAGGCCGAATGATCGCAAAGCAATATTCAAGAACCCTTGGACTATGGTTACTATATAATTTATCCCTATGACTCCTAAATGCCAAGATGACTTTAGAGTTCTGTCAACTCTGTAATAAGTGCATCCATGATGTGATTCAACTTTAGAAATCCTGTGACTTCTCACAAGGATTACCCTGGCCAAGGTTTTGCTAAATTGAACACAAGGCATTATCTCCTATTTCCAGAAGGGGTCAATTCCATCTTGACTCACAACTGACTACGCAAGTACTTGACTATACCCAGTGACCTTCCATCACTGAATTAGAAATTCAGGTAGTCTGGTACCAAAGTATAGTGAGTTACTTGCTAGTCACAGGTTACGGTCTCAGATCAGAGGGCCAAACTTATACCCATATCCACTCGGAACATCTCTTGACAATAGAGCATTCCGGAATTGGTCACGTTCAGTGAAATGTACTCCTACACTTCACCTGTATGACATATCAGTATCTCCACACTCCTTGGTTAAGAGGACAATCAACATATATGTCACACAACGACCTAATCTCGATAATGCTGTCATCCTAGTAACAGCATATCATTTGATCGCGAACAGTTTTAAGGACTTGAAGATAAATCCTCCTTTATCATAAAACAAGTCCTATGGACTTCATCATATAAGAGTTCATTTGAAGATGTACAATGAAATGATGAACAATGCCAAATAATATTTTATTAATTTGTCAATTTATTTACAAAATTTAATCATGAGCGCACTGACGATTGACTCTTAGGATACAATTTCCAACAACTCCCACTTAGCCTAAAGCTAATCGGCACAGTATATAATACCCATCTTCGACTTGTGTTCGTTGAACTCTTTAATGCCGAGGACTTTGGCAAATGGATCGGCCAGATTTTCTTTTGTGTCAATCTTCTGAAGATCAATATCACCTCGTTCGACGATCTCTCGAACCAGGTGGTAGCGACGTAGAATATGTTTGGTCCGCTGATGTGCTTTGGGTTCTTTTGCTTGAGCTATAGCTCCAGTGTTGTCACAAAATACAGGCACTGGACCATCAATGGAGGGTGTCACTCTAAGCTCAGTGAAGAACTTCCGCAACCATACAGCTTCCTTAGCGGCATCAGATACTGCGATGTATTCTGCTTTACATGTAGAATCTGCCACTGTATGCTGTTTGGAACTTTTTCAGCTGATGGCCCCACCCTTAAGAGTAAAGATATATCCTGACCCACTCTTGCTATCATCTTGATTTGACTAAAAACTTGAATCGGTATATCCTGTTAGAAGTATGCCCTAGAAGCCAATTTGGCTGACGCATTTTTATTCTGGGACATAAATTTGTACTTGACCTTATTATTAATTTATTAACTTGGGCATTCTTTTTCATTCATATTGTTTATGTGTCTATGAATCGTCCAAGAAATTAATAAGATGATGATGCATATTCTTAAGAGTTAAGAATTTGAGCCATGCATCATTGGTGATTAATTTCTGAATGCTCCTGATCAATGGATCATCACGAGGACGGTGATTGATCCGATCAGTGCACACATATTGCTTTCCTTATGGATGGACGAGACTCGAGTCCACAGTGTGGCGACACTGAAGTAATAGTGCAGGTGCTTGTTAAGAACAAGGGTACTGAGCGTGACCAATACAAGAAGTCACTTGGATGTCTATCCACTCGTCAGTGACTTGCTTGATGTTGCAGTAGTGTGACTGGTCCTTTGACCTGCGGTGCTTCGGCTACTCACAGTGAGTTTATTGTAGTTTGACTGCACACATACATGGTCTCTAGCCATATGGGTCCATGCAGTGTAGATTGGCTGCAGTAGGTTCACTGTAGGAGTAGGGTGTGCACCTATAAGGAATCTATCGACCTTGATAGATAAGGAGAGATCCTATGTGATTTATAAGACTGAGTTCGTAAGACCTCGGCCGGGGCAGTATGCAAAGTGGAGAAAGAGTTTTCCACTCTCGAACTTAAGTCGAATAAATCTTGACATATGACAGACGAAGGGGTTTGATGAGTTATCCATGACCTCCGTCCTGTAGGGATCCACGATAGAAGGACTGTATCACATGATAACTGCACCTAGAGGTTTATCATTCTATTTTGTTGGGTAGCCACTACATGCTGCTAGGTATCACTAGTGGATGGTGGGACTCATAGGGATTCTCTTGATGATCGATAAACCCTAATGAGTAGAGTTGGAATCGTTCCGACCCATTGAAAGGAGTTTTCAATGATATTGTGATAGAGATCACAATATATATCTCACTACCAGTCAGAGTAGAATCTATGGGATCACACACACTAGAGGCATTGACCGATCCGATGGTTGAATCATGATTAGGAATTACAAGTAATCAATTCAATTGATAATAAGTTGAAGAAGGAACAAAGAGAATTGATTAATTGGACTTAAAACAAGAGTCCTACTTGGAGTAGGATTCGTAGAGTCCTAATTGGATTAGGACTAGGAATCCTACTTGGACTGGGATTCCTACTTGGACTGGGAATCCTATTTGGAGTAGGACTGGGATTCCTACTTGGAGTAGGATTCCTATAATCCTAATTAGATTAGGAGTTTTGAATTAAATTTGGATTCCTACTTGGAGTAGGATTCCTAGAGTCCTAATCGGATTAGGACTTCGAATTTAAATTAGAGTCCTAATTGGATTAGGACTAGAATTAAACAAGTCCTAATTGGATTAGGATTTCTTAAGTCCTAATTAATTATTAATCCAATGAATCAAGATGACTCCTAATTAGATTAGGATTGAAAAGTTCAATTGAGTCATGGTTCATTCAAGTTCTAATTGGATTAGGACTAGCATAGATTGAACCCAATTGATTCATGATTTGGACTAAACCAAATAGGAGCCCTAGATGCCTTTAAAAGGCTTTGAAAGGAGGTGCCCTAATGATAAGTGAAGCCCTCCTCCTCTCCAACTTGTGGCCACCCTTCTCCCCTCTTGGTTTCAGCCGCCATCAGCAAAAAGGTGAGAAGAAGAAAGCTTGGCGGCAGCCTCCTCCCTCCTCCTTTGCTTCATCCAACGCAGGGGAAAGAAAAGGGCTGCAAGGTGCTTTGATTCTTCTTCAAGATCCCTCCTTCTTCTTCCTCCTCCCAAGCACAATCAAGAGTTGATTGAAAGGGAGGTGATCAGCCATCAAAAATATATCTCTGCAAGGGAGCTAGCACCCCGGGGAGATTGGAACGTTTCGATCGGTTCCTGCTTCGTGTGGATACCCGTAGAGGCCGGACACTTGAACGACTTCGAGCGAACCTTCATCCAAAACCACGATCATCAGTTTGCGGTGATCATCTACCCATACAAGGTGAAGATCTGATCTTCCTAGTAGTTTAAAAGGTTTTTAATCTAAATCTATCTACGAACGGTTTTAAACAACGTTCATAGGATGAACGTCGATCCCGCTTATGCCGATTCTGCTGCCATCTAAATTTTTTTAAATTTTCTGCGGCATGGGCGGGTTCCCAATAGTGGTATCAGAGCCTAGGCCTCGTAGATTAGGATTAGGATTAATAGAATTAAGGCATATTAGATCTGAAAATTAAAGGATTATGCCTGCTGATTTTTATGCATGCAGATTTTCAGGTTGCAGAATTTTTTTGCATGCTGAATTTTGGTATGCATTGATTAATGATTCTATTATGTAATTAATATGATTAAAATTAATTAGAATCATCCCTTACATGATCAGCGACTCATGAGATGAGGTAATCAATTAAGTTTCAGATCTGTAAATTATAATGCATGTGATGCGAATGGTGATGATCATGGATGACCCTTTGTGAATATGCTGATATGATCTGCGATGTAATCTGTGATGTTATGTGATGACATGTAAATCAATTTTTCAGATGCCTGCGAGCATCTCAAATTCATGTATTAGAGACCTGCGTGTCTCATGAAAAAGGATTGTAATTATTCTTTTATTTTTAAATTTTATCTGGGATGTAATCTGTGATGTATGTTGCACGTCGATGGTTGATCGATGTGTGCCTCCTACAAGCAAGCCTTGCACGGGTTGAGATCATAGGTTGATTGAAGATGGATCAAGGAGTTGATTACAATTGAACCTAGGGGATCAAGATCGAGTCAAGAGTTGAAGACGATCAAACCAATTGACGTGCATGTGCTTGTACTATAACCCATCCTGGATCCATGATCATCACCAGTTACATTTACTATTTTTTATATATATGCCTGGATGTTTAATGTTTATGCCTATGCATAGCAGGTAGATGGATGTGTGCGTGAGATGCGAGTTGCCAATCGAAATAGACCTAAACTAAAACCTCCTCAATCAAGTCGAGAGTGAACCAACATGAGCGGGTCATATTAGATTAATTGATCTAATTGGTGTCTAGGAAAGCATGAAAGGTAGTTACTTAATTAGGACCTTACTCTCTGAGTAAGGGGAGCCTCCCACCTGCTTACCTAGCCAATTGTTCGATTACCTCTTATGAAGAGCTCAAGTTGCAAACACTAAGACCTGATTAACCAATATTAAGTCAATAGGTCTTCCACTGTAGTAGAGCTGCTAAGGTCTTTCTGATGTTGATTTGTCTCAGCTGGACAGAGTGGGCAAGTTGCATCGGGGGCTGGACCTCTCTATAGACATGAGATGTTGTAGGGTAAAGGTGGGGTTGGGCACCAATAACTGTTAGGTGAGGACCCAATGATAACTTTATTTCTACGGTTATGCGGTGGGTCTGACTTAACTAAGAAATGGGACCAATAACTGTTAGGTGAGGCCTTCATGACTTAGAGACCAACTAGCACTGCAACATGCTTGAGAAGCATTGTACAAGAGTTGTACACTCATCTATTTATGTGTCACCAATAACTGTTAGGTGAGGTGGCATGTAAATCGGTGGGACCGCAGTACCCACTAGAAACCCTAGTCATGTAGGATTTTCGTTTTTCTACCAGGGGAGTGTGAGGAATTCGAGAAAATAGTGGGAAGCACATTTGTTCTAAAAGACCCTAGAACAAATTAAGATCAAGTACAAAATTCTAACTAGAATCTTTACTCTCTGAGGATTATAATGTCAGCTTCTAGACTATTAACTCATATCCTATAGAACAACCGTTTGACCAAACCCAATTATAAAGACTGGCTCAGCAAATTTTAAAATAGTTTTGAATTGTGAAAAATTAGGGTATGTGCTAGACCATGGAATTCCCGTATTACCAATCTGTTCGATCACTGATCAGCGTGAGACGCATACTAAGTGGACGAACGATGACAATAAAGTTAGGTGCTACATAATGGCATCCATGTCTAATAAATTATAATGCCAGCATGAGAATATGAAGATTGCCAAGGACACATTAAATCACCTGCAATAGTTGTATGGTGATCAGAGTCACGCAGCTTGGTTTGAATGTCCAAGAGGCCCTTCAAGGCCAAGATGCGCGATGGGCAGTCTGTCCATGATCATGGTTTGACCATGATAAAGGACTTAGAGAAGCTTGAGAAGCTCGGCATGACCATGCACAAGGAATTGCAAACGGATTTGATCCCACAATCCCTTCTAGCTTCATATGAACAGTTTATAGTAAATTACCATATGAGCTAGATTATATGCACCAAAATAGAATTGTTAAATAAATTGGTAACTACCTTAGGGACCTTGAAGAGTTCAAGGGGCATCGTTCTCACTGTCGAGTTGGTTTCTACTTCCAAGAAAGAGTTTATCTGAAAGAAGAAGAAGCCTGCAAAGAAGCAGAAGAGCAAGAAAATGCCAAGTAAGGAAGTTCCAAGAAAAAGGCCAATTGCAAGGAAAAGTATTTTCATTGCATCATGGATGACCATTGGAAGAGGAACTGTCCTACATACATGAAAGCATAAAGAACATGAAGGGTGACAGACCTTCAAAAGGTATGTCAGATATGCTCAGGATAATTAGGGACTGTTACCTGTTGCTAGCAAAATTTTGATTTCTGTATCTTGTTTAGCATAGAAAGATTTTTATAAAACTACTGTTCCATTTATTTGAGAAATAAATTGGTTCAACATGGTTTTATGATTGACAGTCTCTATCACATACATATGGATGCATCTGTGAATGTATCTGAGCAAACAATGAGTACCATAGGATCTAATAGATCTAGAAATGAGATAAATCTAAAGTATTTGTGGCACCTCAGGCTTGGCCATATAGGAGAAGACAGAATAAACAAATTGAAGAAACATGGGCTTCTAGGCTCATTGACTTTCGAGTCATATCCGATTTGTGAATCCTGCCTTCAAGAAAAGATGGCCAAAATATCCTTTGTAGGACACAGGGAGGTCCACTAAAATACTTACCCTAGTACACACTGATGTGTGTGGCCCATTCGATGTGCAGGCTAGGGGTTGTAATTTTTACTTTATTAACCGATGATTACTCACGGTATGGATATGTGTATGATACACAAATCTGATACTTTTGAAAGGTTCAAAGAGTTGAGATATGAAGTAGAAAAAAAAAAAAACTCATTAAGGTTCTTCGATCAGATCGAGGAAGTGAATACCTTAGTGGAGAGTTCCGTGATTATCTCAAGGAGAATGGTATAATTTCATAATGGACTTCTTCTGGTACACCTCAGCTCAACGGAGTGTCAGAGAGGAGGAATCAGACTCTATTGGATATGGTCCGGTCCATGATGAGCTTCACTAATTTAACCTTGTTTCTTTAGATAGATGCCCTATTTTCAGCTATTTACTTATTGAATAGAGTTTCCTCTAAAGTCCGTTCTTACCACACCATATGAGATATGACATGGTAAGAAGCTAAGTCTTGGTTATCTCAAGATTTGGGGATATCCAGCCCACGTCAAGCGACTACAGGCAGACAAGCTAGAGGAAAGGACAATTAATGCTCGTTTTATAGGATATCCTAAAGAGTCATTAGGATACGACTTTTCATCCCAAAGGATCACAAAGTGTTTGTGAGCCTAGATGCTATCTTCATGGATATAGTTTATCCTTTACAGAGACAGTGGGAGGAAAATTGAGCTTGAAGAGAAAGTCTCTAAATAGCAACGAGCCATTGTGCCTATAGAACCTATTTATACTAAGTCAGTACACGTAGTACCTCCTCCATCTCGAAAATCTAGTAGGATCTTCCGTCCGCCTGAAAGGTACTTAGGTATGCTTATAGAGGATGTAGAGGAAGTGTTCCTCATGGGAGATAGGGATCAAGGTAAGGATCTTAATACCTACAACGAGGCGATGTTAGACATCGATTCCGAGAGATAGCTGAAAGTGATGAAGTCAGAGATGAACTCCATGCATTCCAACCAAGTCTGGACCTTAGTAGATCCACCAGAAGGTATAGTACCTATTGGGTATAAATGGATCTACAAGAGGAAATTAAATTCGGATGGCTAGGTAGAGACCTATAAGGGAAGGCTAGTGGCGAAAGGTTATAGTCACTGCGAAAGTACTGATTATAAGGATACTTTTCATCCTGTAGCATTGCTAAAGTACATTCGAATATTGCTTGTTGTTGCAGCATATCATGATATTGTGATGGTGATCACAAAGTATGTAAGCTGCAAAGGTCCATCTATGGACAATAACAAGCATCTCGGAGTTGGAACACTCGTTTCAACGATATAATCAAATCGTTTGATTTCATCAATAACGAAAAGGAACCATGTGTATATAAGAAAGTTAGTGGGAGGGCTATTGCATTCTTCGTATTGTACATAGATGATATCCTTCAAATTGGGAATGATATTCCCATACTAACTTAGGTCAAGGTTTGGTTGTATAAGGAATTCTCCATGATAAAACTTGGGAAAGCATCCTATATCTTGAATTAAGGTCTATAGAGATAGATCTAAAAGGATTCTTGTCCTGTCACAGAATATGTATATAGAGGGAGTGCTGAAGGGGTTCGGCATGGAAACCTCTAAAAAGGGATTATTATCCTTTAGGCATGGAATAAATCTCTCCAACAAGATGTGCCCCAACACATCTGAAGAGATTCAGCAGATGAGCAAGATCCCTTATGCTTCGGCTATAAGGAGCCTCATGTATACCATGCAATGTACGTGACTTGATATAGTACATGCTGTGAGTGTCACGAGCATATATCAGTCAAATCCAGGCAAGAAGCGCAGGATAGCAGTGAAGAACAGTCATGAGTACTTAAGAAGAACTAAGGACATGTTCTTGGTCTTTGGAAGAATATCAGAGTTGAAGGAAAAAGGATGCACACATATTGATGATAGAAAGCCTACATTAGAATATGTGCAATGATGGTTCAGTAAATTGGAAGAGTTCGAAACAACCGATCATTGTGGATTCTACCTTAGAAGCTGAATGCTAAGCCGTATCTAAGGGTGCAGAGGAAACCTTCTGATTTAAGAAGTTCATTGCTGAGTTAGGTGTAATGTCATCAGATGCCATAACACTCAACTACGATAACAAAGACACCATAGCACTAGCTAAAGAGTCAAGGTCTCACCAGAAGCCGAAGCACATAGAGCGGCGGTTTTAACCTAATATATGACTACCTCGAAAAGAAATAAGTAGAGGATCAGAGAATAGACTCCATAGAAAATGTGGTAGACCCATTGACTAAGCAGCTAAGTCGGCAAAAAACTGAAGCCCATCTTGAGAAGATGAGACTTTAAGTTTTTGGGTGATTGGCTTTAGTGCAAGTGGGAGATTGTTAGAAGTATGCCCTAGAAGCCAATTTGGCTGACACATTTTTATTCTGGGACATAAATTTGTACTTGACCTTATTATTTATTTATTAACTTGGGCATTTTTTTTCATTCATATTGTTTATGTGTCTATGAATCGTCCAAGAAATTAATAAGATGATGATGCATATTCTTAAGAGTTAAGATTTGAGCCATGCATCATTGGTGATTAATTTCTGAATGCTCCTGATCAATGGATCATCACGAGGACGGTGATTGATCCGATCAGTGCACACATATTGCTTTCCTTATGGATGGACGAGACTCGAGTCCACAGTGTGGCGACACTGAAATAATAGTGCAGGTGCTTGTTAAGAACAAGGGTACTGAGCGTGACCAATACAAGAAGTCACTTGGATGTCTATCCACTCGTCAGTGACTTGCTTGATGTTGCAGTAGTGTGACTGGTCCTTTGACCTGCGGTGCTTCGGCTACTCACAGTGAGTTTATTGTAGTTTGACTGCACACATACATGGTCTCTAGCCATATGGGTCCATGCAGTGTAGATTGGCTGCAGTAGGTTCACTGTAGGAGTAGGGTGTGCACCTATAAGGAATCTATCGACCTTGATAGATAAGGAGAGATCCTATGTGATTTATAAGACTGAGTTTGTAAGACCTCGGCCGGGGCAGTATGCATAGTGGAGAAAGAGTTTTCCACTCTCGAACTTAAGTCGAATAAATCTTGACATATGACAGACGAAGGGGTTTGACGAGTTATCCATGACCTCCGTCCTGTAGGGATCCACGATAGAAGGACTGTATCATATGATAACTGCACCTAGAGGTTCATCATTCTATTCTGCTGGGTAGCCACTACATGCTGCTAGGTGTCACTAGTGGATGGTGGGACTCATAGGGATTCTCTTGATGATCGATAAACCCTAATGAGTAGAGTTGGAATCGTTCCGACCCATTGAAAGGAGTTTTCAATGATATTGTGATAGAGATCACAATATATATCTCACTACCAGTCATAGTAGAACCCAATGGGGTCACACACACTAGAGGCATTGACCGATCCGATGGTTGAATCGTGATTAGGAATCACAAGTAATCAATTCGATTGATAATAAGTTGAAGAAGGAACAAAGGGAATTGATTAATTGGACTTAAAACAAGAGTCCTACTTGGAGTAGGATTCGTAGAGTCCTAATTGGATTAGGACTAGGAATCCTACTTGGACTGGGATTCCTACTTAAACTGAAAATCCTATTTGGAGTAGGACTAGGATTCCTACTTGGAGTAGGATTCCTATAATCCTAATTAGATTAGGAGTTTTGAATTAAATTTGGATTCCTACTTGGAGTAGGATTCCTAGAGTCCTAATCGGATTAGGACTTCGAATTCAAATTAGAGTCCTAATTGGATTAGGACTAGAATTAAACAAGTCCTAATTGGATTAGGATTTCTTAAGTCCTAATTAATTATTAATCCAATGAATCAAGATGACTCCTAATTAGATTAGGATTGAAGAGTTCAATTGAGTCATGGTTCATTCAAGTTCTAATTGGATTAGGACTAGCATAGATTGAACCCAATTGATTCATGATTTGGACTAAACCAAATAGGAGCCCTAGATGCCTTTAAAAGGCTTTGAAAGGAGGTGCCCTAATGATAAGTGAAGCCCTCCTCCTCTCCAACTCGTGGCCACCCTTCTCCCCTCTTGGTTTCAGCCGCCATCAGCAAAAAGGTGAGAAGAAGAAAGCTTGGCGGCAGCCTCCTCCCTCCTCCTTTGCTTCATCCAACGCAGGGGAAAGAAAAGGGCTGCAAGGTGCTTTGATTCTTCTTCAAGATCCCTCCTTCTTCTTCCTCCTCCCAAGCACAATCAAGAGTTGATTGAAAGGGAGGTGATCAGCCATCAAAAACATATCTCTGCAAGGGAGCTAGCACCCCGGGGAGATTGGAACGTTTCGATCGGTTCCTGCTTCGTGTGGATACCCGTAGAAGCCGGACACTTGAACGGCTTCGAGCGAATCTTCATCCAAAACCACGATCATCAGTTTGCGGTGATCATCTACCTGCACAAGGTGAAGATCTGATCTTCCTAGTAGTTTAAAAGGTTTTTAATCCAAATCTATCTACGAACGGTTTTAAACAACGTTCATAGGATGAACGTCGATCCCGCTTATGCCGATTCCGCTGCCATCTGAATTTTTTTAAATTTTCTGCGGCATGGGCGGGTTCCCAATATATCCCTCAAGTTTTAAGTTAGAATCACCGTAGACAAGCCACTAGTCTTTAGTATTCCTCAAATACTTAAGGATGGTTTTTACAACCTTCCCGTGGTTGCTACCTGGATCAGACTGGTATCTGCTCACTACTCCTAGTGAGTATGCCACGTCTGGTCTAGTACATGTCATGGCATACATTATAGATCCCACTGTCGAAGCATATGAAATTCTATCCATACTCTTTCTTTCTTGAGGGGTTGTTGGACAATCCCTCTTAGAGAGGTTAATTCTATGGCCCATCGGAAGATAGCCTTTCTTGGAATTAATCATACTGAACCTCTTCAGTATAGTATCAATGTATGTGGATTGGGATAATTCAAGCAATCTTCTAGATCTATCTCTATAAATCTTCATCCCTAGGATGTAAGATGCTTCTCCCAAATCCTTCATGGCAAATTGAGCTGATAGCCAAACCTTTATTTCTTGTAATGCAAGAATGTCATTTCCGATTAGAAGAATGTCATCCACATACAAAACAAGAAATATAATAACTGAACCATTTGCCCATTTATAAATGCAAGGTTCTTCTTCATTCTTAATGAAGCCATACGATTTGATCACGTTATCAAATCGTATATTCCAACTCCGTGAAGCTTGCTTTAATCCATAAATGGATCTTTGTAGCTTGCACACTTTAGATTCATCTTCAGATGTAAAACCCTCAGGTTGTATCATATACACCTACTCTTCTAAATCTCCATTTAGAAAAGCGGTTTTAACATCCATTTGCCAGATCTCATAGTCTAAATGCACTGCTATCGTAAGCACAATCCGAATGGATTTGAGCATTGCCACAGAAAAAAACGTCTCGTTATAGTCTATACCATAACATTGACGATAATCCTTGGCAACCAGACGGGCTTTGTAGGTTTCCACCTTTCCATCTGCACCCCGTTTCCTTTTGAAAATCCATTTGCACCCTATAGGTTTAATCCCTTCAGGTGGGTCAACTAATGTCCATATATCATTGACCTTCATCGATTCCATTTCGGATTGCATGGCTCCAAGCCATGCATCAGAGTCATACCTCTGCATTGCATCCATGTAGGTGATCAGATCCTCATCGTTTTCATCAAGTTCGACAGGATCCCCGTCCCGGACCAAGAAACCATAGTATATCTCCGGCTGACGTGGTACTCTACCTGATCGCCTTAATGGTGCATCTAAGATGAGTTCTGGATCTGATCTAATCAAATCCGACTCAATTAGTTCAGTGGATGGTGTCGGATCTTCTACATGTTGAACTTTTCTAAATTCAACATTAGAGCTATTAGTTCCTTCACTAAGGAATTTTTTCTCTAAGAAAATAGCTCTATTGCTTACGAACAACTTTTGTTCTTCAGCAAGGTAGAAATAATATTCTTTAGTTTCTTTAGGATAACCGACAAAGAAACATTTGTCAGACTTGGGTTCAAGTTTGTCAGTCTTCAAATGTTTGACGTACGCCGGACACCCCCAAACCCTAAGGTGAGAGAGTACCGATTTCTGTCCCGTCCACATCTCATGTGGTGTTTTATTCACAGATTTACTTGGAACCTTATTAAGTATATAACAGGCTGACTCAAGTGCATATCCCCAAGAGAATATGGGCAGATCAGCAAATCCCATCATGGATCGAACCATATCTAATAGAGTTCGATTTCTCCTTTCTGACACGTGATCGGTTATTTCAATTTTGAAAATAAACCACGCAATAGCACGTATCCCGTAGGATAGTGATTACGGGTGTCGGTCCACAGGGATTGGAGACAAGTTATTTTTCTTTTAAAAATAAATCAAAAAGAAGGATTTGCTAACTTGATTTAACTAAATTAATCTATGAGTACGAATTGAAATTTTATCAAAGTAAATAGATCTAGGGTTTGGAATCCACCACATAGCATTGCATCAAGGATTGTGTTCTTAGTTTTTATCTTTTGGAGAGGCATGCAATATTGGCTACAAGCCTTTTAAAATAAAAGCATAAAGAGTGTTAGAAAAATCCATCTTCGGTATAGAATGAAGTGTCTACCTAAGTATGCTAATCTAGGGTGCAGCACACCTCATCTTCCTAGGCATGGATTATCTTAGACTACTTTAGCAAACACGAATAGTAAATGGCATGCTCAAGGTTTAAACATCATAAGAGAAATATTTCATTGAAGATAAGAATTTAAACAGGCTCCAAAATAATTAAAAAAAATAAGAACCACAATTGCCCTGATACATTGCTAGGGCTTCATCCAGCCCTAGACTAGACGTTTAGCCGAGCATGGCTTCCGGACGACCTCCCATCTTCAAATGAAATTGATCACCTCCCATTATTCCCAAAATATCACAACTATTCTCTTTCCCCCCTCTCTCTTCTCTCTTTTTTTTTTATTTCTTTCTCTCGGCTGGTGGCTTCTTTTCTTCTTCACCGAAACAGAGTATCCTCTGTTTCTTCAAACCGAGCTCTCCTCTCTTGGACTCCACCCCCAACCGAGCTGCTCTCTCTCTTGCTGATGGCTCCCTTATATAGATCCCCCGCAAGCACGTGGATGGCTGGAATCACGGACTCGCCGGGAGGAGCGTGCGTTGCTGCATCACGGAAGAGGGACGCTGATCACGGAAGGATGCCATTCACGGACGCGGTGCTGGGAGCTGAAGCGGAAGGTGGGCTGCTGGCACGCGATGGGAGAAACGCGGACGGCTGGAGCGGAAATGGTGCTGGGATTTCGGGATCACCGGATTGGAAGCGATGCTGGTACGGGATCTTCAAATGGAGAAGGAAGATGGCAGACGGGCGCAGGATCCGTGGAGGGCGCCGTGGGACCGCTGCTGGAAATGGATGATCCGTGGGATGCTAGAGCGGCCGTGAGGCGCGATGCAGGGGCTCTCGAATCCGGAAGATGGGGACGCGGTGCGGTATCGCCGGGAGGAATCCGGGACGATCTGCTTCGGTGTGCTGGGAAGGAAAGAAGTCACCGGCTGGCTGATTTGGGAAGAAGGTCTCCCGTTTCAGCGCTGGGAAGGAGAAAGGATTTCTTCTTGGAATGAATCTGGGCGAAGATGAGGCTCGGTGAAGCGGAGAGGATCTTGAAACAGGGGTTTTGATTCTTTATTTAACGTGATCCGGGGGCGATCAAGGGTATGGCTGGGCTGGGAGTTATTCATGGAAGGAGGGAATACGTTGGGAGGATGCGGAGAAGATCCGTGAAGCTCGGGATGGCTGGAGGTTGAGCTTTGAATCGCGAAGGCGGGGGAGGGGAGGACGTGGAACAGGGGAAAGAAATGATTCGTGAGCTGGGATAAAATCTTTGGGCGCTGGATTGGATGCGGAAAGGATGATCATGCGGCTTGTTCCAAAACAGGGGAGGAGAAGATAAAAGAAATTGACATGGAAGATGAATACGGGAATGAGTAGGATATATGAATTTTTTTATTATTTATATTTCTTCTTCCTTTTTAAGAAAAGTGGTTGGGGTCCACTCGGGTAGGTTGGAAGGGCTTTGTTCTGAATCTAAAATAAAGGAAGTTTGGACACGTGGAGAAAATGGGAGAGGCCTTTGTTTTGCCAAGTTGGGAAGCTTGGTGCACACGGGAAATATGACGTGGACAAAGGAATGGGTAGCTTCATGCACATGTGGGAGAAAGTAGTCCACACATGGAACAGAATGAGACTAGTTCGTGAATGGGATGACTCGACCTGCACACACATTAGACTAAATTAATATAGAAAATTAAACCAAACTTGAATTACCTCTAATAATTTATTCAAATGAAATGAGAGGGGAAACACATTTTCTTCTGTTAATATTTAAAATATGTGCATAACAATAATAATAAGTGCTATGTAAAATAGATAAATTTGTACATTATTTAGCACTTATCACACCCCCAAACCTACATTTTGCTAGTCCTCGAGCAAAATAAAATTAGAAAAGAAGGAACTCTAACTCACTTTCGCAGGCATCGCGATTGCATTTACCATATGCAACAAGGCTTTAAACCCCTAGGTTACCCTAGTGGACGAGTTATAGTCTCGTGAGGGTTTCCAGTGAAGATACCCACAAACTTCAATATTAAAATAAATCATTTATTGTTATGATTATATTTTTTTATTATTATTTTTATTCTTTTTTTAATTATTTTTTTTGATCTATTAAGTGAAAATCAAATTCCAAATGCATACTAGTAAAGAATTTCAAAAACTCTTTCTTTTTTATATTAAAATCTAATTCAAGATACATAAATGATAAGAATTTCAAAACACACACGGTTTTATTTACTAAGTCAGCCCAAATTCTAGGTCAAGATGCAATTCAAGTTGAAGTCATTAAGTTTCCGTTAGGGAGTTGTAAGACTTATTTATACTGGAGTGCTCGGTGAAATCTGGACCGTACACAAGCTAAGGGTTCGGATCTCCAAAATATTGTTAATACTAGTAATTTCCAAGGATTGGTCGAAAAGACCTACTCACTGATTCAAAATCATCTTATCTGCAGGATTTCGAGAGTTGTGGATGTTTACTTTAGTACCTCACGGGCTTTATCTGTAATATTCCAGTTTACTCGAATTTTTACAACGACGGCTTTCACACTATTGTCTTTTCGGTCAATACAACATTTTTTTTCTCCTTTTTTTTTTCTTTTTTTTTTTAAAGAAAGATATATAAATTGTGCACTTTTACTCTTGTGGTGATTTTTCCGTGTAACGAGCAATCAGTCGACAACTCTCACACCAGTTGGCATAAGGTGTCGGGCATCAAGACTCCCCTACGGACTTATGCTCGGAGTTCTCATCACAAGCCCACTTGACCTTTGACAATAGGTAGCCCTTTTCGATGTTCCTGACTAAATCCATTTTTATTGATGTTTTTTTTTTTTTTTGGATTAGATAAGTATGATTCATCAGGGTCCAAGGTTGCTACCATACTCTCAACATAATATCGAGCCTAGACCTTAGAAGGGTCGGCCAGTGTGTAGTGAAATTCCAAAGTATTAATTAGCTTACAACTCCCTAAGAGAGACTTAATAAAAAGAACTTAAATTTGTATTACTTCCCACTAGTCATTGGACTTTTTAGATTTTATATACCTTGTGTGTTTATCATTCTCCCATAAATGTATATAAATTAGGTTTTTTTTTTTTAACAAAACTTTTTTTAATAATTATTTTATAAACATATTTTTTTTAAAAAAAATATTTTTAATTTTTAATTTTTTTTTTAAAAGATGATTTTTTTTATTTTTTAACTTTTTTGATGAAAATCAAGATGAATACCCCCAAACCTAAACCTAACATTGTCCTCAATGTTAAGAAATAATCTAAGAGAATTGGGTTGCCTCCCAACAAGCGCTAAGTTTATTGTCTTCAGCCAGACACAGTGGGTCCTTAATTATTTTGATAAACAGGGTTCGTTAAATTAAGGGATTCGATCAATTGCCCGTCGGCAACACAGTCTACATAAGGTTTTAACCTTTGACCATTGACCTTTAAAACATGTCCACCATTGAGGTGTTGGATCTCTACTGCACCATAAGGAGAAACCTTTTTCACTACGAATGGTCCATCCCACCTAGAGCGAAGTTTATCCGGGAAGAGTCGCAACTTGGAATTGAACAGCCAAACCTTTTGACCAGGTTCGAAGGACTTACGGTTAATATTTTTATCATGAAAAGCCTTAGTCCTTGCTTTATAAATTTTAGCATTTTCATAAGCCTCATTACGCAATTCTTCAAGTTCACTTAGTTGGAGTTTTCGGTGAGGACCAGCTACTGCCATGTCTAAGTTAAATTTTTTTATAGCCCAGAAAGCTCTATGTTCAAGTTCTACCGGTAAGTGACAAGCTTTACCAAAAACTAATCGGTAGGGGGACATGCCAATAGGAGTTTTGTAGGCGGTACGGTAAGCCCAGAGTGCATCATTTATCCTTTGAGACCAATCTTTCCTATCGGGACGTACCGTTTTCTCTAAGATGTGTTTTAACTCTCTATTGGACACCTCGACTTGTCCACTCGTTTGGGGATGGTATGGGGTAGCAACTTTGTGGGTGATGTTATATTTGCGAACCAAAGCCTCGAAAGATCGGTTGCAAAAATGAGATCCCCCATCACTGATAATGGCTCGGGGTGTACCAAAACGACAAAAGATGTTTTCATGTAAAAATTTAATCACAACCTTGTGGTCATTAGTTTTAGTGGCGATAGCTTCTACCCATTTTGAAACATAATCAACCCCTAACAGAATATATTCGAAACCAAAAGATGGTGGGAAAGGGCCCATGAAGTCAATACCCCAGACATCAAAGATTTCTACAATTAAAATAGGATTGAGAGGCATCATATCTCTACGAGAGATGGTACCCATCCGTTGGCACCGTTCACAAGTTTGGCAAAAGTTATGGGCATCTTTGAAAAGTGTGGGCCAATAAAATCCACTTTGTAAAACTTTTGCTGCTGTTTTTCTACCCCCAAAATGTCCCCCACAAGCTTGTGAATGGCAGAATGAAAGAATACTTTGAAATTCACATTCAGGGACACATCGACGGATGACTTGATCGGGACAATACTTGAATAAATCAGGATCATCCCAATAATAGAACTTTACTTGTGAAAAGAATCGGTTCTTATCTTGAGTTGACCAATCATCAGGAATTCGTCCTATGGCAAGGTAATTCACTATGTTTGCAAACCATGGCGTTTTTATTCTTTGTACCTCAAATAATTGTTCATCTGGAAAAGAATCGTGCAAGGGTGAGGTATTTTCACAAGAGGGCTCAAGAAGAATCCTAGATAAGTGGTCCGCTACGACATTTGCAGTTCCTTTCTTGTCACGAATTTCTAGGTCAAATTCTTGTAGTAAAAGAATCCATCGAATCAGACGGGGTTTGGTATCCTTCTTTGCAAGAAGGTGTCGAAGGGCAGCATGATCAGTGAATACGGTAACCTTGGATCCTAATAAGTAAGATCGAAACTTGTCTAGTGCGAATACTACCGCTAGCAATTCTTTCTCAGTGGTGGTGTAGTTTAATTGTGCATCTGAGAGTGCTTTACTAGCATAGTAAATGACATGAGGTACTTTATCTAGCCGTTGCCCTAAGACTGCCCCAATAGCATAGTCGGATGCATCACACACTAGTTCAAATGGAAGGGTCCAATTAGGGGGCCGTATGATAGGTGCAGTGGTCAATTTCGAGCGAAGATTTTCAAATGCCTCCTCGCATGCTTTATCAAAGACAAAGGGAGTGTCCTTGGCCAGAAGATTGCACAAGGGTTTGGAAATCTTACTGAAATCCTGAATGAAGCGACGGTAGAAACCAGCATGGCCAAGGAATGATCGGATTTGTTTCACAGTTTTGGGTGGAGGGAGATTGGAAATAAGATCGACTTTGGCTTTATCTACTTCAATGCCCCTCTTGGATACGATATGTCCTAAAACTATGCCTTCTTGAACCATGAAATGGCTCTTTTCCCAACTTAATACTAGGTTGGTCTCCTTACATCTTTTCAAAACTAAGGTCAAATTGTCTAGACAATCATCAAAAGATAGGCCAAAAACTGAGAAATCATCAATGAACACTTCTAGAAAGTTTTCCACCATATCTGAAAAGATGGCCATCATGCATCGTTGAAAAGTTGCGGGTGCATTACATAGTCCAAAAGGCATCCTCCTATATGCAAATGTCCCAAATGGGCAAGTAAAGGTGGTCTTCTCTTGATCGTCCGGGTAGACAGGTACTTGGTTATATCCAGAATAACCATCTAAGAAACAGTAGAAACCTTGACCAGCCAACCGTTCCAAAATTTGATCTATGAAAGGTAGAGGGAAATGGTCCTTCCTAGTCATTGAATTAAGTTTTCTATAGTCAATGCACACGCGCCAACCCGTGGTTGTGCGTGTTTGTATCAATTCTCCTTCCGTATTTTCAACCACAGTGATACCTGATTTCTTGGGTACCACTTGTGTCGGACTCACCCACTTGCTATCAGAAATTGGATAAATGATTCCGGCATCTAATAACTTCACCACTTCTTTCTTGACTACCTCCTTCATGTTAGGATTGAGTCTTCTTTGCATTTCTCGGGTAGGCTTTGCATCATCTTCGAGATGAATTCGATGCATGCAAACAGAGGGGTCAACCCCTTTCAAATCGGCTACAGACCATCCTATGGCATGTTTATTTTCTTCTAGCACCCTCAAAAGTTTACCCTCCTGTTCAGTAGATAAGTTAGCTGCGATAATTACAGGGAGGCTATCTTCTGGTCCTAGAAAGGCATACTTAAGATTTGTTGGAAGTGGCTTTAACTCAAGTTTAGGTGGTGAATCAATGGAAGGACAAAGTGGTGCACTAGCAATGGGAGGAAGAGGTTCAGGTCGGCTCTTCCAAGGAAGAGAACCCACAGGAGATTGATTGTCAAGTAAGATGTTAACTTCTTCTATGGCCTTGTCTATATCAAAGTTGTCAATGTCAAAATGGGCCAGACATGCCTGTAAGGGGTCATCGGCTAAGATATAGGGAAGGGCTTCCTCTACAAGATCATCCATTTCGTCAATTAGGCAACACTCGTCTTCCCTCACATGTTGGTCAGGGGCACGAAACACATTCAATTTAATTTTCATGTTCCCAAATGATATATCCATTGCCCCAGTTCTACAGTTGATGCATGCATTGGCTGTCGCTAAAAAGAGACGACCAAGAATCACAGGGATTTGTTTTTTTAGGTTGGGCACATGTTCCATGTCAAGGACGATAAAATCTACTGGAAAATAGAATTTGTCTACCTTGACAAGAACATCTTCAATCATCCCCCGTGGTATCTTCACAGATCGATCAGCCAATTGTAAGGACACCGAGGTAGGTTTTAATTCACCTAACCCAAATTTTTCATAGACTGAATAGGGTAGAAGATTCACACTTGCCCCTAGATCTAAGAGTGCTCGGTCAATGGAGTTATCTCCTATGACATAGGAAATAGTGGGAGCGCCAGGATCTTTGAATTTTGGAGGGGTGTTGTATTGGAGAATGGAACTTACCTGTTCAGTAAGTAAGACCTTTTTAGGCACATGTGTCCTAGATTTTCGCTTTTGGGTGCAAAGGTCTTTGAGAAATTTGGCATAGGAGGGAACTTGTTTGATGGCATCAAGGAGTGGGAGGTTGATTTTAACTTGTTTGAAGACCTCTATCATCTCTTCTAATGAAGTTCCCTTTTTGCCAAATGGAGAGGGTGAAGTAAGAGCTTCAGGAAATGGGGCCTTTGGAATGTGGGTTGTGACAGATGGTGGACTAGCTGAAGAAGGTTTTGGATTTTCATGTAAAACATTCCTCTCCTCTTCTTCATCTTCCTTATTGTTACCCTCCCCAACCTTATTATCTATTATACGTCCACTCCTTAGGGTAGTCAAAGCATTAGCTTGCTCATGATTTAGTCGAGTTTCTTGAGTCACATATTGTCCCCTAGGATTACTCATTGGTTGACTTGGAAGCTTACCTTCCTCTCGTTTATTTAATGCATTGGCTAGTTGACCCATTTGGGATTCTAGCTTAGCAATTGATTGTGTGTGAGAGTGCAATAGTTGTGTATTTGCCTCCAAACCTTGAAGGGCAGTCAACACCTTCTCCTCAAAGGCTGTATTTCTTTGGGTTGGAGGAGGAGGATGCTGAAATTGAGTTGAGGGACGGTAGAGATGAAAATTCTGAGGGTTTTGAAAATTTTGGGAGAATGGTTGGGAGGTATTAGAAGCTTGCTGCCTCCAAGAAAAATTTGGATGATTCCGCCATCCCGGATTATATGTATTGGAAAATGGATCATTACCCGGTCTGGGCTGTGTTTGGGCAGCATTGATGTGTTCTTGCACGAGTTCGGGATATTGGGGTGCTGAGGGGCACTCATGAATAGAATGTGATGGGCTAGAACAGATAGCACATACTTGTGCTTGGGAAGAGCTAATGACATGTCCCCCTACCATCAGTTGGTCAATCTTATGGGACAATGCATCTACCTTGCTAGACAGGTCCATAGAATTACTTATTTCACAAATGGTTCCTTTTCTTTGAGAATTCGGGGGTGCTTGACGAGAACATGAAGCATGGTGGAGGGAGTTTTCATTAAGATTTTCAAATAATTGCCATGCTTCATGCTCATTTCGAAGCATGAAAGTCCCCCCGCATGCAGCATCAATCATATGACGGTTTCGTTCAGTCAATCCATCATAGAAGCATTGCACTAGCTGCCACTTAGGTATTTGATGATGTGGGCATTTACGGATTAGGTCACGAAATCTCTCCCAAGTTTCATGAAATTCTTCTCCCTCGGTTTGGGAGAAGCTTGTAATGGCACGTCTAAACTGGTTCGTTCTTCCTATGGAAAAGTATTTTTTAAGAAATTCTTGTTGCATTTGACCCCAGGAATGAATCGAAGTGGCCTCTAAAGAATTCAGCCATTGCTTAGCTCTATCTTTAAGGGAGAAGGGGAATAATCTAAGTTTTAAAGCATCATCAGTGAAATTTTGAATCTTGACAGTGGTGCAAATCTCAAGGAATTCATCTAGGTGTTTGTATGGGTCTTCGTTGGTGAGCCCATAAAAAGATGGGAGCATTTGGATCACACTAGACTTTATTTCATATTGTACAGCTGCTACCTCAGGTAATCGAATGCAAGATGGGGAAGTGTAAATAGTGGGAGTAAAGTACTCCCTCAGGAGTTTGGGTTGTTCTTCAGCCATCTTAAGAGGTGGGGATGATCCTAATGTTTTGATCTTAGCTCGAATGTTCCTAAGGGTTCGTTCTATTTCAGGGTCGAAAGGTAATAGGTTTTGTACTCTAGAACGACTACCGTGCATACACTAGTACTCGATCAATCAAGCATGCAATAAAAGAAAAACACATCAGTTCTTGATTTGTCCTAAAATCACTAGACAGCTCCTAACTGGTTTGAAGAGGGCACCTAAGCCTCCAATCCGGTCTAATGAACCGAGTTGACCAGGTAAGCTCCCAGGTAAGTGGAGGGGTCACGATGCGTTCGCAAAGGTCCCACTTAAAACCCACTTGCCTCGAACAGATGAACTGTCTCCCTTATAGGGACAAAGCTTGCCTAGACATCAACTAAGCCACAGAGCGAAATTGGTGCAACCTTCGGTGATCTTCGTCCTATTGAGCTCGAATGTCCCTAGGGGCCAACGTCTAATTGATTTTAATTAAAGATGACACTATGTGAGATTGAGTTCACCTAAGTTGGGCAAGAGTCCGGTGATGAAATCCGGCTCTTATCTTGTTGGGGTGATTGCCCTTACTATGTGCAAATTGATTTGTATATGTGTATCAAGCATGCATTCACAATTTTGCTATAATTAAAATCAAACAATCACCACAAAATTTCAAACCAATAATTAATTTAAATAAGAAAAGTTTAGAGGTTACCAAAGGGAATTTCCCCAGCAATTTATTTATTTATTTTTTTTTTTGCAAACCTCTACAGCATTTCTTTTCCGGCAGTTCTCCTTTTGATCATCCCAGATTTTTTTTTCCTCGATTCCTGATTAAAAAAAACTAAATAAATAAATAAAAATTAGTAAGGGAGAAAAAGAAGATAAGAAAAGTAACAATAATAGAAATTTTTTTAAATTTTTTTTTTAAATAATTTTTTTTTAATAAGAAAAATAACTATGCTAGCAATCCCCGGCAACGGCGCCAAAAATTGATCGGTTATTTCAATTTTGAAAATAAACCACGCAATAGCACGTATCCCGTAGGATAGTGATTACGGGTGTCGGTCCACAGGGATTGGAGACAAGTTATTTTTCTTTTAAAAATAAATCAAAAAGAAGGATTTGCTAACTTGATTTAACTAAATTAATCTATGAGTACGAATTGAAATTTTATCAAAGTAAATAGATCTAGGGTTTGGAATCCACCACATAGCATTGCATCAAGGATTGTGTTCTTAGTTTTTATCTTTTGGAGAGGCATGCAATATTGGCTACAAGCCTTTTAAAATAAAAGCATAAAGAGTGTTAGGAAAATCCATCTTCGGTATAGAATGAAGTGTCTACCTAAGTATGCTAATCTAGGGTGCAGCACACCTCATCTTCCTAGGCATGGATTATCTTAGACTACTTTAGCAAACACGAATAGTAAATGGCATGCTCAAGGTTTAAACATCATGAGAGAAATATTTCATTGAAGATAAGAATTTAAACAGGCTCCAAAATAATTAAAAAAAATAAGAACCACAATTGCCCTGATACATTGCTAGGGCTTCATCCAGCCCTAGACTAGACGTTTAGCCGAGCATGGCTTCCGGACGACCTCCCATCTTCAAATGAAATTGATCACCTCCCATTATTCCCAAAATATCACAACTATTCTCTTTCCCCCCTCTCTCTTCTCTCTTTTTTTTTTATTTCTTTCTCTCGGCTGGTGGCTTCTTTTCTTCTTCACCGAAACAGAGTATCCTCTGTTTCTTCAAACCGAGCTCTCCTCTCTTGGACTCCACCCCCAACCGAGCTGCTCTCTCTCTTGCTGATGGCTCCCTTATATAGATCCCCCGCAAGCACGTGGATGGCTGGAATCACGGACTCGCCGGGAGGAGCGTGCGTTGCTGCATCACGGAAGAGGGACGCTGATCACGGAAGGATGCCATTCACGGACGCGGTGCTGGGAGCTGAAGCGGAAGGTGGGCTGCTGGCACGCGATGGGAGAAACGCGGACGGCTGGAGTGGAAATGGTGCTGGGATTTCGGGATCACCGGATTGGAAGCGATGCTGGTACGGGATCTTCAAATGGAGAAGGAAGATGGCAGACGGGCGCAGGATCCGTGGAGGGCGCCGTGGGACCGCTGCTGGAAATGGATGATCCGTGGGATGCTAGAGCGGCCGTGAGGCGCGATGCAGGGGCTCTCGAATCCGGAAGATGGGGACGCGGTGCGGTATCGCCGGGAGGAATCCGGGACGATCTGCTTCGGTGTGCTGGGAAGGAAAGAAGTCACCGGCTGGCTGATTTGGGAAGAAGGTCTCCCGTTTCAGCGCTGGGAAGGAGAAAGGATTTCTTCTTGGAATGAATCTGGGCGAAGATGAGGCTCGGTGAAGCGGAGAGGATCTTGAAACAGGGGTTTTGATTCTTTATTTAACGTGATCCGGGGGCGATCAAGGGTATGGCTGGGCTGGGAGTTATTCATGGAAGGAGGGAATACGCTGGGAGGATGCGGAGAAGATCCGTGAAGCTCGGGATGGCTGGAGGTTGAGCTTTGAATCGCGAAGGCGGGGGAGGGGAGGACGTGGAACAGGGGAAAGAAATGATTCGTGAGCTGGGATAAAATCTTTGGGCGCTGGATTGGATGCGGAAAGGATGATCATGCGGCTTGTTCCAAAACAGGGGAGGAGAAGATAAAAGAAATTGACATGGAAGATGAATACGGGAATGAGTAGGATATATGAATTTTTTTATTATTTATATTTCTTCTTCCTTTTTAAGAAAAGTGGTTGGGGTCCACTCGGGTAGGTTGGAAGGGCTTTGTTCTGAATCTAAAATAAAGGAAGTTTGGACACGTGGAGAAAATGGGAGAGGCCTTTGTTTTGCCAAGTTGGGAAGCTTGGTGCACACGGGAAATATGACGTGGACAAAGGAATGGGTAGCTTCATGCACATGTGGGAGAAAGTAGTCCACACATGGAACAGATTGAGACTAGTTCGTGAATGGGATGACTCGACCTGCACACACATTAGACTAAATTAATATAGAAAATTAAACCAAACTTGAATTACCTCTAATAATTTATTCAAATGAAATGAGAGGGGAAACACATTTTCTTCTGTTAATATTTAAAATATGTGCATAACAATAATAATAAGTGCTATGTAAAATAGATAAATTTGTACATTATTTAGCACTTATCAACACGCCGTTATACTGCGGTGTACCAGGAGGAATCCATTGGGAAAGAATCCCATTCTCTTCCAGATATGTCAAAAACTCATTGAAAGATATTCACCCCCTCGATCTGATCGAAGAGTTTTAATACTCTTTCCAGTTTGTTTTTCTACTTCATTACGATACAATTTGAACATTTCAAATGCTTCAGATTTATGTCTCATTAAATAGACATAACCATACCTCGAAAGGTCGTCTGTGAAAGTAATGAAATATGCATATCCGCCTCTAGCATTTGTGCTCATTGGCCCACATACATCAGAATGTACTAGGGTCAATAAGTCATTGGCTCGTTCACCTTTTCCAGTAAAAGGTGACTTGGTCATCTTACCAAGAAGGCGGTTCACAGGTTGTTAATAATTCACAATCATTAATATTGTGGATTTCCTCTTTATTTAACCTGTTCATCATGTTCTTGTTAATATGACCTACCCTATGATGCCAAAGGTAGACATCCCTGACATTATCTATTCCAGGGCGCTTATTGGACTTGTACATTACATGAAACGGCTGTGATAATATGTAAATCCCATTACTCAATTGTCCATGCATTACAGTAACACCATTCATAACGATATCATAGTAATTTCTTTTTATTGAAATCTCATAACCGTTCATGGCCAAAAGGCCTACAGAAATTACATTCAATAAGAAAGAAGGACAAAAGTGACAATCACTTAAGACTATTATTTGAGAATTGAATACAAGTTTCGGAATCCCTAAAGCTAGAACTGAAACTGATCTTCCATCTCCAACATTTAGGAACCTTTCACTTTTTTCAAATCTCTCACTAACCTGTAGTCCCTGCAATGATTTACAAATATTAAAAGATCTTCCGGTATCCAATACCCAGGTTGAATTATCACATATTGAAAAATTACAAGGTGTTATTATATAAGTACCTTGATCTGTAACTGATTGCATCTTTATCTTTGGCCTGTTCGAGTCAAGAGAGGTAATGTACTGAGGACAGTTCCTCTTCCAATGCCCTTGCTTCTTACAGTAGAAGCACTCTGCCTTACTCTGATCAGCCTTCTTATTCTTAGTCTGACTTTGCTCTGCACGATGCAACTTTTTCTTTTGATTTTTATTTTTCTTCTTTCCTTTCTTAAAAGGACCACGACCCTTGGACGTACCTCCCACTAAATTCACCAACCCTTTTAGGAGTTGGTGATCCTTCTCAAAAGTTTGTAGTAAACCCAACAATTGGTGATAATTTACTACCAGTTTCGTCATACGAAAGTTGGTGAGAAATGGGCGGTACGAACCAGGAAGAGAGTTCAGTATAGTATCATTCCCCAATTGATCATGAAGGGGAAAACCGAGAGTGCTCAGGCGCTCGATCAACTCAATCATGTACAATACATGATCAGTCACCGATGCTCCATCCTTCATCCGTGCGCTGAAAATAGCACAACTAGTCTTGTGTATTTCAACATCGTCGGGAGTGTCAAAAGATTCGTTCAACACTTGAACGATTTCTTCGGGCTGGGCGTTCTCGAACCGGCGACTGAACTCGTCGCTCATTGCAGCAAGCATAATGCATCGGACAGTGATACGGTCACTGAGCCACTTCTGATAAGTTTCTCTAACCGCACCCCGTGCATTAGCAGCAGGCTACTCAGGTGCTGGATCCGTTATCATATAAAGGATCCGTTCATGCTCTAGCACAATCTTAAGTTTTCTAAGTCAGTTATTGAAATTGGGTCCAGTTAACTTGTCATTATCCAACAATAAGCGAAGTGACAAATTAGTGGCCATTTCTACATAAAAAAAATCGGTTATCAGTATATGAATTGACAATACCCTAAAGACTTGCACTTTAGTCTAAAGGTCCTTCCACTATTTTATACAAATTTGTAGCCTCTACCTCAAATTTGAAGAATTACACTTAAATCTTTAGTGAGCACAGAACCCAATTGATCGCATATGGGTCTGAGTGTGGCTCGGCCAACCCATATGCACCTATTGGTAGGTTCTGAACCAATTGTTTCACCAAACAATTTCTAGTGATAATTTTGCCCCAGTCTCTTTGGCAGGCGTGTGCCGCCTCCACCAAAGATTCTTGTTAGGTCCAACCATTAGATGATAGGGTTCCATGTAATCAACTAATAGATGACCAAGTTCGAGTGTGGCTCGACCCACCTGACCATCTATTGAAGGTACACTCGACTCATCATATATCAAATGACAATTTCAATGCCCGATAAGCACCAGGCATGTGGCACCTCCAATGATTATCGAAACATTGGACTCATTATCATCTTACTTAATGGGAGGCTATGACCTAGTTATCCCCATAACTATTTCATTTTTAGGACCTAATAATTTTAGAGGATTAAATTAGGATAGATAAGAAGATCCAGTTAACCTAAATTCTTTCACTGACTTCACCAAGTCAGATTATAAAGAATTAGATTCAAACCGATTAAGAAGGCATCTAAATCAGTCAAACTGATTTTTCTTACAGGCATGGGTTAACTCGAATCATTAAATGATCCAATCAAAAAATGATTGACCAAATCGGCCAGGTAAGTGAGATCGGTGGAAGGGATATGCCATTAACTCGACAAAGACGCATCAGTGCGAGTAGCTCCCAATTAAAAACCACCGGTCGAGTCTGCCAAACTTACCTTAGACACCGACTGGTTAATCAATTTTGATTTTGACCATTCTAAAGACTCGGGCTCAACCACAGAGCCTAAATCAAGTTTCATCTTGGTCTGATCAAAAACATGGAACCGATCAATCTATAACTATTGTAAATTGAATTGATTTATCTTGATTTGATCTAATGACTACTTAGTTAGATTTAATCAATTAACTCAATCATTCCATGATTTGATTCTAACCTTAGGTCTAACCCAATTAGAGAACTTGACTTGAGCTAACCCAAACCCCCAAGACTTATGCAATTTGTCATTGAAATTCAATTCACAATTCTAGGTCACTTAATTCTCAATTAAGTGTAATTTATAAAAAAAATTTAGATCATTGTATAAGTCTTAAATCAGATGTTAATTACAAATTTTTAGTTCTTAAAATCAGATCTAAATTTGTGAATTAAATATTCCAATTTCATATTTAATTCATGTTTAAATCATTAACGATTTATGTTCATATATCACATATATAAACTAATATGAATTAACTTAAATAACATGCATCATAAGCATTTATTTTCAGTTCTTATAGTCTTACAAAATCAGAGATTAAAAGGATCATAAATTGCATTAGATCTAATCTAAATAAGTTTATGATTTCAAATTTTACATGTTCAATATATCACATATATTAATCATAAAACATGCATCACATGCATCCAAATTTCAGATCTAGTTAATCATGCAAAAATAGTAATTAAATCATCACAAATCTTCTTTAGATCTGATCTAAACATATTTATAAATCTCTGATTTAATTACAATTATTTTAAGCATAAATTGTTTAAATATTCAACCTGGCTCTAATACCAATTGAAGGAAAAAGCCGGTTTTTGCATGCATGTAATTTTAAAAATTTTCAAAAAAATGCAGCGGAAAGATAGAATTAAACTCTTTAATTCCAAGCATGCAAGGAAGATCATATCTCAAAAATAATTTATAGGAATGTTTAAACTATTTATGTAAAAATAACTATAAGCATGATTAATCATGGAAAAAAATCAGCAACCCTAGTTAAGTTCTAAACCTAATTAAGATAAAATAAATCTCATACCTTATGATGAAGAGGATCGATCTGAAGATCTGAAAGTCGAACCTCGCAGCCACACACGTGTTTGGCCTCTACGGATGATCCGCGCGAAGCTCCGGGTTGATCTGATCCCGTGGAAGTTCTAGCTTACGCGGAATCCTACTGTGGCTGATTTTGTTCTTCCTAAAATCAATCAACCTTTGATTGATCTTATGAGATGAAGGAAGAAGATGAAGAAGGAGAAGAGGAAAAGTAATGAAGTGACCCTTTTCTGAACTTTTTAGAACTCTCAGTTCTTAAAAAATCATAATCACTAAACCTTTGGCATGGAGAGGAAGAGGAGAGAATTTATTCATAATGTCTCTCTTGCTACCCTTTTATAGATTGAGTTTAAGGCTTCTCCTAATCTTATTAGGAGTATGGGACTATAACCCATCCTTGGATTAATGCCAAGTGTCGAATACTTGTGCTCATAGATGCATGACATGTGTCCACTTAATCAATTGATTAATTTTCTAATCACATTAGGATTCCTAATCTCATTAGGAGAATTAATTGATTTAGGAGCATGCATCCTACGATGCCATGTGGACTTTAAAGTCCGCATAGTGTGAACATGACTTAAGTCATATTCATCCTACGACGACATGTGGTCTTTAAAATCCGCACAAACCTTGGTTTAATCAAATTGAACCAATCATGAACCCAAATTAATTTGGCTCATTAAATCAGCCCAATTGCAATCCAATTGCAATTAATTCCACTTAATTCTTCATAATAATGACTCTTAATTGACTAGAGTCAATCCCAATCCAATTGGGTCAAGTCCGATCAATAGGTTATGCCCAATCGGTTCCGGTCGAACCCGATCGAATTAAGTCAAACCCTAATTTAGCCCAAAATGAATCTAATTCAATTTGGCTTAATTAAAGTCCAATAATTCAATCAAATTGAATTTATTAGTAATCTAATTACTAATTAACCCTCCAATAATTCAATAATTATTTTAATGCAACTTTTGCTTAGGATAATTTTGTCAATCGAATTAACCAAATTATCCCTGAATGATTCTTAATCATTAATCAGCCATTTGATCAACCTAGAAACTTCTATGCGTATGACCCCATAGGTTCGAACCTAAGTCGGTAGCACAAGAACAACTTCTTGTACTAATCGAAATGACCATCTAGCAATGGTACCTGACGTTCGGATAGGCTGAATGATCGCAAAGCAACATTCAAGAACCCTTGGACTATGGTTACTGTATAATTTATCCCTATGACTCCTAAATGCCAGGATGACTTTAGAGTTCTGTCAACTCTGTAATAAGTGCATCCATGATGTGATTCAACTTTAAAAATCCTGTGATTTCTCACAAGGATTACCCTAGCTAAGGTTTTGTTAAATTGAACATAAGGCATTATCTCCTGTTTCCAGAAGGAGTCAATTCCATCTTGACTCACAACTGACTACGCAAGTACTTGACTATACCCAGTGACCTTCCGTCACTGAATTAAAAATTCAGGTAGTCCGTGTTAGATGTATGCCCTAGAAGCCAATTTTTGGCTGACACATTATTAATTCTGGGACATAATTTGTATTTGACTTTATTATTGAATAAATAAAAGGCATCTTTTTCATTCATATTGATTATGTGTCTATGAATCGTCCGAGAATTAATAAGATGATGATGCATATTCTTAAGAGTTAAGAATTTGAGCCATGCATCATTAGTAATTAATTTCTGAATGCTCCTGATCGATGGATTATCACGAGGGCGATGATCGATCCGATGAGATCAGTGCACACATTATTTTCCTTATGGATGGACGAGACTCGAGTCTACGATGTGGGGACACTGAAGTAATAGTGCAGGTGCTTGTTAGAGAACAAGGGTACTGAGCGTGACCAATACAAGAAGTCACTTGGATGTCTATCCACTCGTCAGTGACTTGCTTGATGTTGCAGTAGTATGACTGGTCCTTTGACCTGCGGTGCTTCGGTCACTCACAGTGAGGTTATTGTAGTTTGACTGCACACATACATGGTCTCTAGCCATATGGGTCCATGCAGTGTAGATTGGCTGCAGTAGGTCCACTGTAGGAGTAGGGTATGCACCTATAAGGAATCTATCGACCTTGATAGATAAGGAGAGATCCTATGTGATTTATAAGACTGAGTTCGTAAGACCTCGGCCGGGGCAGATTGCATAGTAGAGAAAGAGTTCTCCGCTCTCGGACTTAAGTCGAATAAATCTTCACATATGACAGATAATGGGGTTTGACGAGTTGTCCATGACCTCCGTCCTGTAGGGATCCACGATAGTAGGACTGTATCACATGATAACTGCACCTAGAGGTTCATCATTCTATTCTACTGGGTAGCCACTACATGCTGCTAGGTGTCACTAGTGGATGGTTGGACTCACGGGGATTATCTCGATGATCGATAAACCCTAATGAGTAGAGTTGGAATCGTTCCAATTCATTGAAAGAAGTTTTCAATGATATTATGATAGAGATCATAATATATCTCACTACCAGTCAGAGTAGAACCTATGGGGTCACACACACTAGAAGTATTGACCGATCCGATGGTTGAATCGTGATTAGGAATCACAAGTAATCAATTCGATTGATATTCAGTTGAAGAAGGAACAAAGGGAATTAATTAATTGGACTTGAAACAAGAGTCCTACTTCGAGTAGGACTCCTAGAGTCCTAATTGGATTAGGACTAGGAATCCTAGTTGGAGTAGGACTGGAATTCCTACTTGGAATAGGATTCCTACAATCCTAATGAGATTAGGAGTTTTGAATTAAAATCGGATTCCTACTTGGAGTAGGATTCCTAGAGTCCTAATCAGATTATGACTTCGGATTCAAATAGAGTCCTAATTGGATTAAGACTAAAATTAAATATGTCCTAATTTGGATTAGGGTTTCTTAAGTCACATTAATTATTAATCTAATGAATCAATAAGACTCCTAATTGGATTAGGATTGAAGAGTTCAATTGAGTCAAAATTGATTTAAGTTCTAATTAGATTAGGACTTACCTAGATTGGATCCAAATTGGTTCACCCTTAGTTAAACCCTAATTGGATTAGGGCTAAACCAAATTAAGGCCACCCAATCCTCATTAGATGAGGATTAGGGCAACACAAAAGGAGGGGCTCACGCCCCTCCCCTTTCTCCTCCTTGGTGCGGCAACACAAGAGGGGCCGGCGCCCCTCTTGGAAAGCAATCAAGGGCTCCTAACTTGTAGGAGCCCTTCATGCTTTAAAAAGGGGTGAGGGCGGCAGCTAGGGCATCATAAGGTTAAGTCCTCTTCTTTGTGCCGTGGCCACCCTCTCCCCTCTCTTGGTTTCAGCCACAAGCAAGGAGAAGAACAAAGGTGGTGTTGGCGGCTCCCTTCCTCCACCTTTCCTTCTTCCAACGCAGGGAAAAGATAAAGGCTGCAAAGCTTGGTGATCTTCTTCCTTGGTTGTTCCATCTTCTTCCTCCTCCCTCTAGCATTCAAGAGTTGAAAGAAAGGGAGGTAATCAGCCATCAAAACCAATCTCTGCAAGGGAGCTAGCACCCCGGGGAGATTAGAGCGATTGGATCGGTCCTCTGCTTCGTGTGGATACCCGTAGAGGCCGAGCACTTGAACGGCTTCAAGCGAACCTTCATCCTAAACCACGAACTTCAGTTTGCGGTGATCAT
Organism: Phoenix dactylifera; assembly: GCF_051530095.1. Classification (NCBI taxonomy): domain Eukaryota; kingdom Viridiplantae; phylum Streptophyta; class Magnoliopsida; order Arecales; family Arecaceae; genus Phoenix; species Phoenix dactylifera. The sequence continues at coordinate 15,935,221 of NC_143195.1, forward strand.
CTACCCGCACAAGGTGAAGATCTGATCTTCTAATTAGATTAAAAGTTTTTAATCCTTATCTATCTACGAACGGTTCATGAAACAACGTTCATGCGATGAACGTCGATCCCGCGCATGCCTCTTCCGCTGCCATCTATTTTTTTTGAAATATCAGCGGCATGGGCGGGTTCTAACAGTGGTATCAGAGCTTAGGCTTCGTAGATTAAGGTAAGAATTAATTATCTAAAGGCTTATTAGATCTGAAAATTGAATGATCATGCATGCTGAAAATTTCTACATGCAGATTTTTCAGGGTTGCTGATTTTTATATGCTGATTTTTATGTGATAAAAAGATGATTCTAATTGCATTGTTAATATGATTACAAAGTTTAGAATCATGATTAGCATGATCCGCAACCTATGTCATAACATAATCAATTAATTCTCATATCTGAAAATTATAATTGTTGCATGCGGTGATGATCATAGGATTCAAACCCTTTTGGTATTAAATGTAAAAACCTGTGATGTGATCTGCAATGTAATGTAATTTTTCAAATGCTTGCATGCATCTTATTTAATGTTTTGAGAGGTTTGCATGCCTCCTAAAAGGGAGATGTAATTTATTTTTATTTTTATTTTATATCTGGTTGTATTTCTGTGATGTGATGTACGTCAACGATCAAGTCGAAGATGATGCATGAGATGAGCAGGGGTCTAAGCGGTTGATGGCGATTGGATCAAGAGTTGGTCAAGGATCGAATCAAGGAGGCTGGGAACCAATTCAAGAGTTGAAGACCAGTTGATCGATTGACGTGCATGTGCTTGTAATACGACCTAACTAGAATCCATGATCATCACCTATTTAAAGTTTAGCTTTAATTATTGCTGCGATTATAACTGCCTGCAATGTGCCGTTTACATGTGATGTGAATGAGAGTCGGGTAGATAGGTTTACATGTGATGTAGCAAACCCAATAAGACCTAAACTAAAACCTCCTCAATCAAGTCGAGAGTGAACCGACATGAGCAAGTCATATTAGATTAATTGATCTAAATGGTGTCTAGGAAAGCATGAAAGGTGGTTACTTAATTAGGATCTTACTCTCTGAGTAAGGGGAGCCTCCCACCTGCTTACCTGGCCAATTGTTCGATTACCTCTTATGAAGAGCTCAAGTTGCAAACACTAAGACCTGATTAACTAATATTAAGTCAATAGGTCTTCCACTGTAGTAGAGCTGCTAAGATCTTTCTGATGTTGATTTGTCTCGGCTAGACACAGTGGGCAAGTTGCATCGGAGGGCTGGACCTCTCTATAGACATGAGATTTGTAGGGTAAAGGTGGGGTTGGGCACCAATAACTGTTAGGTGAGGACCCAATGACGACTTTATTCCTACGGTTATATGGTGGGTCAGACTTAATTAAGAAATGGGACCAATAACTGTTAGGTGAGGTCTTCATGGCTTAGAGACCAAGAAGCACTGCAACATGCTTGAGAAGCATTGTACAAGAGTTGTACATTCATCAATTTATGTGTCATCAATAACTGTTAGGTGAGGTGGCATATAAATCGGTGGAACCGCAGTACCCACTAGAAACCCTAGTCGTGTAGGATTTCCGTTTTCCTACCAGGGGAGTGTGAGGAATTCGAGAAAATAGTGGGAGGTACATTCGTTCTAAAAGTCCTTAGAACAGATTAAGGATCAAGTACAAAAGTCTAACTAGAATCTTTACTCTCTGCAGATCATAATGTCAGCCTCAAACCCTTTGACCCGTATTCTTGAGACCAACCGATTGACCGGTACAAATTACAAGGATTGGCTTAGAAATCTCAAAATTATTTTGAGCTGTGAGAAAATAGGCTACATACTCGATTCAGATATCCCCACACTACCAGCACGTCCTACTGATGTTCAGCGACAGATGCATCAAAAGTGGATGGATGATGACGTTAGAGTCAAGTGCTATATGATGGCATCCATGTCCAATGAACTCCAATGCCAGCATAAGAATCTCAAGACTGCTAGGGACATACTAGCACATCTGCAAGAGTTGTATGGTGAGCAGAGTCGCACAGCTCGTTTTGAAATGTCCAAGAGGCTCTTCAAGACAAAGATGCACGAAGGGCAGTCCGTCCATGATCACGGTCTGACTATGATCAAGGACCTTGAGGAGCTTGAGAAGCTCGGTATGAACATGCACAAGGAATTGCAAGTTGATCTGATCCTTCAATCCCTTCCTGATTCATTTGGTCAGTTTATAGTAAACTACCACATGAATAAGATTGAATTCACTAAGACTGAACTGATAAATATGTTGGTAACTGCTGAGGGAGCCTTGAAAGGTTCAAGGGGCAATGTCCTTGCTGCTGAGTTGACTTCTGGTTCCAAGAGAAGTCTACTTGGAAGAAAAAGAAGCTTGCTAAGAAGCAGAAGAAAGACAAAAAGCCAAAGAAGGAAGTTCAAAAGAAAAAGGCTAATGACAAAGGAAAATGTTTCCACTGCAATGTCGACGGCCACTGGAAAAGAAACTGTCCTTCATACCTCGAGAGCCTGAAGAACAAGAAAGCTGACACACCTTCAGAAGGTATAGACTTGCTCATAATTGAAACTAATCTAACGGCTTCTTCTACTTCTAGTTGGGTTATAGATTCTGGTTCTAGTGCTCATCTGTGCACTACCATGCAGGGTCTAAAGGAAAGTAGAAGGCTAGCAGAAGGTGCGGTAACCCTTCGGGTTGGCAACGGGGCAAAAGTTGCTGCTGTGGCTGTGGGCACCTACCATCTGCGACTACCGTCTGGTTTTAGTTTATTACTTAGAGACTGCTATTATGTACCTGTTGCTAGCAGAAATTTGATTTCTGTTTCATGTCTAGCATAGGAAGGTCATGTTTTTACATTTGACAAAGACTGCTGTTCTATTTATTTAAGAAATAAAATAGTCGCACGTGGTTTTATGATTGACAGTCTCTATCGTTTGCATATGGATGTATCTATAAATGTGTCTGAGCAAGAAGTGAATGCCAAAGGATCCAAAAGATCCAGGGATGAGATAAACCAAAAGTATTTGTGGCACCTTAGGCTTGGCCATATTGGAGAGGACAGAATGAATAAAATGGATAAAGATGGGCTTCTCGGCTCATTGACTTCCGAGTCATATCCAGTTTGCGAATCCTGTCTTCAAGGAAAAATGGCTAGATTGCCCTTTGTAGGACATAGGGAGAGGACCACTGAAATACTTACCCTAGTACATACAGATGTATGTGGCCCATTCGATGTGCTAGCCAGGGGACGTTATTCGTACTTCATTACCTTTACCGATGATTATTCACGGTATGGGTATGTGTATCTTATGAGACACAAATCTGAATCTTTTGAAAAGTTCAAAGAGTTCAGAAATAAAGTAGAAAAACAAATTGGAAAACCCCTTAAGGCTCTTCGATCAGATCGAGGAGGAGAATATCTTAGTGGAGAATTCCGGGACTATCTCAAGGACAATGGCATAGTCTCACAATGGACACCTCCTGGTACACCTCAACTCAACAGGGTGTCAGAGAGGAGGAATCGGACCCTATTGGATATGGTCAGGTCCATGATGAGCTTCACTGATCTACCGATGTTTCTTTGGGAAGATGCCTTACTTACCGCAGTATATCTACTTAATAGAGTTCCCTCTAAATCCGTTCCTACCACACCATATGAGATATGGCATGGTAAGAAACCAAGTCTTGGTCATCTCAAGATTTGGGGATGTCCGGCCCACGTCAAGAGACTACAGGCGGACAAATTAGAGGCTAGGACCATAAGTGCTCGTTTTATAGGATATCCTAAAGAGTCATTAGGATACAATTTTTACATCTCAGAGGATCACAATGTGTTTGTGAGCCGTCATGCCATCTTCTTGGAAAATCAGTTTATCCTTGACAGAGGCAGTGGGAGGAAAATTGAGCTTGAAGAGAAAGTCTCTGAAAAGCAACGAGTCATGGATCCTATCGAACTCATTAATACAGAGCCAGTACACGATGTCCCTCAACCACCTCGCAGATCAAGTAGGGTCTCCCATCCTCCCGATAGATACTTAGGTATACTAGAAGAGGATACTGAGGAAATGTTCCTAGTGGGAGATAGGGATCGCGTACAGGATCCCAAAACCTACAACGAGGCGATATCTGATATCGATTCCGAGAAATGGTTGGAAGCTATGAAGTCAGAATTAGACTCCATGCATTCCAACCAAGTCTGGACCTTAGTAGATCCACCAGAAGGTATTGTACCTATTGGATGTAAATGGATTTACAAAAGGAAGATAGGTTCGGATGGAAAGGTAGAGACCTATAAAGCAAGGTTGGTGGCAAAAGGATATAGTCAACGCGAAGGCATTGACTATCAGGAGACCTTTTCACCTGTAGCCATGCTAAAATCCATCCGAACATTGCTTGCCATTGCAGCATTTCATGATTATGAAATCTGGCAGATGGATGTGAAAACTGCTTTCCTAAATTGATATCTTGAAGAAGATATCTATATGGAACAGCCTTTGGGTTTCACTTCCAGTGATGGAGATCACGAGGTCTGCAAGCTGCAAAGGTCCATTTATGGACTAAAACAAGCATCTCGGAGTTGGAACACTCGTTTCGATGACGCAATCAAAACGTTTGATTTCATCAAAAACGAAGAGGAACCGTGTGTTTACAAAAAGGTTAGTGGGAGCGCTGTCGTATTTCTCGTACTGTACGTGGACGACATCCTCCTGATAGGGAATGATATTCCCATGCTAACCTCGGTCAAGGTCTGGTTGTCAAAAGAATTCTCCATGAAAGACCTTGGGGAAGCATCCTATATTTTGGGAATTAAGGTCTATAGAGATAGATCTAAAAGGATGCTTGGCCTATCACAGAAGATGAACATAGAGGAAGTGCTGAAAAGGTTCAGCATAGAAAACTCTAAAAGGGGTCTCTTACCCCTAAGACATGGAATTCATCTCTCCAAGAAGATGTGCCCCAACACATCTGAAGAGATTCAACGCATGAGCAAGATCCCTTATGCATCGGCAATAGGGAGCCTCATGTATGCCATGCTATGTACACGACCTGATATAGCTCTTGTTGTGAGTGTCACAAGCAGATATCAGTCGAATCTAGGTGAAGAACACTGGACAGCTGTGAAGAATATTCTTAAGTACTTGAGAAGAACTAAAGATTTATTCTTAGTCTTTGGAGGATCATCAAAGTTAAAGGTAGAAGGGTACACAGATTCAGACTTCATGACTGATGTCGATGATAGAAAGTCAACATCTGGATATGTGTTCTTATGCAATGGTGGTACGGTAAATTGGAAGAGTTCTAAACAACCGATCATTGCTGATTCTACTATGGAAGCTGAATACATCGCCGCCTCTGAAGCTGCTAAGGAAGGCTTCTGGTTCAAGAAATTTATTGCGGAATTGGATGTAATGTCATCAGATGCCATAACACTCTACTGCGATAATAATGACGTCATAGCTCTTGCTAAGGAGCCAAGGTCTCATCAGAAGTCCAAGAACATAGAGCGGCGCTTCCACCTTATACGCGATTATGTTGAGAAGAAGTATGTCGAAGTGCAGAGAGTAGACTCCGCGGACAACGTGGCAGACCCATTCACTAAACAGCTAAGTCAGCAAAAGACTGAAGCCCATCTTGAGAAGATGGGACTAAGATATATGACTGATTGGCTTTAGTGCAAGTGGGAGATTGTTAGATGTATGCCCTAGAAGCTAATTTTTGACTGACACATTATTAATTCTGGGACATAATTTGTATTTGACTTTATTATTGAATAAATAAAAGGCATCTTTTTTATTCATATTGATTATGTGTCTATGAATCGTCCAAGAATTAATAAGATGATGATGCATATTCTTAAGAGTTAAAAATTTGAGCCATGCATCATTAGTAATTAATTTCTGAATGCTCCTGATCGATGGATCATCATGAGGGCGGTGATCGATCCGATGAGATCAGTGCACACATTACTTTCCTTATGGATGGACGAAACTCGAGTCCACGGTGTGGGAACACTGAAGTAATAGTGCAGATGCTTGTTAGAGAACAAGGGTACTGAGCGTGACCAATACAAGAAGTCAGTTGGATGTCTATCCACTCGTCAGTGACTTGCTTGATGTTGCAGTAGTGTGACTGGTCCTTTGACCTGCGGTGCTTCGGCCACTCACAGTGAGGTTATTGTAATTTGACTGCGCACATACATGGTCTCTAGCCATATGGGTCCATGCAGTGTAGATTGGCTGCAGTAGGTCCACTGTAGGAGTAGGGTATGCACTTATAAGGAATCTATCGACCTTGATAGATAAGGAGAGATCCTATGTGATTTATAAGACTGAGTTCGTAAGACCTCGGCCGGGGCAGATTGCATAGTAGAGAAAGAGTTCTCCGCTCTCGAACTTAAGTCGAATAAATCTTCACATATGACAGACGATGGGGTTTGACGAGTTGTCCATGACCTCCGTCCTGTAGGGATCCACGATAGTAGGACTGTATCACATGATAACTGCACCTAGAGGTTCATCATTCTATTCTACTGGGTAGCCACTACATGCTGCTAGGTGTCACTGGTGGATGGTGGGACTCACAGGGATTATCTCGATGATCGATAAACCCTAATGAGTAGAGTTGGAATCGTTCCAATCCATTGAAAGGAGTTTTCAATGATATTATGATAGAGATCATAATATATCTCACTACCAGTCAGAGTAGAACCTATGGGGTCACACACACTAGAAGTATTGACCGATCCGATGGTTGAATCGTGATTAGGAATCACAAGTAATCAATTCGATTGATATTCAGTTGAAGAAGGAACAAAGGAAATTAATTAATTGGACTTGAAACAAGAGTCCTACTTCGAGTAGGACTCCTAGAGTCCTAATTGGATTAGGACTGGGAATCCTAATTGGAGTAGGACTAGGATTCCTACTTGGAATAGGATTCCTACAATCCTAATGAGATTAGGAGTTTTGAATTAAAATCGGATTCCTACTTGGAGTAGGATTCCTAGAGTCCTAATCAGATTAGGACTTTGGATTCAAATAGAGTCCTAATTGGATTAGGACTAAAATTAAATATGTCCTAATTTGGATTAGGGTTTCTTAAGTCACAATTAATTATTAATCTAATAAATCAATAAGACTCCTAATTGGATTAGGATTGAAGAGTTCAATTGAGTCAAAATTGATTTAAGTTCTAATTAGATTAGGACTTACCTAGATTGGATCCAAATTGGTTCACCCTTAGTTAAACCCTAATTGGATTAGGGCTAAACCAAATTAAGGCCACCCAATCCTCATTAGATGAGGATTAGGGCAACATAAAAGGAGGGGCTCACGCCCCTCCCCTTTCTCCTCCTTGGTGCGGCAACACAAGAGGGGCCGGTGCCCCTCTTGAAAAGCAATCAAGGGCTCCTAACTTGTAGGAGCCCTTCATGCTTTAAAAAGGGGTGAGGGCGGCAGCTAGGGCATCATAAGACTAAGTCCTCTTCTTTGTGCCATGGCCACCCTCTCCCCTCTCTTGGTTTCAGCCGCAAGCAAGGAGAAGAATAAAGGTGGTGTTGGCGGCTCCCTTCCTCCACCTTTCCTTCTTCCAACGCAGGGAAAAGATAAAGGCTGCAAAGCTTGGTGATCTTCTTCCTTGGTTGTTCCATCTTCTTCCTCCTCCCTCTAGCATTCAAGAGTTGAAAGAAAGGGAGGTGATCAGTCATCAAAACCAATCTCTGCAAGGGAGCTAGTACCCCGGGGAGATTAGAGCGATTGGATCGGTCCTCTGCTTCGTGTGGATACCCGTAGAGGCCGGGCACTTGAACGGCTTCAAGCGAACCTTCATCCTAAACCACGAACTTCAGTTTGCGGTGATCATCTACCCGCACAAGGTGAAGATCTGATCTTCTAATTAGATTAAAAGTTTTTAATCCTCATCTATCTACGAACGGTTCATGAAACAACGTTCATGCGATGAACGTCGATCCCGCGCATGCCTCTTCCACTGCCATCTATTTTTTTTGAAATATCAGCGGCATGGGCGGGTTCTAACAGTCCGGTACCAAAGTACAGTGAGTTGCTTGCTAGTCACAGGTTGCGGTCTCAGGTCAGAGGGCCAAACTTATACCCATATCCACTCGGAACATCTCTTGACAATAGAGCATTCCGAAATTGGTCACGTTCAGTGAAATGTACTCCTACACTTCATATGTATGACATATCAGTATCTCCACACTCCTTGATTAAGAGAACAACCAACGTATATGTCACACAACGACCTAATCTCGATAATGTTGTCGTCCTAGTAACAGCATATCATTTGATCGCGAACAGTTTTAAGAACTTGAAGATAAATCCTCCTTTATCATAAAACAAGTCCTATGGACTTCATCATATAAGAGTTCATTTGAAAATGTACAATAAAATGATGAACAATGCCAAATAATATTTTATTAATTTTCCAATTTATTTATAAAATTTAATCATCAGCACACTGACGATGACTCTTAGGATACAATTCCCAACAACTCCCACTTAGCCTAAAGCCAATCGACATAGTATCTAATACCCATCTTCGACTTGTGTTCGTTGAACTCTTTAATGCCGAGGACTTTGGTAAATGGGTCGGCCAGATTTTTTTTTTGTGTCAATCTTCTGAAGATCAATATCACCTCGTTCGACGATCTTTCGAACCAGGTGGTAGCGACGTAGAATATGCTTGGTCCGCTGATGTGCTTTAGGTTCTCTTGCTTGAGCTATGGCTCCAGTGTTATCACAAAATACAGGCACTGGACCATCAATGGAGGGTGTCACTCCAAGCTCAGTGATGAACTTCCGCAATCATGCAGCTTCCTTGGCGGCATCAGATGCTACGATGTATTCTGCTTCACATGTAGAATCTGCCACTGTATGCTGTTTGAAACTTTTTCAGCAGATGGCTCCACCCTTAAGAGTAAAGATATATCCCGACACGCTCTTGCTATCATCTTGATCCGACTAAAAACTTGAATCGGTATATCCCTCAAGTTTTAAGTCAGAATCACCGTAGACAAGACACTGGTCTTAGTATTTCTCAAATACTTAAGGATGGTTTTTACAACCTTCCCATGGTTGCTACCTGGATTAGACTGGTATCTGCTCACTACTCCTAGGGAGTATGCCACGTCTGGTCTAGTACATGTCATGGCATACATTATAGATCCCACTGCCCAAGCATATGGAATTCTATCCATACTCTTTCTTTCTTGAGGGGTTGTTGGACAATCCCTCTTAGAGAGGTTAATTTCATGGCCCATCGGAAGATAGCTTTTCTTGGAATTAATCATACTGAACCTCTTCAGTATAGTATCAATGTATGTGGATTGGGATAATCTAAGCAATCTTCTAGATCTATCTCTATAAATCTTCATCCATAGGATGTAAGATGCTTCTCCCAAATCCTTCATAGCAAATTGAGATGATAGCCAAATCTTTATTCCTTGTAATGCAGGAATGTCATTTCCGATTAAAAAAATGTCATCCACATACAAAACAAGAAATATAGTAACTGAACCATTTGCCCATTTATTAATGCAAGGTTCTTCTTCATTCTTAATGAAGCCTGATCACCTTATCAAATCGTATGTTCCAACTCCGTGAAGCTTGCTTTAATCTATAAATGGATCTTTGTAGCTTGCACACTTTAGACTCATCTTCAGATGTAAAACCCTCAGGTTGTATCATATACACCTCCTCTTCTAAATCTCCATTTAGAAAAGCGGTTTTAACATCCATTTACCAGATCTCATAGTCTAAATGCGCTGCTATCGTAAGCACAATCTGAATGAATTTGAGCATTGCCATAGGAGAAAACGTCTCGTCATAGTCTATACCATAACGTTGACAATAACCCTTGGCAACCAGACGGGCTTTGTAGGTTTCCACCTTTCCATCTGCACCCCATTTCCTTTTGAAAATCCATTTGCACCCTATGGGTTTAATCCCTTCAGGTGGGTCAACTAATGTCCATATATCATTGACCTTCATGGATTCCATTTCGGATTGCATAGCTCCAAGCCATGCATCAGAGTCATACCTCCGCATTGCATCCATGTAGGTGATCGGATCCTCATCGTTTTCATCAAGTTCGATAGGTTCCCCGTCCCGAACCAAGAAACCATAGTATCTGTCCGGCTGATGTGGTACTCTACCTGATCGATTTAATAGTGCATCTAAGATGGGTTCTGGATATGATCTAATCAAATCCGACTCAATTGGTTCAGTGGATGGTGTCGGATCTTCTACATATTGAATTTTCTTAAGTTTAACATTAGAGCTATTAGTTCCTTCACTAAGGAATTCTTTCTCTAAGAAAACGGCTCTATTGCTTACGAACAACTTTTGTTCTTCAGCAAAGTAGAAATAATATTTTTTAGTTTCTTTAAGGTAACCAACAAAGAAATATTTGTCAGACTTGGGTTCAAATTTATCTTTCTTCAAATGTTTGACATACGCCAGACACCCCCAAACCCTAAGGTGAGAGAGTACCGGTTTCCATCCCGTCCACATCTCATGTGATGTTTTATTCACAGATTTACTTGGAACCTTATTTAGAATGTAGCAGGCTGACTCAAGTGCATATCCCCAAAAGAATATGGGCAGACTCGCAAACCCCATCATAGATCGAACTATGTCTAACAAAGTTCGATTTCTTCTTTCTAATACACCGTTATACTGTGGTGTACCAAGAGGAGTCCATTGGGAGAGAATCTCATTCTCTCTTAGATATGTCAAAAACTCATTGAAAAGGTATTCACCCCCTCGATCTGATCGAAGAATTTTAATTCTCTTTCCAGTTTGTTTTTCTACTTCATTACGATACAGTTTGAACATTTCAAATACTTCAGATTTATGTCTCATTAAATAGACATAACCATACCTCAAAAGGTCGTCTGTAAACGTAATGAAATATGAATACCCATCTTTAGCATCTATGCTCATTGGCCCACATACATCAGAATGTACAAGGGTCAATAAGTCACTGGCTCGTTCATCTTTTTCAGTAAAAGGTGATTTAGTCATTTTACCAAGAAGACATGATCCACAGGTTGTTAATGATTCACAATCATTAATATTGAGAATTCCCTCTTTACTTAACATGTTCATCCTGTTCTTGTTAATATGACCTAGCCTATGATGCCAAAGATAGATATCCATGATATTATCTATTCTATGGCGCTTACTTGACTTGTATATTACATTAACAGATTGTGACAATATGTATATGCCATTACTCAATTGTCCATGTATTACAGTAACACCATTCATAATGATATCACAAAAATATTTCTTTATTGAGATTTCATAATCGTTTATGGCCAAAAGGCCTACAAAAATTACATTCAATAAGAACGTAGGACAATAGTGACAATCACTCAAGACAACTACATAAGAATTGAAAACAAGTTTGAGATTTCATAAAGCAAGAACTGGAACAGATCTTCCATCTCTAACATTCAGGAATCTCTCACTGTTTCCAAATCTCTCATTGATCTGAAGTCCTTGCAACGAATTGCATATATTAAATGGACTTTCAGTATCTAATATCCAGGTCGAATTATCACATATAGAGAAATTACAAGGTGTTATCATATAAATACCTTAATCAGCAACTGATTACCCTTTTCTCTTGCTTGGCCTGTTCGGATCATGTGAGGCAAGGTACTGAGGATAATTCCTCTTCTAATGCCCCTGTTTCTTACAATAGAAGCATTCTGCCAGATTGTGGTCAGCCTTAATCTTTTTAGTCTGACTTGGCTTAGCACGTTACACCTTTTTCTTTTGATTCTTATTTTTCTTCTTCCCTTTCTTAAAGGTTCCACGACCCCTGGATGAACCTCCCACTAAATTCACCGATCCTTTTAGGAGTTGGTGATCCTTCTCAAAAGTTTGTAGTAAATCCAATAATTGGTGATAATTTACTACCAGTGTCGTCATACGAAAGTTGGTGAGAAATGGATAGTACGAACCAGGAAGAGAATTCAGTATAGCATCCTTCCCCAATTGATCATGTAGGGGAAATCCGAGAGTGCCTAGGCGCTCGATTAACTCAATCATGTACAATACATGATCGATCACCGAAGCCCCATCCTTCATACGTCCGCTAAAAATAACGCAACTAGTCTTGTGCCTTTCAACGTCATCAGGAATACCGAATGATTCATTCAATACTTGAATGATGTCTTCCGGCTGCGCATTCTCAAAACACCTACTAAACTCATCATTCATTGCAGCGAGCATAATGCAACGGACAGTGATATGATCACTAAGCCACTTCTGATAAGTATCTCTGACCGTACCCCGTGCATTAGCAGCGGGCTGCTCAGGTGTCGGATCTATTATCACATAAAGGATCCATTCATGCTCTAGCACAATTTTCAGTTTTCTATACCAATTATTGAAGTTGGGACTAGTCAACTTGTCATTATCCAATAATGAGCGAAGTGACAAATTAGTGGCCATTTCTGTATAAAAAATTTTTGGCTTTTAGTATATGAATTGACTAAACACATTAGACTTGGACTTTAGTCTAAAGGTACTCCCACTATTTTATACAAATTGGTAGCCTCTACCTCCAATTCGAAAAATTACTTTTAATTCTTTAGTGGGCACTAGAACCCAATAGATCGCATATAGGCCCGAGTGTAGCTCGGCTAACCCATATGCACCTATTGGTAGGTTCTAAACTAGTTGCTTCACTAAGCAACTTCTAGTGATAATTTTGCCCTAGATTCTTCGGCAGGCGTGTGGCGCCTCCACCGAATACCCTAGTCAGGTCCAACCATTAAATGATAGGGTTAAGTCTAATCAACTAATAGACGACCAAGTCCGAGTGTGGCTCGGCTCACCTGACTGTCTATTGAAGGTACACTTAACTCATCATATATTGAATGACAATTCCAATGCGTGATAAGTACCAGGCGTGTCGCGCCTCCAATAATTATCAAAATATTGGACCCATTATCACCCAACTTAATGAGAGGCTATGACTTAGTTATCCCTATAACCATTTCATTTTAGGGACCTAATAATTTTAGAGCATTTCATAATTAGGATAGATGAGAAGATCCGGTTAGTCTAATTTCTCTCACTGACTTCACCAAATCAGATTAGACTGAAACCGGTTAAGGAGGCACCTAAATCAGTCAAACTAATTTTTCTTATAGGCATGGGCTAACTCAAATCATTAAGTGATCCAATCAAAATGTGATTGACTATGTCGGCCAGGTAAGTGAGATCGGTGGAAGGGATATGCCAAAGATGAATCAGTACGAGTAGCTCCCAATTAAAAACCACCGGTTAAGACTGTCAAACTTACCTTAGACACTGACTGGTTAATCAATTTTAATTTAATTACTCAAATGACTCGGTGTTGACCCCCTAATGGATTTTGATGAATACAAAACACTAGAGTATAATTTCATTTATCTTAACAATTTAATTGAGGATTTCATGTATTTTATTAAGAATATTGTTAAGAAATGTCTAGGCAAGTTCCCATGATTTTTTAAGGACTTATTGAAGAATTTTTGAGATGAAAGAAAAAGTTCAGGGATAGCCGAGACGTCTCCGGGTTGTCTCAGAGACGTCTCTGGCACAAACAGGAAGAACTGGCACGTCTGGAGACGTCCCCGGCACCTGCCGAGTCGTCCCCGCGATAGCGGAGTCGGCTCTCTCAGTAGCGGAGTCGACTCTCTCAGTGGCGGCAGAAAGGCAGTTTTCAAGAGATATGCGCGAGACGTCCCCACCGTACGCGGAGTCGTCCCCGCAAGTAAAAAGCAGACATCCCGAGTCGTCCCCGAGGTAGCGGAGTCGGCTCTCTCAGGGTTTTCCAGAGGATGTCATTTTCGGTGATAAGGCAGCAGAGACGTCCCCTGAAAGAGCGGAGTCGACTCTCTCAGAAAATTTCAGAAGACATGTTTTTCGGAGTTATAACAGCGGAGTCGTCCCCAAGGCAGCGGAGTCGTCCCCATGCAAAAAGTGCAAACAAGCCGAGACGTCCCCGTAAAGTACAGAGACGACCCTCTCAGAAAAACAGAAAAACAAGGATTCAAACGATACAATTCCAGAGTCGTCCCCGTAAAGTGCCGAGTCGACCCCAAACAAAGTGAAAAGTAAATTTATACAGCCGAGACGTCTCGCGTTGAAGCGGAGACGTCTCCGGAGCGCCTGGGACGCGACTGACAACTTTTGCAGGTTTGGTTTGAATTTCAAATCTCTTTTACTTTATCTCTAACGGCTATATTTGCTTTTTGGGCTATAAAAGGGACCTCTTAAGTGCTTCTCAACAACTCTTCACCAACCCAAAGCTAGATCATTTAAGAGAGAAGCAAGAGAGAGAAGTTCAAAGGAGTGAGTGCATTCAAGTGAAGAAATCAAGTGCTTTCAAGCTTCCCAAGTGATTTCAAGCTCAACCACTCTCTTCCGCTCGGGATTCAAAGCTCATACTCAAGCCTACGCGATCCACATCGGAAGAATCATCATTTCCCACGCTTCCAACGGCAAAAGGATTCTTCCGGGTTCTATTGTTTATCATTGTCATATTTGCTTATTTAGAGCTTTTCAATCCTTTGTAAAACCTTTTATTGTGGTGCTTGTTCCAGTCAAGGGACTTGGAACAAGGGAAAGGCGTCCCAAGCCTAAGTGAAATTGGGGGTTATAGGGTTTGTTGTTAGCCCGGTGTAAAACAACGAGTTGGGTAGTGAACTCGCAAAACTACCGTACTGTAATCGTGGATTATAGTGGAAATTCCCAAAGGTGCTTTGGGGAGTGGATGTAGGAGCAGTGGAGGCTCCGAACCACTATAAAAGCTTGTGTTTGCGATTGTTTGTCTTCATAGCTTTATTTTAGCTTTAGCTCATACATTTGTGTGTTTTATTTTTTAATTAGACAAAAGTTTTAAAACACCCAATTCACCCCCCCTCTTGGGTGACCATCTCTGGGCAACAAGTGGTATCAAAGCCGGTGCTCTGTGTATTTCTTGAAAGACCTAACCGTCTTAGCCAAAGATCTAGATGGCAACACCCTTTAACAATGTTCCTGCTAAGGGGCAAGCAACCAATAGACCTCCACTCTTCAATGGGACAAATTATACCTATTGGAAGACTAGAATGAGAATCTTCATTCAAGCACAAGACTATGCCTTGTGGAGGGTTTGTTAGATGTATGCCCTAGAAGCCAATTTGGCTGACACATTGTTGATTCTAGGGACATAATTTTGTACTTGACTATTTATTATTGAATAAATAAAAGGCATCTTTTCATTCATATTGTTTATGTGTCTATGAATCGTCCAAGGAATTAATAAGATGATGATACATATTCTCAAGAGTTGAGAATTTGAGCCATGTATCATTGGTGATTAATTTCTAAATGCTCCTGATCAATGAATCATCACGAGGACGGTGATCGATCCGATCAGTGCACAGATCACTTCCTTCTGGATGGACGAGACTTGAGTCCACAGTGTAGGGACACTGAAGTGATAGTGCAGGTGCTTGTTAGAGAACAAGGATACTGAGCGTGACCAAGACAAGAAGTCACTTGGATGTCTATCCACTCGTCAGTGACTTGCTTGATGTTGCAGTAGTGTGACTGGTCCTTTGACCTGCGGTGCTTCGGCTACTCACAGTGAGGTTATTGTAGTTTGACTGCACACATACATGGTCTCTAGCCATATGGGTCCATGCAGTGTAGATTGGCTGCAGTAGGTTCACTGTAGGAGTAGGGTATGCACCTATAAGGAATCTATCGACCTTGATAGAAGAGGAGTGATCCTATGTGATTTGTTAGACTGAGTTCTAAGACCTTGGCCAGGGCAGTAAGTGGAAAAGGAGTTTTCCATTATCGAACTCAAGTCGAATAAATCTTGACATATGACAGACGATGGGGTTTGACGAGTTGTCCATGACCTCCGTCCTGTAGGGATCCACGATAGTAGGACTGTATCACATGTTAACTGCACCTAGAGGTTCATCATTCCATTCTGCTGGGTAGCCACTACATGCTGCTAGGTGTCACTGGTGGATGGTGGGACTCATAGGGATTATCTTGATGATCGATAAATCCTAATGAGTAGAGTTGGAATCGTTCCAATCCATTGAAAGGAGTTTTCAATGATATAGTGATAGAGATCACAATATATCTCACTACCAGTCAGAATAGAACCTATGGGGTCACACACACTAGAAGTATTGACCGATCCGATGGTTGAAATTGTGATTAGGAATCACAAGAAATCAATTTGATTGATAAGAAGTTGAAGAAGGAACAAAGGAAATTAATTAATTGGACTTAAACACAAATTCTACTTCGGGTAGGATTTCTAGAGTCCTAATTGGATTAGGACTGGGAATCCTAGTTGGAGTAGGACTGGGATTCCTACTTGGAATAGGATTCCTACAATCCTAATGAGATTAGGAACTTTGAATTAAAATTGGATTCCTACTTGGAGTAGGATTCCTAGAAATCCTAATTGGATTAGGACTTCGAATTCAAATAAAGTCCTAATTGGATTAGGACTAAAATTAAACAAATCCTAATTGGATTAGGATTCCTTAAGTCTAAATTAATTATTAATCTAATGAATCAACATGACTCCTAATTGGATTAGGATTGAAGAGTTCAATTAAGTCATGATTCATTCAAGTCCTAATTGGATTAGGACTAGCGTAGATTGAACCCAAATTTGGCTAATCCTAATTAGATTAGGATTAAACCATGAGAGAGGCACCTAATCCTCTTTGGAAGAGGTTTGGGTTAACCAAGTAAGAGGGGCATCAGCCCCTCTTCACTTAGTTGGTGCGACATGAAGAGAGAAGGGGGCCGGCGCCCCCTCTTGGAAAGTAGTCAAGGGCTCCTAACTTGTAGGAGCCCTTCATCCTTATTAAAGGAGGACTAGGGCCGGCGCCCTAGATGAACCTTTCTCCTCTTCATCACGTGGCCACCCCCTCTCCATCTCTCCTTGGTTCAGCCGCCATCAGCAAAGGGAAAAGAAGAGGAGGCGTCTCCCTCCTCTTGGTCTTCTTCCTTGGCTTCAGTGCGTGTGAAGAGAAGAAGGCTGCGAAGGGATTTGATCTTCTTCCTCTTCTTCATCCTTCTTCTTCCTCCTCTCAAGTGCAATCAAGAGTTGATTGAAAGAGAGGACATCAGCCATCAAAGCTATCTCTGCAAGGGAGCTAGCACCCCGGTGAGATAGAGAGCTTGGATCGGATCCTGCTTCGTGTGGATACCCGTAGAGGCCGGACGTTTGAACGGCTTCAAGCGAACCCTCTTCCAAAACCACGAATTCAGATTTGCGGTGATCATCTACCCGCACAAGGTGAAGATTTGATCTTCCCAATAGTTTTAAAAGTTTTAATTCTTACCTAATTACGAAAGGTCTCGAAACAACGTTCATGCGATGAACGTCGAACCCGTGCATGCCGATTCCGCTGCAATCTGAAAAATTTTTGAAATATCAGCGGCATGGGCGGGTTCCCAACAGTGGTATCAGAGCCTAGGCTTCGTAGATTAAGGTAAGAATTAAATATCTAAGGCTAATTAGATCTGAAAATTGAATGATCATGCATGCTGAAAAATTCTGCATGCAGATTTTTCAGGGGTGCTGATTTTTGCATGCTGATTTTTATGTGATAAAATGATGATTCTAATTACATTGTTAATGGGATTACAAAGTTTAGAATCATGATTAGCATGATCAGCGACCTATGTCATGATACAATCAGTTAGTTTTCAGATCTGAAAATTATAATTGTTGCATACAGTGATGATCATAGGATTCAAACCCTTTTGGTATCAAATGTAATGACCTGCGATGTGATCTGCGATGTCATATAATTTTTCAGATGCTTGCATGCATCTTATTTGATGTTTTGAGAGGCCTGCGTGCCTCCTAAAAGGAGATGTAATTTATTTTTATTTTTATTTTACATCTGGTTGTATTTCTGTGATGTGATGTACATCAACGATCAAGTTGAAGCAAAGGCATGAGATGAAAGGTGATCTAAGCGGTTGATGGCGATGGGATCAAGAGTTGATCAAGGATCGAATCAAGGAGGCTTGGAACCAATTCAAGAGTTGAAGACCACTTGATCGATTGATGTGCATGTGCTTGTAATACGACCTAATTAGAATCCATGATCATCACCTATTTAAAGTTTAGCTTTAATTTGATGCTGCGATTATAACTGCCTGTGATGAGCCGTTTGCATGTGATGTGAATGCGAGTCGGGTAGATAGGTTTACATATGATGTAGCAAACCCAATTGAGACCTAAATCAAAACCTCCTCAATCAAGTCGAGAGTGAACCGACATGAGCAAGTCATATTAGATTAATTGATCTAATTGGTGTCTAGGAAAGCATGAAAGGTGGTTACTTAATTAGGACCTTACTCTCTGAGTAAGGGGAGCCTCCCACCTGCTTACCTGGCCAATTGTTCGATTACCTCTTATGAAGGGCTCAAGTTGCAAACACTAAGACCTGATTAACCAATATTAAGTCAATAGGTCTTCCACTGTAGTAGAGCTGCTAAGGCCTTTCTGATGTTGATTTATCTCGGCTGGACACAGTGGTCAAGTTGCATCGGGGGGCTGGACCTCTCTATAGACATGAGATGTTGTAGGGTAAAGGTGGGGTTGGGCACCAATAACTGTTAGGTGAGGACCCAATGACGACTTTATTCCTACGGTTATACGGTGGGTCTGACTTAACTAAGAAATGGGACCAATAACTGTTAGGTGAGGTCTTCATGGCTTAGAGACCAAGTTACACTGCAACATGCTTGAGAAGCATTGTACAAGAGTTGTACACTCATCCATCTATGTGTCACCAATAACTGTTAGGTGAGGTGGCATGTAAATCGGTGGGACCGCAGTACCCACTAGAAACCCTAGTCGTGTAGGATTTCCGTTTTCCTACCAGGGGAGTGTGAGGGATTCGAGAAAATAGTGGGAGTCACATTTGTTCTAAAAGACCTTGGAACAGATTAGGATCAAGTACAAAAGTCTAACTAGAATCATTACTCTCTGCAGATACAATGTCGGCTTCAAACCCTTTGACCCGTATTCTTGAGACCAACCGACTGACCGGAACCAATTACAAAGACTGGCTTAGAAATCTCAAAATTGTTTTGGACTGTGAGAAAATAGGCTACATACTCGATTCAGATATCCCCACACTACCAGCACGTCCTACTGATGTTCAGCGTGAGATGCATAAAAAGTGGTTGGATGATGACATTAGAGTAAAATGCTATATGATGGCATCCATGTCTAATGAACTCCAATGCCAGCATGAAAATATAAAGACTGCTAGGGACATACTGGCACACCTGCAAGAGTTGTATGGTGAGCAGAGTCGCACAGCTCGTTTTGAAGTGTCCAAGAGACTTTTCAAAGCGAAGATGCGCGAAGGGCAGTCTGTCCATGATCACGGTCTGACCATGATCAAGGACCTAGAGGAGCTTGAAAAGCTCGGTATGGACATGCACAAGGAATTACAAGTGGATTTGATCCTACAGTCACTTTCTGATTCATTTGGTCAGTTTATAGTAAACTACCACATGAATAAGATTGAATGCACTAAGACTGAACTCATAAACATGTTGATAACTGCTGAGGGAGCCTTGAAAGGTTCAAGGGGCAATGTCCTTGCTACTGAGTTGACTTCTGGTTCCAAGAGAAAGTCTACTTGGAAGAAAAAGAAGCCTACTAAGAAGCAGAAGAAAGACAAGAAGCCAAAGAAGGAAGTTCAAAAGAAAAGTGCTAACGACAAAGGAAAATGTTTCCACTGCAATGTCGAAGGCCACTGGAAGAGAAACTGTCCTTCATACCTCGAGAGCCTGAAGAACAAGAAAGGTGACACACCTTCGGAAGGTATAGACTTGCTCATAATTGAAACTAATCTAACGGTTTCTTCTACTTCTAGTTGGGTTATAGATTCTGGTTCTAGTGCTCATTTGTGCACTACCATGCAGGGTCTAAAGGAAACTAGAAGGCTGGCGGAAGGTGCAGTAACCCTTCGGGTTGGCAACGGGGCAAAAGTTGCTGCTGTGGCTGTGGGCACCTACCATCTGCGACTACCGTCTGGATTTAGTTTAATACTTAGAGACTACTATTATGTACCTGTTGCTAGCAGAAATTTGATTTCTGTTTCATGTCTAGCACAGGAAGGTCATGTTTTTATATTTGACAAAGACTGCTGTTCTATTTATTTAAGAAATAAAATAGTCACACGCGGTTTCATGATTGACAGTCTCTATCATTTACATATGGATGTATCTGTGAATGTTACCGAGCAAGAAGTGAGTGCCAAAGGATCCAAAAGATCCAGAGATGAGATAAACCAAAGATATTTGTGGCACCTCAGGCTTGGCCATATTGGAGAGGACAGAATGAACAAAATGGATAAAGATGGGCTTTTAGGCTCATTGACTTCCGAGTCATACCCAGTTTGCGAGTCCTGTCTTCAAGGAAAAATGGCTAGACTTCCCTTTGTAGGACATGGGGAGAGGACCACTGAATTACTTGCCCTAGTACATACAGATGTATGTGGCCCATTCGATGTGCTAGCCAGGGGACGTTATTCTTACTTCATTACCTTTACCGATGATTATTCACGGTATGGGTATGTGTATCTTATGAGACACAAGTCTGAGTCTTTTGAAAAGTTCAAAGAGTTCAAGAATGAAGTAGAAAAACAAACTGGAAAACCTCTTAAGGCTCTTCGATCAGATCGAGGAGGAGAATACCTTAGTGGGAAATTCCGGGACTATCTCAAAGAAAAACGGCATAGTCTCATAATGGACACCTCCGGGTACACCTCAACTCAACGGGGTGTCAGAGAGGAGGAATCGGACCCTATTGGATATGGTCAGGTCCATGATGAGCTTCACTGATTTACCTATGTTCCTTTGGGGAGATGTCTTACTCACAGCGATTTATTTATTGAATAGAGTTCCCTCTAAATCCGTTCCTACCACACCGTATGAGATATGGCATGGTAAGAAACCAAGTCTGGGTCATCTCAAGATTTGGGGATGTCTGGCCCACGTCAAGCGACTACAGGCGGACAAGTTAGAGGCTAGGACCATAAGTGCTCATTTTATAGGATATCCTAAAGAGTCATTAGGATACAATTTTTACGTCTCAGAGGATCACAATGTGTTTGTGAGCCGTCATGCCATCTTCTTGGAAAATCAGTTTATCCTTGATAGAGGCAGTGGGAGGAAAATTGAGCTTGAAGAGAAAGTCTCTGAAAAGCAACGAGTCATGGATCCTATTGAACCCATTCATACAGAGCCAGTACACGATGTCCCTCGACCACCTCGTAGATCTAGTAGGGTCTCCCATCCTCCCGATAGATACTTAGGTATACTAGAAGAGGATACCGAGGAAATGTTCCTAGTGGGAGATAGGGATCACATACAGGATCCCAAAACCTACAACGAGGCGATATCTGATATCGATTCCGAGAAATGGCTGGAAGCAATGAAGTCAGAGTTAGACTCCATGCGTTCCAACCAAGTCTGGACCTTAGTAGACCCACCAGAAGGTATTGTACCTATTGGATGCAAATGGATCTACAAAAGGAAGATAGGTTCGGATGGAAAGGTAGAGACCTATAAGGCAAGGCTTGTGGCGAAAGGGTATAGTCAGCGCGAAGGCATTGACTATCAGGAGACCTTTTCACCTGTAGCCATGCTAAAATCCATCCGAACATTGCTTGCCATTGCAGCATTTCATGATTATGAAATCTGGCAGATGGATGTGAAAACTGCTTTCCTAAATGGACATCTTGATGAAGATATCTATATGGAACAGCCTTTGGGTTTCACTTCCAGTGATGGAGATCACAAGGTCTGCAAGCTGCAAAGGTCCATCTATGGACTCAAGCAAGCCTCTCGGAGTTGGAACACTCGTTTCGATGACGCAATCAAAACGTTTGATTTCATCAAAAACGAAGAGGAACCGTGTGTTTACAAAAAGGTTAGTGGGAGTGCTGTCGTTTTTCTCGTACTGTACGTAGATGACATTCTCCTGATTGGGAATGATATTCCCATGCTAACCTCGGTCAAGGTCTGGTTGTCGAAAGAATTCTCCATGAAAGACCTTGGGGAAGCATCCTATATTTTGGGAATAAAGGT
Organism: Phoenix dactylifera; assembly: GCF_051530095.1. Classification (NCBI taxonomy): domain Eukaryota; kingdom Viridiplantae; phylum Streptophyta; class Magnoliopsida; order Arecales; family Arecaceae; genus Phoenix; species Phoenix dactylifera. The sequence continues at coordinate 15,957,410 of NC_143195.1, forward strand.
CTATAGAGATAGATCTAAAAGGATGCTTGGCCTGTCACAGAAAATGTACATAGAGGAGGTGCTGAAGAGGTTCAGCATGGAAAACTCCAAGAGGGGTCTCTTACCCCTAAGGCATGGAATTCATCTCTCCAAGAAGATGTGCCCCAACACATCTGAAGAGATTCAACGCATGAGCAAGATACCCTATGCATCGGCAATAGGAAGCCTCATGTATGCCATGCTGTGTACACGACCTGATATAGCTCTTGCTGTGAGTGTCACAAGCAGATATCAGTCGAATCCAGGTGAAGAACACTGGACAGCTGTGAAGAATATTCTTAAGTACTTGAGAAGAACTAAAGATTTATTCTTGGTCTTTGGAGGATCATCAGAGTTAAAGGTAGAAGGGTACACAGATTCAGACTTCATGACTGATGTCGATGACAGGAAGTCAACATCTGGATACGTGTTCTTGTGCAATGGTGGTACGGTGAATTGGAAGAGTTCTAAACAACCGATCATTGCTGATTCTACTATGGAAGCTGAATACATCGCCGCCTCTGAAGCTGCTAAGGAAGGCTTCTGGTTCAAGAAATTCATTGCAGAGTTGGATGTGATGACATCAGATGCCATAACACTCTACTGCGATAATAATGGCGCCATAGCCCTTGCTAAGGAGCCAAGGTCTCATCAGAAGTCTAAGCATATAGAGCGGCGCTTTCACCTCATACGCGACTATGTGGAGAAGAAATATGTAGAGGTGCAGAGAGTAGACTCCGCGGATAACGTGGCAGACCCGTTCACTAAGCAGCTGAGTCAGCAAAAGACTGAAGCCCACCTTGAGAAGATGGGCCTAAGATATATGACCAATTGGCTTTAGTGCAAGTGGGAGATTGTTAGATGTATGCCCTAGAAGCCAATTTGGCTGACACATTGTTGATTCTAGGGACATAATTTTGTACTTGACTATTTATTATTGAATAAATAAAAGGCATCTTTTCATTCATATTGTTTATGTGTCTATGAATCGTCCAAGGAATTAATAAGATGATGATACATATTCTCAAGAGTTGAGAATTTGAGCCATGTATCATTGGTGATTAATTTCTAAATGCTCCTGATCAATGAATCATCACGAGGACGGTGATCGATCCGATCAGTGCACAGATCACTTTCCTTCTGGATGGACGAGACTTGAGTCCACAGTGTAGGGACACTGAAGTGATAGTGTAGGTGCTTGTTAGAGAACAAGGGTACTGAGCGTGACCAAGACAAGAAGTCACTTGGATGTCTATCCACTCGTCAGTGACTTGCTTGATGTTGCAGTAGTGTGACTGGTCCTTTGACCTGCGGTGCTTCGGCTACTCACAGTGAGGTTATTGTAGTTTGACTGCATACATACATGGTCTCTAGCCATATGGGTCCATGCAGTGTAGATTGGCTGCAGTAGGTTCACTGTAGGAGTAGGGTATGCACCTATGAGGAATCTATCGACCTTGATAGAAGAGGAGTGATCCTATGTGATTTGTTAGACTGAGTTCTAAGACCTTGGCCAGGGCAGTAAGTGGAAAAGGAGTTTTCCATTATCGAACTCAAGTCGAATAAATCTTGACATATGACAGACGATGGGGTTTGACGAGTTGTCCATGACCTCCGTCCTGTAGAGATCCACGATAGTAGGACTGTATCACATGTTAACTGCACCTAGAGGTTCATCATTCCATTCTGCTGGGTAGCCACTACATGCTGCTAGGTATCACTGGTGGATGGTGGGACTCATAGGGATTATCTTGATGATCGATAAATCCTAATGAGCAGAGTTGGAATCGTTCCAACCCATTGAAAGGAGTTTTCAATGATATAGTGATAGAGATCACAATATATCTCACTACCAGTCAGAATAGAACCTATGGGGTCACACACACTAGAAGTATTGACCGATCCGATGGTTGAAATTGTGATTAGGAATCACAAGAAATCAATTTGATTGATAAGAAGTTGAAGAAGGAACAAAGGAAATTAATTAATTGGACTTAAACACAAATAATACTTCGGGTAGGATTTCTAGAGTCCTAATTGGATTAGGACTGAGAATCCTAGTTGGAGTAGGACTGGGATTCCTACTTGGAATAGGATTCCTACAATCCTAATGAGATTAGGAACTTTGAATTAAAATTGGATTCCTACTTGGAGTAGGATTCCTAGAAATCCTAATTGGATTAGGACTTCGAATTCAAATAAAGTCCTAATTGGATTAGGACTAAAATTAAACAAATCCTAATTGGATTAGGATTCCTTAAGTCTAAATTAATTATTAATCTAATGAATCAACATGACTCCTAATTGGATTAGGATTGAAGAGTTCAATTAAGTCATGATTCATTCAAGTCCTAATTGGATTAGGACTAGCGTAGATTGAACCCAAATTTGGCTAATCCTAATTAGATTAGGATTAAACCATGAGAGAGGCACCTAATCCTCTTTGGAAGAGGTTTGGGTTAACCAAGTAAGAGGGGCATCAGCCCCTCTTCACTTAGTTGGTGCGACATGAAGAGAGAAGGGGGCCGGCGCCCCCTCTTGGAAAGTAGTAAAGGGCTCCTAACTTGTAGGAGCCCTTCATCCTTATTAAAGGAGGACTAGGGCCGGCGCCCTAGATGAACCTTTCTCCTCTTCATCACGTGGCCACCCCCTCTCCATCTCTCCTTGGTTCAGCCGCCATCAGCAAAGGGAAAAGAAGAGGAGGCGTCTCCCTCCTCTTGGTCTTCTTCCTTGGCTTCAGCGCGTGTGAAGAGAAGAAGGCTGCGAAGGGATTTGATCTTCTTCCTCTTCTTCATCCTTCTTCTTCCTCCTCTCAAGTGCAATCAAGAGTTGATTGAAAGAGAGGACATCAGCCATCAAAGCTATCTCTGCAAGGGAGCTAGCACCCCGGTGAGATAGAGAGCTTGGATCGGATCCTGCTTCGTGTGGATACCCGTAGAGGCCGGACATTTGAACGGCTTCAAGCGAACCCTCTTCCAAAACCACGAATTCAGATTTGCGGTGATCATCTACCCGCACAAGGTGAAGATTTGATCTTCCTAATAGTTTTAAAAGTTTTAAATCTTACCTAATTACGAAAGGTCTCGAAACAACGTTCATGCGATGAACGTCGAACCCGTGCATGCCGATTCCGCTGCCATCTGAAAAATTTTTGAAATATCAGCGGCATGGGCGGGTTCCCAACAGGGTTATAGTCAAGGGACCAAAAGAACCATCACACATGGTTAATGGCATTCAAGTTTCCAAACCTGAGGAGGATTGGGATGAGAATGATGATAGGATGGCTCAACTCAATTCAAGAGCCATGAACTCATTATTTTGTGCTCTAGATGTAAATGAGTTTAATAGAGTCTCCACATGTAGTTCCGCTAAGAAAATATGGGATAGGCTTGAAGGTACCCACGAGGGTACAAATCAAGTCAAAGAGTCCAAAGTGAACATTCTAGTTCACAAATATGAGTTGTTTAAGATGGAACCCAATGAAACCATCACATGCATGTTTACACGCTTTACCGATATAATTAATGGTCTAAAGAGTTTGGGTAAATCTTATACTAATCCGGAACTTGTAAGTAAAATTCTCAGGTCTTTGCCGAAAGCATGGGAAGCAAAGGTCACGGCGATCGTAGAAGCCAAAGACCTCAACACCTTGGGGCTAGAACAACTTTTGGGCTCATTGATGACGCATGAGCTCACGATGAAGCAACATGAAGATGATTTGCCAAAGAAGAAGACAATTGCACTCAAGGCTACTTCGAGTATGTGTGAAGAAGAAAGTAGTGAGAGTGAGGAAGAAAGTGAGGACGAGGACTTGGGTTTGATAGTTAGAAAGTTTAAAAAATTCATGAGGAAAAAGAAACCCTTTCCAAGGAAAAAGTTTGGAGGGAGAAATGATTGGGAAAAAGAAAAAGAAAAAGAAAGAGACCCAATCATATGCTACAATTGCAAGAGACTGGGACACATTCGTTCCGAATGCCCTCAACAAAAGAAGTTTTTTGGAAAGAAGAAGAAGAAGGCATTGAAGGCAACATGGGATGATAGTGACACATCATCCTCCGAGGAAGAGAAGGAAGAGACCGCCAATTTGTGCTTCATGGCATTCGAAGACGACGAGGTATGTCAAAACTCAACTATAAATTTTACTTTAGAAGAATTGTATGAAGCTTTTCAAGAACTTATGGGTGATTGTAGTATGTTAGGAGCAAAGAATAAAGAGTTAAAAGCCTCCAATCAAAAACTGAAAGAAGATATTGAAAACCTATTGATTGAGAAGGAGAGCGTTAAAAATATTAACACCATTGACCTAGAAAATAGAAACTTAAAACTTAGCATTGAAAATAAAACGGGAAAAACACTAATTAAGAAATTAAATCTAAAAGTAAAATCTCTACTCGATAATAATACCTCACTTGCACAAAATGTTGAATCCCTTAAAAAGGATAAGGAAGAACTAGTTAAAGAAAATTTAAATCTTAAGAATGAGGTACATAAATACAAACCAATTGTTGAAAAATTCACACAAAGCTCTGAAAAATTAAATCTTATTCTTTCAAATCAAAGAGCTGTTTTTAATAAAGCCGGATTAGGATATAAAACTAACAAACAACAAAAGTATCTAAAGAATTTCTTTGTAAAAGCAAAAGATGTAAAAACTGAAAAACCTACATGCTTTCATTGCGGAAAGAATGGACATAAAGCCTACTCTTGTATTCAAAGAAAGATCCAAACTAACAAGAGTACATTTGTGAAAGCTAAAAACATAACTAAAGTATGGGTGCCTAAGGGAACCAACTACACTAACCACGAAGGACCCAAGAAAACTTGGGTACCTAAGAGCTCCACATGATCATTTTGCAGGTATGCCTTGCAGCCGGGAATAAAAGGAGAATGTGGTATCTTGATAGTGGTTGCTCAAGGCATATGACCGGTGACAAGAGTCTCTTCGTCACTTTGAAATCAAAAGAAGGAGGAGTAGTCACATTTGGAGACAATGCTAAAGGTCAAATTATTGGTGTTGGTAAAATCTCTATTTCACCCTCCTCTTTTATTGACAATGTATTGTTAGTTAATGGACTAAAACATAATCTATTAAGTATAAGTCAATTTTGTGACAAGGGATTTAAAGTGTCATTTGAATTATCACTATGCATAATTAGTAGTCCAATTGACAATGAGATCATACTCACAGGACATAGGCATGGAAATGTTTACATGGTTGATCTTGATGATCTCACCATGAAGGATGGCCAATGTCTTGTAGCCATGAGTCCCAAAGTCAATGAGACTAGTTGGTTATGGCATCGTAGGTTAGGACATGCTAGCATGGATTTCATTTCTAAATTGATTACAAAAGATCTAGTCAAAGGACTACCAAAGATAGATTTTGAAAAGAACAAAATTTGTGCTGCATGTCAATTAGGGAAACAAACGAGAAGCTCTTTCAAGTCTAAAAACATAGTCTCAACAACAAAACCCTTAGAACTAATCCACATGGATTTGTTTGGACCCACTAGAACTGCTAGTCTAGGGGGTAAGAAATTTGGTCTTGTAATTGTTGATGATTTTTCACGTTTTACATGGGTTTCATTTCTTGCACATAAAGATGAGTCCTTTCCCGCTTTTATCAAGTTTCATAATAGAGTTTTGAATGAACTCAATCTTAAACTAAAAGCAATTAGGAGTGATCATGGTACCGAGTTTGAAAATCAGCACTTTGAAAAGTTTTGTGACGAAAATGGTATCAATCACAATTTCTCGGCACCTAGGACACCCCAACAAAATGGGGTGGTAGAAAGGAAGAATCGCACACTAGCAGATATGGCTCGTACCATGTTGTGCGAATCGGATCTACCAAAATATTTTTGGGCTGAAGCAATAAATACTGCATGTCACATTTTAAACCATGCATTAGTTAGATCCATCTTGAAGAAAACACCTCATGAGTTAATAAAAGGTAAGAAACCAAATATAAGCTATTTTCATGTTTTCGGTTGTCGATGCTTTATTTTAAATAATGGAAAGGACAATCTAAGCAAATTTAGTGCTAAATCAGATGAGGGGATCTTCTTAGGTTATTCCTCATCTAGTAGAGCATACAGGGTCTTCAACAAGAGAACTCTTGTTGTTGAAGAATCCATTCATGTTGTTTTTGATGAAGCTAACGGAGATTCTTCTAGAAAAGAAGAAGATGGTGATGCAGGTATACTTGAAGACCGAATGAAGGAATTCTCCATACAAGACAAACAACATGAGGATGAGATCAAAGAAGATACAATTCAGCAAGATAAAGAAGATCAACCTCCATCAAGAAATCAAGATCTTCCTAAGGAATGGAGGTATGCACATGGTCATTCAAGGGATCTAATCCTTGGTGATCCTTCGCAAGGGGTAAGGACAAGATCCTCTCTAAGAAATACCAGTAATTATCTTGCTTTCGTTTCACAAATAGAACCTAAATCACTAGAAGAAGCCGAAAAAGATGATAATTGGATGAATGCTATGCAAGAGGAATTAAACCAATTTGAAAGAAATGAAGTTTGGACTCTAATGAAAAGACCCCCTAATGTTACAATTATAGGCACCAAGTGGGTGTATAGAAATAAACTAGATGAAGATGGAATAGTCATAAGAAACAAAGCTAGACTAGTTGCCAAAGGTTATAATCAGGAGAAAGGAATAGACTTTGATGAAACTTTTGCTCCTGTTGCTAGATTAGAAGCTATTAGACTACTTTTGGCATATGCATGCTTCATGGATTTTAAACTCTATCAAATGGATGTAAAAAGTGTATTTTTAAATGGTTATATAATGGAGGAAGTTTATGTAGGACAACCTCCAGGCTTTGAAAACCACTTACATCCAGATTACGTTTATAAATTGCATAAAGCATTGTATGGACTTAAGCAAGCTCCTAGGGCATGGTATGAAAGATTAAGTAATTTCCTAACTGAAAATAAATTTAAGAGAGAAAATGTAGACAAAACCTTCTTCATTAAAAGAAAAGAAAATGACTTATTGCTTGTGCAAATTTATGTGGATGATATAATTTTTGGTGCTACTAACGATAGTCTTTGTCAAGAGTTTGCCAAGCTTATGCAGGGAGAATTTGAAATGAGCATGATGGGTGAGCTCAACTTCTTCCTTGGGCTACAAATAAAACAATCAGAGGAAGGCATCTTCATCAGTCAGTCCAAATACATCAAGGAAATGTTGGAAAAATTCAAGATGAAGGATGCAAAGGAAATCAGCACACCCATGGGCTCAAGTTGCAAGCTTGACAAAGATGAAAAAGGTAAAAATATAGACTGCAAATTGTACAGAGGTATGATAGGCTCATTACTTTACCTTACTGCTAGTAGACCAGATATATTATTCAGTGTTTGTATGTGTGCTAGATACCAAGCATGTCCTAAGGAATCACACTTGCAAGCTGTTAAAAGAATTTTTAGATATCTGGTAGGGACATCTAATGTAGGCTTATGGTATTCTAAACAATCTGACATAAATTTAATTGCTTATTCCGATGCTGATTTTGCCGGGTGCAAGCTCGACAGAAAAAGCACAAGTGGCACATGTCAATTCTTAGGTGCTAATTTGGTTTCCTGGTTTAGCAAGAAACAAAATTCAGTTGCCTTGTCCGCAGCTGAGGCTGAGTACATTGCAGCTGGAAGCTGTTGTGCCCAAGTTCTTTGGATTAAGCAACAACTTGAAGACTTCGGTATCAAAATGGATAATATACCAATTAAATGTGATAATACAAGTGCAATTAATTTAACAAAAAATCCTGTCCAACACTCTAAGTCAAAGCATATAGAGATTAGGCATCATTTTATTAGGGATCATGTGCTGAAAAATGATGTGATGATTGAATATGTATGTACTGAAAATCAATTGGCCGATATCTTTACAAAGCCCCTTTGTAAAGATAGATTCAACTTCTTAAGGAATGCTTTGAGCTTGTATGATCCTAGCAAATAAATTGAACTTGTATTGCATTGCTTTGCTACTCAAACTAGTAATCCACCTCAAGGTAAACATAAGTGAAAGCATGAATTCATCTAAGCTAAATGACGAACTGTTTGACTTTCCGGAGGATGGTTACCCTCCCTTGGACTCTTCATAGAGATATTTTCAGAGCCTATTTCATAGGTATTCGAAATTTGGTCAAACATTCCTCATTTCAATATTAATAATTCAAAAATCATTATCAAATTATTTGTTGGGAACCCGCCCATGCCGCTGATATTTCAAAAATTTTTCAGATGGCAGCGGAATCGGCATGCACGGGTTCGACGTTCATCGCATGAACGTTGTTTCGAGACCTTTCGTAATTAGGTAAGAATTAAAACTTTTAAAACTATTAGGAAGATCAAATCTTCACCTTGCGCGGGTAGATGATCACCGCAAATCTGAATTCGTGGTTTTGGAAGAGGGTTCGCTTGAAGCCGTTCAAACGTCCGGCCTCTATGGGTATCCACACAAAGCAGGATCCGATCCAAGCTTTCTATCTCACCGGGGTGCTAGCTCCCTTGCAGAGATAGCTTTAATGGCTGATGTCCTCCCTCTCAATCAACTCTTGATTGTGCTTAGAAGGAGGAAGAAGAAGGATGAAGAAGAGGAAGAAGATGATCCCCTACGCAGCCTTCTCTTGTTCCTTGTGTTGGATGAAGGAAGGGAAGGGAAGGAGGCCGCCAACACTTGGAGAGCTTTTCCCTTGCTTGCGGCTGAGAACACCAAGGAAAGGAGAGGGCCACGGCTTGGAGGAAGAGAGGTTTCAAAATGCCCTAGGGTGCCGGCCTCATAGTCCCTCTTATAGCCATCAAGGGCTCCTCCAAAGTTGGAGCCCTAGATAACTTTCCAAAGAGAGAAGGGGGGCGCCGGCCCCTCTCTTCATGCCGCACACAAGGAGAGGAGGAGGGGCGTGATCCCTCCTTCTTGTGATGCCCTAATCCTCTTCCAAAGAGGATTGGGTGCCTCTCTTATGGTTTAATCCCAATCCAATTAGGATTTGCCAATTGGGTTCAATCTATGCTAGTCCTAATCCAACTAGGACTTGAATGAACCATGACTCAATTGAACTCTTCAATCCTAATCCAATTAGGAGTCATGTTGATTCATTAGATTATTAATTAATTTAGACTTAAGGAATCCTAATCCAATTAGGATTTGTTTAATTTTAGTCCTAATCCAATTAGGACTCTATTTGAATCCGAAGTCCTAATCTAATTAGGATTTCTAGGAATCCTACTCCAAGTAGGAATCCTATTTTAATTCAAAATTCCTAATCTCATTAGGATTGTAGGAATCCTATTCCAAGTAGGAATCCCAGTCCTACTCCAACTAGGATTCCCAGTCCTAATCCAATTAGGATTTTAGGAATCCTACCCGAAGTAGGACTCTTGTTTCAAGTCCAATTAATTAATTCCCTTGGTTCCTTCTTCAACTTCTTTATCAATCAAATTGATTACTTGTGATTCTTAATCACGATTTCAACCATCGGATCGGTCAATACTTCTAGTGTGTGTGATCCCATAGGTTCTATTCTGACTGGTAGTGAGATATATTGTGATCTCTATCTCAATATCATTGAAAACTCCTTTCAATGGGTTGGAACGATTCCAACTCAACTCATTAGGGTTTATCGATCATCGAGATAATCCCTGTGAGTCCCACCATCCACCAGTGACACCTAGCAGCATGTAGTGGCTACCCAGCAGAATGGAATGATGAACCTCTAGGTGCAGTTAACATGTGATACAGTCCTACTATCGTGGATCCCTACAGGACGGAGGTCATGGACAACTCGTCAAACCCCATCGTCTGTCATATGTCAAGATTTATTCGACTCGAGTTCGATAGTGGAAAACTCTTTCTCTACTTTATATTACTGCCCTGGCCAAGGTCTTAGAACTCAGTCTAACAAATCACATAGGATCACTCCTCTTCTATCAAGGTCGATAGATTCCTTATAGGTGCATACCCTACTCCTACAGTGAACTTACTGCAGCCAATCTACACTGCATGGACCCATATGGCTAGAGACCATGTATGTGTGCAGTCAAACTACAATAACCTCACTGTGAGTAGCCGAAGCACCGCAGGTCAAAGGACCAGTCACACTACTGCAACATCAAGCAAGTCACTAGTGGATAGACATCCAAGTGACTTCTTGTCTTGGTCACGCTCAGTACCCTTGTTCTCTAACAAGCACCTGCACTATCACTTCAGTGTCCCTACACTGTGGACTCAAGTCTCGTCCATCCAGAAGGAAAGTGATCTGTGCACTGATCGGATCGATCACCGTCCTCGTGATGATCCATTAATCAGGAGCATTTAGAAATTAATCACCAATGATACATGGCTCAAATTCTCAACTCTTGAGAATATGTATCATCATCTTATTAATTCCTTGGACGATTCATAGACACATAAATAATATGAACGAAAAGATGCCTTTTATTTATTCAATAATAAACAGTCAAGTACAAAATTATGTCCCTAGAATCAACAATGTGTCAGCCAAATTGGCTTCTAGGGCATACATCTAACAATCTCCCACTTGCACTAAAGCCAATTGGTCATATATCTTAGGCCCATCTTCTCAAGGTGGGCTTCAGTCTTTTGCTGACTCAGCTGCTTAGTGAACGGGTCTGCCACGTTATCCGCGGAGTCTACTCTCTGCACCTCTACATCATAGTCGCGTATGAAATGGAAGCGCCGCTCTATGTGCTTGGACTTCTGATGAGACCATGGCTCCATAGCTAGTGCTATGGTGCCAATGTTATCGCAGTAAAGTGTTATGGCATCTAATGACATTACACCTAATTCTGCAATTAACTTTTAATCAGAAAGTTTCCACTGCACCCTTAGATACGGCTTAACATTCAGCTTCTAAGGTAGAATCTATAATGATCGGTTGTTTAGAACTCTTTCAATTTACTGAACCACAATTGCACATATTCTGATGTAGACTTTCTATCATCAATATGTGTGCATCTTTCTACCTTCAACTCTGATCTTCTCCCAAAGACCAAGAACATGTCCTTAGTTCTTCTCAAGTACTTAAGACTGTTCTTCACAGCTATCCAGTGCTTCTTGCCTGGATCCGACTGATATCTGCTTGTGACACTCATAGCAAGAGCTATATCAGGTTGTGCACACAGCATGGCATACATGAGGCTTCCTATTGCCGATGCATAGGGAATCTTGCTCATGTGTTGAATCTCTTCAGATGTGTTGGGGCACATCTTCTTGGAGAGATGAATTCCATGTCTTAGGGGTAAGAGACCCCTCTTGGAGTTTTCCATGCTGAACCTCTTCAGCACCTCCTCTATGTACATCTTCTGTGAAAGGCCAAGCATCCTTTTAGATCTATCTCTATAGACCTTTATTCCCAAAATGTAGGATGCTTCCCCAAGGTCTTTCATGGAGAATTCTTTTTGACAACCAGACCTTAACCGAGGTTAGCATGGGAATATCATTCCCTATCAGGAGAATGTCATCTACGTACAGTACGAGAAAAACGACCGCACTCCCACTAACCTTTTTGTAAACACACGGTTCCTCTTCGTTTTTGATGAAATCAAACGTTTTGATTGCATCATCGAAACGAGTGTTCCAACTCCGAGATGCTTGCTTTAGTCCATAGATGGACCTTTGCAGCTTGCAGACCTTGTGATCTCCATCACTGGAAGTGAAACCCAAAGGTTGTTCCATATAGATATCTTCATCAAGATATCCATTCAGGAAAGCAGTTTTCACATCCATCTGCCAGATTTCATAATCATGAAATGCTGCAATGGCAAGCAATGTTCGAATGGATTTTAGCATGGCTACAGGTGAAAAGGTCTCCTGATAGTCAATGCCTTCGCGCTGACTATACCCTTTCGCCACAAGCCTTGCCTTATAGGTCTCTACCTCTCCATCCGAACCTATCTTCCTTTTGTAGATCCATTTACATCCAATAGGTACAATACCTTCTGGTGGATCTACTAAGGTCCAGACTTGGTTGGAATGCATGGAGTCTAACTCTGACTTCATAGCTTCCAGCCATTTCTCGGAATCGATATCAGATATCGCCTCGTTGTAGGTTTTGGGATCCTGTATGTGATCCCTATCTCCCACTAGGAACATTTCCTCGGTATCCTCTTCTAGTATACCTAAGTATCTATCGGGAGGATGGGAGACCCTACTAGATCTACGAGGTGGTTGAGGGACATCGTGTACTGGCTCTTTATGAATGGGTTCTATAGGATCCATGACTCGTTGCTTTTCAGAGACTTTCTCTTCAAGCTCAATTTTCCTCCCACTGCCTCTATCAAGGATAAACTGATTTTCCAAGAAGATGGCATGACGGCTCACAAACACATTGTGATCCTCTGAGATGTAGAAATTGTATCCTAATGACTCTTTAGGATATCCTATAAAACGAGCACTTATGGTCCTAGCCTCTAACTTGTCCGCCTGTAGTCGCTTGACGTGGGCCGGACATCCCCAAATCTTGAGATGACCCAGACTTGGTTTCTTACCATGCCATATCTCATACGGTGTGGTAGGAACGGATTTAGAGGGAACTCTATTCAATAAATAAATCGCTGTGAGTAAGGCATCTCCCCAAAGGAACATAGGTAAATCAGTGAAGCTCATCATGGACCTGACCATATCCAATAGGGTCCGATTCCTCCTCTCTGACACTCCGTTGAGTTGAGGTGTACCCGGAGGTGTCCATTGTGAGACTATGCCGTTTTCTTTGAGATAGTTCCGGAATTCCCCACTAAGGTATTCTCCTCCTCGATCTGATCGAAGAGCCTTAAGAGGTTTTCCAGTTTGTTTTTCTACTTCATTCTTGAACTCTTTGAACTTTTCAAAAGACTCAGACTTGTGTCTCATAAGATACACATACCCATACCGTGAGTAATCATCGGTAAAGATAATGAAGTAAGAATAACGTCCCCTGGCTAGCACATCGAATGGGCCACATACATCTGTATGTATTAGGGTAAGTATTTCAGTGGTCCTCTCCCCATGTCCTACAAAGGGCAGTCTAGCCATTTTTCCTTGAAGACAGGACTCGCAAACTGGATATGACTCGGAAGTCAATGAGCCGAGAAGCCCAGCTTTATCCATTTTGTTGATCCTATCCTCTCCAATATGGCCAAGTCTGAGGTGCCACAAATATCTTTGGTTTATCTCATCTCTGGATCTTTTGGATCCTTTGGCACTCACATCTTGCTCGGTAACATTCACAGATACATCCATATGTAAATGATAGAGACTGTCAATCATGAAACCACGTGCGACTATTTTATTTCTTAAATAAATAGAACAGCAGTCTTTGTCAAATGTAAAAACATGACCTTCCTGTGCTAGACATGAAACAGAAATCAAATTTCTGCTAGCAACAGGTACATAATAGCAGTCTCTAAGTATTAAACTAAATCCAGACGGTAGTCGCAGATGGTAGGTGCCCACAGCCACAGCAGCAACTTTTGCCCCGTTGCCAACCCGAAGGGTTACCGCACCTTCTGCCAGCCTTCTACTTTCCTTTAGACCCTGCATGGTAGTGCACAAATGAGCACTAGAACCAGAATCTATAACCCAACTAGAAGTAGAAGAAACCGTTAGATTAGTTTCAATTATGAGCAAGTCTATACCTTCTGAAGGCGTGTCACCTTTCTTGTTCTTCAGGCTCTCGAGGTATGAAGGACAGTTTCTCTTCCAGTGGCCTTCGACATTGCAGTGGAAACATTTTCCTTTGTCGTTAGCCTTTTTCTTTTGAACTTCCTTCTTTGGCTTCTTGTCTTTCTTCTGCTTCTTAGCAGGCTTCTTTTTCTTTCAAGTAGACTTTCTCTTGGAACCAGAAGTCAACTCAGCAGCAAGGACATTGCCCCTTGAACCTTTCAAGGCTCCCTCAGCAGTTACCAACATGTTGATTAGTTCAGTCTTAGTGCATTCAATCTTATTCATGTGGTAGTTTACTATAAACTGACCAAATGAATCAGGAAGTGACTGTAGGATCAAATCCACTTGTAATTTCTTGTGCATGTCCATACCGAGCTTCTCAAGCTCCTCTAGGTCCTTGATCATGGTCAGACCATGATCATGGACAGACTGCCCCTCGCGCATCTTCGTTTTGAAAAGCCTCTTGGACACTTCAAAACGAGCTGTGCGACTCTGCTCACCATACAACTCTTGCAGGTGTGCCAGTATTTTCCTAGCAGTCTTCATATTTTCATGCTGGCATTGGAGTTCATTAGACATGGATGCCATCATATAGCATTTTACTCTAATGTCATCATCCAACCATTTTTTATGCAACTCACGCTGAACATCAGTAGGACGTGCTGGTAGTGTGGGGATATCTGAATCGAGTATGTAGCCTATCTTCTCACAGTCCAAAACTATTTTGAGATTTCTAAGCCAGTCTTTGTAATTGGTTCCGGTCAGTCGGTTGGTCTCAAGAATACGGGTCAGAGGGTTTGAAGCTGACATTGTATCTGCAGAGAGTAAAGATTCTAGTTAGACTTTTGTACTTGATCCTAATCTGTTCTAAGGTCTTTTAGAACAAATGTAACTCCCACTATTTTCTCGAATTCCTCACACTCCCCTGGTAGGAAAACGGAAATCCTACGCGACTAGGGTTTCTAGTAGGTACTGCGGTCTCACCAATCTACATGCCACCTCACCTAACAGTTATTGGTGACACATAGATGGATGAGTGTACAACTCTTGTACAATACTTCTCAAGCATGTTGCAGTGCAACTTGGTCTCTAAGCCATGAAGACCTCACCTAACAGTTATTGGTCCCATTTCTTAGTTAAGTCAGACCCACCATATAACCGTAGGAATAAAGTCGTCATTGGGTCCTCACCTAACAGTTATTGGTGCCCAACCCCACCTTTACCCTACAACATCTCATGTCTATAGAGAGGTCCAGCCCCCCGATGCAACTTGACCACTGTGTCCAGCCGAGACAAATCAACATCAGAAAGGCCTTAGCAGCTCTACTACAGTGGAAGACCTATTGACTTAATATTGGTTAATCAGGTCTTAGTGTTTGCAACTTGAGCCCTTCATAAGAGGTAATCGAACAATTGGCCAGGTAAGCAGGTGGGAGGCTCCCCTTACTCAGAGAGTAAGGTCCTAATTAAGTAACCACCTTTCATGCTTTTCTAGACACCAATTAGATCAATTAATCTAATATGACTTGCTCATGTCGGTTCACTCTCGACTTGATTTAGGAGGTTTTGATTTAGGTCTCAATTGGGTTTGATACATCATATGTAAACCTATCTACCCGACTCGCATTCACATCACATGCAAACGGCTCATCACAGGCAGTTATAATCGCAGCATCAAATTAAAGCTAAACTTTAAATAGGTGATGATCATGGATTCTAATTAGGTCGTATTACAAGCACATGCACATCAATCGATCAAGTGGTCTTCAACTCTTGAATTGGTTCCAAGCCTCCTTGATTCGATCCTTGATCAACTCTTGATCCCATCGCCATCAACTGCTTAGATCACCTTTCATCTCATGCCTTTGCTTCAACTTGATCGTTGATGTACATCACATCACAGAAATACAACCAGATGTAAAATAAAAATAAAAATAAATTACATCTCCTTTTAGGAGGCACGCAGGCCTCTCAAAACATCAAATAAGATACATGCAAGCATCTGAAAAATTACATGACATCGCAGATCACATCGCAGGTCATTACATTTGATACCAAAAGGGGTTGAATCCTATGATCATCACCGTATGCAACAATTATAATTTTCAGATCTGAAAACTAACTGATTGTATCATGACATAGGTCGCTGATCATGCTAATTATGATTCTAAACTTTGTAATCCCATTAACAATGCATTTAGAATCATCTTTTTATCACATAAAAATCAGCATGCAAAAAATCAGCACCCCTGAAAAATCTGCATGCAGAATTTTTTAGCATGCATGATCATTCAATTTTCAGATCTAATAAGCCTTTAGATATTTAATTCTTACCTTAATCTACGAAACCTGGCTCTGATACCACTGTTGGGAACCCGCCCATGCCGCTGATATTTCAAAAATTTTTCAGATGGCAGCGGAATCGGCATGCACGGGTTCGACGTTCATCGCATGAACGTTGTTTCGAGACCTTTCGTAATTAGGTAAGAATTAAAACTTTTAAAACTATTAGGAAGATCAAATCTTCACCTTGCGCGGGTAGATGATCACCGCAAATCTGAATTCGTGGTTTTGAAAGAGGGTTCGCTTGAAGCCGTTCAAACGTCCGGCCTCTACGGGTATCCACACGAAGCAGGATCCGATCCAAGCTTTCTATCTCACCGGGGTGCTAGCTCCCTTGCAGAGATAGCTTTGATGGCTGATGTCCTCCCTCTCAATCAACTCTTGATTGTGCTTAGAAGGAGGAAAAAGAAGGATGAAGAAGAGGAAGAAGATGATCCCCTACGCAGCCTTCTCTTGTTCCTTGTGTTGGATGAAGGAAGGGAAGGGAAGGAGGCCGCCAACACTTGGAGAGCTTTTCCCTTGCTTGCGGCTGAGAACACCAAGGAAAGGAGAGGGCCACGGCTTGGAGGAAGAGAGGTTTCAAAATGCCCTAGGGTGCCGGCCTCATAGTCCCTCTTATAGCCATCAAGGGCTCCTCCAAAGTTGGAGCCCTAGATAACTTTCCAAAGAGAGAAGGGGGGCGCCGGCCCCTCTCTTCATGCCGCACACAAGGAGAGGAGGAGGGGCGTGATCCCTCCTTCTTGTGATGCCCTAATCCTCTTCCAAAGAGGATTGGGTGCCTCTCTTATGGTTTAATCCCAATCCAATTAGGATTAGCCAATTGGGTTCAATCTATGCTAGTCCTAATCCAACTAGGACTTGAATGAACCATGACTCAATTGAACTCTTCAATCCTAATCCAATTAGGAGTCATGTTGATTCATTAGATTATTAATTAATTTAGACTTAAGAAATCCTAATCCAATTAGGATTTGTTTAATTTTAGTCCTAATCCAATTAGGACTCTATTTGAATCCGAAGTCCTAATCTAATTAGGATTTCTAGGAATCCTACTCCAAGTAGGAATCCTATTTTAATTCAAAATTCCTAATCTCATTAGGATTGTAGGAATCCTATTCCAAGTAGGAATCCCAGTCCTACTCCAACTAGGATTCCCAGTCCTAATCCAATTAGGATTCTAGGAATCCAACCCGAAGTAGGACTCTTGTTTCAAGTCCAATTAATTAATTCCCTTGGTTCCTTCTTCAACTTCTTTATCAATCAAATTGATTACTTGTGATTCTTAATCACGATTTCAACCATCGGATCGGTCAATACTTCTAGTGTGTGTGACCCCATAGGTTCTATTCTGACTGGTAGTGAGATATATTGTGATCTCTATCTCAATATCATTGAAAACTCCTTTCAATGGGTTGGAACGATTCCAACTCAACTCATTAGGGTTTATCGATCATCGAGATAATCCCTGTGAGTCCCACCATCCACCAGTGACACCTAGCAGCATGTAGTGGCTACCCAGCAGAATGGAATGATGAACCTCTAGGTGCAGTTAACATGTGATACAGTCCTACTATCGTGGATCCCTACAGGACGGAGGTCATGGACAACTCGTCAAACCCCATCGTCTGTCATATGTCAAGATTTATTCGACTCGAGTTCGATAGTGGAAAACTCTTTCTCCACTTTATATTACTGCCCTGGCCAAGGTCTTAGAACTCAGTCTAACAAATCACATAGGATCACTCCTCTTCTATCAAGGTCGATAGATTTCTTATAGGTGCATACCCTACTCCTATAGTGAACTTACTGCAGCCAATCTACACTGCATGGACCCATATGGCTAGAGACCATGTATGTGTGCAGTCAAACTACAATAACCTCACTGTGAGTAGCCGAAGCACCGCAGGTCAAAGGACCAGTCACACTACTGCAACATCAAGCAAGTCACTGACGAGTGGATAGACATCCAAGTGACTTCTTGTCTTGGTCACGCTCAGTACCCTTGTTCTCTAACAAGCACATGCACTATCACTTCAGTGTCCCTACACTGTGGACTCAAGTCTCGTCCATCCAGAAGGAAAGTGATCTGTGCACTGATCGGATCGATCACCGTCCTCGTGATGATCCATTGATCAGGAGCATTTAGAAATTAATCACCAATGATACATGGCTCAAATTCTCAACTCTTGAGAATATGTATCATCATCTTATTAATTCCTTGGACGATTCATAGACACATAAATAATATGAATGAAAAGATGCCTTTTATTTATTCAATAATAAACAGTCAAGTACAAAATTATGTCCCTAGAATCAACAATGTGTCAGCCAAATTGGCTTCTAGGGCATACATCTAACATTATTATAGGATGTATTATTAAGGGGGAGGATCACAAACAAATTCACTCTGTGTTTATCAAAAGAAATCATGTTGATTAGGGTGATTAAATAAAAAATTGGAAAAAGATAGAATTCAGTCTGAAATTTTTCAGTGCCGGAGACGTCTCTGGCAAATCGCAGAGACGTCCCCCCAGGCGAGACGTCTCGCCTTAGTCGCGGAGACGTCTCGAGGACCGAACGAGGGTTTTTAAAATAGGTCGAAACAGCTCGAGCCGACCCAAGCTTTCCCTTTCATCCCCGACAAAAACAAAAACCCTAGCCTCCATTTTTCTCCAACACAAACCCTAGCCTCTTTCTCCTCATTTCCCTAGGATTTCCATTCAATGGCACCCAAAAGAGCTAGGAGGACTGGTGGGAGGCGTCCTAGGGCAGCGGCCGACGGTGAGGAACGGAGGGAAGAACCTTCCGCGCCGTCTCCTCCGGTTGCTCCGCCGACCACAACCATTTCCTGTGCAAATCGCACAGTGACAACCGGGAGGTACATAGATTTTTATTTTCTAGATAATGAGGGGTTCTCTATTGGAGAGAGACTCCGAGCCCAAGGGTGGGAGCACCTTTGTACCCTCAATACCTCGACCTACCCCGACCTTGTTAGAGAAATGTTTAGTAATATGGCTTTAGGGGACTTAGGGTACACTGCATATGTCCGGGGGACATTAGTAGAAATTAATGAGGACATCTTATCCACTGTTTTGCAAATCCCTAAGGACGGTGAGGCTCCAACCTCACATCCCCAAAGGGAAATAGCCCTAAACTTACTTTTAGGACGAGAGGACTGCGGCCCTCTTGATGTAATGAACTCACAAGACCTAAATGCCGAGATGAGATTACTTTTAAGTATTGTCAACCGGGTCTTGTTTCCTAAAACCGGTCGCTTCGATTTTGTTTCGGAGCGAGATTTAGTTATCATGCACCATATCCTACTAGGGATTCCTCTAAACCTCCCTAGACTCATGTTAAACTACATTGCTCTATGTCATAGGTATTCTAGGTTTAGTATACCCTATGGCATGATATTTACCCTAGTATTTAAACACTTTAAGGTTCACATTCCCGAAAATGAACCTGCAAAACCCTTGAGAAACACCGACTACTATAATGAGGGCACAATGCGAAGAATGGAGTTTCAAAAGGTAGATGGGTCTTGGGTCAAGGTACCAAAAAGAAAAGCTCAAACCCTAGAGCCTGAGATCCCACATCAGGAGTCTGACCACCACTCTCCTCCACCCAGCCACATGGATTTCCCTGATATACCCTCCAGCTCAGCTGGACCTTCCACATCCATGCCACCACCTCCTCCAGTCAGTGGGCCCTCCTTCCTATCAGAAGACCAGATGCGTACCTTAGCATCTGTCATTTGCCAGCAGATGAGGGAGGAAATGAGATCCATGATCTCTACTGAGTTGGCCCCCATCAGAGCTTCACATGAAGGGCTTCTACAAGAGCTGAAGGAAATTAGAGCTCAAATTGAAGCTACAACGCAAGAAATAGTTGGTGTGGGTGCCACCCAAACAATCAGATCAATTGAGCTAAAGGACAGCTTGAAGACCATTTCAAAGAGTCTTAAAGAGTTGACAAGCCCAGGAGGAAATGTGGGCACCTTGGTTGCAACTTAGAGGAAGAATTGAAATGGCAACCATAGAATTTGAAGCACTCGTGGTAGCCTTCCATAAGTCACAGGGAGATCAGTTCAAGACCCTAATGGATTCAATCAATGCATTTATAGATGCAGCTTGTAGGGCTTATGAGCAACGTCGCCGATAAGGGACTTTTTGTAGACATCTAGGGATCTTCTTTTTGTATACCCTAGGCTATTTTGAAACACTTTTTGTAGTAGAAATCAATACTTGTAATGATTTCTTCTTTTAACTATGTACTGACTTCAAAGGTTTACAATGATACATGAATACAATTTCTTTTGAAACCTTGTGTATGTGCTACTGTGTGTGTGATTCTGTGACTGTGTATGTGTTTCTTGTGATGTGCCATAAAAATCTCATAACATACCTTAAGTATTCAAATTCAACACAACTTATCCATGCATATGACACAGGGGGAGCACATCTTGTGATAACTATGTTAAACAAAAAGAGGAGTCTGAAATGAATTCCAAAACAAAGGGGGAGTGATATGAATGACTAAAATTCTTTAATAGAAATAACTTGGACAGGGGGAGCACAACTTGAATCTCCTTGAGTAGTTCATAGAAGGATAATTTGTCCCCTTCATTGTTGATGACAAAAAGGGGGAGTAGATATATAGAAGGGGGAGTAGAACCAAGAGTAGAACCAATATGGATATTGGATACATTGGAATGCAAAATACGAAATTCATACTCCAAAGTTGAATTAGAAAAGATAAAATTGAAAAATATTGGCTTTTAGATAATTGCCCTTCTGGAAAAGAAAGGGGGAGTCAAAAAGAACTTAGCTTTCAAATTTTAACTTAATTCAAATTCAGTTGATATGCTAAAATTGCTTAAGAGCTATAAAGATCAATCTTATGCATAATGATAGAACTGAAAATTGACTATTTTGAATTATGCACACTGTATCTAGCTCTAATCAAAATATTATGCTTGTACATCTGATCAAATACTGTGTATATGTTTAAAATTCGAATTTTGCATATACTCAGTGTTTTGTCATCATCAAAAAGGAGGAGATTGTTGACCCCCTAATGGATTTTGATGAATACAAAACACTAGAGTATAATTCCATTTATCTTAACAATTTAATTGAGGATTTCATGTATTTTATTAAGAATATTGTTAAGAAATGTCTAGGCAAGTTTCCATGATTTTTTAAGGACTTATTGAAGAATTTTTGAGATGAAAGAAAAAGTTCAGGGACAGCCGAGATGTCTCCGGGTTGTCTCAGAGACGTCTCTGGCACAAACAGGAAGAACTGGCACGTCTGGAGACGTCCCCGGCACCTGCCGAGTCGTCCCCGCGATAGCGGAGTCGGCTCTCTCAGTAGCGGAGTCGACTCTCTCAGTGAAGGCAGAAAGGCAGTTTTCAAGAGATATGCGCGAGACGTCCCCACCGTACGCGGAGTCGTCCCTGCAAGTAAAAAGCAGACTTCCCGAGTCGTCCCCGAGGTAGCGGAGTCGGCTCTCTCAGGGTTTTCCAGAGGATGTTATTTTCGGTGATAAGGCAGCGGAGACGTCCCCTGAAAGAGCGAAGTCGACTCTCTCAGAGAATTCCAGAAGACATGTTTTTCGTAGTTATAACAGCGGAGTCGTCCCCAAGGCAGCGGAGTCGTCCCCATGCAAAAAGTGCAAACAAGCTAAGACGTCCCCGTAAAGTACGGAGACGACCCTCTCAGAAAAACAGAAAAACAAGGATTCAAACGATACAATTCCAGAGTCGTCCCCGTAAAGTGCCGAGTCGACCCCAAACAAAGTGAAAAGTAAATTTATACAGCCGAGACGTCTCGCGTTGAAGCGGAGACGTCTCCGGAGCGCCTGGGACGCGACTGACAACTTTTGCAGGTTTGGTTTGAATTTCAAATCTCTTTTACTTTATCTCTAACGGCTATATTTGCTTTTTGGGCTATAAAAGGGACCTCTTAAGTGCTTCTCAACAACTCTTCACCAACCCAAAGCTAGATCATTTAAGAGAGAAGCAAGAGAGAGAAGTTCAAGGGAGTGAGTGCATTCAAGTGAAGAAATCAAGTGCTTTCAAGCTTCCCAAGTGATTTCAAGCTCAACCACTCTCTTCCGCTCGGGATTCAAAGCTCATACTCAAGCCTACGCGATCCACATCGGAAGAATCATCATTTCCCATGCTTCCAAAGGCAAAAGGATTCTTCCGGGTTCTATTGTTTATCATTGTCATATTTGCTTATTTAGAGCTTTTCAATCCTTTGTAAAATCTTTCATTGTGGTGCTTGTTCCAGTCAAGGGACTTGGAACAAGGGAAAGGCGTCCCAAGCCTAAGTGAAATTGGGGGTTATAGGGTTTGTTGTTAGCCCGGTGTAAAACAACGAGTTGGGTAGTGAACTCGCAAAACTACCGTACTGTAATCGTGGATTATAGTGGAAATTCCCAAAGGTGCTTTGGGGAGTGGATGTAGGAGCAATGGAGGCTCCGAACCACTATAAAAGCTTGTGTTTGCGATTGTTTGTCTTCATAGCTTTATTTTAGCTTTAGCTCATACATTTGTGTGTTTTATTTTTTAATTAGACAAAAGTTTTAAAACACCCAATTCACCCCCCCTCTTGGGTGACCATCTCTGGGCAACACTCGGGCTACACCTCTGAGCCTAAATCAAGTTCCATCTTGGTCTAATCAAAGACATGAATTTGATCCATCTACAACTATTGTAAATTGACCTAAAATTTTCTTGACCTTAATCTAGTTACTACTTAATTAGATTTGATCAATTAATTCTATTAGTCCATGAGTGATTCTAACCTTAGGTCTAACCCAATCCTAAGAACTTGATTCAAGCTAATCTATATGCCCAAAGAATTATGCAATGTCAATTAGTTGAGTCACAATTCTATTTCATAACACTTAATTCTCAATTAAGTATAGACTTATGAAAGTTTTGATCATTGCATATTTCTTTTAATTACATATTAATTACAATCTTTCAGTTCTTAAAATACATTTTCATATCTGAGTTTTTGTAATTAATCACATATAATCAGATTTAATTCATGTTTAAGTCATTATGTTTTAGGTTCATGCATCACACATACATAACAACATGAATTAATACAAACAACATACATCTTATGTATTTATTTTTTCACTTTTATTTTTAGATCTGATTTGTTCTTTAAAATTAGAGATCAATTGAATCATAAATTTAATTTAGATCTAATCTAAATAATATTATGATTTTATATTTGTTTATGTTACAAATCTTAACACAAACATGCATCATATGCATTCAAAATTTTAGATCTAGTTAATCATGCATAATCAGCAATTAAATCAATCATAAAAAATACTTTAGATCTAATCTAAACATGTTCATGATTTTAGATTTAATTATAAAAATTAATACATAAAAGTTTAAACACGAACCTGGCTTTGATACCACTGAAAGTGAATCCTAGGTTCTTCGGTATTAAGCATGCTGAATTTTTTTTAAAAAAAAAATTATGGCTGAACCTGATCGAGTTGCCTACGTACTCCTTCATAAGGGAAACCAAGCCATACGTAGTTGTTTTTAAGTTTTAAAACGCAGTGGAAAAACCGAATCAAACAATTTAATTCATGCATGCTTACAAGATCAAATCTAGAAATCAGCACTTGAAGAACACATAGGATTATGCCAGAATCATTTAAACAATTATGCTAAAACTTTCACGCATGATTAACTATCAGATCTGAAAGATAAACACTCTATTCTGATTAATCTTCGAATATCCATCGAATGGATTCTGGAGATAACTCCATGAGGAGCCCCAAAGGAGGGTAAAACCTCGGGGAATCAAATCTAAACCCTGACTCCAAAATAAAATATTGATGTGGGATTAATATCTTTTATGATAGAAAAAACTTGTAGATCTGATCCTTGACTTCGTAGCCATGCACATGAATGGCCTCTATGAGAAGACACGCGAAGCCCTAGGTAGATCGTCTTCCGCGGGAGTGCTAGCTCGCGCAGGAACATTGCAATGGCTGACGCTGTCTCCTTCTAAACACTCAACCTTTGATTGTTCTTCAAGGATATGGTGGATGGATGTGAGGAAGAAGGAGAAGAAGGGATAGAGGCCCTCAGAAAATTTTTTTCAGAATTTTTTGAAACTTCTAAATATTGTATATTTGGAACCCAAGGCATGGGGGTCTTTTATAGCCAAAAGACCACCCCACGCCTCACACCTAATTTAGCCAACTAATTTAGCTGATAAAATCTCCAAAAAATTTTGGTGGTTTGGCAGCTAAGAGGAGATAAACGTACCCAAATTTTGTACATTTTGGATCCCTAAAAGATAGGTATTCATGCATCCAAAGTTCAGCCACAGACCATCCAATTTCATGCACCATGCAATCCCTACAAATTAGCAAATTCATCTAAATCTTTCTAGAAAGATTTAAGGTGCCATTTTTATAGAAAATATAGCCCCACCTCCTCTCTTCTCACACCAATTTTTGGCCAAAAATAAGGAAGATAGGCATAAAAAATATTGGAGATAAATCAAGATATCATTCTTCTCCAAGAAGATAAGGATGTGTTCCTAAAATTTAGGGATTCTTCCCCTTATCCAATTCTAATTATTTAGACTCATAATCCTCATCAAATAAGGTCTTCTAATTGATTTGGATCAATTCTAATCCAATTGGGTCATGTCCCATTGAGGATGATAATATTATTTTGATGATTAACACAACCATTGAGGCTATATCAAATTAGAAATGCAAATTAACTTGATACATCATTGATAAATGGCACACCCTCGATACACTCATGATACATTAGGATTATATGGTCAAAACCACTCTCAAGATTGATAAACGACATAAAATTTGTAATAGAGAATGGTAGAAAGCTCAAGAATTCATTTTGACAAAGTTTCACGTTAAAAATACCTAAAAGGGCAATTCGGTAATTTCCACTGTTAAGGGTATGAAACTTTATTGTGTCATGCATCATAATTTGCTTGGAATATCATATTGTTGTTTCAATGTGCATAACTAACCTTCAAAGTGCAGAAAAATATGGTTAGAGTCGACCCCAATTAGTTTGGAGTCGACCCCGATACGTTTGGCACGTCTTTGTAACACTTGGCACAAAGTAGGAGTCGACCCTAGAAGAGGTGGAGTCGATCCCGGCACATCAAGAAATATTCTGGCACATTCTAGCACTTATGACACGGATGAACAGTACTTGGGTCGACCCAAGTGAAAGTTGAGTCGACCCCATCCTCAAGCCTCAAGAAAACAAGTCTCTGGAATCCCTGAGAGGGTCGACCCTAACTGAACTTGAGTCGACCCAACCTTGGGTCGACCCAACCTTGAGTCGACCCAAAAAGAGTTGAGTCGACCCAAGTGAAGGAAGGCTGAAATGCAAGGTTCTGGATTTTCTGAGAGGGCCGACCCAAGAAAAGCTTGAGCTGACCCAAGTCTGATGAACAGGGTTTGGGTCGACCAAAGAAAAGTTTGGGTCGACCCAAGCACGGGCAGAAGCATAACGGCTAGTTGTGCAGAAGTGCTTTTTGGACTCCCAACGGCTATAAACGGCTAGTTTCTTCAATCCAACGGTCAGGAAGGACTATTTGGAGGTTGGAGAAGTATTTAAGAGGGAGTATTCATCAGAGGAAGTAAGCTTTGGAAAATACATCAAGTGCATTCAAGAGAAAACCCTAGCAAGGCAAGCTTCATTCAATTGCTTCATTCAAAGAGCCAAAAGAAAGTAGTTGAGCAGATTCCAAGAGACATTAAGAGCTCCACCAACCCTTGAAGAGTGAAGCAATCTTGACAAAGAAGAGAAGAGCCTTATTAAAGGGATAACTATATTCTAAACTCTTCTTTGTTGCTCATAATTATTTTATTTGCTCATTTAGGAGCTTTCATTCTTTACTTATCTATTCTTGTTGTAAGGTTTGTTGGTAAGCCCGTAAAACCAATGGTGTAGGTTGTTGGTAAGCCCGTAAAACCAACGTAGGTTGTTGGTAAGCCCGTAAAACCAACGTAGGTTGTTGGTAAGCCCGTAAAACCAACGTAGGTTGTTGATCAACCCGTAAAACCAACGTAGGTTTGTTGGTGAGCCCGTAAAACCAATTGTGAAGGTTCGTTGGTGAGCCCGTAAAATCAACATAGGTTATTGGTGATCCCGAAAAACTAAATTGTAAAGGTTTTGGATTGTGAGCCCAAAAAACAATCCTACTGTAATCTGAGGGGTTATAGTAAAATTCCCAAGAGAACGCTTGGGGAGTGGACATAGGTGCCTTGGGATGCACCGAACCACTATATATCGTTGTGTTTGTGTTGTGCTTGTTCTTATGGTTATTCTTGCATTTTCTTTCATCTTTGCTTTAGTTTAATTCATTCAAATAATTTAAGAAAGCATCCACTGCACTTAACTAAGAAAACCTTTAAAGCACCAAAAATTTAGAAAAACCCAATTCACCCCTCCTCTTGGGTTGTCACCTTGGGCAACAAGTGGTATCAGAGCAGGTGCTCTCTTGTCATTTATAGTCTTAACCGACTAGAGCCAAAGATCATGGCAACCCCGCATAATATGTTATTCACCGAGGGACTTTCCATAAACAGACCTCCACTGTTTGATGAAAATAACTATATCCAATGAAAAGCTAGAATGAAAATCTTTGTTCAATCACAAAACTATGAGTTATGGAATATCATAACAAATGGCCCTCACTCACTCTCTCACACTATTAATGAAAAAGACTTAGCACAATTGAATGCTAATGCTATGAACATACTATATTATGCTATCCATGAAACTGAATTTAATAAAATCTCTGCATGCTTATCTGCTAAGAAAATCTGGAATACTTTAGAAAATATTTATGACAAAATTCAGATTTGCTCACATGTGCTTCAATTACATACTAACAGTGAGCCTGCAAAAAAGATGTTGAATCTCCTAATCCAAAAGAAAGAACAACAAATGAAGAATTCGGTGATGAAAACAAGGATCCATACCCAAACACCGAAAAATTCAAAAGCTTCCTAAAGACAAAGAAGAAGAGGAAGCAAGAAGAAAGGGAGAAAGAGATAAAAAGCAAGAAAGCCTTGACCAAGGAAGAGTCAAGCAAGAAAATGAAAGTTAGGAGCAACAATAATGATACTAGCTCCAAAGAACTACAAGAGGTAACTAACTTATGCTTTATGGCACAAGAAGATAAGGTAAAATCTGAATCTGATTTTACACCTAATGAATTTTAGGAAGAATTCTCTTATGATGAACTATTAAATGCTTTTCATGATTTGTATGGTGAATGTAGAAAATTAGCTACGAAAAATAAAAATCTTAAAAAGCTAAATCTGAAAATATCAGAAGAAAGAAATTCTTCCGCTGAAATGAAAGACAAATTAAATTCTGAGAATGAACGCTTAAGATTAAATTCAGAAGAATTGATTCAGAAAAATCAGAATTTAATTAAAGAAAATCAAAACTTAAGTGAAGAAGTTAACCAATTGAAATCTTTTATTAACAAATTCATTGTAAGTTCAGAAAGATTAAAAACGATGTTTGAAAGCCAACATGCTGTCTTTGATAAATCTAGACTTGGCTGGATTCCTTTGCTCAACAATAAATTCCTAAAGAAAAAGGTTATCAATTCGCCAAGCAAACCATCAAATAAGATAACTTATTTCAAACATAAAAAGATTAGGCATAAAAACTTTATCTATAGTTCTAATACGAATAAATCAAATGGTAAAGTTATTACGATTAAACAGATTTGGGTTCCAAAAGGAACCATATGCACTAACCCTCAATGACCCAAGCAAGCTTGGGTACCCAAAATGAAAATATGAGGGTGTAGATGTTGGTGTGCCAAGCTACCCATGGAACAAATGAAACTTTCATACAAATGGGTGCGTTGACACATAATTAAAGATAAGTCTCAATTTATTCATTAAATCTAGTATAAGATTTAACATTCTACATCGTGTACCGAAATTATCTTTTTATGAAATTACGATACTCTCTGCATCAAAGTTTTTAAATGCCTCATATGTTAAATCTTATCTCAACAATTTTTGCATGAAACTTTCTAGTGCTTGCATCATGATAAGAAAACAATGAATGGATATATATATATATATAACCTTCTTCTTCAAGTTTACAAAATCTAAATTCCCTCTCTAGTATAAACGTTTGATGCTGATTTCATTCCTTCATGTTAAAACTTCATTGAGCATAATCATTGTATCCTTGATTGAATGATTAATACCCTCTCCTAAAATGATCTCAAATTCCACTGATTAATTTTAACTCATCATGTTTAATCTGAGCATAAAAATCTGTTAAAGCATGAATATTAATTTTCTTGAGCTATCTCTCATAAGTCAAAAATATTTCTTATTTGCTCTAAAAGAAGATTGCTTGTCTTCCTGAAACAAGAGTATCTGTGTTGAAAGCTAAATCATAATCAGAATTTTGATAGAAACAACTACTTAAGATAATCTGATTAAAATTCAACTTGTATATTTTATTGATAATTATCTTATGCAAATAGAATCTAAGTTAAATTGATTCTGAAAATAAAAAAAAAATGATTTAACTTTAATGAATCTTTCTATTGCCTCACATACTTGTTCTTGAACCATTTTACTTAATGAAGTTATCTCTTTAGTTCAAGTGACTTGTGCTTGCTTATATTTAGGTAATCTCTTGAGTAAAGTGACTCAAATTCAATTATTGTCATGTCTCATGTTGAGTCATCTAGTTAAGAAATATATTGTATGAATGTTTTTGTATCCTAGAGAACCTAATGAATTACCTTCAAGAAAAGAAAAAGATTTTGCTAATGATACAGGATTTATGAGCAAGAAATTTCAACTTGAAGGACACCTCGATGAAAGATACAATAAACATTCCCTTGGAAACAAAAAAAAAAGGGAGATTTTCTTCAGCCAAGGGTGTAAAGAATCTAAAAGGTATTTCGCTTGAAGAATGCTAAATGCACTGGTAATCTAAACTATTCTCTTGTGAGTTAGTTGAGCAAAATCAATAGTCTGAAATTATATGGTAGCATGATTAAACCTTTAATTGCTGATCATCTTGATATCATGCTTCATTCTCATGCTAGTGATAATTGTTTCATGGTATGATTAAATTGAAGTTTACTTTTTTCTATATAATGCATAACCATGAAATACACAAGTTTATGCCTCAAATCTCTAATTTAAAATAACTTGTGATAAGCTATGAATCATTGGGCATAATGAAAATGCTGTTTGCATGATATACATTTATATGCAGCATATTAGATTAATTCTTTATTCTGCTCTTTCATGTAAATTACTTGAGAATAACAAAAAGAGGGAGAGATAAAGAAAAGAAAATGAACAATTATTCAAGGAAAGTAAAATCTAAGTAAAGGCAAATACTCCAATCTTTAGGAAAAGCAAAACAAGCATAATATATTTGGCACATTTGTGAGACTAATATGAACATTCCTTTGGAAGAGATAAAATCCGTAATTAATTACAGGAAAAGTTTGAAGTGAACATTTTAACCCTTCTATATTGCTCATCATAGGGATGGTGTCAATGGGGAGGCTAGTGGTAGTACCCGACACTATTTGACCTAACTATTCGGTGTAGGGCATATTAGGGACGGCACAAGAGGGAGGCTAGTGGTAGTACCTCGTGCCCCTTCCAACTCCACCGGATAGGGAGCAAATAGAGTATAGAGCATAGAAAAGTAAAACCAAAAGAAATGAAGATTAGAATGTTCACTAAGTGGTTAAAGGAAGAAATTCAAAAATGAGGAAATGAATGACAAGATAAATGAAAGTATATAAAAAGCTTGTGAAAAGCCAAATGAAGTTTCGATCACTTGAAAACACACCTTAAGGATAAAATCAGTGTAGAATTATATATAAATAGGGAGAGTTTATTTGAAAAGAATAAATTTTGATCCTTGACATGCTTGCTCTTAATGTTTTAATACATGATGTTATGACTTAATGCATATTATGTTTTGCATGTGACATGATGTTATGAATTATGTGTTTTCAATATTCAAATAATAAAGATCTTTCCTAAATATAACTTGTAATGCTTCATGCCTATAAAATTTGATTGAAATATGTTATTACCAACAACAACATCATTTTGTTTGAGTGAATATATTTTGAAAAATAAAAAAAAGAATAATTTGAATTTGCAAATTAGGCAAAATAAATTAATTCTGATTTATCTTTTATCTTGCCTAACATTGGTACATAATATCCTGATACTTGTTAAATTGCTCCAATTTGTGCCAAAATTAAATGTTAATTACAAAGATTCTGAATGTGTTCTAATACTTTTGAAATATGTGTTTTCAATCTTAATAACTTAAGATGAGCTACAATGTAGAAGATGCATATCTCAAATTATAATCCTGAAAGCTTTCTTGAAATTTTTTATGAAATTCAGAATCTGATTTTGTATAAAAGCTTAAACTTAATTTAAAAAATGCTTCTATCATTGCATTTTTGTAACTTTCATTATATGCTTCAATGATTGCATCATTTTGAGGAATAACTCAATATGATTCCTGGATGAAAACTACGGTCTAAGAAAAATAGAATTAATTTTGATGCCTTGATTGTTTGCTCCGATACGCATCTGAAACATATCATTTTCTATCTTATAAGTTTATTAAAATTAGTCTAAATGATGCATTTTTCAATGATCTTGATTGCGAACAAATGTTTCTAAACATATGATGTTATTTTGATATTAAAAAGATTTATCGTGCTTCATATATACATTGCTGAAAAACTATGACTAAGAAATTAATATTTTGAATATACACTCCTGTATTATTAAATGCTTCTATCATTAAAAAGAAAAGCTATTCTTAAGAAGAGAGTTAATGATCCTAAAGCTTAAAATATTTCAACTCACTCCAATAATTCTTATAGGAAAGAAAATGTAATTACTTTTGAAAGAAATTTGAGCTTCAAAAGAATTATTTTCTGATTAATATTTTCATACATATTTAAAAAAATTAAGAAGAAATATAATTTATTCTTGAAAGATTAAAAAGAGTGATTGCTATAAATTTTGAAAAAAAAAATTCTGGATCACTCTATATTCTTGATATTAAAGAAGAAAAGAAAGTTTAAAAGAAAATGCATCTTTTGAGGGGGAGCTTTAAATACTCAATCTCTTTATTGAAAATTATCTTCAAACTCTAAACTCTCAAATGTGATAATTAATTAAGGGGGAGAAAGAAAATTTCAGAGGGAGAGATCATATAGAACTTAATCATGTAAATTCACATCTAAAGATGAGAGAAAGAATACTAAATGTAAAGTGGTATTAAACTTTGTGCTTAATTAGATTGCTCTTATTTTGCTATATACTTAATATATTCAAAAAAAATTATTGGATTTTCATTCATGCCTTCTTTGAATATTATTCTTGATACTTCTTGAAATATCTTGAAAAAGATTCCATCTACACTTGATTTGAAAACTATCTTTGGAATCTACGTTTAGAGATCTCTTCTGGCTCACATCTTAAATGTCTCATTTTTAAAGCCAAACTTTTCATCCTTGATTTTGATGTGATCCAATCATACTTTTAAAACTATCTTAATTGGCTCTGATCTATACTCATTATCTTGCCCTGACAGTATTGTCTTGAGTCACATAATTTATATTCTTGCAATAATTTGGCATGCAATGAATGAAATATTGTCTTGTGCTTAAATATTTCATTATTTGCAATTTTTTTTTTTGATATTGTCAAAAAAATATATATATATATATCTGAGTATATGCTCATAGTGCTTTATGTTTTGAATTGAATATCAATCAGCTTAGATTGAAATATGTTGATTAATGTTAAAGCTGATTAACTCTAAAGCATTATCATGAAGTATGTTCTTAAAGTATCTCCCAAACTTTGTATTTGTTTTGACTTATATTTGCTCTTTGTGGTAGTTTGTATTTCTTCTCTAAAATATAGTGCTTTTGGCATTGACAATGTTTCTCTTGAGTCATGATCTTTGTGATTGTCATAACAATACTATCCATTGCTATTCATTCTTTTTGATGATGACAAAAAGGGGGAGAAAGTATAAGAGAGAAACTAGAAGCAAATTCTATAAGAAAGATAATTCTATAAACAAAGACCGTATAAGGAAGAAAATATAAAAGGTATATATTGTATACTTACAGGGGAGACATGCATCATACACTTAAGGGGGAGACATTTAACAAAGAGAAAATCTGAATCTGGCACATAATCATAGAGATTTTTCTTGCCTCGATACATGACTTGAAACTCTTGCTTTGACACAAACTTTTGAAAATTTTGTCTTAATGAAATACAAGAGTAAGGGGGAGCAAAGCTAAAACTCATTTGGCATCTATTTGGATAGGATAGGAGGAGCTCTTGGTTCATTTATATAAACTCTAAATAAGACTATTTTGAAACTCTTGAACCAAAAGTACTTTATGAATATTAAATCTAACTTTTCATATGAATGCCAATTTGCTTACACTCAATGTTTTGTAATCATCAAAAAGGGGGAGATTGAGGATGATAATGTTATTTTGATGATTAACACAACCATTGAGGCTATATCAAATTAGAAATGCAAATTAACTTGATACATCATTGATAAATGGCATACCCTCGATACACTCATGATACATTAGGATTATATGGTCAAAACCACTCTCAAGATTGATAAACGACATAAAATTTGTAATAGAGAATGGTAGAAAGCTCAAGAATTCATTTTGACAAAGTTTCACGTTAAAAATACCTAAAAGGGCAATTCGGTAATTTCCACTGTTAAGGGTATGAAACTTTATTGTGTCATGCATCATAATTTGCTTGGAATATCATATTGTTGTTTCAATGTGCATAACTAACCTTCAAAGTGCAGAAAAATATGGTTAGAGTCGACCCCAATTAGTTTGGAGTCGACCCCGATACGTTTGGCACGTCTTTGTAACACTTGGCACAAAGTAGGAGTCGACCCTAGAAGAGGTGGAGTCGATCCCGGCACATCAAGAAACATTCTGGCACATTCTAGCACTTATGGCATGGATGAACAGTACTTGGGTCGACCCAAGTGAAAGTTGAATCGACCCCATCCTCTCAAGCCTCAAGAAAACAAGTCTCTAAAATTCCTGAGAGGGTCGACCCTAACTGAACTTGAGTAGACCCAACCTTAGGTCGACCCAACCTTGAGTCGACCCAACCTTGAGTCGACCCAACTTTGAGTCGACCCAAAAAGAGTTGAGTAAACCCAAGTGAAGGAAGGCTGAATTACAAGGTTCTGGATTTTCTGAGAGGGCCGACCCAAGAAAAGCTTGAGCTGACCCAAGTCTGATGAACAGTGGTTTGGGTCGACCCAAGAAAAGTTTGGGTCGACCCAAGCACGGGCAGAAGCATAACGGCTAGTTGTGTAGAAGTGCTTTTTGGACTCCCAGCGGCTATAAACGGCTAGTTTCTTCAATCCAACGGTCAGGAAGGACTATTTGGAGGTTGGAGAAGTATTTAAGAGGGAGTATTCATCAGAGGAAGTAAGCTTTGGAAAACACATCAAGTGCATTCAAGAGAAAACCCTAGCAAGGCAAGCTTCATTCAATTGCTTCATTCAAAGAGCCAAAAGAAAGTAGTTGAGCAGATTCCAAGAGACATTAAGAGCTCCACCAAGCCTTGAAGAGTGAGCAATCTTGACA
The DNA here is from genome assembly GCF_051530095.1 of Phoenix dactylifera. Lineage (NCBI taxonomy): Eukaryota > Viridiplantae > Streptophyta > Magnoliopsida > Arecales > Arecaceae > Phoenix > Phoenix dactylifera. Next base: position 15,991,198 of record NC_143195.1, read on the forward strand.
AAGAAGAGAAGAGCCTTATTAAAGGGATAACTATATTCTAAACTCTTCTTTGTTACTCATAATTGTTTTATTTGCTCATTTAGGAGCTTTCATTCTTTACTTATCTATTCTTGTTGTAAGGTTTGTTGGTAAGCCCGTAAAACCAACGGTGTAGTTTGTTGGTAAGCCCGTAAAACCAACGTAGGTGTTAGATGTATGCCCTAGAAGCCAATTTTTGGCTGACACATTATTAATTCTGGGACATAATTTGTATTTGACTTTATTATTGAATAAATAAAAGGCATCTTTTTCATTCATATTGATTATGTGTCTATGGATCGTCTAAGAATTAATAAGATGATGATGCATATTCTTAAGAGTTAAGAATTTGAGCCATGCATCATTATTAATTAATTTCTGAATGCTCCTGATCGATGGATCATCACGAGGGCGGTGATCGATCCGATGAGATTAGTGCACACATTACTTTCCTTATGGATGGACGAGACTCGAGTCCACGGTGTGGGGACACTGAAGTAATAGTGCAGGTGCTTGTTAGAGAACAAGGGTACTGAGCGTGACCAAGATAAGAAGTCACTTGGATGTCTATCCACTCGTCAGTGACTTGCTTGATGTTGCAGTAGTATGACTGGTCCTTTGACCTGTGGTGCTTCAGCTACTCATAGTGAGGTTATTGTAGTTTGACTACACGTATACATGGTCTCTAGTCATATGGGTCCTTGTAGTGTAGATTGGCTGCAGTAAGTTCACTGTAGGGTAGGGTATGCACTTACATGGAATCTATCGACCTTGATAGAAGAGGAGTGATCCTATGTGATTTGTTAGACTGAGTTCTAAGACCTTGGCCAGGGCAGTAATATAAAGTGGAGAAAGAGTTTTCCACTATCGAACTCGAGTCGAATAAATCTTGACATATGACAGACGAAGGAGTTTGACGAGTTATCCATGACCTCCGTCCTGTAGGGATCCACGATAGTAGGACTGTATCACACGATAACTGCACCTAGAGGTTCATCATTCTATTCTACTGGGTAGCCACTACATGCTGCTAGGTGTCATTGGTGGATCGTGGGACTCACAGGAATTATCTCGATGATTGATAAACCCTAAGGAGTAGAGTTGGAATCGTTCCAATCCATTGAAAGGAGTTTTCAATGATATTGTGATAGAGATCACAATATATCTCATTACCAATCAGAATAGAACCTATGGGCTCACACACACTAGAAGTATTGACCGATCCGATGGTTGAATCGTGATTAGGAATCACAAGTAATCAATTCGATTGATATTCAGTTGAAGAAGGAACAAAGGGAATTAATTTATTGGACTTGAAACAAGAGTCCTACTTCGAGTAGAATTCCTAGAGTCCTAATTAGATTAGGACTGGGAATCCTAGTTGGAGTAGGACTGGGATTCCTACTTGAAATAGGATTCCTACAATCCTAATGAGATTAGGAGTTTTGAATTAAAATCGGATTCCTACTTGGAGTAGGATTCCTAGAGTCCTAATCAGATTAGGACTTCGGATTCAAATAGAGTCCTAATTGGATTAGGACTAAAATTAAATATGTCCTAATTTGGATTAGGGTTTCTTAAGTCACAATTAATTATTAATCTAATGAATCAATAAGACTCCTAATTGGATTAGGATTGAAGAGTTCAATTGAGTCAAAATTGATTTAAGTTCTAATTGGATTAGGACCTACCTAGATTGGATCCAAATTGGTTCACCCTTGGTTAAACCGTAATTGGATTAGGGCTAAACCAAATTAAGGCCACCCAATCCTCATTAGATGAGGATTAGGACAACACAAGAAGGAGGGGCTCAAGCCCCTTCTCCTTGGGTTCATGGGTGCGGCAACAAGAGGGGCCGGCGCCCCTCTTGGAAATAACTCAAGGGCTCCTAATTGTTAGGAGCCCTTCATACTTATAAAAAGGGAGCTAGGGACGGCGCCCTAGATTGAGCTTTTCCTCTTCCCTTGGAGCCGTGGCCACCCTCTTCTTCCCTTGGTTCAGCCGCAAGCAAGGAAGAACAAATCCAAGGTGTTGGCGGCATCCTCTTCCTCCCTTCTTCCTTCCAACGCAGGAAAAAGAAAGAGGGCTGCAGGGGCTGTGTTCTTCTTCCTTGGTTGCTTCTTCTTCTTCCTCCTCTCAAGCACAATCAAGGGTTGATTGATAGAGAGGAAATCAGCCATCCAAAGTTGTCTCTGCAAGGGAGCTAGCACCCCGGGGAGACAAGGAAGCTTTGATCGGTCCTCTACTTCGTGTGGATACCCGTAGAGGCCGGGCACTTGAACGGCTTCAAGCGAACCTTCATCCTAAACCACGAACTTCAGTTTGCGGTGATCATCTACCCGCACAAGGTGAAGATCTGATCTTCCTAAAGATTTTAAAAGTTTTTAATTCTTACCTAACTACGAACGGTTATCAAACGACGTTCATGCGATGAACGTCGATCCCGCACATGCCCCTTCCGCTGCCATCTGATTTTGTTTTGAAATATCAGCAGCATGGGCGGGTTCTAACAGTGGTATCAGAGCCTAGGCTTCGTAAATTAAGGTAAGGATTAATTATTAGTAGGCTTATTAGATCTGAAAATTGAATGATCATGCATGCTGAAAATTTTCTGCATGCAGATTTTTTCTAGGGTGCTGATTTTTATATGCTGATTTTTATGTGATAAAAAGATGATTCTAATTGCATTGTCAATTGGATTACAAAGTTTAGAATCATGATTAGTATGATCAGCAACCTATGTCATGAGATAATCAATTAGTTTTCAGATCTGAAAAGTATAATTGTTGCATGCGGTGATGATCATAGGATTCAAACCCTTTTGGTATCAAATGTAATGATCTGCGATGCGATCTGTGATGTCATGTAATTTTTCAGATGCTTGCATGCATCTTATTTGATGTTTTGAGAGGCCTGCGTGCCTCCTAAAAGGAGATGTAATTTATTATTATTTTTATTTTACATCTGGTTGTATTTCTATGATGTGATGTACGTCAACGATCAAGTTGAAGACAAGGCATGAGATGAACAGGTGATCTAAGCGGTTGATGGCGATTGGATCAAGAGTTGATCAAGGATCGAGTCAAGGAGGCTTGGAACCAATTCAAGAGTTGAAGACCAGTTGATCGATTGACGTGCATGTGCTTGTAATACGACCTAATTTAGAATTCATGATCATCACCTACTTAAAGTTTAGCTTTAATTATTGCTGCGATTATAACTGCCTATAATGTGCCGTTTGCATGTGATGTGAATGAGAGTCGGGTAGATAGGTTTACATATAATGTAGCAAACCCAATTGAGACCTAAATTAAAACCTCCTCAATCAAGTTGAGAGTGAACCAACATGAGCAAGTCATATTAGATTAATTGATCTAATTGGTGTCTAGGAAAGCATGAAAGGTGGTTACTTAATTAGGACCTTACTCTCTGAGTAAGGGGAGCCTCCCACCTGCTTACCTGGCCAATTGTTCGATTTCCTCTTATGAAGAGCTCAAGTTGCAAACACTAAGACCTGATTAACTAATATTAAGTCAATAGGTCTTCCACTGTAGTAGAGCTGCTAAGGTCTTTCTGATGTTGATTTGTCTCGGCTGGACACAGTGGGCAAGTTGCATCGGGGGGCTGGACCTCTCTATAGACATGAGATGTTGTAGGGTAAAGGTAGGATTGGGCACCAATAACTGTTAGGTGAGGACCCAATGACGACTTTATTCCTACGGTTATGCGGTGGGTCTGACTTAACTAAGAAATGGGACCAATAACTGTTAGGTGAGGTCTTCATGGCTTAGAGACCAAGTTGCACTGCAACATGCTTGAGAAGCATTGTACAAGAGTTGTACACTCATCCATCTATGTATCACCAATAACTGTTAGGTGAGGTGCCATGTAGATTGGTGAGACCGCAGTACCTACTAGAAATTCTAGTCGCGTAGGATTTCCGTTTACTTACCAGGGGAGTGTAAGGGATTCGAGAAAATAGTGGAGGGTACATTCGTTCTAAAAGTCCTTAGAACAGATTAAGGATCAAGTACAAAAGTCTAACTAGAATCTTTACTCTCTGCAGATCATAATGTCAGCCTCAAACCCTTTGACCCGTATTCTTGAGACCAACCGATTGACCGGTACAAATTACAAGAACTGGCTTAGAAATCTCAAAATTGTTTTGAACTGCGAGAAAATAGGCTATGTGCTCGACAATGACATCCCTGCATTACCAACACGTCCGACCGCTGATCAGCGTACGACGCATGAGAAGTGGATAGACGATGACACTAGGGTCAAGTGCTATATCATGGCATCCATGTCCAATGAACTACAATGCCAGCATGAAAATATGAAGACTGCTAGGGACATACTGGCACACCTGCAAGTGTTGTATGGTGAGCAGAGTCACACAGCTCGTTTTGAAGTGTCCAAGAGGCTCTTCAAGACAAAGATGCGCGAAGGGCAGTCCGTCCATGATCACGGTCTGACTATGATCAAGGACCTTGAGGAGCATGAGAAGCTCGGAATGAACATGCACAAGGAATTGCAAGTGGATTTGATCCTACAGTCACTTTCTGATTCATTTGGTCAGTTTATAGTAAACTATCACATGAATAAAATTGAATGCACTAAGACTGAACTAATAAACATGTTGGTAACTGCTGAGGGAGCCTTGAAAGGTTCAAGGGGCAATGTCCTTGCTGCTGAGTTGACTTCTGGTTCCAAGAAAGTCTGCTTGGATGAAAAAGAAGCCTGCTAAGAAGTAGAAGAAAGACAAAAAGCCAAAGAAGGAAGTTCAAAAGAAAAAGGCTAATGACAAAGGAAAATATTTCCACTGCAATGTCGACGGCCACTAGAAGAGAAACTGTCCTTCATACCTTGAGAGCCTGAAGAACAAGAAAGGTGACATACCTTCAGAAGGTATAGACATGCTCATAATTGAAACTAATCTAACGGTTTCTTCTACTTCTAGTTGGATTATAGATTCTGGTTCTAGTGCTCATCTGTGCACTACCATGCAGGGTCTAAAGAAAAGTAGAAGGCTAGCGGAAGGTGCAGTAACCCTTCGGGTTGGCAACGGGGCAAAAGTTGCTGCTGGGGCTGTGGGCACCTACCATCTGCGACTACCGTTTGGTTTTAGTTTATTACTTAGAGACTGCTATTATGTACCTGCTGCTAGCAGAAATTTGATTTCTGTTTCATGTCTAGCACAGGAAGGTCATGTTTTTACATTTGACAAAGATTGCTGTTCTATCTATTTCAGAAATAAAATAGTCGCACGTGGTTTTATGATTGACAGTCTCTATCATTTGCATATGGATGTATCTATAAATGTGTCTGAGCAAGAAGTGAGTGCCAAAGGATCCAAAAGATCTAGGGATGAGATAAACCAAAAGTATTTGTGGCACCTTAGGCTTGACCATATTGGAGAGGACAGAATGAACAAAATGGATAAAGATGGGCCTCTTGGCTCATTGACTTCCGAGTCATATCCAGTTTGCGAGTCCTGTCTTCAAGAAAAAATGGCCAGATTGCCCTTTGTAGGACATGGGGAGAGGACCACTGAAATACTTACCCTGGTACATACAGATGTATGTGGCCCATTCGATGTGCTAGCCAGGGGACGTTATTCATACTTTATTACCTTTACCGATGATTATTCACGGTATGGGTATGTGTATCTTATGAGACACAAATCTGAATCTTTTGAAAGGTTCAAAGAGTTCAGAAATGAAGTAGAAAAACAAACTGGAAAATCCCTTAAGGCTCTTCGATCAGATCGAGGAGGAGAATACCTTAGTGGAGAATTCCGAGACTATCTCAAGGACAATGGCATAGTCTCACAATGGACTTCTCCGGGTACATCTCAACTCAACGGGGTGTCAGAGAGGAGGAATCGGACCCTATTGGATATGGTCAGGTCAATGATGAGCTTCACTGATTTACCTATGTTTCTTTGGGGAGATGCCTTACTTACCGCAGTATATCTACTGAATAGGGTTCCCTCTAAATCCGTTCCTACCACACCGTATGAGATATGGCATGGGAAGAAACCAAGTCTTGGTCATCTCAAAATTTGGGGATGTCCGGCCCACGTCAAAAGACTACATACGGACAATCTAGAGGCTAGGACCATAAGTGCTCATTTTATAGGATATCCTAAAGAATCATTAGGATACAATTTTTACATCTCAGAGGATCACAATGTATTTGTGAGCCGTCATGCCATCTTCTTGAAAAATCAGTTTATCCTTGACAGAGGCAGTGGGAGGAAAATTGAGCTTGAAGAGAAAGTCTCTGAAAAGCAATGAGTCATGGATCCTATCGAACCCATTAATACAGAGCCAGTACCCGATGTCCCTCAACCACCTCGCAGATCAAGTAGGGTCTCCAATCCTCCCGATAGATACTTAGGTATACTAGAAGAGGATACTGAGGAAATGTTCCTAGTGGGAGATAGGGATCACGTACAAGATTCCAAAACCTACAACGAGGCGATATCTGATATCGATTCCGAGAAATGGTTGGAAGCTATGAAGTTAGAATTAGACTCCATGCATTCCAACCAAGTCTGGACCTTAGTAGATCCACCAAAAGGTATTGTACCTATTGGATGTAAATGGATCTATAAAAGAAAGATAGGTTCGGATGGAAAGGTAGAGACCTATAAGGCAAGGCTTGTGGCGAAAGGGTATAGTCAGCGCGAAGGCATTGACTATCAGGAGACCTTTTCACCTGTAGCCATGCTAAAATCCATCCGAACATTGCTTGCCATTGCAGCATTTCATGATTATGAAATCTGGCAGATGGATGTGAAAACTGCTTTCCTAAATGGATATCTTGAAGAAGATATCTATATGGAACAGCCTTTGGGTTTCACTTCCAGTGATGGAGATCACAAGGTCTGCAAGCTGCAAAGGTCCATTTATGGACTAAAACAAGCATCTCGGAGTTGGAACACTCGTTTCGATGACGCAATCAAAACGTTTGATTTCATCAAAAACGAAGAGGAACCGTATGTTTACAAAAAGATTAGTGGGAGCGCTGTCGTATTTCTCGTACTGTACGTGGACGACATCCTCCTGATAGGGAATGATATTCCCATGCTAACCTCGGTCAAGGTCTGGTTGTCAAAGGAATTCTCCATGAAAGACCTTGGGGAAGCATCCTATATTTTAGGAATTAAGGTCTATAGAGATAGATCTAAGAGGATGCTTGGCCTATCATAGAAGATGTACATAGAGGAAGTGCTAAAAAGGTTCAGCATGGAAAACTCTAAAAGGGGTCTCTTACCCCTAAGACATGGAATTCATCTCTCCAGGAAGATGTGCCCCAACACATCTGAAGAGATTCAACGCATGAGCAAGATCCCTTATGCATCGGCAATAGGGAGCCTCATGTATGTCATGCTATGTACACGACCTGATATAGCTCTTGCTGTGAGTGTCAAAAGCAGATATCAGTCGAATCCAGGTGAAGAACACTGGACAGCTGTGAAGAATATTCTTAAGTACTTGAGAAGAACTAAAGATTTATTCTTAGTTTTTGGAGGATCATCAGAGTTAAAGGTAGAAGGGTACACAGATTCAGACTTCATGACTGATGTCGATGATAGGAAGTCAACATCTGGATATGTGTTCTTGTGCAATGGTGGTACGGTGAATTGGAAGAGTTCTAAACAACCGATCATTGCTGATTCTACTATGGAAGCTGAATACATTGCCGCCTCTGAAGCTGCTAAGGAAGGCTTCTGGTTCAAAAAATTTATTGCGGAATTGGATGTAATGTCATCAGATGCCAACACTCTACTGCGATAATAATGGCGCCATAGCTCTTGCTAAGGAGCCAAGGTCTCATCAGAAGTCCAAGCACATAGAGCGGCGCTTCCACCTCATACGCGACTATGTTGAGAAGAAGTATGTCGAAGTGCAGAGAGTAGACTCCGCGGACAACGTGGCAGATCCATTCACTAAACAGCTAAGTCAGCAAAAGACTGAAGCCCACCTTGAGAAAATGGGACTAAGATATATGACTGATTGGCTTTAGTGCAAGTGGGAGATTGTTAGATGTATGCCCTAGAAGCCAATTTTTGGCTGACACATTATTAATTCTGGAACATAATTTGTATTTGACTTTATTATTGAATAAGTAAAAGGCATCTTTTTCATTCATATTGATTATGGGTCTATGAATCGTCCAAGAATTAATAAGATGATGATGCATATTCTTAAGAGTTAAGAATTTGAGCCATGCATCATTAGTAATTAATTTCTGAATGCTCCTGATCGATGGATCATCACGAGGGTGGTGATCGATCCGATGAGATCAGTGCACACATTACTTTTCTTATGGATGGACGAGACTCGAGTCCACGGTGTGGGGACACTGAAGTAATAGTGCAGGTGCTTGTTAGAGAACAAGGGTACTGAGCGTGACCAAGACAAAAGGTCACTTGGATGTCTATCCACTCGTCAGTGACTTGCTTGATGTTGCAGTAGTATGACTGGTCCTTTGACCTGCGGTGCTTCAGCTACTCACAGTAAGGTTATTATAGTTTGACTACACGTATACGTAGTCTCTAGTCATATGGGTCCTTGTAGTGTAGATTGGCTGCAGTAAGTTCACTGTAGGAGTAGGGTATGCACTTACATGGAATCTATCGACCTTGATAGAAGAGGAGTGATCCTATGTGATTTGTTAGACTGAGTTCTAAGACCTTGGCCAGGGCAGTAATATAAAGTGGAGAAAGAGTTTTTCACTATCGAACTCGAGTCGAATAAATCTTGACATATGACAGACGAAGGGGTTTGACGAGTTATCCATGACCTCCGTCCTGTAGGGATCCACGATAGTAGGACTGTATCATACGATAACTGCACCTAGAGGTTCATCATTCTATTCTACTGGGTAGCCACTACATGCTGCTAGGTGTCACTGGTGGATGGTGGGACTCACAGGGATTATCTCGATGATCGATAAACCCTAATGAGTAGAGTTAGAATCATTCCAATCCATTGATAGGAGTTTTCAATGATATTGTGATAGAGATCACAATATATCTCATTACCAGTCAGAATAGAACCTATGGGGTCACACACACTAGAAGTATTGACCGATCCGATGGTTGAATCGTGATTAGGAATCACAAGTAATCAATTCGATTGATATTCAGTTGAAGAAGGAACAAAGGAAATTAATTTATTGGACTTGAAACAAGAGTCCTACTTCGAGTAGAATTCCTAGAGTCCTAATTGGATTAGGACTGGAAATCCTAGTTGGAGTAGGACTGGGATTCCTACTTAAAATAGGATTCCTACAATCCTAATGAGATTAGGAGTTTTGAATTAAAATCGGATTCCTACTTGGAGTAGGATTCCTAGAGTCCTAATCAGATTAGGACTTCAGATTCAAATAGAGTCCTAATTGGATTAGGACTAATATTAAATATGTCCTAATTTGGATTAGGGTTTCTTAAGTCACAATTAATTGTTAATCTAATGAATCAATAAGACTCCTAATTGGATTAGGATTGAAGAGTTCAATTGAGTCAAAATTGATTTAAGTTCTAATTGGATTAGGACTTACCTAGATTGGATCCAAATTGGTTCACCCTTGGTTAAACCCTAATTGGATTAGGGCTAAACCAAATTAAGGCCACCCAATCCTCATTAGATGAGGATTAGGGCAACACAAGAAGGAGGGGCTCAAGCCCCTTCTCCTTGGGTTCATGGGTGCGGCAACAAGAGGGGCCGGCGCCCCTCTTGGAAATAACTCAAGGGCTCCTAATTGTTAGGAGCCCTTCATACTTATAAAAAGGGAGCTAGTGCCGGCACCCTAGATTGAGCTTTTCCTCTTCCCTTGGAGCCGTGGCCACCCTCTTCTTCCCTTGGTTCAGCCGCAAGCAAGGAAGAACAAATCCAAGGTGTTGGCGGCATCCTCTTCCTCCCTTCTTCCTTCCAATGCAGGGAAAAGAAAGAGGGCTGCAGGGGCTGTGTTCTTCTTCCTTGGTTGCTTCTTCTTCTTCCTCCTCTCAAGCACAATCAAGGGTTGATTGATAGAGAGGAAATCAGCCATCCAAAGTTGTCTCTGCAAGGGAGCTAGCATCCCGGGGAGACAAGAAAGCTTTGATCGGTCCTCTACTTCGTGTGGATACCCGTAGAGGCCGGGCACTTGAACGGCTTCAAGCGAACCTTCATCTTAAACCACGAACTTCAGTTTGCGGTGATCATCTACCCGCACAAGGTGAAGATCTGATCTTCTTAAAGATTTTAAAAGTTTTTAATCCTTACCTAACTACGAACGGTTATCAAACGACGTTCATGCGATGAACGTCGATCCCGCACATGCCCCTTCCGCTGCCATCTGATTTTGTTTTGAAATATCAGCGGCATGGGCGGGTTCTAACAGTAGGTTGTTTGTAAGCCCGTAAAACCAACGTAGGTTGTTGGTAAGCCCATAAAACCAACGTAGGTTGTTGATCAACCCGTAAAACCAACGTAGGTTTGTTGGTGAGCCCGTAAAACCAATTGTGAAGGTTCGTTGGTGAGCCCGTAAAATCAACATAGGTTATTGGTGATCCCGAAAAACCAAATTGTAAAGGTTTTGGATTGTGAGCCCGAAAAACAATCCTACTGTAATCTGAGGGGTTATAGTAAAATTTCCAAGAGAACGCTTGGGGAGTGGACGTAGGTGCCTTGGGATGCACCGAACCACTATATATCGTTGTGTTTGTGTTGTGCTTGTTCTTATGGTTATTCTTGCATTTTCTTTCATCTTTGCTTTAGTTTACTTCATTCAAATAATTTAAGAAAGCATCCACTGCACTTAACTAAGAAAACCTTTAAAGCACCAAAAATTTAGAAAAACCCAATTCATCCCCCCCTCTTGGGTTGTCACCTTGGGCAACACCCATCAATTGGGTCAAGCTCAATCTACTTGGGTTGAACCCAATCCAATTAGGTCAAACCCTAATGCAACCCAAATTGAATCCTATTCAATTTGGCTCAACCTAAGCCCAATTACTCAATCAAATTAAGTTCATTAGCAATCTAATTGCTAATTAATCCTCCAATAATTCAATAATTATTTTAATGCAACTTTTGCTTAGGATAATTTGTCAATCAAATTGACCAAATTATCCCTGAATGATTCTTAATCATCAATCAGCCATTTGATCAACCTAGAAACTTCTATGCGTGTGACCTCATAAGTTCAAACCTAAGCCGGTAGTATAGGAATATCTTCCTGTACTAATCGATGTGACCATCTAGCAATGGTATCCGACGTCCGGATAGGCCGAATATATGCGAAGCAAATATTCTGGAACCCTGGACTATGGTTACTATATAATTCAATCCCTTAGTCTCCTAATGCCAGGATGACTTAGAGCTTACTGTCAACCCTATAATTAGTACATCCATTATGTGATTAACTTTAGATATCCCGTGACTCCTCACTGGAATTACCCAGGCCAAGGTTTTGCTAAATTAATCACAAAATATTATCTCCTATTTCCAGGAGGGGTCAATTCCATCTTGACTCACAACTGACTACGTAAGTACTTGACTGCACCCAGTGATCTTCCGTCACTGAATTAGAAATTCAGGTAGTTCGGTACCAAAGTACAGTAAGTTGCTTGCTAGTCACAGGTTGCGGTCTCAGGTCAGAGGGCCAAACTTATACCCATATCTACTCGGAACATCTCTCGACAGTAGAGCATTCCGGAATTAGTCACGTTCGGTGAAATGTACTCCTACACTTCACCTGTATGGCATACCAGTGTCTCCACACTCCTTGGTTAAGAGGACAACCAACGTATATGTCACACAACGACCTAATCTCGATAATGTTGTCGTCCTAGTAAAAACATATCATTTGGTCACGAACAAGTTTAAGGACTCAAAGATAAATCCTCCTTTATCATAACATAAGTCCTAAGGACTTCATCATATAAGAGTTCATTTGAAGATGAAATGATGAATAATGCCAAATAACACTTTATTAATTTGTCAATTCATTTACAAAATTCAATCATCAATATGCTGACGATTAATATTTAGGATACAATTTCCAACAGTGGACGCGTGATCTCTAAGGATGAGAGGATAACTCTGTTCCGCCCGTGGATGATGGAGTTAATCCGGATCAAGAGGAAAGCTGGATTGATCCGGAGTAGAGAATCGTGGGAGGCAATCGTTTGAGATGTTCATCCGATTGGGAACAGGGGATGCTAGGATTTTGTTGCTTATCTCATGGATAATGTGGGAGGCTGAATTTTGGCTCTGCTCCGAAACAGGGTCCTGCTTGTTGGACGCGGAAGGAACAGGATGATGTGGAAGCCGATCTTAGATGGGAGGAATCCAGAAGAAGATCTGGGAGGAAATCAAATCTGGAAGATGGTTTGATGCCACTCGAAAGAAGCTGGAACTCTTAGATTTGCTGAGATTCTGGTGGAAGAAGAAGATGTTGCACGGGATGAGCATGGGATTGTTGTGAATGCAGGGGATTTGAGCTCATCCGTGGATGCTGGAATAAGCTGGTGGTTGCTGGTTCTCATCCGGAAGGGAAGTTGGCTTGGTTCGGGAGGAATCAGACACGAAAGGAGATAAGGATGCTGGGATGCGATCCACGGAATGGGGGAAGGATTGAGGAGTTCTTTAGATGGGCTCTATTTGCTGGACATAGGGGATGAGGATGGATCACGGGCTATTCGGATGCGGGAGGAGATCTTGGGACTTATCGCGGAAGAAGAAGAGGATCCGAGACAATGGAGATAATCTGGAAAGATGTTGGATTCGGCTCTATCTTTGGATGGCTGGGATCAAACGCGAATGCTGGGATGTTTGGTAGAGAGACGTGGAGGAAGATGGGATACTGGGATTCGTTCGGACAGGAGGGAAGATACGTTCTGTTTTGAGGCAGGGGGAACAACGTGTGGATTTGGGATCATTTGAGTGGGGGAGATGCTTGTTCTGTTCTTTGGACATGGGAGGGAGAGTGACATGGAAGCTTGATCTCTAAGCACTTAAAGGGTGACGTGGACATGGGTTCAGCTGCAAACGCGACCTGCACACATTAGTTCAGACATCATTCCAATTAGTTCGACTTGACCTGCACACATTAGACTCGACCAATAAAATCAGGCAAACTTGAATTATTTTTAATAATGCCATGATGAAGGGGAACACATTTTCTTATGTTTAAATTTAAAATATGTGCATAAAAATAATGATAAGTGTTATGAGTAAGATATTAATTTATGCATTATTTAGTACTTATCACACCCCCAAACCTATATTTTGCTGGTCCTCGAGCAAAATAAAAACTAACTCACTTTCGCAGGAATCACGATTGCATTTACCGTATGCAATAAGGCTTTAAACCCGTAGGTGGCCCTAGTGGAAGAGTTTTGTCTCGTGTGGGTTTCCGGCTCAGCTACCTACAAATTGTTGTCGAAAGAATTTATTTTATAAAATCTAATTTCAAATGCATAAGTGCCAATAATTTCAAAAGCACACAAAGTTTTAATTACTAAGTCAGCCTAAATCCTAGGTCAGTATGCAACTTAAGTTGAAGTCATTAAGTTTCCACTAGAGAGTTGTAAGGCTTATTTATACTTGGGTGCTCGGTGATATCTGGACCATACACAAGCTAAGGCTTTAGATTCCCCAAAATACTGCTAAAGCTAGTAGTTTCCAAGAATTGGTCAGATAAGACCTATTCACTGATTCAAAATCATCCTATCTTGCAGGATTTCGAGAGTTGTGGATGTTTACTTTAATACCTCATGGGCTTTATCTGTAATATTCTAGTTTACTCGAATTTTTAAAATGACGGCTTTCACACTATCATCTTTTTTTAAGGTCAATATTATTTTCTCTTTCTCTTTTTATTATTATTATTATTTTTTTGTATTTATAAATAAATTATGCACTTTTACTCTTGTAATGATTTCTCCGTGTAGCGAGCATTCAGTCAACAATTTCCACACCAGATGTTATAAGGTGTTGGGCATCAAGACTTCCCTACGGACCTATGCTCGGGTTCATCATCACAAGCCTACTGACCTTTGACGATAGGTAGCCCTTTTCGATGTACCTGACTAAATTTACTATTTTTTTTATAATAAATATGAGATCATAGTGAATTAGATCGATATGATTCATCAGGACTCAAGGTTGCTATCATACTTAACAACATAATGTTGAACCTAACCCTTAGAAGTGTAGGCCATGTGTGTTGTGAAATTCCAATTCAGAAATTAGATTTTTTTTTAAAAATCAAAAATTTGAAAAATTTATTCACAAATCAAAAATTCAAAAATTTTTTTCAAAGTTTCCAATCATATACCCCCCAACCTAGATCAAACATTATCCTCAATATTTTTTTAATATTATATTATTATATATTTTTTATTTTATGTTATTTTATTTTGGACAAAAATATGATGCATATGGAGGATAGAAGCATTTTACCTTAGTTGCATTAGCAATATGAGGATTTCTGTTAAAAAAATGCGACAAGAAAATGTGCAAAAATAACCTATGAGAATTAGGTTGCCTCCCAACAAGCGCTAAGTTTAATGTCTTCAGCCAGACGCAGTGCATTCTTAATTATATCATGCCGGGCTCATGCCGAGTTTTTCAAGGAAGAAAATTTGTGGGAAACTGATTGTCGGGCACAGAGTTGGCTACTTCTATGGCCTTGTATATAGCAAAGTCAAAATGGGTCAAGCATGTTTTCAAAGGGTCATCTTTCAAAATATAGAAAAAGGTTTTTTCTACAAGATCGTCTATTTTATCTATTAGGAAGCACTCAACTTCCTTTGCGGGTTGATCAGAGGCACGAAATATATTCAACTTAATTTTCATGTTTCCAAATGATATGTCCATTGCCCTGGTTCTACAGTTGATACATGCATTGGCTGTCGCTAAAAAGGGACGATCAAGAATCACAGGGATTTATTTTTTTAGATTGGGCACATGTTCCATATCAAGGACGATAAAATCTACTGGAAAATAGAATTTGTCTACCTTGACAAGAACATCTTCAATCATCCCCCGTGGTATCTTCACAGATCGATCAACCAATTGTAAGGACACCGAGGTGGATTTTAATTCACCTAACCCAAATTTCTCATAGACTGAATAGGGTAGAAGATTCACACTTGCCCCTAGATCTAAGAGTGCTCGGTTAATGGAGTTATCTCCTATGACACTAGAAATAGTGGGAGCGCCAGGATCTTTGAATTTTGGAGGGGTGTTGTGTTGTAGAATGGAACTTACCTGCTCAGTTAGGAGGACCTTTTTAGGCACATGTGTCCTAGATTTTTGCTTTTGGGTGCAAAGGTCTTTGAGAAATTTGGCATAGGAGGGAACTTGTTTGATGGCATCAAGAAGCGGGAGGTTGATTTTAACTTGTTTGAAAACCTCCATCATCTATTCTAGTGAAGTTCCCTTCTTACCAAAGGGAGTGGGTGCATTAAGTGCTTCAGAAAATGGAGCCTTTGGAATGTGAGTTGTGGCAGACGGTGGACTAATTGAAGAAGAAAAAGAAGGTTTTGGATTTTCATGTGATACATTCCTCTCCTCTTCTTTACCTTCCCTATTGTTACCCTCCCCAACCTTATTATCTATTACACGTCCACTCCGAAGGGTAGTCAAAGCATTGGCTTGCTTATGATTTAGTCGAGTTTCTTGAGCCACGTATTGTCCCCTTAGATTACTCACTGGTTGACTTGGAAGCTTGCCTTCCTCTCACTTGTTTAATGCATTAGCTAGTTGACCCATTTGGGATTCTAGCTTAGCAATGGATTGCGTGTGAGAGTGCAATAGTTGTGTGTTTGCCTCCAAACCTTGAAGCGCAGTCAACACTTTCTCCTTAAAGGCTATATTTCTTTGGGGTGGAGGGGGAGGATGTTGAAATTGAGTTGAGGGACGGTAGAGATGAAAATTCTGAGGGTTTTGAAAATTTTGGAAGTAAGGTTGGGCAGTATTCGAAGCTTGCTGCTTCCAAGAAAAATTTGGATGATTCCGCCATTCCAGATTATATGTATTGGAAAATGGGTCATTACCCGGTCTGGGCTATGTTTGAGCAGCATTTATGTGTTCTTGCACGAGTTCGGAGAATTGGGATGCTGAGGGGCACTCATGAATAAGATGCGATGGGCTAGGATAGATAGCACACACTTGTGCTTGGGAAGAGCTAACGACATATCCTCCTATCATCAGTTGGTCAATCTTATGGGACAATGCATCTACCTTGCTAGACAGGTCCATAGAATGACTTATTTCACAAATGGTCCCTTTTCTTTGAGAACTCGGGGGGTGCTTGACGAGAACAGGAAGCATAGTGGAGGGAGTTTTCATTAAGATTTTCAAATAATTCCCATGCTTCATGCTCATTTTTAAGCATGAAAGTCCCCCCTCATGTGGCATCGATCATCTGACGGTTTTATTCAGTCAATCCGTCATAGAAACATTGCACTAGCTGCCATTTAGGTATTTGATGATGTGGGCATTTACGGATTAGGTCTCGAAATCTCTTCCAAGTTTCATGAAATTCTTCTCCCTCAGTTTGGGAGAAGCTTGTGATGGCACATCTAAACTGGTTCGTTCTTCCTATGGAAAAGTATTTTTTAAGAAATTCTTGTTGCATTTGATCCCAGGAACGAATCGAATTGGCTTCTAAAGAGTTCAGCCATTGCTTGGCTCTATCTTTAAAGGAGAAGGAAAATAATCTAAATTTTAGAGCATCATTAGTGAAGTTCTGAATCTTGACAATGGTGCAAATCTCAAGAAATTCATCTAAGTGTTTATATGGGTCTTCGTTGGTGAGCCCATAAAAAGATGGGAGCATTTGGATCACACTAGACTTTATTTTATATTGTACAGCTGCTACCTCAGGTAATCGAATGCAAGATGGGGAAGTGTAAATGGTTTGTTGCCCAGATAGACAACCCAAGAGGGGGGGTGAATTGGGTTTTAAAATAATTTGGGTATTTAAAACGATGTGGATAAGTAATTAAAACTAGTGTAAGTTATTTAATTAATTACTATGTGCTGTGAGTGATATGAAAGGAAGAAGAATAGAGACACGCAATCACAAACACCAAGTTTTATAGTGGTTCGGAGCTAACCCTTGCTCCTACGTCCACTCCCCAAGTCTCACTTGGGAATTCACTATAACCCCCTTGGATTACAGCCGGTTGTTTTTCAAGCTCACAACCAAACTTGTTGTTTTACGAGCTCACAACGAACTCGGTCGGTTTTCCCAGGCTCACCGACTAGAACCACCCTGATTGTTTTCTCGGGATCACAATCGAACCCTTACACACGTTGGTTTTACACTCGGCTCACCAACCAACCTCAATCCCCTTGATTCAATCCCCCGATTGAACCAAGCAAATACAATGTGTAAATAAAAAGAAGAAACAGAAAAATACAGCTTCTCAAAAGCAGATAAAAGACAATATGAATAATAAATGAAGTTAAGAAGCCTCAAACGCTTTTAGGTTGGAGAAGAGGAATGGCTTCTTAAACTTCTGGTCTCCTCTTGAGTGAGTAGTCGACTTGAATGCAGGAGGAGAGGGCTTTAATTGCTGGGAAGATGTAGGTGGATGCAGTAAATGCAGATCTTCCTCTTTTTCGTTGAAGAACACGTTGCAGAGCTTGAATGCTTGATTAGTTGGAGTGGAATGGTTCTTTTCTACATTGCTACAGTCTTCTATAGCTATTTAAACCAACCCCCACGGAAACTAGCCGTTAGAGAGCTTTTTCTGCCCGTTCTGCACACTCTGCGCAGCCTGACAATGTGTCCGTTGGTGGGTTAGAGTCGACTCGCGCGATCAGGAGTCGACTCGGCTGTAGCGGGAGTCGACTCAAGCTTTTTCGGAGTCGACTCGGCAACTGTTCCAAATTTGAATTAAAGTTGCCTTCACGACTGGGAGTCGACTCGCCAACTTCTGGAGCTGACTTGGCAATTTCGGAGTCGGCTCATCCACTGAAGTCCGTGGATCCAATTTTGAATTTGATCCACCCGAGTCGACTCGACTGTCCTGGGAGTCGACTCGAATCTCAGAGCCCGAACTCCCGATTCTCTGTCTTTTGGCTCGTCCAGTCTTGGAGTCGACTCGAACTTCCTCGGAGTCGACTCGGCTCTCAGTTTCCGAAACTTGGTCTTCTGCCTTTTTGATGTGAAGCTGTCTTGGAGTCGACTCGAGCTGTCTGGGAGTCGACTCGAATCTCAGAGGCAGTAACTTGGTCTTCTGTCTGTTGATGGTCGCGGAGTCTTGGAGTCGACTCGCATATTGCGGGAGTCGACTCGAATCTCAGAGTCCGAAAATTGCTCTCTGACTTTTTCTTCTGTTCCTCTGAGAGTCGACTCTTACTATCCTAGAGTCGACTCGGTGAACATCGGAGTCGATTCGCGCACTTTGGGAGTCGACTCGTTGACAGGTTCTGAGTTGAAGCTTTCTGTTCTTCTGTCTGTTCTCAGTCGGAGTCGACTCGTACTGATCTGGAGTCGACTCGAGCCCGTGCCAGTGAACTTGATACGCTTGGAGTCGACTCGTGATACTTAGGAGTCGACTCGAGTCTCAGACTTTGGTTCAGGCTGACTTCTTAACTTATCCAAAATACTATGAACCAAGTCTAGAGACACGTAGACAGGATTTTCACTGAAACACTTAATTGAATTCATTAGTAAACAAGAATTATACTCAAATGCTTTGAGCTCATCAAAATCAAATGGGGTTTTAATCAATCACTCCACAATCTCCCCCTTTTTGATGATGACAAAACATTGAGTATATGTAAAGTGAATTGCACAATAAACAATGAAATAAAATCCATAAATGAATTCAAATGTCTGGTAATTCAATTTATCCAAGCTTGAAAGGAGTGAAACAATAAATTTCGGAGTTAAAGCTCCCCCTTTCATTTGGAATTATATAAGCCTTCATATCATGCAATCAATTGTTTGGCTTATATATATTTAATAATTTAGCTTGCTTAAAATTCAGATTCTCCCCCTCAACATATGCATTCTACTATGTTTTGATTCTCTGAATTTCCTTTTAATGCTTTGAAGTTTATGAACTGAAATTTTTAGTTTTTAGAGGAAAAATCTGTCAATTTGTTCTTGAGTAGGATTGAGCTAATCTCCGAATATCCCTTGAATAGATTCTGGAGATTACTCCATTAGGAGCCCCAAAAGAGAGATAATGAGCCTCGAGGTACCGAATCCACTAAGAACAAATTTGTGTGTTTTAAGAGTTTATCTTTTTATTGATTTTCATTGATTCCTTTTACATATTTTATGCATATTTCTCCCCCTTTTACATATTTTATACATATTTCTCCCCCTTTTTGTCATCATATCAAAAAGGAGGTAATCAAAACACACAATCAAACACAAATCAAAAGGCACAGTATTGAAGAAAAATGCGGCTACTCATTGTATTAATTTGTATGTAAGTACATTTCAGAATACAATAAGTAACGTAAAGCAATACATGTCAAAGCAAAATACAAAAAGTAGCTACAGTCTCCTCGAGGATGTAGCTCCTCCTCTCGAGGATGTGGCTCCTCCTCTCGAGGATGTGGCTCCTCCTCTCAATTTGTTCTCCTCCATGAGGAGGGTGACCGCATCTGTAAGATGCCCGAGCTGAGTGATGATGGATGAGGTGGCCCTGCTGTGTGTAGTGGAGAGCTCAGTCACCGACGTCTGAAGTGTATCCAGCTTGTCGATGAGCACAGTCGACAAGCGCTCGGCCCCCTGGGTGGTGGTGCTCATGTCCTGTCGGATGTTATCGCGCATCTTCCGAGTGGTGCTCGAGACTTCGCTCATGCTATGGAACTGGGCTTGGACCAGGAACCGTACATTGTCGATCTCTTCCCGCACATGGGCCGTCATGTCAGTTACGGCTGTCAAGGAAGGGACCAACGCTGACGAAGGTGCAGGAGTGGGAGCAGGCACTGAACCCCGGAGCTCCCGAAGTAGATCATCCCGCAGGTCTCTAACTATCTCCTGGCGCAACTCCCGGAGCTGCTCAGGAGCGATCCGGACCTCCATGGGCTGAGGAGCTGAGGAGGAGGGTCCGGCTGAGGTGGTAGGAGCAGGAGCGGATGGAAGATCTGGTAAGTCGGGGTAGTCAGAATCGGGCTCAGGACTGGGGGAAGGTCTGGTGGTCTGTGTAGTGAGGGACGACTTCCTAACCCAGATGCCCTCTCTCTTCCGAAACCCCATCCTGTGTAGGGTCCCCGCTCGCATGCGATCTGTCCATCGTAATGCGCGAAAGGGTTCCTCCTCAGGAATGGGAATCTCGTACTCCCTAAACAGAAGGGTGAATATCATGCCGTATGGGAGGGTGAGCCTAGGTCTATCTAGGGGCTCACACATATACCTATAGATGAGTTTGGGAAAGTTGATCGGGGTGTCCTGAAGAATATAAAACATAAGAGCTAGGTCTCTCTCATTTACAAAATCAAATCTCCCTGTCTTAGGGAAGATGGACCTAGACAGTATACTCAAAAGGATTCTCACCTCAATCGGAAGTGAGCTAGCAGAAACCTCGTCTAGAGGTGACTGGGGTGGATGCCCTAGAACGGCCGTAAGGGCCTCACCCTGTCCTCAGGGTGTGTGGGAGCCACCCCTACTAATGGAAGGTGGAGGATGTGGGCAATAAGATCCTCCGTAACAAACAGAGGGACACCGGCTACTGTGCCCTCGATACCCCCATCTCCCCGATGGACGGTACCATAGAACTCTCTAACAAGGCCAGGGTAAGTGGGGAGATCTAAAGTGAGGAAGTACTCTAATCCCTGTGTCCTAAGCCTATCACCTATGGTGAACCCTTCCCGGGAGAGATAGTCGAAGTCGACATATCTTCCGGTGGTGACGGCCTTCCCGGCCAATGGCCTCGCGGGAACCGCCCTAGGCGGGGAACGAGCCGGAGGTGGTTGCCTCGCGGGATCGTGCCGCGCCTTGGAGCGCCGCTCGGGACCGGCCTCGGGTCGGGACCTCTTCCGGACAACGGTCTTACGCGGCATTATGACCTAGACGGAATGAAAAACCTAAAGGACGGAGAAAGGTCGACGGAGGAGGCTTGGGACCGACCGGGGGCGACCTAGGAAGGGATGAAAAACCGAAGAACCGGTGAAAGATCGACGGAAAAGGGGTTGGAGACGATCGGGGACGACCTAGGAGTCGGCTCTAGGGCTTTTGAACAGTGGCGGCTTGAGAGAAAAGTGTTTTCGAAACGACAAATCTAGGATTAAAAAGTCGGATCCCGACTGCGAGTCGACTCCACTGAGTCGCGAGTCGACTCGACCTCGAGTCGACTCCAGAATATGCGCGAGTCGACTCTCCTTATGCGCCTGTAGACTTCGAGTCGACTCCCGACTATATGCGAGTCGACTCCCCCTCTGCTGCCATCTTTGCGAGTCGACTCCCGCAAATGCGCGAGTCGACTCCCCCTTAGGAGCCGACTCTGAAACTTACTCGAGTCGTCTCTAACCTTGGCACGCACCTAAAAATCAGGCTATAATCGTGCCAAATGAGGGAAAAACACTAAAGTATGATCTGATTTGACGATTATTGAAAAGAAACTCTATTTTAACCACAATCTAGTCATCAAAATCAATGGATCTAGTGGAAACCACCACTAGGATGGATCAATCACTCCTAATCCCCTCCTAAGCACACTAAACCTCTCTTTACTTAGGGATTTTGTAAAAATGTCTGCTAATTGATTATCAGTACAAACAAATTGGAGTGTCACATCACCATTCAATACATGATCTCTTATGAAGTGATGTCTTATCTCAATGTGTTTAGTTCTTGAATGTTGAATTGGATTTTTAGTTAGATTAATGGCACTTGTATTATCACAATTAATGGGAATTTTATCTTGTTTAATGCCATAATCTTCTAATTGTTGTTTAATCCATAAGATTTGAGCACAACAACTCCCGGCTGCAACATATTCAGCTTCAGCAGTAGATAATGCAACCGAGTTTTGTTTCTTGCTAAACCATGAGATAAGATTTTCTCCTAGAAATTGACACGACCCACTGGTACTTTTTCTATCAAGCTTACATCCAGCGAAGTCTGAATCTGTGTATCCTATTAAGTTTAGGCTAGATTCTTTAGAGTACCATAGCCCTATGTTCTTAGTTCCTATTAAGTATTTAAAAATTCTCTTAACTGCAGCTAGATGTGATTCTTTAGGATTAGCCTGATATCTAGCACACATGCAAACACTAAACATAATATCAGGTCTACTTGCAGTAAGATACAATAAGGATCCTATCATACCTCTATAAAGTTTTTGATCTACAGATTTACCTGATTCATCTTGATCTAATTTGCATGATGAGCTCATGGGGGTGCTGATTGACTTGTTTCCCTCCATATCAAACTTCTTGAGCATCTCCTTGATATACTTGGCTTGATTGATGAAGATGCCTCCTTCAGACTGTTTGATTTGAAGCCCGAGGAAGTAGTTCAGCTCTCCCATCATGCTCATCTCAAACTCACTCTGCATCAAATCAGCAAATTCTTCGCAGAGGCGATTGTTAGTAGCACCGAAAATGATATCATCAACATAAATCTGTACTAATAACATATCTTTGTTTTGCTTTTTCAGAAATAGGGTTGTATCTACATTTCCCCTAGAGAATTCATGTTCTAATAGGAATTTGCTAAGTCTCTCATACCATGCTCTAGGTGCTTGTTTTAAACCATAAAGTGCTTTGTTCAGTTTATATACATGATTAGGGTATTGATGATTTTCAAAACCAGGAGGTTGTTCTACATATACCTCCTCATTAATATACCCATTTAAAAATGCACTTTTTACATCCATTTGAAAAAGTTTGAAGTCCTTAGAGCATGCATATGCTAATAATAGTCTAATAGCCTCAAGTCTAGCTACAGGAGCAAAGGTTTCATCAAAATCTATACCTTCTTCTTGATTATAACCCTTTGCTACTAGTCTAGCCTTATTCCTTATAACAATTCCATTTTCATCAAGTTTATTTTTATAAATCCATTTCGTGCCTATAATAGGATATTCAGAAGGTCTCTCTATTAGATTCCATACCTTGTTTCTAGTAAATTGGTTTAATTCTTCTTGCATTGCATTTATCCAATTTACATTATTTTCGGCCTCTTCTATGTGTTTGGGCTCAAAGTGTGAGACAAAAGCTAGATGGTTATTTAAATTTCTAAGGGATGCTCTAGTCCTAACCGGTTGAGATGGATCATCTAGAATTAGTTCCTTAGGATGCCCGTGAGCATACCTCCAAGCTTTAGTTAGCCCATGATCCACAATAGCCTCTTGGCTTGATGGTGCTCCTTCACTCAACTTTTGATTATCATCTTGTAATGCCATCTCATCTATCTTTTCTTCAAGAATTTCAACATCATCATCAAAATTAACTTTCTTACTAGAGGAGATGTCACTAGAGTCATCAAATACAACATGTATAGATTCTTCTATAACTAAGGTTCTTTTATTAAAGACTCTATAGGCTTTACTAGTTGTAGAGTAACCTAAGAATATTCCTTCATCCGATTTAGAGTCAAATTTACCTAGATTATCTTTCCCATTATTATGAACAAAACACCTACATCCAAAAATATGAAAGTAATTAACTTTTGGTTTTCTGTTTTTCCACAGTTCATAAGGTGTTTTCTTTATGATGGGTCTTAATAAAACTCTATTTAATATATGGCAAGAAGTATTAATGGCTTCTCCCCAAAAGTACTTAGGGAGGTTACTTTCACATAACATAGTTCTAGCCATTTCCTCTAGAGTCCTATTTTTCCTTTTCACAACTCCATTTTGTTGTGGTGTCCTAGGTGTAGAAAAATTATGGGTTATCCCCTTTTTACTACAAAATTCCTCAAATGACTGATTTTCGAATTCAGTTCCATGGTCACTTCTAATGGCTATGACTGAAGACTCTCTAGCATTTGTTACTTCCTTATGGAACTTCTTAAAAACAGAAAATGCTTGATCCTTATGTGCTAGGAACATGACCCATGTGTACCTAGAGTAATCATCTACAATAACTAGACCATATTTATTTCTACCTAGGCTTGTTGTTCTAGTTGGTCCGAATAGGTCCATGTGTAATAATTCTAGAGGCCTAGAGGTAGAGACACATTTTATGGATTTAAATGAGTTCCTAGATTGTTTGCCAAATTGACATGCTTCACATATTTTGTTCTTTTCAAATTTTAATTTTGGCAAACCTATCACGGAATCTCTTTTAACTAGTTTAGTTATTGTGTCCATGCTTGCATGACCTAACTTACGGTGCCATAACCAACTAGCATCATTATCTTTAGTTTCATTAACAACTAAACATTGGTTATGTTTTGCAAGATCTTCTAGGTCAACAACATATACATTTCCACGTCTAATCCCTTTAAAAACTAAACTATTGTCATTAGGGTTTGTTATAATGCATAGTGTTGCTGGTGGTCCAAACCGTGAACGATTGGCACTGCGGTGTGAACGGGGTTCCGTCTGAGTTGTCTTGGTTGGTGTTGGCTGCGCTCCACCTTCCGCCAAGAAACCTGCAAACAAGCCTTGCACCACCACCAGGGTGGTGATGGCCCTCCGACGGTCAAGTCAGAGGAGATTGGAGGAGGAGGAGAGGTGATAATCGCAAGTAAGAGAGTGCTCTGGGAGATATTGCTCACCTCCCCCTTTCTCCCCCCAGCCGCATATATACCTGGCTGGGGGGTCTCTCAGGGGGGTTCGTTATCGTGGGGCACGATGGTGTGGCCACTGACATGGCCGTTACAGGGCGTCGTGGAGCAGCACCGGGTACGGCCACGTCAGGGCATAGTGGGGCTCCGCTTTGTACGGCTGATGCAGGAGATCGTGGAGCAGCATCAGATACAGCCGTTGCAGGGAGTAGTGGAGCAGGAGGCCGCGGCGTGCCTCTGGGGAATAGCCTGTCGTTATCAAGAGATCTCCGACTCGGGGTCGGAGCGCTGGATCAAGGGGCAGCCGACTCGGGGTCGGGCTGCAGAGCCGAGGATATCCGACTCGGGGTCGGATTGCTGGATCAAAGGGCAGCCGACTCGGGGTCGGGCTGCGGAGCCGAGGATATCCGACTCGGGGTCGGATTGCTGGATCAAAGGGCAGCCGACTCGGGGTCGGGCTGCGGAGCCGAGGATATCCGACTCGGGGTCGGATTGCTGGATCAAAGGGCAGCCGTAGTCTTCCTGGGCGCGCGTGCCGGTCACGTGGGGCATGGCGGCTTATTTCCCCCGTAACAGTAGCCCCCCACTTCCGAGCCTGGAACCAGAAGGGGAACAGGTGAAGGGAGTGATGTTTCGGGATTGCCGCCGTTCCTCGGAGAGGCGCGCGCGCTTCGAGCTCCCCGCCCTTTTTATGGCGTATGGCGGTTATTGCTGACCCGGCAGTCTGAGGATTTCGGCGGACATCCTTCCTTAATGGTGTCGATTCGCCTTTGGGGCGCGAGCGACCCTTCGGCAGCCAGGCGTCCTCTGGCGTCATTGAGGCGTCACTTGCCTTTCCGCCTATTTAATCGGGGGCCTTTCCCCGTCCGTCTTCTTCTTTACAGATATTTTCAAGTTTCCCCTTTGCGCCACTGTTGCTGCCGTCGGACTGTTCGCTCGTTTCTCCTTTGGCGCTCTCGGAGCCGCTCTTACCTCTTTTCCGGTGAGTTTTCCCCATTCTTCAGCTTAGGGCTCTCCATACTTTTCCCTCTTATACTAGTGTACTCCAGTCGCTCCGGTCTTTCCCCCCTTCCTGTCCCCGTCCTGACCGTAGGTTTATTGGCCATTAGGAATGGGCGAAGTGAGGGCAGACCAAATTAAGTCGGAGCTGGTCGCCACAGACTTAGACAGACTCGTGGCTCGGTACCACCTTCCCGAGGCCTGCAACGCCACACTCCCGGGGCCTGAGGAGAGGATGTCCCATCCTCCTCCAGGGAAGATCGCCATCAATGAGGGCATTCTCCAGGCCGGGTTCTGCTTTCCCCCTTCGGACTTGGTCATGCAGGTGCTACGGGGTTTAAGAGTGGCACCGACGCAACTGGTGCCGAACTCGTGGCGGGCCCTGACGGTCTTCCAGGTTCTCTGCCGTATGCACGAGATCCCCGCCACCCTGAATGTTTTTTGGGAGTTCTACAGCCTGAGCGGCCACCCCCAGGACAAAGGGTGGTGGTGCTTCGCAGCGCGGCGAGGATGCGGCCTTGTCAAGGAGGCTCCTACCTCCATTCACAAATGGAAGGAGCGCTTCTTTTTTGTTGATGCAGATCCCTCTTGGGAAATCAGGGCGACCTGGGAGACCCCGATGAAGTCTCCGATCGGCCTATCGAGACTGTCAAGGGAGGAGTCCGATGGCTTGGCCGCCTTGAAGGGGTTGGTTGCCGAGGGCCAGCTCCCCCCGGTGGCCCGCCTTATTTCCGAGGATACTTTGGTGAATGTCGGTCTGAGCTCGGTCCCCACCGACCGTGAGTCCGCCACCGATTCTTTCTTGACTTTTTCCCTTCTTTCGTCCCGTTCTTTCCTTTGGTTTCTCCGTCTCCGACTATCCCGTCCTTTTTGCAGAGATCGACGACGTCATGCGGTCGGTGAAGACAAAGGCTGTTGGTAGGGCGTCCCTGCTGGAAGCAGCCCAGAGGAGGAAACGAGCTCTTCCGAGCGGGGCCCCACCGGCGAAGAAGTCCCGTAAGGAGGTGCCTCCGACGCCGACCGACGAGTCCGGGCCCACCGATCAGGGAGACGTCGTGGGCACGGACCGGCAGCTGACGCTGTATCAGCCCTCCGGTGGTAAGATTGCCGCTACTCCGGAGGTATCATCCGAGCCTGCCCGAGACGGACGGGTCGGACGTGATCGGTCCCCGACCCGGCCTTCGACTCGGTCGGCTCCTGATGACTCGAGGAGGGACGCGCCGAGGCCCCGACCGAGCGGGACCCTATCAATTCCTGGGGTGACCCCCGCCCCGAGCGCGATCGGCCGGACTCTTCCCCAGGCGATGGATAGGGGTAAGGCTGCAGAACCACCGTCCGGCTCTGGGGAGAAATCGGGGTCTGCCTTCACTACCGATGGCGCCCGAAATCTCATCGAAACAGTGCTGCTGGAGAAGGACCGTCGGCGGGTCCGGGAGTTGGAGGTCTCTGACGTTGGGGCTGCCAGCTGTGTCTGTCTTATGTCGGTGAGTGTTCTTCTGGCCGCTTTTCACCATTTATTGGCTCTGTTGTTCTCCGCCTGACTCCCTTATTTTTTCTATTTCTTAGCTCGCCCAGTACATGATCCGTCTGGAGGAGTGCTACAAGGAACAGGCGGGGCTTCTGGCGAAGGCCGAGGACCGGCTGAAAGCAGTGGAAAAGGGAGGCCAGGCTGTGGCAGGCAGGACAACCGGGGACTTCGAGGCGAGGCTCCGGGAGGCCGAAGAGCGGGCACTCGGCTTTGCTGCCCTCGAGAGGCAGCTGTTGGAGGCTCAGGAGCTTGCCTCGGGTCTCGAGGGCGAGGTCAAGAAGGCGGATGAGCGGGCCGAGAAGCAGTCCCGGAAGGCTGCCGACTACCGGGAGAGGTGGGAGAAGGCCCAGCGGTCAGCCGACAACGCCCGCAACCGAATTCGGTCTCTTGAAGCTAAGCTGGGCGAATTGGAGTCGGCCTTGGAGAAGTCCCGTGCGAGCGATCAGGAGCTTCATTCGCGCCTGACGGAGGCTGAGGCTGCTCGCATTGCTGCCGAAGCGAAGCACAAGGAGGCTCGGGCTGAGCTGCTGAGGGTCTCCACCGAGGCGGAAGGCCGGATTGTGGCGAAGGTCTTGGAGGCGAAAGCCCAGATTATGGAGCGGGCAGAGGCGGCACTGGCCGAGAGGAGTGCGGAAATCGGGCGTCAGGCGGTAGAGGCTTATCGCCAGTCCGCCGAGTTCGCTCACGATATGTCGGAGGCAGTACAGACCTATCGTCAGTCCGACGAGTTTGTCCGTGACGCGTCGGACGCGGGGGCCGAAGCCTTTATCTTAGGCTTCGAGGAGGGCCTGGCAAGGGTGTCGGCTAAGTACCCCGAAGTTGACCTGAGCGAGATTTCGCTTCTCGACTCCTCTCCGGCGCCATTGCCTGCTGGTTCTCCTGCTGCTTCCCTACCTCCTGCGGACGAGCCCGACGTTCCCGACCCGGGAGTTCCTCCAAGCTGACCTCTTGTACCTTTCGTTGTCTTCTCTTTTTTTTGTATACCGGGGTTTTGCCAAATTGTATGGGCCTCGGCCTTGAAACAATGAAAATTAATGCAAGTTGAATGTTTCTTCATCTCGCCTTCGTCCTTCTTTTTCTTTTAACTCTCGGTAGCGTCTTGCTGACTCCTGGCTCCCGAAATTCTTCCGGCGCTAGGCCAGGCATCCGAGGGTTAGGCCTCAGGAAACTCTTCCGGCGCTAAGCCAGGCATCCGAGGGTTGGGCCTCGGGAAATTCTTCCGGCGCTAAGCCAGGCATCCGAGGGTTGGGCCTCGGGAAATTCTTCCGGCGCTAAGCCAGGCATCCGAGGGTTAGGCCTCAGGAAACTCTTCCGGCGCTAAGCCAGGCATCCGAGGGTTAGGCCTCGGGAAATTCTTCCGGCGCTAAGCCAGGCATCCGAGGGTTAGGCCTCAGGAAATTCTTCCGGCGCTAAGCCAGGCATCCGAGGGTTAGGCTTCAGGAAACTCTTCCGGCGCTAAGCCAGGCATCCGAGGGTTAGGCCTCAGGAAATTCTTCCGGCGCTAAGCCAGGCATCCGAGGGTTAGGCCTCAGGAAATCCTTCCGGCGCCAAGCCAGGCATCCGAGGGTTAGGCCTCAGGAAATTCCACTCGTTGGTCGACCAAGGCTGGCGCATGCCGAGGCAACTGGTCGGGGCTTCAGGCTAGTCTGCTCCCGGGATGGTCATCGGGTTAGCCTGGCATCCGAGGGCCGAGCCTCGGGACCTTCCACTCGTTGGTCGGCCAAGGCTGGCGCAAGCCGAGGCGACCGGTCGGGGCTTCCGGCTAGTCTGCTCCCGGGATGATCATCGGGCTAGCCAGGCATCCGAGAGCCGTCAAGCCTCAGGAAATTCCGCTCGTTGGTCGGCCAAGGCTGGCGCAAGCCGAGGCGACCGGTCGGGGCTTCAAGCTAGTCTGCTCCCGGGATGATCGTCGGGTTAGCCTGGCATCCGAGGGTTGTCAAGCCTCAGGAAATTCCGCTCGTTGGTCGGCCAAGGCTGGCGCAAGCCGAGGCGACCGGTCGGGGCTTCAGGCTAGTCTGCTCCCGGGATGATCGTCGGGTTAGCCTGGCATCCGAGGGTTGTCAATCCTCAGGAAATTCCGCTCGTTGGTCGGCCAAGGCTGGCGCAAGCCGAGGCGACCGGTCGGGGCTTCAGGCTAGTCTGCTCCCGGGATGATCGTCGGGTTAGCCTGGCATCCGAGGGTTGTCAATCCTCAGGAAATTCCGCTCGTTGGTCGGCCAAGGCTGGCGCAAGCCGAGGCGACCGGTCGGGGCTTCAGGCTAGTCTGCTCCCGGGATGATCATCGGGTTAGCCTGGCATCCGAGGGCCGAGCCTCGGGGCATTCCGCTCGTTGGTCGGCCAAGGCTGGCGCAAGCCGAGGCGACCGGTCGGGGCTTCAGGCTAGTCTGCTCCCGGGATGATCATCGGGTTAGCCTGGCATCCGAGGGCCGAGCCTCGGGGCATTCCACTCGTTGGTCGGCCAAGGCTGGCGCAAGCCGAGGCGACCGGTCGGGGCTTCCGGCTAGTCTGCTCCCGGGATGATCATCGGGCTAGCCAGGCATCCGAGGGCCGAGCCTCGGGGCATTCCACTCGTTGGTCGGCCAAGGCTGGCGCAAGCCGAGGCGACCGGTCGGGGCTTCCGGCTAGTCTGCTCCCGGGATGATCATCGGGCTAGCCAGGCATCCGAGGGCCGTGCCTCGGGAAATTCCGCTCGCTGGTCGTGCGCTTGTCGCTCGCTGCCCGACGGGGTTTCTCCGTGGCCAGCCGCGATCATGTTTCTCCTTTTCTCTAAGCGTTGCCTGGGGGAACACGAGAAGGGCATTAAACGCTAATTAATGCGTTACCTGGGAAATCGGATCACCAGCTGCTGCTTGCGAGGAGTGTTAGTTGAGCGGCCGCGATACGCGGGTTCTTCGAGGAGGATACGGCCTGGGCGCGAGCGGAGATATGTGGACCTAGGGGTACATGACACCCGGATTGTCCTGCACAAAGAATGCGGTTTAAGGAGAATGACGCTTAGGAAATCGCGGGGAGATACGCCTCGGGAGTCGGAACGGCTCCGGTTTCAATGCGCCTGCATTTATTGGAGCCACCCGCATCGGAACGACCAGGGGGCCGCAGTTTCGGCTATAAATACAGGTGCAGGTACGATGGAGTTTGCCAAGCCGGAGCTGTTCAGGTTGCCATGGATCGCGGACCTCCTCCTTGGCATATGACTGAGAGACTCCTGTTGAAGGAAAGGGGAGACGCTCCCCTTGCGACTTCAGCCAACTAGCCGTTTCATCTGGGATCAACAAGGAGGGTCTTCCCGGCGGAGCTCCGCTCTAGGCGTTTCATCCGGGATCAGATCTTCCCTCCTTGAAGTTCAGCCTCCCGATTGAGCTCTGCACCAGACGCTCAGTCCGGGACCACGCCTCCATATGCTCTTCCCCCTCGTATTCCTTCTCTTTCCTACCACTGGGGAGGATGGGAATATCCTTTGGAGGCGGCGTTCCCTTGGGGGCAGCGGGAGCTTCTTCTGCGGCGGCTCCTCGTCTTTTTGGTGAGGTGCTGGATGGCGCCTCCGGTTAGAAGCACCCACTTCCGGTGGGATTGCAGCTGCTTTGGGTTGAGGGTTTGGGATCCTCGGTCCTCAGCTCCACAGATTCTCCACCTCTTCTTTGCTTTCTTTACTCCCTAATTCCCCTCTGGGAATTCCTTGTAATCACACGAGCACGCCATTGTAACCAGAAATTATTGAAATGAAAAGTGTTGCACCTTTTCAAATTGTCTTTCTGGCCTTGTTGTTCTATTGGTAATACATCCGCAGGTTAGCGGAATTCCAGCCCCTTGGAATTTCTCGGCCGTCTAGGGCTTCCAACTGGTAGGAGCCAGGTCGGTTTACCCAACGAACTTTATACGGGCCTTCCCAATTCGGCGCTAGCTTCCCACCTTCCGTAGGTTGAGATGCCTTAGCTCGCCTCAGCACCAGATCTCCAATTCTGAAAAGCTTCGGTCGGACTTTGGAGTTGTAATATCGGGCCACCCTCCGCTGATACATTGCCATCCGAACCTGCGCCATTTCCCTTGCTTCTTCCAAGAGATCCAGGTTCCCTCGGAGTTGCTCCGAGTTGGCCTCGGGTCGGTGTGCGGCTACCCGAGGTGAGGGAAGTCCGAGCTCTACGGGGACAACGGCTTCCGTGCCATAGGTTAGGCTGAAAGGCGTCTCCCCGGTAGGAGTCCGATGCGTGGTCCGATACGCCCAAAGGACATTCTCGAGTTCCTCGACCCAAGCTTGCCCCGTCCGTCCGATCCGCGCTTTGATACCTTGGAGGATTGTCCGATTTGTGACCTCGGCCTCGCCGTTGGTTTGGGGATGCGACACGGACGTGAACCGATGTTCGATCCCGAACTCCTCGCAGAAGTCTCGGAAATGCTTGTTATCAAACTGTCGACCGTTATCCGAGATGAGGACCCGAGGTACCCCAAATCGGACGATGATGTTCTTCTTTACGAACTTCCGGACTTGCGCCTCCGTGATGGTGGCCAGTGGCTCTGCCTCCACCCACTTGGTGAAGTAGTCGATGGCGACAATCAAAAATTTCCGCTGGGCCGAAGCGATGGGGAATGGTCCGAGGATATCCATTCCCCACTGTGCAAAGGGCCAGGGGGCGGTGATTGGCGCCAAGGGAACAGAGGGGACTCTCTGGATGTTGGCGTGGCGCTGGCAGGCGTCGCATTTCCGTACGTGATCCTTTGAGTCTTCCAATAAGGTCGGCCAATAGTAGCCTTGCCTCATGATCTTATGTGCCAGGGACCTAGCCCCCAGGTGCGATCCGCAGATGCCTTCGTGGACTTCGCTGAGGGCGTAAGCCGCTTCCGAAGGGCGGAGGCACCTTAAGAGGGGGGCGGTGAACGAGGTCCGATACAGCCTCCCTTCGTAGAGTACGTAGTGGGCGGACTTCATAACAAGTCGCCGAGCTTGATCTTCATCTTCGGGGAGGATCCCTTCGGCGAGGTAAGCTACAAGCGGGTCCATCCAAGATGGTTCCGGATCAATTGCCATTACCGCTTCAGCCTCGCCGATGCTCGGGGCATCTAGGGTCTTCAGGTATATCGCCCTTGACAAGTTGTGTGCCTCAGCGCCCACCAAGCGGGACAACCTGTCGGCCCTAGCATTTTCGCTCCTTGGGACCTGCTGAATGTCAATACTGCCGAGGTCGGGAATGAGTGCTTGCACCTTCCGGACGTAGCTCTGCATGGTCGGGCTCCGTGCCTCGAACTCCCCTCGAACCTGCCCGACCACCAGCTGGGAGTCGGTGAAGACCTTCAGACGCCGGATGCCGAGCTCCTTGGCGAGTTTGAGTCCCGTGACTAGGGCCTCGTACTCCGCCTCATTGTTGGTCACTGGAAATCCGAACCTCAAGGCATACTCGGCTATCACTCCATCGGGATTGGTAAGGACCAGCCCAGCCCCTCCACCTTCAGGGTTCGACGACCCGTCAATGTGGAGCGTCCAGATCGGGAGATCGAGGCTGGGTGTTTCCGGCGGCCTAGGTTCCGTCTCCTGCACAGTGCACTCAGCGAGAAAGTCCGCGAGCACCTGGGCCTTGATGGCGGGCCGGGGCTGGTAGCGGATGTCGAACTCACCAAGTTCTACTGCCCACTTCACCAGCCGTCCCGCATTCTCAGGATTGCTGAGGATCTGCCGCAGTGGTTGATCGGTCAAAAGGGTGACAGAATGAGCCTGGAAATAGGGGCGAAGCCTCCTGGTCGCAGTCAGCAGCGCGAAGGCGATCTTTTCAGCCTTCGTGTACCGCGTCTCGGCATCCCGGAGGACTCGGCTGGTGTAGTACACGGGCTTCTGAAGTTTTGCCTCTTCCCGAACCAGTACTGCGCTGACTGCGGTTGGGGAGACCGCCAGGTAAAGGTAGAGCATTGATGAGAATGCAAAATGTCATATTTTTCTTTCTTAATGTTTAGTCTTTTATACTTATTTTGTGCCTAAATATACTCATTATTCTTATATTTTGATTTAGGATGCAAATGGAAGCGTTAAGTACAAAACGAAGCTAATTGGATGATTTTGGACAGTTTCGATATTGCTTCGTAATTTAAGCATAACTTTTTCATCCGAGCTCTGATTGAGATGATTCAAGATGCCGTGGAAAGCCAAGAAAACGCTCTACAACTTTCATGTTTTGAGTTTTGATAGATACTGACTTTATCAAGGTCAAAATTGATCTCGAATTTGCTGCACGTCCTTAGCCTGCAATACGTGGATTTGACTCGATCAATTTTCAGAAGTTTCCAGATTTGATGCACGAAAATCCTAGCTGGAAACACCACTTTCCCAGTTATATTAGGACTTTATTTTATTTTTCGTAATTAGTCAGATTTGAATATTTGTTAGGAGATTTTTTTGGAAGGGATAAAGGTGAAAGAAAGGGGGCTGAAAAGGGGGCTCTTTCTCTTTTCTCTTGGAGGACTCCTCTTTCTCTTTTCTCCTTGGAAGTTTGCATCCATGGCTCTGCGTGGCTAAAGCTTTTATTGGTCTAAGAAAACAGAAGCCTCGGAATCAATAAAACTG